>NC_134130.1:17675800-18883405 GCF_040939455.1 Microcebus murinus
TAGGCTGACGCCACGGCACTTTAGCCCAGGCAACAGAGTGAGACTCTGTCTCAAAAAAAAAAAAAAAAAAAAAATCTGTCCAGCAAATCAATGCGCCTCCCAACCCTCAGCCTCCAACAGGCTTCAGAAGTTCAACTGCTTGATTAACACATGCAGAAAACCCAAACTGCTCAGATCTCAGAGGGCAATTGGGAAGGAACCCTGAGAAAAGGAAACACTCAGCTTTTCTTTACCTTTTGCTGGACTCATGTATTTACCCAAGATTTGAGTCATTCAGCTGCAGAGTTCCCAGTGTTGGAGAGAAGCCATTGAGCGCGTTCTCTGTAACTCTGTATGAGGACTTTTATTCTTGCATCATTTTATTAATTTTGTTCCTTTATAGTTGTTTTATCCATCTGGAAAGGTTATTGGAGTATGGGTAAAATGTTATAAATTAACAGTCACTAGTAAAAAAGACTTTTCACGTATAATTCATATATTTATATCTACCTGTAGCTTATCTGGCTTTTCCATAAAAGAACTTGGGGCAAATGTTCACAATAAAATAATAAAACATAACTAAAGCAACTTATTAAGGCATGACGAGGGTTACAATGATCATGTGACCTCTTTCTCCTTGCCCTGCTGGTGGAGAAAGTGTCTGTTCCACCACCTAGAAAGCGCGATCCCACAGGCAATGGGATCGTCTTCCAAGCAGCGAAGGGCGTTCTGCTCTAGATGGCTTTCGAGAAGCACCATTTAACAACCTTAGTACTTTCTTCCCAGTCACAAAAAACAAAACTCAAAAAACAACAAGAATAGACAACTGGTAGAATTAACTTTTTATTTACAAAGAATTGTTTTTATTTGGCCGTTTGGAGAACCACTAACATTTTTCACTTTAGAAAACATTAAATAATAAACAAGATGTGATACAGTACTTTGGATAACTTCCACCACCAGTTTAGTGCAATATATTATTGGCACCTAAAAGTAAAATTTTCAATTATTTTCCCCTTTCATCTTCAGCTGTTCAGTTATATAACCAAAAAGGAAATGAATCATTAAAAATGGATCGAAGGCCATATTCTCTGACTCTGCTCAAAGGCTTAATGATTTACATTCTACCTGCAGCCCTGCCTCTACCACATTCAACCACAAAAGACCTTCTATTGTACCTGTTGTTCAAAAACCATTACTATTTTGTGGCACTCGGGAGACCCCAATTGTGACGAGAAACTGACTCACGCTGACGGGGGTGAAGGCAAGGCCGGGGAGCTGGGCAGGGCACTCCTTTCAGTGGCCAAGTTAACTGTCACACACAGCAGAGAGAAAGCCCCAGACAGACATCTCTCTGAACTGTGATCCTGGTGTCTTTGAAAACCACGAAACGTCATCCACTGAGCAAGTGAACGGTTTACACTCACACCAAGAAAAACAATTTTAAGACACTACCACATTAGGACATCACTGAGATACTAAAGTATCTGTCCATCATATTCTCTTTGGGAATAAATAGTTTTTTGGCGATTTTTTTTTCTTTTGGCTTTAATATTGCTCAGTTTGCCATAAAAGGAAAGACGTTTTAGTGAGTTTAGCATTTGGTAGGCTCTTTCCTCTTCATTAAGAGGTCACGAGGGCAATGTCTAAATTAGCGCCTAGTCCAAAGTACTTAGTTCTGAAGATTTTCATTCCAAACCAGCAATAGGATCAAAACAGCTCTGGGGAGACTCTGTAATCTGTCACTTTACCTTGAGGTAAGAACATCTTTAACCATCTTAAATAGATAACTTTTTATCTGATTTTTAAGCTGAGAGAGTAGGGGCAGGGAGAAGAGTAAGATTTGCACACCTTTTTTTTTTTTTTTTTTTTTTTTATAAAGGATTCTAGTTTAACAACTGTCCCTGCCCAGAAATGACCCCACACCCCCTAGTCTAAGCCTGTTTCCTCTTGTTCTATTCTTAGTGCACGTGGAGAACAACAGCTGGCTACCACCCTCTGTGCCAGCCTTCCACACACTGGAAAACCATCAATAGTTTGCCCCTTGGTCTTCTCCAGGCTGAATAATCCCATTTCCTTTAATTTTTCATCATAGATCTTTTTTCCCAACTCTTTAATCATTTTTGTGACTCCTGGCAAAAACAGCAGAAAATATTTTGATTATTTAATCAGAAATTAAGAAAAGCCTCAGGAGTAAGTTGCCTTTTAAAAGTCCCATTATTTTTAAATATAAGCGTAAAATACGCAGAGAGGAAATATAGTTGGGAATTCATGGATCTTAGAAGTCCCATCTTGTCCCACTGCTCTGGTGAGTGCAAACCCCACTCCCAACCCAACGCATCCAGGGACGGCCCCGCCCTGTCCTGACCCAGCACTGAGTGACAGCTACACCTGCCTACACTCTGATTCACAACTCTGCGTGAAAATCTGTTCCGGCGGAGTTTCCCCAGGCTTCCTCTCACTCTGCTTCCTTCAACAGGATCCTTTCTCCAAAACAACCAAAACTTTGACAAAGCTCACAGATTGCCAGAGAGCCGAGTCCTGATGGCAAAGCTGCTAGCTTACAAGTACAGCTTGACACAGTGAAGGTTTCATATACTAACTGCAGTTTCTTATCTCCTGAAATGGTTTACAATCCTTTGCAAAGATCAAACACAAGGCAATCAAAAAAAAAAAATTCATCACTCCACTAGCACAAACGGATACCTCTGCCCATTTTCTCTTGCTGCCAATATAAGGCCATGGAACCGGATGACATTTCACTGTGTTATTTTTTAACTCAAGAGATCACAAGCTGCCCATTACCTTGCAACTAGAGTCTGCAAATATCAGGAACAGGTAAATACTTAATCACACATTTACACAAAACACAACAGCACTAATGAAGGCTTATGTGCCCAGCTCTACATAATTGTCTTTGAAAGAAAAACACAGATAACAATAAATGCACCTTGGTATGTTACACGCCCTTATTTTATAAAGTGAATGGCAGTAAAAGAGTTCAGGTCAGGCCAGAACTAACCTGGGAGAAGAGGTAAACCCATTCCACTAGCACACTGCACACTGCATCTCAGGGAGTCAATACTACTCATGTTAGGGCACCCCAAACAGACAGCATAATGGCCATCTGCACAGATTTCTTCTGAAAGCTTCTCCCATAATTTAATTTGCTCCCCTAATTTGCTACAAGGAGCACCTTGTAACCAGGTGAAGGACGGCATGGGTCACACACACCGAAGGCCACCCAGAAAGAGACGCGGGATGGAAGATGAGAGAAGAGGAGTGAAAAGCGAAGAGGCGGAGTGCACTGCTAGTGCCGGGGTGGCGGGCGCTCCTCCGCGCAGGGCCCTGCTCTCAAGCTCACGTCGTCCAGCGCGACCTGCCCCGCGTGGCCGCGCCTCTTTTCTCCTTTGAAGATGACCTGGGGAGAGAAGGCACACGCCGGTCACGCCCCTCTGCCCGTTCCCACGCCCGCTTGTGCCGCAAAACAAAGGCGAGCTTTCCCCCAAACCAAACAGTGAACTTACTGAACAGGAGGGAGGACCGCAACGCAGTGGCCATGTCACCCAAGGCTTGTCTTTCAGTAGAGACTTAAACCCTCAGACTACATTGCTCAGCGTCAGTCACTCTGTAAGAAGCCATCTACACTGTGGACTGAGCCGATCCAGGAATGCTCACCAAGTGAGCACTTTGTCAAAGACTGCCAGCATCAGAAGAAGACCGCGATGGGACACAGGGGTGCAGATATTAAGAGCCAAAGATCTGAGAAGATCATGTTCATGCAGCCTAGGTTAGATGTTTCTTAGTTCTTCCATTTGGTTAATATAGTTTTACTGCTCAAAATGGAATAGAATCAAACACCATAATCCGATCCCACTGCTGTTTTACCTATGTAAAAACCAAACATTTTCACTATTCTTGTATTTTATCTTCTATACAGCATCCTTGCTCCTTTTAAAATAGGAGAAACCTTTCATTACTATGATTTGAAACAATTATCTTGTTTTATTTCTCCAAACTATGTAAATATTGAGGAAAAACTTTATGGAAGAATAGCAAAAAATTAAACAACATCCAAGTACCCTAATAAAAGCTGTATGCATGGGATCTATCTTTTCTTTGTAAAATAGTTTCTAGAAACTTATAGGCATGGAGGCAGAATCTCCTAAGCACCAACATAAAGAAGACATTTTCCCAAATGCATTCATTATTTTGGTGGGACGTTGCACAGCATTTTGTTGCCAACTATGACTGGATTACTTAAGATCTAATGTATACACTTCCTCGTCCTGTCCGAACACAATGGCGCTTTCCAGTCGTGGTTGGGGTTTCTGCTTAACTATCATCTCTGAGGCAAAGAAAAACATAACTGAGCTTTAAAGGAACATTTCAGAAGAGAAAAGAGAACCAGGCATAGGTGAGCTCACCACCCTGCCCTTTGCAGTTTCTGTGGATTAACCTTTTTCTAGTCCTAAATACTTTTTCATTAAAAATAGTGGGTTTTCACCAGCATGGGGGCGGCGGTCCCAGGTTGCAAGGAAGAGGAACGAAGCAGCAGCAAGACTGCAGAGAGAGACACGAAAGGGCCACCCCGCCGGGACGCGCCGCTGACTGCGGTCTGACCCGATTCCCAGGGCAGGCTCCTGCACATGCGGGCCCCGGAGCCCCCGCGAAGGGAGAGCCGCCCAGGCTCCTGCCTCCCTGCCCATCTACTCACGCTCTTGACGCCCGGCCCTCGCAGGGTGATCTGCGTCCGCCTCCAGCCGTGGCCTCCGCTCCTGCCCCACAGGGCTGCTCCGGGGGCCCCGAGTCTCCGCACAGACACCTGCAGCGCGCCCGCCTGCAGCCCCGCCACCTTGTGTCTGAAGGACAGGCACAGGTCCCCCGAACGCATGAGGTGGCCGAGAGGTAGCACCAAGCGAGCGGCTCTTCCGCCTGGGGCTTTGGCTGCCGCCACGGCCAGGTACTGCCCACCTGGAACGGAAGCAGGCCCGTGAGTCTGCGCCCTGCCCACCTGCGCCCAGCCCGCCCGCGCCCCGCACACGCCCTGCCCCGCCCGCACCCTGCCCGGCACACGCCCTGCACACCTGCGCCCAGCCCGCCCGCGCCCCGCACACGCCCTGCCCCGCCCACACCCTGCCCGGCACACGCCCTGCCCGGCACACGCCCGGCACACGCCCGGCACACGCCCTGCCTGCCCTGCCCGGCACACGCCCTGCCCGGCACACACCCTGCCCGGCACACGCCCTGCCCGGCACGCGCCCTGCCCAGCACACGCCCTGCCCGCCCTGCCCGGCACACGCCCTGTCCGGCACACGCCCTGCCCGGCACACGCCCTGCCAGGCACACGCCCTGCCTGCCCTGCCCGGCACACGCCCTGCACACGCCCTGCCCGGCACACGCCCTGCCCTGCACACGCCCTGCACACGCCCTGCCCGCCCTGCCCTGCACACGCCCTGCCCGCCCTGCCCTGCACACGCCCTGCCCGGCACACGCCCTGCACACGCCCTGCACACGCCCTGCCCTGCACACGCCCTGCCCTGCACACGCCCTGCACACGCCCTGCCCGGCACACGCCCTGCCCGCCCTGCCCTGCACACGCCCTGCCCGCCCTACGCCCTGCCCGGCACACGCCCTGCACACGCCCTGCCCGGCACACGCCCTGCCCGGCACACGCCCTGCACACGCCCTGCCCGGCACACGCCCTGCCCGGCACACGCGGCGCGGCCGGAGCCCCGGCGCTGCTTCATTTGTAGAGACTTCCAGAGTTTTGAAGCAGAAAAACACGACTTATTTCTACGCCCGCGTTACATCCTCTGGCGTTGGTTTACAGAAAGCTGACGCACGGCGCCCGCGGAGAGAGGCGCGCCAGGGACAGCGGCGCCCACACGCGGGCGCGACGCCCCTCGCCCGGCACCTCGTGATGCCCGGCAGTTCGCGATTCTCTTGTCCAGCACCCCTGCCACGCCGGCTGGGCGGTTTGCAAAATCCGGCCCTAAATTTCCAGGAAGAATTTTCTACACGGCCAGTCGGCCCCGGGCAGCGAAGCCCGCGGCGACTAAGCGGCGACTAAGCGCCTGCCTGTCCGCTCCTCCTCCTCCCGGGCGCTCCGGAGCCCGGCTACACTCGGTCTCACTCGCCTGTCACACTGCTGCAGCCCAACTCCAGGAAGACACAGAGGTGTTCTGGAAACCTCCACATCTTCCTGGAGCATCAATTTTATTTGGCAGTAAGTCACTTAAAACATTTTTATATTAAAACAAATCTATAACATTATATTTATTTCACAAATACATTCTATTATGTATACGTGAACACAAAATGTCAATAAAATAATACAGTGGTACGTCACCGTAGACACACCACTTTGATGACCTGCTCGCGCCCTGGGGCTAGAGTTTGCTTCCCTCTGTTGTTAGGGAGACGACAATAAAAAAACTCCAAGCAGCAGAGAAGTGAGAAATGCTGCTTCTCAAGAGAAAGTTGTAAGTGGCATTTTGAAACTCAATCCATGCCCAAGTGACATTCCTCTCTTGGGCTGTTTTATCTCAGCCAACTGGAAAACACATTACATGTTTCAACACTGATTTTTTTCCATAGGAAAACCATGGTTGGAATGTTCAACATGTGTATGTATTTTGGTAGGAATCCCATTTATTTTTCAGTTGAAAGATAAGCCATCGTCTCCGCCTTATGCTTAATTTACATTAAGACATAGTTAAGACTTGGGGTAGAGGAAGTGCTTCTCCCCCACAAGTCTCCTCTGGGCTCTCGTAGGTCACGGGTGATTTGTGGGCACTCAGAACGTGCCGGCCGTGTGCTTAGTGGCCCCAGGAGGCTGTGAACACCTCCAAGTCAGAACCAACCCTTGCCCTGCCTCCCGTTACACTCCTAGTATATAGTAGATGTTTAAGGTCATTTGTTGAATAAATAAGTGATATTAATCATAATGTTCCAATAAAACAGCAAAAAACTGCAAGGAAATTGGTCCTTGACTCATGCATTTGAATCACTAAACACAAACACACAGTTTGTCTGCCCTCCCACCCGCCCACCCCTCCCCCCACAAATTAATCCAAACAGTATTTGGGGCCAAATCATTTACGTGGACTTTAAAAGTCTCTCTGTAAAGTTAGCTTTTGAATCATCACAGGTATTCTGGTTAAGACTAAGATACAAGGTTATAACACTTACCCTGCAAGTTTTAAGGAAACAAGGATTATCTTAGGTCTCCGTGGAATGTTCTGGTAGATGCTGCTTGCAAATAAGACAATCTAACAAACCCAGGCATTCTAATAAAAGATTCCAATAATCCTTTTATATTTGTATTTAAAATTCTAACATTTAAAACATGATAAATGAGGTTACAAGTGTTCTTCCTCTATGGAGCTGCCCTGTGGGCACGAGGTCTTTCCTTTTATCCTTTTTTTTTTAACATGAAGAATTCTTTCTGTTTGCAAAAATATTACAAAGTTGGAACAACAACTAAGGGAAAAATTGATTCAGCATCCCAAAGAAATTACTTATTAAATAAAATTTTCACTTCTGATTCAAAAATCCTGGCCATATATAAACATAAAACTATATTAAATATTTTTATTCCGTTTAAAGCATCACGACATCTAAAGAGTTCGGAGGTGGCGCGGCAGTGGTCAGTAACGAAGCAGGCCGCCCCCCGCATGAAATGCTGACATGCGTGTAGCAGAGACTATGGATTGAGGTCACAGCTAGTGGGGCGGTGGTAGTTCTGGGTTTCAGCCGGCCGTTCTGGCTTCAAAGTCTGTGTTCTTCTTGTTAACTCTAAGATAGTATCGTTAAGTGACAAAAGCAAGGTGCAGAAGAGCATGCCACTGTGTGCACAAATACATGAGTATCTCTGGAGAGATGGCCAAGAAACTGTCTACATCTCTGGGGTGAGTGGGAGCAGGTGATCAGGGGCTTTCATCTTCCTTGCTGATGTCTTTCTCCATCTATGTGTATTTTAGAGCACTGTGCTGGGCGCCGCAGGCCTGTCTGCGTGCACGCGCTGGCGTGCTTGGTATGCACCTGAGTGAATCCCTTGTAGCTATCAGCAGCACGGTGCTGAGTCAGTTGCCCTTCACCGTGTTCTCCAGAGACCAGGGTCCCAGGAAAAGGTCCCAGGTCTAGCCTTGACATTCACAGGAGAAGGCGTGTCCTCAGGGCCACGCCGCCTGCCCGCAGCACACCTCCACGTCTGTTGGTAGCACGGTCTCCGTTTCTTAGAGGAATGTATTCATCTCACATCTCACAACGTTCAGAACCAAATGTGGCGAACGAGACTGCCAGCCCCAGGAAGGGCAGTCAGCAAATGCGCTCATTTTGCGGCTGTTTCTCAAGGCTGTGAGTTTGGTGAATGGAGGGTTTTCTTAGAAATATTAGCATATAAGAACATTTGCAAATATGGATCTTGGATAAGAACTGCACATCGTTAAAATCAGTCATAACTGGACATCCAAATATATATTTTTACAAATGGCATAATCTAGACAGAAAGAGGTAAACAATTAGCTTGGTATTGGAATAACACAATTTATTAAATTACTTATATTTTTCTTTGGCCTTTACGTGATACGCACACATACACATGCCTGAACTTCCTAGAAGAAAAGTAGGCACGAAAAGGTAAGCTTTATCAGTATTTCTCATCAGAAAATGGCTAAAATCCCCACCATATTCTAAAAATACATTCTGCAGCCCCTGCTGACCGACGCCTCGAGCTCCCACAGCTTTCTCGCAACTCTCTGCCATCGCTCAGTCTTCTCCTTCTTTTCCAAGCCGACACTGCTCAACGATTTCCTTGGGATACATGGGCATTCCATTCTGAGTCAGAGGCTCTCAGAGCTGGGGTAAGAGGTTTTCTACTCCAACCCTTATCTGATGCTCGAAATTCTTTAACAGCATTTGCAGTACGCCGCCCAGTCCAAGGCTTCCACCGACAGAGCTCCCCCTTCCATGCCAGCCTGTTCTCTCTCGAGACAGTTCTTTCAGAAAGTTCTTCCTGTAAGTGAGCCAAGATGAACTTCCCTGCAGTTTTCACCCCTTGATCCTACTTCTCACCCCATCGTGGTCACAGAGCACAACTCTAACCCTGGTCGATTATTTGAAAAGCCACCCTGCTCTGTTATGTCTTCTCCAGCCTAAACCATTCTGGTTATTCACCTATTTTTCACAGGCTTTGAAGGTGAAATAACCTTTCCATCTGAGTGGCATACAATTAACTCTATTCTTCTCAGACCAGAAAGAACCCTCAAAAGTGGGTTAACCACTTAACCAAAGAGAATTTTCCATTATGAAAACATGCCATATTTCTATGGAAACGGATCATCTTTTGGGGAGCGAGGTCACAGGGCTCACTCACATTGGTTTCGTTTTCCACTAAAACTGCAAAGTTGTCCACGCTTGGTGCTAAGTGACATGGTCCCCCTCCCTCAGCGGTGTGGCTGGTTTCTAGACAACGAACCAGGCCTTGTATTCATCCCCACTGGATTTCACCTTCTTCATTATGGCCGGTAATATTTTGGATGCTGGCTGTGTCGGGACACAGCGACACTCCCCTCTCCAGCTTTGAGTCAAGCACAGTTGAGCCTGTTTGTCTTCAATGTCAAATATCAAAGTTCAACATCCAATGTATCCACGTTCTTGGCGAAAACCTGGACCAGCCAGAAAAGCATTTTCCGGGGCCAGAGGCAAGCACGAGTCTCACCCAGCGGCCACTTCCTCCAGTGCGTCCTGCGCCGGCAGGCCCGGCGGCCACTCCACATCCCCCAGCCACATTCCAGTCTCTCCTCATCTCCCCACCAGCGCGGGCACGGGGACCGGGCTCACAACACATTCAAGTATTTATAAATGTGATGAATAATAAAAAGTGTTGAAAAGTACTAAGTTGGTTCTAAAATATAATGTTTAAATTCTAAAAATAAAGTATTTTACATAGGCTATCTACATAGACTGTTCACACATAAGTGCAGTGAATTCTGAGTTTGAACTGAATGGTTCTCCCCAGTGTACCTCACTTGAAAGACGTATTCTTATGGCCATAAAACGCGACTCGCCATTCTATCCTGCGTGACCGTCACTGAGCCTTCCTTCTGAAGCAGACCGCGCCAGCCAGCGTGCGGCGGAACCTGCAAACTGACCTGTCGCCAGACCATGCACACGACCACTCTCTCACTCTGCGGCCTTAGGTAACCTCTCTGGGTATTTCCTTTGTGAAATAAAGACCACATTACCCGCTTCCTGGGGTAGATAAGAAGTTAAATACAATTAATGAGATGGTGACGAGCTGGGATCACCACAGGTACTGAATGTGTGCTGGCTCTCATTCACAGACACCTGTGACGCTAACTGTGATGCTGCCCAGCTCCGAGTCCGCCTTAAATGACAGAGATGCAAGAATGAGAGTGAGTGTGCTGTGTGTGAGGCAGTAAATATTTCCTTTTATAACTAAAAAAAATCTAAAAACCCATGTGAATTTATTGAATGCATATTTTTAAAAACTTTTAAAAACCTCAAAGTTTTATTTTTAAATATTTCTATTTCAATCTTAGGAGAGCTAATAAATACATGTGAGGGCTAATGTTTTAATGCCTTGCTACTGGGAATGTGCGTGGAGGACAGCCTCCAGAGGTTTCCGAGGAGCCTGTTAAAAATGCGTGAAAAATCTGCATTTTACAAAGGCTTCCAGCCTTTTCTCTATACACGCTGGGTTTGAGAAGAACCAGTTTAATATATCATAGCTCTCTAAAGTTAACTTCTGTGTGTTTCGTGATCTATATACATGGTATGGTATTCAAGGACTAGGCATTTAAAATAAATGAAATAAAGCACTTTTCCTTCATATCTTGTATTTTCTATTTTTAGAATCCAGAATCAGGAGTATAAAAAGAAAACAACTTTTCATTCTTCCATTAAGTTGGCCTCACGCTTAAAAAAGATTTAATGCTTGAAAGGAGGAAAGCTATCCCAAAACCACAAGATGAGACATGCTATGAATACTAATACTTTAGATTAATAAGAATTGTGCAATTTAAAAGTCTGTTAATTTTCCAAGGAACTATGTTTAAATCCACCTTTCTCAGAACCTTCTCTAACCTTCTCTTATGGAATAAGTGGTGGTAATTTAATTTATAACTGTTTTATCCAGCATCCAAGTTAGAGTGCAATTTTTCTTAGATAATCACAGGAGTTCTATCGCCTCCTTCTACTTCTCAAATCTTAAAAAAAAGAAAAGGGATATCATTGAAAAAACGATCAGGGATCACCTCCCACAGCACTACTTTTTTCATTCCTGGGAATGGGGCACTAAAAATAACTTGTTAACTACATGTAAGAATATGCCTAAATGTTTTACTTACCAAGCCTTTTTGAGAGAAATCACTGGCCTTTTAATTAACTACCTGTCTCCCATACTTTAATACTAATGGAGAACTAACAGATTTAGCTCACTTAAAGAAAATGAAATAGAAATGCTGGTGATCATTTTTGACCCTCTTTGTTAAGTAAGCACAGAGATGTGTCCCCATACACTCGATCAGCACAACGAGGGTCTTCAGATGGGACCAAACTGAGACGTGTACCAGCAGAAGGGAGACGAAATGGTTTTACCTGCCGGGTCCCTGACGGGTTCCCAGTGTAAGTCACTGTCTTTTTCCCTGATCCATCCACAAAGTCCGTTGTCGAAACCACAGCTGTGTATCAGAACACCTATGAGGAAATGAGGAGAAAGATGAGCAGGTCACTGACAACGCAGCTCAGCCTGTGAGCTACAGACATCTGTATAACAAGTGTTCTCCCCATCCACACCCCAGAACGCCTTTCCATGAGATGGAAAGGAAACTGCATTAATCCTTCCTCAGCACAATCGTGCACATATCCTCCTCTGTAAAAATAGAACACACGAGTGTTGCCAGATCACGACCTTGTTACATCAGCACTTACAAAACATGATTTCCTTCTCACAGTTTAAATACAACTTTAATATATTTTGTAAAAAGAAAATGATGGTTCATAATTATTTTTGCTCAACTGATTTAAGTACAGAGGAAAGTGAGTTGTTAAAAAAAAGGTGTATAATTTTCCCAAATGATAGCACGCAATCTACAATTTAGAAGTTATTTTCATGAAACAGAGGGAGACAATAAAATGCCATTATGACGGTGCAAAAAGTACCTACCTGGATCATCCTTTGCTTCTTCTTCTGCACTGACTCCTCTTTCTATTTCAAAAATCTCAAACAGATCATTTGAAGGCTGCCGTGGAACTGCAAGAGAAAGGTTTTTGAGTTTCTTTTTAATGAGAAGTGATAAAGAGGCATTACCTTTAAGAGGGGCAGGGAGAAAGATCTGGGCATTTCACTGGTCTGGAAGAATCTAACATTTAATTACATTTCACATAAAGACTCATGAAGTTTGCTCTGCAGGGATTTATGCTGTAGCATTTATCTGATAGAGTTTTAAACCATGATTTGCAAGATGTTCTAAAATTCGACATAAAAATAATTTAAAAATCTTTATCTGGGAAAAATAGATTTTATTTTTATTTTTTCTAACTTTTCTTTTTCTTTTCTTTTTTTTATCTGGAAAAACTAGCAACGCATGGAAAATACATTTTAAAAGAGCTACCAAATTTCTGGCAAAACGTTCATCTCTAGGAAACTCTAAAATTCATCTCTAGGAAAATACCTTGTTATGACCTTTAAATTAGGGCTGTTTGAACTGGTGATGCCTATGATCGCAGGGAATGGTTTGATTTTTCTAACTGCAGCAGCTGTTCCCCTCCCCTGACTCCGCACGATGCTGACTCACTCTAACTCACATCTCTTGCCCTGGCCACCCTTGTTTAAATAGGTTCCCTGGCTCCTATCTGCCCAAATCTGAACTTCCCGGTACAGCATTCACAATCCACCCCACCAAAATACACAATGTTGTCCAAACATGCCATTCATTTCCACGACTGCCGCCTTACGCTCTTTCCAGCTAATCAGCGGAACCACCCCTCTTCCCTCAAGCCCAGCATAATGTCACCACCTGGGTGGAAACTTCCAGGCCCCAGGCAGAACCAAACTGCCACCCTCACAGCTCAACAGCTCCTGTTTTCATGCCTCTGTTACACACGCTTTCCCGAAGAACTGCAGTTGTTCACACACGTGTCTGTCCCTCTGCTAGTCCCCGAGGTCCTGGGGAGCATCAGTCTGGTCTTGTCCAGGTGGCATTTCCAAGGCTTGACCCCGTGACCGGCACTCAGTAAGTGTTTACAGAGTGAATGCAAAGAGCCCGTCAGAAACCCCTGTACTTTGTCAGCACTTTTCCTCAAGGGACACAAGCGGGCAGAGCTGACAAATCCACTTTAAAAAATAATCGATGCACTTAAATCATTTCTTTATTCATTCGATGTATATTCGATCGCCAAACAAATGCCAAGTACTGTGGTGGGTGCCCGGAGACACGGGGACCTGGATCTTATGTGACTTGAATTCTAACGGGAAAAGCGGACGTTCAACATGGAGATAAACAAGCACCATAACTCTATGTTTTGATAGGGCTAGAAAGGACGATGTCACGGAGAGCAACTGGGCTGGGGCTGGGAACGTGTGGGAGTGTTGATGGTGGTGAGGGACATTCTTGGACAAAGGCCGGGAACACTCCCTTCTCTTTGCCAGAACTCCAATTAATTCTATTTTTATAAGGAGGGAGTAGAAGACTCGAATACCATGAGACAGACATCAGTCAAAGAGGTTCTTTTTTCAATGATGTTCCTGTGATTTTTAGCAAGAATTTTTTTTTAATTAAGTAAAAATTCCATAATATTTGCACTGTTTTAGCTTACTACTTCTGAACTTTTTCCCTTTCCATGAGACAGACATCAGTCAAAGAGGTTTTTTTCAGTGACTTTCCTAGAAGTTTTAGCAAGTTTTTTTTAAAGCAAAAATCCCATAATACTTGCACTAACTGTTTTAGCTTACTACTTCTGAACTTTTTTCCTTTTTGTTTCAAAAGTGAAAAGAGTGAGGCCCCTTTCCCTCTCACAACACACACTCATAAACACCCAGCAAGGCAAGGATGGAGGAGGAGAAGCTCCCGGGACACACCTGTTCATGGGGCCCTGGGGGAGAGGGAAAGTGCCGCCCTCTTTTATACCCCAGGTGACTGACAGCAATGACATCCAATCACAGCTCTTCTTTCCTCATTTGGGGCTCTGAGAAGGAACATGCCTCTATTATTTACTAGAAATATTGCAAAGTTGTGGACAAGCATGCTTTGTTTCTCATGGCATAGAGAAGTTACAAAAGCTCTATAGAACAATCATGCTTTTATTTCCTTCTCTTGTAACTTACACAAATTATCTCTGTAATGGACTAGGCTCAACTCCTGCAGTACTATATTTGAAAGGCATACGACAATTTTTCAAGTCGCCCTTTTTTTCCTCAGAGGAAGAACTGTCCAATGGAAAACAGAGTCTCCATGTAGAGGGGAGGAC
The DNA here is from genome assembly GCF_040939455.1 of Microcebus murinus. Classification (NCBI taxonomy): domain Eukaryota; kingdom Metazoa; phylum Chordata; class Mammalia; order Primates; family Cheirogaleidae; genus Microcebus; species Microcebus murinus. Next base: position 17,690,276 of record NC_134130.1, read on the forward strand.
CACACAATGGCGGCCTGGCACAGGCAGCCTATTTTATAAAGGGAGACCAAGGAGATCCTCTTTGAGGGAGCACCCTTTAAACTTGGAGGGGAAGAGTGGGAAACTTCGCAAGGAAAAAGCATAGTGTTGGGGTTGGGGAAGAGGGAGGGTTCAAGCAGCAAGCACAGAGAAAGTGTGAGGAACATTTAGAGAAAGAAGTTCACAGCGGCTGGAGGATGAAGAGAACCGGAGAAAGGGACATGGGATGAGACCGTAGTCATCTAACAACTTGCGAAGGGTCAGGTTCCTGTTGTTAATACTTTCAGCACTCGGTTTCCATGAACTATTTAGCAGCAGATAAGGAGGAACACCTTCACTGTAATTCACTGGGAAACATTCCAAGGAATTTAGAAACCTGAAATGCTCAGCAGCTATTAGTCCTTGCAATTTTGTGTGCTCTACCCTGTAACTCCACCAAATTGTTTAACTAATTCTCCTTCCTGGCACACACCAGTAGAAATTATTAGGAGTATCCCACTGAAGTCTCTAGAGAAGGAACACTACCCGCTCCTTGGTATGTTTTACAGTTTCTGTGAAAATATAAAGTGTGATAAGTAGTGGGGAAAATCTTTCAAGCAGTATTATCTTATTATCTCAACTACGCACATGAAAAACAAACCAAGACAAGGTTTGCATGCTGAAACTGCCATTCTGGCTGTAGCCTGCGGACTAGAGGAAGCTGAGAGTGGGTGTCCTACGGCTAAAATTAACATAAATTAATGTTCACACACTTCTAGAAAATTTCCCCCAGATTTTTCTATCATCGGTCAATGTTTTACCCACTGAAATGTATTCCTTGCCCATTGCTTCGTGCAACCTTCATCGTGAAGTAAAAGAAGTACGCAGGCCGGGAAGCAGGCAGGCGGCGGGCGGAGCGCCCACCCGGCTGAGGAGGATGGCGCTTTCACACGGGCTGTGGGGCCCAAGGGCTGGTGGAGGAACCGGCCACAAAAACAGACAGGAATCTTCTCGCAAGAAATGCTGGCCCAGCTCTTTCTACTAAATACATTTTCCCTGGGGATGTGGTGATATTGATATAGAGCCTGTGTTCATACATGAGGTTTCCCAAATAGTCAATCGTACATTTTCACCCAGAAAACATGAGAGTAAGCAAAGAGAAGTATACGTAAATATTACCATACGCCCCTCCCACTGCCAAACTTCTTGCAAAGAGTAACTGCAGCAAAATGTAAATGTTCTTATTACAGGTAGATTTGCAAACTCTCTTTCTGTTCTAAGGGGGTTCCCGTGACATTTTCCAGCCCAATTCTGGCATTTGTTGTCGGACTGAAACATTAAAGATAACACTGTCTTAAATTATTTCTATACTGAGGGGTTTAGTGCATTGAGGAGAATGGTGCACGTGTAATTATGCTAATATTCTGAAGGCTCTCGCTGGTGGCTAAACCTAGAGATTTTTAGAGACTACAGACTGGAAGGTGGGGATGAATGACAGGTTCTGTGAGGCGGTCTCTCCCTCTCTCCCTGTCTCTTCCTCCCCTGGGCTCTCTCCGGACCAGAACACATGCATTATAGCTTTAAATGACAAGAGAGAAGTAAAAAGACTGAAAATGAGTTTCTGAAATTTCTTTAACCATGTTAGAGAAAATTTTTACACATCTATTGATTCCTAGTGAAAAGAAAAAAGTCTCTGGGCTACACAGAAATAAGACTTTCTTTGCCAAAACTTTCATCCCCCAAGAAGAATCTACAAAGTTCATAAGACACCTTTGGGCTGAGAGTAAGAGCAAAACTAGGAAAATTAAATTTCTGGTAAAAGACAGAACATAGACACAGCTACTCAGTAATGAGCCTGGTTTCTGCAACACACCTATTTCTCCTTTATGTATTGTGTATACCTTCAATAAAGTTTCAGAACAACTCACAGGCACTGCCCAGAGAAATCCCAGGAGAACAGAATATCTGAATGATGTGCTCTTTTCTAAGCATGATCATTAGGGTTTTTTTTTTTTTTAATTTCAAAGTATTACGGGGGTACAAACATTTTTGTTTACATGTATTCCTTTTATAATGCTTGAGTCATGGCTATGACATGCCCACCACCCAGTTAGTGTGCATTATATTCATTAGGTGGGTTTTCGCCCATCCCTCCTCCCCACTCTTTCCTGCTTGATTTCTGTTCCGTTTTACCTCTCTCTGTGTACGCAAGTGCTCGGCAGTTAGTTCCAATTCAATAGTGAGTACCCGTGGTGTTTAGTTTTCCATTCTTTAGATACCTCACTTAGGATAAGGGTCTCCAGCTCCACCCAAATTGTTACAAAAGGCATTAAAAGTCATCCTTCTTCAAGGTTGAGGACCATCCCATGGTACACATGCCACATTTGTTAATCCACTCATGAATTGATGGGCATCTGGGTGAATTCCACATCTTGGCAACTGTGAACTGTGCTGCAATAAATATGTGAATAAATATGCGAATGCAGGTGTCTTTTTGATAAAATTACTTATTTTCCTTTGAGTAAATACCCAGTAGTGGGATTGCTGGATCAAATGGTAGGTCTACCTTTAGTTCTTTGAGGTGTCTTCAGACTGTTTTCCATAGAGGTTGTACTAATATGCAGCCCCTGATCATTAGGATTGTCCTACGAATTTTCCTCATCGAGAGAGCATTTGACAGGTTTCGTTCTCCTTCCCTCTTTTAAGCCAAAGGGAACTACAAGGGTTAGGCTCTACCAAGACTGAGTCCTGCACGTCAAAAGGCAGATGGTAGGCAGACCCCTCAGCAAGGGCTGTTTGGGCTGACCGCCCTTCTGGGGAGGGGCAGAAACCAATCTGCTGCAGGGTCAGCGTCAGAGCACTCAGGCCAAAACAATCTACTTAGGAAGAAAGGAAGCTTTTATTTCTGACATTCATCAGACCTATCATGTGAGTTTCCCATCTAGACAGATTCATCTCTGAAAAAGGCTGTGGTCATTATTTTCACAGTAAAGAAGTTAAGGTGCTACTGTTTCTATTTTTAAATCACAATTGTTTCACCTTATACTGTAAACACCTAAATGAAAAGCAATATTCCAGTTATTTGGCGATAAGCAAAGAATATATAAAGTAGCAAGTTTCTATTTTCATTTTCTCTGCTCACATAATAGTTCACACTTGCAAATTGATTTGTTCCAGAAGGATCTACTTAGTTAAAAATAACACTAAAATTATAGTGGATCATATGACAAAGCATCAGAAAAATATAAACTCAGAACCAGAACATAAAACAGGGCTGTCTTTTTATGAATTAACTAGGAAATGCTATAACTACTGTATACATGAGTCACAACATCATCAATAATATCAGTAATAACTAACACGCATTAAGTTGCAGTTATGTAACAAGCTCTATCGTAAGGGCTTTTCAGGCACCCACGCACCCGATTCTCACACTAACCCAAATGAGGAAGATATTATTGTTATCCTGACTTGCAGATGAGAAAACAAACGCATAGGAACTAGTAACATGCCTCAAATCATGGAGTGGCTATGAGCACAATACTTTTAATTATAACTATATAAATAAATGTGCATGTAACTTTTAAAATATCTGATTTCTGACTTTGGTCACATTCACCAAGAACTCAATTTATACTTTCTGGAGAGAACTATTTTTTCTTTACCAGCCACCATAGGATCTAATTAAAATACAAATCAAAAACAATGAAAACTTTCAGAATTCACAGCACCAGGTCCTGGCCTGTAAGCAGTGACAACTTCTTCAAAACACCAGCAGAAATGTAATCTTCGGGGAGATGCCAGCCGTCTGCTCGGGGTCTCGGTGGGTCTTACTGTTTACTAGAAAGCAAACTAGTTTGAAAATCTTTCCACCTCTCAACAGAAACAATCTTTTTACTCATCACCATACAGAATCAGAAAAAGAGCCCGTGGTATTTCCAAGACTAAGAACAGTGTGATGGAACTAGCCACAGACTGTCAAATCCCTAGATGGGAAATGAGGGAAAGCCCTCAGGGCAGCACGCAACAAAGCAGCGATTAGCAAAAAGGAAGCAGCTTTTGTCTTACTGCTTGGTACCTGGAACTTCAACCCAGTTCTGTAATAACCCAGCAACAGTGAAGCTGGTTCTCTGATACGGCCACTCATAAGAGCACCTGATTCACATTCAATTATGTTATATTCTATAATCTTGCTTCTATTAACACCTTTCCTCTTTATTCTATATGACTCAGGTGGACACATGCCTAGGCATAATATAACAATACTTTAAACATCCTACATTGGGATAACTCTGTCTCTGCCCAGAATGTGGTTCTGCTAGGTTGGAGCTGCCGTTGTGGTCTAGAGATCTCTGCTTGCAGATCAGCTGCATCACCTGGGGCAGGTTGGAAATGCAGTCCCAGGTCCTAACCCAGACCCACTGAATCAGAGCCTTCACTTTAATGAAGCCCCCTTGCGATCTATATGTAATATATACATTAAAGAGTGAGAAGTACTTTCCCTAGAATGTCTGACTTAGTACATGTGCTATAAGGTATTAGGAATCTACATTTCATTTTTTATTTATTTATCTTTTTTGAGACAGAGTCTCACTCTGTTTCCCGGGCTAGAGTGCCGTGGCATCAGCCTAGTTCACAGCAACCTCAAAACTCCTGGGCTCAAGCTATCCTCCTGCCTCAGCCTCCTGAGTAGCTGGGACTACAGGCATGCGCCACCATGCCCGGCTAATTTTTTCTATATGTTTTTAGTTGGCCAATTAATTTCTTTCTATTTTTAGTAGAGACAGGGTCTCACTCTTGCTCAGGCTGGTTTCGAACTCCAAATCTTGAGCGATCTGCCCACCTCGGCCTCCCAGAGTGCTAGGATTACAGGCGGGAGCCACCGCGCCCGGCCTCCATACTTTTTAGTTCAACCCAGCCTGACCAGAAGTTGGTTGCAATGAACCCTAATCCCAAGAGTTAAATAATTCTATGGTTAAATCCATATTGGAAATGATACACATTATATGCCTCTCCTGGAGAATTACAATGAACATTAGTACAAGGACTGGGAAATCTTACAGTTAACAAACCAATTTAACTTGGATAAACAGGATTTCTCAAAGGTATTTCACCACAGACCTGTTTTAGGCATACAACAGCATAATATTTTAGAGAACTAGTGCTCTGTGAAACATACTTTAAGAAGCATTGGTCTGTCCCCTTCATGAAAGAACAAGAATTTCATGCTATATCAAGGAACTTTAGTGCTGCTTAAACCATGCCTATAGGAGTTAGCCCTGCAAATACATCTGATTATATTTCTAGTCATATAATCCAAAAACCTATAACTCAAAGCCTTTAACTTGTCCCTCAAGTTAAAATTATTTTTAAAATATGTGCTTAATATTTCAAATCACACATGAAAGGTTACTTCCTTAATCACATACTATGTAAATTCTCCCCATCATGGTTATTTACAGTAAATAAATAATCTTTTACATTGCATAATTCATAATTTACAAACACTTTTACTCATTTTACCTCTGATCCTTGAAACTACTCTATGAGAAAGGAAGGCTAGGAATATTACCTCCACTTTACAGACAAGAAAATTGAGATGGAAATCACAGTCACCAGTCCACAGTCACATAACTCATAAACAACATAGAGTGAGAAGCAAAACTAGGTCTTCTTATTTAATGTATTCTATGCTGAGCAGCGGTTAAAACCCCTCTCAGTTCCAAATGCTTCAACAAGATCTTCAAATCCCCTTTCTATGTGTTTCACTATTTCTCAACATCATGCTTAAAATTCAGAAGTATATGAGAATTTTCTAGAGAATGTCTACTTTTAATTGCTATATTCAGCTGTATAAAGATAAGAGAAAGACCATAATCTGAAATATCTTCCATCATTTGGAAAGGACTTTCAGAATCCACAAGTGACACTTAGCTAGTTCAAGCATATGAAGGATTACTTAGACTGAAAAAATAATGGAATCCAATATAAAATTCCATTTCACTCCATTCAACAAATATTTTTGAGTGCCTACAATGTGACCCTGGGAGAGAAAGACATCTGGGAATTAAATAGCTGCCCATCAATCTGCTCTATAATGTACCTATCAATGGGGAGGGGGTGATGGATGATTCAGATTATAAAGCATGTAAGAAAAATTCGCCTTGTGATCAGAGTTGAGTCAGATCTGACTATTATGCATCTTTGGACTGCACAATTTGAGACAGATTTGGAAAACAAAGAATGTCCAGAGAGCCAGCCAAAAAGATTAAGTGGGTTGAAAAACAGTATTTCTAAGAAAAGGTTAATGACACGAATATTACCGATCACAAAGGAGACCCAGTTGAGTCGTTTCCTGAAAATATTCCTTGAGCATATGGAGTATGGGACCTGCAGACTGGGACCAACTGTGCCCATCACTCCTGAGGACATGACAGTGTTCAAAAGGCAAAAACTGTAGTTTTGTGACTCTAGGTTCATTATAAGGAAGAATGTTCCAGCAGTGGGAGGGATCACTGGAAAGGACTCTAGTCACTGTTAGAGACGCTATGATGTAATTGGGATGATTTAAAAGAGACTTCATAAGGATGTTACACTTGGATAACTCATTAATGTTGATTTAGAGACAAGGTTTTCAGCCCCAAATCAGAATAACAAAAGGCTACTTATAACTATTATGTCCAACCCATTACTTGAAGTTTATGTTTTGCTGCTTTGTATTCCTTTCTTTTGCAGAAGTAGTAAATGAACAAAAACTCTACTGATGATGGTTCTTAGTTTATACCTACAGGAAACATTGTTTTAAGAGATTGTTTCTTAAATCTTCTTGCTTTAAAAATTTGTGCATCTTCACACAGGTCAACTTTTATTTATTTATTTATTTTTTGAAACAAAGTCTCGCTTTGTTGCCCAGGCTAGAGTGAGTGCCATGGTGTCAGCCTAGCTCACAGCAACCTCAAACTCCTGGGCTCAAGCTATCCTCCTGCCTCAGCCTCCAGAGTAGCTGGGACTACAGGCATGTGCCACCGTGCCCGGCTAATTTTTTTCTATATATATAAGCTGGCCAATTAATTTATTTCTATTTATAGTAGAGACGGGGTCTCGCTCTTGCTCAGGCTGGTTTCGAACTCCTGACCTTGAGCAATCTGCCCGCCTCAGCTTCCCAGAGTGCCACCGCGCCTGGCCATGGGTCAACTTTTAAATAAAAGCATAAAGTAAAAATTATTTGAACTAATTTCAGGAGCTGGGAAATATATGTGGTGAGATATTATCCCTGAATTGATAGCATTTCTCTCTTCATTAGCACTGATACATTTCACAGCTTCAGTGTGTAATATACAGCATGTGCACCTTCTTTCTTTTCTAAAATCTAAAAAACTGCTGTATTCCACAGGTCATCTGGATACAGGATTTTAGACCTGTAGCTTTAGCAGAGAGATAATCTGGGTCGTGGTGGTAGCACTGGAGATGTTGAGATGTGGTCACACTTTAGACATAATTTGAAGGTAGGGCTAACAGGATGTCCTTATAGATTGCATGTGGGTATAGAAAAAGTAGTTCAGGATGACTTCGAAGTATTTGGCCTTAGCAACGGGTGATGGAAGTACCATTACTTGGGGTGGAAAAAGCTGAGGGACAGAGGAGGAACAACTCTGGATGTGTTGAGTTTGAGATACCCATTTTCATCCAGCTGCAGAGGTTAAACTGTCAGTTGATATACAAGTCTAGAGTTTGGGGAGAAGTCTGGGCGGGAGATATATTCTTATTATAATTTTTTTTTCTTTCTTGATTTTCTTTTAGAATATCTTTACAGTCTTTTCTCAGGGGGACGATACAGTCACAACATAAAGAAAAGCTCTGTTTCACAACCTCTTCCATTAAGAAAAACAACTTTCATACCCCATAGATATATAATTATTTGTCAATTAAAAATAAAACTTTTGGCGGGATGCGGTGGCTCACACCTGTAATCCTAGCACTCTGGGAGTCTGAGGCAGGAGGATCGCTCAAGGTCAGGAGTTCAAGACCAGCCTGAGCAAAAACGAGACCCTGTCTCTACTAAAGAAAATAGAAAGAAATTAATTGGCCAACTAAAAATACATAGGAAAAAAATATAGCCAGGCATGGTGGCGCATGCCTGTAGTCCTAGCTATTCAGGAGACTGAGGCAGTAGGATCACTTGAGCCCAGGAGTTTGAGGTTGCCGTGAGCTAGGCTGACGCCACGGCACTCTGGTCCGGGCAACAGAGCAAGACTCTGTCTCAAAAAAACAAACAAATAAACAAAACTTTAAAAAATATCTTTCGATGTAAAGAAAAACACAATTTAAGTTTGGGGCTATTTGGAGGAGACTACCAAATTGTGGCCATAATTAACATCACCTGCAAATTCATGAAATGAGAGGAGCCAAATTCTACTCTCAGATCTGTGGAGAATAAAAGGATGGCTTAAGAAGTTATTATGCCAGGAATGAAGAAAATATTCAGTGTAGAAATAAATGCTGTTGAACTGAAATAGTGCTAAGGTTCCTTTCTGCTTTCACAGAGAACAGACACCATTACTAGTCCTGAATTAAAAACTAAGAGCCCTTCCTTATTTAGAACACCCTCTAACCACCAGACAGCAAGTTAGGGAGCATTTAAAATGCTCTCACGTGTGCTGAGCTCAACCGGCAGCCGCTGCTGCAGGTGCAGCGGGCGTGGAGCCCAGCTCCCGGCAGGAGCGCCCAGAGGCGGCGATGTGCGGGCGTGCGCCAGCCGCGGCACAGGGTCAGAGCAGCCCTCCCGGGCAGGTCTTTCGGGTCGCACTCTCTTTGAACGTTCTCAAGCATTCCTGAAACTCCATATTCCTCAGTTTTATCCTGCTAAATTTTATTGGTGAACTGCAATGCTATTTTTAATTCATATGTATGTTGATATGGAGAGGAATAATGGTAATAAAGACAAACTTTTTTTTTTTTTTTGAGACAGAGTCTCACTTTGTTGCCCAGGCTAGAGTGAGTGCCGTGGCGTCAGCCTAGCTCACAGCAACCTCAATCTCCTGAGCTCAAGTGATCCTCTGCCTCAGCCTCCCCAGTAGCTGGGACTACAGGCATGCGCCACCATGCCCGGCTAATTTTTGTATATTTATTTTTGGTTGGTCAATTAATTTCTTTTTATATTTTTAGTAGAGATGGGGTCTCGCTCAGGCTGATTTTGAACTCCTGACCTTGAGCAATCCGCCCACCTCGGCCTCCCAGAGTGCTAGGATTACAGGCATGAGCCACCACGCCCGGCTAAAGACAAACTTTTTAAAAAGAAAAAATATTAAAAGGAATACTTAGAAGGGTGTGATCTATGTTAGAATGCCTTTTGACATTAAATAGCCAGATTTTTATGACATTGTAAGGCGGCAGAATAATGCAAATGCCATTTTTACTTAAGTACCCATGAATAAAAATCCCATTGTATGCTCATGAAGAGAAGGAAAAAATAGACGAGAAAGAAAGCAGAAGGAGAGGGGGGAGGAGGAGAACAATACAAAAATGTGAATTTCGAGAAATAAACAATTATGTACATATAAACTATTTTGAGAGGTACCATCTAATTCCCCTAAACATTCTATTGATTTTATAAGAACATATAACTACATCAGAATTAGAGAATCTTGATCTCTTTAAATGGACAATAACTCTGAAGAAAAAAACTTAATTGAGAGTCATATACAAAAAGCAGCTTTAACTTCCTTATTCAAAAAATTACAAATGTCAGTATTCTTTTCACCTGGTAAAAAATTACAGAGTTATCCAATGCAAAAGGCAGAAAGTTTAGTTTCGTCGTGGGGGGATGGGAAAAGGAAAAGAAGGAGCAAACACAAGGGTAGCAAAGAGTAAGCAAAGCAAAACAGGACACACCGATAAATACAAGCAACAGACGACAGCTGTTAAGAATGCACATTTTGGTCTGGTGATAATAACAACCATTTCCTTCTTTAAAACTTGCTTCTCTCCCCAAATCCTCTATCTCCATTGGTGACACCACCTTTTACTCAGTCACCTGCTAAAACTCTGGGAGTCTCGAACCTAATCTAGCCCCAGTCTAGACACACTCGCCAGCCAACATGAGGGGTGGCTGTTAGCTTCTCTCGTCCCTCCCTGACGTGAACTTCCGGTTTATTCCATGGGCTGTGCAGCCTCCTACTTCCGTGTCTTCGCTGTGCTGTCCCTGTTCACTCTCCGCCTTTGCCCTTGCCACTCGGGAGCCCTCCCCGCCCACGGGCTCACCAGACACCACTTCTTTTTTTTTCTTTTAGACAGAGTCTCACTCTGTTGCCCAGGCTAGAGTGCTGTGGCGTCAGCCTAGCTCACAGCAACCTCAAACTCCTGGGCTCAAGCGATCCTCCTGCCTCAGCCTCCTGAGTAGCTGGGACTACAGGCACGCGCCACCACGCCCGGCTAATTTTTTCTATATATTTTTAGTTGTCTAATTTTTTTTTTTTTTTTTAGTAGAGATGGGGTTTCACTCTTGCTCAGGCTGGTTTCAAACTCCTGACCTTGAGCAATCTGCCTGCCTCGGTGTCCCAGAGTGCTAGGATTACAGGCGTGAGCCACCGCGCCCAGCCAGACACCCCTTCTTACTCACACAGCGTCCTGAGTTAGACATTGTTAGAATCAGCACCACTCAGCACCACAGCTAACTTCTGGGTGACTGTCTTTCCCACCAGACCATGACCTCTTCTGTTCTATCTTTGTAAACCCGATGGCTGACACGAGGCCTACCTGACACCCCAAAAGCACCCCGGAATGTTCACCGACTGCATGAGCAGACAGTCACACTGAAAGGAAATGGGTGTGGGAGCTAGGAAGTGTCCCATCTCCGAGAGCTCTGGAGCACACCCGACCGCAGGAGGGGATTCCCGCAGGAGGGGATTCCCGCCGGGTCAGAGCTGCCACCTGCCATGTTGCTTTGTGACATTCCTTCCATCCTACGCACATCCCTTCCGCTCGCCCAGTGGGACCGACTCTTTACACAGCTCTCCATGATCTCTGTCAGTGGGGTCACGTGTCTCATTCTTTTTTATGAGTTTCATTCTCATGCAAGGCAGAGCCTGTGGTTGAAACGTCGTCATCAAGAGCCTATTAAACATGTGCTGGCACGTATGTGACTTACTGAACACATCTCCTCTGGGTTTCTGCGGGTCTGTCGGGACCCTGCTGTCCACTGTGACCCCTCGTGGAGACGTGCTGGCGGCCGGTGCTGGAGTCGTCAGGCTGGGGCGGGGCCTTCCTGGCGTGGCTGCCGGGGCCTCGGGCCTGAGCTCTGTGGGCAGGGGCGGTGGGGGCGGTGGAGTGGGCAGCGCTGCTGGCTTTGGGGTGGGTGTGCTGGCAACAACAGGAGGAGTATGTGGTGTCTTCGATGGCCCCCTTGTACTCCCAGCACCAGGAATCCAATTAGTATGTCCTCCGTCACCCTTTAAAATGGTGCCGTTTCCCTTCAGTCCATGAACTGGACCTGAAGGGTCAATCATAACTTTTGGGATATCTGAAAAAGTCAAAGATCTAAATTAATGTGTAACCATCTCTTCCTAAACAGTGAAACATCACACTTTAAAAAACAGGCACACGAAAACATCTCATACCAACTTTTCACATTTAGAATATTCCCTAGTATAGGTCATGCTGTTTTCCAAATAACAAATATGTGTGTGTATATGATATACACACACACTTATACATTCACATAAACAGATATATTTCTCCTTTGGATGTATGCAAAAACATACTGGTGTTTGTAGGATAAATATATATTATTTGAAACACAAAAAAGTTTTAGATATTTCGAGAATGGAAATAGCAGTCAATGAGATTTTTTAAAATGCAGAGACATTCTAAGTTTTTTTAAAACATAAGAAACATATAGAGTGTATGTCATGTCCCTATGCCACATGTATATTATAAAATCATGTGTAGGATTATCTAAAGACTAAAACTTTTCTCATCTACACTTTATATAAACTCAACTTACAAAAAGGTTTAAATGTTTTATATATGGTTTTATAGTTGGTTTTTGTGCCCCCTTTACTAATTTATACAATTGCTATTTAAAAAAAAAATTGTAGAGGTTGCAAAGATCATCTGTGGAATCTTTTTCCTTGATAATCTTCAACAAAAACAATCAATATTTAATCTGCCTGGAATGACACACTCCAGACTGGGAATGGCTACATGACCCTTCAAAACCCATTTTAATCCTCATGATTTTATGCCCTGTGGTTTTCAGTAAATATTTCACTCAGGAAATTAAAAAAATTGTCTACTGTTTCATGAAATTTATGCTAAATTATGACTTTGGTTTGTAAAACTTTCATCTTGAAGGGTATGTACATTTTTCATATGTATCTACTAACATAGTTACTACTCCAAATTAACTTATACAGATCTTAAGAGTAAAACATTTCTGAATGTAGAGGAAACAAATATGAGAATGATTTTTTAATGGCAGAATTAGAAAGCATAAAACAGAGGAACATAAATATAGAATATTTTTAGATTATCCCATCATCAATATCTAATGCTAATGATATTTACTTCTGATTTCAACAAAAGCAGATTCTCAGGGAGAGCTCTATACTTTCTTTCTAGCTAAATGGAAGCTACTGAAAGATTTTCGTCAAGAAAGTCAAGTACTGTTAAGATTAAAAGTGTTACCGAGCACATAGTTTTCAACACCCGAGCACTTGTGATCGTGCTGTTTGCGGAAAGCACAGACTAATATTGCTGTTGTGAAAATTATACTTCTTTGATACTGAATCTTATTCCTCCTCTCCCCTAGCAGTGGCCTTTGTGTCAGCCCTGCATTTCCTGCTGGGGTTTGGAGCGGGAGACGAGGGTCACTCACACACGCATCTCAGGCCGTCACCCCGGTACCCGTCTCTGCATCTGCACGTGTAGGACCCGGGCACGTTGTGGCACCGGGCGAAGGCACTGCACTGGTGCCGGCCCAGGGAGCATTCGTCTGCATCTGCACCAGGAAATGGGGCAAGAGCGGTTTATTTAGGGATACATGTGATGACATGAAAAATACATCATGTACACGCATGTTTCATACATGTACATGTATGTTTCAAAAAAGTTTTGTCAATGTTAAGGTCCGTGTGAAATCCCTAGGTAAACGGAAGAAACAAAGTCCATGTGGATCCAGACCCACTCGTGGTCAAACTGGACGTCTGCTCGTTTGTTAGTGCCAGTACCCTCCCCTGCCCCCGACAGCCCAGCCCTCACGGCAGCTAAGAGATGTTTCCAGAACACAGTAAGAGCAGACAACACAAAGCAAAGGCTGGGTTCCTTACCACGGCATTGGTATTTGCCGCCAACATACAGGAGGTCGAAGCCTGCCGGGCACTTGCAGACGTAGCTGCCGAAGGTGTTGGCGCACTGCCGGGACCGGGGGCACGGGGCCCTTCCCGCGGCACACTCGTCGACATCTAGGAACAGCCAGCGCGTGGCAGGGGAGCGAGGCACGTTCGGACAGAGTGGGTTTCAGACACCCGGCTGCCTGCCAACTGCCGCCTGGCACAGAGCAGCTGCTCGTCCCAGACGGCTCCGGCCAGCGCCCCGCGGGCAGCACAAAGCCCGCGCCAGGCCAGCCGTCCTCCCAGAGCAGGTCCTCCCAGAGCAGGTCCTCCCTCGCCAGGCCAGGCCAGCCGTCCTCCCAGAGCAGGTCCTCCCAGAGCAGGTCCTCCCTTGCCAGGCCAGGCCAGCCGTCCTCCCAGAGCAGGTCCCTCCCTCGCCAGGCCAGCCGTCCTCCCAGAGCAGGTCCTCCCAGAGCAGGTCCTCCCTCGCCAGGCCAGCCATCCTCCCAGAGCAGGTCCTCCTGTGCCAGGCCAGCCGTCCTCCCAGAGCAGGTCCTCCCTCGCCAGGCCAGCCATCCTCCCAGAGCAGGTCCTCCCTTGCCAGGCCAGCCGTCCTCCCAGAGCAGGTCCTCCTGCGCCAGGCCAGCCATCCTCCCAAAGCAGGTCCCTCCCTCGCCAGGCCAGCCGTCCTCCCAGAGCAGGTCCTCCCTTGCCAGGCCAGGCCATCCGTCCTCCCAGAGCAGGTCCTCCCTCGCCAGGCCAGCCGTCCTCCCAGAGCAGGTCCTCCTGGGCCAGGCCAGCCGTCCTCCCAGAGCAGGTCCCTCCCTCGCCAGGCCAGCCGTCCTCACAGAGCAGGTCCTCCCTTGCCAGGCCAGGCCAGCCGTCCTCCCAGAGCAGGTCCTCCCTCACCAGGCCAGCCGTCCTCCCAGAGCAGGTCCTCCCTCGCCAGGCCAGCCGTCCTCCCAGAGCAGGTCCTCCCAGAGCAGGTCCTCCCAGAGCAGGCCAGCCGTCCTCCCAGAGCAGGTCCTCCCAGAGTAGGCCCTCCCACGCCAGGCCAGCCGTCCTCCCAGAGCAGGTCCCTCCCGTGCCAGGCCAGCCGTCCTCTCAGAGCAGGTCCTCCCGCGCTCTGGCAGCTCGGGCGGCGCCCCTGCCTGGCGCTTGAGCTGGAAACGTGAGTGACGCTGGACAACCCTGTCTCCCACTCCCAGATAACCAAGCCCGGCGAATCCCGCCGGGGAAACAGTGTTCGAGTCTGTTTCCTCTCCTGGGTGCTCCTGCCTGTGCCGCCCGCAGCCCTGGCAGCCACCCCTGCCGCCCACCCGTGCCGCCCGCAGCCCTGGCAGCCGCCCCTGCCGCCCACCCCTGCTGCCCGCCCGTCCGTCTGCCCATCCGTCCGTGCCGCCCGTCTGTCCACCCGCCTCGCTCCCCTTCCCGCCCCACGCAGGCGCTCTCGCCTCCTCTGCAACGTCCCGGCCCGCTGGGCTGGCTCTTCACCCCGCTCATGGTCACGTCTTAAGGCTTTCTCTGACCATTATCTTCTAAAATAGACCTTTTCCGGCTTTTTCTCTCGTAGCAACTCATGGTGACGCCCAGCCCTGTCTGCAGTTTTACCGGGCACTTCTTTTCTGCCTCCCCCATTAGAACGTCAGCTTCGTGAGGGTCACAGTCTTGTTGGCTTTGTCCATTCCTGTCCACCCTGGCACTGGGCACGGTGTCTGGAGCACAGAAAGTGCTCAGCACGTACCTCTGAATCACCAAATACCCCATCATTTGGCGCCTGCTGTCTGCCAGGTACTGGCTAAGCGCTTTGCGTATGGAATCTCAGTCAAGCCCGCGATGGTTCTGTGTGGCTTTATTCCCATTTAAAGATGAAGTGATCCAAGCTCAAAGAAAGGAAATCTCTTGCCTAAGGTCACATATCTAGTGTATGGCAGAGCTGGATTGTTAATAAAACCAGAACCCAGGCTCTTCCCACGGTCCTGTACTGCCTCCCTACCTTACCAGAGAAGCACCCGAGCCTGGCCCTGCCCACCTGCTCTCCCCATGCTCACCGCTCCTCCCTGCCTCTCACATTCTAGAAACTCTGAGCTCTTCTTCTTTCCCTGCACGTGTGCCCCCCGAACTGCAGTGCCTCTGCCCATGGGGTTCCCGCTGCCTGGTGCTTCCTCCTGTCCCTCGCGGCTCGGGGAGCACGGTGCGTCCGCAGAGAGACGACCTCCTCTGGGGCACCTGACACCCTCTGAAGGCTGGCCAGCCCCGCGGTGTGAGTCCCTGCCTTTGTCCCCACCCATCACCTCCTATTGTCTCCCTGCACCCTACTGTTGACAGAGCCGCTAGGTTTCACAACTCACCCACACAGGTCCTCCCGTCGGGGGCCAGCTGCAGGCCGGGAGAGGGACACTGACACCGTGTCTGTCCCTTGATGACGTCACAGCCATACTGACAGTTTGCCATGGAGCAGGTCAGGGCACCTGGGAAGAGAGCGCCAGGCTGACTCCCGCAGGAGAAAACAAACTCTGTACCTGAAACAATGTTCCCACTTGTGCTGAAGTCAGTGACACTGAATGGACAACGAAGACAAAGAGGCCCCAGTTCTCCAGCATTCAGGAGACAGTGAGACAATGGAGCGGGGACAGAGAGACCCTCCTCCCCCCAAGGATGATTAAGGCAGGAACCAGCTGTCACCCTCTGGGGAAGACCTCTGACGCTTCTGAAGAACTAAAAGACAAACATAAAACTTTATTTCACACAGATTATCTCGAAATTTTCCCAGTGGCCAAGGAAATTGGAGAATTGAGATATTTTCCCAGATCACTCACACTAAGTGCTGCTCTTACCTACAACACCCAAGCAACTGTCTGCACTGCCCATGGAATTTCTCCGAGGACGGATTCCCCGGGAGCAGCGCACATTAGGAAGCCCACGTCACCGCCACATGCTTTCCAGCACGTGCTCACCCGTTACAAAAAGCTCCGCGCTATGTTGATGCAACGTGCTAGGTTAAATCAGCTAATTTTTTTTTATTTAACAAAATAAAAAAGGTTGTTTATTTAACAACCTCGTCAACTGATAATCCAGTAAAAATAAAAATCGAGTCATTAATTTTAGATATCCTATGAGCACAACCTCAATTAACGTTCAGCCTATAGAGAATTTTAAGGCATTGTCCATCTTATAAACACATCCAAACGATACTAAGAAACATAATACATTTCTTACAAAGATACACATAAAAGCTACTTTTCTGATAATATTCATTTATTTTTTTATTTGAAATAGTTATTTTAAGAAAATTCTTAGACTATTATAAACATCTAAAAGTCTTTAGGTTATTGTGAATACAAAAAAGAAGTGAGAAGGGATTTATGAATGATTTTAAGTCATTCAACAGACCTGAAGAGCAGTCCCCAGTCACCAATGTTTTTTTCTACCTGGAATTGTTCTATGCCCAGACAGAAGAAGAGATGTTAAGAAAAACACTAGGAAACATACTTCATTTTGTGACTCTTGTTCTAAACACCATTTCCTAATCAATTTTTATATTGGCACCCATGGCAAAAGAATGTTCTAACCGGGGACCTCTTATTTTGATTTTCGGTTCCTCAGGCACACAAACACGTGCACATATCTGCCTAGGCGGGCGGGGAGGCCACTTCCCGAAGGCACGCTACCCAAGCACGACAGCAGTCGCGCCCAAGCACTTAGGGAGCAGCTGCGATGCCGGCATACCTGAGCAGGACCCGTCGGGCAGGAGCATGTACCCGCTGAGACAGTAGCACTTGTAGCTGCCGTGCGTGTTCATGCACCGGTGCTCGCAGGGCCGCGGCTGCAGGCCGCACTCGTTTAGATCTGGAAAGAATGTGGGTTGGAGCAGAGAAATCACAAAACCTCAGCACTAATGTAAACCATTTAAAATTCTTTCCTATATTAAAAAATGAAGGACGAAAGTAGGTCAAGCTATAGTCACCATCATTTTCGAAGAGATAAAACCTGTTAATGCAATCTTAGTTTGAACACGGTCACCCTAAGGGCAGCCGGGAGGCACCCTGCCCTTCATGGA
Organism: Microcebus murinus; assembly: GCF_040939455.1. NCBI lineage: Eukaryota > Metazoa > Chordata > Mammalia > Primates > Cheirogaleidae > Microcebus > Microcebus murinus. Next base: position 17,707,661 of record NC_134130.1, read on the forward strand.
TGAGCTGGGTCCATGAAGGACATCTAGGAAGCAGACGGGAGGCTGCCTTTCCGCCCGGGAAGAGCACGCAGACCTCCTCCCGGGGAGGGCGCTCTGCCGTCTGACGGCCAATATTCCCAAAATATTCGGTTCTACAACGAGATACACTCCTGATAACATAATCTTATTCTCTCAATGTCTTCTCTCTGTTTAAAGAAGATACTACATGGACATATTTTACTTTTCAAGAATTATACCAATTTTTAAACACTTGGCTGCTTTGATTTTCATAAAGGAAAGATAGTTTCAGAAAATAAGAACCACATTAATTCAGAGTGCTAATTATTATAGTTCTTGTTGAATCTTGTAGATTTGATACTGATCTCAGACTAAAGAAGAAATTCTCATATCCTACCATAATAGTGCATTCAAGACACTAAATCAACTTTAATAAAAACCTGCTAATATGCTTACATTCACTCGGCAGTTAAGAAGGGCACTAATGGCCCAAACATAATGGATTATTATGTATTTTAGGTTTATTGGTTTAAATATCAATACGATATGAACTAATGAATTTCACATTACAAAAATGGTAGGGAGTATAATTTAAGAAATAAACATAAACTGACTCATCTTTTTAGTAAAATCTAACTTTTCTTTATTTCTAGCTTTTAAACTCCTAATGGCAGAAATTGGTGGCTGAAATTAATTAAAAAGACAAGCCTTGTCTGACTTTGTTAGCATGAGTCAGAGGATCACACTTCCAATTATATTTTCTTCATTTAAAACGAATATGGCAGAAAGAATACAGATTATATAGACAATAGCTCTAAGTGGACATACTAGCTTCTTTTACCAACTAATTCTGTGAACTTGGGCAAGACACTTAATATCCCTGAGTTTCAGTCTAAGTGAAAAATGGAATAATAATTAATGTTATTTATACATTAACTATAATAAATAACACTCTACTTCCTAGTGTTATAAGGATGAAAATGGATAATATAGGTAAAATACCTGGAACACTATGAATGTTGGATAAATGTTTGCTGTTTTTTTTTTTTTTTGAGACAGAGTCTTGCTTTGTTGCCCAGGCTAGAGTGAGTGCTGTGGCATCAGCCTAGTTCACAGCAACCTCAAACTCCTGGGCTCAAGCAATCCTCCTGCCTCAGCCTCCCAATTAGCTGGGACTACAGGCATGCACCACCATGCCCAGCTAATTTTACATATATATATATATATATATATATATATTAGTTGGCCAATTAATTTCTTTCTATTTTTAGTAGTGACGGGGTCTCACTCTTGCTCAGGCTGGTTTCAAACTACGGACCTTGAGCAATCTGCCTGCCTAGGCCTCCCAGAGTGCTAGGATTACAGGCGTGAGCCACTGCGCCCAGCCAATGTTTGCTTTTATAAATGGATGCTGATTTTTTTTTAAATCACTTACTACATTAATTGACTCTTTTATTTCTCAGAGAAACATTCCAAACGGGTCAGCAGTTGAAGGGAGATTCAGTCACAGAATCAAAGGGCTCAGAGTTGGAAGGAATCTCCAAATTTCAAGTCAACCCCCCTGTCTGACTCCTGGCATGAAAGGGGAGAGGTGACCGGGGTCTGAGTGGGTTAGGAACTCGCCCAGGGCTTCCTAACTAGCTAGTGGAAGAACAGAAAACTGGAGGCTTCTACACAGCTGATGATGCTCTTCCTGGAAATCCAATCTAAGCAGTCTCAGAGAATAAGGGGATAAAACCTGTTTAATTATCCTGTGTTAAATTTCACAACATTCACTATTACTATATTTTTATCTAACAACAAATTGGTAGCTCACATATTTTAGGGAAAATATCTATGGAAAGTGGTTTGGGATGAGAATTAAATACTTTTAAGTTGGCAGGAATAGAGGTGGCTTGCGACTGTGTATTTATGTCCAACCGTCTTCCTACCTTGACTGCAGGTTTTTCCAACATATCCAGGATGACATTTGCACTTGTTCGGCCCGATGCATTCACCGTGCTTGCATGGCGGGTGGCATATAGCTGCAAAACAAGGACGTCAGCATTATGTCTAGGTCGCAGAACACCAGCCCCCCAGCATTGGTGTCGTGTACTAGCATGATAGTAAGAGGAAAACAATTGGAATTTACAACAACGTAGCAGAGATACACAAAATCAATGTTTCTTATAGTCACTTCTGCACTATACACACATACACATTACATATGTGCGTGTGCATATATGTATGTATCACTTAGAGCTGAAAATTTTTTTAACTTAAGGATAATAATCAAATAGTCCAAAAAAAGAAAAAGTAGGTAAAATTATGCATTAACAGATATTTGTGTATAGTTATAAATTTAAAACAACTTGCACCAATAATTTCAAACTTATTCTGTGAAACACTTAAAAAAGTATTTTTTCACCCAAAAATACTGGGTATGTATGCAATCCAGATACATTTCCCATTAAACAATATTTATTTTGTTAGAAATGTTATTTCTAGGTATGAGATGATTCAGAACGAAACAAAAACTAAAATGATATTTTTAAGAACTTTCATTTAAGGGTATTTCTGTCATCTTGATCTGTCCTAACTCTAAGATTCATCACAATTGCTCTCCAATCCAGAATGGCCTTTCTACACCCTATCATAGCAAACAGGACGTTCTCAGTCTGATATTTCTCTATTTCATCCACTGAGTCCCACTTCCCTCAAGACCACAAAATGCTACAAATCATCACTCAAATATTTTCACTGTCTAATTGGAATTTATTCTATACCAGGGGTTCTCAAGAAGGGGTACACTTTCGCCACTTCGGGACATTGGCCATGTCTAGAAACACCTGGTTGGTTGGGGGTGCTGCTGGCTGCAACAGGCAGAGGCAGAGGGTGCTGCTAAACACCCTACGATGCCAGACACCCCCGCCCAGCACAGACTGTGCAGCCCTGACGTCATGGTGCCAGACTGAGAAACCTCGCTCCCTGCCGGGTTTGCGCATCCGCTCTGCCGGACGCCACAACAGACGGAAAATCATCGCCCAGCACGGCCGCTGCGGTCTAGATGCGGGACGGGACAACCGCGTTTCCGATCAAGGGAGCCTCACGAGCAAAATGGGAGGGCACATGTGAAATCTGTGAAGAAACCGTCGCCAGGCAAACCACGAAGACCTGCACAAAAAGCGCGCGGCGGAGGCAGGCGGAGGCTGGGCTGCAGACGGAAGGGGCGGAGTCGGGGGGGGCACGTCGGCAGGCGAAAGGGGCGGAGTCGGCAGGCCACGCCAGCGGGCGGCAGGCGGAAGGGGCGGAGTCGGGAGGCCACGCCGGCGGGAGGCAGGCGGAAGGGGCGGAGTCGGGAGGCCACGCCGGCGGGCGGCAGGCGGAAGGGGCGGAAGACTCTGCTCCCTGAATCTCAGACGGAGGCCTGCGCATTTCATCTGCAGGAAACGGGCCTCGCTGCGAGTTCGTCATCGTCCAGAGAATTAGCTGGCGGACATGCGTGCTCTGGGACGTTAGCTCCGGGCGTCCGCGGTGCAGAGGCAGGTACGAGGCCAGAGGAGTCGCGGGGTCTGCGCGAGGCCCGTGCCCTGCTAGTGGCGGGAAGGGGCGGGCGTCGGAGCTACTGAGGGCAGAGCAGACAGGCCTGGACACCAAGGGCGAGGAAGTCACAGCGACCCTGAACTTAAAAGCCCTGGCGCCTCTCCCTTCCCGCACAAACCCGGCTGTTCTCCATTCTGGGACACGCTCCCGGTTCCCTCTCTTGCAATTCTCAGACACCATTTCCTTTAGAAACCTAACATTCCTGCAAAACTAATGTGCCAGTTATTTTTGTTGTTTTCTACCTTTCCTCACCTGGCACTGCACGGGCTTATTTGCTAATTTTACTTTCAGGTTTATTTTTCACCTCAACTGGACCTGTCCTGCTGCTGATGCCTAGACGGCGCTGCTCAGGTGCGTTTGATCAAAAAGCTTGCAGAAAGAAAGAAAAATGAGTGAGTGTAAAGAAGAGTGAGTGAGTGTAAAAAAGAGTGAGTGTAAAGAAAAATGGTAGAGAAATGTACTCGCGAAATTCTTAAATTCTGATTTTAGGCATGGCATTACATTCCCAGACTTTGTTCAGGTCTGTGAAAAGAAATGAACTTTCTAGGAGTTGCTTCCAATAACACTCTTCAGTCCACTGTCTACCTGGCAGATAGCTTACACACAGTTTTCAAAACAAGTCCCAGAAACATGCTCCTGTTGTGTAATTTTCCAGCCCCAAAACCAAGAAATACAATTTAAAAGAAAATTTTTAATCTAAAAAAAAGACATTCCATAAATCTTAACATTTATATTATTACTACAACCTGAATAATCAAATATCACTGAGGTATCCAGTAGTATTTATTTTATTTTTTGAGACAAGAGTCTCACTCTGTTGCCCAGGCTAGAGTGCAGTGGCGTTAGCCTAGCTCACAACAACCTTAAACTCCTGGGCTCAAGTGATCCTCCTGCCTCAGCCTCCTGAGTAGCTGGGACTACAGGTATGTGCCACCATGCCCGGCTAATTTTTTTATATATATACTTATAGTTGTCCAGCTAATTTCTTTCTATTTTTTAGTAGAGATGGGGTCTCACTCTTGCTCAGGCTGGTCTCAAACTCCTGAGCTCAAATGATCCTCCTGCCTTGGCCTCCCAGAGTGCTAGGATTACAGGCGTGAGCCACCGCACCTGGCCCAGAATGCCATATTTAAAAAAAAAAAAAGTAAACATCTCAAAATCATTAACTGCAAGTCCAGGTAATAATCCCCTAATTAACTGGAGTTTGAAAATATCTGTAAAGTCATGAGAAAGTCATTTAGAAAATACCACTTAAAACATGAAAAAAATTATTTAGAACACTTATAAAACAATTAAACCTGAGGCCCCTGGGCCACATTATCTTTTGACCCCCGACCAGCTTAGGGACCATCCATTTATAGTACTTTCAGGTGCTTTATAGGAACAAAAGTTTTTATTGCCTCTTCCCTTTTTTTTGTTTGCTCTCAGCATAGTCCCCTGCTCTTGGGCATGTCATACGCACACATTCCGAGGGGCCAGGAGGGTTAATGTTCCTCGTGTTTAGGGAGTCAGTGTTTCAAAACGAAGGGCTGTTTGCGCTCCCACCCCCACAGACTGTGCTGAAGGAACCCCAACCCCAAGGTTGCCAGTGGCTACTAAACATGATAGGTCACTCACAGAGTTGATAAAGATCAACTTTTTTCTTCTTACCAAAAAAATAAAAACCCTCTGGAAAATGTTGCACAAAAGAAGGTTCTCCTATTATCTTGCTGGCATTAAGTCTGGAATGGAATTCAATAAATATGAATCTGCACTTGCTATAAACAAGGCGTTATGCTAGGCAAGCACAGGGGATGAGAAAGTCACAGAGGATATGAAATATTAACTGTCAAACTGTAATACATTGACTAAACCATGGCAAGGGCTAGGACAGAGAGATGAATTAACAAAGGAGGGGAGGTAATAACGCAACTGCTGGTCCCAGTATCTAAACTATGATCTGAACCATGTGTTAGAGATAAGAGCAGCTGGGATGGGAGATGAAAGATCTTCAGAATAGGAGAGAAGTATTCTTGCTGATTCTCAGTGAGTGCAAAGTGTTCTTGTGGGGCTACAGTATAAAGTGCTTAACACACTGACTGCCACACTAGAAAAAAAATTTTTTCCTTGGTGCCATAGCGTTTTATTATGAAAACAGAACAAAACTTTGAAAACAAAATAATCCTTTCTAATGTAATGAAAAATTTATTTTTTATTGTTTTCTGTGTGAATTATACGCAACTTGAAAAATAGTTCTTACAGCTCCCAAGGTGAAGGGACATGTGAGTTACATATGCTTCACGAGGCCCCGGGCTCAAAACTAGTGTGAGTTAAATACAACTCACGCAGCAGTTAATGTGTTAAAACAGATGAGATCAAAAGAAAGGCTAAGACAGATCATAGAAGGCCAATGGCTTCTTACCAATGTCTATCTTTCTCTTCTGCTTCAATATAGAATAATTTATTTTTATTTTGAGTGTGGGATGAGCTAGCCATGTAAAACTACATTTCCTATGCTCCTTGACAGATACAGGCAACCAAATGACTAAATTCCAGCTAACTGGTATGAAGGCAGAAGTAATTGGGTGGAACTTTTGGATGCCACATAAAAAGGGTGCTGAGATGAAGCCTTCCTCTGTTCTTACCTGGAACATGGAAGTGATGGCTGAACTATGGTGGCCTCTTTATGATCATGAGGCTGTCTTGAGAATGGGAAGAGGGCAGAGCAAGAAGTCATAATGTCAACCGTAAATCACCATCCTAGCAATTTAGAGTACTGTTCTCTGTGTCATTATTATTATTACAACTTGTAGCCAAATACAATTCCTGACTGTTTTTGAGCACTAGGCTACGGAATCCGGACTTAGTCTATGTTTATTATCAAACCAGCAAAGGTTTTTTTTGGATATAAACTTAAGATGGAAGTATTGTGAGTAGATCCTAGTACGGAAATAAAACTTGTCAAATATATTTTATATCTACAATACCATTTACTCATGAAAGTGTAAAATAACTTAATTTCTGCATCTAAGTAACTAAAGGAGAAGGTACATGCCCATTTCAAAACTAGAGAAAAATAACTCCCAACTTCTGCATTAACCAGCCCACCCTCCAGCAACTCACTGCACTGTGATTGGAGCTGTCAGGGGCCAACACAAACCCACTTTACAACTTCATTACTCCGTGAACAGCAGGTCATCCCCCGCAAAAAGGAAAAACAATAAATGATCCATTTCAGTGCTCCATTTTATGGCGGTCTCCTAAAACATCAAAAGCAGACAACGCACTTGGCCGCTTGGTTTGGAGGAGACAGCGCACCAGCTGGTGCTCTGGGTCACCAGAAAGGGCAGCGTTGCTTCTCTGGCCTTCACGTGGCTCCGGAACAAGAAGTTTGAGCTGCATTTGATGGTGCCCTGTCCCTGGCATCCACATAAAGTTTAGCAGCTTAATAAAAGCTTAAATAAAGGCCAGGTAAAGATCACAGGTAATCTATGAATGACAAATAATCTGCCCCCAAACCGGTTGCCAGAATGAAGCCCAAATGAGCAATCACGCTCAAAATGTACACTCTAACATTCCTGCAGCATCCTCTCCAAAATACCCTTAAAATCACCAATAAGTCTTTGTTTTAACTAGAAAAAGCTCAACAAGTCTCAACTGGCAAAGCAAACACAGCTCTTTACCGTCACTCGTCCAAGCCTCTTCTGTTTGACTGCAATCTAAAATGTCACTCTTAAAAATCCATCCTAACCAATGTCACCTGAGTTCTGAGAGCTGAATGACATTTTCTAACTCTGATGGAAGTAGTGAGTCACCAAATAAGTTGGGGGAAGATTAAATTCCCATATCAGTTCTGTAATATTTCTTATATAAGCTAATCATGCTGGGAGTCAAGTGCTAACATTTGAAAAATAAGGACGTGTTGAGATGCCCAAGCAGATGGCAGCTCTGGACAGTGACAAGAAAAAAGCCAACCCAACCTCAGTAGTTGTTACTAATTTGAGAATGATTTTCTTATCATACATAAGATTGCCTCGCCTTTAGAGTCCGAAGAATCATTCATAATTTCTGCAATCTACAACACGTTGTCTATTCAGATGTGGCACCACCACCAAAAGCAGAACAAAGAACCTTGTCCTCCAGGTTTTGTGACTTAGAAACAAATGGGACACAGAAACGACAAGGGCAGGGCAGAAGGGTAAAGAGACGCAGAACTGTGAGAGTTCAAAGAGAGCTCATGACATCTAACAAGCTGTACAGAATTCAGACATGGACAAATTCACTTGAGGGGAACAAGAATATACGATGAGCAATATCTTTTTCAAATAGGCATTGGCCTTGGAAAGTTGCTGAGAGCAGCATGGAACGGCTGGCTGCTGCATCAGCAGGACCGGAAGGAACAGAGGCAGAACTCCACAGGGCTCCACCGGAAAGGGCCCCAAAGCACCACCCATCACATGCAGAGAAGAACCCAGAACAAAGAGTCCCACTGGCCGGATCTCCAGCTCTCCTAACACCCTGTATCGTGGTGTTGATTATCTGATGTTCAAATCTACATTCCCGCCGCCACAAGAACTGAAAAAAAGTGTCTCTGATTTCTATCACTATAAAACACTATTAAATACTCTCCTGGATACAGAACTCAAAACCACTTTACATGACTAAAATTGAATCTATCTTCACGACATCCATATTAAGGCAGAAGAGAAGCAGACGTTATTATCTTCTTGTTACCAACAAACGAGTGAAAATGCAGAATATTAAGTGACTTGACCAATTTCAATAAAAATTTCTTATCTTAGTTCCAGGATCAATCCCCTAGTTGGTCAGAAAAAGACCAGAAAGACCAGCATTTCAATTATATTTGGAAGGGAGAAGAGTGAGATTATATTAATAGTAAAACGCTAAGCTGGAAAGGACCAGAGGGGTGGAAAATGTCAATGGTGATGAAAAGCATAAAACTATTTACAGTTACACTTCCAGGAAGGAAAAGTTGCAATTAAGAACACAACGTATAATTTAAGAAAATGAAAGTAACCCTGCCAGAATATTTCAAAATAAAATAATCTCTCTACCCTATTGCTTGTTTAGTTACAGATGCTAGACCCTGAGCCACTAACGAAGTACAGAATTGTTACCTGGTTTGAAGCATTGCTACAGCTAAACTTATTTTTTGTTTTAGGCTTCACATTTTATTTACCATTATGGTAATTAAGAACTTAAATCATGAACGACAGTCAAATAGTCAAGGTCAATCCATCGATGGTAATTTAGAGCATAAAGTTAAAATAAATAAGGGTTTCTGGTCCCTATAATGTCTCCCAAGAGCTGTCTGACAATAACTTATTTTTGTCTTTGGGAACATCCAACCCTGACACATTTCTCAAGTGTCTATTTCATCTCTATTTAACTTTTAATTCCTGAAGTAGCCCCAAATCTATAAGTGGCTACATCTACATTTTTGCATCTGAAGCCAACTTTTATTTGTTATAATTAAGCACTATCTCTTTTCTACTTACAAAAGTCTTCCGCTGAGCATGATTGTCATTTTCAGTTTGCTTGGAATTTTAACTTTTTCTTTCTATTTTCATTGTGCTAGAATGGAATTTAGATTAATGCCAAATAAGATTTTAAGAACACATAAGAAAGTGTTACTGTTTGCTTGGAAATGTGAGTAAGGCTTTTTTTGTTTTTGCTTTTTCAAGGAGAGTAACAGTAGCAATGAGTGCACCTGGCATCTAGATCTTTGTTTCTAAAAATCATTCCCCAATAATAGGAATCATGACTAGGGCACAGTGTATATTTCCTATGGCGAAAAGCAAGAATACATATTCCAGGCCGGGCGCGGTGGCTCACGCCTGTAACCCTAGCACTCTGGGAGGCCAAGGCAGGTGGATTGCTCAGGAGTTCAAAACCAGCCTGAGCAAGAGCAAGACCCTGTCTCTACTATAAATAGTAACAAATTAATTGGTCAACTAATATATACAGAAAAAATTAGCCAGGCATGGTGGCACATGCCTGTAGTCCCAGCTACTCAGGAGGCTGAGACAGGAGGATTGCTTGAGCCCAGGAGTTTGAGGTTGCTGTGAGCTAGGCTGACACCACTGCACTCACTCTAGCCTAGGCAACGAAGTGAGACTGTCTCAAAAAAAAAAAAAAAAAAGAATACATATTCTAAGAATGGCAGAGACATGTGGAAAGGACACTGAAGCTGGCTTAGAGGAGTTCCACTGGCCAGGTATGGGGCCCTTCGAGCATCAAGACAAATAGTGATAGTTATTGATAACAACTGAATAGTCTACGGGTCTGAAGCAATTCTAAAAGGGAAGAGGACTGAGCTTCTCCTTACAGATGAAGGGATACTAACTTGTAGAGGGAATGATAACATTTGAAAACACAATTTTACAGCCACCATTGAAATATTAATAACTGATTTGAAGAAAGATCATCCATAGATGTTTAACCTTTCATTAGATGGATGTTTGTTGTGGAACAGGATATTCAAACCGTCTCAGTGTGTCAAGCCCCAGCTTACTTACTGGTTACAAAGAAAGAGGGTATCTTCCTGTGCAGAAATCTGGTGGACATCACCTGAATCAAGCGATCAAACTCAGCATCAGCAGTAATGGGGCAAGCTGACATTATGTGCAATAGGAACAACATATGATGACCTGTGTAATATTCTTGCAAAAAAAAAAAAAAATTCAGCCTCAAACTAATGATGTAGAAACCACAGACAAATTTAAACTGTGGAGCAAGCTGTGAAGCAATTGATCTGGACTCTTCAAAAATGTCACTGTCAAGAAGTTAAATAAAACAAAACAAAACAAAAGGTGGTAGAATTGTTCCAGATTAGGAAATAAGTTAAAGAGGAATGTTTAACTTCCTCTTTAACTTGCAATCTTTGATCCTCAATTGGATCTGAATGCAAAAGAAACAAAACCCATAAAATCATTTTTGGGACAATTGAGGAAATCTAAATACGGACTTTATTACATAATGTTATTGTATCTGTGCTAAATTTCTAATGTGTGGTAATGATATTGTGGTTTGTAGGTAAATGTTCTTGTTCTCAAGGGAGGAATGTCGAAATATTTAGGCATGAAATGCCATTTTGTCTGTAAGTTATTTTACAATGGTTCAGAGAGAGAATATGGGAATATGTAAAATGTTAACAATTTTAGATGAAGAGTACATGGATATTTACTGTTCCTATTCTTTCGATCCTTCTATGGATTTTTAAATTTTCAAATACAAAAGTGGGAAAAACGCATCAACAGGAGCACAATAACATCAATGCCCGACAGACACCACGTAGCTTGTGAGCGGCCGTCTCCTTTCCGTGCTCCGCAGAGACGGGTCAGGAGCACAGACGCTGGCGTTGGACTGCGGGTCCCAGCTCCGTCATTTAGGAAAAGTAGCACCTACACCGTCACCCTGCCGCTCTCAGTCACTGCGATTTGTCACTTAAAAAACAGTAAAACCACGTGGTTCATACAGAACTCACCCATCGGCTTACTGGGAAGATTAAATGAGAAAACCCAAGTAAAGTACTTAGAATAGGACCCATGTCATGGTCAGAGCCTAATAAAATACCAATTATGATGAGGACAACAAGGAGGAAAGCTCCGGCACCCACGCACTGCGTCCACAACTGGGGACACGAGATGGGTAAGTGGATAGGTCCTCAAGCTCAGGGGGCGAGTCCAGTCAAGAGAAACAACAGAAGGAGAAACAGAAGTAAGCAAAGATGTCTTTTTTTTTTTTTTTTTTTTGAGTCAGAGTCTCACTCTTTTGCCGGGCTAGAGTGCCGTAGCATCAGCCTAGCTCACAGCAACCTCAAACTCCTGGGCTTAAGTGATCCTGCTGCCTCAGCCTCCCAAGTAGCTGGGACTATGGGCATGCGCCACCATGCCCAGCTAATTTTTTCTATGTATTTTTAGTTGAACAATTAATTTCTTTCTATTTTTAGTAGAGACGAGTCTTGCTCTTGCTCTTGCTCAGGCTGGTCTCGAACTCCTGACTTTGAGAGATTCGCCTGCGTCAGCCTCCCAGAGTGCTAGGATTACAGGCGTGAGCCACTGCGCCCGGCCAGCAAAGATGTCTTGATAACAGAAACACGTAAAGGGCACAGAAGAAGCAATGATGAATTGCATAAGTTTAGGAATATCAGTAAAGTTTTTGGAAAGGAATTAGTGTTAAAAACATTCTTTCAAAAAGGAAATTTATAAGATATCTGATTTCATAATATAAGAATTCATCAGGATATAATGAAACACATAACAGTACTTTTAGTTAAAAGTTATATTTGTTTTAAGGATAGGTCGCTCTAATTTTGAGCAGGTTTTCTGAGGAACTATCACAGAAGGGCAGAAAATGTTAATGCAACCATCATCACCTCTTTCAGCAACCAGAATCCCTATGTTTAAGAGGGTCATTGAGGCCGGGCGCGGTGGCTCACGCCTGTAATCCTAGCACTTTGGGAGGCCGAGGCGGGCGGATTGCTCAAGGTCAGGAGTTCGAAACCAGCCTGAGCGAGACCCCGTCTCTACCAAAAATAGAAATAAATTAATTGACCAACTAAAAATATATATACAAAAAATTAGCCGGGCATGGTGGCGCATGCTTGTAGTCCCAGCTACTCGGGAGGCTGAGGCAGTAGGATCGCTGAGCCCCGGAGATTGAGGTTGCTATGAGCCAGGCTGACGCCACGGCACTCACTCTAGCCTGGGCAACAAAGTGAGACTCTGTCTCAAAAAAAAAAAAAAAAAGAGGGTCATTGATATATCATGAGTAGAGCTGTACATTAACTATTGAAAGCATGAAATCAACTTTGTGACCATGCATAGACTGATATGATGTGGGCCATTTGTCAGTTTGGCCCATTGGTGTGTTTTGTTTGTTTTAAAGGAAAACCATAACTGTTCCCAATTTATCGGATGAAGGACCTTAAACAGAAATTTGAAAACATCCATCAATAAGAGATTAGCTAAATAAGTGATGGTGTAATGGTCTTTCTGCCTCGAGCATTGTGGACGTTGATCCAGGCCTAACCTAGTGTTAGAGAGACCTTGCGAGCCACGGTCTCAGCAGTCCTGCTCCTCGTCCTCACTGGCCCCCAGCTGTCTACCTCGCTCGTCACACCAGTTCACACACTCAGCCTGGCATTCGCTACCACGTTTCATTCTTACTCCTGCCTCTCCCGCCAGACTCATCTTCAGTCACATTGACAAATGCACCCACTGATTGCAGTTCCCAGGAAATATCGTACCCTCTGCCACTGCTGCACTTTCCTGTGGAACGTCCCCTCCCCTTGTCTGCTGGACCGATATCTAGACAGGCTTCCACACTCAGTTTAACCACCTCCATCTCCAAGATCCAGCCCCTCGTGCTTAGTTTGTAGCCTCCTCAATGCTTTTACAAGCCTTTGTGCAGACTTCTGTCATAGGTTTCACATGCATATGTATATATACATATCTTACACTGCATTTTTGAAGTTATTTTTCTTATCTACCTCACCCATTAGACTTGGAGCTCCTTAAATGCACAGCAACTGCTCTGAACTGTGCGCAGTCTCCTCTCAGAGACAAGCGTGACAGGTGTCCGAGGTGTTAAAGGAATACAGAAGAAGGAATTTCTCTGCAGGGAGGGAGGAGCAGGAAAGACGCTGGGCAAGGCTTTCAAGAGGAAATGTGAGCTGGTTCCTGAAGCACACGCAGGAACTCACCATGTGGGTGGGTGAAGGGCCTTTCACTCAGACTGAGCAGCATAAGAAAAGCCAGAGGCAGGAAGCCACGGAGGGCTGAGAAACTGGAGGGCAGTCCACCATCCCTGGGTCCACAGAGCCAAAAACAGCCCTTCAAAGAACCGAGGTTCTATCCATGACTGTGAACAATCAATGGATTGTGAGCACCAGATGACACACTCGGATTACACTGATGTGTTTGCAAGCCTGTTGATTGATTTCTTTTTACAGCTTAAAGCAAGAGTTAAGATCTATGATATGTAAGGTCATAAGATAGGCAGACTAAAAACATTTATTTTCCCAGTCAACTGTTTTTTTCCTGAAAATAATCTGTTAAGATTATATCTTGTTTATCTTTTTTTATCCCTTTTTTTTGTTGTTGTTAATTTCTATTTTTAGTACAGATGGGGTCTCGCTCTTGCTCAGGCTGGTCTCGAATTCCTGACCTTGAGTGATCCTCCTGCCTCGGCCTCCCAGAGTGCTAGGATTACAGGCGGGAGCCACTGTGCCCGGCCATTTTTTTATCCCTTTTTCATAGAAATGCCTAGCCCTTACATTTTTTAAAGTATACTGCCCTGCACTCAAGGAAGCGAACTCCATGGTGGAAACGCTATTCCTGGTATGCAGACGTGTGAGACACAGGCCCTGTCTTCACGGAACTAACAGTCCAGCAGGACAAATGATATAGTTCCACAAATAACCACAACGCAGGGTGGCAGGAGACAGGTTCCACGCAAGTATTAGAATAACATGTGGAGAAGAAAGATATTTCCTGCTGTGAAAGTCAGGGAGGAATTGGGGGGAACAGAGCATTTAAGCTAGGACTTGAAGCAGGGCTGATTTTCAATACATTGACTTAGGAGAGAATACAAACCTAAGAAAAGAAATGTGGTCATTCATTTCTAACAATGATTCACTTTCAGTCAAATATTTGCTTAGCCTTAGGACTGGTAGTGAAGTGAAATAGAAAAAGCCAACCAAAGTGGGGGAAAGATACAATGTTTGTAGAGGATGCTGCTTCTTCTTCTTTTTTTGTTTAGCCCTTGATATAAACAAATGTGGAATTATTCCTTTCTTTCAAATGTAGGCCATAGTAAAGGAGAAAGAATTTTTTTCAAGAACTTAAAACAGACTCAGAACTCGGCATTTTACCGATTCCCACATTCTCACTCCACTGTGTGAAGCTGGTCCTCCATGGAGGCCGTGGAGGCAGCTGTCAACGTGGACTGAAGCTGACAAAGGACAGGAGGCTGGTTGCAGAAGGGCAGTGGTGCGAGGACATCAAGTCACAGTCCACGCCCAGCCGGAGCTCAGCCCGGAACGCACTGCGTGTCAGGCCTGGCACTTCCAAGTCTCAAGCAAACTTAGCACATCTGAACATGAAGTCATCATCTGCACCTTCTCCCATGTTCACTAGTTCACCAAAGAACATGCTAGAAACCTGGGCGTCTTTCTTGATTACAAGTCCTCACTCACTCTCCACAGCGCCCACCCCAGCATTTCATCCAACGTGACTATGAGCCGGTGACTAAGCTAAGAGCTTTGTATTTTCTCATTTGATCCTCATAAAAACAATCCTACAAGGTAGGACTCTTACCTGCATTTTATCTCACAAAAGCAGCTGTGGCTCAGAGAGGTGCGGAGAGTCTCTGGAAAGCACAGCGCGGGCCGCCTGCCGAGCCCCTCCGCGGCCGGTGCCCGGTGCCCGGCCTCTCCCGCCTTCCTTTCCAGCATCTCTCGCCCCTGTCCTTCTCTTTGTTCCCACCATCACTACTTCAAACCAAGCTTCGCTTCTCACCAGGTCGACTGTAGCGGCCTCCAGTGCCGGGCCTCAAATAGTCATTCTCCAAACTGCCGAGGAGGAAGTTCAAGATCGGCCTGGCAGCAACGCCTGGGGCGCCACACAGGGCTACTGGCTTCTCAACCGAGCCTGACATCCACGTTTGCTCTTTCACGCTGGCAACGACACGCACTTTGAAGAAATGCCAAAACACGCCAAGCAGAACTACATTCGGTCGTCATCAAATCTGGCCCGTCAGCACCAGCTTACGACCTCCGAACACCAGGCCGTTTCCCGCTGCAAATCCGCACAGCGCCTCTCTGCGACTCCGGGGCGCCCCCTGCGCCCGACCTGGCGGGCCGCGTGGGTCCCTGCTGCTCTGCGTGCCCGGCGCCCTCCCGGCAGGCGCCCTCCGCTCCGCAGGGAGGCGCCCTCGGTCTGCACGTGCGGCGTCCACGTGTTCCTGTCTGCCGCCCTCGACTGGCACTGGCGCAGCACTCGGGACTCGGCGGCGACGTGCTCTCCGGACCTGCACGAGCACGCCCGCGTCCAGACGTGCCCGCCACCCAGCATTGCCACTGTCGCCTGAGGCCTTCCGCGAGCGGCCAGCCGCGCCGTGCCACAGCTCCGCTTGACGGGGTGGCAGCAGTGGCCCCGCGCGGCCAGGAGGTCACAGCGCCCCAGAGTCGTCTGCCGGGCGAACGCGTCGACTGGACACCCTGGAGCCCACGAAGGCTTCCTCAGCCCTCCAGAGCGGGGAGTGATTCTTACCCTGAACCCCAGGGCGTCACCCCAGCCCTTTCTAGTTTTAGAAGCTCCGAAGGAACGAGAGCCGCCACCCTACCACTTCCTCAAAAGCAGAGGCCCCTGTTCGGTCCTTGTACCTTCCCGGCACCTAGCTTAGCCCCGGCCTCGCAAGCTCTCGGATGTTTGCCAATCACAGTAACTCTAATGCCGTCTCCACAATTCGATTCTATTTCGTTCCAGTTCCTGGTCCAAGGACAAACATTTTTAGATGACCAAAACGTTCCACATGGAGGTTTGGGGACGGATGTTATTAGCGAAACCAGAAAGAAACAGTGCACAGCACGGACAGCTAACCATCAAAGCCTTTAGTTTAGGAATGAATAATCGGAAAAATTTTCTACTTCCAATTGATATTTATTTCCAAAAGATGGGCATGGTAAACAAAATATTTTAAAACATGCTATATTATGTATCCCACGATGGACCTAGTAAAACAGCTCAGAGCTCTCCATTTGTATTATATATATATATATTTCATATATTGATGATTCAAACGACCAATTTTGAATCATTTAACTTTCAGGAAAAATATTTTAAATAACGTAATAAAGAATTATTGTTATTTTAAACAACTTAATAAAGAATAGCAAACATCACTACATTCTAACTAGTTGTATGAGTACCACAACTAGCAAACTTTATCAAGAACTGCCCTATGGGAGGCACTCCACTTAATGGCCAGCAAGAAGCTTACAAAGAAGGTTTAAAGAAAAGGAAAATGCAGCTCAGAAAGTTAAAATGTCTGGTTTCTCATGGGGGTAAGTCACCAACACAGGTCCCAATTCCAGCTGTGCTGGTGAGGTGACAAAGCACACTGTTCCCTTTCCCCCAACTCTCAGCCCCAGCTCTGCTAGTCGATCCTGTAACTGCCAGTAACTGCATGGTACATAAGCTTCCATTCCTTAAAGTCTCCCTGAACAAAGACATTCCTTAACTTTTATTTCTAGCACTATCAATTTTATTCCCAACTGCTTTTGTTAAAGGTCTACCTTAAATTAAAATTCTATGACATGTGATAATATCTTTCACCAATCAGTTTAAAGCATATTGTCTTCTTGGCACCAGTTCCATTAAGTATTAGAATTTCACGTTTCACCAAAGTTTTTCCCTGAAGTGTCACAGGGTGATTTGTTAATTGACATTATTCGCTGCCAAAAATATTTTGAACAAGGAACCCTTTATGTACCAAAACAATAGCATGAATACTCATCAGTGCTATTATATTAATAATAGCCTATATATTTTATGCAGTAAAAATATTTCTTACCTGAATTGTTCCATGGAGAATTAATGAATATGAAATATAATTCTTTCAAGTTAAGATAGGCTGGTATTAGTAATTTCATTTGGTGGACTTTGTTTTTTATATCTGCTTCTTTAAGTATTAAAAAATGTAAACTGTCCTTTAGGTTAGAATGGAGGTCAATTTATTAGATTTCACAAAATAGAAGAAAGGAATTATAAACTAAAAAGGAAAAGTTTAATGTAATAACTGAATTAAAATTAACTTAGTATAATTATGTACAAAATAAGCACATCTCTAAGGGACATATTACAGTTTTCAAAAAAATAAAACAACTCAAAAGCACAGCTGATGTTAAGTTTTGTTTGTGAAGTTATTACTTGGAAATTATGCCTTTCAAGACATGGATTAGCCAAAATTATTTCAAGAAATATGTTCTTCTAACCTTTGGGCTGGCACCTTATCCTGGCTATTCTCTGCTTTAAGACGTAGAAAGCTGCAAAACAAATGTCCAAAAAAAGAAATTCCAGATCTTTTCTCTGTAAGGAGGCTGGACTTGGGTATTTATCAACTTGTTACATTCCCGGAGACTTACACACATATTCAACTTTCAGTGCTTTTCTGAAACAAAAAAAAAAATCTAGGACATGTTTAAAATAGTCACCATTTTGTTATTAGAAACATTTTGTAACAAAAATATTAACCAATAATTGAAGTTATGCTATTCTTCCACAGTCCAAATTCTAAATTAAAATATTTTAGACCTTTTGTGACACTGTATCTTCTATTTCAGTTTTTTATTTTCAGGATATTAATTTTTTTGATTCCTAGAGACAGGATCCTTTTATTTAAGTGAGTATTGTATAAAACATCTGAAAAAAATTAAAACTTTTGATCCATTAGTAAGAAAGGCTGGTCGTTTTAAAATTGATACATCTTTACTTACCTGTTTCTTACATCCCTTTTCTCTCCAACTTTGGGGAGGAAATGTTAAGGTGTTTTTTATTTTTCTTCCCTTCCACAGCATTTTCTTCTTGCATGGCTGCTTTGGTTGTCAATAGCAACAAGAATTACCTCAAAAGCTTAGCCATTTCACTCGAAGATATGTAAATAACCCAATTTGATGAAAGTAAAGGGAAGAAACTTGAAACGCTAGTAATGGTCAGTGTTTGACCAGCCTAGAGATCTCAGAGGTGAGGAAAGAGATGGTTTTATTATTTCTCTTCTTGATCAGTGTCTTCCCTCTTTAGAGCATAAAATATCCACTTAAACTTATGATTTGTGCATTTATTTGCCTAATTTAAAATTAGGTGAACAGAGTCTTCTTTTAGGTAATATCAGCAGAAAAAAAATTCTAAGTCCTATTTGATTCAATTGAAGTAGTAATTTAACTATTGATCCAGAATGATTGGTCTGTATTGTAAAGGCACACATTACATTTGCTTGCTAAACACCTTTTGTTTCATGTTGGTTTAGGTTACAACAAATTAGTGTTCAGTTTCTATTGTTAAATTTTGAAGAACTCACCATATCTTGATGATGACACATTTCTTATTATAGAAAAATAAAAATAGATACAATTTAAGCAAGCAGCTAGAAATAAATTAAAGCATAAATAGCAAATTACATTCTGGATCACATATTAAGGAAAATTGGTTATGACCACGGTTAGGTATGAGAAGGAAACCACATAAAAGGATACCGTTTCTTTAATACTCTTTAAATGCCAATTTTGAATCATTTAACTTTCAGGAAAAATATTTTAAATTATTTTAAACAAAGATAAAACAATTTAATAAACAATAGCAAATATCATTATGGTTTTTTTTTTTTTTGTTAGCATTCTTTTTTTTTTGAGACAGAGTCTCGCTTTGTTGTCCAGGCTAGAGTGAGTGCCGTGGCGTCAGCCTAGCTCACAGCAACCTCAAACTCCTGGGCTCGAGTGATCCTTCTGCCTCAGCCTCCCGAGTAGCTGGGACTACAGGCATGCGCCACCATGCCCGGCTAATTTTTTATATATATATATCAGTTGGCCAATTAATTTCTTTCTATTTATAGTAGAGACGGGGTCTCGCTCTTGCTCAGGCTGGTTTTGAACTCCTGACCTTGAGCAATCCGCCCGCCTCGGCCTCCCAAGAGCTAGGATTACAGGCGTGAGCCACAGCGCCCGGCCTATCATTATGTTTTAACTAGCTGTATTAGTTCGAAGCAGTCAAACAGTTTTGTATGGTTATTCTCATAATATTTTAAGGTTTGGTCACATTTTTCCTACTTAAGATAAATTAGCTTTGATACACATAAATTTAGTAAATTTTATGGCATCAATGTGTATACCTGTTAGACTTCTAGCATAAAATTTTAGCCCATGTCCCATATTTTAAACGTTGCGTTTTAAAACTATACAAAACTGCATTTTAAATCAAAACAACATTGGCTAGTAGTGGTGGCTCACGCCTGTAATCCTAGCACTCTGGGAGGCCGAAGTGGGAGGGAGGATTGCTTGAGGTCAGGAATTCAAACAGCATCAGACCCTGTCTCTACTAAAAACAGAAACATTATCTGGGCCTGGTGTAGTCCCAGCTACTCAGGAGGCTGAGGTAGGAGACTTCCTTGAGGCTGCAGTGAGCTATGATGATACCACTGCACTCTAGGCCAGGCAACAGAGTAAGACCATGTCTCAGGAAAAAACAAAAGAAAGCAAGAAAAGAAAAGAAAAACAATGTTAAACCTGGGATAGATTTAAAAGTTTCTGGGGTCTGTTCTCTATTGATGGATAAGGAAATTTTTAATTTTTGTGAATGTTGCCAAAAATAATTGTCCTGCAAGAAGCACTAACAAGATTTCCTAGTAGCACATCATATAGACAAATATGTTTAATTTTCTCTTGGTAATCATAAAACAGCTGCAGTAGGAAACACAAGCAATACCACCAGCAAAGCCACTGGGTTACAGCCCACAACTCTAGAACTCTCTCCTGCAACCTGCCTAACCACCACTGCTTCAGTTCATCGGAGGGTTTTCAGTGATACTATTCACTTTACTATACATGGTTAAAATTAATAAGCACTCTGATGATTTTATGAAATTGTGACTCATGCAAACCAGAGAAACTAAACTATTTGAGGATTACTTTTTGAGTGCCAAACACAGGTTTATGGACTTGGAGCCAACCCTGGACTTTGGACAGTGCTAAAGAAAATAAGGGATAAGAAACCTAAGGAACTGAGCCTTTCTCTTATCCAAAGGGATGCCTGTTTTCTCGTGCATAGTTTAATTTACCATAGAGGACTATAAAATGCCTCCTCACAGGTGACAAATGCTAGCAGGTGACATGCATGGAAGGGACATGTCCTCCCTGACACTGACTTCTACCTCCCAACCCTAATCATCAGCTAGAAAAATAACTCTAAAAGTTCTCCATACCTCAGCCTTGAACTTCATGCTATACTTTTCATTGTCAAAAAAGTTGATTTTAGCCTGGCAAAGTATTCACAGACAACTATCCAAATCTGCACATTTAGAGCACCAACATCCAGGACAATAGGCCCCATGACCCTATTAAATAGGAATTTAGATGATCCCAGTGTACTTTTAGTACACTGCTTCATAAGTATAAAAGACATAGAAGAATTCATCCAGCCTTAACAAACAAGATTAGAGACGAGAACATTTAACAAATCTACACATTATTTATCCATAATTTTTTTTTCCAAAAAGTAATTGTTTCAAAAAACACTTCTCCCTTAGTTAGGAAATGAAACTATATATTGGAATGTATTAATTCTTGGATATATACAGACATCAAGATACAGTAAATCCTTTAATTTATCAATAATTTTAAAACTCAATCCTAGGGACAAAGGACCTTGAAACCACTATTATCTATGTGAAACACCATTAAATATATAATCATGTGGACTGGGAACAATTTGTCAGTAGAAACTATTATCATAGTACATGTAATATAAAATCAACTCTAAGCACCTACATACATTCAAAAAATATATAAATAAGCATAAACAACAATTTGTGTTTTTCTATTAATGATCAACAGCTTTGCTATTTCTTGGCATATAAACATCTGGAAGATAATTACCAAGTACCTACAAAATCTTAACACTGAAATTAAATAGGAGGTGCCAAAGGCTTTGAAAAAATATTTTGGGTGGTGGGAAGCTTATATTTCAAAAGCCTATCCATGGAGTTAGTTTCCGTAAATTTAGTAACATACACCTTTGATCATTTAGGAACTTTTCCTTAGAAACTGAACTTGAGAACTCTGATTTATGAAAGGTTTTTGAAAAAAAACATTGTTTTTGGCAAAGTATGCATAAATCCAAGAACTCCTAATTCTTCCTTTTGTGTACATTAGCACAAATTTAAACTGATGATATAGTTCCTAAAATTTCAGAGTAAATAACATCTACAAAAGGCAATTCTAACCTTGTGATCTCATGATGTTACAGGAAAGTAATATCAATTTTGGAGAATTTATATTATTAAACTACAGAATGGTTCAAGAGATAATTGACCAAATGAAGTGTTAAGTTTTAAAATTTAGTTGACTTTGTTATTGATATGCAAATTATCTATGATAAATCTTTAGTCTCAAGTTTGGACTCCCCTTGCATCTTTTACCAAAGCTAATGCATGGCAGAAAGAGAAGCCTTCTAATACTATATAATTGGGGGGGGGGGCAAACTGTTGTTCTCCAAAATCAATTGCTACAGTCTAAAACTAAGAAACCAATTTGATTATTCATATCTCTTTCCTTCCATTAGAGTTAAGAATAACAAATTGATTTAACAGTTTTCAGCAGACTAAGTTTAAATTAAAATTCCACAAAATAATGTGGAATAAACAAATATCTGTCACTATTGTACCACACATCCTAGTACTTTATCATGTCTGGGTTGTGATATACTACTTTTTCTGGCTTCATTAGAAATGTTATCAGGAATTCTATTATGACCATAATTGTCTCTTTATGCATTAGTAATTAAGTAATGAAATTAGAACATTTAAAAAGAGGGTTTAGTGTAGTAAAATAAAAAATTTCTTTGCATTTAATATTACCTAACTGAATTCTTTACCTTATTTAAGCACCAATTTTTTAGTAACTAGTATATTTTGTACCTAACTTACCCTGGCAGGTTCCCAGGGAGGCACTGTCAATCGCATTAGACACATGTTACTAGTATTTGTCTCTGGTCATAACTCAGTGATTGATACCACTTTGAAAGTTTTCAAGACAAACTATCAGCTACGTTCTGTAATCTTTGAGGGGTGATTATTTATTTGTTTCCATGAAAAATCTTGGCCCTGGCAATGCCAACTCCTTACTGTCCTCCAGGTTGATACAGAATGACAGTTCAGACAGATTCGATTATCAGTTCATGCTGGTTTCTGAGGAAAAAGACAAGTGATAGGCAGAACCCCAGAAGGAGGCCCTGGCAAATGGACAGATCTCACACCATCCTTGCAACATCAGCTGCCTGCCTCTGGTCTGAGGAGAAACAGGATAAATGCCAGCAGACAGACCTTCGCTGACTAGTCAGAGGGTTTTCTCCATAAAGAATAGCGATAAGAGAATCCTATTATAAAACCAGGCAACAGATCAGACTCTGGATATGGGATCGCCAGAGCCTTGAATCAGCACTGCCCCCATCCAGTCTTTCCCTTTAAACTACTTACTACCAAGGGAGCAGTCACTGGGCCATTGATCAGAATGACAAATGTGTCTGCCATTTGATCACATATAAAAATTTATTCTGCAGAAATACTGAAAACATGCAAAAACAACATTTTTAAGGTATGTTCAAAGTTAGTTTAGAATTGCTTGTGTTAGCAAAAGATTAGAATCAATGCAAAGACTCATCCATAAGAGACTGGTTAATACATCATGGTATAGCCATACAATGGAATGCTGTGAATCCATAAAAAAGTAAGGTGGCTCTATAAAGAATGTCCTTCAAGATGTACTGTTAAGAAAAAGAATCAAGGTACAGAGCAATGTATATATTTTTATTTGTATAAAACGGTTGGGGGGTATATAGGAATTTACCCATGAGCATATAAAATATTTCTGCAAAGTACACTAAAATAATAATAATAATACTTGTTGCTCTGAGGAGGGGTATTTCAGGAAATGAATGCGTTTTCTCTTAAAACAGAAATTAATATTTTAAAAAGATTAGTGGGAAAATTTTAAAAACCTGAACAAAATCAGTGGGAAAGGGACAAAAGTATTAGGGGCAGGGGGAGGCCATCAGAACCCTTCTCTCCGCCCCTTCATCCCCCATGATAAAGGGCCAGCCCTGTGATGAGCATCTTCCTTACTCACTGAAGGATACAGCACAGAATCACTTAACATCACTAATCATCATCTTGAAAGCACAGCAGTGGTTTCAAAAACTCAAAATGCACAGCACATGAAGGCTACAGATAAGAAGCACCAAAAAGAAATGCTAGACATCACACTGATCACAGGAGGGCAAGAGGAGAAGAAGAAGCACACCTGAGCTTTTGAAAATCTATCAGAAAGTTTCCAACTAGCAAACACTGTGTTGTGTCTGGGACCAGCACTGCCTCCTTGACCCCACGTATGTGCACATGCGCACATCGCTATGGCGGGGATCTGTGGACAGACCCAGCTGAACCTGCAGAGGCAAGAGGGCTTCCCTCCGTGTTCTTGGCCTGGCAGTCCCACTTCAGAAGCACAAAAACATCTAATCTACCTGCCCAGATTAACCTCAAGGGGGGATCTCAGGTAATTAGTAGATTTTAATGGTATTAAAAAGATCAGTTATAATTGGCGAAAGAATGAAAGAACAAGGTAATTTTTCTGAAACTTAACTTTGAAGACTACACATAACTCAGAAATTACCTGTTCGAAAAGGTCAAGCTTCTTAAACACTGATTCTAGTTTGGAATCTGCATTCCAAGACCACTTAAAGTTACCCAAAGTACATGGTGTTCTTAAACAACCTTTTAAAGGAAGTGGCGGTTGAATAATCTTAATCAAAACTTCCCTTCCTAAGGATTTGGGGATTCAGGTTTAGTGCCAAAAATATAAAATTATCCACTGCCTTGTTTTTATTCCTATCTCAAAAAAAATAGATAAATAAATAAGCCAGGTTGTACATTCTCCATCCCCCAAATTTGGGTAGGGAGCTAATAGCTTAGGACAACGAAGTGTGATCAGCACCGTTAAGCTGGCCCTAAAACCCTTCTAGCAATAACTGTCTGTATGGCTCTGACCAGACAACATACACACCCCCCTTTAAGGTTCCCAGTTACTCCTGTGGGGCATATGGTTGTACAGGTATAAAAAATTGCCTTATGTATAAAATATTAATTCGTGTTCAATGGAAACTGCCAAGAACTTGCTGACTGCAAATGGAAAAGCATTCACTAAGAATAACCCCTCTGCACAAGGAACACTATATGTGGCCTTCGAAGCATATTCCAGTATTTCTAATTTACTCTTAATTATGCTGAAGAGAGCCTACAAAGTCTAAAGGTATAACCTATATAATTTTGTGACTAGAGACAGGAAGTCAATGACCAGTGTAGGGAACAAAAATTAATAAATCATGTTCTGTTTATGAGACTGAGTTTCTGAACCTAGATACAAGAAGTGAAATTTAAATATTTCATTTACTAAATCAAAATTCTCTGCTTAAACTAATAGCCTTTTCATTTGATGTGCAGAAATAATTCAATAATTTGCTTATCATTTCCAATGTCCACAATCATTAATTAGCCAGTAATGTATACTATCCAACTGAAATTATTTGACAATTCCAAAATAGCTTTAGAATTACTGTTTCTCAGTCTCTGTTTCACTAACCTATAAGTTTATCTTCAGCTGATAAGAATCCAAAATTTTTACTTTACACAGAAGAGGCAGATGGAAAAATGAAGTTCAGAACTAATATAGCAAAGTAAAGCTCTAGGCGTAGGATTTATGTCTTTCCAAAATTTCCAGCAGAAATATAACAAAACATCTGCATGTTCCCTGGTATTAGGGATAATTACATAAAACCATCCTAATTTACATCATTTCCTTCAGAAACCACAAATTGCTCACTGACAGCCAAAGAACTCAGAAACTGAATGGCTTTGTTGAAAATTGGAACTACTTGTATTTTGAGTTTTTCTTCACACCCCTGTAAAGTGCTTTGAACAAAAACACTATTGTCATGAGCCACGTATACAACCCACTTCCAAGTCAACAGAAAGACAACCACACAGGAAGACAATATCTAGATCCTGTCTATTCTTTTTTACATTAAGTAAATTTTCAGATAGAATTTACAGCTTCAATGTTCCTTGGAACTCTGCTTGTAAAATAAGAAAACAGCAGCTAAGAAATGTTAGCTAGCTAACCACATATAAAAGTCAGGACTCAACTCAGTTGTCCCCAATTATCTAGTGCTCCTAATTCAAAATTGTTCCCATAGCATACACAGCTTTTAAAAATAAAACATACAAACCCTGAAAAATCTTTATTATGGAGGTCTCCATCTTGTAGTAGGGAAATAGTTAATATAATTAAAATAAAATATGCCATTAAGATGATGCAAAAGATAAGGAACTGATTACAAATCAATAAGCAGAAATATTTTGTGACAATCTCTGAGTGATTAGGGTACTGTGTGCTGTAAAGACATACCCATGAGTTGTGAACATATTGTGAACATTTCACTTGACAATAAAGAGGCACATCAATAATAAAGGTAAAGCCCAAGACAATTAGAAAATCGAATTTTGAATGTTCAAAATGCTAGAGAGCTGTTTAAGAGTCAAGAACACAAAACACAGAATCAACACAAAGAAGCCACAGGTATGACCTACAAAAGAACTGCGAAGAAACAACCTGCTTAATTCTGGAGTGGGCTGTGCCTACCCCAGCAGGGCAGGAATGTTGGGATGGGATGTTGGGTGCTACAGACAGGAAGAGGAGGACAGCTTCTATGCCCATTCGGGTAGTTTCTCTAATGCTTCCTTCCTCAGTTCCAAAGGGAAGGACAGAAAGTCTCCTGGCTGAATGTGTCTTCATGAAGGGATGTAGTGAGCCAGCAGGAGGGTTAGCAACTCCAGCATCCTGCAATGTTAGTCAGTCTCCCCAAACAGGTCCATAGAAAGAAGGGTAGCAAGTGACAGTGAAATGGGGCATGTTTTGTGTGGATATGTATATTGACTCTCAGGAATATTGTCAAAACATCTTAAAAATGCTCAGCCAAATGGAACAGACCACTCACTAAAGTGTCACTGCACTAAGGCATGAGATCTGATAAACAATACAATGGGTGCACCACCTCCTCCCATATACACACCTTCTGCTGGATGAATTGAGATGCTCTATGCATAGGTGGGAATACTTTGCCTTGCTGTGCTGTTTTGAAGGAAAATTCCAAAGGGAATCATTGAGAAAAAAGAGAACCAGGGCACCTTTGATAAGGAAGGAAGAATGCTCCTCATGGGAAAGAATTCTGTGATTATGTAAGGGTCAAAAAGGCAAAAACATTTTTCACATGAAATTTCCTATAACTTCTTTAAAATCTTTACAGGTAATCTGTTACTAGATTTATTTGTTAAAGAATAGCAAGGCATTTTCCTTGAATAAATGTAGTTACAAAGCATTTAATATCATAAAGGCTTTCTTTACAAAATAAGGACTTTTCAGAGATAGTTCAATCATCCCCACAAGCCTCTTTTTGGTTCTGTTCTGCCCCTGTGAGCTGACCTCTTGCCCCCACATTCTTCTACCTGTTTATATCAAAACAAAGACAGAGCTCTGAACTGACAAGAGACATTTGGACCATCTAAGATTCTGGAAAAGTAAAACATACATTGTGAACTCATTTTTACAACCTTGCCATCTTCAATATTAATGGTAAAAAAACCATTTGGCCTTGTTTAATTGGAAGGAAAATTATTTTATTGCAACACAGAGAGCCCTGAAAGCCTGTTTTATCTTAGCAGGATAAGTGTAAAAAGTATATATCTCATGCCCAATGAAAAAAGAATCTGACAAAACAGGTATGTCCTAGCCCATAACACTGTCACGGTAGCAGTATTCCTTTACATTTCTTTAATGTTACCAAACACTCGTGTAGTATTTACTCTGCACTAGGAATAATTAACTCATTTCAACCTCGTTATGGTCCTCTGAGGTATGTACTATTTTAGATTTATTGTTGAGATGAGGAAAATACAGCACAGAGGTTGAGTGACTTCCCAAAGGTCACGAAGCTAGTAAGCGCCGGAACTGGAATTTAAACCCAGGCAGTGCAGCTCCAGAGCCCATATTCCCCACCAGCGTGCTGCCTGCCAAACTTTCACCAAATCTAAGATAAACTGCGATTCGTGCAAAATCATCTTACACACTACAATTAATGTACAAGTTCATTTTACACATTAATTTCAATAATTAACTCATACTATGTTGCAGTTTTCTCAGATATTTGAGGAATAACAACAGGGAAACGATAAATGCTATCAAATACTATATTTGACTACTTTGCATTAATTTGGAAACAAAGGTACACAATTTTTTTTTAAAGTGTCTCCTATCTGCTAGGAAAGCTACTGTGCAGAAAGTAAAACACTAGGAAATCTCTTGGATGTTTGAATTTTGTAATGCCACTATAACTTCAAAAGGTCTCTTCACTCATTCAAATTCAAAATCACCCAGCAGCAAGTGCATATTAGAAAATATTTAATTACATGGTACAGAGAAATAGAATAGCTCTCAGAGGCGCTTCCTGGGGAAATTGCACAGTCGATGAACCTCTCAGACTGGAGGAGTTTCTTCTCCTCGGAATGCTTGTGCATGCCTGGCAGAGAATGTGTGTGCCCCTAAGCCTCTGTGGTAGGGAAGGGGCCCTCCCTGTGGCCCAGGGCATTCTGCCAACGCAGCCTTGTCCGGGTGGGGCTGGGAGACTGTACACCACACATCAAAGCACTTCACATTCAATTTGGGAGTTTCCTGCAAATTAAAGCAGCAAAGGAGGAGGATGCCATCCACATGCCTGCATAAAAACTACCCATTTTTCATTCGGGAGGGGTTTGCCCGTGTGTACTGAGACAAGAGAAGGGTCCTCTCTTCACCCTTTGGTTACTAGAGCCTGATGGCTCCTCAAATTCACACCTGCAGCCTCCAGCTGTGCAAATACCGCTATGCTGTGGTGTAACTGGGAGAAGACTAAATTCCACCACGCACCATTCTTTTTGACCATCTTCACTTAAAAACAACGTTGAATAGACCAACTAGTGGCAGGGACAGCAGTTTTGCCCACTTCTTTCATTTACTGGAAACTAGTTACCACTGTCTGCCTTTGACAGAATGCAGTGGCTTTGCTGTGCAAAGGGTCTAGCACGGTGGCTTGCACATGGCAGGCGGACAAACGGCAGTCTTCACCTTCCCATCCTCAACCAGAGATGGTTGCCTATAGTGCAACTAGAGTCAACCTGTGACTGACACTTTCCTTTTTTCACAAAGTTAAGGACAATATCATGAGCATTTTCAAGAATGAAAATAGCTACGGGAACACCTAACTATTCCCGAAACTCTTTACTGCCAACCCAATCCTAAGGCAGCTCCATCATTGCCAGCTCTAGCCTGCTTAGCTACCCTTTTTTACTGCTCTAAGCCCCTTCCTCGTTAGCAGTAAAACATACATTCCAATGGAAAACCCAGCTTAGTTTCTGTCTCCCAGCAGATACACCCGCCTAACACTGTATAGACACCCTGGAAATCTACTTCATTATTTGGGGACTCTAATTGCAGGAGGAGTGGGATAAAACTTTAAGATCCTGATAAAATGCTGGGAAGAAATTTCCTAAATTTCTCAACTTTTGTGATGTGGCTCTAAATTTTACCATCAAAATATCCATTTGTGATCATGAGAATAGTAAAAATCACTGTTCTGATGTGGCACTTTTTACATAAGCTTAATTACTTATAGAAGTTACAAATAATGTTTTTTTTCCAGAGGTTTTATTTGGTTACACTAGGTGGTCCATTTGGAACACTGTCAATACAACCTTACTTCAAAAAAAAAAAAAGATTTACAAATGGGCCACTTTACACAGTGGCTATGGTGAGGGTTATGTAAGTGCTATAAGGGTCAGGGTTTATTTTGTGTAAATACAGTCTAGACTCATTATCTTACCCCCATCTCAGACCCTGGAGCAGAGAAAGGAATAAACCTGATGAGAAAACAGGAAGGAGCTGGAGAGATATTGGGGACAAATGCTAAAATAAGCATTTTAAGTGGCTCTCTGTTCAAAAGCTGGCACCTTAATACAGGCGGTTCTGGTTGGAGAGGCGCAGAATGAGGAGCCTGGAGTGTATCTGGAACCTCCCAAGTCAGACCTGCGGCCGAGGCTCGTCAGGAGCCCTCTGATCCCTGGGGGAAGCCGCGGAGGCAGGCGGCAGCCCACCTGGCGCGCTACTTACGCTGACACCGTCCCCAGGCCTGGCGGGCCCAGCCCCAGCAGCAGTCGAACCTCCCGCCGTAGCGACACAGGCCGATCGAAGACACGATTTGCCTGGGCCACCTACCAAACGAAAAGATTCAAAATAAATAAAGACACTCTTGAGATTAAAAAAAATTCTGTTATTATTTTAGGGGAAAAAATTAAGCCACACCCAACAATTTTCTACAAACTCCTTTATGCCTGCAGAGTTTTAAGGATAAGACACATCCAACAGAAATAATGCCGCCGCGTAGTTTCAGGTCCAGACGGTTGGGCGCCTCGGCCGGCCGCGGGGGCGCGGCGGGGAGGGAAGGAGAGCCTCCTCACGGAGCGGGCGCGGCGGGGAGGGAAGGAGAGCCTCCTCACGGAGCGGGCGCGGCGGGGAGGGAGGGAGAGCCTCCTCACGGAGCGGGCGCGGCGGGGAGGGAAGGAGAGCCTCCTCACGGAGCGGGCGCGGCGGGGAGGGAGGGAGAGCCTCCTCACGGAGCGGGCGCGGCGGGGAGGGAAGGAGAGCCTCCTCACGGAGCGGGCGCGGCGGGGAGGGAGGGAGAGCCTCACAGAGCGGGCGCGGCGGGGAGGGAAGGAGAGCCTCACGGAGCGGGCGCGGCGGGGAGGGAAGGAGAGCCTCCTCACGGAGCGGGCGCGGCGGGGAGGGAAGGAGAGCCTCCTCACGGAGCGGGCGCCGCGGGGAGGGAAGGAGAGCCTCACGGAGCGGGCGCGGCGGGGAGGGAAGGAGAGCCTCACGGAGCGGGCGCCGCGGGGAGGGAAGGAGAGCCTCACGGAGCGGGCGCCGCGGGGACAGGCGGGCGGGCGGCTCCGCAGGGCCGGCGGGCAGCCCCGCGCCGCTCCGCAAGGGCAGTCCGGGGAAGAGACGCCCGAGAGAGAAGCACCCGATAAACCCAGCAGAGTCTGAAGTGCGGCGACGCGGTGAGAGGGACTGAGGGTGCGCGGCGCGGGTGTAGACGGCACGCACCACACTCCGACGCGGCTCCGTAAAGTGTTCACTTGTTTAGATTCACGGCCCAACTGGCCTGCCAGTCGCCACTTTAGACATCGCTTTAAAGCCGCGTGAAGACGGCATGCGCGTCACGCGCTGTAGTTCTTGTTGCAGGTGTGTGTACAAGAAGCACGCAGCATCAAAAATAGCCGGTTTTTAGGTTGCAGATTAAAAAAACACACATATATATATAAAAAGAAATACACACTATACCCAAATATGGGCAAAGAATTGGCTTTTAAAAATAAAAGAAAATTAAAAGGTCCTTCAGGACCTTCATCAAAGGTCCTCCTGATTCAAGTCCTGGGAGGAAACGTCCAGCCTCCGGCCGGCGCCGCGCGTCCCCGACTCCTCTCCTCGCAGCCGCCGGGCGGACCTGCCTCCCGCGCGGCCGCGCACAAAAGACTTCCGCTGCCTCCCGCGCGGCACCCCGCGCTTCCCGGCGCTTCCCGGCGCCCGCCCCCGGGACGAGAAAGCGGGTCGGCGCGGAGCCGATCCGCTCCGAGGCCGCGTGGCGAGCAGGTGCGGCGCCCTCGGGCACGCGGGGCGGGGCGCCGGCCGGGCCGCGGCGCGGGCGGGCTGTGGGACCTGCCGGGGCACGCGGGGCGGCTCGCCCGGGCTCCTGCTCGCCCCCAAGGGAACCCAGCGGGGGCGGCCGTCTCCCCGCCGGAGAGCGGTCAGGACCGGAGCCCCGCGGCCGCGTCCCGCCGGATCGGCGTCCGGCTCGCAGGCCGCGCGGGACGGAGGCCCGGGGGCGCGGCGCCGGCCCGACTCACCTCCCGTCGAAGTCGGCGGCCGCGGGCAGGCCGAGCGAGCACGCCAGCGCCAGCGCCAGCGCCAGCGCCATGGCGGCGGCGGCGCGCGGGGACCTGGCCGGGCGGGGGCGCCGCCTGCTCGGCTCCGCGATCCCGCCGCTGCGCTCCCGGGCGCCGCCGGCCGTCTGCGCGCCCGGCCTCCCGCGCGGCGGGGCTGCCGGCGGCGCGGGGCGGGGGCTGGGCGCGCGGGGAGGCGCGTCCCTCGGGGCCAGCCCAGCCGCGCCGCCCCGCGCGGGCAAGCTGCGAGCCGGGGAGGAAGGAGCCCGGGCGCAGGTGCGCGCCCCGCGGGTCCCGCCCGGACAGGTGGGGACACCGAGGCCCTGGAGGCCGTTGGGGCTGGAGCCGGGCCCGACTCGGCGGGTTAGCACGGGCAACTCCGGAGGGACGGGCGGCCGCCAGCGGGGCTGTGCAGAAGCGGCGTGACCGTCCGCACCTGCCGGCGCGGGCTGTGCCTCTCGCAGGGCCGGCTGTCACTGCCCAGCCGTCTTGCCCCTGATGCTGGGAATCATTTGGAAACCATTTCAAGTGACCATTGCTCTGCTCGTGCAGAGTGAAAAGCACTGTCCTGAGAAGGACTGTTCAGATGAAAACACCACTATCCCCAAACGCACATGAAACAGAGCCCGATCAAAGCCTCCTCTTCTCAACCCCGGCCCTGAACGGCCGCCCCTCCTGTGCGCGCCAGACTGTCCCTGCTCCCCCCAGGCCGTGGCCTGCGGCAGCGACGGTGGCTTCCTCTGCGGCCGCACCGACGCGGCCCGCCCCTGCTCGCGGACACCCAGCTCGCCCCTCCAGCCCCGCCCTGGGCCCTGTTCCACTGTCTCCCTCCGTACTGCCCATCTTCCATTTGGCTACAGAATTTACTTATTTCTAGTTTGTACGGTTGCTTTCTGCTAGCCTGCACGCCCTGCGAGGGCAGGTGTCTCTGCGTGGTGCCCGGAACAGCGGCTGGCACGTAGCGAGTGCTCCTCATGCTGGTCGGATGCATTTGGTACATTGCACACCCCCCTACCCCCTCCTTTATTTTCTTTTTGAGGTTTCCACAACTTCAAAATTTTAATGGAAAGTTCTTTGGCAGGGCGACCTCGCTATTCTGATCTCAGTGTGTGTAAAAACAGGAATTTTCTGCAAGAAAAGGAAAAAATAATGGTTTCAACTCAGATGACTCTTTGATTTCTAAGTTGTTTTCTGTTAGCAAAACAAGTTTCTATTTTAATCTCAAGAAACATCCATGCCAGTTCAGGCTTGGGACATTATTTTAGGCAAACAGCTTGGTGTCATCCATTTCAGATCCTTCTAATGAAGTCCAAAAAATGTAGCAGTCAAAATATTTTTTCTGCAGAAAATCAAATTTTTGTAAGTGTAATATAGGCTTGGTTCCAGGCTCGGGTGGCTATTCCTTAGCTGTTTTCTGATTGTTTGGTTTTGGGTTCCTGGATTGGATTTGCAGATAAGCCTCACCAGAGCAATAGATGATTAGGGAGAAAGGGCTAACTTACAGGCTAAAAAACTGCAGATAGAAGGAAAGGAGGAGGGGTGAAAACAGGATGAGTATCTGGGGTGAAAGTGTAGCGCCCCATCTGCATGCCTCTTTCCTTTTTTCCAAGTATTTTCTTTGGCCTAGAAAACACTCCATTCATTTGGAAAATCTCCACTGACCCTTTGAGTCTAAGATTAGCTGACACCCGGGAAGCCCTTTCTGAGTTTCTGCCTGGCTGGGACTCTGGTGCTACATGCTTCTGTGACACTGGCACACCCTAGAGTAGCTCTTACTGCTTTGTGCTGTGATTGATTGCTGCCGTGCCACTCGGGGGCCCTGGAGACTGTCTAACCAGTGGGAGGGCAAGGGTGCCTGTCTTGTGACTATATCTCTGTGCCCAGCACAATGCCTGGCACAAGCCTTAAATTCAGCAAAGATTAAGTAGATTGGATTGGATTGGATTCTGCCTAGCAAACTTTACCTTCTCCCTTAAGTAAGCTGTAGCTAATTCTACCAGTGTTTGTTGAATCTTGGAATGAGGAAGCTCTGAAGGACTTCCAAGGTCTAACTGGCCACTGTGTTGCAGCAATGACCACCAGCGATCATGCCAGAGAAGAGGTAGAGTTTCCGCAGGAGGGACATTTGGCTGTCTCAGTCTTTACAACAAATAAGCAAGAATGAGATCAAGACAGCTTGCTTTTAACAATAATTACAGCAGGACAAACTTTTGGTTAGGTTTCATACCAGGTAATGAGACCTTCCATGTGGTCATCCCAATTTTCTCACGCACAGATAATAACCTATCACTGATTCCAATGTGATACAAAGAAATGACAAAATAGAACCAAACACACACACCTCCAAACATTTGGAAAGTAGAAGCTCTTAGAGAGTGAACGAGTCTTTTTTTTTTTCCTAATAAATATTCATTGACGGCTTATAATGCATTGGCCATTTCTAGGTGCTTTCAGCTAAGAACAGGCCAAAATTCTGCCCCGAAAGGGTTTACATTTCAATGGGGGAGCAAGAC
This sequence comes from Microcebus murinus, assembly GCF_040939455.1. Lineage (NCBI taxonomy): Eukaryota > Metazoa > Chordata > Mammalia > Primates > Cheirogaleidae > Microcebus > Microcebus murinus. Next base: position 17,741,605 of record NC_134130.1, read on the forward strand.
AATATGACCGTGAAGAGAAGAAAAAGGTGTGAAGAGAAAATAAAGGGAGGTTAAGGTCATAGAAAGTGATGGAGAGCCAGGCGTGGTGGCTCACGCCTGTAATCCCAGCACTCTGGGAGGCACTCTAGCCCGGCAACAGAGTGAGACTCGGTCTCCAGAAAAAGAAAGTGATGAAGGTGTGATTTTTTAGATGAAGTGGTTTGGTCACCTCTGGGGACCGGAGCAGAGCCGGGCTGAGCCAGGCAGGGTCACGTGGGGGTGGCGTGGGGGTGGTCCCAGGCAAAGGGTGAGCAAACCGTGTCTTATCCGTCGGGTTCTGAGATGGCGTCTCCAGTTGGTGTCATTCAAGCTGCTGAGCTAGCGCGTCCCCCGTGTTCAGAGACGGCCCGGCACAGCATCACGGCTTAAACACCAGCAGGGGAGGGTGCACGCAGCTGCTTGTTCACGGCGATTTTGCCTCCCAGCTGGGCAAGGGTCTTTGGAGACTCTGCTCTGGCAGTGGAGGAAACATGAGTGGCGTCACTGGATGGTCAGGTCACCGTGCTTCTCTTAGAGGAAGGGCCTTGTCCATAATCTTCCGCAGACACCTGAGAAGTGGCTGTTGGAGCATGTGCCTTCCTGGGGGCTACTCATTACTTACAACCCCTTTCTCTACTAGCACAATTGGGAGGGCAAGTGCTGCTTTAAGGAGCTGAGACAGGCACTTGCAGGCCAGACTCACGGTTTCTGTGCAACTGATCTGATGGCTTCCAGTCAGTTCCTTGTGAAGATAACAAACACTGACGTCTCTTCTAGCTCTAGTTCTGAACCCTGCTGTATTTCTTTGCTTCCTTGTGTTTATCCTTGACTCAGTCATCTTAGTGGCGGCCACCTTGAGGCTAGCTGGAATAACAGGGCTGTTTGGGGGGCAGTGTCCTTGCTCTGACCCTGCCACAAGGCTTGGCTCCCTTTATTTGCATTAACTCGTGGGACACAAAAGCAGCTGTCTCTTTCATCCCTGGAAGGCCCTAAATTTCTGGACATTCTCATTTCCTTCTGTTTCTGCTTACAGAGCAGCCAGTTCTTTTTTTTTTTTTTTTTTTTTTTTTTTTTTTTTTTTTTTTGAGACAGAGTCTCGCTTTGTTGCCCAGGCTAGAGTGAGTGCCGTGGCGTCAGCCTAGCTCACAGCAACCTCAAACTCCTGGGCTCGAGTGATCCTTCTGCCTCAGCCTCCCAAGTAGCTGGGACTACAGGCATGCGCCACCATGCCCGGCTAATTTTTTATATATATATCAGTTGGCCAATTAATTTCTTTCTATTTATAGTAGAGACGGGGTCTCGCTCTTGCTCAGGCTGGTTTTGAACTCCTGACCTTGAGCAATCCGCCCGCCTCGGCCTCCCAAGAGCTAGGATTACAGGCGTGAGCCACAGCGCCCGGCCGAGCAGCCAGTTCTTACCTGAGCTCATCTCTTTCCTGTGATCCCGGCTTGAAAGAAGGAAGGAGCAGTGACATACTCTGACATCCTTAATTTTCACAATTATATTCCCCTTATCCGGATATATATTTGTACCTTCCAAGTTAGTGCAGGTAATGATTTTATGAAATAGCGTAAGCTACACCGGCATTCCAGCCTATACACAGCAGCTGTGGTTAGTTATTGGTTATTGGTTAGTTACTGGTTATTGTTATTGGTTAGGAACCAATAACAATTAAACCAGAATCTGGTCATGTTATCGCTCCCATCACGAGCAGAGTAAAAAGTAAACTCCTTACTCTGTCCTCCTGCCTGTCTTTCTCACTGCATGTTTGCCTATTAAGATGTCATTCCCAGGCCGGGCGCTGTGGCTCACGCCTGTAATCCTAGCTCTTGGGAGGCCGAGGCGGGCGGATTGCTCAAGGTCAGGAGTTCAAAACCAGCCTGAGCGAGACCCCGTCTCTACTATAAATAGAAAGAAAATTAATTGGCCAACTGATATATATATAAAAAAATTAGCCGGGCATGGTGGCGCATGCCTGTAGTCCCAGCTACCCGGGAGGCTGAGGCAGAAGGATCACTGGAGCCCAGGAGTTTGAGGTTGCTGTGAGCTAGGCTGACGCCACGGCACTCACTCTAGCCCGGGCAACAAAGTGAGACTCTGTCTCAAAAAAAAAAAAAAAAAAAAGATGTCATTCCCTTCTTGTACCAATTTCTATGTCAGTTAAGGTAAAAGGTTAAACCTTATACCTTAAAACAGAGACCAAAAATATAACGGTTTTACATATACTCATTCCTTCATTCTGCGACGCAGAGTGTGTCGGTTTGTGGGCAGCTCTGTTTCCAGCAGTTGTCCAGGTCCCAGGCTAAGGCCGTCCTCTCCGGCCGCTGTCCTCACCAGCGGGAAGGCGGGAGAGAGGGTGTGGGGGAGGCAGACCTGTTTCTCTGTTGCCTGGGCTAGAGTGCCGAGGCGTCAGCCTAGCTCTCAGCAATCTCACACTCCTGGGCTCAAGAGATCCTCCTGCCTCAGCCTCCCGAGTAGCTGGGTCTACAGGCATGCGCCACCATGCCCGGCTAAATTTTTCTATATATATTTAGCTGTCCAAGTAATTTTCTTTCTATTTTCAGTAGAGACAGGATCTCGCTCTTGCTCAGGCTGGTCTCGAACTTCTGAGCTCAAATGATCCACCTCCTGCCTCGGCCTCCCAGAGTGCTAGGATTACAGGCGTGAGCCCCTGCTACTCACTTTCACTGGGAGGAAATAATCAGACGGTCACACCCAGCTGCAGGGGCGGAAGGAAAATACAGCCTAGCTGTGGGCCAACCTTCTTTCTGTCACAATGGAAGAAGGGGAGAGCAGCTCACAGTCTCCACCACCGCCAAGTTAAGTATGAGATGTCCACAGACATTCAAGTGGAGAAGTCGGAGAGGCAGCATGATGTCAAACTTTGCAGCTCAGATGAGAGTTCAGGGCTCAAGATATCAATCTGGTAGTCACAGCAGTGTTCCAGTCCCCGGGACGGGAATAGGGCGAGCGATTGTAGATGATGAATGTAGAGAACGGAGGAAAGAAGAATAGTTAAGAGGACTAAGGGCTGAGCCCTGGGGTACTACAAAATTTAAGCTTGTTTAGGGAGAACGAGGAAATGAGCCCAGGAAGGATCCAGAGTGTAACAGGAAACTTAGGCGAGAAGATTGCCCTAGAAGCCAAGGGCAGAAAGGGTTTCAAGGCGGATCTGAAAACGATCAGCTATGCCAGGTGCCACTGAGAGGTGAAATAAGGACTAAGAAGTAATAGTCAGATTTGGCAGGAAGGAGATCCCTGGTGATCTTGTTAAGGATAGTTAGAGTGGAGCGATGAGGATGAGATCCTGATTCTACTGTATTGAAAAGAGAAAGCGGTGAGGAAATGGAGACAAAGTATTGACAATTCCATAGAAGTTTTGCTATAAAAGAGAACAGAGAAATGGGGCAATAGCTGGCCAGAGAGATGTGAGGTTTAGGGAGTGATTTTTTTTTTAAGAAGAGAGATATATATGTATGTTTATAAGCTAATGGGAATGATCCCAGAGAAAAAAATGAAATAACTGCCCACAAAAGCAAAGTACTTTAGGAGGTGAGAAGAGATTAGATTCAGTGTTCAAATCAAAATGAAAAATTAGAAATAACAACTGAATTGCAGACTATTTAGAAAATAATGATGAAAAAACCCTATATATGGCTGCCTATGTAGGGCTACAGCTGAATTCAAAGGAAAATTTTTAGCTTTAATATTGACATTATCAAACAAAAGATAGAGACAATTATTAAGTGTTCAACACAAGGAGTTTGAAAGAGAACCAAAAAATAAACTAAGAATGAAGAAAGAAAGAACCAATAACAATAAAAGTAGAAATTAATGAATTAGGTAACAGAATGCAATAGAATAATAAATATATGTAAGAGCTGATTCTCAAGGGAAAAACTATTAAAATGTTTATTAAAAAACGAGCTTGTCTAGCAAGAGAAAGTGATTGAACAAATGTCCAAATATAGAAATAAAATGGGAGAACATAGGGAAGAAATGAAAATAAGTTTAGTATATCAAAAAAAAATGATCTCAAGGGAAATAGAAAATTTAAACTAGTAATCTTGAAATAAGACAATAACATTGTCAAATAACTGCCTTTCAATCCTTCGAAGAAGAGATAATTTTAATACTAAACTCTTCTAAAATATCACAGAAAGAATGCTTGCAAATTATTCCTAAGAAGCCACTGACATCTAACCCTGAGGGGGAAGTCCTCTCACACATGCCAGACATACACAGCTCATCTCAGTTACAAACACCAATGCCAAAGTCCCACACAAATGACTAGCAAGTATAATCTAGGACTCTGTTAAAAGAATCCATTATACTCAAGTAGACAGACAGCCCCTATGTGTGTAGAGTTAAAATCCTGGCCAGGCGCGGTGGCTCACGCCTGTCACCCCTGCACTCTGGGAGGCTGAGGCAGGCGGATCATTTGAGTTCAGGAGTTCGAGACCAGCCTGAGCAAGAGCAAGACCCCCCATCTCTACTAAAAAAAAATACAAAGAAATTAGCTGGACAACTAAAAACTATATGTATAAAAAAAAATTAGCCGGGCAAAGTGGCACATGCCTGTAGTCCCAGCTACTGGGGAGGCTGAGGCAGTAGGATCACTCGAGCCCAGGAGTTTGAGGTTGCTGTGAGCTAGGCTGACGCCACGGCACTCACTCTAGCCTGGGCAACAAAGCGAGACTCTGTCTCAAAAAAAAAAAAAAAAAAAGAGTTAAAATCCTTCCCCCCGTGCATGAGAATTTGATCTTATTTTAACTTTCTAGCTTCGGCGCCGGGCGGCCTGCGCGCGGCGAGCACTGCGCCCCGGCAGAGGCGGCCTCACCGGCACGCGGCGACGGGACAGGGACAGCCAGCACGCTGGGGGCGGGGTGGCACATCCTGCCGTGCACAGCGGCTCTCCGGCCACGCCCCTTGAAGAGCCCCTGGGCATGTGCTCCCGAGGTTGTCATGAGAGATGCTCTGGAGGGCGGAAGTCCACGAGGCCCGGACTGCTGGGCCGGACGCGCGCCAAGCGGGCTCGCCAGCACGGGGGCGCCGCACGGGGGGGGGGGGGGGGGCGCCGCACGGGGGGGGGGCGCCGCCGCACGGGAGGGGGACGCCGCACGGGGGGGGGGCGCCGCACGGGGGGGGGCGCCGCCGCACGGGAGGGGGACGCCGCACAGGGGGGGGGCGCCGCACGGGGGGAGGGGCGCCGCCGCACAGAGGGGGAGCGCACGGGGGGAGGGCGCCATACGGGGGGGGGGCGCCGCACGGGGGGGGGCGCCGCACGGGGGGGGGCGCCGCACGGGGGGGGGGGCGCCGCACAGGGGGGGAGCGCACGGGGGGAGGGCGCTGCACGGGGGGGGGGCGCCGCACAGGGGGGGAGCGCACGGGGGGAGGGCGCTGCACGGGGGGGGGGCGCAGCACGGGAGGGGGACGCCGCACGGGGGGGGGCGGGCGCCGCACGGGGGGGGCGCCGCCGCACGGGGGGAGGTGCCGCACGGGGGGGGGGGGGGACGCCACACGGGGGGGGGGGGCGCCGCCGCAGGGGGGCGCCGCACTGGCAGACCTGGCGCCGCGCCTGCACCCTTCTGAGTAGACAGGTACCAGGTGTGGCCACGATAGTCTCGTGGACCTGAAGGGTTACTTAAACCTACCTAAGAAGACCCCCTGAAGGTGCTGCAGCCCCTATGTTCAGTGCTATTGAGTCCTGATTTTTTTTTAAACCTACATATAGAATAGGGATGTATTCTATTGAGATATATTTATATCTCAAAGTAAAAGCCAGAATGCTATATCATGGTCTTCTGGGAGAAATGTCATTAATGTCAGGAATGAGAAGAGGGTGCTTATATCACTATTTTTATTTTAGAATATTCTGAAAATACTATTTGATGCAATTAGACAAGGAAACCAATTTTTGAAAGCAAGAGGTCAAGTTTTATTTATTTATTTATTTTTTGATGATGATATGATTATGTATGTAACTAGACCAAACAGTCATTTAAAATCTATTGGAATAAACATTTGGGTGCAGGTGTCTTTTTGATAAAATGACTTCTTTTTCCTTTGGGTAGATACCCAGCAGTGGGATTGCTGGATTGAATGGCAGGTCTACTTTCAGTTCTTTGAGGAATCAGTTCACCATTGCAAAGATGTGTAATCAACCCATGAATTCACGAGTAGATTAACTAACAATATGTATACCATGGAGTACTACTCAGGCATAAAAAATGATTAATTAATGTCTTTTACAACAATCTGGATGGAACTGGAGACCATTCTCCTAAGTGAAGTATCCCAAGAATGGAAAATCAAACACCATGTGTACTTCTATTAAACTGGAACTCACCGATGAGCGCATATGCGCACACAGGAATGTAAACCTTAGTGAAAATCAAGCAGGGAAAGGGAAGAGGAGGGGAGGGGAAGAAACCTACCCAAAGGGTAAGATGAACACTATTTGAGTGATGGGCACACTTGCAGCTGTGACTCGATCATTACAAAAGCTGAGGCTTGACAAAAGTGTTAAAGCCATCAGAGCTTATTTAGCAAGGTTTGGAAGAAGATCAGCATAAAGAGAACAGGCCTACCACTTGAAAAGGGCAGTGCATGTTACCAAGTGCCAGGAAAAGGCAAAACTATTCAACTTCTACTGTTCTTCTACATTGAGGAAAACGAAGCACCTTCACATTGAAAAGAGTAGGGCAAATGTAAAGTGAGTCATAAATTTTACAACCTACTTTCTACAAAGTAATTGAATTACAAAATACGATGGTCTGACTTTCTCTAAGGCCATATAGATCTAATCCGATACTGTCATTAACATTAAGTTTAAATGTCGGTACTCTCAGGAGAATGAACACAAATCTTGGATGGAAGTATTTCAAAGATGTCATTATCAAGTACTCCCTTGCTGTGGATGGAGTTAGATGTGTAGAATTTTTAACAGAATATAGCTTCGCTCTGCCTTAGGGCTCATTTGGTGCAAGAAACAAACTCACTCTGGCTACTTAAAGGGAGATTGATTATATAGCAGCTCCTCGTGGAATTCAAGAGAGGAAGGACAGCCATGCCCCATGGGGAATTAGACTTGCAAACTGAAGTCTTCAGGAAGTAGCTTTATCTGGGGTGCCTGTTCTCTCTCCAACATCTGCCTGTTTCCCCTGCTGCGTCCAGCTTCTCTCAGACTGGCTGTCCCTGTGTGCTCCTCACGTGTGTGGACCTCAGTAGCTATGCTCACCTCTCCTCCATGAACTTGCAACTCTGGTCACACCATAGCCTGACCATCAGCCTGGGCCTCTCAGTTCACATTTTCAAGAAAAAAATAATCAGACTTACCTGGTTCATGGATCTGGTGTCCACCTTTTTTTCCAATCAGAGATGGTAGAGAATCTAGTAGAGGAAGAGAGAGAAGGCATTTTTCAAGAAGAAAACTGGGAAGAAATCTCAAAACGTGTCTCTAATCACTATGATCTGGACTCGGTGCTTCCCTGTCCTGAAAGCCTCACAAAATCTTAGATAACTAGGACAACTTAGATAACTAGGGATGTATTCTATTGAGATATATTTATATCTCAAAGTAAAAGCCAGAATGCTATATCATGGTCTTCTGGGAGAAATGTCATTAATGTCAGGAATGAGAAGAGGGTGCTTATATCACTATTTTTATTTTAGAATATTCTGAAAATACTATTTGATGCAATTAGACAAGGAAACCAATTTTTGAAAGCAAGAGGTCAAGTTTTATTTATTTATTTATTTATTTATTCACATCTTAGAACAGGCATTGGGAAAAGCTATTAAAAGGGAAAAATGGATATTTAATATATATGTAAACTATTCTCCACCAAATAAGGTTTGAGCTCATAAATTTCTCTCCACCAATGAAGTGAAATTCTAAAATCGAAATAAAGTTTTTAGTGATGTGTTGGAACCTGAACCGAAGAGTTTCAGGACAAACACCAATGGAGTGATGTACCTAAAACTAAGAGCACGTGACACACTAGGTAGAGAATACTCAATTCATGGACATGCATGAACAATTATCAACACATGATTTTAAGGCAAAATGGCTGTTGACTGAGAGGAAGCTTAGCTGAGACAACGTGAAGTTTTTCAGAGGAGCAGCAGAGGCCGTCTTTCCTCTGCCGCCTTTGCGTGACTGGGCTGGAGCAAGCTCCTCACTGAGCAGAACCTGCTTCAAGAAGTTTCTAGAGAGGCAGCTCCTGTCGCCAGCATCTGTCTGAGACAGAATCGAAGCTCTGAGCCAAACCCCAGCCTGCCCAGATCTGGGCTCCAGACTCGGGCATCAAAGTATGTGGCCAATGGGCTTGACTTCAACTTTCCAGAGCTACCTTTTCAGGATCAGAATTTAACTCTGGCAGCAGAATAGTGTAATAGCAAATAAGCAAATAAATAGCAAAATAATTTTCTCAAACTTTAATAAAACTTGAATCATTTTTAATAGTTAATTTTTCTATTAAAATGTAGGTGATGTAATCTTTTAAATATTGAAATGCTCACATCAATTTTTAAATACATTGTTAATCCTATTTAAACAAAAAAGTATTATTTGCTTCAGTATGTAACTGGAAGGTTTTTTTGAGAGTTTTGAAACAGTATGTTCTCCTTACGTTTTTTCAGATATAATTAAAACAAATTTTAACTTTCATCTATTATTTTCATGTTGTATTCTGTGTTTGAAGCATATGTGTTTGATTATTTTCTTTTGAAATCCAGTTTCAGTGTCACTATGTCTATCACTGTTTTGGTGTTTTATGTTTGAGTCCTTTAACATTTGTTCAAACTTTTGTGTATGATTTAGCAGCTGTCATTTTCAACCAAAGCTAAAGAAAATTAGATTTTTAAAATATTGTTCTAATACCTCAGTATGTCTTGTTTAAAATTCAACTATAGTTTTTAATGAAAGACAACATTTTTCCAGGGTGGGAAGAAAATCTATCTGTAATGTCTGATTGGACATTAATAATGGGCATACACTTATTCCTCAGCCTTTATTTGTAGAGAGAAAAAGGAAGGTGAATAATGAAGCAGAACTTTGTAGTTGCTTTTCTAGGAAAACAACCCTGGTAAGTCAGTATCATCCCAGTTTTCCAACAAGACCCAGAGAGATTCAGGAACTTACCCAAGATCACACAGCTAGTAAGTGACAGGGTCTGGTTTCTAATTCAGGTCCATTGATTGCAAAGCTCTGTCTGTGCTGTCTGCCACACCCTGCGGCCCGACGGCTTTGCAGAATGCAGATTCGTAGCACACAGCTCTAGGCTGAAGAAAGGTCTGCCTAAGCGCGTGATAAGGCAGTTCGATGTAAAAGCTGCACTTTGGGTGCATGTGTAGGAATGAGTGTGCTTGGGTGTCAGGAGAGCGATCATCTCTCACACTCGCTGTAACCTTCTGACAACCTACTTTCTCCTGTAAAAGAGGAGAAAATAGCTAATAATATCTTGACAATAGAGCCTCGTGTGTGCAGTCAGCTCGCATGAGTCTTGGATTATTACAACTAGAGCAAACTCACAGACCTTGTGGTCTGACGACACGAAAATAGCAACACAAAAGCCATTCCGCTTCTGAGTGTCCTGCGGCTGACGGCATCGAGGGGAGGGTTGACGGCATCGAGGGGAGGGTAGAAGGAATGTGGTTTCACATTTTGGAATTCTGGAGATTTTCTTACTGGAAAAAGGCTTCAAAGTCATTTATAGCCAGCTACCCTGGGCAGGCGTGACGATAGGCAGAACAGGCGCGCTGCAGCGCCACCCGTGCGTGAAGGCAGGGCCAGTTAGACCAGGACACTCCGTGGCCTCCCAGCCACTGTGTGACTCCCATGGAAGGACTCAAGTAGCACATCAAGCCCCGGGGACCTGGTGCAGACAGTGCCGTTCTCAAAGGACCGCACGCAGAGGCAGGCAGCTGAGCTGGTGCTTGCGTTTTTCTTCTTCCAAAAGCCTAGCTGTAGGTTTCCTCCGTTATCTTCTTCCTCTTTTTGGGGGGATTGGGAGGACAGAGTCTCACTTTGTTGCCCAGGTTGGAGTAAGCGCCGTGGCGTCAGCCTAGCTCACAGCAACCTCAAACTCCTGGGCCCAAGCAATCCTCCTGCCTCAGCCTCCTGAGTAGCTAGGACTACAGGCATGCGCCACCACGCCCGGCTAATTTTTTCTATATATTTTTGTAGTTGGCCAATTAATTTCTATTTAGAGATGGGGGTCTCGCTCTTTCTCAGGCTGGTTTTGAACTCCTGACCTTGAGCGATCGGCCCGCCTCAGCCTCCCAGAGTGTGAACCACCGCGCTCAGCCAGTTATCTTCTTCCTCTTAAGTGCATTCCCTAGAGAGAGGGCACGTGCATGTCTGCTCTTGTCCGACGCCAGAGAGTGGCTCTAACGAAAGACATTGATGTAGAACAGGTATCCTCAAACTACGGCCCAAGGGCCACATGCAGCCGCCAAGGACATTTATCTGCCGCGGGGTGTTTTTGCCGCCGCCTGTCCTGCTTAGCAGCCGACTCGCCGGGGCCCACAGTGCGCATGTGTGGAATGTGCGCCGCGCTCTCCAACGGCCCTCCACGGTCTGAGGGACGGTGACCTGGCCCCTGTTTAAAAAGTCTGAGGACCCCTGATGTAGAAGATGCTTGGGAAGCATTTAAATCTTTTTCTTCAATATTAAGAAAAAATATTTCTTAGTTAATTTATAATTTTATATTTGTGATTTTTTAAGTAGTAAGGGTATCTAAATGAATGAATAAATCAAATATTCTAAATAAACTTATTTTATCTATATCTGTAAAAGTTTATATGTACAAGTGGGACAAAAAATTAGAAGGAAGATCTCATTGGAAAAGCATGAATTCCATCATTTGTCATCAAATGATTGATTTTTGAATCTCTACCTTTGTCCAAATGTTTGTGTCTGTCAGTAAATCTTAGGCAGGGAACAGTATGATGGCAAAGGTCTTTAAGAAAGATTGTTATGATAGCTACGAATAAATGAACTGGAACAGGGGAGGTCAGGAAAGGAGGCTGCTGCAGTTGTGAAAGAGGACATGGAACTGAGAAAGAAGTGAGATTTTCATGAACTTGACTGGAAAAAAGCAGCCGGTCTTCATGATGGATAAGGCGTGGAGCTCTGCATAGTAAATAAAGTAGATGTGATTGTGATTCTAGGGCTGTTACTTGGTTTCCAACTCCTGGCTTCCAGAGAGCCTCCCACCTTCAAGGTGCTGGGATTGCAGGCGTGAGCCACCAAGCCCGCCCGGGACTGTTACTTGGGGAGGTTCTTAGCAGTGGCGATATTAGGACTGGCCTTGATGTGGTCCTCTTGGTCCCGACTGTTCACCTTGCACCCGCTGAATGTAAATATTGCTGGTGAGGACCAGAGTGCCAGCTTTTGGCTACTCATGGAAAACATGACAAACCACTGAGTAGCCAAAAGCTGGCACCCTGGTCCTCACCAGCAATATTTACATTCAGTGGGTGCAAGGTGAACAGTCGGGACCAAGAGTCCCCTACTGACAGTGGCTGTTGGGAATTTACATGGAGTTTGGAGGCCCTGGGTCTCAGGGTTGGTGACAGTCATGACTCACCCTCACTCGTGGTGTGACAGTGAAATGAAAGTTTTTAAATGAAAGTTTTCTAAGTAGGAAGGAAGGAGCAGAAACAAAGAGTTTTCTCCTCATACACATTTATTTTATGAAGAAAATTGTCCCCATAAAGCCCCAAGCAGACTTCTCCTTATCTCTCATTCCCCAAGCAAGAACTGAGTCACTTGCCTATCCCAGACCTACTATTAGCAAAGGAAAATGAGATTGCTATGAGTGGTTTAGGCCAATCTTCACTCAGCCCTCTTCTTTTGGCAAGAATGAAGGGGAATGGCTGGTGGGCAGCAAATGCCAGTGATCATCACAACATTAACAATGTCCTAATACTCGGCCAGAAATGTTCTCTATGTATTTAATATATTATACTCTATAATGTATATCATATTATATATTTATTGATGATATATTAGTACAATATATGCTAATTTATGTATATTTGGATGTATATGCATATATAAATACAAATACATACATCTACAACTATTTACACACGATATTTGCCTAAATATCTCAGATTTTTTAGAAAGATGGGGTATTCTATGCATAATGCTATAGAATATATATATAATATAGCACATAATGAGACAGTATTTTAGTAATGTTAATTATTATTATATTTAATTGTTATTACTTATAGTCTTTAAGACTATATTAATATATAATATATTATCATATTAATATGCCTTTTAAAAAAGAACGAGTGTCATTTTCTAGCAGATACTAAATTTTACTTTAATAGTACTTTAAACATTTATGCCAACACATTTATTTTGGGCTTTTGAATACTCTTGAAGATATTAGCTACAGGGCTCCTTTGAAAAGATATAAGGATTACTGTGGTCAGCAGCAAATTCCATTTAAACATAGTGAAATGATTTTGCAAATAACAGCTAGGTGACTGTTTACTTTTTGATGAGTATCTGCCCACAAAAATTTTCTCATCATGTTAATATGCAGGCAGAGGTAAAAGGGTTAGGTATTAAACATTTTTGGTAGATTTCCACAAAATATCATGTTAGCAAGTGAATTTTAAGTTATTGACCGATTTCTGGAGGAAAAAAATAACAACTACTATCTGCCTAATTCATGCTGCACAGAGAAGATGAGAGTGTTCGAGAAATTCTTATGAAAGAGAAAGACGACAGAAACACTTCAAGACAGACACCTTTCTTCGAGTATTGGGCATGCCCGGGCGAAAGCTGCAGGGGCGAAAGGGAGCGGAGCTGGAGGTCCCGAGCTGGGTCTGCAGTCCCGGCGCCACGCGCGGTGCAGACGACTCGGGGCGGCCGCACAGAGAGGCCTCGCGTAGCCTTTCAGGCCAAGATGTAACACAGCTTCCTTTTTTTGATAAAAACTATATCTTTTATGTTCCTTTTTTCAGGCCGGGCGCGGTGGCTCACACCTGTGATCCTAGCACTCTGGGAGGCTGAGGCGGGGAGGACCACTCTAGGTCAGGAGTTCAAGACCAGCCTGAGTAACAGCGAGACCCGTCTCTACTATAAATAGAAACAAATTAATTGGCCAACTAAAAATATGTAGAAAAAATTAGCCGGGCATGGTGGCGCATGCCTGTAGTCCCAGCTCCTCGGGAGGCTGAGGCAGGAGGATCGCTTGAGCCCAGGAGTGTGAGGTTGCTGTGAGCGAGGCTGACGCCACGGCACTCACTCTAGCCTGGGCAACAGAGTGAGACTCCGCCTCAGAAAAAAAAAAAATAGATTCCTTTTTTCATTGTTTCCTGTCATTTGTCCTCAGATGCCTTGCTAAATATGAAAATGTTACAACTATATATGACAGATTATTTAATCTCAGACTACTTCAATTTCCAAACAAGTTGGTAGAATCGGATGACGGCTGAGGTCTCCTCCGGATGGGCAGGTCCACGCTGGCGGCCAGTGCTTCTGGAAGCGACTGGGCGTCAGACTCTTCTGGGCAACTTGTAAAGCGCAGGTTCCTGGACATCAGGCGTTCTGATTCAGCGAGTGATTGCTGCGGGCGTGGGCTAGAGTCTGGGCACACGGTGAGGGGCGGAACCCGACGGAGCCCGGCCCGCCTGTCCCTCACGGAAGGCCGGATCGAACCGCCACCGTGTTTACTCCCCCAGGCAGCCCTGATAACGAGGCAGTTGCAAAGATAAAATTCAAAGCAGTCTACTTATTTTTAGTCTATGGATCAGGATTCTAGCACGGGTGACGCAGGTCACGCGGTCGGTCTCAGTCTGTTCCTGCTGCTGTGACAGAATACCCGAGATAGGTAGTTCATAAACATTCGCTCAATTCTCGCAGACTGGGCGCCAGCGGGTTTAGTGCCCGGGTCGGGCGGCTTCCTCCTTCCTAGATGCCGCCTCTTGCGGCCGCCTCGTGACGGGGTGGAAGGCGACAGGGGCGATCGTGCCGCGCGGGCCTTCCACAAAGCGCGCGCACACGCCTGCACAGCGGCGGCCCCTTTGCGGCTTCCTCAGCCCTGAAGTCTCTGCGTGTTGGCGCGGTCACATTGGTAACCGAGGCGCCGCGTAGCCGGGGGGGGGGGGGGGGGGGGGGGGGGGGGGGACGCGTCCAGGCCACGCGCGGCCCCGGCGGCAGGCGTCCCGCAGGCGCCACGGCAGCTGAGCGGGCCGCGCGTGGGGCCAGCGAGGACGCTGCCACGCCGAGAGGGGAACGCGGGAGGGGAGCGAGCAAACCGCGCCGGGTGCCAGGGCGCAGAGGAGCAAGGCGCAGAGGAGGAGGGCGCAGAGGAGCAGGGCGCAGAGGAGGAGGGCGCAGGGGTGGAGGGCGCAGAGGAGGAGGGCGCAGAGGAGCAGGGCGCAGAGGAGGAGGGCGCAGAGGAGCAGGGCGCAGAGGAGCAGGACGCAGAGGAGCAGGGCGCAGGGGTGGAGGGCGCAGAGGAGCAGGGCGCAGAGGAGCAGGGCGCAGGGGTGGAGGGCGCAGAGGAGCAGGGCGCAGAGGAGGAGGGCGCAGAGGGGCAGGGCGCAGAGGAGGAGGGTGCAGAGGAGCAGGGCACAGCCCCTGACACTGGGATGCATGGAGGAAATCGCCCCCGTAGAAGTTTAGGTTTTGGCCGGCGCGGTGGCTCACGCCTGTAATCCTAGCACTCTGGGAGGCCGTGGCGGGCGGATTGCTCAAGGTCAGGAGTTCAAAACCAGCCTGAGCAAGAGCGAGACGCTGTCTCTACTATAAATAGAAAGAAATTAATTGGCCAACTGATATGGATATTAAATTAGCCGGGCGTGGTGGCGCATGCCTGTAGTCTCAGCCACTTGAGAGGCTGAGGCAGGAGGATTGCTTGAGCCCAGGAGTGTGAGGTTGCTGTGAGCTAGGCTGACACCATGGCACTCACTTTAGCCTGGGCAACAAAGCGAGGGAGAGCCAGAGGCTGCTTCCCCAGAGCAGGGCCTCTCTCTTTCTTCCTGTCTTCTGATTTTCCGCTGCTGCCTCCCCAGAGGTGGCTTCCTGGGAAGACCAACAGGGCAGAGGATGGATGAGAGAATAAATGGACAACTTATGGAAAGCGCACTAACTCTCTAAACCGGCAACTCCCTAAAAAGACAATTGATAGTGGATGTTTAAAACTACACTCCATCCTTTATACACAGGCTCCTTAATTTGCGGATCCACGACTGTTTTCAAATCTAAGCCTAGTTTCTGGTTGCCAACAAGTTTGCACTCTCTATGCTTCTATTAAATTCCAGCTGTGAGAATTACGTGCGTTTATGTTGCCTCCTCTCAGTTATATTATTCGTAGTAAGTTGTAAGCAAGGATCCAAGTCTAATACAAAAGGCATGTTGGATTAGCCATAAATCGCTCCGTAATTCAGACTTGGATTTTGGTGATTCGCAGGATTCGTAAATGATTCAACGTGTGTGTATCTTCCCTTTAAGGGCCTCTGTCATTGCCAGGGGTGGGCCTGAGTCAGCACTCACACAAAGCTTGTCTTTTTGCACACTCGGGTAATGGAAAATGCCAAGGCACATTTTATAAATTCAGTGAGAAAAAAGAGTGATCATCGTAACGTTGCTGAAAACCTGGATGAATGACTGGCTCTTTGAGACGCTGCGAGACGACCACCCCAGCACGCACACGTCACTGCCGGAAGGACGGCCAGCATCAGGCTGCGGCCACTCACGCCATTTCATAAAAGGTCACCCAGAAGGGCTGTTCCCCGCTTCAAGAAGCACAAATGTCATCACCAGGACCTTTCGTTCTGCAAGAGCAGTGACATGAAAAGACCAGAAGCAATTTGATCCAGAGTGGCCTGAGCATTACATAAATGGTCTGTACATCCAGAAAGCAGTGCTCCTTCCCTAAGAAAGACTGAAAAAACGCGTGGGCTGTGAACACTAGTATCACAGAGAAATATACTAGTTACTCTTCTTCAAAGAATGATGTAATAAATTAATGATTTTATAGTACAAAAGCTAAATTTTACTATTTTCATGTACTTTTCTCATGTGCAAAAGTCACCAAAGGTATAAGGCAGGGGTGGGAAGAAAGCCCATTTTTTTATTTGCACTTTTACCATTGAAGGTGAATTTTGACTATTTGTATATTTGCAATTATTCTCACATAACCTAAGTAAACTTTATTTCATAATAATTTCAGCATTCACCATATATATAAAGTTTGGCTGATCTGAAGATTAAGAAGAGACTGTTGATCGGAATCAGTACAAAATATGCTTTCTCTACTAGGTTATTCCTTTGCTTTTACAATCCCTGGTGCCTAATAAAATCCCCAACAGGTCAAAGGTTGGATATGTACTACCTAATTTGTTTTACCTGTTTTAATTTGCAAATCAGAACATTTAGTCCTTCCACAAGTAGCAAGATCTCTGGGAGTCCCTGCCCTCCTCAGGTAGTCTACATCTGTTTTGTCGTGAGATGGTCAAGTCTTGATTCTAAGTTTGCAGCAAATACGTACAATGTCCCATTTCTTAAAATAATACTTTGATCCATCACTCCTCTCCTTAAAGAACTAAATGGCTTCTCAGTGCAATAAGACTGCCACAGGAGAATGTATATAGAAATTTAAATTTAGCAACTTGAAGATAACACCTTTTTCTATCTTTTCCAAAAGTCTGAGCTTGTTGCTAAGTCAAAAGTAGGTATCTAAGATAAGGAGGGGAAAGAAAAGGATGCCTTTGAGGAAGACCATAGGAAGGAGGAAAGCTGCCCCAGACTTATGAAAATCAACGAGTTCCTCGAGAACAGGAGCCCCATACCCTACCATATGGAAATGATCTGACTGCAGAGGGAAGAGGTGTATGACCCACCTACTGGGATTGAACCTTAAGCATTAAGGTTCCAAGTGCAGCAAGAAATTAAAATTTTTCTCAATTTAAAAATGGCATTAGATCCAGCAATTCCACTATTGAGTATATAAACAAAGGGAAATGAAATCAATATTTAGAAGAGATACCTGCATTCCCATGTTTATTATAGCACTGTTTGCAATAGCCAAGATAAAGAATCAACCTAAGCCTCTATCAGTGGATGAATGGATAAAGAAAATGTGGTACATATACAAAGGAATATTATTCAGCCACAAAAAATAATGAAATCCTGTCATTTGCTACAACATGGATGAACCTGGAGGATATCATATTAAGTGAAATAAACCAGGCAAAGAAAGACAAAATAAGCAGTTATAATAATATGTGGCATACAGTCAGTAAAAATAAATGACTTAGAATAAATGAAGAGTCATATAAAATGCATTCATATACAAAAAAAATTCCTTGAGTCAACAATATTTATCAATTTTTCCATCCTCTCAAAAAAACCTTTGGGTCAGTTTTTTGACCTGATTTTTCTTCTGTTCCATTCCACAAGCCTTCAAAGGAATAAATAAATAATATTTATCTAGAACATTAGTTCTTAACACATTCTGGGTCACAAGAACTTCTTGAGACTCTGATGAAAGTCAGGGGACCTCTAACCAGTAAAATGAATACAATAAATACATATTGCATTTCCACTCTATTACACATACAATAAATCATACAAATTGTTTCTTGGAATGATAGAGCCCAGATAGTGGTATCTGTGAACCCCAATTTAATAGTGCTTGCCCAGAATAAGCTATTCTCTGGCTTTCTTGTGGCTTACGACTTAATTCAGGGCCAGCAAGCTATTTCTACAAGAGGAAAGAGAGTACATAATTTCAGTTTTGGGAGCCAGTCCCTATTAAAATTACTCAACTCTGCATTTGTAGTACAAGAGCATAGCTTCATTCCAATAAAACTTTATTTGCAAAAATTGGCTGTGGGCTGGCTGTGGCCCTTAGGCTGTAGTTTGGCTACCTGTGAATTAATTCTTTCAAGATAATTGGCTGTCAGTAGTCATCAATTGGGAAACTCCTGAATACACTACACACATGCGCGCGTGTGCATAGCACTGGAGTCCATACAAATCCGTTATAAAAGAGCAGCAGCTGCTGTATCTCCTTCCTTCTTGAATGCCTAGGATGCGACAAAAGAACTACTGAGATGATCCTCCCCTCGCATCACATTTGATAGTAATCTTTTAATTTGTATCTGATGATGACTGGCAATCTTCTTTCAATTGCTTTGGAATGTTATCAGAGACATCCATAAGTGCTTCT
Source organism: Microcebus murinus (assembly GCF_040939455.1). Taxonomy (NCBI): domain Eukaryota; kingdom Metazoa; phylum Chordata; class Mammalia; order Primates; family Cheirogaleidae; genus Microcebus; species Microcebus murinus. Next base: position 17,759,829 of record NC_134130.1, read on the forward strand.
TACCGGTGACATTTATAGTGTATTTTCATTTATGACTGGGATACAGGAAAACACACAGCCTGGAGTACGAATTACTTTGGACACACACCCCACCAGGTCTTCTTAAGTACAACATGCCTCTGTAAGAAATCTGTTCACAGTTTCATTCTATTGTGTATCTATTACTGTTTCTAAAATTTGTTCTTTAAAAGCACTCCTGATGATGTTCACAGTAAAAGCTTCCAAGAGCCATAGGAATGCGGAGTGTAAATTCTATACAGTAAATGTCTGCACATTTAAAAATCACTGCAAGAAAACTACTTTGCAAGCCCCTTACTGATAGCTGCCAGCCAGTCTTCCTGAAGAATAAACACTGTCATGTTAACCTGATCTTTTTTTTTTTTTTTTTTGAGACAGAGTCTCGCTTTGTTGCCCAAGCTAGAGTGAGTGCCGTGGCATCAGCCTAGCTCACAGCAACCTCAAACTTCCTGGGCTCAAGCGATCCTACTGCCTCAGCCTCCCGAGTAGCTGGGACTACAGGCATGCACCACCATGCCCGGCTAATTTTTTTTTTCTATATATATTAGTTGGCCAATTAATTTCTTTCTATTTATAGTAGAGACGGGGTCTCGTTCTTGCTCAGGCTGGTTTCAAACTCCTGACCTCGAGCAATCTGCCCGCCTCGGCCTCCTAAAGTGCTAGGATTACAGGCGTGAGCCACCGCGCCTGGCCATGTTAACCTGATCTATGAGGACCAAAGTCCCAGGAAGATCAAGAAAAAGGAGATAATTCTCGTTTACCTTGGCTCCAGCAAGGTTAGGTGATTCAGTTGTACGAGGCAATAAATTTAGAAAATATGGTCCAGACAGCATAACTATTAGGTGAGAACACAAATTGCTAGAAGGCCAAAAAATACAAGGTGTTTTTTAAAGTCAGTTAGGAACCTAGATTTTTTTTAAGTTTTTATCACCAGCCCACATAAAGAAATAAAGAAGTCAACCCAGACAATGTCTTAGAAAAAATACACCTTAGAAAAGTGATTCAAGAAAAAATGGCAAATCTGAATAAACCAATAATCATTAAGGAAATTTAGTAGCTTAGAATATAACTCCTATTCTTTTGCCACTATATATACTAGATGGTTTTACAAGCCAGTGAACCAAGCATCTAAGAAAGATAATCCTTATTTTATTAAAAAAAAAAGTTCCAAAAAATAAAAAAAAATATTTTTCAGATCACTTAATGGTAAATAACCTTGATCTTGACCCCCAGAATAGATGAGGTTAATGTCAGAAAGTCCAGTCACACGTATAAACAAAGATGATAAAATTAAAAATAAAAAAAAGTAACTAGAAAAAAACGTATCTTGAGCAATTAAAGTTTTGCCCAGGAATACACTAAGGACAATTGGACTTTAGAAAATACATTAATAGAATTAGCCTCATTCAAATACTAAAAGAGAAAAACCAGATGATCATTTCAATGGATACAGCAAAAGTATTTGCTAAAATTGGCAATATATGTATGATAAAGTAGGAACTGAAAGCAACTACCTTGTTCATGTATACCATGTTCAGGAATAAGAAGATTAAACACTGTTGAGAGGTCAATTCTTCCCCAACTAACCTCTAAATTCAGTGCAGCTCCAGTGGAAATCCCTAAAGGCTTTTTCATAGAACATGACAAGCAGCTCTTAGTTTTAGATGGAAGAGCAAAAGGACTAGACTAGCCAAGACTGTCCTGAGAAAGAACCAGGCAGGGCTTCTCTCGACAGACAGGAATCACAGAGCTTTAGGTAATTAAGAGAATAATTTACCTTAATTATTCTGTTCGGATCAGTTACAAGTTCTGCAATGCACCCACGATCGACAGCCAAGGAAAAGGCGGGAGTTGGGCGAGGTCTGGAAGGGACCCTTAGAAACATTGAAAGGCTTAGGAAATAAGACTCAAAAAGTAAAATGATAATCTGAACACTCCTATACAAACAATAAGAAAGAAAACAGGTTAAAAGTAGTACTTTTGAAGCGCATCTCAATTTAAAGCAAGGAAAGTTAGTTCACAGTTGTCCCTTCGACATGAAGCACCTGAGATGAATTTTTAAATGGAGCATTAGGAACTTGTCTAAAATAGAATTTCCTTGACGTAAACCGTGGAGAAGATGCTAAGGACTTACTGAGAGAGAAGCTAAAATCTCTTGCTCTGGATGTCTTTACAGATCAGATTGACTTTCATCTGCCAGAAAATTTGGAAGTTTGACTTTAAAAACATGTTGAAATTCATGGCTTGGCTACACAGCATGCTGTTGTGAGTCATGAGTCCCGTGCCGTCCTGGCGTGTCCCCTCCGATGCGAATCATCCCTTGTCCAGGGTGTCCTGCTGTGCACACCGCTGCCACTCAGCCCGCGGCCGGGCCGTCGCAGGCTGGAGGAAACATGGTGTGCAGGGGCTGTCCGCAGAGCACCGCGGTGTCGCGTCCTGGCTGCACTGACGGCGGCGGGCGCTTTCCCCACAGCGACACGGGGCTCAGCACCACCTGTAGTTTCAGGCATCCACGGTGGGGTTGGAACACACCTCCGCAGGTAAGGGAGCACGGCCGGTCCAGGAAATGACCGCCTCCTTCTCTGTGATGGCTCTGGAGCGTGCCCTGCACCACGCCAGGCCGTTCGGGAACTGTCTCTAAACCGGAATATGGGATGATGGTCTTTTATTTCTGTTATTTTCCTTCTCCCTTCTTCAACATTGCTGGCCGGTTCGGTGGCTCACGCCTGTAATCCTAGCACTCTGGGAGGCCAAGGTGGGAGGATCGCTCAAGGTCAGGAGTTCAAGACTAGCCTGAGCAAGAGTGAGACCCCATCTCTACTAAAAACAGAAAATTAGCTGGACCACTAAAAATATATATAGAAAAGATTAGCCGGGCATGGTGGTGCATGGCTGTAGCCCCAGCCACTCGGGAGGCTGAGGCAAGAGGAGTTTGAGGTTGCTGTGAGCAAGGCTGACACCACGGCACTATAGCTGGGCAACAGAGGGAGACGCTGTCTCAAAAAAAAAGAAAAACAAAAAACTCAACATTGCTGGAGGTCCACGATTGTGTGAAACTATACACCCCCAGCCTGTTAATCTCCAGAGGAGCTGTGGCTGGCTAAGCAGATGGGAGCACTGTGGGTGCGACATGCGAGCCAAGTCGCTGGCAGCTCGCTCGCGGGGCGCCAGGCCTGTTGTTCCTTTGCCAGGAGACCAGCCTCCTTCCTGACACAAAGATAATGCCACAACCATTGGGTAGATGCGTAGTACAAGTGAAAAATACATCTTTCTTGTGCAAAGGCACTGAGATTTTGTTATCTTAGTTTTTCCCAGCCCATCCTGATAGGATTGCTAAAGACTGAGTTTGAATATTAGCTCTGTGAATCACTGGCTTAGCTTAAACCCAGGTCTACGTTTACTATGTAACCTTAGCTTTCCTTTCTGTAAAGTGGGTTACTAATGATATCCAGCTTATAGGGTCACTATGAGGATCGAATGACTTAAAAGATTAAATAAGTTATTATTTGTAGAAGAGTTAGAATAGTGCCTAGCAAATATTAAGTACCGTATTGTTCGTTAAATAAATCTTTGTGCGTGTGCGTCTAAAGCTAAATCTAGGAAGGTATAAAACAAAGTTTTAACACAGTGAATTAAAAAATTTTTCTTTTTGTTTAGCCACATCTTTTAGCTGCTGTACAACAAACACATATTTCCTGTGTAACTTAAAAATTCAAAAACTCCAAACTACTTTTGCATTGATAGCCTGTTTTTTAAAAATTTTTTAATTTTTAAAATGTATCATTTTCTTTGTTATTTCATTATATCACTTTACAGAAACATATTTCTAACTTCATTACTAAAGTCAATAGAAAAATAGGTTTCAGTACGTGGAATTTCTACTTACAGCAATTTTCTTGAACCATGGAATGGGCAACACTTGTAGCCAAAATCTTCAGAATGAAACTAAATATTTAATTACTATTATTCACTGTATTGTTAAGCATGTGTGTCCTGAAAATGTTTTGATTTCTAATGTGACTGAAATTTGTCTCCCTAAATAAGATAAAATAGTTTAGCCATTAATAATTATACATGTTTCTCTGAGTCAGACTCAAAAGTCAATGAGAGTGAGCTGTGATTTCTAACATTATTACAACCTTAGGGAGACAGGTCAGTGAGCCGCAGCCTTGCTTTTGATGGACAAGGGTAGGGGTAAGACCAGGTCACTTGCTTGGATTATTGTCATTGCAATAAATCTTCCTGCTGCCTACATCCAACCCCCTTTATTTGTCCTGGCTGGGAAGGAGCCTTGGCAGGGATTTATATAGAAAAGTCACGATCCGAGAGCAATCGCAGCCCATCGCTCTTAGTGGCCTTGGCCACCACAGGTGGAGAGTGCCACGCCGAGAACAGGCTGGGAAAGAGTGGGTCCTTTTCTTTTCCTGTCCTCTGGGTTCCTCGTAGAGGCTTTTTGGAGGGGGGAGAAGGAGGTTCCTTGAGAGTCAGCTGGGGAGGCCTGAGAAGGCTGTTCTGGGTGGTGGACATTTTATAACAGGCTCGCAACTTTGAAGAGGTTAGGAAGGGCTTCCCTCAGCAGCTCAAGTCTCAGAGGAGAAGGATGAATGACATGAAGCTGGTGGGAGGGGATGAGGAGACCATTCCACACAGGGTGGGCAGCGTGTAAGAAGCTCAGGGTGATACCATCAAACCATCAAATGGTAAGTGAAACAAACCTTTCACACAGAAAATTATAAAATACTGTAGAGAGTAATTAACAGAGGCCTAAATACGCAGAAAGGTATTATATTCATAGATTATAAGATTCAATATTGTTAAGTTGTTCATTTCCCCAAATGGATCTAAAGAGACCAGGCGATACCAAAAATCCCAGCAGGGTTATTTGGTAAAATTTTTAAGAGATATTGAGATTTAAATGGGAATAGAACAGATTCAGAATAGCCAAAACAATCTAGAGAATGAAAAATGAAATTGGAAGACAAACTACCTGATTTCCAGACTTCCTACAAAGCTGTGGCCGTTGAGACAAACGGCAAATGGAAGGGACTAGAGAACTCGGAAACAGACGCTGACATGTTATCAATTGATCTTCCACAGAGGTGGCCAGTCAGCTCACTGGTGGGAGGAAAAGATGTTCAAACCATGGTGCTGGAACAACTGTGTCCTTCAAAATCCACCTGCCTCTGTATGTGAATAATGAGTTGGGATAGACCATAGACCTAAATGCAGTAAGCTGGGACCATCAAGTTTCTACAAGAAAACAGGAGAAATTTTCATAACCTAAGGGTGGGTAAAGATTTATTAGAGAGGATACAGAAAATATTAACCATAAAATAAAAAGGATAAATTAAGCTTCATCAAAATTAAAACATTTATTATGAAAATGAGCAGGTAAGTCACAGACTGGGAAAAATATTCTCAATATATATCTAACAATATCTGATGGAAATATCTTATTTTAGTGATGTAAACACATGGGTGTTTACAGTTGTCAAAACTTCTCAAATGAACATTTAAAAATCTGTTATTTTATAGCATGTGAATTAAACCTCAATTGAAAAACAGAAAGTACAGGATATAAGAACATGTTATTATCTATGGGCATGAATGACTGAAGTACTCAGGACTGATGGTTAATTCTTTTCTTAAATTCCAGAAAGCAGACTCTAAAACCTCTCTGCCTCCAGCCACAGTGGCCTGTAAATTAGTCCTTCTGTATTTTAATCCATAGTGATGACCAATTAGAGTCCTTTCTTCTCATGACATGTGTAATACAGGGGCTGGAAATATCAAACTCAATGAAAAAAATCTTCAATGAAATAACCTAGGACACGTAAGAGGTAAATAATTAGCAGCATGTGAGAAAGAATGTGCCATCTGTCTTTAAAAAGGTTGGCTGGCAGAAGAAGGAGAATTTAGGCAGAGAGAACTATTTAAATAAGCTTCCAAATACTCCCCACACTCCCAATTTATACTTTGTACGTTTTATGCCCCCAAAACAAATAAAAAATAATTGACATATGAATAACAAATCCTGTGACTATACATTATCATATAACATAAAAATTTTAACTAATTCTTTAATCTTTTTCTTCTAGAAGATTCACTTCCATAGGCAAACGGCAAAGCATTGTGTCTCTTATAACTCATCTTTGAATCCTCAGGAGAGTCTAGGCTGGTGTCTTGAGAATAATGGATCCTCAATACTTACTTACAATCTTGAATTTACTAATCAATGTATTTACTGTTTAGTTAGAATTTATGTCCAAATTCCATAACAGGGAATTGACTGCAATTATTTTATAATCTCTTCACATAAAATGTTTGAACCAGTGATGATCTCATATGGTAATTCATGGGAAATGTATTTAAAAGGAGTATACTAAATGCTATCCAAGGTCAACTAACTCCAGCCTTAAAATGCTGTAATTTCCTAATTTTTAAAAATTATAGAAAAAGTACCATTAAAAATATAAAAAACAAAAAAACCCCACTGAGTCTAGTTTCAGTCTCCATGTGAATACCTAAACGATCACAAAATAAAGACTGTAGGTATATCATTTTGAAGTGCACGTCACACTGACAAGATCAGAAAAGCTTGTGAACCGGGAAGGAAATTGTTGTTCCAGTGGCGGAACCGCCACTGGTGAGTTTTATTCTTTTGGCAGCAGAGATTCTGGGGATTCTTACTAGGAAAACCTGCAGTCCTTTAATCACACGTCGTAAGAGTGTTTTGTGACGCTTTGCAGAGAGCCTTTCTTGCAAGATTTTCTCCTGTTGCTTTCCTTCCTGAGCACCACACGTCCAGGACAGCTGTTGTTTCCTGGTGATGCCAAGAACCCCCTGAATGCCACTGGGCTTCCGACGTGAAGACTGGTGGCAAAACGTCAAATGTGAATGTCCCATTCTAAATGGGGACTCCCACGATCATGTTGTTTTTGGGAGAGCAGCTCTCGGGCTCCATGGATATCACTTGAACAGAGTAGCCGCGCTCTTCGGCAGCCCGAGCCCGATCCAGGTCGACCAGGCACATGCACTGCTTTCCTGGAAGACAGCCAAGCAGCAGCGTGAGACGCCCTTCTGCTAGCAGGGCCATGTCAGCTTACCTGAGGGAATCTACACAGTGACAAAATCCACACAGCCTGTGGAGAATGCTGTTTACACCCAAGTCCCGTTTACTCTCTTTCCGTTTAAGTCTTGATCAGCGTGGAGAAAAGATAGTTTACAAATACAGACATTTAAAAGATTTGTGTCTACTGATAATTTAGAGAATATTAACCTTCTCAAAGTTAGACACAAATCTCAAATTAGAACTGCAGATTCTATTTCCTACTTGGTTAAAAATCCATTTAAAGATCTTTCCTCTGCCTTCCCTACAAAACTACATTATCCGTAATATTGTGGGAGAAAAATCTATCTTTAAGAACATCTAAAGGAACATGTGGACAAGGGATCATCTGAGAGACATATTACTTTTTCTACCTGGAGTTTTTTAGGACTATGAAGAAATGAGAAATGGAGAATATTTGAGAAAATTCTCAATTGTGTGTTGATTACTTCAGGTGGATCTGTATCTGTCTCACTCTGTTGCCTGGGCTAGAGTGCTGTGGCGTCAGCTTAGCTCACAGCAACCTCCAACTCCTGGACTCAAGTGATCCTACTGCCTCAGCCTCCCAAGTAGCTGGAACTACAGGCATGCGCCACCCATCCCGGCTAATTTTTTTTCTATATTTTTAGTTGGCCAATTAATTTCTTTCTATTTTTAGTAGAGGCGGGGTCTCGCTCTTGCTTAGGCTGGTTTCCAACTCCTGAGCTTTATCCGCCCGCCTTGGCCTCCCAGAGTGCTAGGATGACAGGCGTGAGCCACTGTACCCAGCCCTGTAGTATACTCTTGATTTTCAGAGCTCCTGCACCCCTATAAGACAGTGGCATTCTCTTTCCTTTGCAATCTTTGGAAGATAGAAGAGGAAATCTGCCTGGCAAGCAAAGCAGTTAATTTGTTTTCCCTTGGCAAACACAAACCACAAAAGTAGCCAGGGACAAAATGATTTGATGCTGAATATATTCGAAGCTCTGGTTGACTTTCACACTTTTAATTGCCCCAAATGCAATCTATAAGTTTCTTCATCCTCTTGGAGAAAGGTCACTGACTATGCAGAACTTCATTCATTCCATTTTTCCTCAATAATTATGACAATGCCTTGACATTATTTTTAAGTAAGGTATTAGAATGACAGTGGAAACTGCTAAACTAAAACAGCTTCGGAAGTGGAGAAGGCAACTCAAGTAGAAAAGTTCTTCTGTGGAAAACAATCCTCACCGAAGAAAACAGTGGAAAGTGAAATAAATCTGGAGGTAAGAATTGGCAATTAGAGACTCCAGATGTCTATTTTGTACATTTTCCTTAAAAGGACCCACACCATAAAGGATGGACCGTGGCAGAAGAGACATAAAAGGGGACGTCAAGAGCTCCATTTGGGTAAAATCCTCCCTCCTCATCAGCAGCCTGTGGCTGACATTCGTCTTTGTCCTTAAAGTATTGTTCTTCCTTTATACCTCTGTAAATGTTCCCCTATCTACTTCTCAGCTTAGAATGCAACAGCCTCCATCGGAATGGGGTGCTCTGCACTCCTTCCGTGTCCGCCCTGGGTTTGTGCTGTAGCTCATTTGCCCTTGGCTTTGATCCCAGTCAATTCTTCCTTGTCCATCATCTAGAATAATCTCGTGTTTTCACATGTTGAAGTATCTTCACAACTGAAACCCAGTTGTTGGTCGTTCACCTTTGCAGGCCTGATAAATTCCCTAAACATGCTCACAGAGCACAGCAAGGGCCGTGCAAAGCGGAGACGCAGACATCTGAGGGAGGCTGTGGCTTTGTTTGAGTGTGATTGCCGTCACCTACCCCAAACCCCAAGCTTCCTGCCAGCGATTTTGCCAAATGACCCTCTTCTTCAACTCTAGCAACTTCCCTTCCAGCCGTTCTCCTTGGTTTGATGACAGAAATTCACACCTACCGTGTACGCATCCGTCCACTATACTGATTATGCCTTCACTGAGTTGCTGCCGTTCAAATGTGTTCTCCAAAATGCATGTGCTGAAAACTTAACGCCCGATAGACAGCGTTGGGTGGCGGTCGGGCCAAGAGGTTGGCCTGAATGGATTAATGCTGTCATCACGGTAGTGGGTTCGTTATCAAGAGTGCAGTTTCCTTACGAAGGACGAGCTCAGCCTCCTCTTGTTCTCTCTCCGTGTGGTGCCTTTTGCCGCGTTATGACGCCGCGAGCAGGCCCTCACCAGGTCCAGCCGCCTAACCGCGCACTGCCAGCCTCGAGAAACACGAGCCAGACGAATTTCTCCTGTTCCTCATGTGTCGCCAAGCCTGTGCTATTCTGTCATGGCAGCACAGAGCAGACTAAAACATGGGTCCAGGGAGCGGAATTCTATCAGATGCACATTTGACTCACTCAGAGTCTGGGGATGGGAAAAGGAGGGAGGGAGAGAAAGAGAAGGAGAGGTTCCAGGCAGGAGACAGCCAGCTCTTCCCCTACGTTCACCACCCAGAGGGGGAGAGACAGAAGGAAACTGTCTGTTACCCATCTCAGCTCTCACAAGCCTCTTCAAGCGTGTGCACCGTGCTACGCTGACTTCGGTTTCCGAGCTGAAAGGTAACTTTCTCACACAACGTGCTCCCCGGATGCAGGCCAGCTCCTCACCTGGTGCTCAGCCAGAGAAACAACAGTCTGTTTTTTATGTTGGAAAATGGGCTATGTTGGGATTTTGGAGAGAAAGTATTCATAGGATGGTGTCCAGTGTGGAGCTTTTCTGAATAATTTTTAAGATGAGTTCGGACACTGCACATGTATCTTCAACCCTGGCTGTGGAACTGCGCTTCCGGTGTGGTCGCTCCCGGGCGCTGGGAAGCAGGGTTACCAGAGTGGGCGAGAGCTCCCGTACAGCGTCAAATAATTCGGATTCATCTCGGGGATCCGTCGTCTGCCAGATGGAGGACCCCGGCAAGCTTCTGTCCCAGTTCTGTCATCATTAAAATGTAAACAATAGCACTTACCCGTATTTTGTCAGAATTTACTGAGATGACAGGTGAGGGCAGTTAGCTCAGGGCTTAAAGGCGTAACTGTTAGATGCTATTATTCTTCTAAATGCAATTTCTTTTTCTAAAGAGAAGTCTTCAATAAGTCAATTACTTAATAGACTTGAATTGTTTCTGTGGGTCTTCCAATTCAGGTAGCGTTTAATATTTCAAATGTTCGATAAATTGGTCTGTGATGAATAATATATGAGTATACTTTTTTCCTGAGAAAAAAATCATTATCATCCTTGTTCATACACATTTTAATGCATAGATTTTGGCACGTGTAGTTGACTTTTCTATCTTTATTATTTTCTTTTGTGGCTTTTGGTAGATCTTGCAGTTTGTCCATAACAGTAGGAAAAGATTTATGAATAACGTAGGAATCCTACTCAAAGTACAAACATTGAAAATGTATTTAAAAGTATTAGAGTCAACCAAAATGGGATAAAATATTACTATACTCACAAAGCTCTTTTTAATATGGATCAAGTTTTCTGGGAAGAACAAACTTCAGTTTCTTGTTGATTAATGGACTTTTTTTTTTTTTTTTGAGACAGAGTCTCGCTTTGTTGCCCAGGCTAGAGTGAGTGCCGTGGCGTCACCCTAGCTCACAGCAACCTCAAACTCCTGGGCTCAAGCGATCCTCCTGCCTCAGCCTCCCAAGTAGCTGGGACTACAGGCATGCACCACCATGCCCGGCTAATTTTTTCTATATATATTAGTTGGCCAATTAATTTGTTTCTATTTATAGTAGAGACGGGGTCTCGCTGTTGCTCAGGCTGGTTTCGAACTCCTGACCTTGAGCAATCCGCCCGCCTCGGCCTCCCAGAATGCTAGGATTACAGGCGTGAGCCACCGCGCCCGGCCAGATTAATGGACTTCTTGTCGACAAGTCGCCCAGACAGACCTGATCCACCCTTCCCAGCGTGCCGCACACAAGCCGCTCGGCAGCTGCCCCGCGCGAACACATACCTATGAGCCTCTGTTGGGGCGGAAGCTGCACAGCCGTCTGATCCGCGAATCTGCACAGGATCATGTGTTCCTGAAAGAGAAAGCAAGAGCAAGTGGGCTCATTTTCATCTTCTCCTTCAAAGTCGTAAAAACGACAACAAAAAACAATCTCATTTTTCTGGAGTCCAACACTGATCAAACAGTGTGCTGCACAAATAGCACTTCTGGAAGAAGCAAACTTTCAGAAGATGGCACTCAGCAATTTCTTCCTCCAAGTTCTTAGCAGCAGATGCACAGAAATCCTCAGGGCCATTCTGCCCAGTTGCTTTTAGCTAGAATATGAAAACAGGGTTGTATTTTGCTATTGTAATGTGTTAAAAGACTTAAAGTTCATTTATATTTTTCCTTTATGAAATTTATCTGAACCTCTTGGAAAGCGGCTCCAAGAAGACATGCGCAGTGGATTTTCATCCTGCCAGAGGAAAATGAAGCAATGCAGGTCACTATTGGTGGCTTCTGTGGTTCTCGGGATACCCAGCAGGGTGCTGGCTGGTCCTGGACAATGTCCTGACTTTTCCTGTCCCTCAGTCCCTTTAGAGGAGAGAAACCTGGACCTCTCACTCTTCCCTGGCTCCCAAAGGTGGCATGAGGTGAGCCCCTTTCTGCTGTAAGACAAACTGTAAAGAGGACCTAAGGGAATGGCAGGGGGATTATTACTTCTACTTAACAATTTTAGAAAACATTGAATTAATGACAAAAAAAAAAAAAAAAAGAAGGCTTTAAAGGACACAGCTGATGAGTTTACACAGCACTCTTAAATTTGCAAATAGCCAAGGTGAATGATTAGGCAGAGTGGAAAGGAATGCAGTGCTCCTGGTTCAACTGTCTATTCAGAATAGCTGCAGTTTCCAAGTGTGTGTCTGATCTCACCTGTCAGCTTAGCAAACAGGTTAAACTCAGATTCATGTTCAGTGCCCTGAGCACTGTGTACATTAAATCTGAAGCCTCCATTTCTTAACAAGGCAAGTGAAATGATTGTGACAATGTTGGTTTTTAAAAAGGATGTCTTTTTTTTTTTTTTGAGATAGAATTTCGCTCGGTCACCCTGGGTAGAGTGCAGTGATGTCATCATACCTCACAGCAATCTCAAACTTCTGGGCTCAAGTGATCCTCCTGCCTCAGCCTCTTGAGTAGCTGGGACTACAGATGAAAGCCACCATGCCTGGCTAATTTTTTTCTATTTTTGGTATATACGGGAGTGGGGTGGGGGATGGGAGGGTTGTTCTTGCTGGTCTCCAACTCCTGACCTCAAGTGATCCTCCCACCTAGGCCTCCCAGAGTGCTGGGATTACAGATATGAGCCACTGTGCCTGGCCAAAAAAGGCTATCTTTGTCTTAACTTTTATGCATTTTTAAAAAAAAAAAAAACATTTTAATGCTGACAATAAAATTTAATGGCAATAGGTGGGAAATAAAATGGTTTGAATGAATAACTTTAATTAAGCCCCCACAAATTAACTGGCATCAACAAAGGCACAGAAGAATAATTTAGAATTATATAATTTGAAGAAAAGGCAAGAAAAGCATGCCCCTGTCCTCATGGTGTTTGTAGATTAAGATTCATTTTATATAAATGTAATGTCAAGGCAATTACAACCTCAGGTAAGGTTCAAGTCTCTTATGTTGATAAGGCTTACCATGTTTTATTGGCATTATTTGTGTGCATGTTCTCTTTAGCCAAAGGTAAGTTCTGACAGGGCCAGGCACAGAGCAGGTGCTCAACCAAGGTTGCTGGCTCAGGTGAACTGTGAAGAAAAACACTTCCAAAGTGACTCTCAAGATATTTGGACACTAGGTCCTGAGACCTTTAAAAACCAAGCAGCTTTTGGGGGTGTTGGAGAAAGAAGAGGTAAAGATTACAAACTGGGGTACTGGGAAGTTTCTTCTCTCTGGAAGAGTCTGTGTGCCCAGACTCTAGAAATTTTACATATTTTCCCAACCAATGAGACTGTGGGCACCCTGTCTCCTCAACACTCTTGGTTTGGTTCATACAGCCTCTCACCATTTGCTTTACGGAGCATCACTCAAGAAGGGATTAAACACAGAGGTCTAGCTTTGGGGTTCATTCCCCCTAGTTCATTTTCTACTTTATTGACATGGCCTTCTGAAAGACGAAGTGTTTCAAATCTTATGCAAATAGTTTCTGGGGTCTTCATGTCCCCCCCCCCAAATTGCATAATTCCCTAGGACATGAAGACTTTTAATCTAGTAGGCGAATGGCAGCAACGTTCTGGATGAAAAAGCATGAACGCTCAAGTCCCTTCCCTCTCCACAGGGGTCTGCACACCACGCACGTGGCAGGAAGGGGAGGGAGGGAGATGTGGGTGGCAGGCGGGGTGGGGGACAGAGTGGGAGGTGGACAGGTCAGAGTCATAAAGTTATTATATAAAGAAGAGGCAAAGGAGACAGCTGCCGACGTGATGGAAATGAACGTTTTTAGGTCACTGCACCTCACTATGTCACTGTTTGATGAAAGTAAAATTCCTAAAATGTAGGGGCTGGCATATAAAATGAGACTATGTATTTTTAGTCAGTCTGTGCAAAAATTACAATTAACAAAACTAAGAATCCAAACTAATTTAACAACTTCCAATGGAATGCTTTGTTTTTTTCCGCCAATATTATTATTTCTTACATTGTTTTATGGCATGCTATTGACCAATTAATTGGCTAGTGGTGATAATCAGGAAGTTGGAGACTGTTTTGCTCACACTGTTGACTCAGGACTATGTGATGTTCTGACTACCGCTGGGAGACAGTTCTCCACGGTCTGTTCTGCTTCCTCGTGTCTCATAAGCAGAGGCGCTGGCTGCCTTGAGCGAGATGGGGGCTGGAAAACTCTGGCCTATAGGCCGAATCCAGCCTCTGACCTCTCCTCCTGTGGCTTGCAAGTTAAGAGAGGTTTTGTTTCTAAAAGGTTGTGAACCAACAACAATGAGGGCGATTTGTGCTTTGTGTGTGGGCAGCAGAGCCTGAAATATCTGCTATCTGACCTTTTACAGAAATATTTCCTCTGCTCCAGATTATCTGTTCAAGCATGTTTATGGAATGAGCAGCCTTGGAAGATGCAGACAATGTCTCCCTCTGGCACAAAGGGCAGGTGTCACCCGAGGGAAGTGGGCCTCAGGGAGTCACAGTGGAAGTGACAGTACTCTGTCACCCCTATCGCTGTGGGCAACAGACTCTTTTGCCTCTGACTTAGGAGTCTCATGTCTTTGCCAGCATCCACTGTGGCAGGCTACCTTCCAGTTTGCTAGCAGAGTAAAGATCTCAAACCCTTCACAAATCTTGTCAACTACTTAAAGAGTTAATCTGGATTGGGAAAGAAAAAGAAAAAAAAAGCCATATGAGATGTTCATGAGTAATTCAAACGTAACTATAGATTATCTACTACTCCATTTGGAATTGGACAGGGAAGACCACAAAGACAGGATTCAAGAGTGTATTAAGACATCTAGATCTTTTCGAGTTTACCTTGTATGATAAAGTTTTCTTGAACTGTTCGCTGAAATAGAAAAAAAAGGGATTAGTTATCATTCTAAATACCAAATATTAAGAGTAAAATAATCTTGAAGAAACTAAATTATAAATAAACATATATATTGTATTTGAAGAATATAAAGTGATATCCTGAAGTAAAACCTATGCTAGTTTGAAATGTCTTTATAAAAATATTTAAAAAAGCATGTCATTCCTATGTTATTAATTTTAAGGGTTTTCTTTCACAGATTGTTTACTCTGTTAGAGAAGCACAAGCAGATGTTTTTTCTTTCCCTCCTAGGAGCACACAGGTCAGGTGTTGTAACACGTGGGTTTTATTACTATTCAGGTGTGGTTAGGCCGACAGCTCAGGAGAGGATCGCCACCGAAAAAATACCTTGTCACTCCCAGTCCCCACAAGGGGCGTGGCATGCCACACAGGGCCACATGGGGAAGCACCAGCCCAGTGTCAGGCAGGAGACGGGCTTGAGTAAAATGTGGGCAAGAGCCTTTACTGTGGTTTCCAGGGGAGGGAACAGGCAGGGTAAGCAGGTTTAGAACTGGCTAGTTCAGATAATTCCAGCAGGGCTCTAGGGCACAGAAATGTCCTTTGTAGTCTGGCATCTGGCCCTGGGGTACTGGCAGGGGGACAGTGGCCTGGAAGTGTAAGAGCTCAATGAAGGAGGTAGCTGGGGGGTAAGACTCTGGATCAGTAGGTTTGCAGATGAAAGGCATGCTGGCTCAAAAGTCCTTTACTATCTCTAGGAATTGGCTGGCCCTGGGAAGAGCAGTCTATCCAAGCACCAGAAAATAAAAAGGTTTGATTAATACATCAAGAAACTACTGCTGTCACAGCTATTAAAGGCAAACATACATTCCATAAACAATGTCTTCATTAATGCTGTAGCCTTTGCTCTTGTCATTCAAGAATATGCACCTATACATTTGATGCTAAATTTATCAGAGCCAATTTCTTTGAAATGATTACTTGTTTCTATATATTATAGAAAGAGTATGATATTTATAAATTTTCAACTCTATCTTTAGTGATTAAGATCGGTCTTCTACACAAGATATCAGTTCCAAGGATAAGGGAAGAAAATGTGAGTAAATCTATAGGGTGTGAAAAAGTTGACACTAAGCTGAAACTTTCTAATAGGTTAAGTTAGACTATAGGCTGAACAAGGCCAACTGGCATTCTTATGAATCTTTACAGTGCTAGACCTACAAATTCCTTGATGAGTTGTAAAAATATACATTTTATCAGTACAGACATAGAGTAAAATGAAATTTCTACTGCTAAATAAGTCTCAAGTTTTATTTTATTTTTTGTTTTTCAATAGTTCCTTTGTTTTTTTCCAACTTATTGCAAATTGTGGTAAAGAACAAAACAATGAAAGATAATTAAGACTATTACTTGTATTTTGTTACTTATATAGAAGTCTTTAATATAATTTCTAATGGAAATTTTCTAAAAAGTAATGACGCAACTGATCAAGAAGTCTTTTTGGCATACTATAGGATAAATTTTCTAAAACTAACATGTTTCATCCATCCCATTATTAAAATGATCATCACGAGTCTCGATAACCACGAGTCAGAGAGTGAGCACGTCATACGCACAAAAACCCTTAGGTAGTTACTATCATAACCCTCATTTGGCAGATGAGAAACACAGGCAAAGAAGAATTCAAGTCACTTCCTGAGGCGCAACAACTCATACACCCATGCGGAGGGTACACTGGCGTGCAGGCAGAATATTCCAGGCCCCAGCCGCCCAGCCGCTACACTCTGTGCCTCCCGTGGGTGATGGTTTTAATGTCGTTTAAAAGCACACAGAGAAGTGCTGACCTGACACACCTCTAGCCGGCCGATTTCTAGAAAGACTGGTTTCTAAATTTCAGTAGGAGCTGGATTCAGGAGAAAACCCAGGGTCAGACAGAAAGGAGACCCTCTCTTCCTTATGCGATTGATAAACAATATTTGCCATGGTGGAAATGACTTAAAAATGAAATCTAATTGCAACTTCACGCAAAACAAGTCTCACATGCTGCTTTCTCCCCGTATTGGTATCTTAGGCAGAATACTGAATTTCACCTTTTTGGAAAACTGAATTTGGAGGTGTTCTGGATGAAGCCGTAACAGCAAGGGCACGTGACGAAGGAAGCCCGCATCCTGACGCAGCGCTCGATCACCATGTCCGTGGCCACCCCGCAGGCGTGCAGAGCCACCTGGAAAAGAATGCCGGACTCAGCACTCGGCTCTTTCTTAACTAGCAGTGCAACGCCGGTGCCTTTTAAACACTTACCAAAGGACTGCTTAGCTACTCCTTTGGTAATGAATCAAGCCAAGTTGAAAGGTTACAAATGGAATATTGCAAATGAAGTGTAAGATTCATCCAATGGAAAATCTGACGCAATTTTAACATGGAAAATTTAATATACATACATTTCCAAACTAGTGCTTTTGGTGATTATGAATTTAGTTCAGTTGTGGCATGTGCCAAGAACAGTAGATTTGAAATGAGAATTTCTAGTCTAGAACTGTGTTTGGCTGTGTGGCCCTGGGCCTCAGGCTCCTCAACTATAACCACGGTTAACAATACTGACATAGCACAATGTTGCAAAAGTTAAATAAAAGTATATCTGAACACACTTTTTCGACTGCTATATGAATATAATCTTAATTAGCCTTATATTTTAAAAACTGATTAAAAATTGTATTTATGTATTCATAGTACTTTTCAAGGTATTTTTGTATAATGACAATACTTAACATTCAATGATCAATTACATGCATTACTTGCAATGAGTTTATCTAAAATGGAAAGAATGAAGTTATGAATTTCTGAGTGGGGCTTCAATAATTCATGAAAATAAAAAATAACTCTAAAAATATGATTTTAGGCTGGGCGTGGTGGCTCACACCTGTCATCCTAGCACTCTGGAAGGCCAAGGCAGGTGGATGGTTTGAGCTCAGGAGTTGGAGACCAGCCTGAGCAAGAGCAAGACCCTGTCTCTACTAAAAAAAAATAGAAATTAGCTGGACAACTAAAAAATATATATAAAAAATTAGCCGGGTATGGCAACGCATGCCTGTAGTCCCAGCTACTCAAGAGGCTGAAGCAGGAGGATCGCTTGAAACCAGGAGTATGAGGTTGCTGTGAGCTAGGCTGATGCCACGGCACTCTAGCCCGGGCAGCAGAGTAAGACTCCATCTAAAAAAAAAAAAAAAAAGAGGCCGGGCGGGTGGCTCACACTTGTAATCCTAGCACTCTGGGAGGCCGAGGCAGGCAGATTGCTCGAGGTCAGGAGTTCAAAACCAGCCTGAGTAACAGCGAGACCTTGTCTCTACTAAAAATAGAAAGAAATTAATTGGCCAACTAATATATATAGAAAAATTAGCCGGGCATGGTGGCACATGCCTGTAGTCCCAGCTACTCGGGAGGCTGAGGCAGGAGGATCGCTTGCGCCCAGGTGACTGAGGTTGCTGTGAGCTAGGCTGACACCACGGCACTCACTCTAGCCTGGGCAATAAAGAGAGACTCTGTCTCAAAAAAAAAAAAAAAATGTTTTTTTCAGGTTGTTGGCAGAAGGTCCCAATGTTTTTTGGGTTTTTTTAAGTGTATTATGGGGGTACAAGTGTTAAGGTTACATATATTGCCCATGTCTCCCCCTCCCCCTCGAGTAAGAGCTTTAAGCATGACCATCCCCCAAATGTTGCACATCTTACTCATTGTGGTTGTATATACCCATCCCCCTCCTCCCCCCCCCCGACACCTGATAAATGTTACTCCTATATGTCCACTTAGGTGTTGATCCGTTAATACCAATTTGCTGGTGAGTACATGTAGTGCTTGTTTTTCCATTCTTGAGATACTTCACTTAGTAGAATGGGCTCCAGCTCTATCCAGGAATATACAAGAGGTGCTAGATCACCATTGTTTCTTAAAGCTGAGTAGAACTCCATGGTATACATATACCACATTTTATTAATCCACTCATGAATTGATGGGCACTTGGGTTGTTTCCATAGCTTTGCAATTCTGAATTGTGCTGCTATAAACATTCGAGTGCAGGTGTCTTTTTCATAAAGTGACTTTTGATCTTTTGGGTAGATGCCCAGTAGTGGGAAAAAAAATGATTTTTAAAACATTTGAAACACACATCTTTAAATATATCTATACTTATTAAAAACCTAAAGCAACAATTATAAAAAGCATTAGGCTTAAGAAAGCAAAATAAAACTCTAAGAAGGAAAATCAGATGTGAGGATCCTAAAAGATGAAAAACCTATATTACATTTTGCCAGAAAGATTCCCATAACTCCGTTTCATTCTGGACAGAGAGAAATTGTATTGGATTAGAGTTTTTCCTTCTAAGCACAGACAGAGCTCTCCAACCTCAGGGTAGGGAGGAGCTTTCGAGATGAAGAGGGGATTTCCTGGAAATTTCTGGATGTAAAGTCTTACAAGCCAGACTCCCTTCTTGAATGAGAAAGTTAAAAACAACACTATGCTGGGAAGAGGGAAGCGCGACCTCTGCCCTCACCCTCCTCCTGAGCCCTCTCCTCCTGAGGCCCCTCCTCCTGAGCCCCCTCCTCCTGAGCCCTCTCCTCCTGAGGCCCCTCCTCCTGAGCCCCCTCCTCCTGAGCCCCCTCCTCCTGGCCCTCTCCTCCTGAGCCCCCTCCTCCTGAGCCCCCTCCTCCTGGCCCTCTCCTCCTGAGCCCCCTCCTCCTGGCCCCCTCCTCCTGAGCCCCCTCCTCCTGGCCCTCTCCTCCTGAGCCCCCTCCTCCTGGTCCTCTCCTCCTGGTCCTCTCCTCCTGGCCCTCTCCTCCTGAGCCCTCTCCTCCTGGCCCTCTCCTCCTGGCCCTCTCCTCCTGAGCCCCCTCCTCCTGAGCCCCCTCCTCCTGGCCCTCTCCTCCTGGCCCTCTCCTCCTGAGCCCCCTCCTCCTGGCCCTCTCCTCCTGAGCCCCCTCCTCCTGAGCCCTCTCCTCCTGAGCCCCCTCCTCCTGGCCCTCTCCTCCTGAGCCCTCTCCTCCTGGCCCTCTCCTCCTGAGCCCCCTCCTCCTGAGCCCCCTCCTCCTGAGCCCCCTCCTCCTGAGCCCCCTCCTCCTGAGCCCTCTCCTCCTGGCCCCCTCCTCCTGAGCCCCCTCCTCCTGGCCCTCTCCTCCTGAGCCCCCTCCTCCTGAGCCCTCTCCTCCTGAGCCCCCTCCTCCTGGCCCTCTCCTCCTGAGCCCCCTCCTCCTGAGCCCTCTCCTCCTGAGCCCCTTCCTCCTGAGCCCCCTCCTCCTGAGCCCCCTCCTCCTGGCCCTCTCCTCCTGAGCCCCCTCCTCCTGAGCCCCCTCCTCCTGAGCCCCCTCCTCCTGAGCCCCCTCCTCCTGGCCCTCTCCTCCTGGCCCTCTCCTCCTGGCCCTCTCCTCCTGAGCCCCCTCCTCCTGGCCCTCTCCTCCTGAGCCCCCTCCTCCTGAGCCCCCTCCTCCTGAGCCCCCTCCTCCTGAGCCCCCTCCTCCTGGCCCTCTCCTCCTGAGCCCCCTCCTCCTGAGCCCCCTCCTCCTGAGCCCCCTCCTCCTGAGCCCTCTCCTCCTGAGCCCTCTCCTCCTGGCCCCACGTGGCTCGCGCAGCCCAGACCTCCGCCCACCGTCAGCCCGCCTGCTGCGTTGTCTCCCAGGGCACAGCCTACAAGGCAGCCACCCGGTCAAGGCAGCGACAACTCCAGGGAAAGGAGAAGTAAAGAACATTGATTT
Organism: Microcebus murinus; assembly: GCF_040939455.1. NCBI lineage: Eukaryota > Metazoa > Chordata > Mammalia > Primates > Cheirogaleidae > Microcebus > Microcebus murinus. The sequence goes on from NC_134130.1 coordinate 17,780,173, forward strand.
CTCACCTGCCCCTTTCATTTAGTCAGCTTTTCAGGGTAAAAATCAGACTAATTCTTAATTCCATGAGTAGCTGCAGAAAAATCTCATAACGAAAATGACAGATGCATTTTCCCCTGGAGGAGAAGAAACGAGAACTGACGCTGAGCATCCCTTCCGTGCTGGGCATCGGCAGCAGAGCTGCGCTCACAGCAGTGAAAGATTTCATTTTCTCCACTGTAGAAATGAGGAAGCTAAGGCATGGGGAAATCAAGAGCTTGCCGGCAACAAGCAGCTATTGAGGAGCAGGGCCTGGCCCCCGAACCCTCATTTCCTGCACTAGTCACATCAGGCTGCTTCTCTGCAAAACCCTCTGGAGGCTCCGAATAGAGAAAAGTTTAGCGAATCTACGTTTCTAAGGCTCTCTCTACTTAATTCCACATTCCTTTTACTACATGCAAAAGATTATGTTTATTTCCCTCATTTAAACAAAATAACTAAACCCGAAGAACTATTCACACAATAGTTTATAGATAATGTAATAACTGTCTACTAGTAATAGATTTTAGGTCTAAAGGTTTCACTGCATGACATACTTATAGTTTCCATTGTCATCAATCGCAAGTCAAAAATAACTGGCAAATAATGAAGAGATATATAGGTCCATGTTACCATTTGATATTGAGATTTAGCATACAATTAAGGCAGTATTTCAAGCCAGGGGAGAAAAGATGGACTTTTTAATACGTGTTGGGTTAACCTGGAGCCACATAAAAATAAAAATTAGATCTTTTTCTCTCACTGCACATAAGAAATACATTTCAAATGGACTAGAGATTTAAAAAGAGATAAGTAAGACATGAGTGAATTCCTCCACCACCAAAGGGAGTGTGGGAAATAATTTTTAACCATAGCTGAAAACTCCATATACAATAAGGGGTAAAGTTAATAAATTTGATAAAATAAAAATTTTTCAAAAAACATTTGAAGGGTAAAAAAACCAAATCTATAAGTAAAAAGACAATGATAAAGTAGGAAAAAATTTACAACTTATAGCATAAACAAGGGATTTATATCCCTAATATACAACAAGCTTCTAAAAACAAAGAAAAAGCCCAATAATATGATGGTGATATGAGCAAGAGATATGAACAAACAGTTTACAAACAAAAACATGCAAATAGTCTTTAAATAAAATTTGGTCAATATTGCTCAAAAATAAGAGAAATAAATACTTAAATTATATTAAGATACTATTAATAACCCATTACAGTGGCAAAATCCTAAAATTCGATAGCAGTCTATTGGTCAGGCTGCAGGGAAACAGATATTATCATGTATTGCTAATGGGAATACAAAAATGTCACAGCCCTACTGAGGGGAAGTTTAACGATATCTAGCAAAATTACATATGCAATACGCAATCTCACTTCCAAAAATCTATCCAAGAGATACATTAGCAAAAATGTAAAAGTATCTATCCATTAAGGCAATATTTGAAATAACAACAAAATGGAAATAACCCAATTTTCCACTGACAGAGGGCTGATGGAGCTCTGGAAAAGAATGAAGAATCTCTCCATGCCTGGCCAGGAGATACTGCTAAATGAGAAGGCATGTTAAAAAATTCTCAAACTATTTTCAGTAATCACCATTGGTGGTTGTGTTATGTGTGTCTACTACCTAGCATGTGTATATTGTAGGCTAAAACAAAAACTATGCTGGTGCCATTAAGAAATGGAGATACTAATTTTTTTTTAGCATGGGAGAAAGAAGAGAGAAAAGAAAAATGAGGCAAAGAAAGTTAAAACCCCAGTCTCCTGAATTTAAATTGGAAGTGTCAATATGAACTCATGCTTTTGTTAAAGAAAAAAAAAAGCATTGCCTAGCTCAGATTACTGAAAAGCCTAGAAACAAAGACCAAATCAATAGCAATGACCATCCCTAGAATGTAGATTTCAGTATTCTGAATACTATTTATACTAGATGAGCGGGAACATTTGAGGGCAAGGAAGCTCTCAAACACTATCAAAGCCTTGTCAAAGGGACTCAGAAGCCATCTGAGGAGGCTCCTACTGAACAAAGATGGGAACATTTCAGCATTAATAAGAATAATAATTGCCATTCAGTTTAGTATTTCAAATATTACAATGATAAGTCAATAATGAGACTTTAAAAAAAATCCCTAATTGGTCATTTTTGGTAGATTAGCCAACTCACTTTAAAACTGGAAAATATAGGAAAGAATCAAGTTTTATCCGACCTTTCCCATATGAACGATTCCTCATGGTAACCAAATAGTTGATAACAGAAAGTAAATGAAGATGTAATGATAAAATGAAAATACCACCATTTTGTCATCTTTACTGAAATAAGGGGGCTGGGGACAATGGTCATGAATGTTGTCAACACCACACAAGAGACCACCAGACTGCTGATAGCACCCACGAGGCGGTCTCACCCCCAAACTGAGGCTGAATCACAGGATGCCTCCACAATCTGGCTCTACCTACTGATTTTTAGGCAATAGAGGTAACAGGGTGATTTGGGAAACAACACAAGTGGGATGCAATTAGTAAAAGCTACATTGTGGAAAATTCTACAAGACAGATGACACAGTTATAAACAAATTGCAAGGAAAAAAAAAAAAGAAAGAGGGATGGGGCAGGAGGCAACATGATCCCCTAAAGATGTCCACGTCCTAATCTGATTCTGATTCAGTAGCCTTGGGAGGGGCCCAAGTCAACAATTACTGGGCATTTCCTATGTATCAGTATTATGCTAGTTGTTGGGAGTAAAAGGTCAAAAATAGGGCTCCAAATTTTTCTATGCTCTGTCAATAGTAACAACTATATCCAAAGTATATACCTTAATCAACCAAATGTGGGGATTGTACAGGCTTAAACAACTCTCAGTTTAACCATTTTTACGTATCCAACACGTATGACTCACACAAAACTGAGCCTGACACTACACAAGCAGCTCACAGGACTCTACCACACACTGACACAGCGTGTTAAATGCCATTAACAAGAGTTCAAACGAAACATCAAAGGAGGGAGAGGGATATTCAGATCGGGAAAAATCAAGAAGGGTCTTCTGGAGGAGGTAGCCTTGGAGGAGGGCCTTGTATAATAGGACAGAAAGGATTTCAGAAGGCAAAGAAGAAAAAGCACAGAGGGAGAAGAGCAGATGGCATTTACATGAGAAAGGGAGTAACACTATACTAATAATGAAAAACTTAGCACCTATCAAGGAAGGCACTAAGCTAAGGGCTTTCCATGTATTTCCTTAACACAACAATCCTATAATGTAGGCACTACATATTTTTTGACTCTCTTTTTATTGCGGTAAAAACCAGATAATATGGAATTTATCATCCTAACGATTTGTAAGTATACAATTTAGTAGTGGTGAGTATATTAGCATTACTATGAAAAAGATCTTCAGAACTTCTTCATCCTGCGAGACTGAAAGGCTGTCCCCACTAAACAACTCCCCTTTTCTCCCTCCCCACGGGCCCTGGTAACTACTATTCTATTAGGTCACTAAATATGAAATGTCTGATTTTGAATCAAAAATGTGGTTTATTATATCTTAAAGAAGAAGCAGTACAATTAATCAAAGTATGCACCTAAACTATCAGTGTAGTTTTGCCATCTTAACAGTGGCTTGTTTATGACAGGAGCAAAGAATTCTGCAGAGCGAATGGTGATGAAATTACCAAAGGTGTTTTCCATGGATTGTTGAGAATGGAATATTTTTCCTGGCAAAAAGTAGTCCAAAGCCTGGAAGAAGTGATAGTCAGTGGCGCAAGGTCTGGTGAATACGGTAGATGACAGAGAGTTTCCAAGTCCAGCTGCTGGTTGAGCTGGTTGAGCGTTGTCTTGCAAAGGATTGGCCTGTCTCTATTGACCAGGCTTGGCTGCTTAATTGCAAGCATCCTCATCATTTCGTCCACTTGGCTGCAGTAGACATGTGCTGTAATCGACTGACCAGGTTTCATGAAGCTGCAGTGGATAAGACCAGTGCTGGACCACCAAACAGACACCATTAGCATTTTTTGATGAATATTTGATTTTGGACTGTGTCTCAGCACTTTATCTTTATCCAACCATTGTGCCAAACACTTGAGATTGTCAAAAAGAATCCATTTTCCATCACATGTAACAATACAGTGTAGAAATGGTTCACCTTTATGTGGTGACAGCAAAGAAAGGCAAGCTTTGGGACAATTTCTCTTCTCTTCTGATGCTTGTTTAATACATGTGGTACCAATCTATCCAGCTTCTTTAGCTTGACTGGTCTCAAATGATCCTATATTGTTGGAATAATAACGTCAAACCTTGCTGCTAATTCACACGTGACATATACATATGATGGAATATCATTCGTTCTTAAAAAAGAGGAAATCCTGTCATATGCTACAACATAGATGAAACTTGAGGACATTATGCTAAGTGAAATCAGTCAGTCGCAAAAGGACAAATACTGTATAATTTTACTTACACAAGGTATCTAAAGTAGTCAAATTCATAGAAACAAAGTATTAGGTTATTAGGTATGAAATACCTAATATTTCATACCTAAAATATAGTTCACTACAGCTTTCAGCTCATCATCATCCACCTTGGTCTCAGGGCACCTATGTGGCTCATTTTCAAGATTAAAATCACCAGAACAGAACTTCTCAAACCATCGTACTCTGCGTTCATTAGCCACATCCTTCCCAAACACTTCGTTGATATTTCAAGCTGTCTGTGCTGTATTGGTTCCACTGCGGGACTCATATTCAAAAACAACTTGAATTTTTGATTAATCCAAGGTTTCACAAAAATTGCTCTAGAAAAAAAATTGAAAGATAATCACACGCCTAAAAGTGTGTTTGAAAGACTGAGGATGTACCTTCACAACAAAAATAAAATAAGAAGTGTAAGAATGAAATGTCAGAGATATCAATGTCAGAGATATCAATGAGATATCAAACTTAGTACTTAAGGAAATCGGACATTTCATACCTAATAACCTAATACTGTTTCTATGAATTTGACTACTTTACTAAATAAAATTATACAGTATTTGTCCTTTTGTGACTGACTAATTTCACTTGGCATAATGTCCTCAAGTTTCATCCATGTTGTAGCATATGACAGGATTCCTCTTTTTTAAGAATGAATAATATTCTATCATATGTATATGTCACATTTAGTTCCTCCATTCATCTGCTGATGGACACTTGGGTTGCTGCCATGTCTTGGCTATTGGAAATAAAGCTGATAGGAACAAGAGGTTGCAAATATCTAAGTAGGTAACACTTTGAGATGAGAAAATTTAGGCACAGAGAGGTAAGCAACTTGTCTAAGGTCATACAACAAATTAAGGATCCCAACTCACATAGTCTGGGCCTTTGGCCCTAGATACTCTTTACAAATATACTCTTTCTTATTTTATTCATCTCACTCATGCTCACTATCTTGAAATGACAACATCATAGGGAACTAGCATGTATTTAGTAATTACTAGATATCAAAATGTTTATATAGATTTTAGTCTTGATTTAACCCTTTAATTATTTTTCTTGATTTAATACTTTAAGTAGCTCTTATTATCGCCATCGACAATAATGTGTCCAAGGTCCCAAACTAGCAAGCATTCCAGATGAACTCTGAATCCAAGTCTGGCTCCAAACCTTGCACTCTTCCCATCACATCAGACTATGCCCTCCTCAATCAGCATCTTTGGAGCTGGAAGGAATCTTAAGACCGTTTTTTTTTAAATAAAGAATTTCTCAGAGTTTAGAAGATCTAATTCGTGAAGACACTAAAGAAAGTGTTTTCTGGAGGTACCTCCAGGGAACAGGACCTTCCCTTTTGGGCCCCTACAGCCGACTGAGGGGAACTCAGACTGTGAGCTCCCCACCCGCCAGCCCTCCCAGGAGCTGCTGGCACAGTGATCCCAGGAGAACGGGGCAGACCCTGAAGCTGAGAGATACAGACCCAGCTTGGGCTCTCTATGGGTGAACTAGGACTGGCACTCCTCTCCCTGGTGGGGATATAGTTTGAACTCTGGGGCCCAGAGGTTAGACCTGCAGACCAGATCCCGTGCACCCAGGTCTTGCATTGCCCGGGACACAGAAGGGATATACACAAACAGCCTACTGAGGTGTGTGTGCCTTTAGGGGCAGATCAGCGTCATAGAGGGCAACCTCCTACCAAAGGGAGGCCGTGCGCCCAGCAAAGGTAGCGTTCCTACGCAGGGAACCTCCCGGATGGCATCACAGCCAGTGGAGACCCGGTGGCGTGAGGTATGGCCTGCTGGCAGAGGCCCAGGAGTAGCCACGGAGTTGGGGAGGGTGGAAAGAAGCGAGGCCCGCTCCAGACTGTGGGTCTTACACAGCCCCACCCCCACACGCAGACTTTCTGACTGAGCGGGCCATTCCAGCCCCGCCCTGACAGCTTTGTCTGTAAGCAGAGAACAGAACTTTGACCCCTGCTAAAGGATTGGTGGTGCCTGAGGGCTGGCTTACCCAACCCAGCTCCACCCACTCTCCTAGACCAGCCCTCACTGAGGGGGAGAAAAGGATACACCTGGAAGTCCCAGGCCCCACCCACCACCTGAGGCACTAGAGTGCCTCTCTAGAGGAACAAGAGCTGGTTACAGGACACAAAAACAACAGCATAGCCTGTTCCTCCAAGCAAGCGCCACCTACTGACAGGGAGGGCATCCTGCATACCCTTTTCATGGCACCTACTGACTCATTATACAGGGAGTGGTCGAATCTCACCCACAGACAACACCTACTGGCTTAGAAACTAAACAAGGCATGTGAATACCCAAACGAAAACCTGAAGGAAAGAAACAACAACTGATCGACATGGGAAGAAATCATCGAAGGAACTGCGGAAATATGAAGAACCAAACGGAAAACACACCCACAAAGAGGAGCCCCAGCCCCCTAGAAACAGACACCAACCAAATTCAGGCAACCAAAATGACAGAAGAGGAATTTCGAATGTGGATCATAAGAAAATTCAACGACCTGCAAGAACAACTCAATAACCAACACAAAGAAACCACAAAAAGCCCCCAGGATCTGGAACAAAAGTTCACTAAAGAAACAGACACAATAAAGAAAAGTTTAACTGAACTCCTGAAAATGAAGAATCAATTCAGGGAACTACAAAATATAGTGGAAATTCTTAAGAACAGGGTAGATCAAATAGAAGAAAGAATCTTAGGGATTGAAGATAACACCCTCCAATTAAATAAATCAGTCAGAGAGATAGAGCAGAGAAATAAGAGAAAAGAGCAAAGCCTACAAGAGATGTGGCATTATGTGAAGAAACCTAATGTGAGGGTCAGAGGGTTACCAGAAGGGGAAGAAGACAACACTCAAGGGTTGGAAAAGCTGTTTGAAGATATAATAGAGGAAAATTTCCCAGGCCTTGCTCAAAATCTCGATATAAAAGTTCAAGAAGCTCAGAGGACCCCTGGGAGATTCAATGCAAACAGGAAGACGTCATGACATGCAGTCATCAGACTGACCAAAATATCAACTAAAGAGGCCCTTCTAAGAGCTGTAAGACGAAAGAAGCAAGTAATGTACAACGGAAAGCCAATTCAAATAACACCAGACTTCTCTAATGAGACTTTACAAGCAAGGAGGGACTGGGCCCCCATTCTCACTCTTCTGAAACAGAACAATGCCCAGCCTAGAATCTTATTCCCTGCAAAACTAAGTTTTGTATATGAAGGAGAAATCAAGACATTCTCAGATAAGCAAAGACTGAGGGAATTCATCAAGACAAGACCAGCCCTTCAAGAAGTACTCAAAACAGTGTTACCCACGGATCAGCACAATAAACACTCACGAATGTAAATCTACTCAAAGCTAAAGATCAAAGCCCAGACACTATAATGGCTCAAGAGAGAAAACAAAGCAACAAAGTTCAACCCCACATAATGAACAGAAATCTGCCCCACCTATCAGTTATCTCAATAAATGTGAATGGCTTGAACTCCCCACTCAAGAGACATAGTCTGGCCGAATGGATAAAAAAACACAAGCCAAGTATCTGCTGCCTTCAAGAAACACATCTAACCTGCAAGGACATTGGCCTAGGCAAAGAATTTATGAAGAAGACCCCAAAGGCAATCACGACAGCAACAAAAATAAACAAATGGGACCTAATGAAATTAAAAAGCTTCTGCACAGCCAAAGAAACTATCAAGAGAGCAAACAGACAACCCACAGAATGGGAGAAAATTTTTGCAAGCTACACATCCGATAAAGGGCTGATAACTAGAATCTATTTAGAACTCAGGAAAATCAGCAAGAAAAAATCAAACAACTCTATCAAAAAATGGGCAAAGGACATGAACAGAAACTTCTCAAAAGTAGACAGAATAATGGCCAACAAACATATGAAAAAATATTCAACATCTCTAATTATCAGGGAAATGCAAATCAAAACCACAATGAGATATCACTTAACTCCAGTGAGAATGGCTATTATCAAAAAGTCCCCAAACAACAAACGCTGGCATGGATGCAGAGAGAGAGGAACACTCCTACACTGCTGGTGGGACTGCAAACCAGTTCAACCTCTGTGGAAAGCAACATGGAGATACCTCAAAGCGATATAAATAAATCTACCATTTGATCCAGCAATTCCACGACTGGGCATCTACCCAAAAAAATCAAAAGTCACTTTATAAAAAAGATACCTGCACTTGAATGTTTATAGCAGCACAATTCAGAATTGCAAAGCTATGGAAACAACCCAAGTGCCCATCAATTCATGAGTGGATTAATAAAATGTGGTATATGTATACCATGGAGTACTACTCAGCTTTAAGAAACAACGGTGATATAGCACCTCTTGTATTTTCCTGGATAGAGCTGGAACCCATTCTACTAAGTGAAGTATCTCAAGAATGGAAAAACAAGCACCACATGTACTCACCAGCAAATTGGTATTAACGGATCAACACCTAAGTGGACATATAGGAATAACATTTATCGGGTGTCGGGAGGGTGAGAGGGGGGAGGAAGGAACGGGTATATACAACCCCAACGAGTAAGAAGTGCAACGTTTGGGGGATGGACATGCTTGAAGCTCTTACTCGAGGTGGGAGAGGGGGCATGGGCAATATAAGTAACCTTAACACTTGTACCCCCATAATACGCTAAAAAAAAAAATCTAAAGAATTTCTCAGTATCACTCTTAGGCTCACCACTGACTTATGAGAAAAAAACTGTAAATTATATGCTACTCAAACATAAAGGAGGGGATAAAGGAAGAAAGGGACAAAGATAAATGCATCTAATATCTTTTCTTAAGCCATCCCTATCCAAGATGTATGCCATCTAATTTCTAATTACATTTCAAGCATTTGACCCAGAGACTTTGTTAATACAATATGCATAGGCTAGATAAATGCATTAATATAATATAGGATAGATACTCCACTTGTAGAAAAGGCATCAAAACATAAACTATTATTAATAGTATCCAATGTGTTGAAGGAGAAACCATATTTAGCTGACATCATGGCACCAAAAGACCCAAATAATTCAGAATTGTAGTTTTCAAATAGTGAACTTCTTATTATCTACTCTTTTCTCTCTACATATACTGAATTCCAATACGAGATAAAAATTAAAGTTGTAAACTTATCTATTGGCCACAGTAACGTATATTCCAAAGATCAATCTGGATCAATGTAAATACTATTGATCCAGATATATGCTACAGAATTAATGGATTATAAAGTAAACACCTTTCCTTTGCACCTTTCCTTTTCTTACTTCGATTTATCTATACATAATATAAATTCTAAGCATCATACTTATCCTATCGTGTAAATGATTGAAATAAAACTGAACAGCCAAGAAACCTCAACTGTTGCATGTCTTTGTTCTATGCAATAGTAAGTAAATTAAATTAATCACCACTCACTCTTATAATGTCTTTCGACTGGCAGCTTACAAAGCAAGACTCTAGACAAATTGACAAAATATGTTTTTATTCTTAGAGAATGAAAAGAGTATCACTGATTTCTCAGAGAAAAGAGTATATGTTGATTCTTAATATAAGGCATATTTTGAAATAAAATAAGCCTATGCTTTAATCATACCTCAAAAGGCACATATTTATGATTCTAATAGAATCATAACACTTTTATGAAACTCAAATTCCACAGGATAGTATAGAATTTTGGTTTTAAATGATCAGGCAGAATCACACATCTTAGGTCTTTTTAGCAATATCAAATAATAACAATTTACTCAAAGGGTTTAGAAACATGATCGACATAATTTTTTTATCTCTTAGAAGCTATACATACACATGGACATCAAATCTCAGCTAAAGCAAAAATATTATCTAAAGGCAACATTAGTATTTAGAGGTTACTAACAAGTTATTTTTCTTTTCTTATCTTCTTTGTTATTTTTCTGTCATTGTCTTCTAAAAATGCAGAATACACCAAGGCAAGTCATGTTCATTAGAATTCATTCATTCAATTATTAACCATTTTAAAGCACTTATTATGTGCCCGACATTGTTCTAAGGCAATGGCACTGGGGATTCCCTAGGAAGAAAATAAAGTTCTTGTCTGGCGGAGGAGCCAGTGTCATCTTTATCACATAATCATAAAGTGCTACGAATAAAATAATACTGCTGTATATACATTATAGAGAATATAAGTATAGAGGGTTGCAGATTTGTTTACCCAAGAATTTAAAATTATCTCCCTTACTTACTCTAAGGCATATATCAATACTTTTTCTTGTTTATCTAATTAAAGAAATTGTTTAATTACTTACCCCAATATTAAACATCCCTGTAAAATATTCCATATTTGCTTGAATGAAGCAAATGTTGTTTAAGCCTAGTTCGTCACTTCTCTTCTTAGCACGAATTAATGATAATTCCTTGTTTTCTATTAATGTGACCTAGATTTCACCAAGAAAACAATAGTATATTCAATAATGTAATTCAGGCATTGGGACAAAGCTTTATTACTGTATTTCACGGTTTTAACAATGCAGAACATATTATATTGATCCTTTATCCTATGCCGGGAAGTACTTGTAAACAATAAAAATGAAAGATCCTTGAATTGTGCTTACAGTATAGTGATGTAAGTGAAACACGGAATAATGATACAGTGTAACGAGTGTTTAATGAAAGACAAATAATGTATAACTGGAGCAATCATATTTGATAACTAAGGAAGGTTTTCATGGAAGTAACATATTAACAGAGGCCTAAAAAACAAATACGAATTAGCTGGAAGAATGGAAGAGTGTTTCAGGTGGAAAGAGGGAAACATATAGGAAGGCCTAAGGTGAGAAAGAGCAGGGTGTGTTTGAAGAACTGAGGAAAGCAGCACAGCTGGGGACATGGTGTGTCTGACAGTGATAGTGGGGACAGGGACAGGGACTGGAGTGTGGACACGAGGCTTAAGAGATGAACAGGAGCCAGACCATACATTTGTGGTAGAAGTTTCAGTGGCCTGCAATGTATGCTATGGACTGCAGGGGGGAGGCGGAAGGCAGGGGGACCAGTGGGGAGTTTGCAAAAGTAATGGAGGCGGAGAAGATGGTTTGGATGTTGAAAAATGGGCAGAATGAAGTCACTTTCATCATTATCATTTCTAATTCTTATTTGTCCTTATGGAAAAATCCTGGGTCCCTTCGTATAAAAAACCTGTTAGAGTATACTTGGTGTCAAAGGCTTTCTGGCCTTTATTTTAACCAAGATTTCCCTTTTTCAGTTTCAACCTGTCTAAGCTTCCAGGAAAACTACTAGGAAAGGAACAAAGAGATTAACTCCATCCCTGATGCTGTTCCTCCAGGACTTTACTCTGTGAGCTCCCTTCTTTTCAGTCAATTGTGAAATTGTTGTTGTCCTTAATAATAAAACAGACACCTGCTTCTCCTTCCAGATTCCTTATTTATTTTCCAGGAAAAGAAAAGAACAACACACCCCAGCAGCCCCTCAGCCACCAATCATTCTGTTACATGTCATTCTGGCCAGTTTAACTATCAGTTTTTCCACACTTTTTCTTCCAAAAGTATTCACTGTAAAGAATTCACACCTTCCAGAGAGATCACAAGCAAAGACTACTCTGCCCCAGTTGAATTTGTGTTTGGAAAAAGAAAAGGATGACCTTTCCCTTAAGATTTTTATGTTAAAAAATGGTCACTGTGAGGAATTGATTTAATATGGCAGAAGACTAAAAACAGTGCAAACTGCTAACAGACTATGGCAATGATTGAATAAACTATGGCACACTTACTTAAAAATATATTATACAGTCACAAAATATGGTGATACATAAAATTATTACCTATAGGTAAAACATTTATGATACAACATTGAGTGAAAGCAGGGGACTATAACAGTATTTGCATTTTTAGATTTGCAACAATAAATATCCATATGGACAATGACTTAATCTGAACAAGAAAAGAAAGGCGTTTCATGGATCAGTATGGTAAGTTTTGAGTTTACTGGTTTATTTTTTTTCTTTAAAAAATTTTATTGTAGTTACGATATTGATGCAATGCATCAAAAACAAGACACCAAAAGAACACACTCAGCAAGTTTCAGAAGCCAGCATTTCCATTTAAAATTATGTTGAAATTAAAATAGCTGAATCACAATTATTTTATATAAAAATGAAATAGTTATTTCTTTTTAAAATTATTAAAACATAGAAGGCTTTTTAAAAACTTGATGACTGTTTTGTGGTCCTACTTTACTTATTTTTCCCTTAAGAGTCTCAGACTTGGAAGTTTACTTCAAAGAAAAAAAAATGCCACATGTTTGACTTGGGCAAATGACAGGACACTCAAAGGGCGAGGGCAGCCCAGGTGTGGCTGGCCGGGACATTCCCTTTGCCTGCTGTTCAGTTGTTACCTGGCAGGACGGCAGCATGTGAGCGAGCACGATCCCAACATGGCCCTGAAAAGTCAGCAGAAGAGACAAGTTAATTTCTGTCCCCTGGCTTTTGCTCATTCTGAGATAAAAATCTTGCCAAATAAAAACAGAACCTTGAATGTGATATAGAAAAGGAACAGGGGGGCGGGTATATACATACATAATGAGTGAGATGTGCACCATCTGGGGGATGGTCATGCTGGAGACTCAGACTTGTGGGGGGCGGGGGGGAAGGGCATTTATTGAAACCTTAAAATCTGTACCCCCATAATATGCCGAAATAAAAATAAAAAAAAAGAAAGAAAAGGAACAGCCTCAGAAAGGCCATCAATGATTAAAAAAAAAAAAAAGGAGATATTACCCCACCGCTGCAGAAATCCACAATTCTGTCACCAGGTTTGGCCTGATTTGTCACTACATAAACGAGGTTGTTTAACTGCTGCTGTTTCCTCAGAGCTCGATCGATGGACATTTTACCTGGGAAAGACAAGAGATAAAGAACCCAAACATTATATGTTGTAAGGGACCAAGGAGACACACTTGGAATAGACTACCAGCCTAGAAGAGGAAGAGGAGGAGTATAAACACACACACACACCCGCGCGTGCACGCCACAGCAGAATGAATTACAAATTCCATATAATTGACTATGGAACTCTAAGATGAACTCCATTTTTGCTTATTTTACTTTAATTTCTATCCAACTTTTCTTTTAATAGCCATTGAAAGAAAATCTATGGAAAAAATACATCTTCTAAAAGTGCAAAACATTAAGTTCAGAGTCATAACGTGTTCAACAAATGTTGCCTGAGTGGCAGAAATGAACAGTAATCGTCTTCTCCTTTTCTTTGTCTCAGATGCGCATTGTAAAGATTACCTAATTTCAACACATTGATGAAATCTTCTTATAGGAAGAGCTGTAATAAGTAAAAACATTTTTATTATTTAACCGATACATCCTTGAACTCTTCATTCTTCTGGGTAGGCCACTTGGAAACCTTGGAACATCAGTATTACATTGTCTGAAATACAATCAGAGATTATTGTACTTACAGAGAAACTGGATTTTCTCTTTTCTGCTTTGAAGCTTCCTTTCCTCATGAGTCAGACATAGAAATTTAATGCAATTAGAGATTAAAGACAGGGCAATTCCAAGTATGAAATGCCTCAGGCAAAACCCACTAGTCAAGTCCACGAAAATATCTTCAGAAGAATGAATGAAATTATTTGTTTCTACATATTTCAAGTGCATTCTTTATAAGAGCAAGATTAAGAAAATGTAAGAGAGCAGATTTTAGTGATACAGACAAAAGGGGAAGCCCAGATAATCTTTTTGGGTTGATCAAAAATTATTTAAAGATACCAAGGTTTCTTTGCTCCATTTTCACAGAAAAATAGCATGGCTTTTTTCTTTTCTTCTCTTTTCTGTTTTTCTTTTTTCTTGTGTTATTAAATTTAATAAAAAAAACACTGGGAATAAGTTTTTTTGGAAAAAATTAAAATGTGGATAAAAAAGATCTAGATGAGGAAAAAATTCATAATCTCATAATTGAGCAACATTTTATACATATGCATGGTACTTCCAGCTATATTCACAAATTCTTAATTTTCTAGATAGCATATAAAACATTACGTTATAAAATCTTTCCATGCCAGTGCATTTGTTTCTATCCTATACATTTTTAATGACTACATAGTATTTCACTGACTGTATATGCACCAAAATTTATGTAACTAATTTCCTATTGTAATGATGTGCTCATCATCATACACCTGATTCTTTGGGCACATTCTTAATTATTTAGCGTGAACTAATGTCAATTTCAAACACGAAGGAACTAATGTCAATTTCAAACACGAAGGACATTTAAGTCAATAGTCTGGTGACTTCGTTAGTGAAAACACTTTCATATAGCTTTTAAATGAATTATCTTCATTTCTAATAATATAATTGTAAAAATCCCTGTCATCCCACCCTTCATAGGTAATCATTGCTAAGAGATTTCACTGTGACAATTTTCAAGCATATAGCAAAGCTGAAAGAATCTCACAGCAAATGCCTCTCTACCCTCCATCTAGATTCTACATAAATTAACAACTTATTATACTGATTTATCATACTTCTATCCCTCCATCTATCCCTCTATTCATCCAAATATACCTTATATATTTTTTATGGCAATACAGCTTTAATTTGGAGGAACAAGAATAAGAGCAAAGAAGAGGATGGGAAAGGGAGGCTACGAAAAGAAAAAGCAAAGTACATTGAGGCCCTTCAGAGGGCTGCAGTCACAAATGTCGCTAATGAGCATAAGCACTTCTGTTTTTGTTCTGTTTGCGAATTTCTTAACAGTTACTAGCTAAAAACATTTCATAAAACAGAGTCAAAAGTAATTATCTTTTTGTTAATAACAAGGAGATAGAAAAAGAAAATTTATTAAATGGACTATATACTAGCAAGTTCTATACCATATTTCTAGTAGAAATTTACAACTATTTCCTTAGGTCTGTTTTATAAGCAAATATTGATGAAGATCGATTTTTCCTGCTAAGACTGCAACTCTACATATAAAAACAAATCCATGCTGAAATGAAGGTTGAAGGCAAAGAAATACTTTTCAGAGTTGTGTGTAAGTAAAGCTACACATAATATTCACAGAGATTGTGCTAAAAATACAGCAGCAAGATGCCTGGATGCTTTATAAAAAAACTGCCTCTAATAAGGCATTCCTTTCCCTATTCCAGTTTCATAAATATTATGCAGCTTCCGAAACATGAACAGGATCGCAAATATATTCAACAAGGTTCAAAAAGTGGTATTGGGATATGGTATTAATTTAACAATCAAATCCTATTTTCTATTTTTATCCAGTACCCTTGTGCCTGAGATATCACTTACAAGCCTAAAATTATAATCTACTTTTAGGTTGACTAAAAATGATGGTTTTTTTAGGTGTCAAGGAAAAAGAAACCCAAGTGTAGAATGTTTTAATACAAATGGTGTCATTTGTTCTGTGATATAATTCTGCAGTGGAGTCTTGTCTTTGTCTAATTGAAGTTAGGAGGTTACTTGATTATTCAGACAACTTCAGTGCTGTTTGCATTGCACAAAAAGAAAAGTACAAAATAAAAAGAGCCAAGGTTTAAGCAGGGAGGAAGCCATGTTGAAACACCAGCAGGTATGGTTGGTCCAAAACATCAAATAATGTCAAGAAAAATCAATGAAAAATGTACACAGGTGCAGCCAGAACGCATGCTC
This sequence comes from Microcebus murinus, assembly GCF_040939455.1. Classification (NCBI taxonomy): domain Eukaryota; kingdom Metazoa; phylum Chordata; class Mammalia; order Primates; family Cheirogaleidae; genus Microcebus; species Microcebus murinus. The sequence continues at coordinate 17,796,361 of NC_134130.1, forward strand.
AGTCTAATAATGTATATACAAATTAGGCAGCTCTTAATTTTTTGTTTCTTAGCCAGATGCAATAAATATTAGCTAATTATAGCTAATCACTGAGCATGCTTTACCTGGGTATATGACTAAAGTCTCTGCCAAATCTACCCATTAAAATATCCCTTGCCTGTTATTCCCTTGCTTTAGGACCTTAGGAACCCCACCCCCTTTCTTTACTCCAGGCTCAATTTAAAATATGGATTACTTTTGTAACAATTATAATTTTTTTAAAAGACCAAAGAGAAAAAAGCTACTTTTCAAACTCTTTGTTATCACTCAAAATAACTAATCTTTTACTCTACAAAGCCCATTACTGTTAACTAGTGAAATAATTTCTTATTATAAAATGATACCTAGACACAATTCATTACAATAACTCGCCCTAAAGAACCATTAGCTGAAATTGCGTCTGTCTCCCTGAAATAGACACAGATAATTTTTCCTGGATCTACATAAACTTGGGCCCAACTAAATGAAAAAAGCATTAGGAGGCTGATATGCACATAACAGGTGCTCAATAAAGTTTAATGAATGAATTTTCTCTGCAATTATGAAAAACTGCATTTGAAGGCATTATGCTAATTTTTGCAGGTACTAAGTACGAAAACAAGGTAAATATCAATGCTACGCCTGTATTTGTTACAATGGTAAAAAAAAGTCAACCATAACACAGTGTTTTAAGTAGGGATGGAAGAGCTTCTAAAAACTTTTTGTGAGGGAGCAAGAAAGCAGCCATTTACAGTTGTATAAACAGATTTCAGAAGTTAGAAGAGGAGGAAAAAAATTCCTAAAGAAATTCCTGAGAAGATACATGAAACTGGACAGCAACAAAAAGTTTACATCACAGGTTAGGGCAACTTTGTTTTAATTTTGAGATAATTTGTTGGAAATACTAAAAATTGAGAATTGTTCTTTCAATTTTACATTTTAGAAAGCCAGTTGCAGGCTGGCATCACTAACCCTCTTAGCCACACAGACCTCGGCAACAGTGTTCTTACAACCGTGGACGCTGCTCATCCAACCCCACCCCACATCCACACACCCCAGGCTCAGTCTATGAAACCAACAACAGTGTAACAGAGTAACCGCATCTTCACCCTTATAACTTTGTTACATGCTATTAGAGAACTCAGTATGTATTAACTGAGAAGATAGTAGAATTCATTAGAATTCATAATGCTAAAAGTGGCCGATTTATACTTGTTGGAATAATGATCTCATACATATTCTCAATCATTCAACAAAAAAAAATCAATCAACCAACTTGGCCTGCATAGAACCGTTCTATAAAATGTTAGGGACACAAAGATGTATAACCCTTGGTGTCTGTCTTTAATGAACTTATACCTTGTTAAATTAGTACAAAACATTATAGCTGAGCTTAGAAAATTTTATTTTGTTCATCACACTATATATATTTTTTAAAAGAAATTTTAACAGCCGTCACAAAAATCCATGTTTCATTAAAGTTTCTGAAATGACTGGTAATACTTTCTGTTCATATGATGCTTTGCAATATATTAAGCATTTGCATATGTGATACATATAACCTCAAAACTGTGAGGCTGTCAGGGCAGATGTCATTTTCCTTATTTTACAAATAAGAACACTGGCCGGGCACAGTGGCTCACGCCTGTAATCCTAGCACTCCGGGAGGCCGAGGCGAGTAGATTGTTTGAGCTCAGGAGTTCGAGACCAGTCTGAGCAAGAGCGAGACGCTGTCTCTACTAAAAAAATGGAAGGAAATTGGCTGGACAACTAAAAATACATGTAGAAAAAATTAGCTGGGCATGGTGGCACATGCCTGTAGTCCCAGCTACTCCTGAGGCTGAGGCAGGAGGATTGCTTGAGCCTAGGATTCTGAGGTTGCTGTGAGCTAGGCTGACGTCGTAGCACTTTAGCCCGGGTGACACGGTGAGATTCTGTCTCAAGAAAAAAAAAACAAAAAACTGAGAACACTGAACTCTAAAGCAGCTGCTCAAATTTAGCACTCACTCAAGGACACACAGGTGGTAAGTGGTGAAATTGGGATCCTAACAAAGGATTTCTAATGTCAGTTTCGGTCTTCTTTCCGATCTGATCTCTTATTCCTTAAACAGATGACTTTAATTGATTGTGACTTCAGAATTTCAATGTTGGTGCCTTTTTTATGTGTGAAAGTTCAAAGAAAGGAGGTGCTTTCTAGCAGGGAAATGAGGGATTTTCCTAGTACCGTGTTTCCCCCAAAATAAGACCTCCCCATAAAATCAGCCCTAGCAGGATTTCTAAGCATTTGCACAATAGAAGCCCTACCCCGAAAATAAGACCTAGTGATGGCTGTAGCTACTCAGCACATCTGCGCAAGCCATGCATTTCCTCTCGGAGCGGGAAAGAACATTGTGACAGCTACTGTCCCAGAGGTGACTGGAAAGGTGTGGGCAGCCCCACCAATAAGGCCGGCTCCCCCTGTCAGGTCCGGGCCATCCTGTGCGTGCTGCAAGCTGAGGCTTTGAGGGGAAAATAACGCATCCCCTGAAAATAAGCCCTAGGGTGTCTTCTTGAGGAAAAATAAATATAAGACCCTGTCTTATTTTTGGGGAAACACAGTAGTTACATCTTAGGGAAAAATTTTATTCTTCAGAAACAGTACAAAATGCATTTAATTTCAGTTTTTCCTCTAAGTAAAATTTCCAGGAGCAGGATTACCAGAAAAAGGATAAATTTAAGCTTTGAATGTCAGTATTTTGGAATATATCAATAAGGTATGAGAGGTGGGTCTCATAAGTCACTCCGTTTAATGAATTTACCTACGAGTATCACCTTTTCCTGAGAGAGAGCCCATATCCCTGTCTTGGACTACAGCGAACTTTTTGATTTTATAGAATAGAGACAAGGGAGGTTTAGCAATCAATTTGTTGCCAAATTGGATTATCCTTAAGGAAAGAAATGAAAATAGATTCGGAAGATCTTTAAGGTCACAATACTGCAGGTGCTGACTAAAAATACCATGCACTTCTCACCCTTCCATATCTAATTCTGAAGCATCTTTTAAAAAGCTGATAACTAAGAACTGTTGAGGCAAGATGCTGGGTTGAGGGACAAAAGTTGAAGGAAGTATAGTTGCTTTATTTACCAAGTCAAAGCTTCTGCTTTGTTTATACAAGAGCTTCGATACAGTGAATAATAAAAATTTTAAAACCTCTTATTCCTGCTATTATTTTTCTCTAGGATGAATAAGAATACTAGAACCCAGAGTTAATTGAACACATATATTTTCATTTCATTCAAATACTACTTACACCACACAAAGTAAACATGACTTTGTTCTGGTATTTTGGTTTTTCCTTTTTGAAAAAAAAAAAAAAAAAAAAAAAAAAAAACCTCTACAATATCTTCCAAACTCCCCACAAGACCAAACTGAAATGTTTTCAGAACACAAAAATTTAACTCTAGCAAATAGTTTAGCTATTTATTTCTTCTCCCTCTTTTTCAGAGGTGTACAAATAGTAAGGTATTTTAATAGTTTTGTTAGCTTTTTGAGGCCATTTAAGTAATCTTCAGTTGGGTTCGAATTTGGTGTTTCACAGCAATTAGGTATAATGGTATTCTAGTAGCCTGAAATGGTGAGTGCTAACTTTCCCAAAGTCAAGTGATTTTTAAAAATATCTTCTTTTGTGTATAGTAGTCTAATTTTCCACTATGATCTGATCCATAGGCTTTCTTATTTAATTTTTGTCATATATTTCATTTTGTTTATTATAAAATCCAATGCTGAATATCCACAGTGACATAACCTCAAATTCTTTACTAATGTTAATACTACATTGATGTATAGTATTTCCATTGAGAGATGGCATCTATGAATTTGAGCTGCGTGACTGCTTAACTTATAGAATACAGAGGCAACACTGTGCCCTTTTCTGGCAGCTTCTACTGCCTGTCTTTTGAGACAGTTGTTCTTGGAACACAGAGACATGCTGGGAAAGTCAAGCCCCCTAGCTGATGCTGTGTTGAGAACAGACAAGCTTTCTCACCAAGCCCTAACAAAACTGCAGAATTGGGGGTAAAATAAATAATTGTTTAAAGGCACTAAGCTTTGCAGTGGTTATTTATGCAGCCATAGACCATCAGAAATACATCCTAGCAATGGCCTTGTAAGGATTATCATCTTCGAATAGTATTCATTCAGGCAACTACGTATATGTGAAATGGTGTTGGACACTAGGACAATAATCAAAATAGAGAATGGTTATTATACCCAATAGTTAACACTCCAAGATGGTGGTATTTACACAAGCTACAGAGGGACTATATAAAGCTTAAAGGCAATCTTGAATTCCTGTCCTAGTGTTGCTTTTCCCTTTCTAAGGGTCCTAAACCTTATGGGCCTAATGGTAAAAAAAAAAAGGGACTCTCAGGAGCAAGGGATGAGGGAAAGAAAAAGACTCCAAGAACTAACCCAGCTCTAAGCGTGGGTAGATATAGGGACAGTCATCTAAATTAGTATTCAAAAAGGACTCAATCTGGGCAAGTACTGAGATCCACACAGGTCTAATTTGATGGCTGGCAGCTGTAGTTTTTAGCAGTGGTCTAGCCACAAGGGTTTAGGAAAAGAGAGAAATATAAAGGGCTAGGCAGAGAAAGGGTGCGCTGCAGGTACACTGGGTGGCCATATCTGATCCTAAGGAACAGCTGATGTCAGATCTAAAATAGCAAACAGCAAAGCTGCACTGGAACTGCACCCGTTTGGAGGTCTGAGGATACTGATATGCCGGTGTGCTAGTTCAGGGCCTGGGCGGGAAGGGCCAAGGCAGAAACTGACATTTTTTCCTAAACTGAACTTTTGAATCTCCCTCTTTTTCTCTGATTCTTTCATTATAATCTCTACTGAGTCACTCATTAACATAGCAAATATTTTCAAAGCACTTATTATATGTCTAGCCCTGATCAAGGTGCTGTGACACAGTGGAGATGCTTACATTTCACTGATGGGAGTTTGAAAACAAAAAATTATATCAAGTGATAAATCGTACGCAGAAAATTAAAATAGAAGGAGCGAGGGATGTTTGAGGAAGATCATTATAATTACGTAATACAGGCTGAGTATCCCTTATCCAAGATGCTTGAGGCCAGGTCTCCCTACCCAGCAGCCCTCACGCGCCGCGGCACCGCGGACAGCGGGGCTTCAAGATGGCGGCAGCCGTACCAGTGAAGGAGAGGAAACTCATGGACGTCAAACTGGGGGAGCTGCCAAGCCGCATTTTGATGCGGGATTTCACCCCTAAAGGCATTGTTGGAGCCTTTCAAAGAGGTTACTACCGGTATTACAACAAGTACATCGATGTGAAGAAGGGCAGCTTCGCTGGGATTTCTATGATACTGGGAGCTTATGTGCTTTTCAACTACTGCCTTTCTTACAAGGAGCTCAAACATGAGTGGAGACGCAAGTACCACTGAAGAGGGGACCATACTCTGCACTCGGGACCTTGACCTTCTTGGCCTGGCACCCTGTGAGGAACTCCATCATTGCTGAATCCTTTCATATCCTAGTGACAATTAATCTTCAAATAAAAGATGACTGGTATGTATAAAAAAAACACACACACACACAAAATGCTTGGGACCAGAAGTGTTTTGGATTTTGGAATATTTGCATATACATAATAAGATATATTGGGGATATTTCATTAAGTCCGAAGTCTAAGCATTAAGTTTATTTATGTTTCTTTTTTTTAAAGGACTATTTACTTATTTATTTATTTTTTATTTTAGAATATTATGGGGGTAAAAATGTTTTGGTTACATGGATTGATTTTGTACTACTTGAGTGAAAATTATAAGTGTGCCCATCACCCAGATAGTGTGCATTGTACCAGTTAGGTGTGATTTCACCCATATCCTCCTCTGCCCTCCCATCTGCACAATTTTGGCTCTTTTACTTCCATCTGTATGCATGAGTGCTCATCAGTTAGTTCCTTATACCTTATACGCATAGCCCAAAGGGAACTTTATACAATATTTTAAATGATTTTGTGCTAAGTACTTACATGCGGAATTTTCCACTTGTGGTGTCATGTCAGCACTCAAAGTTTTGTATTTTGGAGCATTTCAGATTTTGGATTTTTAGATTATATATGTGCTCAACCTACATATATAAAGTCACTGAATGGATATTCTAATGTCCTGGTATTAGCACTACTGAATGACTACTATGTGCTAAGCATGTTTTATTCATTATTTCAGTCCTTTGTCATAAAGGCCAGTGAGCGTGACACTGTTAGTGCAGTACCAGATGAACACATGTAAACACAAATAATGACATCGCTTGCCTTGGCCACATAGTCACTCCACGAGGGAGCTATGATCCAAATCTTGCCAGTCTCACTGCAGGGCCTGTGTTCTCAACTGCCATCCTGGGAATCACAAACCCTTATCAGTTAAACATCTTAAACAGGGCCCAAATACACACAGTGCCATCAATATGTCTCTTAAATAGTAGTGAAGTTTGCTGTCTTTTTAAGAAAAAATAATAACTATTTTCTACTTGAATATGCATTATGCTGCCTCCCCTCATAGGATAGGTGTATGTTTCATCTGTATTTCTGATACCAGAGAGATTTTCATCACTATTAAACATCATTTTTTGGTATTTTGATAATATATTGAATTCTTATCTCAAAGTCAACATGAAAGACATCATAAAGTCTGTTTTTCAAGGAAATGTCACATGGTGGGAATGCTGGAGCATATATCTATAAATAACTTTGATTTGGTTAAAAAAAAACAAAACAACCTAATTCAAGACTTATCCTGGTGGTTATTGTATATCTGGGGCAAGTGCCTCTTTTGGCCATGACCAAACTTTAATAAATACTAATTCTCCTACATCTTCAATGCTTTTTTAAGTGTAAAAGTAATGGCCAACAGCTGATTAAAAAATATCGTGTGTGAGTGTGCACAAGTTTGCATATGCAAAACCAACCAAATAACCCAAGTAATCCCAGCATTCTTGAGGTTTACTTGTTAACTACTTTCTAGATTCAAATTACCATTAAAAAGAATTTTCGGAAACTCAGAAGAACCTAGAAGTAAATTTGAATTAACCGTAAAATACTAAGTTGGAATGGGTAAATGTTTCTTATTAGAAAGATGACTATTCATATTCTCTATCTCTCTCCCCCCAACTCCCCTTCCCTCCATCCCTCTGTCAGTTCTCCCATGGTTTGAAACATCATATTCTACACCAGTGACACCCAAATCTATATGTAATTTGGCTAACAACACTCTTGAGAACTCTAGATCAGATCCAGATTTGATTTTCCAATTGCACTCTTAATATTTCTGTCTATGCCATCCAGGCATCTCAAATTAAACACGTCCAAAAACTGAACTCATTTATCTTCCATCATGAACCCTGTTTCTTTTCTGGTATCCTTTCTATTTGTTAGTGGCACCATCATATACTTATCCTCCAACCAACACCAGATCCTCACATCATGCTCTTATTTATTCCTCACCTATACTATTACAATAGTCTCTAAGTAAGCACTCTGCCCTATATTCTCACTTTTTCATGCCCATGTTTTCTAAAATACAAATGTGTTCATGTTACTTCCTTTCTTCAATGCTTTTATTGGCTCTCCATTGCTGATAGGATCAATTTTAACATAAAGACATCCCTATTAGGTCCAGCTCACTTCCTGTCAGTTCTTTACTCCCACGTTCTCACTGTTCTCCGGCCAGATGGAACCAGCTGTTCTCCAAGCACACCACGCTCTAGTACCTTTCTGAGGTGTTAAACATGCCATTTGCTTTGTCATGAATACCACTGTTTCAGAAATTCCAAACTGTGGAATACTAGTCTCTCAAAATATTAAGAGGAATGAGCTATAAAGAGATATTGAGAGGAAAAAATAGTGAGTTCTACCACCTGGTAGATATAGGAAATTAGTATGTTACCCAGTTTTGTTTTTTTTTTTTTGAGAATCACAATGTCTATTAGTATAGTAAGAGCTTGACAACTAAATGCTTTTACTACCTAATTTTCTTTAGGGATTATTTGGAAACTCGCTTTAGGAAACACTGCTTTTTCCCACCTCTTTGCTTAAAAATGCTTATTCACTCTTTAAAATCCAGTACCAATGAATACAGTGAGTAAACAAAGACATAGACTAGATTCATTAGACTCCAAACCCTTCCACTTTGGGACAGCCTATTTCCCAGTGACCCCCAGAAATTACTCAGCATGCAAAACTCAGTCACATGCTGGTTAGGGTTCAAGTCACCAAGGCAGCGATAAAAAAGGACTAAAAAATCACCAAAATAATTTTTTCCTTGAAACTGAGAACTATAAAAGCTATGCTTAAAAGCTCAAATATATTAGTTATTATAACATTTCTTCTTGAATAACAACATGACATATTTAATGTAACCTTTCAAAATATTCTGAGAATATAAAGTCATAAGTTCTGTTCACAAGTTAAAGTTGATGTACTGTTTAATTATATATCAAAACAGCTCATTGCTTATGATAACTCTTGAGGATAATGCTTAACATTTAACATTTCTGGATATCCAATATAAACTACAATACAAGCACCTTACTGTCGTCCCCAGTGTCTATCATCTGATGTTAAGAGATACAGACATGGTAGCATGAGGACATTTCTAAGTAACACCCTCGTATCTGCACAGCCACAGGACAGGCACTCGAATTTCCTCACTCTTTAAAACAGGGGTGCCAGCTTGGTGACTTCCAAGAACTGCTAACACCAGATTTGAGGTCTTATGTATTTCTTCCTATTGTTTAAGTCCCACATATATGTGATACAGAGAGAAACTAAATAAATAGTAGTTTAATCTTATAACATGTGATTGGTATTTACTTTTAAACCAATAAAAAGAAGCCAGAACTTTCTCCCTTCATAAGCCAATATAAAACAGTTAGACTTTCTAGAGGATTACATAGGACAGTGAAATAAATACTTTTGTACTGATAGCTTTTAAAATTCATAAATGGATGATTTAATAAAAGATCTTATGCTTTTATTCATAACAGAAGAAATAAAACTAGGTTAGCATCTGAGAATTTTGGTTGCCTTTTAAGGAATCATATCCAAACACTGAGAAACATACTGGGATTAGTAGTAAGAAGCTGCAAAACTATAAATAACCCATTAATTTACACAACCCCCAAAATACAATTTCTTTGCTAAATGTTTCAAATGGATAAAAGAGCAGTTATAAAATTAAGACTTTCATTGGAAGTAGAAAAAAATACCATCTTTTTTTCCCATCACTAATAGAAGAGTAAAAGGAATTCCAACAGATAACAAACACTTATTGGGTGCCTACTATGTACTAGGCACATAGGGCTGGATATAAAGTAGTCCTTGCTGCCACAGGGCACACATTCCAGCGGAGTAGACAGGTGATACAATACATATATATTGTATCAAAGGCTAGGAAGAAAAATTAAAGGGAAGGGGGAGAAAGAGTAAGGAAGAGTAAACTTATAGATAACGTGATCCGAAAGAACCTTGTTGATAAGGTGACATTTAAGACTTGAATGAAGTGAGAGAATGAGGTATATGGATTATCTGGGGGAGAGTTTTCCAGACAAAGGGAATAACAAGTATACAGTAGTCTCCCCTTATCCACAGGGAATACATTCCAAGACCCCCCCTGGGGATGCCTAAAACCTCAGATAGTACCAAAGCTGATTACTGTCAATCGGAACATGTTTCTGCTCATGTCTTCCACCCACGAATTTAGTGCCTTTTCCAAATCTTAACTAAGCACTTATCACATACTGAGGCTCTAACTTTTGCAGTTTGAGGTGCAACAGCAAAACTGGCATGAATTCCTTTGTTTCCTTATTAAGTAAAAAATTTTTACCCTTTTACTTAAAGCATGCATTCTACGGCTTCTCTTTGGCATGTCTGAATTGCCAGTATCACTACTCTTGTGCTTTATGACAATTATTAAGTAAAAGAAGGGTTAATTGGATACAAGCACTGGGACATAGCAGACATAGCACAATCTGTTCACTGAGACGGCTACTAAGTGACCAATGGTGGGTGTTGTAAACAGCAGCCATGTGCTGGACAAAGGGAAGATTCAAGTCCTGGGTGGGATGAAGTGGGAAGGCATGAGATTTCATCATGCTACTCAGAATGGCATGCAATTTAAAACTTATGAATTGTTAATTCATGGAATTTTTCACTTAGCATTTTCAGACTGCAGTCGACTGTGGGTAACTAAACTACAAAAGATGAAACCATGGACAGGGGGAGACTACTATAGTTAGTGAATAGGAAACTGGCAGAAGAGAAGATTAAAGAAGTACATAGGGGCCAGAGAATGCAAAACTTTATAATTTGTGCAGAAACTTTGGATTTTATTTTGAATTAGATAGATTGGGGGTCATTATTTGACTTATATATATATATATATATATATTTTTTTTTTCCCCCGTTTAAGAAGTTTGAGGTTTGACTTATATTTTTAAAAGGATCTCTAAAACCAAGCAAAAGTAGGAGGGACATTATTGCGATAGTCAAGGCTAGACATGATAGCTGCTTAGACTAAGGCTACGGCAATGGGGGTAGTGAGAAGCGGTTAATATATATATTAATATATCTATATTTAAAACAAAGCTGATAGAATTTGCTGATGGATTGAGGTAGATGGTAAAGGAAAATAGAGTCAAGAAATGACTCCAAAGTTTTGAGCCTGAGCAATTAGAAGAATGAAACTGCCATATATTGAGTTGCAGTAGAGGTATGAAAACTAAGCCCTGAGGTTTTCCGATGTTTAGAGGTTTGGAAGCTGAAGAAGAACCAGGAAAGGAGACGGATGAATTCTACTGGTTTCTCAGAGGCAAACTAAAGAAAGTATTTCGAGAAGGGAATGATCAACTTTGTCAAATGCTGCTGATCTACCCAATAAGGACTAGCACTTGGTCATTAGATTTAGGAAAGAGAAGCCACTGGTGACCTTGACAACAGCAGTTTTGTTAGAGTGATAGGACTAGAAGCCTGATTATCATGGGTTCAAGAGAGAAGGAGAAAAACTAATAAATGTAAAAGGCATAATAAAAATAGAAAAATCACCATTTTACAGTGAGCACTGCAATAATTGATTTGGCTAAGAATCATCAATCGATGGTAAAATTATTGGTGAAAAACTACTGGGGAATGGTACAGTTTCAAAGCATCTACCCCAAGACACTTTTTTATTACAAAAGGAAACCAGTATTGTTACAATAAAGAAATCTGACAGATACCATCTTAACCAAGGGATCAAAGTTAATATCACAAATAATGTGTCAAACTGGTGTCACGTGTTCCCTGCTCTGTGCGCTCAAAGAATACAACATCAGTTCTGTAATATGCTGGCCAAAATGTTTAAGAGTCATTCTACTGCAGTCTTGCCAATAGTTTAACTTTCATCCAATAGAGGAAATAGATATATATCCACTTTGAGAACATTCTGCAAAATAACTGATGTAGATTCTTTTTAAAATATCAATGTTATAAATGACAAAAAAATTAAAGTCCAGTGTCCTAAATTAAAGGAGACTTAAAATATATGACAACTAAAAGCAATGCATGATCCTTGATTAGTTATCGAATATTAAAAGAGAGTGAGAGCACTATTGGACAATTGGGAGAATTTGAATATGGGCAGTGTAACCCATAATAATATTGTATTAATGTTAAATTTCCTGCATGTGATAACTGGACTGGGGTTATATAGGAGAATGTCCTTGTTCTTAGAAGACAACTATTTTGGGGTAAAATGCCACAATCTCTGAAAGGAGCTTTCACGTTTCAGAAAAAATATATATGTTAGAGAAGGTAAGATAAAATAGCAAAAACTGGTGAATCTACATAAAAGCTATATAGGTATTTGTTGTACTACTTTTGCTACTTTTAGAAAATAGATTTATAATTTTTTAAAAAAGATTGGAGGAGGAGGGTGGAGCAAGAGAAGATGGAAGCATAGACTTTTAAGGAGTGCATACATGGGGTGGTAGGGCTAACTGGGGTGAGGAAGGATTTTAAAAAGTGAAGACACCTTAGCATTTTTGTTATCTGGCAGGCATAATTTATAAGAAAAGCTATTGCGGGCATGAGACACAGTACACAGCAAAAGTCTTGGGCTTAAATGGAAATGCAACTGGCGGGTCTGCAGCAAATGCATACACAACAGGTCTGTTGGCATGTTTGCTAACGAAGCTTGCTAGAAACTCTAATTGTTCCTATTTTCTCTCTGTGAATTAAGAGATAAGAGGAGGAAATATTGGAAGTTTGAAGAGAGGAGAAGATGTGAAATAGTTATACATACTGAGTTGACTTAGAAAATCTGTGTAAGGATTGATAGTATTAAGGATCTACTTCATTAAACAAAGATCTATATAATTATAAAAATGGAAAAAACTCTAGAATTTATTTAGCCCAATCCAGTTATTTTATAGACAAAAAAAAATAGTGACATGGATATTCTTTTTAACTGATAGGTTGAGAGTAGGAAAAATAGATAATGTGGAGAAAATAAACATGGTTAACTGGACAAATAGAAAAATAGGACTAAGAATATAAATCATGTATTGGAATCCTTCTGCCCTACATGGCAGTACCATGCTAGGAACTTTGAATCTTTATCTCCTGTTTTGGAAACTATCAATATAAAAGGTATAGATTTAACCTTCATTTTCCATATGCATAAAAGAGGCTCAAAAAGTTTAGATCCTTTGCCCACAGTGACATTCGTACTGGAGTTATCCAAGTCAGTCCTATGTTAAGTGATTCTCAATGAGTCCGCAAACTCTTGTATCTTACCCAGGTGTATATATACATCCTTGTACCTAGTAGGTTTGATTTTCAAATATTTTTATTAAATCAGACACTTCAGTAAACCTGAAGCTTATTAAGAAGCCTAGTAAAAGCATAGTGTTGATCATCAGACACTAAGGAAAAAGGAGAAGTGAATGACAAAGGGACACAGGCAGAAACTGGGGTAGTTGATTATACAATGAAAAATCAGTCTAAGGTTCTTCATTGATTAAATAAAGAGATGATGCTAAATGGACTCAAAGCTGATTGATATTCAAAAATTTCTAACAGATGCAATGGGAAAATTTCTAAGAAAACAATGTTTCCTACATATATGGACAATAAGGGCTTATATGGTGGGAAGGAAGAAAGAGGAGGCATAAGGAGGTCTGACTTAATTATAAATTTTCACATAACAAGGGGAGCTGAAAGAAGCAACACTTGCAATGCTTCTCTTTAGTGCAGTACCAGTTTTTTAATCCCTCTCTGACCCATTTTTATTCAGCACTAAAAAGGGTACTTTGTTTGATTTGAGTATTAGCTTTTAAGGAGATTAGTTTCCAGGAAAAGTAAAGCATTTTGCATATAAAGAGGGACCCTGATACAGGTCTTCAGAGCATATTCTGTTTCCAAACCACCTGTTAAAAAGCAATAAAAACCAAAACCGAATGAAAGATGATTGTATATGAAAAAACTATTGCTCAATAAAAATTTTTGAAAACCTCTCAAAATATATGTACCTTCTAGAGTTTTAACCAAAGGGAAGCTGAATCTTTTTATTCATAAGTAAGAAATGAAAATTAATAGATTTTCCTTCTTAATCATGGATATCAATCTATATTAGATTATTAATTAATTATGGGTTATAATACAATTAATAGGCAAACACAATGGAGGAATACATAAAGCTTCTAAATCTTCATGTAATTTTTCTTAGAGACTTCTGGCTTGATCTTAACACTTCAGAAAAATTTGACCATATATTCCATGAGTTCTAACACCCCTTTTATAATGAATATTTTTATAATATCCCTCTTAAATATACTGAAATGAAATTCAAAGATCATTTAGCTCACCTACCTATAGAATCTTTTTTTTTTTTTGAGACAGAGTCTCACTCTGTTGCACCCGCTAGAATGATGTGGTGTCAGCCTAGCTCACAGCAACCTCAAACTCCAGGGCTCAAGTTTTGCTACATAGATACATATTTCTAATAATATTAAGTTTTAAATATTTCTAAACTTTAGATAAATAGAAATTTATATATATACTTTTCTTACAACTTACATTTTTCACTCAACATTGTTTACAAGTTTCATCTACATTGATATATGAAGCTGTATTTTAGTTTCACTACTCTTAAGTATTCCATTGCAGAGCCATAATATAATTTATGCATTCATTCTCCCATGGATAGTCATTTGGGCTGTTTCAGATTTTTCTGCTATTAAAAACAACCCAAAACATTTTTTCCCATTTTGAAATTTTTTTTTTGAGACAGAGTCTCGCTTTGTTGTCCAGGCTAGAGTGAGTGCCGTGGCGTCAGCCTAGCTCACAGCAACCTCAAACTCCTGGGCTCCTGCCTCAGCCTCCCGAGTAGCTGGGACTACAGGCATGCGCCACCATGCCCGGCTAATTTTTTAATATATATATATCAGTTGGCCAATTAATTTCTTTATATTTATAGTAGAGACGGGGTCTCACTCTTGCTCAGGCTGGTTTTGAACTCCTGACCTTGAGCAATCCGCCCGCCTCGGCCTCCCAAGAGCTAGGATTACAGGCGTGAGCCACTGCGCCCGGCCTGAAATTTTTTAAGTTATATATTTCTTTGAAAAATTTGAATACAATTTAATCTTTCCTTAATGATTTCAAGTTATATTTATGAATATCAATTATATATAATATGGTATTATGATAGTGCCCTCAGATGTATGTATATCCCAATTTTTATAGAATTAATAAATTTAGTCTGCTTTTTTACAGTTCTTCTATCTCCTTTCTTATTCTTGGGCTATTGGCAAGAAGTTTCTTACTGCTATCAATGTTTATTTTAACATTCTCTATTTTCAGTTTCCTCCATGTAGAACTGAAGGCCAGCCAGTAAAATTTGAAAATAGTACAAATAAGAAGAAAAAATAGAGTATGACCAAAAGGCCAAATGGGAGCTTTTCTCAGGGAAACATGTGCTATCATAGGAGATAAATCAGTATTGTGGAAAGAACAAAGGTTTCAGTATTTCATATCTGGCTCAGGCATTCATTAGCTGTTTGTTAAGTTACAAAATCTTTCTGAATATTTGCTTTCTCATCTATAAAATGTAAATAACAATACTATTTGATAGGACTGTTGTGAGAAATAAATGTACACTTAGCAGACTATAGTATAGTATAAACATAACTTTTCTAAGCACTGGGAAACCAAAAAATTTGTAAAATCTGTTTTATTGCAATGTTCACCTATTGCAGTAGTCTGGGACAGAATCCACAATACCTCCAAGGTATGCCTAGAGACTAAGACAACTATCCTAATCTGATATTGACTCCAATTATTTATTTACACATTCCAGCAGGAAAAAAAAAATAGGAGAGGGTAGAAAGGAAACAGTTGAAGTAGTGCGAACAAATATGAAAGTTAGATTAACTAACTACCTGACATAAAAGTGTATCATGCTCCTGAGGGATGTGCTGGGGTCTGGGAGTTACACCGACAAACTCGGCCTCCTCCTCCTCTCAACCCAACACACACACACACACACACACACACACACATACACACATAAGCACACACATAAATACACACACATATGCAAACACACGCACGCGCGTGTGCACACACACATCTTCTCTTATTACTTCCTCTTCACCCCCTCTCCATACCCAAAATCAGTCTTTTTGAGTCACTAGAGCTTTTCTTGCCTAGAAAGAAAAATGGACCCAGCCCATGGCTGCAGAACTTCTTGGACACCAATCTCTGTGCACAGAAGTATATTTATAAGCCACATAATATATAAAATATAGCCCCTAAATCCAAACTAAATACATATACAGCCCAACTTCCCCTTAGGCAGTTCCAAAAAATATTTCTATACAAATCTGTAGCTTTTTTAAAGTTGGCAAATAATTTTAAAAGATGTTTCAGCAGTGTATGAGTGAATCAATAAAAATCTGTGGCTATGTGGCCCGAGGACCACCAGTGTGTGACTTTTCTATAGAAGCCAAAAGTAAGAAGGTAGGAGAGCAAAAAAAGAAAATGTGATTAATCTAGTAAAATTCAGGAAAAGAGAAAACTAAACACATTAAGAAAACATGATGAATAAAAGGAAAGATGGCTTAAATAAAATCAAACATGGTAAACGTTATATTTGGCTACCAAAAGATATAAATGCTCAGATTTAATAATATAAAAAAGACAACAATCTGCTAAAATAAAATGATAGGAAAAAATGGAAATAAAAACGTAAATAACAATATTCCAGGTAAAAGCCAGCAAAAAGAAATAAGAGTTGCAATATTAATATCAGATAAAAGAATTCTAGGCTTAAATAATTAAATAGTGCACTAATGAAAGCTAGTTTCTACAGGAATGCAATGGTTGTGAATTTTTATAAACAGAATGATAAAGTATCAAAATATATAAAACAAACAATGTTTAAGGGAAAAAAGGAGACTCAGATAAGCCATTATCAAAGTGGAAAGATAAGATACACATTTTGCAATTCAATCAACAACACATAAGCAAGGGGACTGAGTGTTTGGGGTTTTTTTTTTTAGACAGAGTCTCACTTTGTTGCCCAGGCTAGAGTGAGTGCCGTGGCGTCAGCCAAGCTCACAGCAACCTCAAACTCCTGGGCTCAAGCGATCCTCCTGCCTCAGCCTCCCGAGTAGCTGTGACTACAGGCATGTGCCACCATGCCCGGCTAATTTTTTGTATATATATTTTTAGTTGGTCAATTAATTTCTCTCTATTTTTAGTAGAGACGGGGTCTCGCTCAGGCTGGTTTTAAACTCCTGACCTCGAGCAATCCGCCCGCCTCAACCTCCCTGAGTGCTAGGATTATAGGCATGAGCCACCGAGCCCGGCCGGGACTGAGTGTTTAAATGAGGAATGAGATGGTCTACAGATGTTCCTGTGTTCGTGTGCATAGATAGGCCATGGGTGGAACAACTTCCCTAAGTGTATACAGAGGCAGGTTCCTGCTCAGCTCTTGCCAGTTGTTGTCAGGGGAATTATGTTTCTAGATGGCTCAAAAGAATTTAAGATATTTTATTCATGAACATACACACCCATTAAACTTTGTGTCTGACATAGGATACACATTTTTAAATGCCCATGAACATTTACAAAATTCACCATACTTTAGAGAACTGATCACAATGCAACAAAAACTGTCATAAAGTCATCACGACAATAAACTAAACGAACACTAGATACTTGGAAATTAAAAATATTCCATAAATAACTCATGATGAAAATATTAATCAAAATACAATCACATACTATTAAGGAATGAACAACAGTGAGAACACTGTGTATCAGTATTACCACCAAAGCAGGTCTCAGAAAAAAGTCCAGAATCATTTTTAGAAATACAATTATTGGCAAATAAGAATGGAAAAATAAATGACTTAAGCATTCAATCCAAAAATCAAATAAAACCCACAATATATGGAAGAAAATAATAAGATAAAAGAAGAAATAATAAACTGAAAAAGCAAACACGGTAGAAGAGAAAAATCCAACTCAAGTTTTGGAAATATGAAAACTCCAGTAAATTTATTTCTTACACGAATATACTTCCTGGTAAGGATATATTTAGCAATAGAAGACATTTATAGGCCACAAAGTTGTCAAATCCTTGGGCAATTCAAGAAAAAACACACACTAAACATATTAGGAGGTGTGTGTGTGTGTGTGTGTGTGTGTGTGTGTGTGTGTGTGTGTGTTTATAGACTTTATTTAGCACTGTTCTAGGTTCACAATAAAATTGAGCAGAGTGTATACACCCACCCAATTCTCGCCTCCTCTCCTTGGAAGCCTTCACTGTTATCAATACCCTGAACCGCAGTGGTGCATTTGTTAAAAATTGATGAGCCCACATTGACACATCATTATTACCCAAAGTCCATAGGTTACATTAGGGCTTACTCTTGGTGGTGTACATTCTGTGGGTTTGGACAATTTATAATAGGTGGTGTCCAGCACTACAGTATCTCGCAGAGGAAATTTACTGCCCTAGAAACTTTTGTGCTCCACCTATTCACCCTCCCTCGTTCCAACCCCTGGCAACCACTGATCTTTTTACTGTTTCCATAGTTTTGCCTTTTCCAGAATGTCATATAGTTAAGGTATGTTTTTAAGTGTTATCAAAGTTCACAAATAAGAAAACATTATTATATAGATTAATAAGGATTAAAACACTTTATGAGATGCTAATTTTCTGTATATTTCTCATAATCCCCAGAGTACAAAAAAAAAATCTTTTCTGGACATAGAAGGGAAAGCAGCTCATCTCTTTTCATACCAAATTAACCCACAAACACAGTTCCACAGGAACATATGTTCTCAAATTCTTTCATAGGAAAGCTAATCCTATTAACCCCCCCCCAATATCAGCAGTATGTGTTTCCAGGATTCAAACTTTACAACATTAGAACTTAACGGGCGCACCCTGCTCAGTGAGCCCTTAATCCAACTTCAAAAGAGCACAGCGCAGCTCCGTCAGGGTGGGCCTCATGCTCTACTCACATCATCCATGCAGATAAAAATATCCAGAAATTCATTAATCCCTTTTACTGGCTTGTGGAAAAGAGACTTACATTTTGGCTGGGGTGGGTAGGGGTAGGGAGTGAGAAGCAAGATTACGTAGTATGCCGAGATCTGAGGCAGACACTGAACACTATAAAGGGCATCCCTTAAATGATGCATGTAAAAATATAGGTAGTGTGGTATGAAGAGTAAATACGAAATAAAAGTTGAATTTAAAATCAAACTAAAATTTATTTGCAATTCAATTCAGCTAACACCAAAATGGGGCATTTGTTAGAATGAATTATTGTAATCTTAAAAGAAAATCCCAGATAATCATACTATTTTACCTCTAAATATATATCAGTTTGTATTCTTAAAATAAGGGCTTTTTTCCTAATATAATCATGATATCACACCCAATAAAATTCATAATAATTTCTTATTTGTATGCTTGAAATGCATTTTGATCAGAGATAGGGCTTAGTAAATAAGCTAACTGAATACAAGAAACCCTTACAAAGATCTTGCTAAAATCGAAGAAGTCTGATGTCTGTGTGCATTAAATACCCTGGTGGGCATCTTGTTGTTATAGGTTAGGGATGTTCCAATTCCAACTGATTGTTGGGGCTGCTTAGAAGAGGGTTAAGAATTAGATGATATTCATAAAGGCTAGCATATAGTACAATGTAATACATATCAGTTACTATTATTCCATATGGGACCGTCAAGAATCTGAAAGTAGCAACTTCGAATAACAATGTGAGGAGGACAGGGAGATGGTGGAAGATTAGGCTTCAAGTAATTGGAAATCACACTTCTAGTTGTGAATCCACAGAATGTGGTAACTATGGATAGGTTAATTTCATCCATGCCTTTCTGGCAGCTTCCCGCATCCTCAAACCTCCCACCACTGGTTTGCGAACACTGCCCTGCTGTGGACCGGGCTTTTGTCAGCTTTCTGTCCTCTTAGCAGGAAAGAAGTGACAATCGTGTGTGTGTGTGTGTGTGTGTGTGTGTGTGTGTGTGTGTTGTGTGTGTGTGTGTGTGTGTAGAGATATACACATATGTATTCCCTATTTCTCTAAATAGAAAATATTTAAAATATTATTCAATAATATTTTAAATGGATTTTTAATTGGTATAAATCTTCATATGTTTTTAGTAAATGTAAAATAATTTCCTCATTTAGATGAAAACATTTTAGAAAATAAGTGTAGATTCATACTTTGATTTTTTTGCTCTACTTGTTTTATGGAATAAATTATATGAGCATAAGATAAATCCTTGAGGCCAGGCGAGGTGGTTCACACCTGTAATCCTACCACTCTGGGAGGCCAAGGTGGGTAGATCGCTAGAGGTCAGGAGTTCAAACCAGCCTGAGCAAGAGTAAGACCCCGTCTCTACTAAAAATACAAACAAATTAATTGGCCAACTAAAAATATATATAAAACATTAGCCAGTCATGGTGATGCATGTCTGTAGTCCCAGCTACTTGGGAGGCTGAGGCAGGAGGATTGCTTGAGCCCGGGGGGGTTTGAGGTTGCTGTGAGCTAGGCTGACGCCACGGCACTCTAGCCCAGGCAACAGAGTGAGACTCTGCCTCAAAAAAAAAAAAAAAGATAAATCCTTGATAGTTTTTTCAAGGGAAGAATAAGTCATAAATAACACTTTATGACAGCCAGTAGTAAGAAATTAATCTTAAATTAATCATGTTAACATTTAAGTAAAAATCAGTATATCTTCGCTAGTCATATATCTTAGGAATGCTAATTAAATAATTATGAGTTTAATTTAAAGTATGCTGTTTAATGCTTTCAAAGGAAGGAAATTAAAGCATTTACAAGGAGATTAATTAAACTTTTTATTGTTGTGAGCCTCAAATATATAAAAGATGTTTTATTTTTCTTTTAAAACTAAGATATTCTCCTGTATTAGTGACTGTGAAAAAAATTCAACAGTAGGTTGATGATCTCTAAGATCCTTTCTAATTCTAAAAGAAAAATTTCACACCTACAGAATGCTAAGAGCTAATTTTCAAAACAACAATAAAGCAAAAGCCATATTGTGTATAAAAATACATAGATAAGATTTAAGCATATTAAAACTATTAAGCTATTTCTTGTCAAAACACTTTTTCTTTGTGAAAAATGTTTTTAAGTTAAAAGAGAAAGGCAAAGAAACATATAATTCTCTCTGAAAAAGAAAACTTTGATTATTTTCTCAAGACCAAACTTTAATAAATTAAATGTTTGTTTTTGAAAGAGTGGCGTTCCCCTCCCAGTTCTAAGGGTACAGAGAAGAGAAAGATAGAGGAGGCAAGTATTGTGAATTGCAAGGGAACCAGCCAGGCTGCCTGGCCTAAGGAGGGACATATGTTTTTGTTTTTCTCAACATAAGAGTCCATGTTAAATTATTTACTGGTTTCTCAGAACCATAGTCCTAACAAACTTTATAGAAGAATATGCAAAATGTGAATACACTAAGCACAAAAGAGAAAATGCCACTAGTCAATAAACATGTGAAAAATATATTCATCATTCTAGTAATCAAGGAACTAACAATTGAAAATCAGTTACCATTACTTACCAACTAAATCAGGCAACAAGATTTTTTTTAATGACACTATTCTAATGTAGACAAAAGTCAGTAAAATTGGCCGGGCGCAGTGGCTCATGCCTGTAATCCTAGCACTCTGGGAGGCCGAGGCGGGCAGATTGCTCGAGGTCAGGAGTTCGAAACCAGCCTGAGCAAGAGCGAGACCCTGTCTCTACTATAAATAGAAAGAAATTAATTAGCCAACTAATATATATATAGAAAAAATTAGATTGTTAATTAAGGTTAAATGAGGTCAGGAGGGTAGAGCCCTAATTCAATAGGACTGGTGTCTATATAAGAAGAGAAAGAATGTGTCCATTTCCTCCACATTTTCAAGTTGATATGCATGGAGGTTTTTACAGTATTCATAGATGATATTTTGTGTTCCCATGGTATCAGTTGTAATTTCTCCTTTTTCATTCCTGATGGACCTTATTAGACTCCTTTCTTTTCGGCTTCTTGTTAATCTAGGAAGAAGTGTGTCAATTTTGTTTATTTTTTCAAGGAACCAAGTTTTTATTTTATTAATCTTCCCTATAGTTTTTTCGTTATTGATTTCATTTAGTTCTGTTCTGATCTTTGTTATTTCTTTTCTTCTGCTGGGGTTAGGGTTGGTTTGCTCTTCCTTTTCCAGTTCTTTGAGATGATTTATTAGATTGTTGATTTGTGATCTTTCTGTCTTTTGGATGTAGGCATTTATCTATATAAATTTTCCTCTCAGGACTGCTTTAGCAAATACCAAAATAACTGTGTTATGTTTATAATTACTCCTTTGGTACTAAAATAAAATGCATGATATAGTGGGAACACTGAAAATTGGTACATCATCTCTTACTGTCAGACATAGAGGGGCAGCATAGCATAAGCGGTTAAGACAGCCTGGCTTTTAAATCAGCTGTGCATTTTACTAGTTGTGAGACCTTGTGCAAATAACCTAATTTCTCGATACCTCATTTCTTCATCTGTACAATGAGGATGATGCCAAGTTCATATGGTGTTGGGTTGTTAATGTGGACTATGTGAGTTAATATTATGACAGTGTTTTCCACACACTAAGCACTTCACAGATGTTAAAAAATGAAGATATATAAATGCTGAGAAGAAAAATACTCAACTATTAAATTCTCAAGTATAATTATTCCCTTTGCCTTTTCACTTATTTGTGCTTTGCTTAATCCTTATAGAGGTATCTTTCATGGTGGACTAACAATGAAGGACTTTACATTATAACAGATTTTTAGGAAGAATCTTAGTATCTTCTGCCTTCTTAATTCTGATCTGCCTACGTGAAACCTCCAAGTTGAGGAGCCATCTACAATACAAGGAGAAACTGACACAGGTTCCATATAGCACCAAAATGTTTTGATGTTGGTTCACATGTTTTTCTTGTTCATTATGTAAACAATGGAGATACCATGCTAGGTATCTGTAAGGCATAATTATTCTTAAACTCATTTGATTTTCAGGATATATTATTTAACGAGACAGATCATGTTTGGGATGAATTAAGTCTATTGTCCATGGAAAGCAGCAGGATCGACTAATTGACCTTATAAAAATCTAAAATATATTTTATTAGAAATATACAGGAAAAAATAAAATAAATACCATCCTCCCCCAAAGATACTATACTCAAGAATAAAACTATTCAGGTAAAAACTCAAACTACCTTTTCTAAAATTAAAAGATGAATCAATTTAAAACTGAAAATCAATTTTAAAAAGTGCATGTGGTCTGTAAGTAAAAGAAGCAAAGTTCATCAGTAGAAACTGGTTCCTGTAAATGCCAACCTGGAGCTCTGAAATGCCAATTTCATACTGTGCTAAGCACATCTGGCCAAACTGTTGTTTGGAGAAATATCAACACCTGCTACTCTTTGAAGTAATAGGTCAGACATATGAACCAGGTCAGGCACAAAACCGCATCCACTTAGACCAACCTACCCAGGGATCATTTCCCATCTGTTTCAGTGTTTAGCAGTTTTAAATCAGATTTGTTAATTGACTCAGAACAAATAACTCCAAAAAAACGTGTGATTTGGCTTGGTGTACATAAGTGCTAAGAATATCCTAAGAAAGCTTTGGGGAGAATGTGAGTGAGTTAGAACATGTTAATCTAGGATTTCAGGCTGAAGGCCAGAATACGCAACCTATTGCTACCACCTGCCACTCACATGCCCCTTCAGTCAGTGCCCATGATAGGCTGACAGTCCCAAGCTGAATCATTTATTAGGTCATAAAAATTATGCAGAGGAGGACTATTTTCCATATGAGAAGTTCCTTCCGGAAAACACTTGAAATCTGGCCTCAGGGACTGAAGATGCAAACACTTTCAGTCTGGCAACAAAACAAAAGAATGTGTTGCTGTTTTACTCAAAATCTCCAGGGGATTTTCCCCTGTGGAGAGAGTTGGGGTGAGGAGACCCTCCACCATCCAGCCCTCCCTGACATGAGTAAGTGAGGCTGTCAGCAATGTGCCAGTGAGAAGCAGCTCTAGAAATAGAATTTTCAAATTCAAACAGATTTGATGAAGGATGACAAACCACACAGACTCAAAAAAGCTGACTTAGGTTTAAGGCGCAGAGAGGCTAATGAGCCCTTGACGACAGTAACAGGAAATCCTCTCCGTGGTTTTGGTCAAGATTATTTCCATAGCATATCTCTAGTTGTTACAACTCCAGAAGTCAATGGCAAAACCAGCCGGTCAGCAGTCAACTTCACGGCAATGCCATGAAATGCAAGACTGTTTGTGTGAGAAATGCACAAAATCTGCTGTTCACAAGTAAGATCTTCAATTTCAGAGTGAGCATTATGATCAAGGGTTTCCTGAATGTGAGCAGAGTTTGAAGAGATGCTCCATAACCTCCCACCCTTGCCACTAGGATAACACAGGTGCATCAACAGGTAGGAACTTGCCTGGCACAATACGACCAGACAATATTAACAGAATAGTGAAAACAATACAGTAAGAAAATGGATGAAAATGCTCAAAGTAACCATATTCCAACAACAAAGGGTGGAATTCACCTTGGGAATGGGGAATTCACTGTATGTTGAAAGTTTTAGATGCTGCTTTTAATTTTAATCAAATGAATTCAGAATTTTAAGCTTCTTAAGAAATGACTCCAACAGTTCGAGGGTTATTATAATTCATCCCCCTGTCCTGCCTCCCCCTATGACTCTGGATTTATGAATAATCACATTAAACAGCATTTTTTTAAACAGGTATGGGCATCAAAAGTAATTTTCAAGGAATTATAGTATGGACTGCAATAAGTTATGTGGGACCAACTACTCTTCCAAAACATTTCCTCTAAAGTAGCTGAACTCCTTCCCCTTGGGCTAATACGTTTCGATTTTCATTAGTTCTGCTTTGACAACAGCGTATCAGCAGCCTCACGCGCGAGGGGTGCCTGCAGGAGCTGTGGCTGCGGCCGCAACGTGCCGCGGTCTGGAGGGTGTGGGTAGAGCCGGAGTTCTCCGTTCAGCCGATTGATGGACTGAGCATTTTAACTGTGTATTACACAAGGCCTATTGCCTAACCTCTTCAGGAGCCTCAAATTTTCTTGTTTTAAGTGACCTCTAGTGTCTCTCCTGGCTCTTAATTTCTGTAATTACTCTGCCAGATACCTGAGCCCCTCCAGCTCAACCTGCTCCCTGCTCTGAAGGTTGGTCTGTGTGGGCTACCCAGTAGGCTTCCTTGCCCTCTAGCACTACATGGTTTTGGTCAGTGAAAAGCTGTGAAATAGTAAGAAAAATATATATATATATGCCTATAGTCCCTGACATAGAGTCCCTAAGACCTTTGTAATTTCCTGAGTGATATAAAGTGCCAGACACAGAGCTCCTAAATCCCTTCAGATACCCAGGGTGACAGGAGCACCTTTTGTTCTAATGGGGCAAGTCTTGGTGGGCTTCTGGATAAGGGGTGGTCACCGGAACGACCAAGCCATGAGGATAAGCTTGGAGCATTCAGACTGACACCCCTCTGGAAAGGGGAAGGGGGCTGAAAATGGGCTAATAATCGATCAGCCTATGTGGTGAAGCCTCCCTAAAAATCCCTGAACTATAGGGTCCTGGGGCTTCTGGGTTGGCTAACATGTCCTTATGCCAGGAGGGTGTCACGCCCCAACTCCACAGGGACGGAAGCTCCAGTGCTCGGGACCTTTTCAGACCCCGCCCTGTGTATCTCTTCATGTGGCTGTTCATCTGCACCCTTTATTACATCCTTTATTAATGAACTGGTAAACATAATTAAAGTGTTTCCCTGAGCTCTGTGATCCATCCTTGCAAATTAATGGAACCCGAGAGGAGGGCTGTGAGGATCCGACTCACAGCTGGCCCCTCAGAAGTCATAACCAGGACTTGTCGTTGTCATCTGACGTGAGGCGCAGTCCTGTGGGACCGAGCTCTTAAGCTGTGGGAGCTGATGTTGCGCGCTGGAAATGAATCAGGAGACACACCGCCGGTGTCTGCGGAAACCCTCTGACATGTGGTGTCAGAGTTTCGTGCCGGGTGGTGAGTGAGAGCAAGAAAACACTTTGGTTTTTCCCATGTCTCAGAGAAGCCACGGCAGGAGAACAGACAGTGAAAGAGACTGAGGTCAGGACATCTATTCCTCCCTTCTCCTTCCTAAGAGGCACCCAGGGATGCCTTTGTCCTGCCTGAAGGCCATTACTGCCCCTCTCAAGTGGCTCTATGAGATTGTCCTTTCTTCTCCCTCCCCAGGCCAGTCAGACCCGAGGTGGGGACAGGCTGCACCTGCTAACCCTGGGTCCCTGCAAGACGGCCCTATGTCGCCGCCACTGCCAGCGACTTCGTGATTAATCTCTCTGCATGTAAACCATCTTCAGATGACGCCAACTTGAATGTGCCAGCCTTTTCTACTGAGGATCTGACACAATCCCATTTTAAAGAGTTCAAGGTCTAATTTAAAAATTAATCTCTCATGAAGAGTAGCTATATACAGTTGAATAACTGCTTATTAATGAGATTTTGTTTCACTTAAACTCATCAAAAGCCCTTATTTTGTAAACTAAGAAAATTATTTAAAGGTATCTTTTCAGTCAGATCATAGATCGATTAATCTGACAATGACCCAATTTTATAGTAAACCATCCAGATCAGCAGTCCCCAACCTTTTAAGTGCATCACATTTACGGTGCAGTCAGACCTCTCCGCGAATGGCAATCTGCATTTGCAGCTGCTCCCCAGCACTGGCATCGGCGCCTCAGCTCCCCCTCAGCTCTTCAGGCATTAGGAAGCCACAACCTACATCCCTCACATGCGCCGTTTACAGCAGGTGGCCGCGGCTGCTGACCTGGTGGAGGCGGAGCTCAGGCGGTGATGCGAGCGATGGGGAGCCGCTGTGAACGCAGGCGCAGCTTCTCTTGCTCGCCCGCAGCTCACCTCCCACTGTGCGGCCAGGTCCTAACAGGCCACGGACTGGTACTGGTCTATGGCCCAGGGGCTGGGGACCGCAGATCTGGATTAGATGAAAGCAGATAGGTATAAATGGAAAGATTTTAAGTCATTTTCTGTAATATTGCCTTTTACAGCTGTGTTTTCTCTCCTTTCCTTGTTTTGCTGAAAAAATTAAAATGTGAATATGTCCCTAGGACATGGAAATATTTAGTATTAATAGTAAAGTTGTGAGAGTGAGAGCAAGATAGAGAACATTACCCTATTTCTGCCCCAAACCTATAGTTTTTAATATCTAGTTTATTAGATGTGCACACTGTCACAAAAATGCTTTTGTTTTCTCACTGTAATAGACAAAGCAGAGTAAAACCTTCATATAAAATAATTTGTTTTTAAGATAAGGAGTTGCCCTAGGAATTAAGACTTTGTCCTTGTTTTATAAAATATTTGCTGTGTGATCCTATGTGAAATTTCTACTTTTTCCTAGGAAGCATATATTTGCATTTATTTGTACAAAATACAATCAACTTTCAAATGTGAGTACAAGTTTCAACATAAAAACTAATAATTTTCCACAAATATGCATATAAAATTTGCAGCTATAGGCCGGGCGCGGTGGCTCACGCCTGTAATCCTAGCTCTCTGGGAGGCCGAGGCGGGCGGATTGCTCAAGGTCAGGAGTTCAAAACCAGCCTGAGCAAGAGCGAGACCCCGTCTCTACTATAAATAGAAAGAAACTAATTGGCCAACTGATATATATATAAAAAATTAGCCGGGCATGGTGGCACATGCCTGTAGTCCCAGCTACTCGGGAGGCTGAGACAGAAGGATCGCTTGAGTCCAGGAGTTTGAGGTTGCTGTGAGCTAGGCTGACGCCACGGCACTCACACTAGCCTGGGCAACAAAGCGAGACTCTGTCTCAAAAAAAAAAAAAAAAAAAAAATTTGCAGCTATAAACACCATACTATTAATTACTAATACTGTAGATTTATGCTGTTTAAATAATGACAGTTATCTATTTATAACTACATTTTTGCCCTATGGCTAAGGATAATTTTTTTCCGCTTCTTCTAATGATTCTAACTTAAACAACTGCATTGTATTGTTACTACACAGCTATTAGGGAAATCTCCTCACTTTAGGTATCTCTCCAATTCAAGTTGGCCTAATTAAATAAAAATAATGAATGGGTTTGAGTGCTGAGAGGAGCTAGTTCAAAGCACAGAATAAAATAGCTTATTGTGTAGTTGAGCTGATTTTTATCATAACTGTCCGGGAACAGCACAGAGAATGCCAATTTAAACTGAAATGAACAATGCTAATTAGTTTCCATTAGCAGAAAAATAGGGATCCACCTTATTAGTTTTCCCTCCATCTCCCAAATGTGATTATAAACATTTAAGATTTTAAAAAACAATTCTCTCTCTCCTGATTGGGATAGGAAAAAAAAAAAAAGAAAACAATTCTTGAAAGTTTAGCAACGTCGAGAGTTTTTAAGCTAAAAACTATTGTTACTGTGAGGTATTCAAGTAAGGTAACCCAAGAGATAAATTATGCAAGAAAACACCTCTTTGCAAATTAAAATGAATTAATACAGCCTAGTTTTGTATTACTGTAAACAGAAGCTGTCATTCAGGGCTTTCAGAGCAGCAATATAGGGTTTATATATAAATTACAGTCATCCCTTGGTATTCGTTCGGATTGGTCCCAGGACCTCTAGTAGATACCAAAATCCACAGATGCTTAAGGACCTCATATAAAATGGTGCAGTGTTAGAATATAACTATGCAAATTCTCCAGCATATTTTAAATCATCTTCTAGATTACTTATAATACTCAATGTAACATAAATGCTACATAAATAGTTGTTACACTGTAGTGTTAGGGAATGACAAGAAAAAAGAGTCTGTACCTGTACACATGCATCTGCCCAGTACACATGAAATATTTCGCCCCAATATTTTTGATCTGAGGTTAGTTGAATCTAGGAATGCCTAACTCACAATTCTTCCTATTTTATATACATAAATATATATATAGTTTATATGCAACTCTGCAAGTAACTCTGCAAATATTTGCTTCTACAACATTATTAAAAATGTTGTTGAAGGCTGGAACTAAATACTTTATTGTGGATATCTTCATCTTAGAGCAAAGGTTCTTCTTCCCTATTCTTTATTGCTTCTGGATGTCACACAACAGTAAGTTTTGCTCTGCTAAAAATGAGTTCTTTCTGAAAATCCACCCAGTAATTATTTATGTAACATATTTACAAATTTTCATCTGTTTAATAAATCTATCTCATTCTAAGACATTACCATGGTACCCATTATGTGTGATCATTGGAAAAATTCATAAAGAAAAAAATTTTAAAAAGTTTTTTAGGAAAAGTCTCATCTTGAAGTGGGCACACATTTCTATCCTAGATAATGCAAGTATTGTAGGAAACACCGCAGGACTGGAATGGTGCCCCACATCTGTTCACAAGGAAAGTCTTGCTGAATGAAATGGTCCCACCCCAACTATATTTCAACACTAATTGAAGAGGGATTTGAACCATTGGCTGGTAATGGTTTTCCGAAACAAGCATTTCCTTACTCACATAAATCCTATTTTAACATTTTGAAGCAATGCAATCTCTGAAACATACTATTATTTAACACTATTCACTTTTGAATGGATAATTTGAAGTTTCTTATGAGCAAACTCATAGTGGTCCTAAAATAAACCATGGTAATTTTCAAACTTGACTAGTACTATAATAAATGATTTAGTGGAGTCAGGAACAGACCCAAATTTCCTTGATTGTTCAATAAATATTCAATTTGTTCATTTCTATGCAAAGGAAATTCCAAATAATTTTTACACTCTACATATGACCTAAACGAAATAAACTTCAGATAAATTAGTATAATCACATAGATATTTCCTCAAGTCAAATACTTTTATTTTGTTTTAAAAAGCAATACTCTTAGGATATTCTATGTAATCAACCCTAGATACTGGCCATTAAAACCTTCCTAGGTAATCAGTCATCATGGTCTCTGTTTGCAAAGTACTTAAAAAATGTTCTATAAATAGGGTTTGTGAAGTCTAACCCTAGAGGTTAGAACTAAGCATAACATAATACTGGGAAGAATTACAGCAAATCTAACTCCAAGAAAACAAACAAAAAAAAGGACTTTTAACTTATTCCCTTTAATCACATGCCACAGTTAGCACACTAAAAAAAAAGGCATTGCATTTTCCTAAGAAGACAACCTGGTTTCATGGCTTAAAAAGGAAAAAAAAAAAAAAGATAAGAAACCCAGTGAGCCTTACATGATATGGATTTAAAGTATCAGAGCTGTGAGCCCATTTTACTAATGCTCCCCTAGCTAAAGAATCGCTGCCTCTATGGTAGACACTGGCTTTATACTTATTTTTGGTGAGGACTTTGAAGTAATAAAGCTTTAATTTAATCTTGCTACTCTTTTTCAAACCTTGCTTACAATAAAGTGGTTCCAGAGGGTTTATATAGTAGTAGTATGTTACATAACTGTGTACTTTAGACACCTAAGTTGAATTTCGAGTTCAAAACAAATTCACTCAATCATTTTGATAGTCAAAATACTTAGTCCCTGGTTTCATTACTTTCAAATGCAAATGTCTTTAATAGAAATTGAACTCTACTAGGCTTTCATTATGAAAAGAACTTTCCCACCTCGGCTGGGCGCATTGGCTCACGCTTGTAATCCTAGCACTCTGGGAGGCCGAGGTGGGCGGATTGCTCAAGGTCAGGAGTTCAAACCCAGCCTGAGCGAGACCCGTCTCTACTATAAAAATAGAAAGAACTCAATTGGCCAACTAATATATATATATAAAAAATTAGCCGGGCATGGTGGCTCGTGTCTGTAGTCCCAGCAACTCGGGAGGCTGAGGCAGTAGGATTGCTTGAGCCCGGGAGTTTGAGGTTGCTGTGAGCTAGGCTGATGCCATGGCACTCACTCTAGCCTAGGCAAGAAAGCGAGACTCTGTCTCAAAAAAAAAAAAAAGAACTTTCCCACCTCGAACATAACATCATAACACATATAACACCATAAACATAACATCCTCAAGGGACCTTGAAGTTTCAGGGGAGCCCAGTATAAACTATCAGCCAGGCTTAATATTTGAGTAGACTACATTAATCACTATTCTGAAGCAATGTTGATAAAGAAACCCAAATTACTCTATGTCAATTTGACTTTCTCCATTTCTCTGGGAGCTTGAGAATAGCAACCTGTGAAATGGACTGTCAAAGGTGAAAGTCAACGTATATTAGCATTGCATTGCTATCCATTACAAAGGAAATAGATTAAGATGTCTTTGTGGCTCTTACCTTTTATCAAAGTACCATTTGGTTCACAAACCACCTCCAGAATTTTTTTTGAAAAAAGTGAGCTGAGAAAGATTCCAATATTTTTTACTTCCTTGATTTTTTCTAATATTCCTACTTAAACTATTTTTTAAACTTTTTATTTTGAAATAATTACAGACTCACAGGCGGTTGTAAAAATAGTATATAAAGTTCCTTGAATCTCTCACCCAGCTTCCCCAATGATGACAACTTGAATCACTGTAGTACAATATCAAAACTAGGAAATAACTGATTTTGACAAAAATCATGTTGAACCTATAGATAAATTGAGAGGAATTTGATTAAATTATTTTACATGTTACTTCATGTAATGTTTTAAAAGGTTTCAATTTTTTTAAGTTTGAATAAAAACATTATTATATAATCATAATAAAATTATGTATTTTATATGGTTTTGTCCTTATTTAAACCTTTTAATATTTCACATTAAGAAAATTTAAACTTTATTCAAATCTTTTAAACTTTCACATGAAGAAAGTAACACTGAAAAATTAAGATATCTTTCTACTAGTTTTCTACCACCTGTTTCCTTCCTATTCAATAAAGATTATTTGGTATATTACTTTGTTTTTTAATTAGAAAATTCCCCTAATAGTTCCAATTAAAAGCTATTATAAAAACATTCCTGCCATCACTAACACTTCTCTTGATTGCCAACTATAATTAATTAGTATTCTATAAGAGTAATATTTTATAACATGTTCATATAATTTTTAATAACTATAATTGGGAGAATTTTTGCCTAATAAAATTTTATCCACCGCCTTGCCAACTTTGATTTCTTTTACTATTACTCTAGTTGACTTCTCTGTCTACTAGAAAAAAGGATGAATTTAACACATGGTTTACTCTATCTCATTCATATACATATATATCACACATATGTGATCTATATCCATTTACATTTCTACACTGATAGACATTAGTGTTCTGGCACTAAATCAAAAGAGTACTACTGGCCGGGCGCTGTGGCTCACGCCTGTAATCCTAGCTCTTGGGAGGCCGAGGCGGGCGGATTGCTCAAGGTCAGGAGTTCAAAACCAGCCTGAGCAAGAGCGAGACCCCGTCTCTACTATAAATAGAAAGAAATTAATTGGCCAACTGATATATATATAAAAAATTAGCCGGGCATGGTGGCGCATGCCTGTAGTCCCAGCTACCCGGGAGGCTGAGGCAGAAGGATCGCTCGAGCCCAGGAGTTTGAGGTTGCTGTGAGCTAGGCTGACGCCACGGCACTCACTCTAGCCTGGACAACAAAGTGAGACTCTGTCTCAAAAAAAAAAAAAAAAAAAAAAAAAAGAGTACTACTGAGAAAATAACAAACTTGTTATATTTTAAACCATTTAGTAAAAATTCTGTGCATCTTTACATACATGATCATTTAAAGGCATTTAACTTTAGAGTAAAAACAGTTGAAATAACCACTTTAAATAATACTATGGTAAAGCACCAGAATGCTTACGGAGAATTTCACTTTTGACAGAAGAGGAAGTAGTTAAAAATCTGTAGAGTTCTCAGTCAAATATGGTCAGGTTTTGAATTTCATAGCTAAGTATAACTTAGAGAAATGAAAGATATTTAGGTTAGGAAAATTTTTCCCAGAAAAGTACAAAAAAAAAACCCCTCAACCTTTGATCTCATTCTATTGGTGTACTTTTAGTATTTTAAATACCAAAAAGTTGAAAATGTATCAGCTTTATAATCTAAAGTTATTTAATATTAACAAAAAATATTGAGGAGACTATATTCTTACATTGTCTCAGTGAAAAATGTTTTAAAAGTGAGAAAAGAAATATGCTAATTTTGAGTCTCCTCTATTATGGGAAGTAGAAAAAAATAAAATTCCAAGACTACTATTTCAGGGAAAAAATATCTTCTCGAAAGAAATAAAAAATTATTTTTATTCACACTATCAGAGTACTTCTACTTATATTTGCTGGTATAATTGTCAATATAAAGTAGAAGTTTTCATAGCTAGCAAATGACTCAGAGGTATGCACAAGCTTTTATATCTGACCTACCCTATGCTTAAAACAGAAAAAGAATCAAGTTGTAAAGGAATATTTGGACAGCTTCAATGTTGTTCATGTTATTTTGGTGGCAAAACCTGAAATAAAAGCAGCCAATCAATGCATGCATTACCTCTTGTGCCTAGGGTGATACTTCAGAGGCCTAAACTATTCGAAACAAAGACCAGGATCTGAAAACCAAAGAAAGGCTAGAAACAGTTTCACATTAAAGAGAACTAAAGAGACATACAATTAAATGTGCCACAATCTGCTGGACTATTGGTTAGATAATATGCACTGAATTAAATATCCTGTTCTGATAGATGTATTATGACTATGTAAGAGAATGCTCTGCTTTTAGGAAATAGTTTTTAGGAAATACTTGGGAGTAAAAGGAAACACTGCAACTTACTCCTAAACAGTCCATAAAAAATATAATAATAATAACAATGTATATTAAATCTTCAGTTTTCTTTTCTTCAAACTAAATAATCTCAATTGTTTTAGCACTTTAAGCCTATAGGAATAAAAGAATTCAAAGAGTTTTCTAGTTTAAGCAGAAATTTGAGAAATTAAAAAAGATGCATAGTTTCAATTCATTCAATTTAATAAAAAATTATTGAGCGCCTCTCTGCACGAGTCCTACATTCACAGAGCTCACAGTCTATTGACAGGGAAAACATGCACATAAATAATTGTAATGTAAAGTGAAGCATAATGTTAAGTACCAAAATTGAAATATAAGGAAGTACTAAAGGAATGTTAAGTGGGAGCAATTGATCCTGACTTCTACATTAGCTACTATTTAACATTTACAAGTTACTAGGCATTATACTAAGCACTTTATATATTAATGCACTGAATGTACCAACAGTCCCATATGGTAGATACTATTATCCCCATTCTAGCTAGGTGGTTGTACAGCCAGATTTCAAACCCAGACAGGTTGACTCCAGGGCAGAATACTTAATGAAGGAAGCAGCATTAGAATTGGTCCTTAGAAGATGAGTGTAATTTCAACAAGCAAGGGGAGTGGGAAGAAGAAAGACGCAGAGACAGTAAACAGAGGTCATAAGAAACAGTAAAATGTTCAGGGGATGGTGTGTGAGACGTGGGGAGAGAAATGGATGTGAGCAGAGAGTAGCAAATTGGATAGACTTAGAACGTATATCGGCATTCCATCATGAGGATTAACACAGGCTTTCTTAGTAAAGAATATGATTCTTATAATATGCACCAAAAGCTTGACATGATTCAATGGATTCGGTATAAGAAGTCAGTTTTTGAGACACACATGAACCAGTAACAATAAAATCTTATTACAATACAATCTCTCCTAAAAGATAGCATAGGAACACAAATCCTGAAGACATTTTCATAGTGACTCTCTACATGCCTATATAATAATGTCATTTCACAAAGATCTTATTATCGTGCAATGTTTGAAATTGTCAGAACTGAAAATAGCAAGTCTAAAATGCCACAATTGTGCCTTAGTTTAAAGACATTGTAAGTCTTTCAGGAAACAGTGCATGAAATGTGAATAAATCACGTAGCCCTGCTGTTAGAGCTATTTCTATGTCATAATATTTATGAAAACAAGGTGATCCAATTATAGGCTTGTAATGAGTAATATATTCCATGAACTCTGTCCATTAGATATGAACCTATAACCAGAACCTATAACCTATGACCAGACAAGAATATTTAATATGAGATCTCCTTGAGTTGGTAGTTGATATAATTGACTGCTCATATTAATAAGTGAAACTATTATTTTCATTCCCATAGCAAATTAATTATGGATAAAGCAAAACATGTGGCATTTGGAAAACTTTTGTTTTCATTTCTTTTTTTTTTTGAGACAGAGTCTCACTTTGTTGCCCAGGATAGAGTGAGTGCCGTGGCGTCAGCCTGGCTCACAGCAACCTCAGTCTCCGGGGCTCAGCGATCCTACTGCCTCAGCCTCCCGAGTAGCTGGGACTACAGGCATGCGCCACCATGCCTGGCTAATTTTTTGTATATATATTTTTAGTTGGTCAATTAATTTATTTCTATTTTTGGTAGAGACGGGGTCTCGCTCAGGCTGGTTTCGAACTCCTGACCTTGAGCAATCCGCCCGCCTCGGCCTCCCAAAGTGCTAGGATCACAGGCGTGAGCCACCACGCCCGGCCTTGTTTTCATTTCTTGATAAATAGAAATATTAATGAAATATTAATGAAAATCTGATTTTTTAATTCAACAAATTGTGAGTTTAGCCTGTTCAAAATACATAATACAAAAGTAAAGTGCATACAACGAAAATTGGTACCAATTGCAGGTACCATGAAATAAACATTTAAATTAAATTGTTCAGATGGCGGAGTAAAGGTAACCCCGGACTCCTGCTCCCAGAGAAGGAGACACAGATCCTGGTCTCCTACACGCGAGTGGATCTCCCCACTACAAGGACAGCATGGAGGATCCGCAGAGGTTCAGCGTGGCACTCTCATAAAAGGAAAAACAAAGTGATCGGGAGGTAACATCGCAATCTCTGGAAAGTGCAAAACAAACAATAGGGCGCGTGGGAGAGCCCCCGTCCGACGGGCCAGGGGTGAAGTGGGATCAGACCCACGGGAGAACTCCTTGCCTCCCCACTGTCCTCCACACCCACCCAGCCAGAGATCTGTCTGAAACTGGTGGGAAATCGCAGCGGGAGAAGACGGTGCTGGAGAGTGCGGTCAGTGGTGGACAACAACGATCTGCCAAGTCTCAGGATGCAAAATCAATACACGGAGATCAGAGGCATTCATATACGCCAACAACAATCTAATCGAGAACCAAATCAAAGACTCAATTCCCTTCACAATAGCAACAAAGAAATTAAAGTACCTAGGAATATGCTTAACCAAGGAGGCAAAAGACCTCAACAGGCAGACCTATGAAACAATGAGGAAGAAAATAGCAGAGGATGTAAACAGATGGAAATCCACACCATGCTCGTGGATCAACAGACTCAACATCATTAAAATGTCTATACTACCCAAACTGATCTACAGATTCAATGCAATACCTATTAAAACCCCATCAGCATTCTTCACAGATATAGAAAAAATAACTTTACGCTTTGTATGGAACCAAAGAAGACCCCGAATATCAAAAGCAATTCTAGGCAACAAAAACAAAATGGGAGGTATTAATATGCCAGATATCAAACTACACTACAAAGCTGCAGTAATTAAATCAATCTGGTATTGGCACAAAAATAGGAATATTGACCAGTGGAACAGACCTGAGAATCCTGATATAAAGCCATCTTCATATAGCATCTAATCTTTGACAAAGCAGACAAAAACATACGCTGGGGAAAAGAATCCCTTTTTAATAAATGGTGCTGGGAAAACTGGATAGCTACTTGCAGAAGGCTGAAGCAGGACCCACACCTTTCACCTCTCACAAAAATCAACTCACGCTGGATAACAGACTTAAACCTAAGGTATGAAACTATTAGAATTATAGAAGAAAATGTTGGAAACACTCTCCTAGACATTGGCTTAGGCAAAGAGTTTATGAAGAAGTCCCCAAAGGCAATCACAGCAGCAACAAAAATGAATAAATGGCACATGATCAAACTAAAAAGCTTCTGCACAGCCAAAGAAATAGTCATGAAAGTAAACAGACAACCTACAGAATGGGAGAAAATTTTTGCATCCTACGCATCCGATAAGGGGCTGATAACTAGAATATACTTAGAACTCACGAAAATCAGCAAGAAAAAATCAAATAACCCTATCAAAAAGTGGGCAAACAACTTGAACAGAAACTTTTCTAAAGAAGACAGAAGAATGGCCAACAAACATATGAAAAAATGCTCAACATCTCTAATCATCAGGGAAATGCAAATCAAAACCACAATGAGATATCACTTAACTCCAGTGAGAATGGCCTTTATCAAAAAGTCCCCAAACAATAAATGCTGGCGTGGATGCGGAGAGAGAAGAACACTCCAACACTGCTGGTGGGACTGCAAACTAGTTCAACCTCTGTGGATAGCAATATGGAGATACCTTAAAGCGATACAAGCGAATCTACCATTTGATCCAGCAATCCCATTGCTGGGCATCTACCCAAAAGATCCAATGGCACTCCACAAAAATGACACCTGCACTTGAATGTTTATAGCAGCACAACTCATAATTGCAAGGCTGTGGAAACAGCCCAAGCACCCATGAATCCAAGAGTGGATTAATAAAATGTGGTATATGTATACCATGGAGTACTATTCAGGAATATTGACCAGTGGAACAGATCTGAGAATCCTGATATAAAACCATCCTCATATAGCCATGGTATATGTATATGGTATATGTATACCATGGAGTACTATTCAGCTCTAAGAAAGAATGGTGATATAGCACCTCTTGTATTTTCCTGGTTAGAGCTGGAACCCATACTACTAAGTGAAGTATCCCAAGAATGGAAAAACAAGCACCACATATACTCATCAGCAAACTGGTATTGACTGAGCAGCACCTAAGTGGACACATAAGAACTACAGTAATAGGGTATTGGGCAGGTGGGAGGGGGGAGAGGGTCAGGTGTATACATACATAATGAGCGAGATATGCACCATCTGGGGGATGGTCACGCTGGAAACTCAGACTTGTGGGGGGAGGGGGGGAAAGAGCATTTTTTAAAACCTTAAAATTTGTACCCCCATAATATGCCGAAATAAAAAAATAAATAAATTGTTCAAAATGTCAGAAAATATGTAAAATTAAAACACTAACACATTCATTACATTCCTTTGCATAAAATTAATAAAAGACAAAAAATCAATTTTATTTCATAAATATCTTTGAGGCAGAGATCTTAATTCCCCAATATAACCTTCCATTCTGGAAGAATTCTAAATTATTTTCTTGATTGACAGAATACAATTGATCTATGAGATACAGACAATATTAGGCAGCATTAAAGAAAAGAAGAATATCAAAAGGGAAGGTAAACTCTTTCAAAGAGGATTTGAAAATCAAGTTATACTTGGCTAAATATAAAACTAAAGAAGAGGTGAATAATTGAAGAAATAAAACACTGAGCTATTCTAAAAAATTTTCTACCTAAAAATTGTATTTATAATTTAACAGGCATCCTTTACATGTCTAATAGGTTTCTGAGAATAAAGAAAATCCATAGGGCCTCAAAAAATGTGGGGGAGCAAAAAAGTGGTGGTGGGGGGCAGGGCTGAAAATTGGTGTAATAATCTTGAACCAACACCATGGCTGCCCTAAAGGTATTTGCTAATAATAGTGACCTAGACTTTAACAGCAGGACAAAGAAGAGAGACTGGGCCTTGATCCCCAGCATGGGGTTGAGTTAGAGCTAATATTACTACATGAAAGCAGAAACCTTGAAAAGTTATATTCCCTCTGATAAGATCCATTACAAAGTCCAGCACAACAACAAAGCAAAATGATAAGGTAATTTATCTGTTTAAGTTTCAGTTCCAGATAGAAAAGGCTTAGAGAATCTGAGCTTAAGATGTCAGCAAGATGACCAACCAGAAGCCCCTATAGCTTATTACCCCCCCAAAAGACAGCCTCAACAAATAATAAACAGCTATATTTTAATAAAACTAATTAAAGGAGAACACTGGAGTACATCAAAGGAGTAAGAGAAATCCCAGTGACCACTGAAACTCAGGACAGCCACCCAGAGAAATGAAGGAAACACCTCCCCCCCACCCCCCAAAAGGGATGAGCTAGGAACCAGGAGGAACTCCTTCCTGTGGGGAAAGGTAAGGAAGAGGATCCCAGCATCACACCTTGGATACCTACATTCCTCACATCTGGGGTCCCCTGCAGTCCTCACGGGCACTAAGCCAGACTCAGGGAGCTGCTTGGAGGCCCCACTGCTGTGCTCTCCCCAGCCCCAGAAGGAGTCGATTCTGTGCCCTGGCCCCCGTGGCCCGTGTGGCTACTTCACAATGCCATCTTCAAAGTGGAACTACTGCTGGAGTGCGCCTTGCTCCAGGGCTAGGCCCATGGCATCCCTCATCTCTGGGACTAAGAAACTGCCAAACCACACCCACTCGGTGGCTTACAACCCCAAGCAGAGCTGCAACCAGATGTTATACCCTTTCCCCAAGGCCAAGCAGCAGTGCAGGGGCTTCCCCACCCCCTCCCATATCCCAGTCCTCAGTTGTGGCTGGAGCTGAAGTCACACCCTCCCTCTTGGAGAAATGGTGCTTTGGTAGAATCACTTCATCATCTCTCTCAGTTGTAACTGCACCCTGCCCCTAAAGGCCTGGGCTAAAGCCACACACTGCCTCCTAAGAAAACCGCGCCTTGGAAGATATGTTCTAAAAACCTCTCCTTGTTGCTACGGAACCCTGCCCTGCTCTGCCGGAGCTGAAGCAACACAAGCCATCCCAGGGAAACAATGCCTTGGGTAACTACAGCAGTCACTCTCCTCTATGCCTAAGCTAAAGCAGTATTCTATCTCCTAGGAAAATGGCATCTTTGCTGCCCAGGCAGTCACGCCTCCCCAGTGCCTAAGTTAAAGCAATGCCCTGCCTCCCAGAATGGTCACCCATAGCTACGCTGATATGGTGCCCAGCATCCCAGGGAAATAGTGCCTGGACTCTTGGCCTGAGGTGAAGAGGCACATCACCCACTGGGGAAGTAGTGCCCTGGCCTAGCTGAGCAGCTACACACCCCAGGGCTGAGTTGACATAGTATCTGGCATCCCAGGAAAATGGAAGTAGCTAAGCTGAGACAGCCCACCCTACAAGCCTAACAACTCTAGCACCCTGATTCTCTGGACCTCAACTAGCCTCCTAGAGTTTGATCTGCTGAAACATCCATCTCCCAGGAAAGTGGAGTCATTGCTGTGCTGCTCCCTGCACATCAGGGCCCAAATAACAAGTGTGCACTGCCATTTCAGGGTATTTGCTGCCAATTCAGTAATGTTGCATTATACAAAATCAACATACAAAAATCAGCAGCATTTCTATATGCCAACAGCAAACAACCTGAAAAAGAAACCAAGAAAGTAATACCATTTACGATAGCTACAAATAAAATAAAATACCTAGGAATAAACTTAACCAAAGAAGTGAAAGATCACTACAATGAAAATTATAAAACGTGAATGAAAGAAACTGAAGGGGAGACACAAACAAAAATGGAAAGATGTTCCATATTCATGGACTGGAAGAATAAATATTGTTAAAGTGTCCATACTACCCAAAGCACTGTACAGTATCAATGCAATCCCCATGAAAATACCAATGACATTCTTCACAGAAATAGAAAAAAACAATCCTAAATTCCTATGGAACCAAAAAAGAGCCCAAATAGCCAAAGCAATCCTGAGCAAAAAGAACAAATATGAAGGCATGACACTACCTAACTTCAAAATATACTACAAACCTAAAGACACAAACAGCATGGTACTGGCATAAAAACAGACACATAGACCAATGGAACCTGGATATAAATCCACCCATTTACAGTCAACTCATTTTCAGCAAGGGTGCCAAGAACATTCATTGAGGAAAGTATAGTCTCTTCATTAAACGGTGCTGGGAAAACTAGATATCCATATGCAGAAGAATAAAACTAGATCTCTATATCTCACCATATACAAAAATCAAATCAAAATGGATTAAAGATTAAATATAAAATCCAAAACTATAAAACTATTAGAATAAAACACGTGGGAAATGCTTCTGAACATTTTATGGATAAGACCTCAAGAGCACATGTAACAAAAGTAAAAAGAGACAAATAAGATTACATCAAAGTGTAGAGATAACTAGCAGAAAGGGAGAAAATATTTGCAAACTATTCATCCAACAGGAATTAATATCCAGAATATACAAGAAGCTGAAACAACTCAACAGCAAATAAATAAACCCATTAAAAATGGGCATACATTTAAATGGCCAACAGGCATATGCAAAACTGCTCAATATCACTAATCATTAGAGAAATACAAATCAAAGCCACAATAAGATATCATCTCACCCCAGTTAGAATGGCTATTATTATAAAGACAAAAAATAATAAATGCTGGCAAGGGAGCAAGGGAAATTCTTATACACTGTTAGCTGAAATGTAAATTAGTACAGCTATTATGGAAAACAGTATGGAGTTTCCTCAAAAAACTAAAAATAGAACTACCTGATGTCTCTCTGACATCATCTGCTTCTCTTCTATCTTCTTTACTACCATATGACCCAGCAATCCCATGGCTGGATATATGTTCAAAAGAAAGAAAATCAGTATGTCAAAGAAATATCTGTACTCCCATGTTTATTGTAGCACTATCCACAATAGCCAAGATATAGGATCAACCTAAGTGTCCACCAACAGATGAATGGATAAAGAAAATGTAGCATACATACACATCAGAATACTATAGCCATTAAAAAAAACAAAATCCTGCCATTCACACCAATATAGATGAGCTTGGAGGACATTATATTAAGTAAAATAAGATGAGCACAGAAAAATATCATATGTTCTCACTCATATTTGGAAGGTAAAATAGTTGATCTCACAGAATTAGTGAGCAGAGAATAGTGGTGACTAGAGCCTGGGAAGTGGGTATGGGGGATATAGCCAGAGTGTGATTTATGGATACAAAATTACAGCTAGGTAGGAGGAACAGGCTCTAGTGTTCTGTAGCACTATAGGGTGACTATGAATTAACAATAATTTATTGTACATTTTCAAATAGCTACAAGAGCAGATTTTAAATGTTTCCAATACACAGAAATGATAAATGTTTGCGGAGATGGATAAGCTAATTACCCTGATTTGATCATTACACATTGTATACATGTATCAAAATATCACACTGTACCCCATAAATATGTATAATGATTATGTGTTACTCAAAAAAAATGATAAAAATAAAATAAGAAATTTTAAAAACATCTGAAACTGAAGCTGAAAACAAACACTAAGTGGTCTTAAGTTCTTGTACCTTGAAATGCCTGGCATAAGCAAATATAATCCCTTTCTGTGGGAATTTACTCTTAATCCAAGCCCCATAAGATTCCCACATATTGAGTAACCCCAAAATAAATTCACAATCTAAAATTACAAAATTCACAGGGAGATAAAACACCAGAAGTGAAGTCAACAGAAAAAACAAACAGCAGAATTAGAACTCTATGAACATCAACTATTAGAAATAACAAACACAGAATATATAATAACTGCTTAAAAAATTAAAAAGAGGAAACAAACACAAGCAAGGAAAAGATTATCAAAAACAAACAAACCAAATAAAATTTCTAGCAATGAAAAATATAATAATTTAACCACAAACTAACAATAAAAAGATATTTTTTGCTTTCCAAGTTGCAGTAAAATGAACTCTAATAAAATAATGCCATTAAATCTAAAAAAAAAATAAAAAGATATTTTTTCAAACAGTATTTTAAACAATTGGAGGAAATGTATTATGAACTAGTCATTAGATGATCCAGGATTTTTGTTAATTTGCATTAGGTATGATAATGGCATTGTGATTATTTAAGATGTCAATATTTTTTACAGGTGTATACTAAAGTTATCTGGGATTTTTTTCAAAATACAGCAGCAAAGAACAAAAAAGGAATAGATGAAACAAATGTATAAAAATAAAATGTGGGAAATATTAAATCTGAGTGATATGTATCTAAAAAATTTTTCACAATAAGAATAAAATGAAAACTCAATGAATACTGTGATCGGAATATTAGATAAAGCCAAAAAGAGAACTAGAGAATTGAAAGACAGATCTGAAGAGAATATCCAGATTGTGAGTAAAACTTAAAGAAAAAATAAACCCCCTCACCTTCCTTTGGGCTCACTGCTGCAGGGAGACCATTCCAATCCAGGGTCCAAGTAGGGCAAGGGTGGGGAGAAAACATCACTTCGATGCCTTTTTCCTAGAAAGGAAATATCCTCTTTCCAATTAATGAATTAATAAACTCTTATTATGTTCTTGAAAGCCAAATTTCTATTTTCTATACTGGCAAAGAGGAGCATAAATAATAATAATCATCAGAGATTCCCCCAAATATTTATTCATTACATAAAAAATACAATATGCTGGGGTTTTTGATAGGACAGTTACTTGCCTATTATTTTTTATATTGAGATAATAAAAAGTAATGCTATTTTTAAATTATTACTAAAAAATACATAGAACAAGGAACCTAGAAATATATTGGATAGTAAAAAGTCAGCTGAAGATAAATTTTAGCAAAAACAATCCAGACACAGATAATAAAAAAGTGACTTTTTATATGTCCATCAATGTCTGCTTTACATATATGAAAACTGCCAAAGCCCACGAGCTATGCTTACAGCACTAAAATGCTGCCACTTCAACACGTATCCCAAAACATCACTCATACCAGTCCTTTAAAAGTGCCTGTAATGTCTCTAGAAAAGGATTCCTCTGGTTTAGCCAGATAGTTTCCAACATTTTCAAGAATGAAACCACTTTTCAATATATTAAAAAAATTCTCAGGTCCCTTCCGCATGTTAGAAGAGGTACATTTATTTATTGGATCTACAGACAGTACATGACATACACGTGGACCCACAGACCCCTGCCGATTACATGCTAGGTCCATAGTCCACAGCATATCTACTATCCACGGTTCAGGTATTTTTATCTCTAGGATCAACCTATGCAAAAGAAAAATCACTGAGAATCCAGCATTGAACCCTTTTGTATCAGTTACTTTGAGATTACTTTCCATTACAAAAACTAGCTTGATTTGAGTCCCAAAAGAAATAATATATCCTTTTGTTATGGATAGAGATCTAATTATTGATCTAGAAATCTAGAGCACTCATTTGCCTCCAGAAAGATAAACACATCTCTCTGACATCATCTGCTTCTCTTCTATCTTCTTTACTCTAGTCTAGCCACACCTTGCTATTCCTCATTTCAATTAATTTATTCCTACCTTAGGGTCTTTTTAAAAATATAACCATATTGACATATAATTTATTACATATACCATAAAATGTACCCATTTAAAGCAGGTAGTTCACTGGTTTTTAGAATATTCACAGTTGTTCAACTGTTACCACTATTTAATTTTAGAATATTTTCATCATTCAAAGAATAATGTCTATACCTACTCAAGAAGTGAACCAGAAATCCCTCAACTGTGTAACCATCTAATTAAGAGACATCAAGCAGGGCACGGTGGGTCACGCCTATAATCCTAGCACTCTGGGAGGCTGAGGCAGGAGGATCGCTCAAGGTAAGAAGTTCGAGACCAGTCTGAGCAAGAGCAAGACTC
The DNA here is from genome assembly GCF_040939455.1 of Microcebus murinus. Classification (NCBI taxonomy): domain Eukaryota; kingdom Metazoa; phylum Chordata; class Mammalia; order Primates; family Cheirogaleidae; genus Microcebus; species Microcebus murinus. The sequence continues at coordinate 17,840,679 of NC_134130.1, forward strand.
CATCTCTACTAAAAATAGAAAGAAATTAATTGGCCAACAAAAAATATATAGAAAAAATTAGCCAGGCATGGTGGCGCACACCTGTAGTCCCAGCTACTTGGGAGGCTGAGGCAGGAGGATCGCTTGAGCCTAGGAGTTGGAAGTTGCTGAGAGCTAGGCTGATGCCACGGCCTTTACCCTGGGCAACAGAATTAGACTCTGTCTCAAAAAAAAAGAGACATCAAAATCTAGACATGCTTGATAACTTCTAAAATCATTTGTATAATCATGTTTCATTATTTTATCTACAGGCTACAGAGTTTAGCTAAAGAGTATCCCTACCAAAGTCTTCTTGTACATTTCTAAATAAGTAAACTTTCCATTCTCTACAAAACTCAAATACTTCCTCATCCAAATAGGAAAATATAATGAATATTCTTTCAGTACAACTCAGATGAATAATTTATTTCATAAATTATCCTCTATTTAAATAAATCTTCAAATCATCTATTAAAAGCAAAACATTTTTGCACACTATTTCAAATGGTAGGGAAAAGAAAACCTATTATTGAAAACTTTATAATTGGTATTATTAGAAACAAACAAACAAAAAAAAACAAATTATGAGGCTGGGAGCAGTGGCTCATGCCTGTACTACTAGCACTTTGGGAGGCCAAAGCAGGAAGATTGCTTGAGATGAAGCTAGGAGTTCGAGACCAGCCTGGGCAACATAGGAAGACATTTTTCTACAAAAAATAAAAAATTAGCTGGGCATGGTAGTGTGTGCCTGTAGTCCTAGCTACTTGGGAAGCTGTCGTAGAAGGATCACTTGAACCCAAGAGTTTGAGGTTGCTGTGAGCTATGATCACATCTAAAGCATTCTAGCCCAGGTGACAGAGGGAGGCCATGTCTCAAATTTAAAAAAGTAAAAGAAAAGAAACAAGTTATGCCCCAAAGAGGAAAAAAAATCATATGTATTCTCATTATATAACAGACACATTAAAATAAAAAATTAAACTAAAAATAAAATTCAAAGAATTTCAACGTTGTAAATTTAGACTTAGAAAGTAAATTGAGATATTCACCTTTATATTTCTTTAACTTCAAATCATCATCTCAAACTAAAAGAGACTGAGACCAAAACCTTGCACTAGGAAAACATCAGGTTAAAATAACACACCTGAATATAAAAAAATGTTTTGAGAAAAATGCTTTTTTAAAGTATATTGTGACTTTCTTGGCTCCAAAGATGCACATTAAAAATCTTCAATTTACTATACTTTGCTTAAATGCAACAGACTAGTGGAAATATTAATTGGTAAAGAGTAATGTAAGATAGCTACAAATAAAATTTACAACAAAAATAATGCTGACAAATAATGACAAGTTGGGCCAGAATACTAAGCAACATTATTCATATGGAACTTTTCAAAGAAAATTTTAATGAAGCAATTTAAATACCATTAACTTGGTCATAGTTGGTCTCGGTCCTCCTACGAATAAAGGATCATTTTGCTCTTCTCCACCAGGCATGTCATTTAAGTTTGGATGCTGTTCATTTGAGGGACTCAACAACTCTGGTAAATGAAGAAATTGGATCCCACACTTGGAAGCTGCTGCTTTTACTCCTGGCACTTCCTGAATCCTCTGGTACCAAGAAGCTAGCAGTGGAAATTCTACTAGCTTCTCAGAAAATTTCTCACAGATAATTACCTAGGCAGAAAAAAGATAAAACACATTATCATATATTTGTTTATTGTATTGAGGTAACCTTATGTACCACAAAAATCACACATTTTAATTGCATAATGCAAACAATGAGTCTTAATATATTTATGAAGTTGTGCAACTACCACGACAATGTAGTTCTAGAACACTCTATCACCTCTAACAGCTCCGTTGTGATGACATTTGCAGCCAATCTCTGCTCCCATGGTCAGTTATAGGTAACCACGGAGTGCTTTCCATATTTATAATTTTCTTACCTTTTCTAGAATTTCATATAAACTGATCATGGTCAGTTGTAGGCAACCAATGATGTGCTTTCCATGTTTATAATTTTACCTTTTCTAGAATTTCATATAAATAGGATCACAAAATGTCTTTTATCATTTAGCATTATGTTTTTGAGGTACATCCATATAGTTGCATTTATCAAGTTTGTTTCTTTTTATTGTGAATAATAGTCATTATGTAGATGTAGTTTACTTATCCATTCCCTAGTTGAGGGACATTTACATGTTTTCAGTTTTTTAGCTGTTACAAATAATATGGCTATATATATTCATGTACCAGTATTTGTGTGGAAATGTTTTTCATTTCTTAGAAGTGGATACCTAAGAGTCAAGTTGGTAGCTTGTATGGTAACTGCACATTTAGCTTTTAAAGAAACTGCCAAATTGTTCTCCAGGGTGGCCATACTATTTTACAATTCCCACTAGCAATCCACGGAGGTTCCAGTTTCTCCACAACTTGCCAACACTTAGTATTATCGGTCTTTTTAATTTAATCATTCTTGTGGGTATGTAGTAATATCATATTGTGTTTTCATTTGCATTTTGCCTGTTATTAATGATGTTGAGCATCTTTTCATGTGCTTATTTGCTATTTGTATATCTTCCTTGGTGATGTGTCTTGTATGTTTTCATCATTCATTTCATAATATAACAACTAGAGCAATTCAGCAATAAGAAAATGAATAATCCAATTAAAAAATGGGCAAAAGATCTGAGCAGACACCTTACCATATGAAAAAATGCTCACCATCATATTTCATTAGGGAATAGCAAATTAAACAAGGAGCTACTACATACCCATTAGAATGATGAAAATCCAAAACACCGATGACACCAAATGATGGTGAAGGTGTGGAGTAGCAGGAACTCTCATTGCTGGTGGGAATGCAAAATAGTACAGCCACTTTGAGATACAGTTTGGCAGTTTCTTACAAAACTAAATATTCTCTTACCATACAGTCTACCAATCATGCTCCAAATAAGCTGATCACACAAAAACCTGCACACAGATGTTTATAGCAGCTTTACTCACATTTGCCAAAACTTGGAAGTAACCAAGATGCCCTTCAATAGGTGAATGGATAAATGGTGGTACATTCATACAGTGGAAAACAACACTCAATAGAAAAAGAAGAAAGAATAATTCCAAGAAAAATCGATATAAATAACAATGACAACATTTATAGATGTTTATAAATGCTACAACTGAAAATCATTTTGGAAAACTTTATGTCTTATGTTCAATTGTCTATCATCTTTCATCGGTAGCATATTTTTAACCTTCTCCAAGAACTCTTCCATAATCAACTTCCTTCAAATCTGGAAACCCTTTCATCTATAATTCATAGCCAAGAACACAGTCTAAGAACACTGTCCCTGGCCCTCAGTATATTAATACTTGATAAGGTCTCAACACTGACTATGGAGAGTTAAATGGGACATTATCTCAAAAACCTAAAATCATTACTATGTGCTTATTTATGAAAATTAGTTTAAGTGGTTAATGGAGAAAAAAGTAAATTGAAGTATTGACTTCCTCAAAGCAAATTATGTAACATTTTTAAATTGTCACAACTTAAGGTCTATAGAGAGTTTACAATCATGATGTATCTTGAGGAGTCTCAATGGAAGTTTTGCAGCTCACTGGAGAAATATGGAAATGGAGAGTTTGCACTCATTTTAATAGTGACCCAAAGTTCCATTTTTTTTGTGTATCTGAAGCCATCTTCTATGAATGTATGAACTATTATTTAAAGCCTAAACAATATTACTTAAAAATAGTGTAAGGGCCGGGCATAGTGGCTCATGCCTGAAATCCTAGCACTCTTGGAGGCCAAGGCAGGCGGATCGTTAGAGCTCAGGAGTTTGAAACCAGCCTGAGCAATAGCGAGACCCCATCTCTACTAAAAACAGAAAGAAATTAGCTAGCCAACTAAAAATACATACAAAAAATTATCCAGGCACGGTGACACATGCCTGCAGTTCCAACTACTCGGGAGGCTGAGGTAGGAGGATTGCTTGAGCCCAGGAGTTGGAGGTTGCTGTGAGCTAGGTTGATGCCATAGCACTCTAGCCTGGGCAATAGAGTAAGACTCTGTCTCAAAAAAAAAAAAAATAGTGTAAGATGAACACCTCAGGACCATATTTTTAAAAAATATGACAGGTAAAAATGACAGGTAAAGAGAACATTTCACTAAAGTAAAATAGTAAGGAGATACAATATAAATATTTAGAACTGAAAAAGATAACGGCACTATTAGGAGGATTTCTATTTTATAAAACAGCTTTTATTTATTCAAATTAGAAAAATGAAAAACTATGACGGCTGATAAAAATCCGTAACCTTTTGTTTTCTCTTGCTCAGATGCTTTCTCCCTACCACTACTACCAAATTCACTTTCTTTAAAAATTAGAGTACTCCTGTTTCTTTGGGAAGCTCTGAATGTTGTTTCCATAGAAATCACTGTAATGTCACAAACAGATAAGACTTAAAATTATGAACAGATAAGTAAAAAGGTCAAGTCACAGAAAATCTCTGCAAATATATCTAGCAATAAGTATCAAAGCATGAGCCAGAAAGGACAGATGATTCATGAAAAATTCACACTATATGTCTATATTACTATATGTTAACTGAACTTTGAGATTAAATAAGCACAAGTGATTGATTATAAGATCAGGGGCTGTATCTAACTCTCTTGGAATACTACAAGCAGTTAAAACACTGCTTTGCAAATAATACTCTGTAGAGTAAATGAACAAATGATCAAGAATCCATTTATTATCTTCACAGAGTAATCTCCTAAATTAGTATCTTTCAAACTGCTGTTCGTGACCCATTAGGAGGTTGTGAAATCAACACAGTAGGTTTACAAATATGAAATAGGATATATCAGAGCATAAATCACATAGTAAGTTATTTTGTAAGCATTTATCAACGTGTATATAATATAAAGATATACATTTATTTGTTTACTTATTCACCTTGTAAAATGTATTACAGCCCCCCTCAGTATCCATGGGGATTCATTCCAAGACCTCCCACAGATACCAAAATCTGCAGATACTCAAGTCCCCTATATAAAATTGTGTAATATTTGCATATATAACCTATGCACATCCTCCTATATACTTTAGACAGGCAGGCAGGTTGGAGAGGAGGCAGGAGCAGAAAGCAATTTGAAATCTCCAGGGCGCGGTGCAAGGTCGCCTTTGCTGGGAGATCTGTAAACACCAGTGGCTTATACCTCGCTTGTGAAGGGACAGAAAAGCGAGACAGATTGCTCATTTGACTGAGTTGCCCGGTGGATTCAGGCGACCCAAGTGCTGCTGGGGAGGGAGCGGAAGAGGGGGCGAGCGCCATCCTCCCCGGACCCTCCCAGGGGTCTCCAACAGCCCAAGCCCGGCCGCTGGGGACGAGGAAAGTTTTCACCCCTCGGTGGAACTTGTCTGCGGACCCCAGCCGCTTGAGCCCTGCTGGGGAAGGGGCGGAAGGGAGGGCGGGAGCCAGGGATCTGCCCAAGATCGCCCAAGCTCCGCTGGCGACTCACGGAAAAGGGATAGTTTTCACCCCTCAGTGGAGCTTCTCAGTGGTCCCTGGCAGCTCAAGCGCTGGTGAGGGAGCAGAAGAGGGAAGGAGCTCACTCCTTGGTGAAGCCTCCTGGCAGATCCCAGTGTCTCAAGTCCCACCAGGGAGGGGAGGGAAGAGGGAGAGAGATTGCTCCCCAGGTGGTGTTCCCCCTCAGGCAGTTCTCCATCACACCCAATTGCTTCTGCTTTGCTCCTAACGAATAGATCCCACCCTAACAGGGTGGAAATAGGAAAGGGAGTGATTTTCCAACTCTGACGTGGGACGAGGGAAATCAAGAATTTCTTCGAACAAAATGATAATAGTGATACTTCTTACCAAAACCTGTGGGATACAGCAAAAGCTTACCTAAGAGGAAAACTAATAGCAATTAACGTTCACATCCAAAAAACAGAAAGCTTAGATACCGACAACCTAATGAATAAGCTCAAAGAATTGGAAAAAGAAGAGCAAACAATTTCCAATCCTAATAGAAGAAAAGAAATAACAAAAGATCAAAGCAGAACTGAATGAAATGGAGAACAAGAGAACTATACTAAAGATCAACAAAAACCAGAAGCTGGTTTTTCGAAAAGATAAACAAAATTGATGGCCCTCTTGCTAGACTGACAAGGACCCAAAGTGAAAGGACTCTAATAAACTCAATAAGAAATGAAAAAGGAGAAATCACAACAGACATCACAGAAATACAAAACATTATATTTGACTACTATAAAAAACTGTATGCCCCAAAACTACAGAACAAAGACAAAATTGACAAATTCTTGGATTCATACAACCTCCCTAAGTTCACCTAGGAGGCAACAGAATTCCTGAAGAGACCAATCTCAAGCTCAGAAATTGAAGCAGTAATTAAAAACCTCCCTAAACGTAAAAGTCCCGGGCCAGATGGCTACACTTTAGAATTCTACCAAACATACAAAGATGATCACATACCTATACTACAGAAACTATTCCACACCATTGAGAAGGATGGTATCCTTCCTAACTCATTCTACGAAGCCAATATCACCTTGATACCAAAGCCAGGAAAGGACACAACAACAACAAAAAGAAAATTACAGACCAATATCCCTCATGAATACAGATGCAAAAATCCTAAATAAAATTTCAGCGAATAGAATTCAGCAGCACATCAAAAAAATAATTCACCATGACCAGGTGGGCTTTATTCCAGAGATGCAAGGATGGTTCAACATACGCAAGTCTATAAATACAATTCACTTCATAAATAAAATCAAGAACAAAGACCATATGATTCTGTCAAAAGATGCAGAAAAAGCATTTGACAAAGTCCAACACACCTTTATGATAAAAACTCTTATTAACAAAATAGGCATAGACAGCTCATATCTTAAATTTATCAAATCCATCTACAACAAACCCACTGCTAATATCATTATAAACGGGGAAAAGTTGAAATCTTTCCCCCTTTGATCCGGAACTAGACGAGGATGCCCACTATCTCTTCTGCTATTCAATATAGTGCTTAAAGTCCTAGCAACAGCAATCAAGCAGGAGAGGGGTATTAAGGGCATGCAAGTGGGGGCAGATGAAATCAAATTCTCACTCTTTGCTGATGATATGATATTATACCTAGAAAATCCCATGGACTCTTCCAAGAGACTCCTAGACTTGATAACTGAATTTGGTAAACTTTCAGCTTATAAAATCAATATACACAAATCAGAAGCATTCATATATTCCAAGAACCACCAAGCAGAAACTCAAATCAAAAACGCAATATCCTTTACTATAGTCCCAAAGAAAATTAAATATCTAGGAGTATCCTTAACAAAAGATACAAAAGATTTATATAGCGAGAACTATGAAACACTAAAAAAGAAATTGCAGAAGATTTAAACAATGGAAAAATCTACCTTGTTCATGGATTGGATGAATCAATATAGTTAAAATGTCAATATTACCTAAAGTGAGCTACAGAATAAATGCAATCCCCATCAAAATACCATCAGCATTCTTTACAGATCTAGAAAAAATAATTCTTCACTTCGTATGGAACCAGAAAAAACCTCGTATAGCCAAAGCAATCTTAAATAAAAAGAACAAACTAGGAGGCATCAGTCTTCCTGACTTCAAGCTGTACTATAAAGCAATAGTAGTTAAATCAGCCTGGTATTGGCACAAGAACAGAAGCATGGATATCTGGAATAGATCTGAGATACCAGAGATGAAACCATCAGTATATGGTAATCTAATCTTTGATAAAGTTGACAAAAATATACACTGGGGAAAAGAATCTCTCTTCAATAAATGGTGCTGGGAAAACTGGTTAGCTACATGCAGAAGAGTGAATCAGGATCCCTACCTCTCACCTCTCACAAAAATTCACTCAAGATGGATAACAGATTTAAACTTAAGGCATGAAACCTTAAGAATCCTAGAAAAAGGCCGGGCGCTGTGGCTCATGCCTGTAATCCTAGCTCTTGGGAGGCCGAGGCGGGCGGATTGCTCGAGGTCAGGAGTTCAAAACCAGCCTGAGCAAGAGCGAGACCCCGTCTCTACTGTAAATAGAAAGAAATTAATTGGCCAACTGATATATATATAAAAAATTAGCCGGGCATGGTGGCGCATGCCTGTAGTCCCAGCTACTCGGGGGGCTGAGGCAGAAGGATCACTCAAGCCCAGGAGTTTGAGGTTGCTGTGAGCTAGGCTGACGCCACGGCACTCACTCTAGCCTGGACAACAAAGTGAGACTCTGTCTCAAAAAAAAAAAAAAAAAAAAAAAAGAATCCTAGAAAAAGATGTTGGGAAAACCCTATCAGATATTGGTCTAGGCAAAGAATTTTTGAGGAAGAACCCCAAGGCAATCACTGTAGCATCAAAAATAAACAAATGGGATCTTGATCAAATTAACAAGGTTCTGCACAGCCAAGGAAACCATCAGTGGAGCAAATAGACAACCCACAGAGTAGGAAAAAATATTTGCTTTCTACACCTCTGCTAAAGGTCTAATAACAACAATCTATCTAGAACTCAAAAGAATTAACAAGAAAAAAATCAAACAATCCCATCAAGAAATGGGTGATGGAAATGAACAGAAACTTCTCCAAAGAAGACAGAATAATGTCCTGCAAACATATAAAAAAAATGCTCAATATCTCTAGTCATCAGAGAAATGCAAACCACAATGAGATTCCACCTAACCCCAGTAAGAATGGCCTATATCAAGAAATCCCAAAACAACAAATGCTGGCGAGGATGCAGAGAGAGAGGAACACTCTTAGACTACTGGTGGGACTGCATATTGGTGCAATCTTTGTAGAAAAGAATTTGGAGATACCACAAACAGCTAGATATACAAATACCATTCGACCCTGCAATAGCATTGTTGGGCATCTACCCAAAAGAGCATAAGACACTCTATTATAAAGACATCTGCACCCGAATGCTTATGGCAGCACAATTCACTATTGCACGGTCATGGAAACTACCCAAGTGCCCGTCAATTCATGAGTGGATAAATAAAATGTGGTATATGCTCACAATGGAATTTTACTCAATTCTAAGAAATGACAGTGAGCTAGCACCATTTATGCTATCCTGGATTAAGCTTAAGCCCATTATCCAAAGTGAGGCGACACAAGACATGGAAAATGGGTCCCACATCTACACGCCATCAAATTGGTACTGACTGATTAAAACTATGGTTCTCAAATGGTGTTAATGTTCACCAGGGATTCGGGGGGGCGTGGGGGGGGACCCAATCTTAGGGATTGGTGAGCATTTTGGAGGGGAAGGGCATAACTGGAACCCTTCTTAGGGAGAGGCAAAGATATACAATGTAACTAAAATGTCAAAAACAAACAAACAAAAAAGAAGAAAAAAACTTTTCATCGGGTGATGGGCAGGTGGGGCGGGGGAGGAGGAGAAGAGTGCGTACTTATATAATGTGTGCAGTGCGCACCACCGGGGGATCGGACACGCGTGACTCTCCCGCACATCTCTAGTCATCTCCCAACCTCTGGCACATCTCTAGTCATCTCCCAACCTCTGGCACATCTCTAGTCATCTCCCAACCCCTGGCACACCTCTAGTCATCTCCCAACCTCTGGCACATCTCTAGTCATCCCCAAACCTCTGGCACATCTCTAGTCATCCCCCAACCTCTGGCACATCTCTAGTCATCTCCCAACCTCTGGCACATCTCTAGTCATCCCCCAACCTCTGGCACACCTCTAGTCATCTCCCAACCTCTGGCACACCTCTAGTCATCTCCCAACCTCTGGCACATCTCTAGTCATCTCCCAACCTCTGGCACATCTCTAGTCATCTCCCAACCTCTGGCACATCTCTAGTCATCCCCCAACCTCTGGCACACCTCTAGTCATCTCCCAACCTCTGGCACACCTCTAGTCATCTCCCAACCTCTGGCACATCTCTAGTCATCTCCCAACCCCTGGCACACCTCTAGTCATCTCCCAACCTCTGGCACATCTCTAGTCATCTCCAACCCCTGGCACACCTCTAGTCATCTCCCAACCTCTGGCACACCTCTAGTCATCTCCCAACCTCTGGCACATCTCTAGTCATCTCCCAACCCCTGGCACACCTCTAGTCATCTCCCAACCTCTGGCACACCTCTAGTCATCTCCCAACCTCTGGCACACCTCTAGTCATCTCCCAACCTCTGGCACATCTCCAGTCATCTCCAACCCCTGGCACACCTCCAGTCATCTCCCAACCTCTGGCACACCTCTAGTCATCTCCCAACCTCTGGCACATCTCTAGTCATCTCCCAACCTCTGGCACATCTCTAGTCATCTCCCAACCCCTGGCACACCTCTAGTCATCTCCCAACCTCTGGCACATCTCTAGTCATCTCCCAACCTCTGGCACATCTCTAGTCATCCCCCAACCTCTGGCACACCTCTAGTCATCTCCCAACCTCTGGCACATCTCTAGTCATCTCCCAACCTCTGGCACATCTCTAGTCATCCCCCAACCTCTGGCACATCTCTAGTCATCCCCCAACCTCTGGCACATCTCTAGTCATCTCCCAACCTCTGGCACATCTCTAGTCATCTCCCAACCTCTGGCACACCTCTAGTCATCTCCCAACCTCTGGCACATCTCTAGTCGTCTCCCAACCTCTGGCACACCTCTAGTCATCTCCCACCCTCTGGCACATCTCTAGTCATCTCCCAACCTCTGGCACATCTCCCTCTAGGGGAGGGAGGGGGGCAGGGGCAATATTTGTAACCCTAACAATATTTGTACCACCATAATATGATGAAATAAAAGGAAGAAAAAAACCTGAAAACTCTTAAGGACTTAATGCATAGGAGAAGATATAGAAAATACAAATTTACCACTAAATAAGTGACATCCATTATTTTTTAATATGCCATCAAACAGTGAGATCCCCGTTGTGTTTCCAATGTTATGTTAATGGGGACACTACAAGAGGTATTTATTTGTGCTCAAAAATAAAGTTCTAAAAGAGGAATAATTTTACTTTAGACAATAAAGATATATATGTTTTTTTAAAAGCTCAATTCAAAGCATTAGAAGTTAAAAGGTAGAAAATTAAATAAGTATTCAAATTATGAAAATAATTTATAAAATGGTAATCCCTCTGTTTCATGGGAGTAGAATAATCTTTTAAATAGTTCTATGAAAATGCACCTGTTTACTAGTAGCAACTGAAAAATAACTATACAATTTTCTGGTTTTGGAGTAGGATTTTGCCCTGGTATCGCTATTCATTACTACTTCTCCCAAATGGTTGCTATACTATCTACTAGAAGAGTATAGCAAAAGAAGCAAATGGAAGAAAACATTAAAAGTATAGATTTTAATTTATTCATTTTAAATCTATTTTTAAAATTTTTCCAAGGAGAGGGTATTGTCAGGCCCATTCCATGAAGAGGAGCGGGGCCACCAGGGGCTAATTTTGTAAGTAACACAGTATCTGCTGAAAAGGAAAAGCTTGAAGCAGGTTTATACCTCAAATCTCAGGTAATATACCTGCTCTTGCTTTGCATCTTTGGCTTTATTTTGTTCAGCATAACTGGGTATTTTCCCTGGTTCTTCTAATTTTGACCTCTGGTAATCCAAACCTTGACTTAGCAAAATTGGCTGTTCTTTTATGTCCTGACCTTATTCCTGTATCTCAGTATCCCATCCCTAGGTACAGTTTTATGCTTCTGATCCAAACCTAGTAGCTTGACCTTGATTACTGATCATGAACTTGATCCTGATTCTGATCACTGGAACTGCCACTCCCTTCACCTCAATGCACCTTAAAGTAAGCACAAAGGCTTAGCAACATAGCCACTGAATGAACTAAACAACTGCCTCTTTACCCAAGATAAAGGAAAAGACTAACAGAAATGACTTGAGGCTTTGGCAAAGAGAAATGAATTCCTGAAAGAAAATGTGTAGATACAGGAAAAACACAAAAGAACAAAGGAAAATATTTTGAGAATTGGTTTGTATATTAAATATCAAAAAAGAATTTAATAATAGAATACATAAAACACATAAGGCCAAGTATACAAGTTTTCCCCTATTATAAACTGAGACAAAAACAAAGCTCCTCAGTAGTATCACGTAGATTACTTCCTGTAGTAAGGCAGATGTCCTCCTGACTTGAGGAAGAAAAAGCCTTCTCTACTAGGAATACTTTGGCCTCAATTAATCCTAATCAGGCAAATGGTATTTAAATTCAGCTAAAATCAAATGCAAATCAGCTAACTTTTTAGTTAGGGCTATCTGGACGACTTACACTCACCTTAATGCAGGTGAATCCACTTGTCTATCTGTTTTGTTGAGTTTGCTATCAACAAAAGACTCAGGTCTTTTTATCACTTTTTTGTTTTTTTTCTAACCCTCAACTCCTCAACTGGGAAGGTCCGACAAGCCTTTATCACTTTGTTTTATTTTCTTGGCAGCACTTACCATTACTTTATAGAAGTATTATTTATTTGTTTACTTTTTTATTTCTATCTTCCCCTACTAAAACGTTAACTCCCTGAGAGCTAGGACTGTATCTGTCTTGCTCATCACTGTAATCCTAGTGCCACACCAGTGCTTGACATAGATAGTACACTTTCATTAAATTTCTCCAATGAATGTGAGGTTGTGCCACTTTGATTCAATCCTTATGAAATTAGAAACAAACACAGTTATTCAGAGAAATCATGAAGACCAAGTATTTCACAATATATCAAATGACTGCTCTAAATACTGAAGTGAGTAATGGGGGTGGGAGTCAGGGATAGAAATATAGAAATTATTACAAATGAACTATATATTCACTAAAATATCTTATCTATTTCATGTATTCTATTATTAAATTCTTTTTTGACATTTAATATACAAACCAATTCTCAAAATATTTTCCTTTGTTCTTTTGTGTTTTTCCTGTATCTACACATTTTCTTTCAAGAATTCATTTCTCTTTGCCAAAGCCTCAAGTCATTTCTGTTAGTCTTTTCCTTTATCTTGGGTAAAGAGGCAGTTGTTTTAGTTCATTCAGTGTTCAGTTTATTCAAGAAAATATAGAAATTATTTTACTAGGAAGGAAAAAATATCTATTGTCTTCTCCCCACTCAGCTCCATGGACACTATGAATACACAGGACAAATGACATTTAAAATACTAATGAATATCTAAACAATTCCTGAATCTCTCTTTTTTTTTTTTTTACATTGTTTTAGTTCTGAAGTTATTTTGGTTGCCAATCTTTGGATTTGCTTCAATTTAGAGGAAAAGAGAACTGTTCTTTTTTTTTTTTTTTTTTTTTTTTTTTTGAGACAGAGTCTCACTTTGTTGCCCAGGCTAGAGTGAGTGCCGTGGCGTCAGCCTAGCTCACAGCAACCTCAAACTCCTGGGCTCGAGTGATCCTTCTGCCTCAGCCTCCCGGGTAGCTGGGACTACAGGCATGCGCCACCATGCCCGGCTAATTTTTTTATATATATATCAGTTGGCCAATTAATTTCTTTCTATTTATAGTAGAGACGGGGTCTCGCTCTTGCTCAGGCTGGTTTTGAACTCCTGACCTTGAGCAATCCGCCCGCCTCGGCCTCCCAAGAGCTAGGATTACAGGCGTGAGCCACAGCGCCCGGCCTTTTTTTTTTTTTTTTGAGACAGAGTCTCACTTTGTCACCCAGGCTAGAGTGAGTGCCGTGGCATCTGCCTAGCTCACAGCAACCTCAATCTCCTGGGCTCAAGCAAGCCTGCTGCCTCAGCCTCTCAAGTAGCTGGGACTACAGGCATGCGCCACCATGCTCGGCTAATTTTTTCTATATATATTAGATGGCCAATTAATTTCTTTCTATTTATAGTAGAGATGGGGTCTCGCTCTTGCTCAGGCTGGTTTCGAACTCCTGACCTCGAGCGGTCCGCCCGCCTCGGCCTCCCAGAGAGCTAGGATTACAGGCGTGAGCCACCGCGCCTGGCCTAAGAGAACTATTCTTTAAAAAAATGACAATTGATCAATACTGATTAATTTATAGATTTTTCATTAGAAGTCTTTTCTCGTCTGTCAGTAGAGATACCCAAAATGTTGGTGATATATAATGGGAATGAAATCTGGTATCTGATTCTTTAGTAGGGAAAAGGGTAAATGCTTCAAGAAAAATACGGCTCTTGAAAACCAGTGGAAGGCTGCAGAGACCAATAGCTTCCTGTGTTCATTCTGGTATTATTTTCACTCTGTTCTTTATTCCTACTTTTCTCTCTCTCTCATTCTCAAAAGCATTCCCCTACTCAGAAAGAAAACTTTCCATCTAATTTTCCCACAGTTTAGCACAGTTAAAGTAGCATAGCAGCTACTTTAATCTTATAGAGAGAAGCATATAGATGACAATAAAATATTTCTGATTTGACAATGTCCAACATAATCAGATTAGTATTTTAAGTGATGAGTAATTATAAAATATAGTAGACAAGATATTTTTAGTTTTTAGTTTTTTTGTATATATATTTTTATTTTGGATCCTCTAATATTAGGAGGTAATCATGACGATTAGAAATTAATAAACATAACAATTACTACTAACATTTAAGCAACACAGAATTAAAAGTCATAATAATTATTAACATTCATTGAGCGGCTTACTATGTGCCAAGTACTGTTCCCCACACTTCACACAAGTTTTCATTTTTTTCTCCCATGGATCGTATTAATCTAGGTACTACTATTATCTCCATTTCACAGATAAGAAAATGGAGACAGATATTAATAACTTGCCCAGGACCAAAATGACAGTAAGATGTGGAACTGGAATTCAAGTCCAGGCAACTCCACCGACTGAAACTCACGGCCATGTACATACTTCAGATCAAACCTTACCAGAAAGTGATGGATACAGGGCAAGAGCACAAGGTCTGTCAAGGTGAAGTAAAGCCCTTCTGCAAACACGTGCTCCAGAGGTGGAAGGTCAGAGGCTTTTGCTTTTCGGATGTGAGAAGGCTCCCTGTGGGTAGTTGCTGCTTTCTCCTGTACTGTGAGCTTCGAGAATGCCACCTTCAGTTCCAGACTCTTGGGTGAAGAGTCCACATCCTCAGATGTTTCCTTCGTGGGGACCTTGCTCTTGGCTTTTCCCTTAGTAAGGGGTAGTCCCGCTCCGGCAGCCTTCTGCTGCTTCAGCTTCTGCCTGCGGAGTTTGTCATCGTTATGGACTCTCACTGGCTCACTGAGCTTTTTCTCCAGCTGCAGTATTTCCACAGGGATAGCTGGGGCCTGCTTAGAAGACTCTCTGAGAAAATTCTCAATGACCAAAGGAATGGTGAGTTCACATAGCCTGGTCCACTGACTAACCTACAAAACAAAAACAAAATTAGAAATGAAAGGATTCTTTACTTTCAGCAGGGCTTGAGGAAAAATAACTGTCTCATTGGGAGGTAAGTCGGGCTAACCACTGCTGGGCTGGGCTTTTATGCTGTATCGAGACACACCACGCTGCTTCAGGGGTAAAAACATTTAAGCAAGGAAGGTTTAGCATTCCCATATCCTCCTTTTACTGAATAAATCATTACTTACCAAAGCTTTTAAAATGTACTTTCCCTGCTCCACCCTCCAAAAAAGCAGGGCTTCCAAAGTGCTGCCATTGCCTTTAAAAATCCTCCATGTGATTAAAGGATTAAAAAAGGAAGTTCTTCTCTAAAAACAATGTCTCCAGACTTCATAAATTAAATCTTAAATTTTCATTTTTCAGTACTGCACTGAAATATTGACATACATGAAGAACAAGTTTAACTATTTTGTAAGTTACTGTGATTTTTTAAATAAATGAATATTTGTTTAAAAACTTATTTCTAACAAGAAGTTATGACATATGTTCAAGCGCATAAATATGTTATCATTTTGTCACTTTAAGTAACAGAAGAGAAAGAGACATTATACTTACTTCGGCACAGGCTTTCAAGCAAGTCTTTTTAAAACCCAGAAGTTCTAAAATTCCCTTCTTTGAGGGGTCTCCTTCAGATGACTTCTGGATTATGTGTCTTAGTACCACAGCAAGTCCTGCTCTACAAAAATTGTCTGGTTGTTCTACTACGGCAGGTAAACAGCAATTCTGGACTATTGGTGGAAGTTCTTGCCTTGAAATAATTTGTATTTTAATATCCTGGGACAGTACATCTCTTAGTAATGAACTGTTTCTACTTTCTTTGGTGAGAACTAAGCAAACTTTAAAGATTTTACAGTCACAGTATGACAATAAAAATAAAGTTACAGATGTATGAAGAGGAAAAATACATCCTTCTGTTTGGTGAGAAAAGTCCAGGTATAGATATTCTTCTGTAAGACTTTTCTTCATGCCTTTCATTTTCTTCTTTCATCTGGTCACCTAAAGCATAAATTGAAGTTGTTATAGGCTTTAGAATATTTAATAATTTAGAAGCTAAAATGAAAGATGAATGTTTTAAAAAGCCTGTTCTAAAAATTAGTAAAAATTTGTGACAGATAGCAATGCTACAAGAATTTCTTCCTAAAGATTGGCTAAATGACTTTGAAAAGAACAATTTCCATCCTGTGCAATTAATTGGGCTTAAGAGTGATTTTACACGCTGCTCCTTTAAAATGAGACCACTTCAGTGTTTTGCAATAAAACCCTCCAAATCCAGTACTTCAGGGTCTCACTGTGAGAAAGAGGAGATAAATAAAATGGGAAATAAGAAATCAACCAAGAATATAGAGAGTTGTCTGGGGATAAGAGCTTTGAGGAATTTTGACAATGCGGGTCCTCCCGCAATGCTTCTGTTTTATGATCCTACAGTATAATAATCAGAGAAGGTACATTCTTTGCATGATGAGAAATGGGTTCTCATAAAGTAAATGATGAGCTGTTGAGTGCTGAAACACAAAATAGAAACATATTTTAACTTCCTCATAACTTAGATGTTGATATCTAAGAGAGCTCAAAGCTAACATGTCTAAAATCTAGTTCCTTACTCTGCCCAACTTCCCTTATCTCAGTTAATGGAACATTGTTCTAGTTTCTCAAGCCAAAAACCTGGGGAGTCATTTTTAATTATGACTTTCTTTCATACCCCTATAACTGAGCCATTAAAAACTTATTTTGGCTCTGTCTTCAATGCATATCCAGAATATGACCATTTCATGACATTCTTGTTGCTTCTACTGTGATCCAAGCCACCGTCACCTCTCTTCTGAATGACGGCAACTGCTGGCTTCCTTGTCTCACTTCTCTGGCATCTCTTCTCAGCACAGCAAAGTGATCCTCTTGAAAATGAAGTAGGAGGAGGGGAATTAAGATGGCAGACAAGAAACACCGCCAGACAGAGTGTCTCTGCAGAAAAGACAGATTCTAGCAGAAATTAGAAGAAAGAAGCAAGAAGACAAGCATAGATCGGACAAGGGTCAGAAGGAGGGGTACCTGAGACCATGGGAGATTCCACGGGAGGAGGTTGCGGAGGAGAACTGGAAGCTCAGACCACCAGAGCAGCCCGGAGACCAGCAGGAAGGGTAGGTGGATATGCTGTTTCCCCTCCCCTACATCTGGGACTGCTGGTGGGCTCCCCAACAGGTGGAGACACCTGCAGACACCAGCCCAGCGACGGCCGCCGCCAGCGAGCGGTAAGCCAGTAGCGGACGCAGCACCAGACTCCCAAATCCCTCTGGGCACCTCCGTGTGCACAGACCCAAGCTGCGGGGCAGGCGCCATATTGCCTCACTCTCCCCCCCACAGACCCTACCCGCGGCTGCCCAGAGAGACAATATAGCCACTAGCCAGAGGCACCTCCAGAGAATGGGACGTTCCTTTTGGGGCCCTACAGCTGATTAAGGGGAACTCAGACTGTGAGCTCCCTCCCCGCCAGCCCTCCCAGGTGCTGCTGGCACGGTGTTCCCAGGAAAATGGGGCAAACCCTGAGGCCGAGAGACATAGACCCAGCTTAGGCTCCCTGTGGGTGAATTGGGACCGGCACTCCTCTCCCTGGTGGGGATATAGTTTGAACTCTGGGGCCCAGAGGTCAGACCTCCAGACTAGTCCCCAGCACCCAGGTCTCGCATTACCCAGGACACAGAAGGGACATACGCAAACAGCCAACTGAGGTGTGTGTGCCTTCAGGGGCAGATCAGCATAATAGAGGGCAACCTCCTACCAAAGGGAGGCCATGAGCCCAGCAAAGGTAGCGTTCCTGCGCAGGGAGGCTCTCCGCCAGCATCACAGCCAGTGGAGGCCTGGTGGCGTGGGCCTGCTGGCAGAGGCCCAGGAGTAGCTGCGGAATTGGGGAGGGTGGAAAGAAGCGAGGCCCACTCCAGACTGCGGGTCTCAGACAGCCCCACCCCACACGCAGACTTTCTGGCTAAGCAGGGCCATTCCAGCCCCGCCCTGACAGCTTTTCCTGGAAGCAGAGAACAGAACTTTGACCCCTGCTAAAGGATTGGTGGTGCCTGAGGGCAGGCTTACCCAACCCAGCTCCGCCCACTCTCCTAGACCAGCCTTCACTGAGGGGGAGAAAAGGACACATCTGGAAGTCCCAGAGTCCCACCGACCACCTGAGGCACTAGAGTGCCTCCCTACAGGAACAAGAGCTGATAACAGGACACAAAAACAACAGCATAGCCTGTTCCTCCAAGCAAGCACCACCTACTGACAGGGAGGGCATCCTGCATACCCTTTTCACGGCACCTACTGACTCATTATACAGGGAGTGGTTGAATCTCACCCACAGACACCACCTACTGGATCAGAAACTAAACAAGGCGTGTGAATACCCAAACAAAAACCTAAAAGAAAGAAACAACAACTGATCGACATGGGAAGAAATCAGTGAAGGAACTCCAGAAATAGGAAGAACCAAACGGAAAACAAACCCCCAAAGAGGAGCATCAGCCCCCTAGAAATGGACACCAACCAAAGTCAGGCAACCAAAATGGCAGAAGACGAATTTCGAATGTGGATCATAAGAAAATTCAACGACCTGCAAGAACAACTCAATAACCAACACAAAGAAACCACAAAAAGCCTCCAGGACCTGGAACAAAAGTTCACTAAAGAAATCGACACAATAAAGAAAAGTTTAATCGAACTCCTGAAAATGAAGAATCAATTCAGGGAACTACAAAATACAGTGGAAAGTCTCAAGAACAGGGTAGAGCAAAAAGAAGAAAGAATCTCAGGGATTGAAGATAACACCCTCCAATTAAATAAATCAGTCACAGAGATAGAGCAGAGAAACAAGAGAAAAGAGCAAAGCCTACAAGAGATGTGGCATTATGTGAAGAAACCTAATGTGAGGGTCAGAGGGTTACCAGAAGGGGAAGAAGACAACACTCAAGGGTTGGACAAGCAGTTTGAAGATATAATAGAGGAAAATTTCCCAGGCCTTGCTCAAAATCTCGATATACAAGTTCAAGAAGCTCAAAGGACCCCTGGGAGATTCAATGCAAACAGGAAGACATCACGACATGCAGTCATCAGACTGACCAAAATATCAACTAAAGAGGCCCTTCTAAGAGCTATAAGACAAAAGAAGCAAGTAATGTACAACGGAAAGCCAATCCGAGTAACACCAGACTTCTCTAATGAGACTTTACAAGCAAGGAGGGACTGGGCCCCCATTCTCACTCTTCTGAAACAGAACAATGCCCAGCCTAGAATCTTATTCCCTGCAAAACTAAGTTTTGTATATGAAGGAGAAATCAAGACATTCTCAGATAAGCAAAGACTGAGGGAATTCATCAAGACAAGACCAGCCCTTCAAGAAGTACTCAAAACAGTGTTACCCACGGATCAGCACAATAAACACTCACGAATGTAAATCTACTCAAAGCTAAAGATCAAAGCCCAGACACTATAATGGCTCAAGAGAGAAAACAAAGCAACAAAGATCAACCCCACATAATGAACAGAAATCTGCCCCACCTATCAGTTATCTCAATAAATGTGAATGGTGTAAACTCTCCACTCCAGAGACATAGGCTGGCTGAATGGATAAGGAAATACAGGCCAAGTAGATGCTGTCTTCAGGAAACACATCTAACCTGCAAGGACTAAAAGTAAAAGTGTGGAGATTAGTATTCCAAGCAAGTGGAAGCCAAAAGAAGGCTGGTGTGGCAGTTCTAATTTCAGATGATTTAGTTTTTAAACCAACAAAAGTAGTGAAAGACAAAGAGGGTCATTATTTAATGATGAAGGGCACAGTTCAAGAAGAAGAGATAACAATTTTAAATATATATGCACTCACCTTAGGTGCACCCAGATTCATAAAGCAATCCTTACTGGTGCTAAGTAAACTGATTAACAGAAACTCCATAATCACTGGACATTTTAACACCCCACTGACAGCATGAGACAGATCCTCCAAACAGAAAATTAATAAAGAAATAATGGACTTAAACAAAACTCTAGAACAATTGGGTCTGACTGACATCTACAGGACATTCTACCCAAAATCGACTGAATATACGTTCTTCTCATCAGCACACGGGACATTCTCTAATATTGTCCATATCCTAGGACACAAAGTAAATACCAAGAAATTTAAAAAAATAGAAATCATACCATGTATCTTCTCAGATCAAAGTGGAATAAAAGTAGAAATCAACCGTAACAGAAACTCACATTTCTACACAAAAACATGGAAATCAAACAATCTCCTACTAAATGATTACTTCATAAATGAAGAAATCAAGATAGAAATAAAAAAATTCTCTGAACAAAATGACAATGGAGAGACAAGTTATGGAATCCTCTGGGACACAGCTAAAGCAGTTCTGAGAGGAAAGTTTATCTCCATAAATGCCTATAACCCAAAGTCAAAAAGATCACAAACAGACACTCTAATGAAGCGACTAAAAGAGCTGGAAAAAGAAGAACAGACCAGCCCCAAACCCAGCAGAAGAAGTGAAATCAACAAGATCAAATCAGAACTAAATGAAATTGAAAACAGGGAAGCTATTCAGGAGATTAATAAAACAAAAAGTTGGTTCTTTGAAAAAATAAACAAAATTGATAAGCCGTTGGCTAAGGTAACGAAAAGCAGAAAAGAGAAATCTCTAATAAGCTCCATCAGAAACCAAAAAGGAGATATCACAACTGATCCCAAAGAGATACAAGATATAATCTATGAATACTACAAAAATCTTTACGCACACAAACTGGAAAATGTGGAGGAAATGGACAAATTTCTAGAAACACACAGCCTCCCTAGGTTCAACCAGGAAGAAATAGATTTCCTGAACAGACCAATCTCAAGAGCTGAAATAGAAACAGCAATTAAAAATCTCCCTAAAAAGAAAAGTCCCGGTCCAGATGGTTTCACACCCGAATTTTACCACACTTACAAAGAAGAACTAGTACCTATCTTGCAGAAACTATTCCACAACATCAAGAAGAACGGAATCCTCCTCAACACCTTTTATGAAGCAAATATAACTCTGATACCAAAACCAGGAAAGGATGCAACAAAAAAAGAAAACTACAGGCCAATATCCCTAATGAATATACATGCAAAATTTTTCAACAAAATCCTAGCTAACGGAATCTAGACGCTTATCAAAAAAATAATCCATCATGACCAAATGGGCTTCATCCCAGGGATGCAGGGATGGTTCAACATACGTAAATCTAGAAATGCAACTCACCACATAAACAGAAGCAAAAACAAAGACCACATCATTCTTTCCATAGATGCAGAAAGAGCTTTTGACAAAATTCAACACCCTTTCATGATACGAACACTTAAGAAAATAGGCATAGAAGGGACATACCTAAAAATGATACAAGCCATATATGACAGACCCATAGCCAACATCATACTTAATGGGGAAAAATTGAAAGCATTCCCACTCAACTGGAACCAGACAAGGCTGCCCACTATCTCCACTTCTATGCAACATAGTGCTGGAATTCCGGGCTACAGCAATCAGACAGGAAAGTGGAATTAAAGGTATCCAAATGGGGACAGAAGAGATCAAATTTTCACTGTTTGCTGATGATATCATATTCTATTTAGGAAACCAGAAAGATTCAACCAAGAAACTCCTGGAACTGATCAATGAATTTAGTAAAGTCTCAGGATACAAAATCAATACACGGAAATCAGAGGCATTCATATACGCCAACAACAATCAAATTGAGAACCAAATCGAAGACTCAATTCCCTTCACAATAGCAACAAAGAAATTAAAGTACCTAGGAATATACTTAACCAAGGAGGCAAAAGACCTCAACAGGGAGAACTATGAAACACTGAGGAAGGAAATAGCAGAGGATGTAAACAGATGGAAATCCACACCATGCTCATGGGTCAGCAGACTCAACATCATTAAAATGTTTATACTACCCAAACTGATCTACAGATTCAATGCAATACCTATTAAAATCCCATCAGCATTCTTCACAGATATAGAAAAAATAACTTTACGCTTCGTATGGAACCAAAGAAGACCCCGAATATCAAAAGCAATTCTAGGCAACAAAAACAAAATGGGAGGTATTAATATGCCAGATATCAAACTATACTACAAAGCTGCAGTAATTAAATCAATCTGGTATTGGCACAAAAATAGGAATATTGACCAGTGGAACAGACCTGAGAATCCTGATATAAAACCATCCTCATATAGCCATCTAATCTTTGACAAAGCAGACAAAAACATACGCTGGGGAAACGAATCCCTTTTCAATAAATGGTGCTGGGAAAACTGGATAGCTACTTGTAGAAGGCTAAAGCAGGACCCACACCTTTCACCTCTCACAAAAATCAACTCACGCTGGATAACAGACTTAAACCTAAGGTATGAAACTATTAGAATTCTAGAAGAAAATGTTGGAAACACTCTCCTAAACATCGGCCTAGGCAAAGAGTTTATGAAGAAGTCCCCAAAGGCGATCACAGCAGCAACAAAAATAAATAAATGGGACATGATGAAACTACAAAGCTTCTGCACAGCCAAAGAAACAGTCATGAAAGTAAACAGACAAGTTACAGAATGGGAGAAAATTTTTGCATCCTACGCATCCGATAAGGGGCTGATAACTAGAATATACTTAGAACTCACGAAAATCAGCAAGAAAAAAATCAAATAACCCTATCAAAAAGTGGGCAAAGGACTTGAACAGAAACTTTTTTAAAGAAGACAGAAGAATGGCCAACAAACATATGAAAAAATGCTCAACATCTCTAATCATCAGGGAAATGCAAATCAAAACCACAATGAGATATCACTTAACTCCAGTGAGAATGGCCTTTGTCAAAAATTCTCCAAACAATAAATGCTGGCGTGGATGCGGAGAGACTACACTGCTGGTGGGACTGCAAACTAGTTCAACCACTGTGGAAAGCAATATGGAAATACCTTAAAGCGATACAAGTGGATCTACTATTTGATCCAGCAATCCCCTTACTGGGCATCTACCCAAAAGATCCAATGACAGTCCACAAAAATGACACCTGCACTTGAATGTTTACAGCAGCACAATTCATAATTGCAAGGCTGTGGAAACAGCCCAAGCGCCAATCAATCCAAGAGTGGATTAATAAAATGTGGTATATGTATACCATGGAGTACTATTCAGCTCTAAGAAACAATGGTGACATAGCATATCTTATATTTTCCTGGTTAGAGCTAGAACCCATACTACTAAGTGAAGTATCCCAAGAATGGAACAACAAGCACTACATATACTCACCAACAAACTGGTATTAACTAAGCAGCACCTAAGTAGACACATAGGTACTACAGTAATAGGGTATTGGGCAGGTGGGAGTGGGGAGGGGGCAGGTATATACATACATAATCAGTGAGATGTGCACCGACTAGGGGACGGTCATGCTGGAAACTCAGACTTGTGGGGGGAGAGGGGGAAAGGGCATTTTTTGAAACCTTAAAATCTGTATCCTCATAATATGCTGAAATAAAACAAACAAAAAAAACTAAAAATAAATGAAGTAAGAGCATGTCAGTACTCACCTCAAACCCTCTAATGTCTTCCCATTTTACTCAGAGAAAAGCCAAAGTTTCTACAATGGCCTACAAAAATCTCCTTTCTGAATTTGCCTCATCAACTCTTCTCATCGCTCACTGCTTCAGCCGAAATGGATTGTTACTCCTCTAAAACACAGGTACGTTCCCACCTCAGTGCCTTTGCACGTGGTGTTCCCAGACCTAAAACACCCCTTTCTCCTTCTTCAGGTATTCACTCAATGGCATCTTTTTACTGAGACCTTCTCTGCCCACTCAATTTAAATTGCAAACCCCAACTCCTACCTCCCTGAAAAAATCTTTCTATTCCCTCTATGCTTTATTTTTCTCATAGCATTTATCACTATTGTAACTTACTATATATTTTTTTCTCTCCACCAACTAAAATGTTCCATGCCAGTAGAATTTTTTTGTTCACTGCTATGCCTAAAATAGGGTCTGCTTTATATATTTTTATATATACATAAGCAAGAAGTGTTTGACAAATGAATGTATGGATAAATACACTGTTTATTTTAAAGTTTCAAACACATAATCTTGAGGTCCA
The DNA here is from genome assembly GCF_040939455.1 of Microcebus murinus. NCBI lineage: Eukaryota > Metazoa > Chordata > Mammalia > Primates > Cheirogaleidae > Microcebus > Microcebus murinus. The sequence goes on from NC_134130.1 coordinate 17,865,236, forward strand.
ATTATTGATGGGTGTTTTCAAGTCATATTACTTAAGGCTTTTATCAATTATTGTGACTTTTTATGTTTGAGTCACAAATTTTCTGGGTCGAAAATTCCCCTTCTAATCTATAAATCACAATTCCAAAACTGACACTAGATGGCACTCTTTAAACATATTCATTATGGAATTCTATACTAGGAAGATGGCATATTAGAGAAAAAATTATTTTAAAAGCCTTTTAAAACTACACATACAACTCTTTTAAGTATATGTGAAATGTTAGTGTACTTTTAATTTTAGGAAACTTCAACATACTAAATTTCCTTTAATAATCTAAATTCCTTTTTGCTTTAATCAAAAGCAAGAGTCACTAGGCTTCTTGGTTCTCCACTTTTTTTTTACTTAAAGAGCTTATGATCCATCTTAACAAAAGGATGTATCATGTTATTAAGTATGAAATGTCTGATTTCCTTAAGTACTAAGCTTGACAGGTGATATCTCTGACATTTCACGTTGACACTTCTTGTTTTATCGTGAAGGTACATCCTCAATTTTCAAATGCATGTTTTGGGTTGTGATTATCTTTCAAATTTTTAGAGCAGTTTTTGTGAAACCATGGATAAGTCCAAAATTTGTGTTATTTTCAAATGAGTTCTGTTGTGGAATCAATGCAGTGCAGATAACTCGAAAAACCAACAAGTGTCTCTGGAAAGGAAGTGGCTAATGAATGCACAGTACATAAATGGTTTGAGAAGTTCCATTCTGGTGATTTTAATCTTTAAAATGAGCCACGTGGGCTACCTGAGACCAAGGTGGATAAAAATGAGCTGAAAGCTGTAGCAGAAGCAAAGCCATCTCAACCTAAACATAAATTAGCAGCAAGCTTTGACACTATTATTCCAACAATATTGGACCATTTGAAATAAATCGGCAAGGTAAAGAAGCTGTATAGATGGATTTCACTTGAATTAGACGAGCATTGGAAGAGAAATCCTCTCGAAGCTTGCCTTTTTTTGATGTCACGACATAAAGGCAAAACATTTCTACACCTATTGTTATGTGTGATGAAAAATGGATTCTTTTTGACAATCACAAGCATTGGGCACAATGGTTGGACAAAGATCAAGTGTTGAAACATAGTCCAAAACCAAATAGTCATCAAAAAAAGCTAATGGTGTCTGTTTGGTGGTCTAACGCTGGTATTATTCACTACAGCTTCATGAGACTTGGTTAATGATTACAGAATGTCTATTGCAAACAATTGGATAAAATGATGAGGATGCTCACAATTAAGCAGCAGAGAGGAGTCAATTGAGACAAGCCAATCCTCTTGCAAGACAACACTCGACTACATGTTGCACAAACAACGCTGCTCAAACTACAGAAGCTGGACTTGGAAATGCTTGTCATCCACCATATTCACCAGCTGACTACCACTCCTTCCAGGCTTCTTGCAAGGAAAAAGATTCAATTTTCAACAAGCTGTGAAAACACCTTTTGCTATTTCATTGTCACTTGCTCTCCAGGCTTCTTCACTGCTGATATAAACAAGCTACTGTTAAGAGGCAAAACTATGTAGATAGTTTAGGCACATACTTTGATTAATTGTACTGCTTCTTGTTCGAGATATAAGAACCAACACTTTAGATTCAAAGTCAGACATTTCATATTTAATGACCTAATAGTAAAAGTACCATTGCAGAAAGCTTCTTGATAATAGCAATAATCACCACTATATTACTATTTTTTTTTGTTAAAACATAACAGATCTGAACCATGATTCATTACTTCTTAAAAGATTATCTGGGGGATTATCTAGCACTCTGGGAGGCCAGGGCGGGTGGATCGTTTGAGCTCAGGAGTTCGAGACCAGCCTGAGCAAGAGCGAGACCCCATCTCTTCTAAAAAAAATAGAAAAAAAAAATAGAAATTAGCTGGACAACTAAAAAACATATGTATAAAAAATAAAATTAGCCGGGGATGGTGGCACATGCCTGTAGTCCCAGCTACTCATGAGGCTGAGGCAGGAGGATGGCTTGAGCCCAGGAGTTTGAGGTTGCTGTGAGCTAGGTTGACGCCACAGCACTCTAGCTTGGGCAACAGAGTGAGACTGTCTCAAAAAAATAAAATAAAATAAAACCATTTTACTACTTCACTCTGTGTATGTGTGTGTTTATTTGTGCGTGTGTGTAGAAAGAGAGAGAAACAGGAAACATTAAAAATAAGGATATTTCACAATCTGGTTAAAAAAAAAAAAGGAGGTAAAAGATTTGTGGTTCAAATTCTAGTCCAGATCTATGGCATTATGTATATATAGTATCGTATAAAAATTATATCTTAAATATATATTAAAGACCAAAGAGTGAATAACTGCAGCAAATTATGAACCAGTGATTTGTGTTTTTCCCCCCCAAATAAGAAGTTCTTTCTGTCAGAAATTCGATAGCTCAATAAATGTTAAATCAATAAACAAAGAATTTTAAATATTACATATATTTTATTGTCTACCTACTATATGTTGAGCATACAGAACTTGTGTATTACTTCTTTTATTTATTTTTTATTTAATTTTTTGGAAACAAGGTCTTTGTTGCTTGGGCTAGCGTGCACTGGCATCATCATAGCTTACTGCAACTTCAAATTCCCAGGTTCAAGCGATCCTCCTGCCTCAGCCTTCTGAGTAGCTGGTACTAAAGGCACATACCACCATACTCAGGTAATTTTATTTTTCTTTCTTTTTTTTTGTGTAGAGACAGTGTCTCACTATGTTGCCCAGGCTGATCTCAAACTCAAGCAATCCAACTGCTTCAGCTTCCCAAAGTGCTAGGATTACAGGCAGAACTTATGCATTGAAATTGTCACAATCCTTAAAGGCACATTTTATTTCCATTATATGGATGAAAATTGTACTTCAGTCCAAAAGTATTAACTGAATTTACAAAGGTATCTTATTTGAGGAATGGGTATTTTCTAATATATATAATTTAATAAACTTAGAATTTCCTAAATTGAAATGTATTATAATTTTATTGCAGCGACAATTTTACCAAAGTGAAAATAATAAAAAATTATGTTATTCTAAGCAAGTATGCTCATCTCAGTACTCCTTGATTAAAAGAAAAAAAATTCATTCTGAAGGCCAGGTTATTTGACAAGTCTCAGCCCTGGATTAAGTTCTTTGGCAGTTCCTTCCTGATTCCTTTTATTAGATACTCCTCAGACTTCTCAGTGACCCCATGGTTCAGTGCTTTGCCCTTTTCTAAATTTACATTCATTTCTTTGATTACTGGCTTTCAAACTTTTGATCATGCCACACTACAAATAATAAATGTTATAATGCAACTCACTATATAATGAATAAGACTGAAACAAAAATGTTTTAATATTATTACTTGGGATAAATCTGATATTTTTTACTCTGTAATCTTTTTTTTTTAATGCTGGTTGTTACCAAACTGATTTCAATGGGGCACAACTCACAATATTACAACAATGTTCCAGGTGATCTCCAGTGCCATAGCTTTAAATATCATCTGACTCCTATATTCACATCTCAGCTACATCCTTTTTCCATGAACTCTACACTCCTATATTCCATTAATACTTGACATCTCTACATGGATGTTTTTCTCAACCTTCTCTCCTTCCCTTTTGGTCCACTTCTTGGTAAAATGGCAACACCATTTACACAAATGCTCAGGCCATAAACTCTGAAGCCCCACTCCTTTCTCTCTCTCATACCCTGCCATCTCTACCTTTTTGAAATACATGCTAAAGGCAACTCCATAGCCCCCTTTCCTTTATCACCTTAATTTCAGTCATCACCAGCCTTATAAGGACCATTGCAAAAGCCTATTAAAACTATTTTGCTCTACTCTCCACACAATGGGCCATTCAATAGTCTGGGTAATCCTCTAAAAACAAATCAGATCATGTTCCCTGCTTAGAACTACCCATGGCTCCTAAGCACACTTAAGAGTAAAATCCAAATTTCCTATTACGACCTATAGGCCTAATGTGACCCTAGCTATCCTTCTTGTTTAGACTTCATCTCCTATCCTTCCTCAGTCCCTTCCAGCCATGGTTCTCCTTGCTGTTCTTGGAAGATGCCAGAAATGCTCCCACTTGAGAATTTCTGTACTTGCTATTCATTTGCCTAGACTGCTCTTCTCTGAGATATTCACATGGCTTGCTCCCTCATTTCATTGATTTCTCTACATAAATCAAAGGCCTCAGAGCAGCCTCTCCTGACTACCTGAATTTTAAAAGCACTCTCATTACTCCCAATTCTATTATCCAGCTTTCTTTTTCTTCATAGCACTTATCACCTAATACTATAATATCACAATGCTTAAATAGTACTCACATTTTAGTTCAAGGAGTAAATGAATTAATGTACATAAATGAATGTCAGTAACCACTATCATGAGTACTACTGAGAACTTTAGTACAACATGAACCTCATTCTTCATAACACCATTCTTTTACTTCTAATAAATCTACTTTAAGGGCCAACTAAGTATAAATTAAAATGAAGAAACAGGATCATCTTTGTGAGCTGAATCAGAAAAAGTATAACTGGAATCTACCCAAATTTTTAAGTAAAGCATAGATGTTTTTATGTATATTGATATTCAGGCAAGAGAAGTAGTTATCTTAACTAGATTCGATATACTAAGCCTGCAAGGATATTTATACAATAACAATTATAAAATAATGTATTAGAGCCCAGACTCTTGAGCCAGGCTAACCAGGTACAAATCCTGGTTCTGATTCTTAGTAGCTATAAAAAAATTTTTATGCACCTTGGCTCCTCATTTATAAAATGGCAACAATAACAGCACCTACCTACAGTATGCTGTGAGAACAGAATAATCCCTGTCACATGGTTAGCCCCTAAATAAATACTAGCTACTATTATTCATTTATAAGTTATCTCCAAATTCCTTATCCAAGACACTATTAAAATATGCAAACTTTGATGCAAAACCCAAATTATGTTTGTACTGCCAAACTCCTTCCCACAAAAGATAAGGGACTGATGTTAAATTGGAAAGTTTCTCCCTCCCCTCCAAATATTGAAAAACCTTGTTTGTTACTGAGGCTGAAAGCCAGAGAGTCATGAAATGGTACAATATAAAAGGGAAACCCTTAGTCCACATGCATATTAACTGATTATATTGTACAAAATAAAGTAGTTCAGCACGTCTGTTAGTATGGAAAAATTACAGAACTCTTATTTTAAAGATTAAAATTTAAATCTGCTTAAATTCGCTCCTACATTAAATGTTCAACATTTTGAACATTACAACTTAGCTTGTGTTTTATACTTTTCATAAAACAACACTATTTGGTTATAAATCCCCCCCCATTTTATTACCATAATATAGATTTTTTTAAAAAAGCTTACCCCTACAGAGATAAATAATAGCTAATTACCTTAAATATTAAAGGTCCAAGATAACAAAAAAACAGCTTTTTCAGAGCTCATTACGTGATGTACTATGGGATACAGTTAAGTCCTAGAGGACAAAAGCCAGTAATTAAAATTAGCTGTTTTCTTATCTGGGCTAGAAGTAGAAAAAAAAATGTTTTAAAGTGAAAAAGCTTACCATAACCTTAGCCATGAAGAAAGGGTGTAATTTTTTCTCTAGAGAATCAGGGAATCATTGGTTGCTATGGAGTCACAATGCTTGCTGCTAAACCTAACCTCATAATTAACAGAGATCCACAGCACAAAAAACTAACATGTTAGAAACATCAGCAACCCTGAAATAAAATTACTGAATCCTCACAGCAAACAATACCTGTGCTTGTTATGCTCGAAATGGTTTAAATCCCTGCCTCCCAAGGACTAATCATAACAGAATTCAGTAGGATACTTTCAATACTTGAGGATAAAAACAACATGTGCCAGGGAACTGCATATACTATAGAAGATGTGTTAGCTGGCTGCTCCCAGAATGTAGTTTCAAGGCCTGCTAAAATGTTGCTAGAAAGGCCAATTGGTTACTCAGTATTTCTTCTTATTTCAAACCATAGGTGATGATACAAAAGCTACAAAGTTAAACAGGTTTAAAAAAACAAAAACAAAACTTGATGGGCCCGGTACTATAGAAAAAACGATTCTCAAATCTCTTTGACTTTTCCAGTCTTATTTCTGAAGCTAGGCCTTATAAAATGAGGCTTTCGGGTATAACCTAAACACAATTTCAAGTGATGAGTATGCTTAAGGCAAACCTCTCAGCAGCGTATGCTCCCCACCAGGTAGTTAAAAAAAACTCCACAGAGATTAATGTCTGATTTATTAAGTATGACAGCAAATCACTCAGTTGTTGTAACAGTTTATTTTCATAGTATTTAGGTGACCATGTTTACATGTTTAAATTTGTCACATCACTAGTTCTTGCTGGGTTTTGCATTTTCTCCTGTAAACATTGTTTCTACAGATAGGCTTAGAAAAAAAAATAGCGGCATACTATATTTTTTTATCAATTTAGCACAAAATTTATTATTAAATGCTGGCATTTTCTTGGTATTCAAGAATTTAGTAACAAGGAATGGGATCCTGGCATTAAGAATAAAGGGAAAAATAACAAGACACCTAGTCTTGGAAAAATAACAAGACACCAGGTAGAGAGTTGGGATGGGAAGCACGTGTATTATCAAATGTTTCCGAAGCCAAAGCAACTCAAAACAACTTTCCATAGAACTAAAAAACCGACGAGAGACACAGCTTTGAGAACGTAACGTAAGCGAATAGGCCAAAACGAAGCAGGTCCTTTGGAGTAACGGTTACGTAGCGTTCACATACACCTGGTTTCTCTAATCAGGAAGGACTGGAAAGGAAAATTAAATGCCAAAGAGGAAAAAAAAGTTAGTGTGATCCAAGTGGTCTTGAAATCGTACTTAACAGCAAAAGACCCCACAAACCCCTTGCAGCAGCTCCCCCCAGCAGCAGAGGAAGGCAGGCGAGACGGGCTCGGGGAAACCCGGGAACGCGCACACCTGAGCACCCAATCCGCACCTCCGGAGCTGTGGCGAAAACAAGGCCGAGGCAGCCCTGGCTGGAAGGAGATCAGTAACTCCCCGCCCTCGTCCTTCCCACCCTTACACGCATCCTCAGCCTCGTCGACCCGGATGCAAACGGCAGTCCCCGGAAGGTCGCGGGGGCTGAGAAGCTGGCGGCCCGAGCGCCTTCTTTACCTGGTCGCAGAGGCGCGGCCAGGCAGGGAGGGTGGTGCGTGCGCGCGTCGGAGACCCCGGCCGCCGGCGCCTTCTCGCTCAGCTGGAGCCGCAATTCCAAGGTTCCTTCTGGGAGCTGGGGCCCGCGGAGCACACGCTTTCAAAGACACCGAGGAAGAAAAATCAACAGGCAGTACATCCGGCAAACAGCCGCGCCGGCCCTCATTCATAATCCGGCGGACCGGAAGGGAGGTGTTACGTCACTTCCTGCTGTGGCCATGCCAAACGTTTCCCCTCAGCCCTGCAGCGGGAACGTTTGTTTTCCCGCTTTCGGAGCCGGCTAGTGCGGGGACAGGTTCAGAAGGGGCCAGCAGGAACGGCCGGCGCGGCGGGGCGGAGCGGTGAGTTGTGACGAGGGGCCCGGCTCCCGGCCGCATCCGGGTGGCTCGAGACCCCCGCGAGGGGCGAGGGTAGCTTCGTGGGGACTCAATTTCCTCGCTTCTCGAGGGGAAGCTCCGGAATTTTCGAGCGGTTGCGAGCCTCAGCCTGGCCGCTCCCTCTCAGTGAGGACTGAGCTTCCCTCCCAGGTGCTACGGACTCGGGCACGGGGCTGGGGACAGTCCTAGCACTGAGGCCCGGGGACCTCGTCTCGGACCTTCGGCAGAGGATTTTGGCGACCTCTTTGTACAGCTCCCTTACTCCTTCCGTCATCTTCTGGCTTCCTTGTCGAGGACCTTCTCTCATGCTAGGCCTTCGGTGTGTTTTGCTTTGATCAAAGGATGGACGTTCCCTTTCTCAGTGCTGTCGCTTTTCAGCTACTCCACCACTTTGGGGTCTTTTCTCCTGCCTTGTGTTTCCAGGTGTTCCTAAGGTATCAGTGTAATCCAGAACCAAGAACGAAGTAGAGGAATAACAAGGACAGCATCTTTAAGAGAATGTTTATTGAAAGGAGTTGCAAGAGCTTGCAAAGACACGAACAACAAAGTTTTCTAGAGCTGTTGCGAAATAGCAACCCCAGTATTGCAGTGTGTGTGAATAGATGCAGTTTCCTTCACTCATACATATGCAGATGATCAACTTTGGACTTCTTTAGAAATTGGCACGTATGGAAAACGGATCTAGGGGAAAGCATTTATTTATATTTATACAGGAATATCCAATTTAAGTTGGAGAGGTCATAGAAACCCTAAAAGTGACATTTTATGCAAAAACTTAACAGTTTTTCATATGAACTGTTCATTCATTCAATAAATATTTTTGAGCACCAGTTAGTTCCACATACTAGGAAAATAACAATGACAAAATGAATCCCTGCCCTTAAGGAGTTTACATTCTGGTGGGATTAATGAATTTAGGCCAGATGAAAGATTAGGAAGAGAGTATTTCAGATAGGAATATCGTACAAGTCCCAAGTCATGAAAGAAGTGATTTTCGTTTTGCTTTGCTATTCCTGTTTCAGTGTTTGGGGTTTTGGGGGGGGGGCGGGGCAGTGATGGAAGATTGTAGTCAAAAGGAATAGTTGTGGCAAGTTTCCGATTTTGCTGGCTCAAGATGAAGCTTCTTGAGGTTGAAGATCTAAATGAAATGAATATATAAAGTTGGAAAAGATCATCAGTATAAATGCTAAAGTTGTTAAAGATGATGGCGGGGGAGAAGAAGAAGGTGAGCTTAGTGCAACATTAGTAATAGTGGAGATGCAGGTGAATTTCAAGAGATGTTGACATATGGTGGTCTTGGAATATTTTTCTGAAAGCAGCAGTATAAAGTAAGGTCTCCTTAGACCTGTCTTTGCTCATTGAGAGGAAACAAGTCAAAGGAACAGGATTTGGGAGAAGGTTTTAAGGGAGGTGATGTCTTTGGGGAGAAGCATAAAAGTAAAAGAGTAAAGAAGTGCTTCAGGAAAAAGTGGAACACAGAGGGGAATGTGTTGGTAATGAGCAGGGGCTAGAAGATAATTGGCAGCTAGCAATGAAGTCAGTGTGGAGAGGAAGAAGGACTGAGCTGAATGGGAGTGCTGGAGGGATTTGCAAGGGGCAAGTTGTACCTTAAAGCCATGATGTATGAGGGAAAGTGGAAACTGCAAGTTGCTAGATAGTCAGCAGTGGCCTCCAAACTGTTCTTATTTATTCCACAAGCAAAAGAACTGAGCATACTTTCATATATATGGCTAGTTGTGGGATATGTTAGTAATTTAGGGCAAGGGCACAAAGTCTGTTAAGTTTTATAATTGCAGGATCATATAAAAAGAACTGACTCCAAGGTTCCAATTGGAATGTTGGTGTTAATGACTTCTGTAGTCTTGTGCTGACTCTGACACTTAATCCGTAATGTAAACCTTTTTTCCATGATTATAGAAATACATAACAATAAGTACTTTGCTTCCATTTTTGAGCATGGAAATTTCAAGTAATAGTTTTTCTACTATAGTACAAGGATTCTTGTAGGTATCAATCCTTTGTCAGTAACCAATAAAACAGGATAAGTAAACTACTATGCCCTTTAGCTATATAAAATTAGATCAATAGAATTATTAGGCTGTCTTCCACTTGTACATTCTGGAAGAGTGGCAGATTTAGCCTTTTAATCATGGAGATTTTGTTGAGGAGATATTTTTTCCTCAGAACATATATGGTGACCAGTACTATGAGTAAATTTAGAAATAACCTTTCTGTACCTATCATTATGTAGAGGTGATGTATGTAATGATACAATATTGAGAGGTGACAGGCTGCTTCTCAGTTTTTTTAAGTTCTTACTAAGACAACGGTTTGAAATGAGGTTACTTTTTCATTCTAGTATTGGCCTTTGGACTCCTTTTCATGGGCACTTAAGGTGATATTTTAGTACAGCACAGAATTTGACAATAATTTTGAGGTTATCAGGTTAATACCTTCTTGGGAACTTAAAAATAAACAGTCTGGGGTGTGTGTGTTTCCTGTCAGACCTGGAAAGGGATGAGGAGGGAAGTAGGTGGAAGGGAACAAACAATCCATTTTTAGGATGTGCTTTCATATGCCAAGACTGAACCTACAGCAAGTTTGAGTGGCGTTATAAACCCCTGAAAACTGGAGATATACATATATATATATATACATACATATATTTTTTTTTTTTTAAAGCAGCTATGGTACCATCCCTCAGAGATCTTTCTTTTTAAAAATAGGTTAACACATAAGATACTGCAATCTAAATGTGATCTAATAAGATTATCAGTGTGTTTCAAGATTAGGGCAGAGGACTAAGGAGGCAAAATTAAAAAAAAAAAAAAAGATAGTTGAGGTAATAAGCAACCTCTACAGCACATCACTTAATGCACCCTTTAACCACTGCCCTCCTGTGACACCCCCCTACACATACAGACACATGCATAGTAAATCTTCGTTTTTTTTTAATGGAAGTAAGGTTTGAGAGAAGAAATTTTGATATAGAGTGAACCTGACCTAAACACATCAAGTTCTATGTACTGAAATTACAAGTGTATCTTTGCAAACAGGTAAGAAGGGGCTCTACAGCAGGGAGAAGCTTATCTGGATTTAAAACTTTGCCATAGATATAAATACACAGAAAATTGATAATGCTAGTCAGGATAAGAAGGAAATTTACTTTTTATCTGTAATAACCTTTTGGACTTTGTAAATTTTGTGTCATGTGTGCAGTATAATCTGTTATAAACAAAGAACAAAATAGATAAAACTTGGACATAGATAATTGCACTTTGTTTCTAAATTACTTCTCTCTCTTTTTTTCCTTCAGGTGTTTGCAATGGCTGCCTCTGTGAACCTGGAACTTGATCCCATTTTTTTGAAAGCACTAGGTTTCTTACATTCAAAGAGTAAAGATTCTGCTGAAAAGCTAAAAGCACTGCTTGATGAATCTTTGGCTCGGGGCATTGATTCAAGTTACCGTCCATCTCAAAAGGTACCTATGTGAATAAAAAGCTTGGAAAGAATAACTTCTTAGCTGAATTAGATAATTGTTGCAAATACTGCAAGATTATACTCAATTTTTTTGTTGCACACCTGATATACTTCTCAGTTTAATCTGCATTATTAACATTTGCTCCATTGCTTTACTAAGTCTACACCAGTGTTCAACAAACTTTCTGTAAAGAACTAAATAGTAAATAATCTTTTTTAGAAATGGAGTCTTGCTGTGTTGCCCAAGCTGGCCTCAAACTCCTGAGCTCAAGCGTTCTTCCTGCCTCAGCCTCTCAAGTTGCAAGTAGTAAATATTTTGAGTTTCATGAACCAGATTGTCTCTGTTACAACTATTTAATTGTGCCATGGTGGCATAAAAGCAGCCATACATTGTACATAAATGAATGGGTATATAGCTGTGTTGCAATATAACTAAAAAACTGTATTTACAGGCCTCAGTCTGCTAAAGCCCAGTCTAAACAATTATCACAATAAGTCAAGCCCTGCTTGATAGGGTTGAAGCCCCATTCTTCATCCCTTCCCTTTCTCTTGGTCTTCAGAGGTAACCACTATTCTGAAGTTGATATGTATCATAACCATTTACATTTCTGCACTTTTATGGATTATCACAGAAAACTAGGCTGCAGTCAGCTATTTCAGTTTTATTTAGAATGATGAGGAAATGCCCTTCTTTTAGGGGAGGGAGAGATTCCAAGAAGCTACTATATATATAAACTTTGTATACTATTAATAAAAGTAAATAACAAATACCTATATTAGCAAAGCTATAATATAAGACTAAGGATTCAAAGTTTAAAACAGAATGAAAAGACAAGCCACAAATGGAGAGAAAATATTTGCAAATCATTTATCTGATAAAGGCTTTGTGCCCAGAATCTGTGAGAAACTCTTTAAACCCAATAATACAACAAACAACCCCGTTTTTTTAAATGGGCAAAAAATTTTATTAAGTAGTTCTCCAAAGAAGACATATGTTTGGCAAATGAGCACTAGAAAAAATGTTCAACATCCTTAGCCACTAGGAAAATGTAAATTAAATCCACAATGAGATACTACTATGTACCTATTAGAATGTCTAATATTAAAAAGACCAGCCATACCAAGTATTGGTAAAGGTATGAAAAAACTGGAAGTCTCATATCTTCCTGGTGGAAAAATAAAATGGTACAGCCACTTTGGAACACAGTTTGGCAATTTCTTAAAGAATTCAGTATATGCTTACCATGTGACCTAGTCATTTTACTTCTAGACATTTATTCTAGAGATAGAAAAATATATGTCCATACAATGACTTCTATGTGAATGTTTGTAACAGCTTTATTTGTAATATCCCCAAACTGCAGACAACTGAAATGCCCATCAATAGGTAAATATGTAAACAAATTATGGCATATCTATACAATGGAATATTATTCCGCAATAAGAAGGAATAAACTATTGATACACTCAACAACATAGATGAATCTCCAAATGAATATACTGATAAAAAAAAGCCAGACAAAAAAGGATACTATATAATTACATTTATGTACATTTCTAGAAAATTTATAACTAATCTATAGTTACAGAAAGATCACTGGTTGCTTGAGGATGGGGGACATAGTTTCTCTAGGATATATACCTGAGTTTGATTACAAATAGCCACAAGGAAATTTGAGGGAATGATGGATATGTTCATTATATTGATTGTAGTGATGGTGTCACTAGTGTATGCATATGTGAAAACTTAGCAAATTTTACACTTTAAGTAAAGTTTGCACATCAATTATATCTTAATAAAGCTATTTAAGAAAAGAATATTACGGCCGGACGTGGTGGCTCACGCCTGTAACCCTAGCACTCTGGGAGGCCTAGGCGGGCGGATTGCTCGAGGTCAGGAGTTTGAAACCAGCCTGAGCAAGAGCGAGACCCTGTCTCTACTATAAATAGAAAGAAACTAATTGGCCAACTAATATATATATAGAAAAAATTAGCCGGGCATGGTGGCACATGCCTGTAGTCCCAGCTACTCGGGAGGCTGAGGCAGCAGGATTGCTTGAGCCCAGGAGTTCGAGGTTGCTGTGAGCTAAGCTGATGCCACGGTACTCACTCTAGCCTGGGCAACAAAGTGAGACTCTGTCCCCCCCCCAAAAAAAAAGAAAAGAAAAGGATATTACATTGGTTATAATATCTTAATTTTTAAGTGAAAATTATTTATGTTTATAATATGTCTTTTATGATGTATTAGATAGTCTGAATTTTTAATTACTAGTACTTTTTGATTTCATTTTTTAGGATGTGGAGCCACCTAAAATTTCAAGCACAAAAACTATCTCCGTTAAGCAAGAACCTAAAATGACCTCCAGTCTTCCTTCTGGCAGTAATAATGGCAAGGTCCTCACAACTGAAAAAGTAAAGAAGGAAGCTGACAAGAGACCTGCTGATAAAGTAGGTTTTTTTAATCTATTTAAAAGAAATAAAGAGTAAATCAGTTGTTCCACAGGCAGAAACAATGTTTTATGTCTACTTCTTTGATAATAATGGGTGTAGGTATGTAGTAATCATTCAGTAAATACATTTTGCTGGTTATTAGATATTGACTTTTTGAAAAATGAGTAAAATTTAGAAATTTTTTGATTAACATTAAATGGTTAATTTTTTTGACTATTTACTGAAGTCATTGTCAAAAAATATTTGAACTCTAGGGGGTATCGTATTTTTTTTAGTATAAATTTTATCCATACCTTAGAGATTCTGGATAGAGCAGTTGTTGAAAAGATAAAGAGAAAAGAAAGATGTATTAATAAATGAGTAAACATGAACTTTGTTATAGAATGGGATGCACTTTAAGTGGGCCATAGATGATTCTTGGATTGTCTTTTTTGAAGGATTTTCACAAATAGTAATTAAGATTTTAGAAATTAGTAAAAAATACATTAAAATATATCTTCAGTAACTCCTGCCCTCATGGTGGGGTATAATATGTATGTTTTCATATTTTTACTAAATACTGACTATTCATAAACTATTTTTTCTACTTTTAAATTTATATAAATGATATACTGTGTGTGTATATATATATATATATATATATGTATATATATATATATATATATTCTTTGGTAACTTTTTCTCCACTCAACAATGTGGGAGTTTTTTGTTTTTGTTTTTGAAAATATTATGGGGGTACAAACATTTTGGTTACATGAATTGCTTTTGTACAATGTGAGTCAAAGTTTTAAGCGTGTCCATTATCCATATACTGTGCCCTGTACCTATTAGGTATGAATAACAGTGTGCTTTTGTAATTTATGTTGATGCATCTGGAGCTAGTTATTTCTTTTAGCTACCATACAATATTCATTCTATAAATAAACCCATTTATCTGTTTCCCTACTGATGAGCAATTAGGTTATTTCTCCTTTTTCTCTCTTACAATATAGTGTAACTGACCTCTTTTATATTTATCTCTTTGCAAACGTGTTAGTAGTTTCTATAGAATGTATACCTATAAGTCAATGTAATACAATATAACATCTTCAGTGTTACTAGGCATTGTCAAATTGCCGAAGGTGTATGTACTAAATTTATGTTCTCATCAGCAAAATATAAGAATTCTAAGTTCTCCATGTCTTATCAGATTTTCTAATTTTTGCCATGCCAACAGGTATACCAATTATATTTTAAAGAAAGGAACCAGAATTAGCTCTGAAGCAAATATGGCAATGTGTGAAGTCTGGATGACTAGTATAGATAGCTCATTATTTCTTTTAATATATGTTAAATATTAATAGTTTATAATTAAAAACATCAAAATAAAATATAGCCGTATTAGTAAGAATGTTTTCTCAATTCAAAGCATCTTATTGGGGGGAAAAAAAGCAGTCAGTATAAGTAAATCCATTGAACTTCCAGAATTCTTTGATAGAAGAGTACAAAGAAAAATACCAGCATATGTTATATTCTTGTGATTTATTTATTTCTATCTTGCTGGTTTCTTTTAATGTACTGATTATAAATTAGTTATAATTCTACACTAATGTGCATATCTGTCCCTAACTATGAAAATATCTATAAAATGGAATTGATCATCACATACTGTCCTCCTTACCCATCTCTCAGTGATTTAAAGTTTATTCTACCATGTTACTTTCATTATTATATTCTGATGTGTGCTTTTTCTAGATGAAATCAGACATCACTGAAGGAGTTGATATTCCAAAGAAACCTAGATTGGAGAAACCAGAGACACGATCCTCCCCCATTACGGTCCAAACCAGCAAGGATTTAGCTATGGCTGACCTTTCCAGTTTTGAAGAGACCAGTGCTGATGATTTTGCCATGGAGATGGGATTGGCCTGTGTTGTTTGTAGGTAAGCTGTACCTGGCCACAGATCCTTTTGTTTCTTTGCAAACAGCAAACAACTCCCTTCCACATCCACCTGCCAAAAATCAGAACAATTGTTAGGTGTTTTCTATTTTGTTTTTATTATTTGGGAGTGGGGAGGAGATAAGTCGATTATGCCTTATGAACTGCCAATATAGCAATTTAGCATCCTGAAAATTGGCAGATATCTTTTTGACTATGGCTTCTTTAATCTGTTATGGTAACATTTTCTGCATTTTGGGGTTCTTGAGGGAAAGTGATTATTGTATTACTCTTTAATAAGGAAGAGGCTCAATTAATTCCATCTTTCTTTTTAAAAAGTCTGTGTTGCTTTTCTTTTCTGAATTGTTGATGAAATTTGTAAAAATAAACTATTACATGTAATTCCTAACACACTAGTAAGTCTTTTCCTAAGGATAATGAAAATTAAAGAAATTGTTCTGGTAGGTTATTCTGATTGGTGTCTTCAAACATGGAGGAATAAAAACATAAAGAACTTTGATTAGTAGAAGATACATTTTAAAAATCAGAAATAACTAGATAATGATACAGCTAATAGTAACTAGATAATAATAATACTAAATAACATAAACTTCTTAATGCCAAGAGCTAAATTTTTCTTTGTTAATGGCTTTCATTGCTTAGCACAAAAAAGATTGCCATCTTTGTTGCTATTTTCATCATAAAAATGTTCAATTCTGGTGCATTGGGAGTGAATACATAACTGTAAGCTTTTGTGAACATAATAGAGAATGAGTTAATGCTTCTGAATAGGATCATTTATTAGAGATTCATTGTTTTTACATATATTTGTTTATTCCAGCCTTTATCTACTGTGAAAGTTATTGTTTTATAAATAAATGATAAAGTAATAATGGAGAGAGATCTCCCTTCATCAGGGAGACTTACTATAATAATCTAAGGCTATAGTGATTACTTTTTGTGCTGTTAGAACTGACACTTTTTTTATATACATATTGCTCTATTCTATTCAGCTGATAGAAAATTTATTGAACACCCTAGATCTGCAAAGGAATATGCTGGGCACTGTAGATATTAGGTCCAATCCCCACCTTTAGATAATTTATATTAAGAAGGTAGAACAATATGTAGCTAACTAATTTAAAGGAATTTAATAGAGATACAAAGAAAATGTTATGAACCTGTTGCAAGACTAGTGACAGTCTAATTTCTGAGAGAAAGAAAATAATTACAGTGAGAAATGACAAGGAGAAAATAGCCCAATTTAATTAAGGCACCCTATATATTTATTAATGGTTGAGCATAAGCTTTAAAAGGAGTGAAGTGCCCATTCCACAGATTTGGTTTTTTGCCTTTTGGTTTTCTGGAACTTTTTTCTGCTTTTAATATACCAAACTTTACTAGAACAATTCTGAAATGACTTTAAATTGTTACATTCAAGAAAGTATATTTAATGGTATGTTTTCTTAGGCAAATGACCGTGGCATCTGGTAATCAATTAGTTGAATGTCAGGAGTGCCATAACCTCTACCACCAAGATTGCCACAAGCCCCAGGTGACAGACAAGGAAGTGAACGACCCTCGCCTGGTGTGGTATTGTGCCCGATGTACTAGACAAATGAAGAGAATGGTAGGAGTTGTATTCTTCTTTCTTTTGAACAGTCTGTGTCACTTTTCTGTTGGTGTGTGCTTTCAAAACAAACATTTGAACATTTACGATATGAGAACCATAAATAAGCTGATGATGCAAATGTTTGTGTGTATAGTGATGCACAACAAATGCAAATTGATGTGTCTCTGTCTGAAGACCAGACCATGGTATGTGCATTTTTCTCTGTTCAGCTTTTAGGTTATTCTGATATAGATAAACAGAATTGGTGACCTACAAATTATGACTATTCCTTACTAGTATGTCAGTGTGTTTATAAACACATTAAAGCTAGTGTAAAATACTATGGGAGAGGGTTAGATGCAAAGCCCCAGTCTTTGTTGAGTCTGATAAGGAAATATAGAAAATTCCTGAGTGAGCTGAAACCAATAAACGAGTGTGTGTAGGGCCAGGAGTGTGAACCTCTGTCTTTCCGTTTGCACTTCTTTGTTCCTCAGTTTGTCCTTCTGATTGTCTTTGACCATTTATCTCATTCTCCTAATATACTTTTCTCTTTTCACTGTTCACATATATAACTGCCCTTAATATCATACTGAATTGTGTTTTTGTTTGTTATTGGATAGTTTTTCTAACTTTCATTCATTTATAAGGGAAATAAATGATAAGTGAGTTTCATAATTTTCCTTTTAAAAAAACATCAAGGAGCTGCTATCTACTTCATTGACTTGTTCTCTCCTCTCCTTCCCCTCTTTCTTCCTTTGCCTTAGATAGTGATTCTTACTAGGAAGAGTTCTCATGTCTTAAATGAATTTCTACACAAAATAAATTTGACCAAATATGTCTTTTTAAGGTCAGAAGTACTTAGTTAAAAGTAAAAATTTCAAGGTATCTATTTTGCTTTTTAGTCAGTTAAATCAGAAATAGGAAATGAAAAGTGGTCACATTTTAATTTTGTTTGTAACAGGAAATTTTTGTCACAAGTTACAATTTTTTCTGCTTAGTTTAATTTTTATTTAATTTATTATTTAAACTAGGTCTCTACGATTTTGACTAAATTTATTACAAATGAGCAGTATTAGTACATTCCAGAGCATTCATAAGAAGCCACTAGGAACTGACAATTGCCAAAAGAAACAAGTTGTGACAGTAATCTTTCTATATTATATCTTCAAGTTTTTTTCAAGTGGTATTATTTCACTATAACTCTCTTAATAGCTAAGCACTAGTTTCCTCAGGTTTTTTCTCCCCCATTTTTTGTGAGTTAGTTTGTACCAAATCTGTGTTTATGGTTCTAACTTTCTTTCTGCAGCTGACTAGCTGACTAGATATCCTACAGGTATTTTAAGTTCAACATCTTTAAAATTAAAATTGTTCTCTTCTCTACTCAGTTTTTTTCCCATAGTTGCTTGAGCTAGAAAACATTATCTTTGATGCCTCTCTTAATTCTCTACCCCTTTTTTCCCCAGATTTGTTAGTTCCACCTCTTATATATCTCTCAGATCTGTTCATTTCTTTCATTACCCTGTTCTACAGATCCATCATTACTTGTCTATTGCAATAGTCCCCTTTGCTTTCCTTCAATCCACTTGACTCACTACAGTTAGATAATTAGAATTATTCTTCTAAAATGTTTATCTGACTTTATCTGCTTAAACATGCCCTGTGGCTCTCGATTACTTATATAATGAGGTTATACTTCTTAGGTTGTTTATATGGACTCTCTCCTTTTCACTCAAGTCTACCTTACAGCCTTCTCTTTCACCATATATAACTGTACACTCTGGCCATGCCAGACTAAGTATATCATTCCTTGAATATGTGGGTAAACTTTCGTGTTTCCATATGTTTTGCTTCTCAGCTTCTTCTCTTCATCTGGGATAATGTTTATTCTTATTTGCTTTGCAAATTAAATGTCTAATTCATTTATCAGTTAAACTATGTCTTATTCATTGGTATAGCACCAAAGCAGAGCACATTTTGCATTCTCTTGTTCTCATTGTAAGATGAGTAAAATAGAGAAAATGTATTAATAGATTAATACCGGAAATCAGCAGTCAGTGCAGCGTGTATGTCCAAGAGTCAAAGTACTGAATGGGGAGCCACGGCTAATATTAGAACATGACGAGGCTACACAAAGACCAGATGTGGGGAAATACCAAAAGACATGATCTAAAGTAAGCCTGAAGATCAGGATCCAGGAAGCATAAAGTTTAATGCGAGAGAGGCATTTGGAACAGTAGGGATTCTAAATTCAGTCCTTCTAACTATAATTGCTTTGAGTAAGATTCTCATACGTTCATTGGTTATTGCTCCAAGGTATCTCAAAGATGGTATAATTAGCATCTAATATCCTTTTCCTCCTTGTACTAGTTTCTCCAACTGGGGCAGGTTCTACACATACGTTATTATAAGAAGACCTTCTTGAGATGTCGTGATAGTGTATTATGAGTTCAAAGGTCATTCTTCAGTTCCATGATCTTCTCTCAACCCCAATAATGGGTTTTGCCCCCACTCAGTTGAGAGACTCATATAACTTACTGCACTGGCTCTCAATCTGAGGTAGTAACACACTCATACTTAGCAGCATTTAGAAATATGTGGGCGTTTTGGTTACTGCCATGCTGGCAGTTAGGGCCTGATTGGGGAATTTTATATATTCCGCAGTGTATGAAGCAATTACCAAAGAAGAATTGCAGTGCCTTTGTTGAACAACACTGAGTCAATGGTTATATCCTAGTTCCCTAAACTGGTGTTACCAGCAAAGGACAAAGGGTTCTGGGTATTTCTTACTCAGTTTCTAAGAGAGATGGGGAAAATAGGGAGGCAGAAGAAGATCCAAAGATCATCTCCTAGGCAGAGGTCCTTTCTGGGTTTCATAATGAGTCTTTATCTGCTAAAATATACAGGTTAGGTGGTTCATCAGATCTGGCCTCTGGAATGGTAGATGTGGGTAGAGGGCAGTGTCAGATCAGAAGCTGTAGTCATGGAGCCGTGTGTTTCTGATTCACTGAGAGCTGCATTCTCAGAACATGGCCTTGCAGTGGAGGGTAAGATGCCCTCCTTTTCCTGCTTGTAAGAGATATTTTACCACAGGTAGTCCTCCAACATCTTTAATGTTCTTAATCTGAATGTTGCTTTGTAAGTGATGCTTGCAGGCAAGTGTACTTTGATGTGGAAAGTGTATAATGTAAAAAGTGACATGAATTAAGATTTAAGGGTCAAAATTATATAGTACAGCAGACAATATCACAAGAAGATGACACAAAAAGTTCCTTCGGAGAGGGAATAAAAATTAAAAAAAAAAAAAAGATGACGCAAGAATGTCCAAACAAGGATAAAATAGGCCAAATTCAGGCTTCTAGAAATGGGAACATGTTATTAATAAGTTCTCTGGTATAGCATTCTGTGGACTCATGGGGATTGTCAAAGACTATGGAATGGCTGGCTGGGAGCACCTGTCCCCATCCAATGTGGGGAGGCTCTTTTGGATTCAGTTCGATCATCCTTTGTAGATGATTGTGAATAAATAGTCACTGTTGTGTTCAGTTCTCAACATATGCCAGACTTTATGCTAAACTCTTATATAATTGTAATCCATCCTCATACCCTGCCTTTGAAGTAGATGGTGTTGCTATCATTTTACAGATGAAGAGAATGAAGCTTTTAGAGATTTCCATATTTTACTTGAAGTAGCATGGCTAGGAAAGTAGTTGAGCTGGGTCTTAATCCTAGTTCTGTTTGACTCCAGAAACAGTGCCCTTAAACAGTGAACTATACCATCTGTATAGTTACGAGTATCTACCTGAAAAATACTGAAAAACTAAAAAGTGATTAGAGTTTATAGGACAATTTAGTAAAGCACTTAGTTATAAAATAAAGGAAAAAATCAATTATTGGTCAAAATAAAACTGAAAATGCTTATAAAGGAACAATAGATATAAATTCTTCTTTTGGAACATAGAAATTTGCATTTATGACTCTGAGGTGTGCCTAGTTCTGCAGTGTAGAAAAACCTCAAAAAGGTTCATCGTTTATCAATAATTTTTTTCTCTCCATTCTTTTTTTTTTTTTTTTTTTTTTTTTTTTGAGACAGAGTCTCACTTTGTTGCCCAGGCTAGAGTGAGTGCCGTGGCATCAGCCTAGCTCACAGCAACCTCAAACTCCTGGGCTCAAGCAATCCTTCTGCCTCAGCCTCCCGAGTAGCTGGGACTACAGGCATGCGCCACCATGCCCGGCTAATTTTATATATATATATATTAGTTGACCAATTAATTTCTTTCTATTTATAGTAGAGACGGGGTCTTGCTCTTGCTCAGGCTGGTTTCGAACTCCTGACCTCGAGCAATCCGCCCGCCTTGGCCTCCCAGAGTGCTAGGATTACAGGCTTGAGCCACCGCGCCCGGCCTCTCCCCATTCTTTATTTAAAACCGTACAAATGATCTGAGCTACGTTCTAACTTACCCTTAGTGACTCAGGGTCTTATACCCTAAGAAGAAAACTCCTAAGTCTTTGACCAACCATAATGAGAAATAATTGTACTTCGTGATAAGTAAAGCTAACTAGTTACATATAGTTTGTGATTTTCCTTTTTTAAAAAAACAGTTTGGTTTGTCTTGTTAAAATTGTGTTTAACCAACCCTATTTGGCATGATTTCTAAAGCTTAATATTAAGTTTTAGATAATATTATCTTTAGAGAGATAATATTATCTTTACTGTTTAGAAATTAATGAAATCTGTCAAACTATTAATATGTTGATAAAAATTATTTGTCTAAGAGCCTATATACTCATTGTCATCATAATATTTTTTAATGTTGAAATCCATTTCACTTAAATGATGAGACCTCTGATAGATTATCCTTTTTGTGTGCATTTAATTAAGATTTTTTAATTTAAATTAATCCACTGGTTCTTGCAGGCACAAAAAACTCAGAAACCACCACAGAAACCAGCCCCTACAGTTGTTTCTGTAGCTCCAGCTGTCAAAGATCCATTGGTTAAGAAGCCAGAAACTAAACTCAAACAAGAGACAACTTTTCTAGCATTTAAAAGAACAGAAGTTAAGGTATAGTACATTCTATTTTTATCTGAGATTATATCTTCATTTAGTAGACTAAACAATAGTTGCTTGACAAAAAATTTAATGAGAAACTTTATGTACTAAATGGCTATATGTTGTTAAAAATTAAGACTGCATTACTATTAGGTAGAAAAGGAACATTTATATTATTATTTATCTCTAACTTTGCTGTTTTTCTTTTTATCACAAATAGAAACAGTCTGTAATCACTCCAAAATGACATTCTTTACCATTCTTATGTGGTTAGATACTTATCTCCAATCAGGAATTTTAATTAAATTCTAAGTACCTTTGCCATCAGTAGCAAGAATTTTGCTTCCTGTACTGTGTAAGCTGATTGTCCTCATAGTTTTTTTTACTTCCGTACTGGGTTATTGAAAAAATGTTCTTGCCTTTGGGTTTTTTTCTTTATTATCATGAACCTTCATGGTACCTACCTCTTATACTAAGGGACCATATTATCTAGTAAGAATATCACCTTTCTCATTTCTAGATTTGCATCTTTGAAATAAGTTCACATTATTATTAGTATCCTGACATTTTGATATCATGAAGTAAAAGAATTTTCTAATTTAATTTTATAACAGAAATTATGTATATATATATATATATAATATGTACATGTAAATTTTTATATGTATGTAATATATATGTATAAATTTACTGGGATATACATTCCAATTTTAAGTATAGTACTAAAGATGGAAGAAAAAATATTAGCCTCAAATTTCTCAAGTATTTACTTGAGAAAATCCTAAAGATATTACCTTGTCTAAGCAATTATAAGTAGCAAGCTCAAGATCCTTGGTGTGATGAAAAAGAATATGAACATAAAGTACTCTGAGAAAGATACTGATAATTGTATTTGTAAGTCATTTTTTATTTTATTTTACCAAGGAAGAATTGATACCCAAAGGATATCCATTATTGATTTGTCATATAGAAACTTGGTGAATTGGAATAGAAGAATAACTAATTTATTGAAACTAATTAGAGTTGCTATATTCTATACTTAATCACTTTTTGGTAGATTTTTATACTAACCCATTATGACGACTATATTTTTAGGAAATCCAATACGAAATTGTTTTATGGCAAATAAATTAAGGCCTTAGCAGTCATGTTTGTTTTGATTAAGAGGTTTTCTTGTCTTTTGATAAAAGTGAATACATTTGTACTATGAAAAAAATCGTTTCTATTCACACATAAAAAGCAAATGGCTTTTCCGATAGGATAATGGGCAAGAAAATATTTATTGTTAAAAGTACTTAAGAAATTTATTTTCTATGCTGAAATAGTAAGAAATTACTTGGTCTCCATTTTTTGTTGTTGTTGTTGTTATTTTACTTCTGTGTCCTTGATAGTGTTTTAAACCATCTGTCATTCTGTTAAAAAAAAAACACCAGGCAACAGCAAGCCATTAAAATATAATGCCAAACACATAGAACTTGCTTTCTTGTTTGTACTTTGGTCATTTTAATTACTTCAGCTGGGATTTCTTTTCTTCTTTTTTTGTAATATAAATATTTTACTTTTTATTTTTTTATTTCAGAATATTATGTGGATACAAAAATTTTGGTTACATAAATTGCTTTTGTACCATTTGAGCCAAAGTTTTAAGTGTGCTCATCCCCCAGATAGTGTGCATTGTACCTGTTAGGTGTGAATTTACCCATTCCTTCCTCCTCCCCACCTGATTGATTACCAATGAATGTTATTTCCATATGTGCACATAAGTGTTGATTAATTAGTTCCAATTTAATGGTGAGTACATGTGGTGTTTGTTTTTCCATTCTTGTAATACTTCACTTAGAAGAATGGTCCATCCAGGTTAATACAAGAGGTTCACCATTGTTTTTTATGGCTGAGTAGAACTCCATGGTATACATATACTACATTTTAGTAATCCACTCCTGTATCAATGGGCACTTGGATTGTTTCCATATCTTTGCAATTGTGAATTGTGCTGGTATAAACATTTGAGTACATGTGTCTTTTTTATAGAATGTCTTTTTTTCCTTTAGATAAATACCTAGTAGAGGTATTGCTGGATCAAATGGTAGTTCTACTTTTAGTTTTTTGAGGTATCACCATACTCTTTTCCATGTCTGTTATACTAGTTTGCAGTTCCACCAAGAGTGTATGAGTGTTCCTGTCTCTCTGCATCCACGCCCACATTTGTTGTTTTGGGACTTTTTGATGAAAGCCATTCTCACTAGAGTTAAGCGCTATCTCGT
The DNA here is from genome assembly GCF_040939455.1 of Microcebus murinus. Taxonomy (NCBI): domain Eukaryota; kingdom Metazoa; phylum Chordata; class Mammalia; order Primates; family Cheirogaleidae; genus Microcebus; species Microcebus murinus. The sequence continues at coordinate 17,889,615 of NC_134130.1, forward strand.
TGTAGTTTTGATTTGCATTTCCCTCATGATTAGAGAGGTTGAGCATTTTTTCATGTTTATTGGTCTATCTTCTTTTGAAACGTTTCTGTTCATGTCCTTTGCCCACTGTTTAATAGAGTTGTTTGATTTTTTTCTTGCTGATTTGCTTGAATTCTGTATAGATTCTAGTTATCAGCCCTTCATTGAATGTATAGCATCCAAATATTTTCTCCCATTCTGTAGGTTATCTATTCACTGTAATGATTGTTTTCTTGCCTGTGCAGAAGCTTTTTAATTTGACCAGGTCTCATTTATTTATTTTTGTTGTTGCTGTGATTGCTTTTGGGGGTGTTCTTCATAAATTCTTTGCCCAGGCCAAGTCTATAAGTTGTTCCAATGTTTTCTTCCAGAATTCTTATAGTTTCATGCCTTAGGTTTAAATCTGTTATTCATTGTCAGTTGGTTTTTTTGAGTGGTGAGAAGTACTGATCCTATTTCAGTGTTCTACATGTGGCTATCCAGTTTTCCCAGCACCATTTATTTAATAGGGATTCTTTTCCTTGGTGTATGTTTTTGTCTGTTTTGTCAAAGATCAGGTGGCAATATGAGGAGGCAATATGAGGTTTTATGTATCTGGGTTCTCTATTCTGAACCAACTGGTCTAGGTCTCTGTTTTTGTGCCAATACCATGCTGTTTTGGTTCTTGTAGCTTTGTAGTATACCTTGAAGTCTGGTAAATTAATGCCTCCCAATTCATTCTTTTTGCTTAAGATTGCTGTGGTTATATGGGATCTACTCTGGTTCCATACTAAGTGTAGAATTATTTCTTCTAGATCTGTGAAAAATGACGTTGGTATTTCAATAGTGATTGCATTAAATCTGTAGATCACTTTGGGTAGTATAGACATTTTAACAATGTTGAATCTGCTGATCTATGAGCATGGTATGCTTTTTAGGTTGGTTTTCTTTTGTGAAGCTCCTTAAAAGATCATCTAGCCCATATGGGCTAGTTTAATGTTTAATAGAAAAAAAGGAAAAAAATTAGATCTAAGTTTACTACACCTGTGTCCTTTTTCTTTCTTGACTTTTTCACTCATTACTGGTGTGCATTCCTCTGTGAATTTATGATTTATGTAAAGTTTTCTGTCTCTGGGTAACCTCATGAGATAGTTATTTTATGACATTACTGTAAAAAAAAATCCTGTCAATTTTCATGGTGTGAACAAAAGTCTGGATTCCTCCTCTTATAAAATAAAGATCTCAGAGCTCTCTATTTTGACTACTTTTCAAGTGGTTAAGAAAATGTTTACATGGAGATGATATTGAAGGCTACCTTGTAAGAACTAAAAATGTTTTATCACCTCTTTTGGAGTTCAGTTCTAAAATATAACTCAGCCAAAATGGGGGCCTATGACTGTAATGCTAGCACTTTGGGATGCTGAGGTGGGAGAATTGCTTAAGGTCAGGAGTTCAAGACAAGTCTGAGCAACATAGCAAGACCCTGTATATACAAAAAATAGAAAAATTAGCTGGGTGTGGTGGCACACACCTATAGTCCCAACTGCTTGGGAGCCTGAGGTGGGAGGATAGCTTGAGCCCAGGAGTTTGGGGTTGCAGTGAGCTAGGATCACACCACTGCCCTCATGCCCAGGCAACAAAGTGAGACTCTATCTCAAAAAAATAAAACAAAACCAAAAAAAAAAAAAAAAAAAAAACCAAAACAACAAAAATACAACATTTACGTGGATATATTTCGGACATAACAACTACCTTTTTTAAAAGTAGAATGTTATTTTGTGAAACCTTATCTTTTACCTGTGTGAGTGTACTTAACACTTTTGTGAATCTTCTTAATGGTATGAAGGTAGAAAAAATGTCAAGAAAGTCAATTCAAAATTAATTTGAACGAAGTACATTTGTGCCTAATGTTAAAGTGAAAAAAATGTGTTCTTATGTGCATATGATCAATATGTATTTATATAATGGCATTGGTATCACTGTGAGCTTCTGATTAGCCACGGAAGTTAATCAGAGAAATTGAAGTGTTTTACCTTTAAAAAATACATCAGGAAGTAAGTCAGTCCTACCCAAAATGTCACTGTGCAGCCAGTGAAGCAATTGATAAAATTCTTTTTTCGGAAGCAGAAATCTGTTGTGTGAGTTTCAGGAAGTATAGACAAATTAGGAAACTAAAATCATGAAACCTTTTTAATATGTCATAAAAGTTATATACTTCCAAGTAGTTAACATTATGCATCTACATATATTTTGCAGTCCTGTAGCTGTTGCTCAAAATTTGGGCAAACATTTTTTTAATGGATTTAAAAGTTATATACAGCTGTTTTCTTTCTCTCACACATACACTCAGTAAATTATTACTGAATGTATGTGTCTTTGTCTCAGGTATCTTCTTCTGAATTTCCTGAGTGTAAGCATTTTTGTCCATTAAGAGTGGATTCTATTTTTGAAATGATCCACTAGTCATTTGGGGCAAAGTCTAAAGAATTAGATGTTTTAATGAGCTGGATAGTACCTTTTTTAGGTAAAAAAAAAAATAAGTTCAAGCACTAAATCTGATTTTTCTGATAAGGCTTATAGCTAAATCTAAAAACAATTCCCAAAAAGGAATTCTGTATATTTTCTTGACAAGAATATGGTATCCAAACTTTCTTTTTTGGAAATGGTAATACCTACTAGCTATGGATAAGTTTTGTTCAGTGTGGTTTTTCAGATCAGCTTCATAAAAACCTAATATGATGATATGACTTAAATTTCCCATGTCATTACTTTGGTATAAAAAGTCTAACAATTAAACTTGTTATATATTCAAGGATATTAGATAGGTATTGATTATACTTGGCTCTAATGTAATATTTAATGTTTTTCTTTTAGACTTCCACGGTTATTTCAGGAAATTCTTCTAGTACCAGTGTTTCCTCTTCAGCAACCAGCGGCCTAACTGGATGGGCAGCGTTTGCAGCCAAAACTTCCTCTGCTGGTCCCTCAACAGCAAAATTAAGTTCAACAGCACAAAACAGTACTGGGAAACCTGCTACCTCATCAGCCAACCAGAAGCCTGTGGGTTTAACTGGTCTGGCAACGTCATCCAAAGGTGGAATAGGTTCCAAAATAGGTTCCAGTAACAGCACTACACCCACTGTGCCGTTGAAACCACTTCCACCTCTAACCTTGGGCAAGACTGGCCTTAGTCGCTCAGTTAGCTGTGACAATGTCAGCAAAGTAGGTCTTCCTAGTCCGAGTAGTTTAGTTCCAGGGAGCAGCAACCAACTAAGTGGGAATGGAAATAGCGGGACATCCGGGCCTAGCGGGAGTACGACCAGCAAAACCACTTCCGAATCGAGCAGCTCTCCCTCGGCGTCCCTCAAAGGCCCCACTTCACAGGAATCACAGCTCAATGCGATGAAGCGATTACAGATGGTCAAGAAGAAAGCTGCCCAAAAGAAACTGAAAAAGTAATATGGCCAAGTTTTTATATCATATGAACCTAAAGATGACAAGTTTGTTATTAGAACATAAACTGTAAGATGCTGTAATTTAATAAAAATCCTCACAATCAAATTTCTATTGTTTCTTAGCTTAAAATGCTAAATATTACATAGCAAAATTTGGAAAGTTTTATTTTAAATGTCTTTAACACTTTTAATAATTTCCATAGTGTGTGAAAACAATGATTAGCATGACTGGTTCTTGATGAGAATTTCAGAAGATTGATAGAATGTGCAAATTTAAAGAAAAAGAAATAATTCTTCTAGCAAAGCCCCAAGAGTTGATCCTACTGAATGAGGCACCTTACAGGGTGGCGGAGACGACCCGATATAAAGTTTTCTGCTTCCCTCCCAACAGTGTGGGTGTTCAGTGTCGTTCCCAGCCTCATTTCAGCTGATTCTCCTACTCCCTCTAAATTTCATCTCCTTTTTCAAAATTGATTTTTTATAGTTGATTCCTCATAGTGATAATTTTCATAATTGATTTCTCATCTCATTTGTATCACTGTTTTTATTACCTCATATCAGTTATTTAGGAGTTTATCTTTTCCAATAGGTTGTGAACTCTAACACCCTTTAATATAGTATTTTTCTCACATTGCCCACCTTTTTCCCTGCATTACCAATGTAATATATGCACATAATATATACTCAACAAGTGTTGAATTTTGACTCATCCTGGTTATGCATATTCCTGAGAATTCTTGAGAGGAACACCCATTCCCAAGAGACTTTGTGGATGGAAATTTATGACTTGTTCACACATTGACAACTTCCTATTCAGAAAAGATATTTTTTTACTGCCCAAAAATGTTATGGCATTTTTCTTAATTTTAGTTAATTTTGTATAAAAGAAGTTCCTATATAATGATTAATTCTTAAGATTGTTTTGTACATTGTTAAGTCAGAAACTGAAGAGGCCGGGCGCAGTGGCTCACGCCTGTAATCCTAGCACTCTGAGAGGCCGAGGCGGGAGGATTGCTCAAGGTCAGGAGTTTGAAACCAGCTTGAGCAAGAGCAAGACCCTGTCTCTACTAAAAATAGAAATTAATTGGCCAGCTAAAATATATAGAAAAAATTAGCCAGGGATGGTGGCGCATGCCTGTAGTCCCAGCTACTCGGGAGGCTGAGGCAGGAGGAATTTGAGATTGCTGTGAGTAGGCTGACACCACTGCACTCTAGCCTGGGCAACAGAGTTCAGACTGTCTCAAAAAAAAAAAAAAAAGAAACTGTGAAGAGTCTGAGTTGTTGCCTTACTTGTCAGCTAGCAAATTAGCCAGCCATCATTTTACATATATATTCTGCCAGAGGATAGGAAGATTTTTGAATCAGAGAAACAAATAGTTTATTATTCACAGCATCCATTTTCTAATTCATGAATAACTCGTTTCACCCAGAAACTGGAAATTCCCACATTCCAACAAATTCCCACATTCATAAGACTGAGCAACCTGTTCCGTCAACCTTGAGGTGTGCCACTAAATCTTCACTCTATAATGCTCTAATTTCAAACTCTCTTCCTTGATCCCTAGGTTTTTCTAATATCATTATTCTAAAATAATTATTCTAATTTATTAACATAGATAAATGATCTCTGTGACGATAAAGCTTTTTAAATTAAGCTTGTTCTATTTCTAAGGAAAGACGATTATTTTAAACCACTCTATTAAATAATGGCACCAAATTATTCATGGTTAATTAGAATCCAGGATTGACATAATCACATTATTTACATGTTTAAAATCTGCCTACAGATGTTTTTGTTTTGAAAAAAAGATTTCTGTTGATAAACCACCAGTTTAGCATCAACTCCAAATCTGCTTTAGGGTCAAAAAGACCAAAAAAAAAAAAAAATTCATGATTGTTTATAAGTCAGAGCCAATTTGGACTAAACTGAACAAAATGATCTGACATAGACTGAGCTCAGCACCTGTCACAGCTGATGTAACCTCAGTACCTGCAAGAAATTAAAATAGTAATGCTTGTTACAGTTTGCATATTGGCACTTGAAAAGATTTATCCCATCATAAAAAATATATGCTAGACAGAGTTTAGAAGAGAAATTATTATTTCTGTTCCTCAGGGATGATTTTAACTAGTTTATCTTTGAATATGGCTATTTATATAGATAATATATACGTTATATATTTAGAATACATACATATATAAGTATGCATACATCTAATAAGGTATATAACTCAGTTTGTTGTTTTATAGACGTATATTTGGTATTAAGAGTTTAATTGTCTCAAGTAGCTCTCTGACCTTGATTTTTTTCATATCATATAATGAGCTACAAGACTTTTTAACTGAGTAGTGGATGAAAGTAGCCAGTTTTATATTAATAGTATTTATGATTTTGTTTAATTTGTTATGTATAGTTTGTTTTCCCCACTAGAGTAGTGGTAAGAGGGCAGGGATCTTATTTGTCTTACACACGTATTCCACAGTAGCCCTCAAACACTGGCTCAATGAGTGAGTGGATATGCAAATATGCCAACAAGTAACCTTTTAGGATTCTATATTTGAATCCCATTTCAGTAGATACTTGGTATCACTTCTGTTTTGCATATTATACTTAAGATCACGTAACCATAGATCTCAGTGACTTTGGAAAAAAAGAAAGAAAAGGAAAAACACTGAAAGGACACAGAAAGCAAACGCCTGACTTGGAATCCCAGTCCTCTGTGTGTTAGCTGTGTGGTCCTCAGCTCCCTCCTTTATAAAACAGATAATGGCATGAGATGGAAAGCATCTAAAACCTAAAGGTTAGGTGATTCTAACTCTTGACAAGGAGTGGTAGTACTGTTTATTAGTAGCTGAGAGTATGAATTATATTGTGACGTCCATAGGTTATGTAGGAAATACATCATTTTACCAAATAAAATTTTATTATGAATACAATAATTATAAAATTATGTCAGAAGTTAGAGAAATCCATAAATACATTTACATTACCATAGTGTTATTTTTTAAGATAAGATTTATTCAATTTACTAAGAATACATTTCCTAGATTTTTGGACAAGAACATCTTATTCCAGTATTTGCTAAAGTGTACCTAATTTTCCAAAAAAGCTAAAGCAAATCTTGCCTATGTCTGGCTAGAATGTAAGAGCATGAAAGCAGTGGCTGGCCTTCAGAGGCTTGGCTTGAGCTCCAGGAGCCCTGGAGTGAAGTTTGTTTTATTGGAATAATTTTGTAGATCATAGAGAATGGGTTTTTTTTTTTTGAGACAGAGTCTCACTTTGTTGCCCAGGCTAGAATGAGTGCCGTGGCGTCAGCCTATCTCAAAGCAACCTCAAATTCCCGGGCTTAAGCAATCCTCCTGCCTCAGCCTCCCAAGTAGCTGGGACTACAGGCAAGCGCCACCATGCCTGGGTAATTGTTTCTATATATATTAGTTGGCCAATTAATTTCTTTCTATTTATAGTAGAGACGGGGTCTTGCTCTTGCTCAGGCTGGTTTTGAACTTTTGACCTCGAGCAATCCGCCCGCCTCGGCCTCCCAGAGTGCTAGGACTATAAGTGTGAGCCACCGCGCCTGGCTGATCACAGAGATTAGTGTCTGAGTTTTTAAATGTATTATTTAGTGTGTGTATGGGGAGAGAAGTAACTGGAAAAAAGTTAGACTTTTAAAAATCATAACATTCTCTAAATAGTGAGTATGAAGTCCAGTGTCCTTCCAGTCAGTAGAACTTATTACTTCCTCATCAACTATAATTTAAATTTATATTTCTAATTTAGCTTGAATTTTGTGAGGTCCAGTTGTATTCAGTGTTGAGCAGTACATTGAGTACCTTCAGAAGCCATAGTTATAACAAACAGGATTTAAATAAGGTGGTCTTGTCATAGAATACAAAATAAAGATTTCCTCCTTTTATTCATGTGGCTTTGAGAGGTCTTTACAATGGACAAAAATCCAAGAAACTAATGGGAAAAGTGAAGAGTTTTCAATTCTGTGTTTCAGGAGTGAAAATAGTAATTTTTGTAAATCACCTGAGCTGCATTCATTACAAATGGTACCAGGCACTTAGTAAAAGTGCAAATTATGTTTTAGACAAAATATGGAATTTTCCAGCACTTAAAGTAAAGTACGTCAAAAATGCTTCATTGCTATGATTAAGGATGTACATTATGTCTCTTTTGCAGAACTCAACCTTCATAGAATTGTTTTATCCTAGGGAATACTAAAGATATTTTTCTGAAATATAAGGAATGTTCAAATAGTGGCTTTGTAACTTTTTCATATGACTTGAGCACCCATGGTAATTTTGCATTACTGGAGTAATTTTTTTACATTTCTAAATTTTATTATATAATGATTAGTTTAGAGCATCTGTATTTAAAAATAAATGCTAAATGAAATGTACTTATTTACTTACTTTAAAAAGAAAAATAGCTATAAAATTTTCCCCTTCATCTTTTGTAAAAATACCTACTTCAGAGGGTCCTATACTGTACAATAATATTTAATTTAAAAATCATCAAGAAATAATTACCATACCTAGCCTTAATTATACTGTTATCTTTTAAACTTCTTTAAGATTTATACATCTTATCTGGGGAATTTATTTCCCTTAGGCCCAATAAAATAATATTTAACCTCAAAATTACAATTTACTTGATTTTAAAATACTTAGAAAAAGATTATATAATCTTTTTAAAAAACCCACAAATGTCTAAATGGCAAATGAAATGTAGATTGTCTTTTTAAAATAGAAACAAGGTAGTTTTATGGTAGTAGGTTTGCCACAGCAGCACTGCGGCAGGCGGCTCCGTCACCACTCACGCTCAGCCAGCTACCTGCAGCTGTTGCTTTAGTGGTGTGGTTTCTTCAGTCCTGGAAGCATCAGTCCTAGGACTGCACAAGTTGACAAAGTTTCTCATATATATCTAGCCCTTTGCGTCAGCCAGGAAAGCAAATATGTACTACTTATATAATTCTTCACTTTTGTGGGGAGTAAAAAGGTCACAAATATTTTAAATATATATATATAATTTCCTCACTATTTTGGTCTTAGGATATAGTCATAGTTTCCACAAGTAGCAAGTTTGGATTTCTTTTTGCTTTACCCTAGGCAAACTGTAATTTACTTATGTTTTAAAATTGGGTACAAAGGATGATTAAAAGACATAAGTATCTGTATATCTAAAATAATCAGCCTTTGGGCCAGGCACAGTGGCTCACACCTGTAATCCTAGCACTCTAGGAGGCCCAGACAGGAGGATCACTCAAGGTCAGGAGTTCGAAACCAGCCTGAGCAAGAACAAGACCCCATCTCTACTATAAATAGAAACAAATTAATTGGCCAACTAAAAATATATAGAAAAAATTAGCCGGGCATGGTGGCACATGCCTGTAGTCCCAGCTACTCGGGAGGTTGAGGCAGAAGGATTGCTTGAGCCCAGGAGTGTGAGGTTGCTATGAACTAGGCTGACGCCACGGCACTCTAGCCTGGGCAAGAGTGAGACTCTGTCTCGAAAAAAAAAAAAGCCTTCTTTTAGTACCCAATTCAAAACAGTATTTTATGTGAAACAACTTATTAGTAAATCTTATAAAATCATCTTTAGATTAATGATTTTAATAACAATATCAAAATGTAAATGTTTTGTATGTAAATGTGTTATAAATTTCTATTGTGTTGTGTTGTGTGTGTGTGTTTTATGGTCAGCAGCCCTCTGAAAAGTAGCACTCTTCATTTTCTTATTTATATTCCTCAGTAATATGTAACATACTATATATTATAAGGATCAAATAAATCTTACAAAGTTACAATCAACTTTAAAATTAATGTCACATTAGCACATTTTATATGGACAATGAAAAGTCACTTTAATTTGATTTTTAAAGGAAACCACTAAAGTCAAATTTAATTTAATCTTTTTTTTAGCATCTTTAGTTCATAAAATGTCTTGACGAAATATGTCTGAAATCCTAAAGGACAGTTCTCTGAACAATACCCAAATTAAAGTTCAATGTCCCAGGACATTGTGTTGTAGCAAATGTTATCCTCAATGCCTGCCTTGTCTAAGTACAAATTGGCAACTAAAAATATTTACATCTTGACTTAGAACTGGAAGCACACATTTCCCATTTATTATCCAAATAATCGAGCAATCCAAAAATATTTCATTAAAGTATCATTAGCAATCATATGGGATGATTTTTAAACAATTATACTTTCAAAAATTGTTAAAACAAAAATAATAAACCTAGATACTTCATTTTCTCTAGGCTCCTATCATGGAGGTCGTTTGTAATCCTTAATTCTGAAGAGCTTCTAAAGACTTAAACCATAAGCCTGAGAGAAAAATGGTCCTCCTCTATGTTCATTATTTGCATCACTAAGTACCTTGCAGATAACAAAGAGTTCAGTGTGATGGTTAGGAGCATGAATCCTGGAGCCAGACCCCCTGCGCTAGAGTCCCAGCTTCACTTTTAGCAGTGTGACTCACGCTAAACCACTTCACCTCTTTGGGCCACAGTTTTCTCACAGTGTTTTGAGTATTGAATAAGTTACTACACATAAAACACTTAGAACAATGTCTGGCATGTAGTTTGGATTCAGTAAATGTTAGATATTATTAATGTCAAGTTACTCAGTTTTTTCCATTGGTTCAAAACTTAAAGGAATTTCTACATTAAAGACTACTAGTTGGCTGCTAATTAATTGCTATTCTTATGTGTATTTAGTATACCAACTGGCTTACATATATATGTGTATGATCTATATTACAAACATATATAGTGCATAATATGGATTTATATATGTATATATATAAACATACATGCATTTGCAAGAGAGAAATACAACAAAAGCATAGTTAAGAAAATACACAGTTAAAAACATTACAATAAATTGAAAAACCTATCCTTAGGTCCAACCTTTCATGATGATAAAAGAACATATTCATCCTTTCAAAAGATCCCCACTTTTATGTAGTTGATAGTTGGGGCTTAGGCTGTTTGCTATTTCTGTTGGATTAATATTTCCTTCAACATGTATTGTTTGTAATACATTCATGAAATAATCTACAGTCTTCCTTAAAACCTGGTACAGTATCAGTTCATATAGTTCGGAGCTTTCTTGCGTTCAGGTCCAAAACTTTGTAATATCAATTTTATGAGACAGTCAATAAACAGCTTGCCAGAAAATAAGTCAAAGGCTTATCTTCTTAAGCATAAGTCATCTTGCCAAGGTAGTTAGCTGGCACATACCCTTTCTTCCCTTGAGCTTCAGCTAACCACCATTCTTTATTTCCACTTAGGTCACAGAATCTAAGTATATGGACTCTTTGGTACTCTTGAAGGCTGAGTTCATGGTCACTCCGCGCTTGAAAAGCATGAACTGCATAGAAAATCTAGATCAAAGAAAATGACATTAATGGGACTGGTACCTAAACATTTAGAAAAACATAATAATTTACAAGCTTTCAGAAGCAATGCTAAAGTTTTCTTATTTTTTTCAAAGTCATATTGTCCAACGTGTTCTGTTGGATTTATTTCTCTAAAATATGACCCAGATGAGAATGGAATGAAACAGGCATTTTTATTATTCTGTTGGGAGGAGTCTGAACTGTCCATGTTTGAAGGCAATTTGACAGTTTCTAATAAAATATCTTTAAAATGTTAATTTTTTTTTAATCAATAAGAGCTCTAAGAATTTCTTCTACAGAAATAGAAACATTGGAAGAGATTTTTGCACAATGTTACTGCAATACCCAAATGAAATGTGACATGGGAAGGGAGTGGGAATAACACTAACAGTTCAGCAAGAGAAAAATAGTTAAATTTTAGACCCTTATACTAAGAAAATTTGTAGTCATTAAAAATGTTTTTTTGTACAATATACGTAACCTTAACATTTGTACCCCCATAATATGCTGAAATTAAAAAAAATAAAACAAAAACAAACAGAAACTCTAATAAATAAATAATTTTTTTCTGAGACTAATAACATGAGAAATGCTTATGATGAAATAGTAAGCCAAAAAAAGGATATATTAGATGTACAAATCTAATATTGTTAGGTAGTTTCTTTGAATCATAGGATTATAGATGATTTTCATTTTTACTTTATTTTCTAACCCTTTATAATGATAGTGTAATACATTTATAATTTTAAAAATTAAGTGACCTAGAAGAAACTAATAAAACATTTCAGTCAAGAGAATTTTTCTCTGACATCAAAAGAACACTATTAGATGTATAAGAAGTCCCAACATAAGTGTTTAATCTTTCTTCCTTCATAAAATCCTAAGACTGAAAAATATTTAGTTATGTTATAAAATTAAGAAATTATCTAACAATATTTATTTAGTTATTATTTTATGAAATACCTACTAAGTGCCAGATATTATTTAATCAGGGACCTTACAACTCAGGAAAATAAAAAATGTCAACAAACAAAACAAAACAAAAACACTATACAGACACACACAAACACAGCTGTACACATAGATGATACATCAGCTAATGGCAAGCTGCATTTTGAAATAAGTAACTTTTCATAAATGACAAAGTTGACAAAGGGGATGAGTATGTCATATTCAAACAAACAAAGATGAATACATGAAAATAATATACAGGAAAAGACAAGCAAATGAGTTCAAAATTGAGGGTCAATGGATAAAGGAAACTGAGAAATGAGGTGACTTCATTGAGCAGGAAAAGAGGCTGGACAGTGAAGGGAGGGAACAATAGTTGCAGCTTAGGTTGTTATTTGAATCTTCAACTGTTATTTAACTTTTGATGAACTTCTGATTCTATTGATTGGTATATCGACTTAATTAGTATGAGCTGCACCTCAAGGAAAGGACCACATTACTATGGTCTGAATATTTGTGTCCCCCTCAAAATTCATTTGTTGAAATCCTAACCCTCTGGCAAGCACCTGTAGTCCCAGCAACTCGGAAGGCTGAGGCAGTAGGTTTGCTTGAGCCCAGGAGTTCGAGGCTGCAGAGAGCTATGATGACACCACTGTACTCTAGCCTTGGTGACAGAGTGAGACCCTATCTGGAAGGAAGGAAGGAAAGAAGGAAAGAAGGAAGGAAGGAAGGGAGGGAGGGAAATCCTAACCCTAAAGGGATGACATTAAGAGGTGGGGTCTTGGGAGGTGATTAGGCTCCGCCCTCATGAATGGAATTAGTTCATGAGGGAGTCAGAAGTCTGCGAGAAACCTGTCATCTGTTCCATCATGGGAGGGCCCCACAGGAAGGTGCCACTTATAAAACTTGGCCCTCACCAGACACAAAATAAGCTGTTACCTTGATCTTGGACGTCCAGCCTCCACAACTCTCCGAAATTAGTTTCTGTTGTTTAAAGCCAACAAGTTTATGATATTTTGTTATAGCAGCCCAAAAGCACTAGACTCATGTTTAATCTTTTCTCCACTGACCACATCATGGTACACAGTAGGAATTCAAATACATGTTGATTTGCCTTAAAAGTTAGGCTAAAAGGCTTGGATATCTTACAAGGGATCATGCAAGAAATCTCTTATATAAGATACAAGAGAGACTGCTAGAAATGGATTATTTTGTAATTTAATCACAGGGCTAATCTGTGCTGCTAGGACCCATATCTTCTAACTCCAAATCCTGTGCTTGGTCAATTTCTTATCATGCTTTAGGAACCAAACTCTTGTTCTAGCAAGGATGTGCAGAGTGGGATTCTTACGGAAAGGAACTGGAGTCTAATATGTTGTTGATGCTGTTGTTTTGTTATTTATTAATAGAAAGTGAAAACATGCAATAGATCCATAAGAGCAGAGCAAAGGATTTGGTTTACAAAACCATTTAGGAATGAGATGTGCTATAATATAGTTTCTGAAATAATCTGTAAAAGCCTGGAAGCAGTTTGCTAACAATCTTTTGTAATTTTCATAAATAATATATATGCTTTACCAAGGCAGCTATAGATTTTTTCAGCAGGTTGGAAAAAATATATTCCCAATACTTTAACGCAGCGGTCCCCAACCTTTTTGGCACCAGGGACCAGTTTCATGGAAGACGATTTTTCCATGGACTGGGGGTGGAGGGAGATGGTTTCGAGATGCTTCAAACACATTACATTTATTGTGCTCTTTATTTCTCTTATTATTACATTGTAATGTATAATGGAATAATTATACAGTTCACCGTGATGCAGGATCTAATGCCACCACCACGGACCGACAGGAGGCAGAGCTCAGATGACCCTGCGAGCATGGGGAGCGCGCAAACACAGACCAAGCTCCCCCACCCCGCTCACCTCCTGCTGTGCCGCCCTGTTCCCAACAGGCCACAGACCTGTGCCAGGCCTCAGCCTGGGGCTCGGGACCACAACTTTAGATGATCATGGCCAAAATTTATTTAGGATGAGCGTTTTTCAATTTTCATGTAATTTATGTTAAATGGAGGCAGTTATTATATACTAAAAATGGAAGTAAGTCTACTTTTAAAGAGACAGCATTCGCTTTATCTTTAGTCTCTTTTTGAAGTCTTTTTCTTAAGTCTCTTTTGAGTATTTTTAGTCTCTTTAATGTTAGACTACAAATTAGATGTTTTCAACCTGTCATGGATTTAAGAACTGAAAGAATTCTCTCTTTTTATTTTTTTTCAATATTTTAATTGTTTTAGGCTGTATGTTTCTTTTTTTTTGAGACAGAGTCTCACTCTGTTGCCTGGGCTAGAGTGCCATGGTGTCAACCTAGCTCACAGCAACCTCAAACTCCTGGGCTCAGGCAATCCTCCTGCCTCAGCCTCCCAAGTAGCTGGAACTACAGGCATGCGCCATTATGCCTGGCTAATTTTTTCTATATATTTTTAGTTGGCCAATTAATTTCTTTCTATTTTTAGTAGAGGCGGGGTCTCGTTCTTGCTCAGTCTAGTTTCGAACTCCTAAGCTCAAATGATCCTCCTGCCTCGGCCTCCCAGAGTGCTAGGATTACAGGCATGAGCCCCCTTGCCCAGCCTCAGGCCGTATGTTTCTAACTTTAAATGTTACTATGTTTTGGTCTAGACACATTAATTAAAATGTTATTAATTTGAGTCATAATCATCTAATACTATTTTCTTTTTCCTTGGCATTTATTAAAATACGTTTTATTGATTGTATTCTGTAAAGCACTGGCTCATTTTATATGCCATATGCTGTAAATACAACTCAGTTCTCCGTGGCATTTACTTTTTTTTTAAAATAACACTCTGTATTATTGACTCATACCTAATTTATTACCTGCTGTTTATAACCACAGATCTTTCCCTGTGGCACCTTCGCCTGGTCAGCATCCCCTTATTCTATATTTGTGCATTTGATTTTTCCTTCTTTAGTGAGCCACATTACCTGTCCTCACTGAATCTCATTTTATTGATTTCATCCCAGTTCTCCAATTAACAACAAAAACCATAATATATTTTAATCTTCATTTCCAAAACTAAAAAGCTACAATGTCAGCATTTATAGTATTATATCACATGCAGCTCAAGAAGCCAGAATAGTTATAGTACATGAAAAATACTCATTTTTCTCTCTTATCTTTCAGGAGCAAGCTTTCATGTTCTTCATATAACAATTCCACATTTTTATTATACAAATAATTTTGATGAAGAAACACTTTAAAGCTAGGCAAAAATAAAAAAACAAAGAAAACAAAAAAGAAAACTCACTGATGTTAGTATCTTCCTTCCCTCACTCCCTTCCTCCTTTCCTTCTTTCTATTTTTTTATTTCTGCATGCCTCCCTGAAGTGGTAATAAAAGTGGACTTACAGTATAATAATTTTTGCCACCTGTTTTTCACTTCAGAATATATTTGAAAATCTTTCCATGTCAATAAATAGCTCCCCAGAGCATCATTTTAATGATTACTTAAATGCATTATAATACAGCTTGTTGACTTTTTGAAGCATTTTTCTAAACAGTGACATACTACATATGTAACATCATTGTCACAAGTAGCTGAGAGAGTAAAGATGAAGGTCCAGACCATGAACTTGGGATTGGTAGCAAAACAACTAACTTTTTAGAAGTCAAACATTATATTTTCAATATTATTTATGCGAAAAAAGAAAAAAGGGCCGGGCGTGGTGGCTCACGCCTGTAATCCTAGCACTCTAGGAGGCTGAGGCGGGCGGATCGCTCAAGGTCAGGAGTTTGAAACCAGCCTGAACAAGAGGTAGACCCCGTCTCTACTAAAAAAAATAGGAAGAAATTAATTGGCCAACTAAAAATATATAGAAAAAATAAAAAAGGAGCTGGGCATGGTAGCACATGCCTGTCATCCCAGCTACTCAGGAGGCTGAGGCAGGATTGCCTGAGCCCAGGAGTTTGAGGTTGCTGTGAGCTAGGCTGACGCCACGGCACTCTAGGTTGGGCAACAGGGTGAGACTCTGTCTCAAAAAAAAAAAAAAAAAAAGGAAAGGAAAAGAAAAAAGCACTGACTTTTTTTTTTTTTTTGAGACAGAGTCTCACCCTGTTGCCCAGGCTAGAGTGAGTGCCGTGGCATCAGCTTAGCTCACAGCAACCTCAAACTCCTGGGCTCAAGTAATCCTCCTGCCTCAGCCTCCCAAGTAGCTGAGACTACAGGCATGCGCCACTATGCCCGGCTAATTTTTTCTATATATTTTTAGTTGGCCAATTAATTAATTTCTTTCTATTTTTATTAGAGACGGGGTCTCGCTCTTGCTCAGGCTGGTTTTGAACTCCTGACCTTGGCGATCCACCCGCCTCGGCCTCCCAGAGTGCTAGGATTACAGCCGTGAGCCACCGTGCCCAGCCAGCACTGATTCTTAGATATTGAACTGCCCTGTAAAACTGGGTTTTAGCCATTCTTAAACCTGGTTCTCTTTGAGAAGTGCTAACAACAACACTGTGCTTGCCAAACAAGGCCTGTTAGATGTTTCGGGTGAGCAGAATTCTAGGAAGGCCCCCCAGAACCCCCACCTCTTTTGTACATGTTGTATATAATCCTCCTCCCTTGACTGTGGGTGGAACTTTCTGATGTGACGACATGGTACTCCCGTGATTAGGCTGCATGATATGGTAAAGGTAAAGAGATTTTGCAGAGGTTCCCAAAAGGTCCCTAGGAAGTTGACTTTGAGGCCGTCATAAGGAGAGCATCCTGGGGTGGGCCTGACCTAATCAGATGAGACCTTTAAAAGAGCATTCAGGCCAATCCTGATGGAAGAGATCTGAAGTGAGAGTGATGCTCATCTATTGACCTTGAAGGAGCAAACAGCCACGTTGTAAACTGCCTGTGGAGACAGCCACATGGCAAGGATCTAGAGCAGCCTTTAGTTGCTAAGAGTGGTCCGAGCTGACCACCAGCAAGGAAGTGGAAGCCTCGGTCCTACTGGAATGAGGAAGTGAATTCTGCTAACAACCATGAGCTTAGAAGAGAATTCCCAGTTTCAGACAGGAATTCAGCCCAGTAAACACCTCAATTGCAGCTGTGTGGGGTCCTGGGCAGGTCCCCAGGCAAGCCTCGCTTGGGAGCTGACCACAGACACCGTGAATATGACTTTGTATCGTTTTAAGCCACTAAGTTTGTGGTGATTTTTTATGCAGCATAGAACACTAATACAGATCATTCCATTACTATTTGATGCACAAAAGGAGAGAATATATTAGGGTGAAAAGGCATATTCATTTGACTGCTTTTGTTAAACTCTTTGATACAGCTAAAAGCAGCAAGTGACTAACTTAAATATTAAGTCCCTTGGTGTAGATCAGTACTGCCAGGCTATGAATATTCTACAAAGGCTCTGGATCATAATTTAGGGAGGCTTTTATAACACCCAGAGAAAGTCCATGCTTTCCGTGTGGATGTTTATGAAGGACCCTAAGTGGATTTGTTCCAGGGCCCCAAAAGGTAGGATGGCATTCCTCCCAACTTTATCTGTCACAGTCTTTCTCCCAGTAAGCACTCTCTTTCATTAACAAAAGTGTCCCATTAAAGATGGTGAGTTTTATTTTGACTCCACCCATGAGACTTCCTGATTCACCAGAACCACCCTAGAAAATGAGGGAGGCTCATCACCTAACAACATTTCTTCCTGCTTGAGGGGGAGAATTAATAAGCAAGTTAAGTCTCTATAGCAGTGATTTCTAACGTTTTTAGATAAAATTTTCTTTGAAAATCTGTTGAAAACTATGGACTTCTCTCGCCATAGATTTGTACATATGCAAATAATCACAATATTTCCAACACAGTTGAGGGTATTCATGAAACTCCCCAAAGCCATTCACAGCCCCCTTTGCTTCTTGGAGTCCAGGTTAAAAACTCAGCCCATGTATAAAAATCCCAGAGCCTCTAGAGTCTAAATCAGTATGAAATCGTTTCTTTGTGAATGATCTTTAAAGCCCCAAAGATGCCCCTAGATATCAGGTACATGCTGACTCCCCATCCCCCTGTCCTTTCTTGTCAGGGTCCATGAGAACCATCAATAAGACAAGATTACAGCCTACAGCACCCCTTGGCGATGTGCTGTTGCAATTCTGAAGGAAAGCAAAAGAAGCACTGCCACAGTAGGAAGGGGAAGAAATGGTGACCCAGACTGGCATCCCATTCTGCCAACACAGGTTTCAGTTGATGTTCCTGGAAATAAATAAAGTAAAATAAAATAAAGAATAAAAGTCTAAACAGCCACATTGAAAATTGCTCTGTAGGGTACTTCAAATGTGAGATATTACAATGTGAAAAATATTTTTACTATTCAAAAAGATGATACAATGCATTCCTATTTTTAATCACCTTATAGGAACTGATATAATGTATTTTCTCTTTGTCACATCACAAATATAGGGGGTTAACAATTCTCTTCTCCCTACAGAGCTAATAGAATGGAAATAATAGCAGCCCTCTGGCAAGGATTATGAAGATAATACAATCCCTTCTCTTTCTTTCTTTTTTCCTTAGAGACAGGTTCTCACTCCATGTGGAATGCGGTGGAACTGCTAGGTTCAAGCCACCCTTCTGCCTCAGCCTCCCGAGTAGCTGGAACTACAGGTGCTTGCCACTCTACCTGCCGGTTGTTTCAGACAGGGTCTTGCTATGTTGCCCAGGCTGGCGTCACACTCCTAGCCTTAAGCAATCCTCTCCTCAACCTCCCAAAGTGCTAGGGTTACAGGCATTAGCCAGCACACCTGGCTTCTTTTTCTTTGTTTTTACGGGATGAAGACTAGATGCATTGTCGGAGGAGTCTGAAAACCACTGGCTCATGTGCCTCTACTGGATGGAGTTAAGACATTAAGGAAAGTATTTCTATGTGTCCTTTTCTTCTTTTCTCCCTGTACTGGCATTTCCAACAGGTACACCCTCTACTTTCCCTTGTAGTAAATTTATTGGGACAGTCTTTGCTCACCCACAGGCGAGGCCTTCAGTTTGAGCTGGGTAATTTCTACTCTGAGGGAAGGCATAGGAAATTTCATGTGGACACAGATCCAAGATGCATTTTCAATCCAACTTTATCAGTAATAAGGCTTATATTCATATCCCTGATACCATGGCCATTTTGAATTGGCTCCAAACTCAGAGGAAAAGGAAAGCAAATAACAGTTTATAGAGAGATACTATTAATATATTTTCTGTTTTGAGCAAAGAAAATTATCTTTTTTTCCCTCTCTTGGTAATGGCAATCTGTCATAGACCTAATTTACATGATACATATTGAGAGGGTTACCTGGAGAGAACTGCTTTGCAGTACCAGCCAGTAGGAACTAGACTGATGAGGTCTCACACTATGAATTCCAGGCTGAAAGAGCCTCTATGAGGTGCTCAGCCCAAAGTCCTTAGAAAGCCAAGTAAGAAGTAGAACTTTACATCAAGCCAGTGCTTTAAGGTGTCTTGACAAATGTGGTCCTCAGATTTCTTTCCTTCTAGGTTCTTGAGATTAGGCAAAGTCTGCCAGAACATTTAACCATGTATATAGACTTCACTGATTAAATTTACTGATTAGTTAGCATTATAATACAACGTGTCCTCTAAGGACTCTGAATAAACTAAGAGCACGAACCAGTAACAGAGTAACAGTGTTTTGAAACTTCAAATAGAAGAGTGATAACACATAATGACCAGGAGAGTTAAGAGTCAGTCATGCCTGGAAGAAAATATTTACAATTTATGCATCCGATAAAGAACTTGCACTGAGTTTCTAAAGAATTCTTATAACTGAAAAAATAAAGGAAAATTACCCAATTTTTAAAAATTGGCAAAAAATATTTAAGGGGAGTATGACAATGTCAATGAAGACCTTAAATATATATACCCTTGACCCTCCAATATTTTTAGCAACTTACCCTGCAGATATACTCCCTCTTTTGGCACCAGGGATTGGTTTCATGGAAAACAATTTTTCTACGGACCATGGCGGGGGTTGATTTCAGGCTGATTCAGGTGCATGACATTTACTGTGCGGTCAGACCTCTCTGCTGACGATAGCCTGTGTTTGCAGCCGCTCCCCAGCACTAGCATCACCGCCTCAGCTCCACCTCGGATCAGCAGGCATCAGATTCTCATACGGGGCAGCAACCCAGATCCCTCGCTTGCTGCGCAGTTTACAGTAGGGTTTGTGCTCCCACGAGAACCTAATGAGCCCCTGACCTGACAGGAGGCGGAGCTCAGGCGGTGATGCGAGGGATGGGGAGCGGCTGCAAACACAGACGAAGCTTTGCTCACTTGCCCTCCACTCACCTCCTGACAGGCCAGGGCCTGGTACTAGTCCACGGCCCAGGGCTGGGGGCTGCAGCCTTACGGTACGATAGAATGAAGTCAGGGAAAGAGTCTTTCATGATTTCAACAACCAAGTATTTTTACACCAAGGTTCACATTTTTACCTGTTCATCCACTGCTTGAAAACTGTCAACGCTGGTGCCGTTTGTTTCCAACTTTCCACCCGTGCCGCTGAGGGACAAGCTGCCGGCACCTGTGCTGCTCTCCGGGGTGCCGGTGACGCCGCCACTGGCCAGGCGGGAGGACACAAAGAGGCTGATGTTGTCAAAGTCATCATCGCAGAACCTGCTCTCTGCATCCACTTTCTGCATTTTTGCTGGATTATAGGGTTTCAGGAAGGAGGAATACACATATCCTTTTACAACTGGATAGAAAATACAAAGAAAGCAGAACCAAAGTCACAGGTACACTCCTCCCAAAGGTGTGTACACAGAGGCCCTGGGGGAAGTTTCAATTTAAAGAGCATTGGAGTTCTAGAAAAAGACTTACTTCCTGTGTCAACAAGCCACCTGCCTATACTGCCCAGTGGATCTTTCTGTTCCATCACAGCCACCAGCTCTCCTTCCAGAAGGCCGATGTCCAAGTCCTGTGTAGCATTGCACCTGCGCTTAGCTTGATAAAGTTCCCCTGCGTGGTATGTGGATAGAAGTTTGGAGCGGTGAGCGTCATTTTGACGTGGCATTTCTGGCTGGGAGAAGCAAGGAGAAGTTTTGGGTTAGATAGATGTACAAAAAATCCTTTCTGCATTGATAAATATTTTTTCTCTGGAGATGTTTTGTTTTGTTTTTTTTTTTGAGACAGAGTCTCACTTTGTTGCCCAGGCCACAGTGAGTGCCGTGGCGTCAGCCTAGCTCACAGCAACCTCAAACTCCTGGGCTCAGGCGATCCTCCTGCCTCAGCCTCCCGAGTAGCTGGGACTACAGGCATGCGCCACCATGCCTGGTTAATTTTTTGTATATATATTAGTTGTCCAATTAATTTCTTTCTGTTTATAGTAGAGATGAGGTCTCGCTCTTGCTCAGGTTGGTTTCGAACTCCTGAACTCAAACGATCCTCCCGCCTCTGCCTCCCAGAGAGCTAGGATTACAGGCATGAGCCACCGCGCCCCGCCTCTGGAGACGTTTTTAAATGTAGAAGCCAGACATTGATTCGGGGTTATTCCAAGGTGATCAGACTGTTATTGTGAAGCACCCAGCTGAATTATTCAGTGGAAAATTCTCTAGCAAGCACAGGAGGGCAGTGCTATAGAGAAGAAGAAGGCAGAGGCTCTACTCCCTCTAGGGCATTGAGCAACTTTTAACTCTTTGCAGCTCTGTAGATCATCCCTTGCATATTAAGCACTTGATAAATAATATTTAATTCAGCATATGTTCATGTATTTTTCTGGGAAATAACATCAGAAATTAGGCAGGAGTCAAGAGTCCTATACCCTCTCCAGCACTGGTAATACGTGACTTTGAGAAAGCCACTTCACCACTGGGGCCTGGAATGCCTCATCTAGAAAATGAAAAGAGTTGCACAATATAATTTATCTCTACAAAATCTTATTCAACAAACATGACAAATGTGACACACCATTTTAGGCCATTTTAGGGTAGAAACAGATAAGAAATTATACACATAAGTAGGTAAATCATAAGATATGAGAACAAGGTAAGTGACATGGAAAATAATGTGATATATGATTTGAACAAGGCAAAGAGCTGATGCTCATCACCGTCAGGAGCGCTGCCCAACTCACCGGAATCTGCACAGGCTTCTTCTTTTCAAAACTAAGTTTCCTCTCAATAAAGGTGGCGCTGTTGTCTTTTACAAAATTCAGATTTTGAACCTCTTCCAGAAGTCGATTCTGAATCTCAGAAATGCTTGAGACCGGCAGTGACGCCTATAGGTATAAATGATATGGCATTGTTTCCAGACAGCTAAACAACCTTATTAGGTATTAAATTTAGTAGAGCTATGATAAACAGTTGAGACAGTGTATGATAGGTTCACAGTGAAAAATTAGGGTAACTTTAGAGCTTCTAGATAAAGATAATTTAATTTGCTATCTCTGGAAATCTCACTAAAATAATAGGACAACTTTTAAAAGGTTAAAGCCTAAATAAAAGAAACACAGAAGAGAAAAAATAAGCAATCGTGTCTTGGAAGAGAGGTCAGGAAGGGAGGGCCGTCGGTCAGATGGTGGCGGGAAAGTGGCTGAGACTAGAGGCGCTGACTGGAATCCTGTGTTGGTTCTCAAAAGAAGACATGCAAATGGCAAAAAAATATAGGAATCACTAATCATCTGGGAAATGCAAATCTAAACCACAGTGAGGTAGCATCTCAACCCTGATAGGATGACTATTACCAAAAAGAGAAAAAATAACAAATGCTTGTGAGAATGCAGAGAAAACAGAACTGTTTTGCACTGCTGGTAGGAATGTAAACTAGAACAGTCACTATGGAGAACAGTACAGAGGGTCCTCAAAAAACTAAAATTAGAACTACCCTGTGACCCAGGAATCCCATTACTGAGCATTCGTCCAGAGAAAATCAGTATATTGAAGACACAGCTGCATGGCCATTTTTATTGCAGCAGGATTCACAAGAGCCAAGCCATGGAATTAACCTACCGTGTTTGCCCGAAAATAAGACAGGGTCTTATATTTAGTCTTCCTCAAGAAGACACCCTAGGGCTTATTTTCAGAGGATGTGTTATTTTTTTAAGTACAGTATAACAATGTACATTTATTCAAATATAGTTAAGTTGCCTTCTTCTAGAACATCATCACTCTCCAAACCCTGAATTCCATCCTGAATTTCTTGCGACTCTCTTTCCTTTAGAACCGTTGGTCCCCATCTCTCCTGCAGAGCCATAAAGCTCTCCTGGGGCAGATGAGAAGGGCTGCTCGTGTTCTTTCCCGCCCCGAGACGACATGCATGGGTAGCGCAGACGCGCTGCGCAGCCACGCCGGTCCCCAGGGCTGATTTTCCAGGTGGGGCTTCTATTGCGCAAATGCTTAGAAATCCTGCTGGGGCTTGTTTTACAGGTAGGTCCTATTTTCAGGGAAACACAGAAGGTATTTAACAACAGAAGAATAGACAAAGAAAATGTGCTACTTATAACTTTGACTCAAACTGTACAAAAGCATTTCATGACACCAAAATATTTGTAGCGCCATAATAGTCTGAAATTTTTTTTAAAAAATCATGTCTTTGTTTTGTTTCCTCACCAAAACACTTCTGCAAACTGTAAAGTTTTATCAATACTCCAAGAAATAAGTTGAAATAAAACTGCTATGTCGGACACCAGGGAGGTCCTCCAGGACTTCCAATTCTCCTCTCCTGGTGGGTATGTGGAAAGACGGTCCCCTTGCCTCCCTGATCTCAGGAACGGCTAGGTGACCCGCTTGGCTGATGAAATGAGAGTGCCAGGACATAGGCCACTTCCATGTGAAAGCATTTAGGGATGGGTACAGCATGCCCCGTGCTCTCTCTTCCGCTGCCAAGGTGCACATTTGATAGAGAAGCAATAGTGATGAGTGAGTAAAGTGTCACCTCTCCACACAGTGGAATATTACTTGCCAATGAAAATAACTAAGTCCTGAAACACACTTCATAGTCAATGAACCTTGAAACATTATGCTAAGTGAAAGAAGCTAGTCACAGAGAACCACATATTAGATGACTCAATTTATGCAAAATGTCCATAATAGGCAAATCTGTAGAAGCATACAGTAAATTGATAGTTGCCTAGGGCTGGGATGGTTGGGGAGAAATGTGGATGGGTATAGGGCTTCTTTTGGGGGTGACAACAATGTTCTAAAATTGATTAGGGTGACACTTGCGCAACTCTTGCTAATAAACTAAAAATCACTGAATTGTATAGTTTATTTTAAGTTTTTTTTCTTTTTTTCCCCACTATTAAAGAAGACTTATTAACCATGAATTGTATACTTTAAATGGGTATAATGTATGGTATATAAGTTACATTACAACAAAGTTGTTACCAAAAAAATAGGAGACTGGTTATACATTATTGTACAGCCATACAATAGATTGCTATAAAGCTATGAAAAGAATGAGGAAGCTCTCTATGTACTGACATGGAACCATCCCCAGGATATATTATTAAAAAGCAAATAGCAGAATGATGTATAGAATATGGTAGTCTGGGGTCTTAATTTTAGGAACTAAAAATATATATTTGCATTTGTTTTTATTGGCATACAGGAACCCTAAATGGATAAAAAATAAACTAATAAAAATGAGGGTGGGAGTGGGGGGTGGGATGTAAGGGGACGGAGTAGGTGTGAGACTGCTCACACGCTTTTATATGGTTTTGACTTATGAACCATGTAAATACAGCGTCTGCTTATTCAATTTAATTTAATTCAAAGTATACATTACAGGTTAATTAAATACACAATAGAAAATAAGTAGGGACAATTAATTCTGCCCAGATGTTGTCCACTAAATAGCTAACCAGCTGAATGAGAACTAATATCCTTGAAAGGATGGGGCCAACAAATCAAGCTGATTTTTTTAAAAGTTGATATCAGGTTGTAAATATCTTTCTTCCTCATCAGGAAAATAATTATAATATTCTCATGGGGAGCTAAGGTACACACACACACACACACACACACACACACACGCATGCACACACACACACATCAAGCTTCTCTTCCTTGGAGGAAAACAAAAACAAGACAAAGAATGGTTTGCAAGTTATCCTGTCTCTGTCATTATGCTGAGATGGCTTTCTTTTAAAAGCCACATCTTATTTTCTTTTCTCTTTTTCTTTTTTTAAATTTTATTTTATAAATAATTGTTCTTTCTCTTTTCCTTGGACAAAAAGTGTGAGCTAATAAAAGCCACGTCTTAAATAGCCACAGTTAACGTCTAAGAAATGTTCATTGGGAAGAAATACAAAATATACATTGCTGAGCTTCAACGTAGTATCAGGCAGGTAGAGCAAAGGTGTTTGGAACCTGAAAAGAGATCTCCAAGAAAGATCTGCAGATGTGTGAGCCACAGTAAACCTGAACTACAAACTCTCCTTTAGCTTCCTGTGGGGAAGAGAGCTGAGCGGCAAAAGACCATCTGCCTGGCTTCAGTTAAAGTAAGTCTGCACACACCCCCCACACCACACATGCGCACACTCCAGACGGGCGTGTTTGCCTGGGGATGGTTTCTAGCAGGCCTGGCAGCCCCAGGTGCTGTGCTCACCGGCTCCACTGTGGAGTAAGCCCGCTGTGCCCAGAGCATCAGGTCCCTGAGGAGGGTGAGGAGGCTGCACAGACAGTTCAACAGAATCCCCCGAGCAGCCTGGTTGAACACCTGCAGCTCCTCCACGAGCTGGGCGTTGAGGGCCTCGTATTCCTTTTTGGCCAAGTCCGACTCATCTCCTGCTGACCGCTGCAGGTAGCTGTTGTAGTCCAGCAGTTTGTCGTAGCGTTTCTGGATGAGCTTGTGAGGCCCTGGGAATAAGGACAGCAGGGCTGACAGGGGGGTCAGGACGAGCCTCTGTAAGTGAGCTGCCTGCCAGGAGAGAAAACCATCCCATTACAGAGAAAGGAGCAGCCTCATCCCCTGTGCAGAACTATTCTCGGTAGGCTCACCTCTTCCCTACAGGAGCTCAAGGAAGACCAAGATCATGTGTATGTCTACCTAAACTTATTCAAAGACTTGAAACAGGGTCTCTGTACTGTGACACTGAACCTGAAGAGTGAGCAGGAAGAGGAATACAAAAGTTAAAACCTGCTCACCCAGAATATAACTCCATCCTTTTCTTTATGGCCATTGGTTATGTTATTGGAGTCAACTCCTTTCACTTTCCCCTTCCCCTTCTTTCTCATCTCAGAGCCAAACTGAGCTATTCCAGCACATGGGAGTGGAGGGGTGGTAATCTCCAGTCTTTGACTACCAAGACTGTAAAAGATTCACCATGTCACTCACACCCTTTGTTGGCAACAAAAGGAATATAGTCAATCTTATAGGAGAGTGTACCCTAGTCCTCTCGTATCAGTTGCAAATCCCTAACTATCTTGGGGACTCATTTTTGGTAGTGGAATTTCATCCCCTACATAGATAGTAGTACCTTAATATAGGTATTTTACTCTTGAGACAGAAATGAGCACAGGATTATAACTTTCTTTTCAAATACATTGAAGGATTAAGCAAAAGCTAGTTTGTATCTTAAATTGTTACATTTTTAGGTCTGAATCATTGAAAATGAACTTCATATTAATGCCCAACCCCATGCCATCACTTGATCATCCTATATTTCATTTCTCCTACTCCTCTTGCCTCTCCCTCTATTCTGAAATGCACTAGTATTCTACGTTTGCTGCCCACCCTCCTTTACCCTTGATCATATATGCTTGGGTTACATGATTACGTTAAGGTAATTTGGAAGTAGGTTTCACTTTTGTACCCCAAAAGATGTCATAAGAAATCAGCATCTGAGCAGTAGCCTGTATTCATTAAATTAAATGGCCCCTGGTAACTTTGAACTCTTGGGAAATCTGGAAGAGGGGGAAGCCAATCTCTTCCTGGCACCAGCAATAGCCAACACAGATTAAATTTGATGTCTAGCTTATGAGATAATCAATATATACCTACAGACTGTTTAATGAATCCCTGACTAAGCAAATAATCTATTTATTGTACCTGGAATGAATTACTGTGTTTGTGACTTGATTGGATTCTACAGGCAATCTAATACAGAATTACAAGATAATCAATATATATATATATCCCCAGTAACTCATAGACATGAACTGATTCACCTGTACATAGGAATTGTGGTTGGAACAAATAAGAATCAGATTTTATTTTAATATTTTGCCCTACATAAAATGTGTAGATAAGTATCGCTCATGATTAGATAAGAACAACTGCTCTGTCTTAGATAGATATTGAATTCTTAATATCTGATTTTTAAAAAGAGTTCTATATATGTTATCCATTACAAAGTTACTTTTATATTGAACTTTCTAATAATTACTTTAATTTAGCCTGATTAATCATCTTGTGGTTTTATGCAAGGTAGGCAGGACACCTCTCTTCTTTCTGCCAAATTCTGGAGCCAGCTTGCTGAAGGAGCAGCTGCATGCCATGCTCTCAGATGGTTCTCAATAAATATTTATTAACTAAATGAATTGGAATGAACCTAAAGAGACTTCTCTTAAGGAATTTTCTAAAATGAGCTCTCTACAATTAAATCCAGAAAATACATAAAGAACTAACTACATTTTTTTCTATCAAACATATGCTGTAAAATCTATCTATCTATCTATCTATCTATCTATCTATCTATCTATCTATCTATCTATCTATCTATCTATCTAATCTACCTACCTACCTACCTACCTACCTGTCCACCTATCCATCTGTGAATCAACCTATTTCTCTATCTGTCATCTCAGTTCAGCTGTAATCCTAACTTTCCATTCCTCAGTGCTGGAAAAACAAAATGCTTCTCCGTGGTTTTCCACAGGGTAAGGGCTGTATCACTTCCTAGGTTTGGAAATATTTGGGCTCTTCCCTGGTTGTCGCAATGACTTGGCAAGGGGGGATGTTGCTGAGATTTTGAGCCTGGTGGGCCAGGATTGCTAAACATCCTCCAATAGAAAGGTCACTCAGGGCCGGGCGCGGTGGCTCACGCCTGTAATCCTAGCACTCTGGGAGGCTGAGGCGGGTGGATTGCTCGAGGTCAGGAGTTCGAAACTAGCCTGAGCGAGAGTGAGACCCCATCTCTACCAAAAATAGAAAGAAATTAGTTGACGAACTAAAAATATATATACAAAAAATTGCTCAAGGTCAGGAGTTCGAAACCAGCCTGAGCAAGAGCAAGACCCCGTCTCTAATAAAAATAGAAAGAAATTAATTGGCCAACTAATATATATAGAAAAAATTAGCCAGGCATGGTGGCACGTGCCTGTAGTCTCAGCTATTCAGGAGGCTGAGGCAGTAGGATCGCTTGAGCCCAGGAGATTGAGGTTGTTGTGAGCTAGGCTGATGCCACGGCACTCACTCTAGCCTGGGCAACAAAGCGAGACTTGGAGGGGAGGGGGAAAGGAAAGAAAGAAAGGTCACTCAGTGAAGATATATCTGACCCAAAATGACAATAATGCCAGCACTTTCAAAATGTGATGGTGTCTGTTATATCTTCCATATAATTCTTGAAATATTACCATGAAATAATAATACCTATAGAAACACAGGCACCAAATTAAGTTAGTATTATCCAGACTAGCTTAATGCTCAGGTATTTTATTGACTCAAACATGTTTTTATGATTTCCAAGCTATATTTCACAGAACTCTTAGAAAACAAATATTTTACCACGGAACAAAAGAAATAATATATGACTCTTAAATAGAAGTCCTTTCTCAATAGGAAGGCGTTGCTTTCCAGTATGTGGTATATTAGTAAGAGTCACATCCTCTGGAAGTACCTTTGTTCCTTCTGTAGGGACGCAGGACATTTCCATAGACTCCTCTAAGCAAATCACAGCTTTCTGTCTAAATCCTTGACATAGCATATGCAAACTTAGAATAAATATTTATTTTTTAAAGCTGCACTGACACTACTCTTAGAAACAGTCTGTAGTCCTCTTAAATTTCCATTATAGTAAAATCCTAACTAATCCACTTCAAAAACATTTAATGATTTTTAAAAATCTCCTGTTTAAATCTACTAATCAAAACATTATATCTACTAGTCAAAACATTAGTATTTGCTTTAGTGCATATTTTATTTCTAACTCCAGAAAAATTGAAGAAAAGCAGCTTTTCTTTCAACATCACTATTTAATTTGCATTTATCTGTGAATACAAATAACTCACAAAGTCAGGACAGGGATTTGAGGCATTGCTCAGGGTCTCTGAATCACCCCTCTCCCCCTCATCTCCACGGTGCGAAATCGTCTGGAGGTCCGTCGCACTCTGCAGAGCCAGGGGCAGGGCGTCCTGAAGCCAAGAACAAAGTTACAGATGGGGCAAGTTCTGAGGTCAATACAACTAAACATATCCCAGATGTGGACTTCATTATCATAACCTTCTATTACCACTGAGAAATTTTTAAAAAATGAAAAAATTTCATGAATACTCTGTACAATCAGGTTACTTGTAACAATCGATTTCCTAACTTTCTCCTCTATATCACGGCATCTTAATCCTCTGTACCCAACCCTCTTTGATTAAGTCAAGTCCCATCTTAAATTCATTCTCAGCATGCAATTCTTACAAAGCCCTTGTTTTGAAAATCACTCCTCTTTGCTTTTTACATCGTTAGTTTTCCTTAGTGAATTTAATGCTTTCTTTAAGAGAAGATGCTTACATTTTTGTTGCATCAGTTAGTGGAAATAGACTTTCCTGTAAATGTTTCCAAGAGGCATTTTCTCCTCTAAAGGAACATAAAGGTCAGAGTCCCCACTGCCCTCTGGCTGTTACAACTGTGTTTTGGGTTTCTTCTCACAGAAGGCAGCACTTTAGGAAGAGAAGACCAAACCTGATTGTAAAATCAGGCTTCACACATCCTATGACTCGTACCAAGGAGCCCGCTGGGCCTGTCAGCTCAATCCTTTGCTGGTGTGATATTTTATCGAAGAGGGTGAAAGTCTGCTGCCAGAAACACTATATAAGAGAAAACCTTCTGGAAAATGGAAGGGACCATTTAGTAACTGATTACATGTGACTCTACTAACTTTTCACATGTCCCAGCCGTAACCATTGTCGAGATGTTATTAAGGACACTCTTTCCGCTTTATGAGATCCATTAGAGCCAACTCTTGACTGATCTTTCTACTGAGAATGAGTGTGCTGTACCCCAACTTGCTGGTTGAAATCAATGATTCTCATGACGATCAGGACAGCCTCTTAAGGAACTGGAAATTTGTGGGGGGTATTTTTCTCTTGTAGCATAATGACATGGGAGTGTTACATATCGTAGCTCGTATTACTTTGTAATTCAATTTATTTTCCTTTGCACTGATTTTTATACTTATTTTAGGTGCCAGAAAGAGGTAAGTTAGTACAAACAAATAAACAAATGAAAATTCTGCCTCCTATGCAACTCCTAAACAAAGCAGGTAAGGGGACAAAGAGCAAAACTCAAGTCTTTATACTGGCTTCTTTCAGTAGTCTGCAGCCTTCCAAATTTGATACAGTAAAGTGTCCTCCTGTAAATGAACAGTCACATTCACTCTTCATGATAACCTCGGAAATCAAGGCATCCTTGTAGAATCGTTGCAAACAGTTGTGCCTCACCTACCTGTATGTGCTGAAGACAGAATGAAATGCTCTTCACACAATGCCTCACAGTCTTTTCTAAGGATCTAAATAGCTTTTCTTCTTTGTTAAAGGTATTGTCTTTCACCTAAAAATATATAGGAAATTATTTATTTCAGAACTCAAATAAATCTGATGTTTAAAAAAATGGCACAGACCAATTGACCCAGCACATTAAAAAACAATTCCTGGTTGCTATGAAGACCTTTCATGGCTTGCTGACTGCCTGAGCACAGTGGAGCTCGTAGCGGTGTTCACTTCTGCATAGCTTCACCCGCCTAACAGTAGCGTGGGACTGTAAGACCTTTCTCCAGTTTTTAACAGCATATATTGCATATGTACTCAAATTATAGTACATGTTTTTGGGTTTATAAAACAGCAGAATTTTATCTATTGGCTGGAATTTATTGTTTTGCTCATATGACTCATTCCAGTTTATTTCACAGTGCTTATTTAGAAAATATTCTTAGATTCATGGTTAAAGAAATGTAATAGTTCTTTATCAACTCAAATTTGGAGGATGATATATAATGTTAGCAAAAATAGTCCTTCTGTTAAGATCACTCAGCAAAGTTAAGATAGTGGTCACGGGTTGTTATTTTTTTAAATCTTATTTATATATTGAGAAAAATATGCATTTTATATGCTGTGGCAATTTCTAGAAGCATGCACTTATAATTGCTATTAATGATAAGCAGTATTTATTTTTTTTTTTTTGGCAATCAGAATGGCTACAAAACAAGATCAGAACCAGCCTCACGGTGGCAAAATCTCTGAACATACAAAGGTTTCTTGGAATAGGAATAGCATGTGCTGTTCACTTCAGCACTGGGTCATAATGGCAGCTGTTCTTGGCTCATGTTTCTTAATTTAAGAGGTTGGTCTTAGAGCAGGGTGGAAAAGGGAAGGGCCATTTAGTTACTGATTCACACATAACTCAGAAAACAGTGATGTTTTATTTTATTGTGAAACCCTTTAGCATTGTTTGTGTAGAAAGCTTTTGATTAAATAGGCAACAGAGTTCTTTGCAATACATATAAAATCCAACACCCTCTGCCTTAGGATCACTATGCTCCAACTCAGCCTGGTGTGCGTAACAATATGCTGGGGCAGATTTTTAAAAAATGTTCCCAAGGACCCAGCCCCAGACATTTTATTTTGTAGGAGGTTAAAGGATCACCCTGTGAGAAATACTGCCCAATTCTACTGCCCTGTAGCCAAGCCTTTTTCCACACTGTTTTCTTTTGCTGGAATATGCTGCAGTTCCTTTTCTTCTTCGCAAAATTTGGTTTATTTTTTAAGAACTAGTTCAAATGTCACTACTTCTGTAAATCCTCCCTCCATTCCCATCCTCCCCACTGTAGAAAGTGAGCTGTCCTCACAAACCTAGTTAATGATTTAAGGGTTTCTCTCTCCACTGATAGATTCCAAGTGTTTGAGATTAAGTATTTTTGTCTTAATGATAATAACCACTAACATTTATTAAACACTATGTTCCAGACACTGTGCCAAAACCTGCCTTGCCATTTTCCCGTTTTAACTCTTATTATATACACACACACACACACACAACGGAAAACCAGAGAAGCCCCAGGTGTGGCAGCAATGATGAGACTCCCTGCTGTCCTCTCCCCGACAGAGCCCCCGCCCCGCGGTCTGGCCTGGGGACGGGGCTGGGGATGGGGTTGCGGGGCTGGGGGGTTGGGGACGGGGCTGCGGGGCTGGGGACGGGGCTGGGGACGGGGCTGGGGGGCTGGGGACGGGGCTGCGGGGCTGGGGACGGGGCTGGGGGGCTGGGGACGGGGCTACGGGGCTGCGGGGCTGGGGACGGGCTGCCCGCCAGAGATGACACTGCTCGGGCTCCTTGCGGCGGGCTCTGCCCGGGTCACCGGCCGAGGCAGACGGGTGCGGGCGAAGGCTGGCCAGTCACTGCCGAGCCTCGGCCTCAGGGCACCGTCCTGGGGGCTCTCGTGAGGACACGGCGGGGCCTCGGCCTCGCCAGGCGGAGGGATCCGCGCGTCCAGGAAACACGGCGGGGCGCCGGGCCCGCAGGCGAGGAAGCGGGGCCCTCCGGGCCGCGTCTCAGGAGCGCCACGAGTCCCTAACTGAAGCCCCTGCGCTTTGGCATCGTTGACAGACGTGTGGCCTTTGCCCTGACGAGTGGAAGGAGTTAAAGAAACTTGCTCACAGCAACAGGCGGAGTCAGGACTCGCGCCCAAGCAGTCCGAATTCACTCCGTGCCCTCCGCCCTCGCGTACGGCCTCTGACCTCACGCCGGGTGCGCGTGCGCGTGCGCGGCGCGGCGCGGCGCGTCGAGCAGAAGCTCCCTCCTGGCTAGCAGCCCTGCGCCGAGGGCCGTGCTTCACCTGAGCCGCGCACAAGCGCAAGATTGATGGATTCGAGATTTAGCTCTTCTCCAGCCCAGCCTATGCTGCTGATTTTCTGATTAACAGTAAAATGCTTCATTGCTGACAGGACATTCTCTCAAAAGATTAAGGGGAAAAATCTAATTAATATCCTTTCAGGCTGCTTTAACCACAACTCACTTCTAGTTCACAACTGGAAAATGTAAGACGCTGACGCTAAATATGGTAAAGAATATAACGGGCTATTCAAAAGCCTGCCCAGAATTAAAGCCGACATTGCCTATTGTTCCTCAACAGAATTGTCTTGAGCCAGAAGCAAGAAGCAAAATTCCAAAGAGTGGGGGGGGACTGTTTGCTACACTGACACAGGCCTACAGCGGCTGAAATTACTCCTCACGTGAATT
The DNA here is from genome assembly GCF_040939455.1 of Microcebus murinus. Lineage (NCBI taxonomy): Eukaryota > Metazoa > Chordata > Mammalia > Primates > Cheirogaleidae > Microcebus > Microcebus murinus. Next base: position 17,922,861 of record NC_134130.1, read on the forward strand.
TCCAATTCCATTTTATTGCTGTTGTTTTTAGTGGACTATCCTTTTTTTTTTTGAGACAGAGTCTTGCTTTGTTGCCCAGGCTAGAGTGAGTGCCATGGCGTCAGCCTAGCTCACAGCAACCTCAAAAACTCATGGGCTCAAGCGATCCTCCTGCCTCAGCCTCCCGAGTAGCTGGGACTGCAGGCATGCGCCACCATGCCCAGCTAATTTTTTCTGTATATATCAGTTGGCCAATTAATTTCTTTCTATTTATAGTAGAGACGGGGGTCTTGCTCTTGCTCAGGCTGGTTTCGAACTCCTGACCTTGAGCTATCTGCCCACCTCGGCCTCCTAGAGTACTAAGATAACAGGCCTGAACCACCGCGACAGGCCTGGAAATATCTTCATTATCCTTTCCCTGGTCTGTGAACATATACTGTAAATATCCCAAACTTCCCGAGAGGGAGTTCCACTCCGAGAGCAGCAGCCTCCTGTGTGCAGGCCCTTGGCGCCCCAGGAGGCCCACAGCAGCAGATGGAAGAATGACTCGGGCCTGCGTTCTGAGATGTCCGTGTTGGCTATGGTGTGGTGAATCTGGTACAGCCACAGGAGGAAACAAGAGCAAGGCTTGGAAATAAGCAGTTTATTATGGGCCAGGCACGGTGGCTCACGCCTGTAATCCTAGCACTCTGGGAGGCTGAGGCGGATCGCTCAAGGTCAGGAGTTCAAGACCAGCCTGAGCAAGAGTAAGACCCCGTCTCTACTAAAATAGAAACAAATTAATTGACCAACTAAAAATATAGAGAAAAATTAGCCAGGCATGGTGGCACATGCCTGTAGTCCCAGCTACTCAGGAGGCTGAGGCAGTAGGTTGAGGTTGCTATGAGCTAGGCTGACACCATGGCACTCTAGTCCCGGCAACAGAATGAGACTCTCAAAAAAAAAAAATGCCCAAACATTATGCAATACAGAAAGTAAAAAACACGATTAACAGGCCATACAGGGAGGAGTTTACATCACATAGGAAGCAAGAAGTCTGCACATTCAAAGGCAAATAGCAACACAAGGCAATGGTATGAAATGATGATGATGATGATGATAGTAATGGCAGACAATATATATATCGAGTGCTTACGCACCATGTTAGGTGCTTTCTTTATATATACATCATCTCAGTACATCCTTACACCCATCCCATGTGTTAGGTACTAGTACAATCCCAGTTTACACATGATTACATCAAATTTATGTCCCCCAAACAAATATTTATTAAGTGGCAAAGGTGGGGTTCAAACTCAAGTTTATATAACTTTAAAAACCCTGCTCATAATTTCTTTCCTATGCCAACTCCTGCAAATATGAATTGTGCCAAGGTGAGGATGTAAGTGTATCAGGTCATTTCTGACCTAAGTGGTCAGAAACTGCAAAGATTTGATGAAGAAGGAAAAAAAAAGAAAAACTATAGCAGCTACCATATGCCATCTAAAACCAACGCTGAACCATTCCCCGACAGTTCTTAGGAGTGCCATATGCTGCTTAGGGACGAATGTGGGGACCCCTGGGCCACCTTTAGGTCCCACATCTTTAATGTCCCTATCTCCCCTTTGTCTGCTCCTCGGTGGAAGCACCACGGCCAAGACAGAGTCAAAGCCCTCCCTGCCCCCCCAACCATTTCCTCCAGAGAGAGAGGAAAGGAAAATGGAAGAGCACAGGGCAGTCACCTGTTCTGGCGATCCTAGAAATTGCCCCATACAGAAAACAATTCTGTTTTCTCACAAAAATATCAACATTCCTGTCCCCTGGGAACATACACGTGGCCCAAGAAGAAAAATTACCTGCGATTCTCTTCTGGTCAGAATCTTTAGATGATTTGTCACTCTTTTTGATTTCTTGCTAATTGAATGAATGCTTAGTTTTGACAGTTTGTCTTTAAGCGATTCATCCTCATCATTCTTCTTGTATTTCAGAACTGGAAAGGAAGAATGCAATGACATATCCGGAAACACACAGCATAGAAAGTGTGCACTTCACCCAGAGTTTTCAAGGTCAGTGTTTATATTCCAGATCAAAACCTATGTGATTTTTGACCCTCTGCGGTATGCCCCCGCCCCCCAGTCCTGTCTCCGGCATCTGCCTCAGCGACCTTCGGAAATTCAGCCGTTCTGGACTGAGCTCCTCAACCCTCCACTCATCTCCCACGTTGAAGAGACCCCTGATACTAAGGCAAAAAGCTCAGATAGTCTATTATTGGGGTCCTCTGGAAGGGGAAATCAGGACCCAACTCATGAAAAGGTGACTGTCCCCAATGTAGGGAGACCTCAGAGCCCAGAGTGGCTCTTCACTAGCTGAGAGGCATGGGTCATATGCAGTAATTTCTCTGAGCTTTACTTACCTTAAAATCGTTTTCACCTTAAAATCGTTTGAAATGTTAAATAGTCCTAACGTTCAGTGTTGCTAAGAGTGTGGGAAGAGGGACAATCCTAGGCACTGCTGATGAGGGTTAAATCAACACCATTGTTGTAAAGAACAATTTGGCACAATCTAACAAAAATGAAAATATTCCTAGTCTGTGACCGGGAAGTTCATGCAGAGAAATCTGCTTTCTAGAATCAAGTGTGTGAAGTTTTGTTTGCTACAGCATTTTATCTGATAGTGAGGTATTGGAAACAGTCTGAAAGTTTATCCATAGAGGAATAGTTTAATAAACCATCACACACTCATAAATGGAATACTATAGAAGCAATAAGAACAAGGCAATATTAATTAGAAGAATGTTTATGACATATGATTAAATTCTATTTGAGGAAAACAAACTGTGATCCATACATGTTGCAGGAAGGAAGGAAAGAAGGAAAAAGGAGGGGGTTGGAGAGAGACAGAGACAGGAAAAAGAAAATAGTAAAAAAGGACATGGAAAGTTTAAAGGAAACTTAATAAAATGTTAACTATGCAAACTGGAAACATAGGAGTGAAAAAATTTTGCTCTTTAAAACTTTGAAATAGTTTAAGTAAACAGCAAAATATGGAGACTAATATATCAGCCATTATCCACCTTCCAGCTTTGTCTTAACATTTTGTTTTGTTTCCAACCTTTTTTTTTTAAATCACCTAACAGTTGAAGCCTCCCTGGTCCCCATGTTGGATCCCTAAAGGGAACTGCTATCCTAAACAATGTGGTTTATTATTATTATTATTTTTGTTTGTTTGTTTGTTTTGTTTTGTTTTTTTTGACACAGAGTCTCGCTTTGTTGCCCAGGCTAGAGTGAGTGCCATGGTGTCAGCCTAGCTCACAGCAACCTCAAACTCCTGGGCTCAAGCAATCCTGCTGCCTCAGCCTCCCGAGTAGCTGGGACTACAGGCATGCACCACTATGTCCGGCTATTATTTTCTATATATATATTAGTTGGCCAATTAATTTCTTTCTATTTATAGTAGAGACGGGGTCTCGCTCTTGCTCAGGCTGGTTTCGAACTCCTGATCTCGAGCAATCCGCCCACCTCGGCCTCCCAGAGTGCTAGGATTACAGGCGTGAGCCAGCACGCCCGGCCAAGAGGCATTTTGTTTTTAAAAAAATGACTCCGAAAAGAAAAGGGAAAGGAGGCCTGTCGAGCACGTCTGGGTGTGACTGTGCATCCCCCAACATCCGGTGCCACCACCAAAGATTCCTACGTGTAGCCCATAGATCTCGAGCAATCCGCCCGCCTAGGCCTCCCAGAGTGCTAGGATTACAGGCGTGAGCCACCTCGCCCGGCTGGTTTATTATTTTTAATCTATTTTTACACCTCACTGTGGATGTCTGCAATCATACAATATATATAGTATTACTTCAAATATTTTTAAACCTTATAAAAATGGTATCATATTTACACATATTCTATCATTTGCTAATTTACTTATTTTTAAGCTTGTGTTTTTGTGATTAACCCAATTGATACGTGTACTTTGACTTCATTAATTTTTACCTTCACATGGCATCATTGTGTACAATATGCAGTTTATCCATTATCTGGATAAATACATAAGCTTTTTTTAATTGCATCTATGAACAATGCTAGTTGCTAGTACATATCTTTTTAAGCACGTGGGCAAGAGTTTCTCTAGAACAAATACCTAGAAATTGATTTCCTGAGTCTCTGGTGTGTGCATCTTCAACTTTACTAGATATTGTCAAATTGTTCTCTCTAAAGTGATGATTCCAATTTATGTTCTCAGCAGCAGATTAAGATTGCTGAGATTCAGCACTTAATGTTATCCATTCTTTTTTCTGTTTTTGCCAATCTGTTGGGCTGGGAATGATATGCCATTGTGATTTTAATTGGCATTTCCCTGATTATTAGTGAAGCATAGCTTTTTTTTTTTTTTTTTTTTTTTGAGACAGAGTCTCGCTTTGTTGCCCAGGCTAGAGTGAGTGCCATGGCGTCAGCCTAGCTCACAGCAACCTCAAACTCCTGGCTCAAGCAATCCTGCTGCCTCAGCCTCCCAAGTAGCTGGGACTACAGGCATGCGCCACCATGCCCGGCTAATTTTTTGTATATATATTAGTTGGCCAATTAATTTCTTTCTATTTATAGTAGAGACGGGGTCTCACTCTTGCTCAGGCTGGTTTCGAACTCCTGACCTTGAGCAATCCGCCCGCCTCAGCCTCCCAGAGAGCTAGGATTACAGGCGTGAGCCACCGCGCCCGGCTTGAAGCATAGCTTTTTAAAACTATTTGGCCTTTCTGTGAATTGCTTTTCATTATTAACTTTTTCATATTAAAATGTTTTTATATTTGATTTAATATCAATAATTATATATTCTGGACAGTAATCCTTTGTATACTGTCTCTTGAATTTGTTTATGGTCTCTTTTACTCTATAGCTTTCACTTTTTACTCTACATTTCTTTATAATTTATTAGTACAAATATATTAGTTTTTGAATAAAAATTAGAAATAAAAACAAAAATAAATGAAGTGGTTAGACCAGTTACCTCTAAAGTCCTACTATTGCTTTGAGGTAGAATTGAGGTTTAATATTAGGAGTACAAGGACAATTGAGAACTTTGTGGACACAAACCACACTGGAGGACCCACAGCTTAGCCTAGTGCATTACTACCTCTGAGAAATACAGGAATCATTATCTTTCCTGTTTTGAAATCTCCATTTTATATTAAATACTAATTTTACAATTTAGCTTACAAATAGTTAATAATTTGTTAATTCTAGAGAGAAGTATACTTGCTCCCATCAGTAGAGAAATGATTGCCAAAAAATCTTCATTCTCTGTGTGCCAGGATCAGATGAGCTTATGGCACTGGCTGGGCCCCTCACCTGGATCTGCCCCCCCCAGTGGCTTCCTCTCACTATACCTGCCGCAGTGACAGGAGGCGTACACGCTACGCGTGGCTGCAGCCTCAACACATCACCAGGAGTGCAGTGGCCAAATAAAGTTAAATACACGGCTGTTTTTTGGGGGGGGTTTGAGACAGAGTCTCACTCTGTTGCCCGGGCTAGAGTGCTGTGGGGTCAGCCTCGCTCACAGCAACCTCAAACTCATGAGCTCAAGGGATCCTCCTGCCTCAGCCTCCCGAGTAGCTGGGACTACAGGCATGTGCCACCATGCCCAGCTAATTTTTTCTATATATTTTAGTTGGCCAATTAATTTCTTTCTATTTTTAGTAGAGACGATGGGGTCTCGCTCTTGCTCAGGCTGGTTTCGAACTCCTGACCTTGAGTGATCCTCCTACCTCAGCCTCCCAGAGTGTTAGGATTACAGGCGTGAGCCACCGTGCCCAGCCAGGGCTGTTTGATTAAAAAAAAAAAAGCCATCTACTCCTGAACCCAGCTGGTAAGACAAAACCACACTTACCCCTCCCCAGCTCCTAACTAGATTTCAAATGATCATGTTCAGTGCAACTGCTATTTAGACATTCTGCTCTCAGAAACATAAACACAACATTACACACATGGAAAACAACCACTTCATCACATCTCTTCCTACCCAAATCTTTCCTTCTCTTGAGTTCATTGATGTTAACATTGATGTCCTTCACAGCAGCGAAGGCAGCCTCCAGAGCTCCATGATCGGGGTGAGAGGTAGGGGTAGAATTTCGAAGTTCACACAGTAACAAGGGATATTTCATCACACGCTGAATTGGTTTGATCATCAAAGAGCCCATGTCCAATAAGTTTGGTTTGCCTCTGTAACAGAGATCAATAGTATCAGTTTCACAAACATGGCTTTATTAAGTCCTTTTCATTATTGCAATATTTTAAATGATTATTCCTGAAACTGTTTTTCTCTCTCTTTTTATTTTTTTCCATTTGGCTATATACAATTTCTAACTGAAAGATGACAGGAAAAAATGCAAGGGGGAAAGACTCTACTACTAAACAAAAACCTAAAAGAAAACTAACAAGTCTATCTGTCCATTAACAGGGGCTCAAAGAATGATTTTCATCCATGTTCCTTGTACTTTTTAAAAATAACAGACTTTATAATATAGTGGGAAATAATTTCAAAATGTATTTTTCCATGACAACCAAGAAAAATGCATTTTTCCTGGTGGTATTTTTATGATTATTAGTGAGGAAAATAAACTCATTATTTAAAAATCTAAAGAGATGACTCGCCAAGTATAATCCAAGAAAGCATTGTCATCTCTCTTCCACCAGATTGAGAAGTTGCATTTACAATGTTTCAGAGGTTCTACTGCAGTCCTCAGAAGAGATTTATGATAAGTGTGACAGTTCTCTAGTTATTATCACCATCACCGTCACTAATCATTCCTATCACAAAATGACTTCCCATTTGGAACTCTTTAGCCAACACATCTTCAAGTGACTAAGATCTTCCCAGACGAGGACAGAGCGATTGCAATCGGGCATGCCGCTCCCAGGAGGGGAAGATGCTGCGAGCAGTCCTGTCGCTGTCCAGCCCACAGCCAGCGACCCTTCAGCCGGAAGGCAGCGATTGCTAACAGCCTCTCCATGCAGAGATAAATAGACACGATGAATAGGAAATAGAGACAATATTTTCAAATCCTGATAGGTGGAGTTTTCATGCTCCTGTTATTTTTTTAAAGTACTAATGGATAGACAATAATCCACATAATTAGAATAGTAAAACAGATATAAAAATGTTCAACAGAGTTAGAAAATTTGCATCATTAGAAAAGGTCTGAAGGCATCTCAAAGATTGTCTAAGTCAACTCTTCATTTGATAAATGAGAAAATCAGGAACTTTGATTACGTGGACATGCACACGTGCATGCAGATAGATATGTGAACACACGCACATGCACACACGCCAGGCACTGTCATGTCTCCCCATCCTGTTCTCATCATATCACTTATCACTATCTGGAATCGTCTTGTTTCCCTATGTACTAGTTTATGATCAATTTCTCTGTCACCACTCTATCTCCAGCATGACATACAGTATTCCTCTCAACGCATATTGAAAGACTGAGAAATGATAGAGTTCTCAGATTTTCTGTAATGTGGTTTTTTTTATATTGAATTTTTTTACAAAAATTGCATAATGATTCTGAATAAATGACTGAGGAATTTTGTTCACATGCAGAGAAAATAATGATAGCATAATACAAAGAGTAAAGCAAATCAAAAGGCAACGTTTACTTAGGGGAAAAAAAACCAAATGTTAAGGGTTTGTGAGGGAGAAAAGAGTTGCTTTAATATGCTTTACCTGTACTTCCTATCCATTTGCACCAAGTTTATTAAGTAAGGAAAGGAGGGAGCTAAGAAGAGAAGGTGACAGCGAGGGAAGGAGGGAGAGAGAAAAAGAGAGAATCAGAGAGAGAGAGAGAGAAATATTGATTATTGGTTCCCAAGAAGACAGAGTGAAGTGGATAAAAACATGTAAATCCATTATAAATACTGAAAAAATTAACTAAAATGTATTTCCCAACTGATGGTGCATCAGTAACAGAACCTTTGAATACGTAGGACAGCATTTTCTTATGTACCATAAAGCAAAGATTCTTTAACAATACAGTTTAGACACATAAGTAGAAATAATTCCTTTAAATAAGAAACAAGTCAGGGATATAGAAAGCATTAACTTGATTAGAGGAAATCATGTTATCTGTATGAATATAATTAGAATTTCTTTTGTGTTTTTCCTCTATCACCAAATATTCATTTAATCTTTTGAAAATCACTGAAAATATTATCAAAATATAAACATAATCAAACATTTCAATAAAAGAAAATTCAACTTAATAAAATAAGTTATTAGTGTGTATCATAGTCATACATATACTTTTATTTTCAATTATAAAAAAACAAAAAATCCAGGTATATTAAATGTTATACTTGTATCTTTGAGCTGTCCTCTTTTCTTCCTTCCTTATATAGACCTGCCAAAAATACCAACCTAGGCCCTTTAATTGTGTCCAAATAGTATTATTACTTCTTTTTCCATCACTTTTTGGCATCGAAGTTCTATTTTCTCAAATTTATGTTTCAAATAACAATAATAACAATTATAAATGATTATTGTTTTTCTTAAAACCATAATACATGCAAATCCTAAAACAGGCATTCTCAAAGAAGAGAAATCTCCCAGACACTTTTGACTTCAGACATACACTTCGAACAGTTGCCCAAGTGGAGACCAATGATGTTCTGATATCTGCATCATACAGACAAGCAGTGTGGTAGAAGAGATAGAGGTTGTGTTGCAAGATAATGACATTCTGTGCATTCAGTGCACAAAATTCACCCATCTAATCCCACCCAGTAAGATTAGATTCTGGTAACTGTGCAAGGCAGAGGAGTCCTGTGTGGCAGGGCCCCTCCCAGTCAGGAAGCCAACACCGTCTGCCCCACAGTCTGTATCCAAATGTGTGGCAATTCCCCATCCCTGCCGGGCTGGAAACTAAATAGTTGTTAATCTGTAATTCTGTTTCATCTTCCTGTGTCTTATCATGAATACTTTGGCAAGTATTTAGTGCCATAAGCAGCTACACTAATCTCATTATAAATTATTATTAGGACTTTACAAAGTCAAGTAAACACAGCTGTCTTTGTTTTAGCAGCATCCAGTTTTTCTGTGAAAAGCTTCACATTAAATATAAGAAAAAATTGCACAATTAAAATAAAATCGACATTTAAACAATGTAAAAAACTATGCTAAAAACAAAAAATCAGATATTCAACATGAGGCACATCTACATTTCTTAATAAGAGGGATAAAATAAGAAAAAATCCTGTAACTATTAACTCAACTACTTTGAATTTCCTCTATTTCATGACCACAAGCATCTTAATTTAATATTTATTTTACAGCAAGGCATAAAATCCAAAAACCACAGTAGAGAAATGTGGTAAGTCTATTTAAAAATTTAGTTCTGTAAAACTGTGTAGATTAAAAACAAAACCAGAAACAGGCATAAACTATGTTAAAAGTCAAATGAGATGCTGGAAAAATCATTTCTAGTATATTAGACAGACAAGGGTAATATACTTGCTAATTACAGAGGCATTATAAATCTACAAAAAGATAAACATCTTAATAAAAGCAAATAATCATCTAAAAATATCATTCATTAGAGATGAAATGCAGATTGTTAAACACAGAAAAAAATTCTCAAGATCATTAGTAATACAGATTAAAACAACAAAATACCATTTTGGCCTATTACAAGTTATAAAGATACAAATACTATATTAATTGTTTCTAGTGTTGGCAAGTGGTGGATAGACAGACAATTCGTGTCTGGGTAATGTGAATATAAATTAGTTCAACTTCTCTGAAATTTTTTGACAATATGTGTCAAAAGCCATTGTTTGATTTAGCAACTCTGCTTTTAGAAATTTATCTTAAGTAAATAATAAGATTATTATACAAAGATCATATATATGAAAATGAACATCTAATATCAATGTTTATAGGACAGACACAATTCAACTCTCAGTAAGTGTTTGGTAAACTAAATTATATATATATATATATATATATATCAGGTAGAATATTATGCAATTATAAAACAATGTGGATTTATCTTTACTGGCATGTAAAGATGTCCACAATGTATTGAAGAATGAGGTACAAATCCACATGCAGGAAATATATAGTGTGTCTATTTTAATCAATACATATGTGTATAAAGAAAAGAACTACAATGAAGTGAGGTATTCACTACAATGTTCAAAACAGTTAACTTTGGAACATGACTACCAATTATCTTTACTGTCCTCACTTTTATTATCTTTATTTTGCAGTATTTCTTCAATAATTTTAAAAACAGACAAGAGAAAATAACATTTTGAGATTAATAGGAACCCTGAGATCCAAAGGTGGGAATAGCTGTTCACACAGGGAACACCTATGGAAAGGAGTAAAAGCATGAAGAAAACAAACACAGCATTTCTAGCGATAGTTACATTGAGAATAAGCATCTTTTTTATCTTGCTTTAGAACATGAGAATTGTATCAGATGCTTTCTTGGGAACTCTTCAGTGAGGGATTCTATGATTCTTGTCACTTCAATACTGTCTGATGTTTGCATAAGATTATAATTCAAAGTAAATATTTTAGACGTTGTAAATATCTTTGACTTTCTGTGTATTTTTTTACATGTAGATTATTAAAAAAAAAAAAAACAGAAAATTTTCAGTTACCATAACAAGAGACTATTTGGATGCCATTTAAAAACCCATATCTCTTAAATGCTCTTTGGCCACAACATTCCTGGCCTTTACAAAGAGCCCAAGATTACACAGCACTTGAGGCTGCCTTCTAGCCTTTCCCATGGCAGCATGTGTGCTTCACGACCTGCAGGAGAGGAGCAGAAAGGAAAGTGCCTCCTGGCGACCTTGGCTTTGATGTTCATCCAGCCACATGCTGTGACCGCTCATCTATTTTGGCTCTTGAACAGAACAGGCGAGAGGGGCACACACCACCTGGCTAACTGCCACACAGCAGGATTGCTGCAAAAGCTAGGGCCCTGTTTTAAGCAAGTGTTTCACAATAATACACTGTTTGTTTTAGGTATTCTGTATGTAGGAGTCTGTGCATGCTAATTGCACTAAGGAGAACACCTCCCTCTCCTCCCTGAGTCACTCTCCTCCTCTCTATTTTATTTTTTTCCTTGTGAAGACCTAAGCTTTGGGAAAAGAAACATAAGCAGAATTGGGAGCACATGAAGTTCTTCTCTAATCACTGATTTCTTCGAAGCTCCAGTTGTTGGCACAATGCCAGGGACACAGCCTTCTCAGCAAGGCACAGCCACTGCCACCCCCACTCCTCTATCTTTGAAGATAAGCCAGAAAGGCTCATGCACCTCCTCAAATGCAAAAGATCACAGAATTGGAAACTCATTAAACAAATCTACTCATATCTGTTTATCCTGCAGGATATTTTTTCTTTTCGAAAGAAAAGACTTATTAAGTGATAGAATTGGTTGCCTATTTGCTGTCTTAAAAATCAACTTTTCAACATGACTGAGGTACAAAGCCTTGGTCTACTGGTCTGTATGATGCCTGATTCCTCCACCTCAGTCTGGAATGCTTTCCTGACTGCTGCTCTGCACCAACGTATAAATGGCAGGTATTTCTGGCTTAAATAATATAGTTTCTACTTTGCAAATTGTATATTTTTTGAGGTAAACTCTTAGGAGTTTAAAATACATACACACACACACACACACACACACGCACACACACACACACGCACGCACGCGCGCTGGGTTCTTAGGATCTTAGAAAGTGGCTCAGTAGGATAAGCCAAAGATGTGCCTTTCTAAGTCATGGTAAATTTGAGTTTGTATTTAAGTCCATATCATCCTTTCAGTATTAATCAGCCTAGACATGATTTTCTTCCCCCAAAATGGACATCTTTCAGAGTGTGTGCATATGTTGTTTTTATAAAATAATTTCGATGTTGTCCTAGTGACCAAATATTTCATCTTAATATTTCATTTCCATGTTATATGTGTATATAATTGTTTCTCCGTAAATAACCCAAGAGTCCAAATTAGAGGGATCTCAATATTTCAGTATAATACGTACTTGTATTTTCTTACGCATTAATCTATGGGACCTTCAAAAATATTATGGTATCAATCTGAGATTTTTTAAAAGACTACCGTCATTCATAGGAAATGGCTTTGGACACATTAAGATTCCTAAACATATGTGTGATAAGCAGCTCCCAAAGAGTTCCTGGTACCCAGCAAACTTAGTAAATTATATATCAGGATTCTTCTAAAAAGTGTATGTGATAATAATTTCATCAGTAAGATCATCTCACAGATTAGAAATAAGGTAACATATAAATCTGGTGCAACAGTAATATCTGGGGTAAACGCCTTTGCAATCCTGACTTACTTACTAAAAGCAATACATGTGATTGTAAAAACCGGAGATTCTGATTTGAACACAAAAATTCAGCAGTTTTTCCCATGATTTTTATATTTGATTTCTATCATTAAAAAAATACTTACTCTTGCATATATATTTTCCTGTAAGAGAAGAAAAAAAAGTAAATTCATATAAATCCATATGTTTAGGATAATACATAAACATTATAAAACATTTTAAATTTTCTTATATAAAATAAGTCATTTTCATGAATGCCCTACAAAATTAGTATAATTACTTTATAATCATGACCCTAGAGTTTTTATTTTAGTATATCCACCATTTTTGCTTCCCACTTTATATAAGAATAAAAATTGTTGATTTAGATTACAGTTAGTAAATTTTGAAAATTTGAAAATAAATTTAAAATTTTGTTTCCATTATTAAAAAAAGATCTATTAAACATAGCAATGGGAGAGACCAAGATTACAAGATTACAAAGAAAATGTTTAATTTTCTTTGTAAATTAAAGTTTTTCTGCAAGAAAACTATCAAGTGCTCTATATCTCTGGATACAGTATAAGGAACAATTCGCCTGTGCTACGAAGAACTCTCACAAAAGCCTTCACTCAGCATTGCTAGCTTTTGTGGCTTCCTTTTTGCTCAAGTGGAACTGAAGCCCTTCCAAGTAAGAGCGATACATGATCTGCCTCTCTTTCCACTCTTTCCATCTGCTCCACTTCCTGTCACCTCACCTGCCGTCTGTGGTGTCACAGAGGCTCCTTGCTCTTTCTGAAGCCAGCCAGGTCAGGCGTGCTGCTGCCTCTGGGTCTTTGTACCTCCTGCCCCTTCTGGGGCATTACTTCCTCTCTTTCCTGATATCTCCATGGCCGACTCCCTTAACCCATTCAGGTCTTTGCTCAAATGTCCTTCCAGGGGAGCCTTCCCTGGCCAACGTTTCAAGCATCGCACCCTACTTCATGCCATACTCTTTCTCCCTGCTGTTTTTCTCTCCATGACACTTGTCACTTTCTAAGATACTATAGAACATTCTTATGTAGTCTATTATTTAACCCCCGCTCAAAAACTCTGAGCAAGAATTTATGTTTGATTTGCTCACTGCTGTAGCCCCAGAACCCAAAAAGCGGCTGGCATTTGGGAGGAGTTCAAAACATATTTGTCAAATTAGTTAGCAATAAAAAGAGTGGAAATTATTCAGGTTAAATTTAAGGAATCAAGAAGATGGACATATTTGTCTAAAAGCCTCATGTGGCTATAAATAGAAATAAAGCAATATCTTGTGTTTATCATCTGATCACTGTGGCCTCTGGCTTCCAACCTTTGGAATACAATGAAGTTTTTTTTTTTTTTTTTTTTTTTTTTTTGAGACAGAGTCTCGCTTTCTTGCCTAGGCTAGAGTGAGTGCCGTGGCGTCAGCCTAGCTCACAGCAACCTCAAACTCCTGGGCTCAAGCGATCCTCCTGCCTCAGCCTCCCGAGTAGCTGGGACTACAGGCACAAGCCACCATGCCCGGCTGATTTATATATATATATATTAGTTGGCCAATTAATTTCTTTCTATTTTTATGGTAGAGACGGGGTCTCGCTCAGGCTGGTTTTGAACTCCTGACCTTGAGCAATCCGCCCGCCTCGGCCTCCCAGAGTGCTAGGATTACAGGCGTGAGCCACCGCGCCCGGCCTACAATGAAGTTTTCAATATCAAAAGTTTTATGATCCTACCCCATGATTGTAGATGGTCTTTTTAGATTAAGTGATTGAGAAAAAAATTTGATGATAAATGTCTATGCTAAATTTTAAAAATTTTAATGGATTTAATAAGTTTATTTCATTAGTCTCAGTACTGTGTATATGTGGAGAACAGTGATGTATATGTGTGAAGTAATTGTTTCCTTGATCTTCAAACATGCCATATGAATGGTTTCCTGGATATCTTGAAATCACTAGGTTTTGCTGAGTCCAAGACCTCCTAGATGGGAATCAAAAACAGAAGTATAATTTCTTTAAAATCAGACGGTGTCGCAATTTTAGGCAATCATTTACTGCTGTTTAGAGAACTATTCTGCTGCAGTGAAAGAAATGGCACCGACACTGCCCCTCTGCACAGTGTTTCCATCCATTGATCTCCTTTCAGCTCATGTTCATTCCCTAATTTCTATCCTCTTCTAAAGAGGAATTTGATTTGCCCATTATGCTTTATGGATCACAGATCAGAAAATTTAGGGAACAAAATGAATAAAAATAAAAATGGAAACAAACAAGTGAACAAAGTGATCATTTAGGGACCAAAACACACACTTTAAAGTTAAAAGAAAAGATTGTTCTTTTAACCCCTAAAGAAGCACATGGACATTATTTTTCTGCTTCATTTATTTCCACCAAACAAAACCCAAATATTATAACATAAATTAAACTCTGTGTTTGATGAAGTATAATGTTTTTAGAAAAGGAATCTGAGAGGTTTTCCAGTAGAGGACACAACAATCTCTGGAGTAAGGGCACTACATGAAAATATCTCCTTTTAATTTGCTCATCATTTTTAAAATCTCTTTTAGTCTAAAACTTTCCAGAAGTTAATCCCAGAGAAGGATAATTCAGAAAGGAGGAAGTTAAATTGTGTCTGTTTACCCTTTTATGGGATAAAGTAATTTAATATATCTATGGCTCCATGTCCTACCCTCCCAGGCTCATTATAACTTGACTCACAATTAACAAAAGTTGTTACGTGGCTGTTCCTCAAAGATTATAGTCTTTGTTCAAACATGATGCCATAAAACAAGGAACTGAAAGAATTTCCAAAAGTGATTTTAATTTTCACTTGGAACACTCCATTAGAACAATAAATATAAAATGTGGTGAACAAATTGAAATGCATTCCTCTAGATTTTGCATTGCATGAGCTTTTAGCTTCCTCTCTGAGTGGAGAAGCTCCAGGAGTGAGTAATGTGAGCAGCCAAAGTGCCAGATGACTAGAAGTTAGAAGTTTCCCTCTTGAGGATGATGGCCTTGGTTAGCAAGAAGAAAGATGGATAGATTTACAGAACGCAGACATGAAGCTAGAAATGTGTCTTCCATCTATCAAAAAATTTAGAAAATCCCCTTCATTGTTTTTCTATTACAAAATAAACAGATCCTGGGGGCCTCTGAAATGCAGCAGGGACTTTGGTGGTATTTATAAGTGGAAAAATAGAAAAAGAAGGCAGCAGACAGGGTATTCTAATTATAGCTCCACTTGCTTTTATATCCATTCTCGTTTTCACTCTCCTCCTACAGATCAGAAACCTTAAATAACCTCAAAGAGGCTAAGTCATCAGATCTTTAGCAAGTAACTTCCATAACTTTAGAGACTATTAATTCATTTCACCCAATCTTAGGGGCCACTAAACTTCTCGTTGAATAAATAAAAACTTGCAGATTTCCAATGTGCAGGCTATAGATGCAGGTGTGTATTGTGCTTCTGGATAGCCTTGAAGTCTTTTCTTTTTAAAGATCTACACGCTCTGAAATTACTACTTAGATTGTAGTGACATCAATGAAAAAGCTCTTCTGCTTCAGAGAAAGCAGCGAGCCCTGTGGGTATGATTTCTCCCTCTGACAGAGTTCTTAGCCTGATCGGCATGGACATGACCTGTGGGCTTGGAGTGCAGGTCCTGCACTGAGCCACCAGCCGTCCTGTTATTTTGGTCTGAGACAGGGCACAGGAATATGCACTTTTAATACAAGTCCCTGGTGGACCTGACCCAGGGGAGCTCACACACAGAGAAACACCGCCCTGACGTTTCAAACAGATTCAACATTCTTGTGCCCTGGCGTCAGCCTCGCTCACAGCAACCTCAAACTTCTGGGCTCAGGTGATCCTCCTGCCTCAGCCTCCCGAGTAGCTGGGACTACAGGCATGTGCCACCATGCCCAGCTAATTTTTTCTAAATATTTTTACTTGTCCAGCTAATTTCTTTCTATTCTTTTTAGTAGAGACGGGGTCTCGCTCCTGCTCAGGCTGGTCTTGTGCTACTGAGCTCAAATGATCCTTCCACCTGGGCCTCCCAGAGTGCAGGGATGACAGGCATGAGCCACTGCGCCCGGCCTGGAAATTATTCTTGAGCTGTGCCCACCGTGACAGCTTCTGGTGTCCTTCACATTAGTTCCATGTTGTTAAGGAACTTTCCACATGGTTTTGTTTCCCCAGCTGAGGCGCGTGCTCCTGGGAGGCAAGAACTCTGCCTATATATTTAAAAACTATTTTCAACGTTATCTATCACTCTATAAATATTTATCAGGCCCTCAATAAACCTATTTCAATTTTTGTTAAAATGCAACTAAGTTGCTTTAAAATCCACTTTAGCTTCTGAGGCATGAAGCCGTCTCTCTCACGGATATTGCTTCAAACCAAATTGTTCCAATATCCGCTTGCACGGTATAGAAGGGAGGCCATGCCTAATATTCATTGGAAATTGGCGACTACACTGGCTCTGTTATTTAGCCACAAGGAAAAGGCAGAGTAATAGCCCTGACCAATTACTTGGCAGGAGAAACCAAGCCCTTAGGGTGTTCCAGACTCTCTGTGGCCTATAAACCTGTTTGCAAACCTGTTTCTCAGAATTTAAAGCTTAGCTCAGTTGAGGTCAGTGTTATAGTAATGTCAATAATTCAACTGCTCTCAGCCTTCAGGCAGACCTGCACAATTCATCATTAACTTCATTTTCATGGAAAGGCAACTTTGGGGAAAATAGCTCTAACTTAAGCTATTTTATTTTGATTTTCTTTCCCATAAGAAATAGTTCTGCCAATGTCGCAGAACTACATTCTTGTGGGTTTTGTGTTTTTCTAAACTTTAACACTTTCTGGTGCCTGATATTATTACCTAAAATCAGAATGGTTCTGAAACTTGGGATAGCACCAGGGCAAGAACTTGAAGCTTTCAAAAAAAGGATCAAATAGACCATTGAGTCTAAAAGTAAGCTTTAGCAATTAGGGCTTTATGAGGTTTCAAAACTACCTCTACTTTTAGGTGCTTTTTCAGGTGTGATATTGAGCTAGGCTGCCTAGTGGAATGTTCTGGCAGGGTCTATTTCCTTCTTGAAGGAGGCAAAAGCCTGATAAGTAATAAACTAACGTTCATCCCCCTCTGAACAGACAGCTCCACTGGCCAGGAGGGAGCAGAGGGGAGCATGTGTCCAAGTCGATTATCCGCATCCTCTCCAGGAGGGACACCCCCCCAGGGCCAGCGTTGGGGTGCTGGTCCATGGGGCTGGTTGTTCATTTGCTATGAGATTTCTCTTTTTTATTTCTAGAACCTGGAGAAGGAAAATGGCTCAAGACAGACATTTATTGGATCAGGTCTTGCCACTTGTTTAAGATAGGAAGGGTGTTCCTTCACACCCAGGATAACACTATTATTATTATTATTATTATTATTATTATTATTATTAGAGTCAGAGTCTCACTCTGTTGCCCAGGCTAGAGTGCCATGGCATCAACCTAGCTCACAGCAACCTCAAACTCCTGGGCTCAAGCGATCCTCCTGCCTCAGCCTCCCAAGTAGCTGGGACTACAGGCATGCGCCACCATGCCTGGTTAAAATTTTTTCTATATATTTTTAGTTGTCCAATTAATTTCTTTCTATTTTTAGTAGAGACGGGATCTCACTCTTGCTCAGGTTGGTCTCGCACTCCTGACCTTGAGTGCTCCTCCTGCCTCAGCCTCCCAAAGTGCTAACTCTATTATTTTTCCTGAGGAAAAAAGTACCTGTACATTTATATGAATTTATTGAGATGAATACAACTTCAAACTTTCATGTTTCTCTGGATTGATGTGCTAACACTGAACTAAACAAAATAGTGAGACATAATTAACTAGAGCTACTTGCTCGTTGCATATTATATTTAGGAGTTATCTGATCATATAGAGCTCCTTGTGGGCAGGCTCTACGTCTTATTTACTTTTGTTTCCTCAGCACCCAGAACTATGTTTGCCAGACCACAAACACTAAATAAATGCTTGTGATTTATGGACTTAAATAGATTCTTTTCCAGGTTGAAAACTAGTAATTTAATGACCAGTAGAGGGCAATAAAGTTGAAATTTTATTTACCGATTTAAAAAAAATCATTGACCTCCATTTAAACCTATTTTCAGGCCTAGTTCTGGCCTAGAAAGACTTCTCCAGTGTAGCCTCATTTAGTCTCCTGATTTCACTTTAGTGTAGCTACAAACCTTCTGCATCACATTGGAATTCCTGCTTCTGCCCCTATCCCCAATACAATCTACAGGAAGGTGTGCTAAAGAGCCAGACTGGTGTGCGTTGATCTATATACCTTGGCTCTCCCCAGTTGAGTAATTGCTGGCCTAATCAATATCATTCAAGAGTGGATAATCCTTTTCTTTCTTGTTTTTTTTTTTTAAGAGATGAGATCTCATATGTTGCCCAGATTGGTCTCCAACTCCTGGCCTCAAGCAATCCTCCCACCCCAGCCTCCCAAAATGCTGGGATTACAGGTGTGAACCACCATGACTGGCAGCGGTAGGTAATTCTCAAAAGTGAAAGACTACAAGAGAACCACTGGGTAAGATGTGGAGTAAGGTGGTAATTTTGGCTTTAAGCTTTATGTGGTAGGAAACTGTATATATAGTAAGATATCAATTTCATTTAAAAGAATCAGCCTAAGCACATGCCCACATTTATGCATATAAGTAAGATCAGAAGAAAATGCAAGCTGGTTATTATTAGATGGTGGAATAGCAAGCGGTTTTTATCTTACACGTACTTTCTTATATTATTCAGATTTTCACAGTGAGCATCATTCACTGTTAAGTAGCCCCCCCACCGGTGCCTTAGAGATGAGGAAGGAAGCATGGCTAACTGTCCCGAAACTAACTTGAGCAAGGCCTGACTTCTCTTTGCTGGCCTCCCCACAGTGAGTTGGAGAAAGAGGAAGCCCACTGGCAGCGCCGCAGGACACTCCACCGACTTCGCTCGGCTCACTTAGGCCACGAGCTCCAGGGCCACGGGCACACGCTGCCCACGCCTTTCTGTGCCTGTGCGGGAGCCGGCAAGTTACAGCAGCTCTAAGGAGGGGGCTTCTCCCACATTCCATGTTTTGGTATTGCGTTTCTCAGTCTCTATAAAGCCCTGAATCTTCTCCCATGTTATTTTTAGTCATCCTTGCAGGGGGGAAAAAGTCAATGAGGGCTTCTGGCATGTCAGCTTTTCATAAAGGGAATGCAGAGCAGGGCTCCCAGCAAGCCTCATAAAACACAGGGCTTATGTGAGAACTTTCATCTACGTCCATTCAAAATGTTCCCTGCCAGGCAACTGAGAGGAGGTGGGAATCATGGTTTGGGAAGGCCTTACTTTAAGGACTGGAGACAGTGGCTCAAATGTTGCTTCAGCTCTTCCTCCTTTTCGTAGGACTCCAGGACACTGTGCGCTTCATCGTGGTGATAGCAGTAGATTTTATAGGTATCTTCCAGGGGCCCTTTGATCTGCAAGAATACTTCTCCTGATAAATGCGAAACAAAGGCAAAATGACATGAAGTCAGACCAAACTGCACGTCACACGTTTACTGCTTAACAACGTTGACTAGTGTCAGAAAGTTGGCTGGGTCCCGCTTCATTCCCAGGTTGTTCGGGAGTGGTGGAAAAGGTCGAGTGATATTTTCTTTTCTTTCTTTCCTTTTTCTTCTCTGCCTCCCTTCCTTCTTTGCTCTTTCCCTTTTTCATTCTTTCTTTCCTTTTAATAAAACAAAGGATGTAGAACTTAACAGAGACAGGCAGCAGAAGGAAGCCGGTTTTCTCAAAGGCGACTTTGTACCGGGCTGGTGCAGGACTGTGGGCAGAGCCGCAGCTGAGAGTGCGCCTGCGTGGATTTGCGTCAGGCTGCGCTACAGACTGGCCTTGTGACTTGGGCAAGTTATTTTAGCTCTGACCCTGCTTCCTCATCTATGACAATAATAAATTCAATTTCATAGGATCATTGCAAAAATTAAAAGAGGTAGTGTATGTAAAGTTTAGAGCACAGTATGTTTGTAATAAATGCTCAAAATGAAGCAGTTTTTGTTCATTTATCGGAGGTGAAATTTGAGGTTCTAGATAAGTTATTTCTCAATATTTATGCCACTAGCATTTCCTGAGGTTATTTGAGAGGCAAGCAATGGAGTTTAGAGAAATAAAATATTTTCTTACATGTGATAACAAGAATAGGCCATTATTCCTTTTAAAAAGCAACTGGATAATACTATGAACCACAATTATGACTGTATCTTCATAAAGCAACTTGGGCTGTGTCTAGGCGTTTAATATCCTTTTTCAAATCATTATAAAATTGGATCTATAATTGGTGGTTCAAGTAGATATTGGACAATAGTTTGCTTTAATCACTCACTCCATCACTTAGAGATGAGTATGAGCATCCACTACCCAACCCAGCACATCTTAGATGATTGGGAGACGCAGAAGAAAACCACTGCAAAGTTTAAATTGATCATGATTTGGGGGCTGAATTAATTGGGATGGCTGAATTGATTGACAGTGATGTGGACCTATTAATCTGGACCTATGATAGTAACAGAAATGAGTCATCTTCCTACAGAAAGTGAAGCGTCCTTAGTATTTTCAACACGTTTTGCACATATTAACTGCTTAGCACCCGGTGTGCATGAAGAGATACAAGGTTATTTACCCATGTTAGTTAAGGATGAACAATTGTCACTTGGCTCGTCACAGTCCGCTTTCCTATCTCTAGACTCAAAACACTGGTATTTTTAAAGTGTCACATTCTTTTCTAACTTATATCCAGCCAATAATAAACTTTCTTTTCCTTTTCAATGGATGGAATTTTCCTGTGATTGTATTTTAGATTTTGAGGGAATGTAAGTAATGTGTGTGTGTCTGTTAGGGTTTTTGTTTGCTTGTCTGTTTCAGTAGTGCTTTTGGGGCCAGTAAGAAACTCAAGGTGTGATCATCTTTGGAGCTAAAGGGATGAGAGATTCTTGTTTTGTTTCTGGGACTTTACAGAGTTGATCCTTCTACTGGTGTAGGTCTTCTAGATTTGCCCTTCAAGATGGTTAGCAACACAAACAGTAAGAGAAACAGTAGTTAACAGGAAGAGAAAACAAGCTAGGACAGTGGCCAGATCTAGGTTGGGCACAAGAGGAAGGGGACAGGACCCCCAGGAGCAGAATTGGGCAGCGAACAGCAGCGGGGGAGGGGGGTGGCCAGGGAGGGAGGGAGGGAAGAGGGAAGGCCCAGAGGAGGGAGTGGCCGGCCTAGGAGTACTCACAGCAAGTTGAGAGGAGCCCATCTGAGCACAGGCAGCCAGTGCAAGACTAAGTCATAAATATGCATGCTCACTACAAAGGAGCCAAGAGACCAACCTCACAAATCCACAGTTGGATCAACTCAGAAAGTCGAAACACAAAAAAGAACTAAGACACTTACTTTACACACAATAAAACCATTCATTGCAAATTTCCTTGTATTTCTTTAACAGAAGTGCTCCAGTTTGAAGGGATTTATAACTCTTTCCTTTCAACAGAATCAGGTTTTTTTATTCTTTTCCAAGTAAAATTCTGTTGGGTGTCTAATAATTATTATTAAATTTAAATGATATTTAAATACTCGAATTGAAAGTCATTTATTCACCCATAGGCCAAATATAACACTGGTGGGTAGAATATTTGATGCCCCTCCAAGCACTACCAACGTATTCTGCTTTATAATAGGGCAGATGATGTGATGTGTCTTGCAGCAAAAATCGATTCTGTTTCCATGGTAACGTAACTGGCCTGCGTTTCTTCATCGGTGAAGGACAACTGCTCTAACGTCTTGGGTTGAAGGGGACCATTAGGAGCGGAGAAGGGACAAAGCCCAGACCAGTGAAGGTAATTCCACTTGTGGCCGCCTGTCACAAAGGCACCAGAATCCTATAAAATAAATACGACTACTGTGCTCTTTCATAAAAAATTTCCACAACCCAAGAACGACTTCACTGGCTTCCACAAAAAGCAATTGCCATGCAAAGGAGGGAAAAAAATATGCACCTCTTAAAATTTCATTAGTTATCTTCTTTAAAGCAATTCCTCGAAATACTTATTTTATGTGCTGGTATCACCACTTCTATGTTGCAAATCGCCCCCTTTGCTGATGGAAACAGAGCCACGCTCCTTTTCCTGACCTACACCTCTTCCGGACCTTCACATCCGTGCCCGGGTGTGCCGTACCAAACCCCATGGCCTATGTACAGTTTTATTTTGACCCCACTCCAAGACAAATGTCCCCTATCGGTAAGTAAACCAGGGTGAAATCAAAGATATGCAAGGGATCTCCTTGTCACAGGCTTTAAGAAAACGGCATCCACGGAATGAAGTATTACATTCATTAGTTCATCCTTATTTGACAATAATTTCCTGAGTGGCCGTTAAACAGCAAGCACTTTGGTGGGCGCCGCAGGTCCCAAGAACCAACACTTGCCTCGAAGAAGCCCTCTAGGCCAGCAGGGCGAGAAGGGCCACGCTGCTTCTGCTGCGCTGCGTGGAAAGCGCCACAGAAAAGCCGCAGGGCCAGACGCGTCTGCCCGGCCGTCAGCAGCCAGCCGCTCGCCGCAGGCCGGCGGGAAGCGGGGGCTGGGCGCGGGGGCTGGGCGTGGGGCGCAGGGCTGGGCGCGGGGGCTGGGCGCGGGGGCTGGGCGCGGGGGCGCAGGGCTGGGCGCGGGGGCTGGGCGCGGGGCGCAGGGCTGGGCGCGGGGCGGGGGGAGGGGGCTGGGCGCGGGGCGGGGGCTGGGCGCGGGGCGCAGGGCTGGGTGCGGGGCGGGGGGAGGGGGCTGGGCGCGGGGCGGGGGCTGGGCGCGGGGCGGGGGCTGGGCGCGGGGCGGGGGGAGGGGGCTGGGCGCGGGGCGGGGGCTGGGCGCGGGGCGCGGGGCTGGGTGCGGGGCGGGGGGAGGGGGCTGGGCGCGGGGAGGGGGCTGGGCGCGGGGCGGGGGCTGGGCGCGGGGCGCAGGGCTGGGTGCGGGGCGGGGGGAGGGGGCTGGGCGCGGGGCGGGGGGAGGGGGCTGGGCGCGGGGCGGGGGCTGGGCGCAGGACGGGGGGAGGGGGCTGGGCGCGGGACGGGGGGAGGGGGCTGGGAGCGGGGCGGGGGCGCAGGGTTGGGTGTGGGGGCGGAGGGCTGGGCGTGGGGCGCAGGGCTGGGCGCGGGAGGGGGCTGAGCGCGGGGCGGGGGGACTGGGCGGGGGGACTGGGCGGGGGCGGGTCCTGCTGGAGCCGGAGCGGCGGGCGGGGCGGCAGCACGTCCGGGTCGGAGGGAGGCGGGGAGCTCGGGAGAGGCCGGGCGGCAGGGCGGGTTGTGCGGGGCGTCAGGGAGTCGGGACTTTGGCCGGGGCCCGCGGGGCGGCGCTGGCGGGGCGGCGCTGGCGGGGCGGCGCTGGCGGGGCCCAGGCGGCAGTGGCCCGGCGGAACAGCTCCGCGAAGAAGGGTGGCGGGAAGAAAGGCCTGGCGCCCTCAGCGAGGTGGCGAGCGACAGTCCCCGGTGCGACGGGTGGGCTTAGAAACCGGGTCCTTTGGGCACCAGAGAGGTCCGGAAATTTGCCGTGAAGAAGGAGACGGGCACTCGGGGCGTGCGCGTTGATACCCGGCTCGACAGAGCCGTGTGGGCCGCAGGAATAAGGAGTGTCCCTCCCCATGTCTGTGTGCAGCTGTCCAGAAAACATCATGAGGGTGAAGAGTCACCAAGCAGGCTCTGTACCTGGGCCATCTGCCTGTTACCACTTGCAAAAATCGACAGTGGATGAGAATTAACTGCTGATTATCAAAGTTACAGAACCACCACCAAAAAAAAGATTGGTTATTCGTATGAAAGATGAAACTGGGGGGAGGATTTAGTAAGACTGTAGAAGAGAAACCAATAGAAAGGCTTCTGTAATTCTATAATAATAAAAGAAATAAACAATGAGGGCTTAAAACAGGAAGTTACAGCAATTAAGAGAATGTACGCTAAGGTCGACCGCCTGGTTTCAAATCCAGGTTTTACAATTACTTGATGTGTGAAAATTGGGAAAGTTACTTGACTTCTCTGTTCCTTGATTTTCTCATCTATGTACTGAGAATAATTATAATACTAGGGTTGTCTGAAGATTAAATGAGTTAAAATATGTAATGTATTTGTGTAAGTAGCTCACACATGCAAATACTCAATAGATGTTAGCTGTAACAACTAAAGCAAAAAAGCAAGGAGGATGGAGAAGAGAGGAAAAAATGGACATTGAACATATGTGAGAGATGAAAATGACAATTCGAGGCATATCCCAGGATGCTGGTCTCGGTGGCCATATGGGCAGACAATGACGACATGACAGTTTAGGTGTGGAAGATGATGAGTCTAACTTCAGATGTACTGAGTTTGAATTGCTTATTGTATATTCATGTGAAGAAATCCCTTATGCAATTGGATATATGAATCTGGGATTCAGGAAAAACAGTATCTGGGAGAGAGATGTCGATTTGTACGATTTGGGTAGCAGAAGGCGCGACTTTGATATGATCATGCAGGAAAGTCCCCCTGCCTGAGGACGAAATGCCAGTGAACGCTAACTAACCCTGAAGGGAGACTAGAAGAAAAGGAGTCTGCAGAGAAGCCTGAGAAGGCACAGCTGCAGAGAGGAGAGGAAAACTGGGCTTGGCATTGCGAAAGCCAAGTACAAAATAGTGAGAAATGCCGCCGAGATTAAGTTCAGTTTGTGAGTGACAGGGCAGGCGAGTTGGCCCCCAGAAGCTGTATTCTGCGTGTTCTAAAGAAACAGACGTTTGGATTGCCCCAGATAAAAGCTATATTTCCCAGCCCCCTTGCATGTAGTGTGGCCAATGTAATTAAAGTCCACCAATGACTTATCAGTGAAACTTGCTTTAAGAGGCTGCCAGTTCACCCTTTACACCTCCCTCATCCCGCCTCTGTCTTCACCTGAACTCGGATACTGCCTTGTCTGGGACACGTGCCTTCAGGCTGTCACTGTCTCTGATTGTGTTCTGTTCTCCCAGCTCAACTTAACTCTAATACACACTGTGTTGTTTGTTTCTGGTTTTTCCTTCTTCTTTGGTAGGAAAATATTTCAGAAGAAATCCTGACTAGTTGAAGGTCTCCCCTTTACGACCCTTTAACATTGCATTCGAAACTTCTGCAAAACGTGACATGCATTGTTACTCATGAAGAGTTTAAAGTAAGAAGATGCTTGTATTAACAAGAAAGAACATACAATGAGTTCTACTCTAAAAGCCAACCAAGATGGATTTTAGTTAGAATCTTAAGCATCAATTGTGGTCTGAGATACATCCCCAAAGTAAGTGATACGTGGTTCTAAGTGAAACCTGTTTGTCACAACGGAGTATTTGGAATACAAAGAGGTGGATGGCTAGAGGGCAGATGCAGCCCACTCTCTGGAAAGAAGGTCTGAGATCCACAGGAAACAGCGCAGGCCTCTAGCTGTCATTTCCCAGGTGCCGTGTGCAGCTGAGTGGAAGCACCATGGGGTCCCGTGCCCCGGCAGTTCCCACCCAGGGTGGGGCCCAGCTGCGGCAGCCAAGCAAGCCGTGGGGCACGCACCTGTCCCTTTTCCCTCCTCGCCTCATTCTGTTCTCCAGGGGAGGGTGGAGTGAGGCCGGAGGCTAGACTGAAGAAGCTGGAAGGGTAAGTGCTGCTGAGAAGCCACACTCCTTTGTCTGCAGTCTCAGTTAGTCCCCACCCAGCCTGGGGATGGAACTGATGGCCAAGGATACCCAGGGGCGCCGGACTGGGACTACACAACTCAAACCAAATACAGGTGGCTGGTGGGATGGGCAGCCATGGGATTCAAACAGGCACATCTCTTGGGCTGGGCACGGTGGCTCACGCCTGTGATCCCAGCACTGAGAGGCCGAGGCGGGCGGATCACTCAAGGTCAGGAGTTCGAAACCAGCCTGAGCAAGAGCAAGACCCCATCTCTACTAAAAATAGAAACAAATTAATTGACCAACTAAAAATATATATAAAAAAATTAGCCGGGCACGGTGGCGCATGCCTGTGGTCCCAGCTACTCTGGAGGCTGAGGTAGGAGGATCGCCTGAGGCCAGGAGTTGGAGGCTGCTGTGAGCAAGGCTGACGCCACGGCTCTCTAGCTCAGGCAACAGAGTGAGACTCTGTCTCAAAAAAACAAAAAACAACAAAAGAAAAACCAAGCACATCTCTTGAGAATTGGTTTTACCAAGATAATTGAAAGAGAAACACACTGTTTTCAAATGAGAGTGGACTGGAAAACGTGGGTGACTTCTTAAGACAAAAGGGGATGTCAGAGTCACTTCCTGCAGTAGCTTCAGGCCGTGACTCCACATTCCCTGGGGCTCTTGCTATTTCTCTTTTGAGATCAGGAATATTTTTATAAAAATTTTTCTGGAGCACCAGAGTAAGATAAGTTCAGAGAAACGTGTCCCTTGGGTGTGATAATTCTGAGGTCCCTGCGTTGGGGTAATGGCATTTTCAGAGGGGCAGGTTTGGGAGAGAGGGAGGGGCAGGGAAGAGGGCCAGTGAGGGGAGCTGGACTGTGATGGGAAAACAGAGAAATTGTATTTCTCCCCAAGGATAAACCCATCCTTCGTTTGAGGAAAAAGCCTGGGAGAAATTAGAAATCCTTTATCAAAGCTTCTCTCAGTTTGGTTCTTGGCACAATGTGCATAAGATCAGCCAGTTAAATAGACTCAAACGTCTTCCTGGCTCAGTCTCTTTTTTCTTCATACTTTGAAACGTTACAACGTGCAAACACAGGTAAGAGGACACAATTATTTTGGCTATTTATTGCTATGTAACAAACCACTCAAAGCTTAATGTCTTAAAGTAACAACCATTGGATTTTGTCTCCCAATTTTGTGGGTTGACTGGGTTCAGTATGTGGTTCTTCTGCTTCACTGATGCCCACAGGGGCTTCAGTCACCCAAGGGCTTCCCTGGGCTCATTCACAAATCTGCTACCTGGGCAGGGACAGCTGGGCGTGTGGCCTCAGTTGGGATGCTGGAACAGCCGGGCCCCTTCCTCGCTTTATGTAATCTCAGATCTGCTGTCTCTCCGTGCGGCCTTTCTGCGTGATATTCCCAACAAGGCAGCTAGACTTCTTCAATGGCAGACTCCCAAAGTACAAACGTAGAAACTGTCAGGCTTTCTTAAGGTTTTGGCCCAGTGGCTGGCAAGTGTCATTTCCTGTGTCTTAGTGAGTCGGCGAGTCCAGAGTCCACGTGGGACTGGACTGCGCTGCAGTGGGAGCGCCGGGAGGCAGACCCGCCGCAGGCCACCTGCGCCGAGGGCCAGCTGCTGCACGCTGCCAGACACAGACATGACACGTGACGCACTGAACCACTCTTCGTAGCAGAAAATGTGTCCCATACGTTAGATGTGTGAGTCATCAAGACGCATAGATATCGGGAGCATCTAGACACCACACACATCTAGCAAATCTGACTTGTTTGAAAATATAATCAGGATCTCTGAAAAAAATTCACATTTTTTTTCATAAACCAAGCTTTGTAAATAGGTGGATAAGTTTAATATTCTCAGGATAATAACAATTTATAACATCATGTATTAAATATTGATTAAAGATAGGCACTGGGCTATCATTCTTTATATGTGATTTTATTTAATCTTCATAAAAACCATATGTGGTCGATATTATGACCTCCAATTCCCAGATGAGAAACTGAAAGTCAGTGAGATTTTATAACTTGCCTAAAATCACACATCTAGCAATAGGATGAGCCAGGATGTAACTCAAGTTGACCTGATATTAAAACCTGTGTGTTCTTATATTATGCAAAATTGCCTAAGTAGAAACAAGAACCACATCTCATACGCCCAGCTCTAAAGATTGAAAATCCATTTGTTCTCTAGACATTCTGCTTAAGTCAAGATGTTAAAATCCTCTCGCTAGCGCTCTCTCTCTCTCTCTCTCTCTCTCTCTCTCTCTCTGGGCATGATAGTCCAGACAATTCTCTCAGAGCTCTCAGACCTGCAAGCATATGTCTCTGTATTTAAACTTGAACCTCATCCAAGCCCCAAAGTTACTAGTGAGTAAAATTCTCTTCCTGGTTTATCTAGGTCTCAGGAAATGTTCCCCTTTGGCACTACAGCTGTGAATCATAAACTCTTATTCATGCCATCCAAGACAGAGAAATGGGACACCCAACACGATTGTGTTCCTACAAAACAATGGCAATTGTGTTACTACTCACCAACAGTCAGTTTATCGTGTACAATGTAAGTGCTTTGGTGAAAGTTAAGTGACAGGAAATAGCAGTGAGCTCTGCGCTGCCCTATCTGCCACATGCGGGTCACGGACGCCCCCTGGCACTCTCTCCAGCCAAAGCGAACCGCGCTTTCCTGTACAAGAATTTCCTAGGCTCTCTTGCCTTGAAGTCTTTCCCTCATTTCTCATGTAGAAAGCCTTTTGTACCCAATCTCCACCTTTCTAAATCCTTCTAGTTCAAGCTCAAAAGCCACATCCTAAATCAAGCTTTTCTTCGTCATCTGAGTTGAAATACATTCATATCTCCCTATGATCTGTATTAATTAGCTATTACTGCAGAACAAAAATCACCCCCAAAACTTAAAGGCCTAAAACAGCATTTGTTTTCTAGCCACGGTGTGGGTTGGCAGTTGGGCAGGGTTCGCTGCAAAGGGTTTGCTTATCTGCTTGCGTTGCATTGGGGGGCTGACTGGAGGCTGGTGGGCTTGCTGAGAGCGGCCTTTCTCACAGGCCTGAGCCCTGGCTGTGTTGCTCGGGGTGGCTGAGTAGCTGGGTCTCTCTCCTCACCAACAGAGAGCACAGAGTTGTGACGCTGTTGCAGAACATCCTTTGGCCTCACTTTATTGGTCAAGGAAAGTCACAAGACCAACTCAGATACAAAGGGTGAGGATGTTAAAATAAATCTCCAACGAATTCTTTTACAGATATGTTGTTACTATTTAATGTTTTCACATATTGTTTTTTAATCTTCTTCAAAGTTGTAATTTATGATTAGGAAATTTGAAATTGTGAACATCTTCAATTGAGTCTTCTCTGTAAACAATATTTTTAAAATTTTTAAGTTGGCCTAATTTTAGACTTAAAGTTGCAAAAAAAAAATACAGATAGTTTTCAAATATTCCTCACTCAGCTTTCTCAATGCTAAAATCTAATATAACCATGATACAATTATTAGAAAAAGAAAATTCTCTTTGATGCAAGGCTATTAAAGAAATGAAACACTGGGCCGGGCGTGGTGGCTCACGCCTGTAATCCTAGCTCTCTGGGAGGCCGAGGCGGGCGGATTGCTAGAGGTCAGGAGTTCGAAACCAGCCTGAGCAAGAGCGAGACCCTGTCTCTACTATAAATAGAAAGAAACTAATTGGCCAACTAATATATATAGAAAAAATTAGCCGGGCATGGTGGCGCATGCCTGCAGTCCCAGCTACTCAGGAGGCTGAGGCAGCAGGATTGTTTGAGCCCAGGAGACTGAGGTTGCTGTGAGCTAGGCTGACGCCATGGCACTCACTCTAGCCTGGACAACAAAGCGAGACTCTGTCTCAAAAAAAAAAAAAAAAAAAGAAATGAAACACCGTATGTGGATTTCAGTACTAATGCTCTTTTACCATTCTAGAATGTATCCAGGCTCCCACTGGCGTTCGCTACTCTGCCTTAGTTTCCCCATGTCTGTAACAGTTCATTATCCTTATCCTTTATGACCTCGATACTTCAGAAGAGTATTGATCAGTTACTTTGTCAGGTGTTCTTATTTGAATTTGTCTAATGATGTCTAACATTTTCTTATGATTGATCACGATTACATATATTTTGAGCAAGAATATTACAGACACAATGTCCCTCTCATGTATGAAGTTCATGACATGAGTGTGTGTTCTTCCCTGGGTTTGTTGACATTGATCACTTGGTTGAGGTGGTCTCTGCTGGGTTTCTCACTGCGAAGTTATCGTCTTTCCCTTTGAGGTTTGTAATTATTTACAGAAAAATTTTGAGACTATGACAGGTAGATTTCTCTTCTTTCACCCACGGACCCTAGCGTCAATCAGTAGATTTTGTCTGCAACAGTTACAAACATGGTGTTTGCCTATTGGTGATTTTTCTATTTTTCTCTGAATTATTTGTTGAATCTGCTATAAGGAAGAGCTGTCTTTTCTCCCAGTTTATTTGTATCTGTGTGGACTTGTTGATGTTTATTTTATTCTGTGGGTTATAATTCAATACTAGCATTATTTATTTTGCTGCTCAAATTTGTGAACCATAATAGTTTAAATTGAAAAATACTTTTTCTATAGGCAGAGAGGCACTTAATAAGCTCAGAGAAAATTCTGATAAATGGAAGATATTAAAATTCTAATTATATACTCAGGGTTCACCACGTGTCACAGTGAGAACTCTGCTAATGCACACACATGCCTTACACCCTGTTATATCAGACCACGTCAGAAATTGAAGTGCAACGTAAAGGTCCTTATCAAACCTCTTGTGGCTCATCTAATAATAATGACATTCCTTTAAAAAGGAAAAATCCAGGGCAAATGCTAAACTAGACAGAATGTTTGCACAATAGGCTAAAGCCAGTGTGTTCTAGACCAACGAGGCTATATGGTCACCTAAACCTGGAATGGTCTCTCACTTCAGCCCATGAACCAACCATTAAATCTGGTTTATGCTTTTTTCCACATTTCTCTTGAAATGAACTTTTATTTTCTACTCTCACTGTATCTCCCTGAGCCTAGATGCTTGTTACCACATGGCTGTATTATTTATAACAAGCCATTTACTACACTAGGACTTAATTTCTTCTTCTATCCATTCTCTTCATATCTCCCACATTTTTCTCCAGACTCTTTTGTGTCTCACCACGCCCTTGCCAAAAAAATCTTTTAATGGCTTCTTATTACCTGTACAGTAAATTCCAAACTTCCATTCCAAGCACAGTCTGTCCCTATTCTGTACTTCCAGGCCATCTCGTACTTCCCCCTCGCTCCACCCTTCATTCCCGCTAGATCACGCACTGTTTCCTGAACACGCTCGGCGTCTGGCATTTGCTTGGCATTTGCTGTTCACGCTGTTTCTTTCATTTGGAATCTTCTCCCCAGCCTGGACCCTACTTGTTGAAATCTTACCTACACCTTTAAGCCCAAGTAACATTTTCTTCAAGATTCCTTCTTTGATTTCTCATCTAGAAATCCTCTCTTTATCCTCCGAGGTTCTGTAGTAGTGTGGAAATTTCTCTGACAATGTATTAGACCCATATCTTCAATTCAGGGAGCTGTTTGATTGCAAGTTTTTGAAGGACAGAGATGATCTTGTGCATCTTTTGATACCCGGCAATGCCATACAGCACCTTGTCCTTTGAATATGCTGCTACTTCATTATTAATTATTAATGATTGCATTAATAAATGAATAGCCAACGAATCCATACTGTAATGGGAATGAGTCTTTCTGTTAGAAAATATTTTTACAATTTATTGGAAACATTTTTTTTTTGAAACAGAGTTTCACTTTGTTGCCCAGGCTAGAGTGAGTGCCGTGGCGTCAGCCTAGCTCACAGCAACCTCAGTCTCCTGGGCTCAAGCAATCCTCCTGCCTCAGCCTCCAGAGTAG
Source organism: Microcebus murinus (assembly GCF_040939455.1). NCBI lineage: Eukaryota > Metazoa > Chordata > Mammalia > Primates > Cheirogaleidae > Microcebus > Microcebus murinus. Next base: position 17,954,800 of record NC_134130.1, read on the forward strand.
CTGGGACTACAGGCATGCGCCACCATGCCCGGCTAACTTTTTCTCTATATATATTAGTTGGCCAATTAATTTCTTTCTATTTTTATAGTAGAGACAGGGTCTCACTCTTGCTCAGGCTGGTTTCGAACACTGGACCTCGAGCAATCTGCCCGCCTCGGCCTCCCAGAGTGCTAGGATTACAGGCGTGAGCCACCTCGCCCGGCCTATTGGAAACATTTAAGCGGAAGGAATGATTATATTTAAACCTGTCTGTGGGAAAAATGTTTTTGAATAGGCTGACCTTTTAGTCTCTAAACACACTAAAAAGAGCCAAGTTATTTCTTTCACTCTTCTATAAGATCAGCCTTGCTTATTAAACCTTGAGCCTCCATAAATACGAAATGAGACCAATTTCATGCCATTTTAACATTATTAATAATGTCTAAAAAATAAAAACATAATCAGTAAAGACTGAAGGTGTTTGTGTGTGTGTGTCTCAGAGAAAGAGCCAACAGCAAACCGACAACAGCGGCTACTGTGGGCAAGACGGTAGCCTTGGGTGTGTGGAAAGGATTTTTACTGTTATTCTGTGTGTTTCTGAATTGTTTTCATAGTTTTGTAAAGAGTGTATATTGAATATTATGTGTTAAATAGAAAAATGGTAATTTTTCAAAGAATTCTCAGCCTACCAGGCGCTATTTGTGTGATGTCTTAGCTGTCAAACTGCCTTCAAGGAGTTCACAGCACGGCACTCCCTTGGCACTTCCAAGAAATGGAGAGAGTACAAATTTCGCTCAATACTTTTCAAATTATGCTCTCTGTTTTTATTTTTGGAAATGTTACCAGAGTAAGAAAATAAATATATCTATGAGAGTAAAAACGTATTTGGATGGTAAATAATATAGAAATAAGGGGAAAGCATGGAAAAAGTAGTTGTGTAACTTTTTTTATGTCATTATAAACTCCTCATGTAAAAAATTTGCAATCTAAAAATCAATTGATTCATAGGCATAAGATCTAAAAAAACTAGAACTAAAATCAGTAAAGCTATTAAAATATTTAAATAATTCTTTGAGAATCAAGTTAACATAATTAAAGAACATCTGGAAGGCTAGGAGATTTAAAGACTAGAAATTAAAAAGCAAATGGTATGCTTTGTGCCATCGAGGGGCTTCAGCTGATGGACATAAACCCACTTGAAAATAAATACAGAGTTTGTGTCATTATGACGAGCCTGGAGACGGGTAAGGGTTTCCGTGTCTCCTGGGAAGTGTGCCAAGTCAGAAACCCAACCCAAAGCGAGGGGGCTGTGAAGACACTGTCTCCTGTCGCGCAGAACTCCAGAAGAGAACAGACCTACCGATCGTCTGCCTGGCGGGCTCCACGTCTGCCGTGGCCTCCTCCAGCAAGGCCAGCAGCTCGGCTGACATCCGGTGCACGGCTTCGATGTTGCCGAACAAGCTGTCCACGTCCAGCCTGTCAATCTGAAGAGACAAACACTGAGTGCCAGCGGACGGAGAGAAAGGCGCCGGGGGAAGTTTCCTCCTGCTGAACAGCAAGTGTTCTATATGCCAGCCCATGCCGCCTCCATCAGCCCTTGCCGTAAACATTCTCACCGAGGGTTTCTAGAGTCCAGATCTCCATCTAGGAGACGGGACGGTGCTTCTGTTACCTCTGTCTCTTTCTTTATTTGGAATATGTTTTGAGTTGAATGTACATCTACATATTCCTCTAAGAACCAGAATGAGAAGAAGACTTGGGCCTGACTGGTGTTTTCATTAACTGCCCTCTATAAAGGTATTACCAGTGTGTAAGAATTTGAATACTTTACTGCTTATACAGCAGAAATCAGACCTTACCCTAGGCAAGTAACTATTTTCAAAGCTATTTTTAAGCCTCTGATGTTCAAAAAGTGATGACAAGTAGAAGGGCTGGTTTGCTTCATGTTTTTTTTCTTGAAATAAATACAAATGGAAATCTTCATCAGACATATTCTACTAATTAAGGATTTGTCATATTTTGTAATTTCATGCACATACTCAACGACCAGTGTAATCATTATTAGATCTTATAGATGGAACTTATAATAATATATTTATTCATTCACCCATTCTTTCATCAAATATTTCCTGAGCACCTACTATGTGCCAAGAATTATAATGGAAGCTAGACTCTGTCTAGGTAGTGGGTGATTAGCAAATGGACGACCGAACACCCTCAGATGACTATCAGTGAGATTTGTGCTCTGATTTTGCCGGATCTTATTTAAAATGTTTACCCTGGGTTTAACTCAGATCTTCCATAATCAAATCGTGTCTGGCTGGGGCATGACCACATTGGGCAGACTCCGCTGGGTGACAGCCAGGCACTGGCTTGGGCTCCTTTCACTCCTGACCTGCTGTGCACGAGCTCACAGGTGGCAAGTAAATCGTCAATAATCAAGCTAGGGAGGAGCTTCCAAAGTAAAAAGCAGAGTTGCTGGAGTAAAGCCAGATCATCAAAATTAGGGGTGAGAGAGAGATAAGGAGTCCAGTTAAAGAAGAAGGGACAAAAAATTAAGGAAAATTAGGAAGAAGGGATATGCAATAAGGGACAGAGCTGGAGGAATCCTGGAGATAAATGCCAACAATCGCAGCTTCTTTCCCACCTTTCAGAATCGGTTTCCAAGGGCGTGTGCTGGGGCCAGTTATGGGGAAGGAAGGAGGCAACCTGCACACCTTTTTATCTCGTTCTTCTTTGTCATTGGCTCATCTGTTGTTCCCCATATTGGACCTGTATTATTTTGGTAAGCATCTTCTGCCATTGAATTTGGAAGCATAACCTCAGGTTGCACCATTTTAAAATGTGGTGACAGTTGTCTGTGGTTGGTTATTTCCCATGCAATATGTTTTGCTATGCACATTTCTTTCAGCTGTCTTGGGAGATTCCGCACTTTGCTATCATCAGTCCTGTTTTCAAGATAACTCCCAGCTTCATTTGGAATTAAATCTATATGACTGTATGCAATGGATAACTTCAATATAGAATTAGACAACTTTTTAATTTTTTATAGCCTCAAGGACTGTGAGACAGACACTTTTTTATGTATTCTAAAATTGTCTGTATCTCCATACTAATTATTATGCTGCAATCACTATTAGCTCTTAGGATCTTTAATCCAGTGTCTCAAAGAATGTTCCTTCCTTAAGCGCTCACTTTAATAGGAGAGGGCACATGTGGCTCTTCTGCCTGAAATCTAGGGATGTTCAAGACTTCCAATTTCTGTATTATAAAGTATACTTAATATGATACAAAATATCTAAAAAGCACATAAAAGCTATATGGCTCTTTTTAATTATTTAATGATAAATTATTAGCTAATCAACTTATAAAATGATCATTTAATGATCATTTATCATTATCAATGGCTCAATAGTCACACATTTCTGAGTACTACTGATTTAATGCATTATTTATTCTCAAGAATAAATAACAGTGGGTATTAATTAAATCCACAAAAGTATAACATTGCATAGTATAAGATGTTTTCCAAAAGTTTTATATGAATCAAATTTTTATAAATTGATTTATTTTAAATGTACTGGTTGTGTATTTCTTCAAATAATTTTTGAAATGAAGTTTTTAATATATAAAATTTCATGCCTTAGTTTATTTACTTTATAAGATAAATGATCTGATGTAATTCACACAGTGTATTCCCATTATTATTTCATTTTTTTGTGGAAACTTAATTCTGAGTAACTTGAAGTATTTCGTTTTTATCACTTCATATATTACTCCAACTTCTCTGTAGAGTATGGGCCGTTTTGAAGATAGGGACAATAATGCAGAGTGAAGAGAGGTGCCATGCGCCAAATTTTGCAAGAAGTTCAAGATGAAGCTAGAATCAGAAATTGACCTTTTATACTCCAGTTAAAAAAAAAGAAATTGACCTTTTAGTTCTATGCCTTAGTCCATACCCAGAAAATACCAACAATACAGTACTCTGCTATCTCTGTTTTGATTTTTGTCTTTTTCTTAAGGTTTTCGCTAAGTTGTCACTTCTACAATGTATTTCCCCAGGGTCAGTATCCTGCACATCTGTCTGATTTAGATTATGAATCCATTAGGCAATGCGCTAACTCTACATTTTATCTCTAATCTTAGCTTGGTGCAACAAATACTAAGTAACAAAAACATAGGTTTTAATTCCATTTCTTCCTGAAGGACAGAGAGGATTAAAACATCAATTGGCCTGGTTTCAATCGCCCGTACCACCGTGTTCCCATGGGGATTGTGTGAACCATAAAATGAATTCATATTCAGTCACTGCTATGCCCAGGAACAAATAAATGCCTGGTCTAAATAGGCTTTTAAAACTGATAGATGATTTTATGATTACTGATATAAATTCAAGGAAGCATCTCTCTATATTTATTAATCATTTACTAAAAACAGGCAGTGTTCTAAAAGCTTGAGTTAAATTGTATTTTAAATGGATTAAAATTCATTTTTTGAAAAAAGACGGTCTAAGTACACATTAGTCTAAGCCAAGTCAATACATAATAATTCAAACTTACAAAACACAAAAACTAAAAGTCAGTGTTCCCATTGACAATTTAATTTGTTGCTCTACAAAAATACTCACCATAGGATATACTAAAATGGCAAGTTCCCATTACATTTAAATAATTACTAGATTTTGAAATCAGGTAGTGTAATGCCTCCAAGCTTTATTCTTTTTCCTCAAGATTGCTTTGGCTATTTGGGGTCGTTTGTGATTCATACAAATTTTAAACTTTTCTATCATATTTCTGTGAAAAATGTCATTGGAATTTTTATAGAGTTTGTGTTGAGTCTATAGATTACTTTGGGTGGTATGGACATTTTAACAATATTAATTCTTCCCATCCCATGACCACAGCATATCTTTCTATTTATGTGTGTCTTCTTCAAATTATTTCATCAGTGTTCTATAGTTTTCTGTGATTTCAAAATCTACTTCAAAGGTATAGTAATCAAACCAACATGGGACTGGCATAATAACAGACACATACACCAACGGAACAGAATAGATATCCCCAAAATAAATTCATACATTTATGGTTGATTGATTTTGACAAAGACATCAAGACAACACAATGGGAAAGGACAGTCTCTTCAATAAGTGGTGCTGGGAAAACTGACTATTTGCATGTGGAAGAATGAAATTAGACCCTCATCTCACACCACAGACAAAAATCAACTCAGAATGAAGTAAAGACTTAAACATGAGCCCTGAAACTATAAAATTACTATAAGAAAACATAGAGTGAAAGCTCCATGACATTGATCTGGGCAATGATTTTTTGGATATGATCTCAACAACACAGGCAACAAAAGCAAAAATAGACAATTGGGATTATATCAAACTAAAAAGCTCCTACAGGGCAAAGAAAGCAATCATCAAAGTGAACAGACAACCTAGGGAATGGGAGACTATATCTGCAAACTATATATCCAATAAGGAGTTAATATACAAAATATATAAGGAATTCAAACAACTCAATAGTAGGAAAGCAAATAACCCAATAAAAAATGGGCAAAGGATCTGAATAGACACTTCTCAAAAGAGGATACACAAATGGCCAACAGGTATATAAAAAATGCTCAATGTCACTAATTATCAGAGAAATGCATATGAAAATCACAATGAGATATCACTTTGCGCTTATAAGAATGACTATTATCAAAAAGATGAGAGATAACAAGTGTTGGTGTTATTAGTCAGCCATTATGGGAAACAGTATGGAGGTTTATAAAAAAATTAAAAATAGAACTACCATCTGATCTAGCAATACCACCATTGGGTATATATCCAAAGGTACTGAAATCAGTATGCGGAAAAGATGTCTGCTCTTCCATGCCCAAGCAGTGTGTTATTCACAATAGCCAAGATCAGAAATCAACCAGAGTGTCCATCAGCAGGACAATGGATAAAGAAACTATGGTATTCATACACAATGGCATACTATTCAGCCTTAAAAAAGAAGGGAATCCTGTGATTTGCAACCACATGGATGAAACTGGAGAACATTATGCTAAGTGAAATAAGCCAGGCACACAAAGACAAACACCACAAGATCTCACTTATATGAGGAGTGTAAAAAAGTCCAACTCATAGGAATACAGAAAATGGTAGTTACCAGAGGCTGGTGGATGGCAGGATTGGGGAGATGCTGGCCAAAGGACACAACATTTAAAGAATAAGTACAACAGAGCTATTGTACATCATGGTGACTGCAGTTAATAGCAATATATTATATACGTGAAAATTGCTAAGAAAGGAGATTTTAAGTATTCTCACAATAAAAAAATGCTAAGTATGTGAGGTAATACATATGTGAAGTAGCTTGATTTAGCCATTTTACATATATACACACATATATATCTCAAAACATCATATTGTTCGTCATAAATATATACAATTTCTACTTGTCAGTTAAAAACAATTTAGAAGTATTACTGCATTTCTAATTGAATATATATGCAAAACTTTTCAGGTATAAAAGTCTGGGTAAAGAAAAACATACATATTAAATTACATTAATTAGGAGACTGTAATCACTGTTACAGAATTGCTTTGTACCCCATAAACACTTTATACTCACTGTTTCTAAAGCATTCCTTGAATTTTCCTGCTTTTACATCCTAGCCCAAGCTCTTTTCCTTTGCTCAAATATGCTTTGCCCTCATATTACCTTACAACATTCTACCCATCTGAAAGGGTATCTGGCAGTGATAGTGCTTGCCCAGGAGTTTTGCTAATCTCTCTACCCTTTCTTTTGCATTTGAGGGGAAGGAGATTTTTGTCATCTCTGTCTCATCCTGGTGGAGTTTTCGGCCACTTCCCCACTCCCTACAGTGGCAGGCATATGACCTAGTTAGCCAATAAGTGTGTCCTACAGTCCTAGCCACAGTGGTTGGCCCAGGATGGGCAGATTCCCAAGCAGAGCCAATAAGAATCTTCTGTGGCTTTTAATAAATGGTTATTGAGAAACAGAGGGCCCGGATTATAAAACTAAGTATGTGCTATGATCTAAATGCTGTGTCCCACGCCCCCCATGAATGAGACTTGTGCCCTTATAAAAGAGGCCTGAGAGGGATCCCTTAGCCCTTCATCCGCGTGAGACCACCCATGAAGCAGCCCATCACCAGATGCTGAATCTGCTTGCATCTTGATCAGGACTTCCCAGCTTCCAGAGCTGTGAGAAATAAATTTCTGTTGTCTAAGCTGCCTAGTTGATGACATTATATTGTAGCAGTCCAAATGGACTAAGAAAGTGTGTAAATTTCTGTCTTCAACAATCATCTTTGTGGAGAACTTGGCTGTGATAAAGTCACATGGAGGAAAGCGTAGCCTGGCAACGTGATGCCAGCCCTTGGATCTAACCTTGCCCCACAGCAAGACATCCGCATTACATAAGCCAATAAATTGCCTTTTTATTTAAGCTAGTTTGAATTTTATTTCTGTTACTTATAACCAGAAGGGACAAATATTCTTTTGATTCTAGACAAAATCTAACTTCCTCTAAGAAACAATTCCTGATCCCAGTTAGAATTATTCTCTCCTTCTCCCACACTCCCATGGCTCTTACTCTGTATTCCTTACTGGTTAGGTGGAAGCCCATATTATATATCAGGGATATTTATTAATTTATCTGTCTCTATGTCAAAACTGTGAGTTCCTTCCGGACATTCATTTTTATGAGTTATTTGAAAACCCCACTGTGTCTAATACGGTGCCAGGCATGTATTAATACATAGTTACTCAATAAAAGTTTGACAATTTGAATGGGATTGAATCTCTGCAATTCAAATGATCTATTCACTCAGGTGGGAGCTAAAAATGGATGTTCTTTGTAGTCATTCCACTAGGCCCCAAACAAAGAGCATGCAAAGATCCAAAGTGATTTAAAGAAAAAAATCAAAATTACTTAATTCAATGGTTCAAAATATCATATTAAGTGGATATTTATAGAATTCTACTTAATTTTATCTGCACAGAGAAACTGTTATGCCTAGTTCAGCCATTAGGATACCCAGCAGATTTGCTGACAGAGGCTGAACCCCTCCCTTGGTTTCCCTCAGGGAAGAGCCTGATTACGGTTTTTGTTTAATGGGCACTGGGTGAGTCAGCCTAACCCAGGCACAGGGAGGAAGAACCGACACCCTCAGGTGTCCTGCACACCTCTGACCACGCACACCTTTAAAAGTGAACACGAAAAGAAGTCTAGGGACAAACTCTTTTTAAATAATAAATTAAACAATTACCATAAAAGTAGTTCATGCTTACTGTAGAAAATTAGGGATGGGTAGGTGAAAGAAAGAAAATCCAATCACCTATAATTTCACCACACAGCAATAACCAGTGATGATACTTTCAGGTATGTTATTTCTGTGTGTGTGTGTGTACACATCAATACAAAACATTAAATACCTCAAATAGAGTTTAATTTTTTCTAACTAAACAACTTAACATGGACATCTTTTCATATCATTAATTGTTCCCAATTGCACCATTTTGAAGTCAACATTATGGGGAAATACTGTAGTCTACTTCACCAGGCACTAAATCTTTGAAATCTAGATAGATAGCCATTTTCACTGTTATAAATAGCTCTCCTAGCTAACGTCTTGTTCACACTCATGATTATTTCTTTACAATAAATTTTATAAACATAATTACTGAGTTAAATTTATTAATATTTTTAAGGATTTTTATTATAAAAGTGTTGACAAATTATAAAAATTTTTTCTTCTAGGACTCAAGGAATTAAAAACCCCCAGTTGGCTATTGCTGCCCTCACCTCAGTTTGGAACTGTATTTTCAGACTCCCTATTTGATGACCAAAATCACACAACTTAAAAGTTCCAGATACATGTATGTAACATGCATACAACAATTGTAGAAGAAGGAAGAAAACAAACAACACTGTTTTTGAGGGCCGTGGAGATCACCACCCATGAAATGCTCCTCGGGAAATTGTTTCTAGAAGAGACTTCAGTGTTTTCATTTGGTGTGGTTTGGCAGTAAATCCAGGTTCAAATGGGGTCCACTTCTGAATTCTCTGCACTTACCCTAGTCATTAATATTGGAATCATACAGGGAAAATTCGTTCTGGCCGCCACCTGACTTAATCTAACAGGGCAGTTCCACGCACGACATCATGCTTAGGTCTGGACGTATTTCCTAAATTAGGTCACTCCGTCACTAGTGCTGACGCCACCAAAGCTCAGTGAGACTGAAATTGGAGCAAGTAAGGTGGAAGGGGAAGAAAGCTGGGGATGTATTTAAAAAATATATAAGAAGTGGAGACCCAGTGGGGACATTCGGAGAGGGCAAAACTAGGTTTTGTTTTAATTTTTAGTGAGGAAACTCAGAAGGAGAAGGAGAATGCTTGTGAGATATAAACTGCAGCCAGTGGAAAAAGAGGATGCTGGCAGAAAGCCCTGGAAACCACTGGGCTAGGATAATTATCTAATTACTATGGCACTGACTCAAAGATTACAAAGCTTTTTAGTGTAAACTAGCCATTATTTCATCAGGTTTCTCAGAGGTGCTGATTTGTATGTGTGAAATTTCCTGCTGTGAAACTAGATTCTAAACTGGCTAATTTCCAGCGGATGTTACCTGCTAACTGCCAGAACACATTCCAGGCCAGAAGATATTAGCACAGGCAGGCCTGGGTTAGTGCAGAGATGTCAGTGCCTGTGCAGAGAAGGGCTGGGCTCTGCAACCGAAATCTCAGCAGACACAGGGGGACGCCAAAGTCAGCCGGCCAGCCAGCCAGACAGAAAGGCTGTGGGCAAACACGAGAAGTCCCTGAGTTAAGAAGTTTGTTTCAAACAGTGGCAAGTTTGTTTGACTGATAACAGGCAAGCAAAATGCTTGCTTTGATATCCTTGGGTAAAAGGTAGAGAGTTCATCAAGGGTCCCTGCCTTTATTTCTCTATGTGCCTTGGCACAGGGACAGGCAGGCAGAAAGGAAGTTACTTGGCAGAAGTTTGGGGTGGTCTTCAGGTTTGTCATCCTTTCCTACTTTAAATTTTATATGAAATGCTCAGAGGACAAACAGTATTGCTAGGAATAACCCTTCTGAGCTGGAGGGCCAGTATATTTTGTGATCTTTTCAGAAATTCTAAAAAAAAAAAAAAAAAAAAGGATAGGACAAACACTTGGGTTACATTGTCAAAATATAAAGTAATATGGAAACTGTTTGGAACGATCAATGAGATGGTGAGAATTTTAAGAAAAATTCATAAATTTTTATGTTCCCAAGTCAGCCAAAAAATTATATTAAGGGCTTCCGGCTGGGCATGATGAAGAGGCTAAACATTTTTATGCTTTAATCACTTGAGTACTCACAGAGAGAGAGAGAGAGAGAGAAAGGTACACGTGTTTATACATACTTTCTTCCTGTGTACTCAAACTGAGAGCTTACAGTGACACTCTTAACTTTTTCAACAGAACATCCATATTTTTCAGGTCTAATGCTTGAAAGAAACTACTGATATCAGGAATAGGCTTAGCATAAAACTCATTTTTTTTCCCCGTTCTGGGTAAATGTTGGAGGCAGAACTAATGGAATTTGCTGATAGATCTGATATGGGGTTTAAGAGAATGAGAAAAGTTAAGAGTGACTCTAGGGATTTTTGCCCCAGCAGCTGGAAGATGGAGCTGCCATTCTCTGAGATGAAACGTTTGGAAGGGAAAATTAGGAGCGCAGCTTTGAACATGTTATATTTGAGATGCCTTGTAGATAACCAAGTAGAGGTTTGAGTGGGGAGCTAGAGAAGCAAGGCAGGACTTCAGGGAAAATGTCTGGGCTGCCATGTGGGAGGGATTTAAGCCATGACACCAGACCAGATCCCCAACAGAGTGGAGGTGGACAGAAGAGAGAAGAGGGCACGGGCTGAGCCCTGAGCTACTTTGGTGTTTAGAGGTCAGGATCAAGCAGCAACAATGGTGACTGTGAGTGGTAGGGGGAGACCAGGAGTGTGTGCAGTCCTGGGAGAAAGAAAAGGAGGAAGCATTTTGTCAAATGCTGCTAACAGGTCAGGAAAGTGAGTGCCTCCTTCTGTTAATGTCTAAAGCAATTAATTGCTGTGTAACTAATTAGCATAACTGATCATGACTGCCTCTGTCACGGTGGCTTCTGGCGTCGCCTTGGAATATATCTTTGATTGCTATTTGTGTTTTTATGTATGTATGAGTCATTTTCTTGACCAGATTATAAACTCTTCTAGGGCAAGACTATGACATAAATTTCCTAAATACCCAGGCAGAACTCAGCAGCAGGCATTGCATGCAATAGGCATTTGGCAAACATTTAATCTTTTAATTTGCATATTCAGCTAAAATACCACATTCTCCATGAAATATTGCCCAGTTAATCTGTCTGGAAGTGATCTGTCCCTTCTCTGACCTCCAATTGCACTTGTTGTCTGCACTTACCAGTTATTGCTTTGTATTACAAGTTATCATCTCATAGCCATAGAGGCTTATCCCTTCTAACTAGGGACTCTTAGTTTTTTGATGGTAAGAAATGTGTTTCAGGCCGGGCGCGGTGGCTCACGCCTGTAATCCTTGCACTCTGGGAGGCCTAGGCCGGCCAATTGTTTGAGCTCAGGAGTTTGAAACCAGCCTGAGCAAGAGCAAGACCCACCTCTACTAAAAATAGAAAGAAATTAACTGGCCAACTAAAATATATAGAAAAAATTAGCTGGGCACAGTGGCGTGTGCCTGTAGTCCCAGCTACTTGGGAGGCTGAGGCAGGAGCATTGCTTGAGCCCAAGAGTTGGAGGTTGCTGTGAGCTAGGCTGACGCCACAGCACTCTAGCCCGGGTAACAGAGTGAGACTCTGTCTCAGAAAAAGAAATGTGTTTCATATGTCTTTATATAGTCCAAAAGGCCTAAAATTAATTAATTAACTCATGTAATCAGGGACCTTGTCAAAAGTGCCTTAAACAAGTGCATCTTACTAATGATAACACTTGCCTCCCCAGCAAGTGCCTGCTTTGCACCACACTGTCCTCTGGGGCCGGGTCTGGGGCCTGGGCTGACCGTGCCGCACGGCTGTGCTGGTCCCTGCCTGAGCCAGCAGCCTCCGCCCTGCCGGCCTTCCAGCAGAGGCTACGCGGCGGGGCGATCGATCGCAGCCGCTGAAATCCTCTTGCATGTTCTTCACAAATAAGAGCGACCTGCAACAGCGGTGTCTGCTTCTCGGTTCTGAGCAGTGAGCACGAGACGCTGCTGCCAGGCTGAGCCGGCGACTTTCCTGGGTGTGACAGCCCGTCTGCTTCTCTCATCTCTTGCAGTTCTGGGCGTCCCCAGCGCTGCTGCGACCTGGGACAAGCATTCATTCGTCTCCTCACTTGGCCCAGCGGCTTCTGATCTGGGCCGTAGATTGTAAAAATTAGAGAAAACCAAAGTTGCCCTAAAATGGAGCTTAGGAGGTGCTCGTAAACGCAGCGACAAGGGGGAGAGTTTCCACCGGGAAACTGTGTAGTGCAAGGATGAAAAAATCCCTCTGTTTTGGAGCTAAGGCTTTCTGAACAAGCAAAGATAAAAGATTTCCTTACTGCACAAAGAAGTTTCATGCCCTAGAATGTTGATGTATCACTTTCATACCCAGCTAAACCTGAATCCAATCTGGCAGCAAACTGTATGTCTTCTAGGATGACAGAACAGAGATGTCCCCCAGGGGAAAGTGGGGACGTGAGGGGCCAGGACTCAGCGTCATGTCAGAGCCTCAGAAAGAGACCAGACCGACCTTGTAAACGAGCATGGTCACCTTGTGGTCAGCAGCACAACATGATTTTCATTTTAAAATTCAGTATTTCACAACTGGAACCTTCTCCAACACATAGAAACTGCCCCTATTAACAAACTTTCAGAAAAAAGCTTTGAGATTTTTGTTTCCTGATATTTCTAATGTGACTTCAAGCATCTGACCTCATCATGGAGGAAACGGTCCAGACTATGCTGGGATTCCACGAGGAGTGTAAAAATTAAGTCTTTGGTTTTGTAAAAAACCATGAAGTTCTAACCTGGTCATGTAGATCACAGGATTCTGCATTGTGATGTGATCTTATTTCTAAAGGACTGAAGAATATCTGTGTTGTTATTTAAAGCAGACTTTCAGCGAGAGAACAATACTTTAAAGTCGGCACATCAGTTCAGAAAAGCCAGTACAGAGCAGAAGCAGAAATTCAAGGCCAGGCGCACTGGCTCACGCCCCTAACCCTAGCACTCTGGGAGGGAGGCCGAGGTGGGTGGACCACTCAAGGTCAGGAGGTCTTTCATTTTCATGTCATCAGCCCGGCTTGGGTCTCTGTGCTTGCTAGTCCACAGGGTCTTGTGATAGAAGAGTCTGATCGCAGGAGGGACTAGATCAAATGGGAGGGGCACGTGGAGAAAGGGACTCAACTTTTCCGTCAGTTTGTTTTACAATCTAGAAGGATTTCTGGTATCCATGAGAAATAGCAAGATACATGGGAGATTATTATACATTTGTATAATCAACAAAATAAGTAATCAACAAATGGTTAGAGATGGTACCAGTAGGAGAGGGCTGAAAGAGAATGGGTGGGGTTAGAGAACACTAAGCTTGAAATTCTGACTTTGAGGAGATAAAGTTAGTGGCAATGACACATTCTGGGGCATGACTGTGGGGTGATGGCTGAGATAAGGTTAAGGAGAAACCGTTTGGATATGAAAAAGTCAAGGAACTGAGAAGCCTGGATGTTGCATGGATCATTTGCATGAATACTGAAACCACCTAAAGGTGATGTCAAAATTGGGGAGAAAGAGGGAGAAGATGTAAAGACAGTGAGCTGAGGTTCTAAATTTTTCAAATAGGAGTTGACAGGACTGTACCATAAGGAAGGGTAGATAGTGGTAGAGTTTGATGCAATGTGCATTTAAAATTAAGTATTAAGTATGTAAATGAATATGTTATTAACAACCGTTAACATCTTCCAGAATAGAGGTTATATCAGATACAGCTAGTTTATATGAAATGAAAGAAAAGACACCAAGAACGTTTTTTTATAGACTTAGCAATGACACTAGAGAGCAAATCTTTATCATGATCATGAATATTATTTCTACTCATACAGAATAATAAGGAATTTCCAGGTTTTCAGAAAGTTGCTGGCAATCTTCCGACTTGGGGGCTGTGAGAGGACCGGATGAGAATGCTAACAGAGTGCCTGGGCAGGACCTGGCCACAGTGAGTGCTCGATAAAAGTCACGACAGGGCAGCACTAAAGTGACTTCTATGAAGGAAAAGACCTCCAAGCTTCCTTTGCTCCTCTTCTTTATATATTGCCTTAAACTAAAAAACAACTTTTATATCAAAGGTCTCTTGACCTATACTGGTTTCCCCTAATTTGCAGGCCAGATGATTTTTCTAATATTTCTGAGAAGAGTTCTGTATTAAGAACTATGAACTCTGCTTCTGAATGTTGTAGGTACTGGGGAGACAGTTTAATAATTGGTGTTGGGACAACTGGCTGGCGGTGTTTTTATAATCATATATTAAGATGTCAAACCTAGAATCCATGAAGTTGGATATATTTGACCTCTTAAACATAAAAAAATATACATCTTAAAATTAGAATGCAATTTTAAGGAAAGTTATTGCAACATGTGGTATAGAAAAAGAATATTCCTAATATACAAAAAGGTCTTGTAAAATAATAAAAGATAAAGTATAATTTTTAAAAAGGACAAAAGACATGGATATGACTAGAGATTAAAAAGAATACAAAAGGCTAATGAATATACAAGAAGATATTTGTCAGAAGGAATTAAGGAAACATTTATAAAATTAACAATGCTCAGAATTCAAGAAGATGGCAGAGAAAATGCCATTTCAATCACTGTTAATGAGAATGAAAATTAGAATAGTATCAACTTTCTGGTTGGTAGTTGGAAATTTTTGTCAAGATCTTAAATATGCCCTCCCTTTGACCTAGCAGTTTTATTCCAAGGAATTTATTCTAAGGCGATAGAGGGATAAACGCCCAAAGTACATAAGTACATCTTATAAGTACA
Organism: Microcebus murinus; assembly: GCF_040939455.1. NCBI lineage: Eukaryota > Metazoa > Chordata > Mammalia > Primates > Cheirogaleidae > Microcebus > Microcebus murinus. The sequence continues at coordinate 17,969,861 of NC_134130.1, forward strand.
CCAAACGTAAGTACCTCTCAGCATCAGCAATAGTAGAAAAACATAAAAGTGTTAGTAGTCATGAAAAGATAATACATATAACAAAGTGCTGAGTGAAACAAGTAAGGTACAAGATAACATGTAATTTTGATCATATTTATGTAAAAATACATATGCTTGTGTGTATATATATGTAAATGCTCACATAGATGTCTGAAGGGATGTTTCAGTCATGTTGATGATATGTGAGTAGAGGGATTACTGATCATTTTCACTTTCTAGTTTAGGTTTCTCTATTAATGCATTGTTGAACTGGGGATGAGAGCCACTTACAACCCTAATGAGGTCATTACTCCTTAGAGTCTTTGCTCTTGCTCTCTGCTCTACCTGGACATTCTATTACAACCTGCAGTTCTCTGCTCAGATGCCCCTCATTAGAGAAGGCTTCATTTTCCACCCCGTTTGACATAGAACAATCACCCCTTTGTTCCCAGACTCGATTCCTTTCCATTGCTTTAGTTTCTCAGCTGTACCTGCCATCCAATAGGCTTTCATTTTGTGTGCTTGTGTACTTATTGCCTCTTGTCTGACTGTTCCCTTCCTGCACCAGGAAGTAAACCCCATAAGGGGAGGACTTCGTTTTGTGCTAAACTGGAACCACAGTGCTGAGAACAGTGCCAATGACCTATAAAGTACTTAATAAATATGTGTTCAGTGAATGAAACAGCCATGCGTTTGTGTGTACCACATCCTTGTACCTTTATTCTAATTCTCTATTTAAAAATTTCCTTAAAAAGGCCTTGATTAAAAGGGAGGAAAATGATTAACTTATAAACACTTTTTAAGTTTTGTCTGGGGCCAGTCCTACCAAAGAAAAAATTTTGACTTAAATTCAGTTTAATTTCCATATTGAACTGTACTTAGCTAAATAGTCATAGGTTTAATTGAGCTCTCCATGGGGCCAGGGGGGAATTGAAAAAATAAAAACAACCTCACATTTGCATTTACCTGTTTATTTCTCAGGGGCCGAACCACTTCCCGAACACACAGCTCTAGATCATTGAGATAATCCTTCTCCGTCTGTATCAGCTCCTTGATGATTTTTGCCCGCTTTGCCATCATCCTCCTCATCTGATGCTCTTCCTCCGAGCTTGGGGCCTCCGCGCCAGAGCTCTCTGCTTGTGGAGTCATCTTCTCTGTTAAATGAAAACGTGGAAAGGTGAGACATTTTGCTGAGGCTTCTTTTCCTTCATTACAAGCAATGCCACCGCAGGGTTATTGTTTATAAGGAAAAAGAGGCAAGGTGTCTTCATGACATGTTCTTAGGAAGTGGTGCGTGTGGGTCAGAATCCGACAAACATCTGAGCAAGAGAGACGGGAGAATGAACTGCTTCTAACAAGTGAGTTAAATGGCACTGCACCGCCATGGCTTCTTTGCCGGTATCCCGGGTCATGAAGCTGGTCTTCAATCCTGGAGGTAGAATGTATGAAAACACAGTTCAGAACTCCTGGATACATTTGCTTTTAAATCAAGGGAAGAGTTTTAACTAGTAAGTGAAACACCTCCAATTGTGTTTGTCCTTATCATGAAAACTAATCGCCCCTCATTCTCAGTGGGTTCTACCTAAATCTCAATGAAATGGAAGATAATCACACATGATTGCGGTTTCTCTTTTCATTTCACAATCAGGACACATGAGGCGTAAGTCAGTGGTGGACTTAATAAATTTCAACTAATATTTTTCATGGCTTATCTTGAATACTACGAGTATCTTGTTATTTCAAAATTCTAGAACTGTTGAATGGAAAGTTTTAATTAAAAAAATCACAGTGCTGAGGAGATATTGAGATAAATAGGAAGCCTCACATGTAGCTCAGGTTTTATATGAAGTATTAAAGTAAGAAAGCTAAATATCTTCAAGGATGAGCTAGCTTCCCACAGCAATGAGAAATTTTGGAAGCCAAAAATGAGCCACAGACCATGAAATGAGAGCTGTGGTAGACACCGGGGCAGTGTGTGCGAGTGTGTGGAAACGGAGTCGCTTCAAGCTTGAAGCTTAATTTCCATCTTCGTCTCTGCTGTTACAGAAGTGATTGTACTTCCGTTAAAGTTAATACGATTCTAGTAACTGATAAGTGAGACATCTTAATGTTGATGCCACTTCCCGAGAACGTAGAACTTTGCAAAAGGGCCTGTAAAAAGTTGGTACAGAAACAAAGAGTTTGGGTCACAATGTATGCCAGTGGAAATAAAGAGAGGGCGTCCTCTTGGCTGACTCCAGAAACAAAGCTAAGGCAACTGAAGGAACGAGATAGCGCAGGAGTTAATGGTTCGATGTAAAGAGACTGCCCCAAGAATGTGAATGACACTTTAGAAAGTAATAGCATGCCTCTCTCCCTGGCCCACTAACTTCAGGAGTTCAGGTAAAGGCTCAGTCATCAAACATTGGTGCAGAATGCTGTAAAGATAATTCAAACGTCAATTTGGAAGTTGTGCTAGATTGATCTTTGGACAATGCAGAGTCACAGGTGAATAAGCTTCTGAACAATTTGCCTGGTACCAATTCTTCCTTCATTTGGAAAGAAGTTCGTTTCGACAAATGGTACCTAAAAGCACACGGTTTTACAAGATTTGGGCCATTAAGTGTCTCAAAAATAACCCACATGAGCTCTGTAAGGAGAGTGAATCTACGCAAGGAGAGAGACTGAATTGATGAGGCGTTCTGTGGCCTTGTCATGTCCTGATCTATGTTATGAGAATTTGGGGGTGCTTGTTAATTCATAATATTCTCACTGGAAAGTGGAAGAAGCTTGGTTCTCAGTGCCCCACATTTGAAGGGCAAGTTACAATCGGGTGCCATTACTATGAATTATTTCTATGATATAAAAGGAGGACGCAGGTTACCTCGTGAGGGAGAGGCAGGGAACAGTCTGCGTAGCAACCGTTGTGGCCAATCCTTTTTAAAAATCTTTTAGACATTTAAGGGATATAGCATAGTATCTTGATATACATATACATGGAGAAGTGACTGGGCAGGAGTTGGGAGGCTGAGGGCAGGGGGATGAAGGGCCCTTTACTCTCGGGATGTGTGAAACGCTGCAGAGAAACCCCACTCGCAGAGCTGAAAGCCACCGTGGGAGCGTCCAGTCACCTCTCAGCATTGCCGTGAAAATAAAAAGGACACTGCTGAAAACCCATTCTGACCAGCGTTTGCCTTTTTAAGTTCTAAACCTTTTTTACCTTATAAAAATAATCTATATCAAGTATGTGGGATCCTAGCCAGGAGACCTTCCTGGAATCTTTTCTGATCTTTGGCTAAGAAATATCTCTAAAACATATTCTCAGGTTCCTTTTAGTTCCAAATTCCAGGACTCAATCCCAACATTGGTGTAGCACGCTTCACATATGTTGCAGTTGCTAACCCTTTAAAATATACCACATCAGATCGTGTCAATTAAAACCTGCTTAGATTATCTAATACCCTTCCACAACTCATTCAGACCACACTTGGGGAACCAGGGTGGTAAAAATAAGTGTCAGGGAAGATATTCAACTTCAGAAACTTTTCCTTCAGGTATAAAAACCTTCTCAGGGAATGTAGAGTTGAGCAACCTTATGAGAGTCTTTGTTTGCCGTTTTGACTCAGGTTTATTGCAGGAACAAAGACTTGCCTTGCATTATTTTATGGTCAGGTCTCTAAACACTTTCTGTGTTTGCATTTCTTAAACCAACAAACTCTCTGCAATGCATTGTGGACACGAGTTTTGTTTTTATAAGAGCCTTCTCTGCCTTTAAAACGTATCTTTTAGTTATACTACATTTTTATATATACACGTACTTGTAACAACGATATTATCAGATACCAGCAGTCAGCTCTAACGATCCTTCATTTCTGGATAAAACAACAGAGAAGCTAAGTATTCATGAAAGAAGGAAAAATAGAGCTTCAGGAGTGACTAGTTTCCAGCACTTGGTAAATACCGAAAGACTGTCAAAACCAAAGAGAAACTGAGGTCGAAAGGACATTTAGCTCGTTATAACCAAAATACGCCACCGGATACGAACACATTTCCACGTAACTGACTCCCCTCGATCCACTCTGCATTTCTTTCACCCTCAGGCTTTATTTTTCCGGCAGCGATGATGAAATTTCACCATTCTAGCCACCAATATCATGGGTAAGATATGTGGAGTTTATATAAAAGGAGGTTGCTGCGTGTTTTGGGGAAAAGAGAGTCAGGCTTGAGGTGCGCTCCGGCGCTCTTGGCGGCGAGCCTGTGGGGACAGGTCAGCTGTCCTCACACCCTCACTCTCCTGTCTGTGAGCCGCGAGAGAGGCCGTCAGGAGAGCAGCATCGGGAGGGCCCTGGGATCTCTGCAGGCCTGGGAGTGACAGGGCTCTTTTCTCTACACCCTCAAATTTTTCCACCATCTTGGTGGGAAACATCCCATTATTCTGTAGTTACCAACTTGTGAAGAGAAATGCATCCCTGTCAAGTGGGTGGACAGCTATGTTCAGGTGGGAGAAGAAGTGGGGAAGAAAAGAAGGATGCTGCTTTCAGACAATTTAGAACCCTCAGTGGCTTGCCTGGGCTGCGTGTGTGCATGGGGAAACTGGGCTTGCAGAGAGATGGAAACACACCCACGGTAAAGGGGTTGGAGGGAGAGTGAAGACAGTCTCCAATGGCAGCTAGATTTTGCTTAGAATCAGTCCCATCCTCTTTTTGTTTTGTTGTTACTGTTACTACAGCTACTGCCATTTTGGGATGGATTTAATGAGAGGTGATTGTTTGCTTTATTTTTTTTAAATTATAAAACAATATATATTTGTAACATATATTGTTGAGGTTAATAGACTTTGGAGCCTGACTGCCTGGGTTCAAACTCCACCACTAGTGTTTGTTAGATCTTTTACCTTTGACAAATTATTGAACTCTTCATATATCATTTTCTCATTTGTAAATTAAAGATAAGGTTAGTGAAACCTTATAAAGTGGTTTTGAAGATTAAATGAGTTTATGTTTATGAAACACTTGCAACAGTGCCTGGCATTATAGTAGATATCATGTAAATGTTTTCTATTATTATTAGATGAAATCCCCATTTATTAGTTGTAATATGATTTTCACTATATTATTAGCTGTATTCTAATTTAGTGTATAACCTTCCCAAAATATTTTCATGCACATACAAATGTAAATTTACAGCACTTTTTTGTTTTTTGGTTTTTTTAGCAATAATGGTTTATATGCATATTCTTTTGCAACTTGCTTTTTTAACTTTAATAAATACAGCAGGATCTTCTTTGTAATATCTATCTACATATATCTTCATTCTTTATAGAGACATTATAAACAGCAGTATAGCTGTGTGAGACACTGCTATTATCTCCCCAATATCTTTTCATTTGTTTTTCATGAATTGAACCCTGAATGGATAAAAAATACATAATTCTTAGACTCTTTTTAAATCAAGAGCAGGAAAAGGGGACATACTTAGGAAACACTCAGAAAAAGGAGCAGAAAAAGGAAACACATTCAATAAAAATAATGCTCCAAAGGGAGAGACCAATAAAGTGATCTGTCTCAGCCTTAAAACTGGGTGCTCATGGACAAAAATAAAATGCCCTAACACTTTAGGGACACTGACTCAGATGAGTTTGAGATCTGAAATCAGTGAATGCTTAACAAATAATTATTAAGGGCTTACTATGAGCCCAAAACCATTCTAGAGCTGGTGATACAGTGGTTTGAAAAACATTAAAAAACAAATCTCTTTCCTCATGGAGCTTAATGTCTAGTGGGAGAAGAAGAACATAAATAATTTAAATAAGTTGGTGATGGGAACACTTATAACTTTGACTCAAATTGCACAAAAGTAATTCAAGTAACTAGAATGTTTGTACCCCGGTAATATTCTGAAATTAAAAAAAATCAACAACATAAGTAAAACTGAAAAGGTCACAAATATGTGAAAATTAAACAACACAGTCTTAACCAATGAATCAAAGAAGAAATCACAGGGCAAATTAGAAAATACTTAGAGACAAAGGAAAATGAAAACATAACATATCAAAACTTATGAGAGAAGTACTTAGGGGAAAATTTATAGTTATAAAAACTACTTTTAAAAAAACAAGAAAGATCTCAAATCAACAACCTAACTTTGCAACTGAAAAAAAGCAAACTAAATGCAAAGAGCTGAGTGAAATAATATAGACTAGAAATATAATAGAGAAAATAAATAAAACCAAAGTTGGTTATTTGTAAAGATTAACAAAACTGGAAAACTCTTTAAACTAAATGGACTAAGAAAAAAAAGATGAAGACTCAAGTTATTAAAATCAGAAGGTAAAATGAAGACATTACTCCTCATTCTACAGAAAAAAAAATATAAGAGAGCACTATGAACGCTTATGCACCAACAAATTGGACATCTAGATGAAATGGACAAACTCCTAGAAACACAAAACCTATGAAGATTAAATCATGAAGAAGTAGAAAATCTGAATAGACTTGTAACTGGTAAGAAGATTGAATCAGTAATCTAAAATCTCCCAACATAGAAAAGCTCTGGACCTAAAGGCTTCACTGGTGAATTCTATTAAACGTTTAAAAAAATGAACACCAATCCTTCTCAAAATTTTCCATAACATTGAAGAGGAGGGAACACATTCTATTAATAACTCATTCTATGATGTTAGCATTACTGTAATACAAAAGCCAGACAAAGACACTAAAAGAAAAGAAAACTACAGACCAATATCCTGTATGAATATTGATGCAAAAATCTTCAACAAAATACTAGCAAACTGAATTCAACATCATATGAAGAAGACCAAGTGAGATTTATTTCTGGAATGTGAAGATGGTTCATCATTTGAAAATCAATAAAAATCACATTAATAGAATAAAGAAAAAAAAAACAAAAGATCATCTCAACTAATGCAGAAAAAGCATTTGATAAAATTCAGCATCCTTTCATGATAAAACAAAACAAAAAACACTCAACAAACTAAGAATAGAGGGAAACTACGTCAAGGTTATAAAAGCCATATATGAAAAAACTCAACAAACATCATACTTAATGATAAAAGACTGAAGGCTTTTACTCTAAGATGAGGAAACAAGGCAAGGATGCCTGCTTTTCCACTTATATTCAACACTGTACTGACAGTTCTAGCCAGAACAATTAGGCAACCAAAAGAAATAAAAGGCCTGGGAATTGAAAAGTCAGAAATAAAATTATCTCTTTTCACAGACAATATAATCTTATATGTAGAAAATTCTAACTACCCCCCCCAAACTGGTAGAACTAATAAATGAATTTATTAAAGTAACAGAATACCAAATCAACGCACAAAAATTAGCTGCATTTCTATACAGTAACAATGAAAAATCTAAAAAGAATATTGAGAAAGTATTTCCATTTACAATAGCATCAAATAGAATAAAATACTTAGGAATTAACCAAAGAGGTGAAAGACTTGTACAAAGAAAACTACAAAACATTACTGAAAGAAGTTAAACAAGACATAAATAAATGGAAACACATCCCATGGTCATGGATTGGAAGACTTAATGTTATTAAGCTGTCAATACTACCTACTCAAAGTGATCTACAGATTCAATGCAATCCCTATCAAAATCCAGTGATACTTTTTTTTTTTTTTTGCAGAAAGAGAAAAACTCATCCTAAAATTCATATAGAATCTCAAGGGAAACTAAGTAGCAAAAATAATCTTGAAAAAGAAGAAAAGAACTGTGGATCTCATACTTCCTGGTTTCAAAACTTATGACAAAGCTACAGTAAATCAAAGCAGTGTGGTACTGGAATAAAGACAGATATATAGACCAATGGAATAGAATACAGAGCTAGACATAAACTCTTACATGTATGGTCAAATGATCTTTGACAAGGGTGCCTAGACCATTCAATAGGGAAATGACAATCTTTTCAACAAATGGTGCTAGGAGAACTGTATATCCATTACAAAAGAATGAAGCTAGGCCCTTACCTAACAAAATATACAAAACTTAACTCAGAATGAAATATAAAAGTATAAAACTCTTAGAAGAAAACATTCGACAAAAATTTAAGCATATTGGACTGCCTGTGATTCCCTGGCTATGACAGCAAAGGCTCAGGAAACAAGAACAACAAAAATAAGACAATATGGACTTCATGAACATTAAATTTTTTTTGCATCAAAAGACACTGTCAACAGAGTAAAAATGCAACTCACAGAATGAGGAAAAAACATTTGCAAATTATATATCTGATAAGGGATTATTACCAGAAATATAAAGAACTCAACAACAGCGGCAATAGTAAATATTAAAAAAATAATAAATGATTCAAAAATGGGTAAAACACTTAAATAGACATTTCTCCAAAGAAGATACACAAATGGCCAATAAGCATATGAAAAGATGCTCAACGTTACTAATCACGAGGGAAATGCAAACCAAACTACAATGAGATAGCACTTTATATGTAGTAGGATGGCTACTGTCAAAAAAAAAAACAAACCCAAGTGTTGGCAAGGATGGGGAGAAATGGGAACTCCTGTACACTGTTGACAGTGATGTAAAATGGCACAACTGCTGTGGAAAACAGTCTGGAAGCTCCTCAAAAAATTAATAATAAAATTACTATATGATCCAGCAATTCTACTTCTGGGTATATACCCAAAAGAATTGAAAGCAGGGTCTCCAAGAGATATTTGTACACCTATGTTCAGAGCAGCATTATTCACAGTGGCTAAAATGCAGAAGCAACCCGAGTATCCAACAATGAATGGATAAGCAAAATGTGGTGCATACATAAAATGGAATATTATTTGATCTTAAAAAGGAAGGAAATTCTGACAAATGTGACAACATGTATGAACTTTGAGGACACTGTGATAATTGAAGTAAGCCAGGCATAAAAGGACAAATACATATGATCCCACTTATATGAGGTACTTAGCGTAGTCAAATTCACAGAAACAGAAAATAGAAAGGTGGTTGCCAGAGTCTGAGAGGAAAAGAAATGAAGATTTATGATTTAATGGGTACAGAGAATTATTATTTAATGAGTATAGAATTTACAAGATGAAAAGAGTTCTTGAAATGGATAGTATTGATGGTTGCACAACATTATGAATGTGTTTAATACCACTGAACTGTACACTAAAAAATGGTTAAGATGATAGATTTTGTTATGTATATTTTACCACAGTTTTTTTAAGTTTTAAAAAATGAATGTAATGAAACCATAAAACAGATGCAAGTAGAACAGACACACACATGGCCTTCTGGGCAGATTAAAATTACTTTTACAAAAAGTTTAACATGTATTAAAGGAATTGAAAAGAGAGGGGAGAGAGAAAGAAAAAAGTTTCAATGTCAGAAGAAGTCATGTTTTAAAATTCAAAATGGTTTTGATTTGGGTTTGGAGTGAGTGCAAGGCAATTTAAACAAAACAGATCTCTTCTTTTTTTGTAAAAAAAAAATGTGCCTTATGGGAGTTTTAAAAATCACATAGAAAGGAAGACTTATAAAAATGGGAAGTTGGAGTACAAATAGAGTAAACAGCATAACTGAATACATCTTTGTTCCAGATATCGCCCTGGTGATGGAGTGACCTTCACAGTTAATCACATCCGTACATCTCAGGCTGCTGGACTTGGACGCGCTTGGACATGTACACATGACTGATGCACTTTAGCTCAGCTTCTTTTATCAGGCGCCATGTGTATGCCGCATCAAATTTCCTGGCAAAAATGTTATTTCAAGGTAATGTGTATAATAAAAATGTTCTCTTGGTGCCATGGCAATATTATTTCTCCTCTGACAGTATTGTTAGAATGATATCTACATTGATTAATACTCACCTGCCAATTCGAATAGGAGCGTATGTGATGGATAAGAATAGCCATGCACTCCTTCCCACTTTTATAAATTATAAATACTAAAGTGAGTTCTGGGTGGAATTTAACACAAAACATCAAAAATACTACTAAGGAGGCATGAGCTGATTTTAAGACTAAGATTCTCATTTCAATCATTTTAATAGATTTTTCTACCTATAGAAGGATATAATCTTTGTTTTCCTCCTATTTTTCCTTGTGCTAAAATATGCATAACATAAAATTTGCCATGTTAACTAATTTTTAAGTGTGTAGCTCAGCAGCATTAAGTACATTCCTATTGTTGTGCAACCATTATCACCATATGTCTCCTGAACTTTTGCATCTTCCCAAACTGAAACTCTGTACCCACTGAACAATCATCCCCCATTCCTTCCTACCCCCAGCGCCTGGAAACCACTGTTCTACTTATTGTCTCTATGAATTTGACTACTCTATGTACCTCACGTAGAGTCACACAGCGTCTGTCCTTTTGTGGCTGGCTTGTTTCAATTCGCATAATGTCCTCAGAGTTCATCTAGGTCACAGCACGCTATCAGGGTTTCCATCATCCTTTAAGACTGAATGATGTTACATTGTATGTATATACTGCATTTTGTTTATAGGATTATATTTTCTTAAAAATTATCTTTGCTTTTAAAGCATTGAATACTATTTCTGAAATTAGGCTGACTATGACATACTGTGAAAGCCTCTGGTAAGAGCAACCATTTGCGAGCACTTATAATGCACCAATTTTATAAATGTGCATCATCTGCAATCTTTCTCAAAACTCTAAAAATGGGATACTCTAATTTTAGAGATGAGTAAACGGAACACAGAGAATGTAAGTAAAACGTATGCAGGGTTTGTGGAACATGCAGCGGAGCGGGGACGGGAGCCCTGTGCCCGGCTCTGGAGCCTGGTGCGTTGTGTTATATGCAGTCGGGCTTTGCTGGACAGGGAGACACGGAGTTCAATTCTGGCAGTGCCACCTACTAGCTGGGTCACCTTGACCAAGTCATTTGCTTTCGCTAAATGGCTTCATCTGTAGAAGGGCACTAGGAAAAGCAGTCACAGTAATGATAGTGAGAGCTAACATTCTTCAGCACTCACCGTGTGCGAACACTGAACTTGTACTAGCTCTTCAACCCTCACAGAAACACTGTAAGGTGGACACATGTTTATTCCCCTTTGTTTGTTACACACGAAGAAGCTGAAACACACAGAGATGATATAATCTGCCCAAGGTCACACCACCATAAGTCGTGGGCCAGGATTCGACCCAAGCCCGGCCGGCTCCTCAACCTGCACTTTAACCGCAGCTCACTGCTGGGAGGTTGTGAGAACTGAGATACAGCATGAAATCGCTTAACTCGGTGTCTGACACACAGAAACCTCTAAAATATGTCTGTCATTGTTTTTATGACTATGATTTACTTGCCATTATCCTCAGTCTGGTTCTGAATGGCCGCACCTGCTTTTCCTCTTTTTCTTTTCCTCTGTCTTCCTATGTACTGTCATTGAGATTGTTTGAGATGCAGAATATTTATAATATCTGGGCTTAAGCAATCCTCCTGCCTCATAATTTTTAAGATTATGTATTAGCTTTTAAGCTGATACTGTGCTTTGTGTTGTGTATATTGTAATGAATAAACAACAGTTCTCAGCTTTAAGAAATGTATAATCTAGAAGTAAAGATAGGTTATTAAAATCACAGGATAATCAACATTTTCCATTCCTTCTCTAAAATATGCCAACTGACATCTATTCACTTCTCTAATTAATGATCAAGTTGTACCTTTTCCAAGAATTAGTTGTGTTCAACAGTAAACCTAATTACGTCAGATGCACTTCTTATTGTAATTATATTAATTTAACCAAACTTATATAAACTGATGAAATATGAGAATAAAAGAGTGTGTTGTTTCCATGAAAACTCTTTCATGATTTGAAATGATTTGATAAAGTCAAGTTGCCAAAATGCTGCTGTTATATTAAGAGTTGAATAAGACAAATATAAAAGATTAATTATTCTAGAAAGATTCTGCCAACAAATCACTTTGCAGTTTAAAAATGCCAGTCCATATTTTACAGCTGGTGCACAAACACAATGACAGTGAACTGTGACCCATGCTAAGCACAGCACAACCTAGAGGTCAGGCACACTGGAGAAGCAGCGCACAATTGAATCTGACAGAGACAGCAGGAGGTGACAGAGAAGGAGGACAAGTGTCCTGAGCAAAAGGAGTCTCATGTCCAAAGGCTCAGCGACAGGAAAAGACGTAGACACAGCTCCGTGCAGCAGAAGCACAGACGTTGCAGCGTGTGCGAAGGGGACAGTCTGGAGACCTGTCAGGAGACAGATCTTGGAGCCCCAGCTGAGGAATCTGGGGTTTTAAGAACAATGGGAGGGCTGGGCTCGGCGGCTCACGCCTGTCATCCTAGCACTCTGGGAGGCTGAGGCGGGAGGCTCGCTCAAGGTGAGGAGTTCGAGACCAGCCTGAGCAAGAGCAAGACCCTGTCTCTACTATAAGTAGAAATAGGTCTCGAAAAAAGATGGCGGATGAGAAACACCGCCACTCAGAGTGTCTCTGCAGAAAAGATAGATTCTAGCAGAAATCAGAAGAAAGAAGCAAGAAGGTGAGCATACATCGGATGAGGGTCGGAAGGAGGGGTACCTGAGACCACGGGAGACTCCACGGGAGGAGGTCACGGGGGAGAACTGGAAGCTGGGACTCCCGGAGCAGCCCAGAGACCAGCAGGAAGTATCGGCCGTTTCCCCTCCCCTGCATCCCGGACTGCTGGTGGGCTCCCCAGCGAGTGGAGAGACCTGCGGACACCAGCCCAGTGACGGCCGCTGCCAGTGAGCGGTAAGCCAGTGGCGGATGCAGCACCGGGCTCCCAACTCCCTCGGGCACGTCTGTGTGCACAGACCCGAGCCGCGCGGCAGGCGCCATATTGCCTCCTCCTCCTCTCCCCCTACCCTACCCGAGGCTGCCCAGAGAGACAGAGAGACAATACAGCCACCAGCCGGAGGCACCTACAGGGAATGGGACCTTCCCTTTTGGGGCCCTACAGCTAACTAAGGGGAACTCAGACTGTGAGCTCCCTACCTGCCAGCACTCCCAGGTGCTGCTGGCACGGTGATCCCAGGACAACGGGGCAGACTCTGAGGTTGAGAGACATAGACGCAGCTTGGGCTCCCTGTGGGTGAATTGGGACTGGCACTGCTCTCCCTGGTGGGGATATAGTTTGAACTCTGGGACCCAGAAGTCAGACCTGCAGACCACATCCCCTGCACTGAGGCCTCGCATTGCCTGGGGCACAGAAGGGATATTTGTGAACAGCCTACTGCGGTGTGTGTGCCTTCAGGGGCAGATCAGTGTACTAGAGGGCAACCCTCCCCCCAAAGGGAGGCCGTGCACCCAGCCCAGGTGGTGTTCCCGTGTAGGGAACCTCCCCGCAGGTAGCACAGCCAGGGGAGGAGTGGTGGCGTGTGGTCTGGCCTGCGGGCAGAGGCCCAGCAGTAGCTGCGGAGTTGGGGATGGTGGAAAGAAGCCAGGCATGCTCCAGACTGCGAGTCTCAGACAGCCCCATCCTCACACGCAGACTCTCTGACTGAGCCGGGCCATTCCAGCCCTGACCTGAAAGCTTTGCCTGGAAGCAGAGAACAGAATTTTGACCCCTGCTAATGACATTGGTGTTGCCTGAGGGCAGGCCTACCCAACCCAGCTCAGCCCAGACTCTCTCCTAGACTAGCCCTCACTGAAGGGGAGAAAAGGACACACCTGAAAGTCCCAGGGCCCCACCCACCACCTGAGGCACTAGACTTCTCTCTACAGGAACAAGAGCTGATAACAGGGCATAAAAACAACAGCATACCTGTTCCTCCAAACAAGCGCCACCTACTGACAGGGAGAGTATCCTGCACACCCTTATCAGGACAGGGAGTGGACGAATCTCACCCACAGACACCACCTTCCGGCTCAGAAACTAAACAAGGCGTGTGAATACCCAAACAAAAACCTAAAGAAAAGAAACAACAACTGTTCGATATGGGAAGAAATCAGCAAAGGAACTCAGGAAATATGAAGAACCAAACGGAAAACTCTCCCCCAAAGAGGAACCCCAGCCCCCTAGAAACGGGCACCAACCAAAATCAGGCAACCAAAATGACAGAAGAGGAATTTCGTGGATCATAAGAACACTCACCAAGCTGCAACAACAACTCAATAACCAACACAAAGAAACCACAAAAAGCCTCCAGGATCTGGAAAAAGAAATGGACACAATGAAGAAAAGTTTAACCAAACTCCTGGAAATGAAGAATCAATTCAAGGAACTACAAAATACAGTGGAAAGTCTCAAGAACAGGGTAGATCAAACAGAAGAAAGACTCTCAGAGCTTGAAGATAACACCCTCCAATTAAATAAATCAGTCACAGAAATAGAGCAGAGAAACAAGAGAAAAGAGCAAAGCCTACAAGAGATGTGGGATTATGTGAAGAAACCTAACGTGAGGGTCATAGGGTTACCAGAAGGGGAAGAAGACAACACTCAAGGATTGGACAAGCTATTTGAAGATATAATAGAGGAAAATTTCCCAGATCTTGCTCAAAATCTTGATATACAAGTTCAAGAAGCTCAGAGGACCCCTGGGAGATTCAATGGAAACAGGAAGATGTCACGACATGCAGTCATCAGACTGACCAAAGTATCAACTAGAGAGGCCCTTGTAAGAGCTGTAAGACAAAAGAAGCAAGTAACATACAAGGGAAAGCCAATTCGAATAACACCAGACATCTCTAATGAGACTTTACAAGCAAGGAGAGACTGGGGCCCCGTTCTCACTCTTTTGAAACAAAACAATGCCCAGCCTAGAATATTATTCCCTGCAAAACTAAGCTTCGTATATGAAGGAGAAATAAAGACATTCTCAGACAAGCAAAGGCTCAGAGAATTCACCAAGACACGACCAGCCCTACAACAAGTACTTAAAACAGCGTTACGCACGGAACATCATAATAATAACCCACGAATATAAAAACAACCAAAACCCAAAGATATTAAAGGCCAGATATTACAATGGCTCAAGACAGAAATCATAGCAACAACATCCAACCCAACAGAATGAACAGTAATCTACCTTACCTATCAGTTCTCTCAATAAATGTGAATGGCTTAAACTCTCCACTCAAGAGACATAGGCTGGCTGAATGGATAAGAAAATACAGGCCAAGTATATGCTGTCTTCAGGAAACACATCTAACCTGCAAGGATGCATAGAGACTAAAAATAAAAGGGTGGAGATCAATATTCCAAGCAAATAGAAGCCAAAAGAAGGCTGGTGTGGCAGTTCTAATTTCAGACGATTTAGTTTTTAAAGCAACAAAAGTAGTGAAAGACAAAGAGGGTCATTATATAATGGTGAAGTGCACACTTCAACAAGAAGAGATAACAATTTTAAATATATATGCACCCAACTTAGGTGCACCCAGATTCATAAAGCAAACCTTACTGGAGCTAAGCAAATGGATTAATAGCAACCCCATAATCACCGGAGATTTCAACACCCCACTGACGGCATGAGACAGATCCTCCAAACAGAAAATTAATAAAGAAATAATGGACTTAAACAAAACTCTAGAACAATTGGGTCTGACTGACATTTACAGGACATTCTACCCAAAATCCACTGAATATATGTTCTTCTCATCAGCACACGGGACATTCTCTAAGATTGACCATATCCTAGGACACAAAGTAAACCTCAAGAAATTTAAAAAAATAGAAATCATACCATGTATCTTCTCAGATCACAGTGGAATAAAAGTAGAAATCAACCGTAACAGAAATTCACATTTCTACACAAAAACATGGAAATTAAACAACCTCCTACTAAATGATTACTTCATAAATGAAGAAATCAAGATGGAAATTAAAAAATTCTATGAAGAAAATGACAATGGAGAGATAAGTTATCAAATCCTCTGGGACACAGCTAAAGCAGTTCTGAGAGGAAAGTTTATCTCCATAAATGCCTATAACCAAAAGTCAAAAAGATCACAAATAGATAATCTAATGAAACTACTCAAAGAGCTCGAAAAAGAAGAATAGACCAGCCCCAAACCCAGCAGAAGAAGTGAAATCAACAAGATCAAATCAGAACTAAACGAAATTGAAAATAGGGAAGCTATTCAGGAGATTAACAAAACAAAAAGTTGGTTTTTTGAAAAAATAAACAAAATTGACACACCACTGGCTAAGCTAACGAAAAGCAGAAAAGAGAAATCTCTAATAAGCTCAATCAGAAACCAAAAAGGAGATATCACAACTGATCCCAAAGAGATACAAGATATAATTTATGAGTACTACAAAAATCTTTATTCACACAAATTAGAAAATGTGGAGGAAATGGACAAATTTCTAGAAACACATAGCCTCCCTAGGCTCAATCAGGAAGAAATAGATTCCCTGAACAGACCAATCTCAACTGCTGAAATAGAAACAGCAATTAAAAATCTCCCTAAAAAGAAAAGTCCTGGCCCAGATGGCTTCACACCTGAATTTTACCACACTTACAAAGAAGAAGTATTACCTATCTTGCAGAAACTATTCCACAACATCGAGAAGACCGGAAACCTCCCTGACACCTTTTATGAACTGAATATTACTCTGATACCAAAACCAGGAAAGGATGCAACAAAAAAAGAAAGCTACAGACCAATATCCCTAATGAATATAGATGCAAAAATTTTCAACAAAATCTTAGCTAACCGAATCCAGATGCTGATTAAAAAAATAATCCATCACGACCAAGTGGGCTTCATCCGAGGGATGCAGGCATGGTTCAACATATGTAAATCTATAAATGCAATTCACCACATAAACAGAAGCAAAAACAAAGACCACATGATTCTCTCAATAGATGCAGAAAAAGCTTTTGACAAAATTCAACACCCTTTCATGATACGAACACTTAAGAAAATAGGCATAGAAGGGACATACCTAAAAATGATACAAGCCATATATGACAGACCCATAGCCAACATTATACTGCATGGGGAAAAACTGAAAGCATTCCCACTTAGAACTGGAACCAGACAAGGCTGACCACTATCTCCACTTCTATTCAACATAGTGCTGGAAGTCCTGGCTACAGCAATCAGACAGGAAAGTGGAATTAAAGGTATCCAAATAGGGGCAGAAGAGATCAAACTTTCACTGTTTGCTGATGATATGATATTATATTTAGAAAACCCCAAATATTCAACCAAGAATCTCCTGGAACTGATCAATGAATTTAATAAAGTCTCAGGATACAAAATCAATACACAGAAATCAGAGGCATTCATATACGCCAACAACAATCAAATTGAGAACCAAATTAAAGACTCAATACCCTTCACAATAGCAACAAAGAAATTAAAGTACCTAGGAGTATACTTAACCAAGGAGGTAAAAGACCTCTACAGAGAGAACTATGAAACACTGAGGAAGGAAATAGCAGAGGATGTAAACAGATGGAAATCCATTCCATGCTCATGGATCGGCAGACTCAACATCATTAAAATGTCTATACTACCCAAACTGATCTACAGATTCAATGCAATACCTATTAAAATCCCATCAGCATTCTTTGCAGATATAGAAAAAATAATTTTACGCTTTGTATGGAACCAAAGAAGACCCCGAATATCAAGAGCAATTCTAGGCAACAAAAACAAAATGGGAGGTATCAATATGCCAGATATCAAACTATACTACAAAGCTGTAGTAATTAACACAATCTGGTATTGGCACAAAAATAGGAATATTGACCAGTGGAACAGCTCGGGAATCCTGATATAAAACCATCCTCATATAGCCATCTAATCTTTGACAAAACAGACAAAAACATATGCTGGGGAAAAGAATCCCTTTTCAATACATGGTGCTGGGAAAACTGGATAGCCACTTGTAGAAGGCTAAAGCAGGACCCACACCTTTCACCTCTCACAAAAATCAACTCACGCTGGATAACAGACTGAAACCTAAGGTATAAAACTATTAGAATTCTAGAGGAAAATGTTGGAAACACTCTCCTAGACATCGGCCTAGGCAAAGAGTTTATGAAGAAGTCCCCAAAGGCAATCAAAGCAGCAACAAAAATAAATAAATGGGACATGATGAAACTACAAAGCTTCTGCACAGCCAACGAAATAGTCATGAAAGTAAACAGACAACCTACAGAATGGGATAAAATTTTTGCATCCTACGTGTCCGATAAAGGGCTGATAACTAGAATATACTTAGAACTCACGAAAATCAGGAAGAAAAAATCAAATAACCCTATTAAAAAGTGGGCAAAGGACTTGAACAGAAACTTTTCTAAAGAAGACAGAAGAATGCCCAACAAACATATGAAAAAATGCTCAACATCTCTAATCATCAGGGAAATGCAAAGCAAAACCACAATGAGATATCACTTAACTCCATTGAGAATGGCCTTTATCAAAAAGTCTCCAAATAACAAATGCTGGCGTGGATGCGGAGAGAGAGGAACACGCCTACACTGCTGGTGGGACTGCAAACTAGTTCAACCTCTGTGGAAAGCAATATGGAGATACCTTAAAGCAATACAAGTGAATCTACCATTTGATCCAGCAATCCCATTGCTGGGCTTCTACCCAAATGATCCAATGACACTCTACAAAAAAGACACCTGCACTCGAATGTTTATAGCAGCACAATTCATAATTGCAAGGCTGTGGAAACAGCCCAAGTGCCCATCAATCCAAAAATGGATTAATAAAATGTGGTATATGTATACCATGGAGTACTATTCAGCTCTAAGAAACAACGGTGATATAGCACATCTTATATTTTCCTGGTTAGAGCTGGAACCCATACTACTAAGTAAAGTATCCCAAGAATGGAAAAATAAGCACCAGATATATTCTCCAGCAAACTGGTATTAACTGAGTAGCACATAAGTGGACACATAGGTACTACAGTAATAGGGTATTGGGCAGGTGGAAGAGGGGAGGGAGGCGGGTATATATATACATAAGGAGTGAGATGTGCACCATCTGGGGGATGGTCATGCTAGAAACTCAGACTTGTGGGGGGGGGCATTTATTGAAACCTTAAAATCTGTTCCCCCATAATATGCCGAAATAAAAAAAAAGAGCCAATACACTTGATATCTCTCTCTCTAGAATTTTTCTCTAGTGAGATGTTATTAAAATATACTGCAAAATTTCAAAAAAAAAAAAAAAGAAAGAAAGTAATTGGCCAACTAATATATATAGAAAAAATTAGCCGGGCGTGGTGGCACATGCCTGTAGTCCCAGCTACTCGGGGGAGGCTGAGGCAGGAGGATGGCTTGAGCCCAGCAGTTGGAGGTTGCTGTGAGCGAGGCTGACGATACCATGGCACTCTAGCCTGGACAACAGAGTGAGACTCTGCCTGAAAAAAAAAAAAAAAGAACAATGGGAAATCAATGAGGCATTTTCAAATAAGCAAGGGGCGTGATCAGATTTCAAGATCACTTTGGCCCCTGTAGGGAAGGGGAGGCGGAGAGTGAGATGGGAAGTGGGGGCAGAGAAGCGGCTCTTCCTCTGGGAAGTCCAGTTGCCTGGGAGAGAAGGAGGCAGTTGGTCTGGTTGCCAAGAAGTTGCAGAGAACCTAACAGCTCAAGAGAGATTGGGGTGGTAAAATGAGCATGAACTAAAGAGGAATCAATGTAGGGGGTAAAAGAGAGAAGCCAAACCTGACTCTGATTTCGGACTGGTTAACCGGTTGTGGTGCCATTTAAAGAAAAAGGGAGCAATAGGAAAGGAACAGGTAGACAGGAGGTGATCAGTTCTGTGCAGTTCTATCTCACTGTATGGAAAAGGAAGCTGATTTCTAGAGAGGCTTTCACCCTAAGTAACAGAGCCAGAGACGAAGTTCAGAGCATCTGACCACCACCCTTCTCCATGCCCACCAGCCAGTCTCCTTCTACCCAGGCAAGCCCTCACCACAGTTCAATCTAGGTTCATTCCAGATCGCTGCCATCACCCTCAGACATGATCATAAATGTTCTTCCATCCTCTCCATGCTGTATTTCATATTCGCCCTCATAAACTCCTAAAAAAAGCTTTGGTTTAGCATTGCATTGACCCTCACTGACCTAAGTTTCACATAGTGAAATCTTTTATCTTTGAAAATCAGTGTCAGTGGAAATCTGACCCATGGAAAGATGAATGGAGCAGGCCTTCCGTGAAAAAGGCTGAGAATAATTGCATGTCAGATGGATTCTGGAGAGGAGCCAGCGAGGTGTTCAAAGAAAGCGTGGCAGTGCACACCCTCCACGGCTCTGCGTCTGAAAGCTCCAACACTGGGGCAGGGGACACTTTGTCCTCTCTAAAGGGCTTGCGACTTATTTCCTCTGACTGCTAATTGCTACAGAAAGCAGATAAGTGGATTTCAAAAAGGAATTCAACAAAGCTTACCTGGCTTGAAAACCACTTAAGTGGCATTGATTTGAATTTATGGGCTAAGAGTGAAATAATGGGTACTTTCCTGAAATGTCTTTATTTAAAGTCTTTAGCAGGAGAAGATGAGAGAAAGAGGGAAGATTCTAAACCCTGAACAGAACAGGAACTTGGCTTGGTACAGCCTTTCCTATATTCAGCTTGTTCTATGGTGGTTGTTCTATTATTGAGAAGGCAATATTTTGGCCAGATGATAAATACCGATTTTATTCATTTGTTCCTTCATTCAACAAAGATTTATTGAATGCTCATTGTAGTAGCAGGCATTGTTCTGGATCAGTGGCTCTTAACCTGGCAGTTTTACTTCCCTCCCCATAAGGGATATTTGGAAGTCTGGAGTCATTTTGGGCTGCCACAACTGGTGAGAGGAAGCCACCATCGGTTGTGGGTAGAGGCCAAAGACACTGCTGCTGCCAAAGTCCTACAACGCACAGCAGAACCTACCCACAAAAGAAATCTAGCCCAAAACGTAAGTAGTGCCAATGTTGAGAAATGCTGTTCTAGATGCTCGCAATAGAGTGACGTAAAAAAGAAAAAACCTCAGCCCTTAAGGAAACTTAATTTTTGTGATGGAAGAGAAGCAATAAACCAACTACTAAGGAAAGGCATTGGATACCAGATAACAGTAAGGCACTGTGAAGGAAGACAAAGCAGGTGCCGGGCGCGGCTCTGTTGTGCAGAAAGTGACCAGGAAAGCCTCATTAATAAGGTGATTTTTGAGCAGAAACTTAAAGAGAAGCAAGTTATGGCACGAGAGTGAGGATGGATCCCATTGTCTTTTTTATTTTTTAACCAATCATGCATGAATTTAGAGTAAGGATAAATTTATGATAAATGTTGGAGAAATTATCAGAACATCACTGCTTTTTTTTCCTTCTTTTTACCACCAAAACTTTTATAATTGCTTAGATATAGGGGTACACCATTCCCTATTTTTTTGTCCATTTAATTTTTAAAAAATTTTAAAGTTTTGTTTGTTTTGTTTTATAGAGAAGGGGTCTTGCCACATGGATCAGGCTGCTCTCAAGCTCCCGGCCTCAAGTCCAATATTACAGGCATGAGCCATCATTCCTGGCCCTATCCATTTTAGACAAATGAGAAACATGGTTCGTTTTCCTTTCAACCAATTGAAACAAGCTCTTTTAGTTCAAGTTAATCAATTATTGCAGGCCACAGGTTCCAAACACTGTATACAAAACAATGATCAATGCATCAGTATGTGTGTACAAGTGTACAATATACATATGTGTATAGTATACATGCATATGGTATGCACAGTGAGTGTATTAGCATGCTCTTGTTACACACAAGGGCAAGAAAGGCCATTAGGGTTTGAACACAAACATATAAAGATAAAAAGAATATTTTGAAAATAAAATCAAATTATGGTTCGAATGTTTTATATTCATTTTTTTGTTTTTAATTTGTACCTACTCATAAGAAGGTAAAGGAAAAATGATATAGGACTAGAGCTTTTCTTATAGGTTTATCCTAATCCAAAATCTTATTTGATTAATGATTCACTGAAAGAAAATTTTAACTACAATTATACATTTATTATACTCTATAGATGAAAAATTTAATACATAAAAATGTGTTTACAACTGCAGTATACTGAAACTTCAATTTTCTAAGAGAAGTATTGACTTTGTTTTCTAAGGATTCCTTAATTAAAAGAAATCTAATTTTATATCTTAATTTAATACTTTACTTCTCTGCAGAAATACTCAGAGTAAAGAAGCAAAAGCACACTGCAAGATTATAATTGTGGTATTTTAAAAATTCTCAGTTACGTTTTGAAGATTTTAGAGATGGTAGAGATTATAACATGATGACAGTCCCAGATGTCTGATTGATGTAGCATTAACAAGTCATTCAGACTCCAGGAGAGTATTTATTTTTAAATATATAATTTATACACTTAAATGTATAGATTTGGTTAACAGAAAAAGAAAAAGGAAAGAAGGAAATCACTGTACTTAGAATCTTTGATTAGAATGGAACAAAAATAATTTAATTTCTTTCTCTACATCTAGTTTTGAAGATGTGCTATTATGTTCAGAGGGACAACCTACCAGTCCTCCCTCCAGTCTGTGCTAGACATGATTTGTGTATGTTCTTGCTGATTATGACAGAACTTCAAAGGGTGATCAAAACAAAACATAATATAGAGAAGAGAAATGTGAGACATGATAAAAATTAACAAATAATTCCTTCAGCTGAGTTATATCCATCCCACATGCCGTGATCATGAGGCTAGTGGAGACAGGATCAGAGCTGGTACCAGCCAGGGGGAGGTCGTCTGCCTGCCAGGATTTCCACTGCACACTGCCGCGAGGCACACGCACTGTCTGTGCGTTTATTCACTTGTGCACTCAACACACATCATCATCGCCTGCGTGCCAACCTTCTTCTAGACGCTGAAGGTACAAATGCTCTTCTCTTCAAGAAGTTCAACTGAGCAAAAGAGACATTGACATACAAATACCGCTAAACACAAGAAGCGTGCGGCGAGTGTGAGCATGGTGCACCCTGGTGTGCTCAGTCGAGGACAGACGCAAAGAGTGAGGAGTGTGCCAGGCAGCCGGCCGGGCGTGCCGGGCTGAGGCGCGGCGCTCGCGGTCGCAGCGTGAGGACCGTCCTGCAGGCCTCCCTATGCGACTTTAGGTCGGATGATCAGGGAAGGGGAGGACTCTCCAACAAGGTGAGCAGAGACCTCAGTGCTGAGAATCCAAACTTGCAAAGATTTGAGGGAAATAAGTTTAGGCAGAGAAAATAGGTAATATAAAGGCCAGGAAGCAGGTACAGATTTGACTCTAAGATCCCAGCAGCTAAAAATAGTAAATTGCTTGTTTTCACCAGGGAGGGGAACAGGTTCTCATTCTTAAGGGGAGTTAAAATGTTTCCTTGAATAAAATCTAGATGGCACTGAGAGAGGTAAACAAGGTATTCAGTTCACACCAAACACGGAAAGAGAAATCTGTGATGACTTTGTGTTGTGGCATTTGAGACCCAACATTAAGAGATACTCAAGAAGGACAATTTCTGTGAGGGCTACAGAGCTGCAGAACACATGCCCTGCAGGTTTTCTTCCTTAAGTAAGAGCCAGATGTCAGACTGTCTACAATTGCATCCCCTATGAAGGGCCTCAATGCGGGTATCTTAGAGTATTCATTTATTCTCTGATTCATTAATCAAGAAAGAAATTGTTCAGAACAACCGTGAACAAAGGCTTTTAATCAGAACACTCTATTTTCCTGCTGCATTTAAGTTACAACTCACAATTTAGACTGACTTCATGTAATTCCATGGAAATATCACCTACCAAGATAAAGAGTTGCTTGTTTCCAGTATATAATTCCATTCTTTGCATTTGCAAATGTATTACTTTGCCCCTTCAACCCCTCATTGTTATAGAATGGGGCTCTCAGTTTTTCAGATATATATTAAGTTTTATTGAGACACAAATGAATGACAACAGGCATAAAATTAAAATGAGTATCAGTGTCAAGATACCCAATGAAGTAGGAAATGGAGATCATGAAGCTATTACCATAGGGCAGATTTGCTCAACCTATCTCTGTAATTTTATCCCTGACAATTAAACAACAAAAAAGTTATTTATTAAACAGCAACACTCTGGCAGGGACATTCTGCGATAATTTGAAAGAAATAATGTATGTTCCAAAGTGAAAGCCAGCTGCTCAAGCCTAATTGCAGTAGCAGAAGAATGTCATCACATCACAAAACTCGTGCAACAGCCACCAAACTGCTTTGCCTACTTAATGCTAGAAAACCATACGTATAAAGTACCTACTAAGTCAGTTAATTAGATGCATTCTGTTTTGCAAATATTAAAGTATCACGTTCCCAGACTCAAGCCCTACCACCTATTTTTTTCAACTATAAAATCCACGACAGTGTGTGACGGCCTCTGGCTGGTGCGGCCCCTAGCAGACAGCCCATAATGCTCGGTCTCTCCTCTCCTTCCGCAGCCTGGTGTAGAAGAAGGGCCACATCCCGGATGCAGGTTGCAGCCAAAAGCCACGCACTGCCACCTCCTTTGTGGGACCATGAGCACATATACAAATGAGGTCCAGCACACCATGTCTACAGATTGAAAAGTTACAAACTGAGCGGCACGCTGTTAAAGAAAATGTGATATATCCTTCTCTCTTGATAAATATACCTTCATGATGATCTGGAAGTCCAAGTTCTGATATTAGATTTCTAAGATCCTCTAGAGGTTCATGCCAAAAAAAATTTTTTTGAGACAGAGTCTTGCTTTGTTGCCCAAGCCAGAGTGAGTGCCATGGCATCAGCCTATCTCACAGCAACCTCAAACTCCTGGGCTCAGGCAATCCTGCTGCCTCCCAAGTAGCTGGGACTACAGGCATGCGCCACCATGCCTGGCTAATTTTTTCTATATATATTAGTTGTCCAGCTAATTTCTTTCTATTTTATAGTATAGACGTGATCTCGCTCTTGCTCAGGCTGGTTTCAAACTACTGACCTCGAGCAATCCACCCGCCTTGACCTCCCAGAGTGTTAGGATTACAGGCGTGAGCCACCGCGCCCGGCCCCAGTCCTGAAGCCTGAACCCCTACATTTCTCTGTCGCAGCTCTCGCACCCAGAAGGGGCTGGTTGGCATGACAGGGCACCCTGGCACGGCCACGCTCCGGAAGTGCTCACAGAACCAATGACCCCTCAAGACTAAGTGTACATACAGGGCGACCACAGTCAGCCCTCGCCAGGCTGGGAGAGGAAGGGCCCTGCAGTGGGCGTTGAGGCTTTGAACAGAAGATTCCAGATCCGAATCAAGATGGCAGACAAGAAACACCGCCAGACAGGATGTTTCTGCAGAAAAGACAGATTCTAGCAGAAATTAGAAGAAAGAAGCAAGAAGGCGAGCAAACAGCAGATGAGGGCCGGAAGGAGGGGTACAGAGACCACGGGAGACTCCACGGGAGGAGGTTGCAGAGGAGAACTGGAAGCTGAGATCGCTGGAGCAGCCCGGAGACCAGCGGGAAGGGTAGGTAGAGCGATTAACTCTCCCCTCTGCTGCATCTGGGACTGCTGGTGGGCTCCCCAGCGAGTGGAGAGACCTGCAGACACCAGCCCAGAGACGGCTGCCGCCAGCTAGCGGTGAGCCAGTAGAGGACGCAGCACCAGGCTCCCAAATCCCTCGGGCACCTCCGTGTGCACAGACCCGGGCCGCGCGGCATGCGCCATATTGCCTCCTCCTCCCCTCCCCTGACCCTACCCGCAGCTGCCCAGAGAGACAAAACAGCCACCAGCCGGAGGCACCTCCAGGGAACAGGACCTTCCCTTTTGGGGCCCTACAGCTGACTAAGGGGAACTCAGACTGTGAGCTCCCTACCCGCCAGCCCTCCCAGGTGCTGCTGGCACGGTGATCCCAGGAGAATGGGGCAGACCCTGAGGCTGAGAGACATAGACCCAGCTTGGGCTCCCCGTGGGTGAATTGGGACTGGCACTCCTCTCCCTGGTGGGGATATAGTTTGAACTTTGGGACCCAGAGGTCGGACCTGCAGACCAGATCCCTTGAACCGAGGTCTAGCATTGCCTGGGGCACAGAAAGGTTGTACGTGAACAGCCTACTGAGGTGTGTGCGCCACCAGGGGCAGATCAGCGTCCTAGAGGGCAACCCTCCTCGCAAAGGGAGGCCGTGCGCCCAGCCCAGGTGGTGTTCCTGCGCAGGGAACCTCCCCGCCGGCATCACAATCTGGGGAGGCCTGGTGGCATGTGGTCTGGCCTGCTGGCAGAGGCCCAGGAGCAGCCTCAAAGTTGGGGAGGGTGGAAAGAAATGAGGCCCGCTCCAGACTGTGGGTCTCAGACAGCCCCACCCCACACGCAGACTCTCTGACTGTCCATTCCAGCCCCTCACTGACAGATTTGCCTGGAAGCAGAAAACAGAATTTTGACCCCTGCTAATAGCATTGGTGGTGCCTGAGGGCAGGCCTACCCAACCCAGCTCTGCCCAGACTTCTCTCAGACCAGCCCTCACTGAGGGGGAGAAAAGGACACACCTGGAAGCCCAGGGCCCCACCCACCACCTGAGGCACTAAAGTGCCTCTTTACAGGAACAAGAGCTGATAACAGGAGACAAAAACAACAGCATAGCCTGTTCCTCCAAGCAAGCGCCACCTACTGACAGGGAGGGCATCCTGCACAGCCTTTTCACACCACCAACTGACTCATTATACAGGGAGTGGTTGAATCTCACCCACAGACACCACCTACTGGATCAGAAACTAAACAAGGCATGAGAATACCCAAACGAAAACCTAAAGGAAAGAAGCAACAACTGATTGGCATGGGTAGAAATCATTGAAGGAATTCCAGATATATAAGAACCAAATGGAAACCACACCCCCAAAGAGGAGAACCAGCCCCTTAGAAATGGACACCAACCTAAATCAGGCAACCAAAATGACAGGAGAGGAATTCTGAATGTGGATCATAAGAAACTTCAACGACCTGCAAGAACAACTCAATAACCAACACAAAGAAGCCACAAAAAGCATCCAGGACCTGGAACAAAAGTTCACTAAAGAAATCGACACAGTGAAGAAAAGTTTAAGCAAATTCCTGGAAATCAAGAATCAATTCAGGGAACTACAAAATTCAGTAGAAAGCCTCAAGAACAGGGTAGATCAAACAGAAGAAAGAATCTCAGAGATTGAAGATAACACCTTCCAATTAAATAAATCAGTCACAGAGATAGAGCAGAGAAACAAGAGAAAAGAGCAAAGCCTACATGAGATGTGGGATTATGTGAAGAAACCTAATGTGAGGGTCATAGGTTTGCCAGAGGGAAAAAGACAACACTCAAGGGTTGAACATGCTATTGGAAAATATGATAGAGGAAAATTTCCCAGGCCTTGATAAAAATCTCGATATACAAGTTCAAGAAGCTCAGAGGACCCCCGGGAGATTCAATGGAAACAGGAAGACGTCATGATATGCAGTCATCAGACTGACCAAAATATCAACTAAAGAGGCCCTTCTAAGAGCTGTAAGATGAAAGAAGCAAGTAACATACAAGGGAAAGCCAATTCGAATAACACCAGACTTCTCTACTGAGACTTTACAAGCAAGGAGAGACTGGGGCCCCGTTCTCACTCTTCTGAAGCAAAACAATGCCCAGCCTAGAATCTTATTCCCTGCAAAACTAAGTTTTGTATATGAAGGAGAAATCAAGACATTCTCAGATAAGCAAAGACTGAGGGAATTCACCAAGACAAGACCAGCCCTTCAAGAAGTACTCAAAACAGTGTTACCCACGGATCAGCACAATAAACACTCACAAATGTAAATCTACTCAAAGCTAAAGATCAAAGCCCGGACACTACAATGGCTCAAGAGAGAAAACAAAGCAACAAAGTTCAACCCAACATAATGAACAGAAATCTGCCCCACCTATCAGTTATCTCAATAAATGTGAACGGCTTGAACTCCTCACTCAAGAGACATAGGCTGGCCGAATGGATAAAAAACACAAGCCAAGTATCTGCTGCCTTCAGGAAACACATCTAACCTGCAAGGATGCAATTAGACTAAAGGTAAAGGGGTGGCGAATGACATTTCAAGCAAATGGAAGCCAAAAGAAAGCTGGTGTGGCGGTGCTGATTACAGATAACTTAGTCTTTAAATCAACAAAAGTGATAAAAGACAAAGAAGGTCACTATATAATGGTGAAGGGTACAGTTCAACAAGAAGACATAACAATTCTAAATATATATGCACCCAACCTTGGTGCACCCAGATTCATAAATCAAACTCTAATTGATCTAAACAAATGGATAAACAACACCACCATAATAGTTGGACATGTTAAAACCCCACTGACAGCACAGGACAGATCCTCCAAATAGAAAATCAACAAAGAAATAATGGATTAACACAGAACTCTAGAACAAATAGGCCTGACTGATATTTACAGGACATTCTACCCCAAAACGACTGAATATACATTCTTCTCATCAGCTCATGGGTCATTCTCCAAGATTGACCATATCCTAGGACACAAAGCACGTCTCAAATAATTTAAAAAAATAGAAATTATACCATATATCTTTTCAGACCACAACAGAATAAATGTAGAAATCAATCCTAACAGGAGTCCTCATTTCTACACAAAGTCATGGAAACTAAACAACCTTCTACTAAATGATCACTTCATAAACGAGGAAATCAAGACGTAAATCAAAAGATTCTTTGAACTAAATGACAAAGGAGATACAAGTTACCAAAACCTGTGGGACATAGCTAAAGCAGTCCTGAGAGGAAAGTTTATCTCCATAAATGCCTATATCCAAAAGTCAAAAGGATCACAAATAGAAAACCTAATGAATCATCTCAAAGATCTGGAAAAAGAAGAACAGACCAAACCCAAACCCAGCAGAAGAAGTGAAATCATTAAGATCAAATCAGAACTAAACGAAATTGACAACAGGGAAACTATACGGAAGATTAATAAAACAAAAAGTTGGTTCTTTGAAAAAATAAACAAAATTAACACACCATTGGCTACACTAACAAAAAGCAGAAAATAACAATCTCTAGTAAGCTCCATCAGGAACAATAAAGGAGAAATTACAACGGATGCCACAGAGATACAAGATATAGTATATGAATACTACAAAAACCTCTATGCACACAAACTGGAAAATGTGGAGGAAATGGACAATTTCTTAGAAATACACAGCCTCCCTAGGCTCAACCAGGAAGAAATAGAACTCCTGAACAGACCAATATCAAGCACTGAAATTGAAACAGCAATAAAAAACCTTCCTAAGAAGAAAAGTCCTGGACCAGATGGTTTCATACCCGAATTTTACCACACCTACAAAGAAGAACTGGTGCCTATCCTGCAGAAATTATTCCACAACATCGAGAAGGATGGATTTCTCCCCAACACATTTTATGAAGTGAACATAACCCTGATACCAAAACCAGGAAAGGATGCAACAACAACAACAAAATGCTACAGACCAATATCCCTTATGAATATAGATGCAAAAATTCTCAACAAAATTCTAGCTAACCGAATCCAGGTGCTTGTCAAGAAAATAATTCATCACAACCAAGTGGGCTTCATCCCAGGGATGCAGGAATGGCTCAACATACACAAATCTATAAATGTAATTCACTACATAAACAGAAGCAAAAACAAAGACCATATGATCCTCTCAAAAGACTCAGAGAAGGCATTTGACAAAATTCAACACCCTTTTATGATAAGAATGCTCAACAAAATAGGCATAGACAGGACTTACCTAAAAATGATACAAGCCATATATGACAAACCCACAGCCAATATCATACTGAATGGGGAAAAATTGAAAGCATTCCCACTTAGAACTGGAACAAGACAAGGTTGCCCACTATCTCCACTTCTGTTCAACATAGTGCTGGAAGTCCTCACTACAGCAATCAGACAAAAGAGCGGAATTAAGGGTATCCAAATGAGAGCAGAAGAGATGAAACTCTCACTCTTCACTGATGACATGATATTATACCTAGAAAACCCCAAGGATTCAACCATGAGATTCCTTGATCTGATAAATAAATTTGGTAAAATCTCAGGATACAAAATCAATACACACAAATCAGAGGCATTCATATACACCAACAACAGTAAGAGTGAGAACCAAATCAAAGACTCAATTGCCTTCAAAATAGCAACAAAGAAAATAAAGTACCTTTGAATATATTTAACTAAGGAGGTAAAAGACCTCTACAGAGAAAACTATGAAACAGTGAAGAAGGAAATAGCAGAGGACATAAACAGATGGAAGAATATACCATGCTCGTGGGTCGGTAGAATCAACATTGTTAAAATGTCTATACTACCCAAAGTGACCTACCAAGTCAATGCAATCCCTATCAAAATACCATCATCATTTTTCACAGATATAGAAAAAATAATTTTACGCTTCGTATGGAACCAGAGAAGACCCCATATAGCAAAATCAATCCTAGGCAATAGAAACAAAATAGGAGGTATCAATTTACCAGACTTCAAACTATACTACAAGGCTATAGTCATTAAAACAGCTGGACACTGGCACAAGAACAGGGACATTGACCAGTGGAACAGAACAGAGAACCCAGATATAAAACTATCCACATATAGCCAACTAATCTTCGACAAAGCAGACAAAAACATACACTGGGGAAAAGAATCCTTATTCAATAAATGGTGCTGGGAAAACTGGATAGCTACATGTAAAAGACTGAAACAAGATCCACACCTTTCACATCTCACAAAAATCAACTCATGCTGGGTTACAGAAACTATTAGAATTCTAGAGAAAAATGTTGACTCTTCTAGACATTGGCGTAGGCAGAGAATTTATGAAGAAGACCCCAAAGGCAATCACAACAGCAACAAAAATAAACAAAGGGGACCTAATGAAATTAAAAAGCTTCTGCACAGCCAAAGAAACTGTCAAGAGAGCAAACAGACAACCCACAGAATGGGAGAAAATTTTTGCAAGCTACACATCCGATAAAGGGCTGATAACTAGAATCTATTTAGAACTCAGGAAAATCAGCAAGAAAAAATCAGACAACCCTATCAAAAAATGGGCAAAGACATGAACAGAAACTTCTCAAAAGTAGACAGAATAATGGCCAACAAACATATGAAAAAATGTTCAACATCTCTAATCATCAGGGAAATGCAAAGCAAAACCACAATGAGATATCACTTAACTCCAGTGAGAATGGCCTTCATAAAAAAGTCCCCAAACAACAAATGCTGGCATGGATGCGGAGAGAGAGGAACACTCCTACACTGCTGGTGGGACTGCAAACTAGTTCAACCTCTGTGGAAAGCAATATGGAGATACCTCAAAGCGATACAAGTAAATCTACCATTTGATCCAGAAATTCCACTACTGGGCATCTATCCAAAAGATCAAAAGTCACTTTATGAAAAAGACACCTGTACTTGAATGTTTATAGCAGCACAATTCACAATTGCAAAGCTATGGAAACAACCCAAGTGCCCATCAATTCATGAGTGGATTAATAAAATGTGGTATATGTATACCATGGAATACTACTCAGCTTTAAGAAACAATGGTGATAGAGCACCTCTTGTATATTCCTGGATAGAGATGGAACCCATTCTACTAAGTATCTCAGGAATGGAAAAACCAGCACCACATGTACTCACCAGCAAATTGGTATTAACGGATCAAAACCTAAGTGGACATATAGGAGTAACATTTATCAGGTGTCGGGAGGTTGGGGGGGTGTATATAACCCCAACAAGTAAGACGTGCAACGTTTGGGGGATGGACATGCTTGAAGCTCTTACTCGAGGGGGAGGGGGTGCATGGGCAATATAAGTAACCTTAACACTTGTACGCCCATAATACGCTAAAATAAAATAAATAAATAAATAAAAGAAAATTCCATGGACCCAGACACAGCGTAGAAGTGAAGGTCAGAGTCCCAGGTAGGCCATAGCCTTGTTTCTTGCCTTGTTCTAAGGGTGATACGGCTTTCAAGTTTAGCAATTCTTGTAGTAATTCTACATTCAGCAGGAAATCAACACCCACAGAAGGACTGAAGTTAATATGATTATGGCATCAAGAGAAAGAATTCTATAAACTGTGTTTTTTTCCCGTATCAACAGAAACAAAGATGAATGTAGCTTGGGTGCTTTTCTCTCTCTACCTTATTTTCCCCAGCTGTGTTACGAGTTTAAGCTGCATTTCTATTCATGCTTCATGCTTGCTTGATCACTCTCTCCCCTTTCCTTTCTGTCCTTCCTTTCTGTTATTCTTCCCTTCCTCTTGATTTCTCACTTTATGTTTTGATAAACCCATGATTTCTATGAACCAAAACCAGCACAACTGACAGTTGTATTTATCGCCTTTGAGGAAGCTCCGTTGAAGATCACGTGGGGCAAACACAGGAGGGACTCTTGCCTGTCGCACTGTGGTCATAGCAGAATAGCTCAAACTTCCTCAATCCCTGTGACTCACACTTTATTCGACGCAAACAGTTCTTCTCAAAACTACAAAATATCTCTTACTGAAATAAAAGCAAAGTAAAATATCATGCTTCCCCTTGGTTTCCACGCATACAATGAGATGGTTTTTAAAGTGTCTTGCCTTTTTAAAGGTTTGCCCTTTGAACTGACACACACCTGTTTGTATCAGGGTCACCTTTCCGACTCAAGCACTTCCATTTCACTAAAGGGTATGTGGAGGCAGGTCAAGGGGGAGGATCTTGTCCATACTCAAAGAACAGACAGGAATGAAAAGGGTTTGTGGCACTGAGACCCGCACATTCATGAACAGCTGGACAATTTTACCCCATTTTCTTCATTAGGCCTTGAACAAAAACCAACAACTGCTAAAAACTCCTGCTCACTTACAGATTGTATCCTGAAAAAAACATTATAAATTAAATGGTCTCATAATTTTATCAAGCCTAACTTATTATTTGAGCCAGTTGTCCTCATACTATTCTATATGTTATTTGATACAAAGTTTACACAGCAGGATGGCTCATTGTTACCTCCATAGTAAGAAAACTTTGGGATTTCATAACAACAACCAACCAGTCCTTTCTTAATGAGAATACAACAGTCTTTGCAAAAACAACAACAACAACAACAAAAAAAAACAACACATACAACTACTATGAATTGGAGATAATGGTTTTTACCTTGGGTCAGTCACCAGCAACTGTCATGGCATTTTGGTATTTTACTCATTCACTCTCATCCTTTATCTGGTGCTGGATAAACAAAAATATGCATTGGCTCAAAAAGCAATCAGAATCTCAGTGTGGCCATAAAAGATAAATGTAACCGATCCACTGTCTTGGCCAGTGAGGGGCGCTATAACAAATATACCATAGACTGGGTCGCTTAAACAACAAACATTTCTCAGGGTCTGGAGGCTGGGAAATCCAGGATCAAGGTTTCAACCAACCACTTCCTGGTTTGCAGGCGGCTACCTTCTTGTACAACATCCTAACCAGGAGAACAGAGAGAGAAGGGAGCTCTCTCCCACCTTTTTTTTTTTTTTTTTTTTTTTTTTTTTTTTTGAGAGAGAGTCTCACTCTGTTGACCGGGTTAGAGTGCTATGGCATCGCCTAGCTCACAGCAACCTCAAACTCCTGGGCTCAAGCAATCCTGCTGCCTCAGCCTCCCAAGTAGCTGGGACTATAGGCATGCACCACCATGCCCGGCTAAGTTTTTCTATTTTTAGTTGTTGGCTAATTTCTTTCTATTTTTAGTAGAGATGGGGTCTCACTCTTGCTCAGGCAGGTCTTGAACTCCTGACCTCGAGTGACCCGCCCACCTCGGCCTCCCAGAGTGGTAGGATTACAGGCGTGAGCCACCGCACTGGCCTCTCACACCTTTTCTTACAGGGGCAGCAACCCCTTTGATGAGAGCTCCACCCTCATGACCTAATTACCTGCCAACGCCTCCGCCTCTAGTGTCATCGCCTTGAGAATTAGGCTTCCACATCTGAGTTTTGGAGAGACACATTCCACAGAACCCACACTGAAAGGAAACTGTAACGCTGGTAATATCTTTCAGAAGAGACTAGTGAACGTTAATCAACTTTCAATAAAAAATCTAAACATCACAGAAATATGTCTCAAGCACACACACGTTATATATCTACATGCTGGGAATGATAATTGTCTGCGTGTGCACAAACACACTCGTGTATAACTACTTAAATGGGCACATTTCTAATGTAGAGTTCACATATATAATCAGATACAAAATCCTTTCTGGGTTGACGCAGCCACTGAATTTCTTCATATGCGTTCCCCGGAATGGCGCTGAGGAGCGGGCCGCGTGGGGGCTGGGTGCAGTAGCTCTCTTTGTTTGTCACAAACAGAAGAGTCACCGAGGTTTGATTACTGTTGCTCTACAGGGAGCAGTGGGCCCAGTGGCTCATGCCTGCACGCTGGGAGGCTCAGGTGGGCGGCTTGTTTGAGCTCAGGAGTTCGAGACCAGCCTGAGCAAGAGCAAGACCCCGTCTCTACTAAAAAATAGAAAGAATTTAGCTGGAAAACTAAAATATATATATATATATATATATATATATATATATATATATATATATATGTATATATATATATATATGTAAAATTAGCCGGGCATGGTGGTGTATGCCTGTAGTCCCGGCTACTCGGGAGGCTGAGGCAGGAGGATTGCTTGAGCCCAGGAGTTTGAGGTTGCTGTGAGCTAGGCTGGTAACCCAGGCAACAGAGGGAGACTCTGTCTCAAAAGGGAGAGTTGGGAATAATGTTGGCTTCCATGAAGAATTATGTGTTGTATAAGCAACTCTATCCGTTTTAATCTTGGACATATTTATTCATTTTACTGAACAATCTTCTTTATCAATAGAAACATGTCCTGGCATAGGTAGACACTCACAGACAAGGGTTCCTATCCCGGCCTTGGTGCCTTTCTTCACACCAGTTCCCCGCTTGGGCCGATGCTTCAAGGCATCCATCCTATTGAGCAATTACTGAGCACCTCCTGTGCTGCAGAGATGGGACAGCTAGCAAGACGGATAGGGTGTCTTTCATGGAGTATGGGAGGGAGTGAGAGAGAAGAGAGGCAGTGAGAGCCAATAAGAGATGACAAACACGGAACAAACACACATTATAACTTCAGACAGGGCTAAGCACAGTGACAGTGACTTTAAAGCCCCCTCCCTCCCCATCCTATACCTGCCTCCTCCCCATCGTTCCAACTATTAAAGACAGTGCTCCTACACACATCAGGATATCCCACTTCTTCCTCCTGGGGACCCACCCATCAGGATAGCCCACTTCCTCCCCCTGGGGACCCACCCATCCTGGATAGCCCACTTCCTCCTCCTGGGGACCCACCCATTTTGGATAACCCACTTCCTCCTCCTGGGGACCCACCCATTTTGGATAACCCACTTCCTCCTCCTGGGGACCCACCCATCCTGGATAACCCACTTCCTCCTCCTGGGGACCCACCAATCAGGATGGCCCACTTCCTCCTCCCGGGGACCCACCCATCATGGATAGCCCACTTCCCCCTCCCAGGGAACCACCCATCCTGGCTAGCCCACTTCCTCCTCCTGGGGACCCACCCATCAGGATAGCCCACTTCCTCCTCCTGGGGACCCACCCATCAGGATAGCCCACTTCCTCCTCCTGGGGACCCACCCATTCTGGATAGCCCACTTCCCTCTCCTGGGGACCTACCAATCAGGATAGCCCACTTCCTCCTCCTGGAGACCGACCCATCCTGGATAGCCCACTTCCTCCTCCTGGAGACCCACCCATTTTGGATAGCCCACTTCCTCCTCCTGCGGACCCACCCATCAGGATAGCCCCTTTCCTCCTCCTGGGGACCCACCCATCCTGGATAGCCCACTTTCTCCTCCTCTGGACCCACCCATCACGATAGCCCACTTCCTCCTTCTCGGTACCCACCCATCAGGATAACCCACTTCCTCTTCCTGGGGACCCACCCATCCTGGATAGCCCACTTCCTCCTCCTGGGGACCCACCCATCATTGATAACCCACTTTTTCCTCCTGGGGACCCACCCATCCTGGATAGCCCACTTCCTCCTCCTGGAGACCCACCCATCAGGATAGCCCACTTCCTCCTACTGGGGACCCACCCATCCTAGATAGCCCACTTCCTCCTCCTAGGGACCCACCCATCATGGATAGGCTACTTCCTCCTCCCGGGGACCCACCCATCCTGGATAGCCCACTTCCTCCTCCTGGGGACCCACCCATCCTGGATAGCCCACTTCCTCCTCCTGGGGACCCACACATCAGGATAGCCCACTTCCTCCTCATGGGGACCCACCCATCCTGGATAGCCCACTTTCTCTTCCTGGGGACCAACCCATCATGGATAGCCCACTTCCTCCTCCTGGGGACCCACCCATTTTGGATAGCCCACTTCCTCCTCCTGGGGACCCACCCATCAGGATAGCCCACTTCCTCCTCCTGGGGACCCACCCATCAGGATAGCCCACTTCCTCCTCCTGGGGACACACCCATCAGGATAGCCCACTTCCTCCTCCTGGGGACCCACCCATCAGGATAGCCCACTTCCTCCTCCTGGGGACCCACCCATCCTGGATAGCCCACTTCTTCCTCCTGCGGACCCACCCATCAGGATAGCCCACTTCCTCCTCATGGGGACCCACCCATCCTGGATAACCCACTTCCTCCTCCTGGAGACCCACCCATCCTGGATAGCACACTTCTTCACCTGGGGACCCACCCATCAGGATAGCCCACTTCCTCCTCCTGGGGACCCACCCATCATGGATAGGCTACTTCCTCCTCCCGGGGACCCACCCATCCTGGATAGCCCACTTCCTCCTCCTGGGGACCCACCCATCCTGGATAGCCCACTTCCTCCTCCTGGGGACCCACACATCAGGATAGCCCACTTCCTCCTCCTGGGGACCCACCCATCAGGATAGTCCACTTTCTCTTCCTGGGGACCGACCCATCATGGATAGCCCACTTCCTCCTCCCGGGGACCCACCCATTTTGGATAGCCCACTTTCTCCTCCTGGGGACCCACCCATCCTGGATAGACCACTTCCTCCTCCTGGGGACCCACCCATCAGGATAGCCCACTTCCTCCTCCTGGAGACCTACCCACCCTGGATAGCCCACTTCCTCCTCCTGGAGACCCACCCATCAGGATAGCCCACTTCCTCCTCCTGGGGACACACCCACCCTGGATAGCCCACTTCCTCCTCCTGGGGACCCACCCATCAGGATATCCCACTTCCTCCTCCTGGGGACACACCCATCAGGATAGCCCACTTCTCCTCCTGGGGACCCACCCATCCTGGATAGCCCACTTCCTCCTCCTGGGGACCCACCCATCCTGGATAGCCCACTTCCTCCTCCTGGGGACCCACCCACCCTGGATAGCCCACTTCCTCCTCCTGGAGACCCACCCATCAGGATAGCCCACATCCTCCTACTGGGGACCCACCCATCCTCAATAACCCACTTTCTCCTCCTCGGGACCCACACATCACGATAGCCCACTTCCTCCTCCTGGGGACTCACCCATCAGGATAGCCCACTTCCTCCTCCTGGGGACCCACCCATCAGGATAGCTCACTTCCTCTTCCTGGGGACCCACCCATCCTGGATAGCCCACTTCCTCCTCCTGGGGACCCACCCATCCTGGATAGCCCACTTTCTCCTCCTGGGGACCCACCCACCCTGGATAGCCCACTTCCTCCTCCTGGAGACCCACCCATCAGGATAGCCCACATCCTCCTACTGGGGACCCACCCATCCTCAATAACCCACTTTCTCCTCCTCGGGACCCACCCATCAGGATAGCCCACTTCCTCCTCCTGGGGACCCACCCATCAGGATAGCCCACTTCCTCCTCCTGGGGACCCACCCATCCTGGATAGCCCACTTCCTCCTCCTGGGGACCCACCCATCAGAATAGCCCACTTCCTCCTCCTGGGGACCCATCCATCAGGTTAACCCACTTCCTCCTCCTGGGGATCCACCCATCAGGATAGCCCACTTCCTCCTCCTGGGGGCCCACCCATCAGGATAGCCCACTTCCTCCTCCTGGGGGCCCACACATTAAGATAGCCCACTTCCTCCTCCTGGAGACCCACCCATCCTGGATAGCCCACTTCCTCCTCCTGGGGACCCACCCATCCTGCATAGCCCACTTCCTCCTCCTCTGGACCCACCCATCCTGGATAACCCACTTCCTCCTCCTGTTACCCACCCAGCAGGATAGCCCACTTCCTCCTCCTGGAGACCCACCCATCCTGGATAGTCCACTTCCTCCTCCTGGAGACCCCCACCCATCCTGGATATTCCACTTTCTTCTCCTGGGGACCCACCCATCCTGGATAACCCACTCTCTCCTCCTCTGGACCCACCCATCCTGGATAGCCCACTTCCTCCTTCTGGGTACCCACCCATCAGGATAACCCACTTCCTCTTCCTAGGGACCCACCCATCCTGGATAACCCACTTCCTCCTCTTGGGGACCCACCCATCCTTGATAACCCACTTTCTCCTCCTGGGGACCTACCCATCCTGGATAGCCCACTTCCTCCTTCTGGGGACCCACCCATCAGGATAGCCCACTTCCTCCTCCTGGGACCCACCCATCCTGGATAGCCCACTTCCTCCTCCTGGGGACCCACCCATCCTGGATAGCACACTTCCCTCTTCTGGGGACCCACCCATCTTGCCTCCGCTTCCCTCCTGCCGCTCCGTTGTTTGCCCGTCTTATCTTCCCCACCAGGATCCGGGCCTCTTTGGAGTAAAGGTCAGCCAGGTTTCCTTAATGATTCCTTAGTTGTAATTCCTGGCACGTGTTCTGTTTTTGCTCTTCATCATAACCCCCGAGACAGCACAAAACATCCAATAAATGCCAGTTTTACCAAATGTGTATGCCTTTAAAATTTGCATTCTTTCCAATGAATCTATTGCCGTGAGAAAAATTAATTTGGAAGATGCAGCATAGAGCATATTCAATACATGCCAATTAACTGAATGGCTCTGTTTGAGGACCGAAGTAGCCTGACGGTAGGCACTTAACAGTAGCTTGTCTATAACTGTATCATGTGGACTTGAGGCTTCTTAGAAATCATTGTGTTGATGTGATCACAATCTTCTACAGAGGTTTTAGGGCGTCCTGGTTACAGCCATGTTCCATGGTTCTAATCTGGTAGCTGTCACCCAGTGTACCATTTTAAAAATTATTATTACAACTTAGGATTCCCATATAAGTGATGTGAGAAATTGAATGGAACTGTGCAGTAGAGTTAAGAGGCGAGTTCAGGGCTACCAAAGAAAGATATTTTTCAGAACCCAGAGAACTTGTTTCTACAAAGAGTTAGAACAGTGAATTGTTTATTTGCCTCTCAGGCACTATCAGTCCTGAGGAAAACAGAGGAAAAGCTCTTGGCATTTCAATAATAAGGAGCTTTTTAAATTATTATTTCAGAATATTATGTGGATACAAACGTTAAGGTTACATACATTGCCCTTGTCTTCCCTTCCCCCTCAGGACATAACTTCAAGCATGTCCATCCCCCAGACTGTGCAAATCGCACTCACTATGCATGTAAATACCCGTCCCCTCCTCCTCCCTCCCACCTGTCCCACACCAACAAATGTTTGCATCTACCCAAAAGAGCATAAGACATTCTATGATAAACACATCTGCACCGGAATGTTTATGGCAGCACAATTCACTATTGCAAGGACGTGGAAACAACCCAAGTGCCTGTCAATTCATGACTGAATTATTAAAATTTGGTATATGTTCACAATGGAATATTACTCAATTCTAAGAAACGACAGCAAGCTAGCACGGCTTATATTATCCTGGATTGAGCTTAAACCCATTATCCAAAGTGAGGAGACACAAGATCAGGAAAATGGGCTCCACTCGTACTCACCATCAAATCTGTACTGACTGATTAACACTACGGTGCTCAAATGGTGGTGGTGTTCACCAGGGATTCGGGGGTAGAGGGGGTAGTCCCACATCTGAGGCATGCGGTGAGCATTGTGGAGGGGAAGGGCATACCTCTAACCCTTGCTAGGGAGAGGCAAAGATATAAAATATAACCAAAATGTTAAGAAAAAAAGGAAAAGGCCGGGCGCAGTGGCTCACGCCTGTAATCCTAGCACTCTGGGAGGCAGAAGCAGGCAGATTGCTTGAGGTCAGGAGTTTGAAACCAGCCTGAGCAAGAGCGAGATCCTGTCTCTACTATAAATAGAAAGAAATTATTTGGCCAACTAGTATATATAGAAAAAATTAGCCAGGCATGGTGGTGCATGCCTGTAGTCCCAGCTACTCGGGAGGCTGAGGCAGGAGGATCGCTTGAGCCCAGGAGTTTGAGGTTGCTGTGAGCTAGGCTGATGCCACGGCACTCACTCTAGCCTGGGCAACACAGCGAGACTCTGTCAAAAAAAAGAAGGAGAGGAGAGGAGAGGGGAGGGGAGGGGAGGGGAGGGGAGGGGAGGGGAGGGGAGGAGAGGAGAGGAGAGGAGAGGAGAGGAGAGGAGAGGAGAGGAGAGGAGAGGAGAGGAGAGGAGAGGAGAGGAGAGGAGAGGAGAGGAGAGGAGAGGAGAGGAGAGGAGAGGAGAGGAGAGGAGAGAGCTTTTTAAGGTGACTAAGGACTCATCTGCATGATCTTTATATCTTTGAGTTTATACAGGCCAGATAACTAACCCAGAGCTTTGAACGTTAATGAGAAAATGCCTCCTATTTTTGTGTTATAGCAGTTATAGTAGAACCATGCTGAAAGTTCTATTAGGCATTAGATGATCAGATTTGGATTTTTTTTAAGTAGCACCAAAGGGTGCTAATTTATTTATCTATTTATTCATTTTTAGAGATGAGTCTCGCTCTGTCACCCAATCTGCAGTACAGTGGCACCATCATAGCTCACTGTAACTTAAACTCCTGGGCTCAAGGGATCTTTCTGTCTCAGCTTCCCAAGTAGGTGGGACTACAGGCATGCGCCACCATGTCCGGCTAATTTTTTAAGTTTTTATTTAGAGAAAGGTTCTTGCTATGTTGCCCAGGCTGGTCTCAAACTCCTGGCCTCAAGAAATCCTCCTGCCTAGGCCTCCCAAAGTACTAGGATTACAGGCCTGATCCACAGGGCCCCACCCAGAATTGGATTTTATTAAGAGTTACATCTAAAAACCGTAGGAGGCCTACATGTCTTTACGGCTGGCTTATGTGCTCCTCTGCGCTCCTTGGTGATTTTCCTCAAGCACAGACAGTTCTGGGAGCAGAACTTAACTCCGGAGTCTTGCCTTTCTCTTTCAAGGCAGAATCCAAAAGAGCACAGGAAGGCCACAAATTGAATGAAGTGTGTAGGAAGACTGAGGTCTTCTGCAAAATAACCAACACATATCTGCTATGTTTTGTAGCCATAGACTTGTTTTTTAGGTAAATTTAGGAAATGAGTGGCAAAAGTTATTTTCTATTTTTATTTTGCTAATGGAAAACCTGAACCAGAAATATGCTGAATTAGTGAAACTCAGTAGAAACATTTTATTAGGGGTAAAGCAATGGGCCTTTCTTGAATTTCTAGATGAGATCTCATTATTAAAGGACAAAAAAGAGTCGAAAAATATTAATAAGGTATAGAAACTTGGATTAATAGAGGGCAAGTCCTGTTTTACCATTGTGGTACTCATTATTCCTAAAATCTAAAATAAGTACTATTTATTGAGCACATACCAGCTAATATACTAGCTGTTTCACATAATTTTCTAATTTCATTCTCCCAATACTATGTGATAAGTATCATTAGCCCACATTAGACAGGGAAATTAAGGCTTAGAAATTTAAAGTAATTTGCTTAAATTCTTATAGGTTGTAAGTTGAAGAGCCAGGATTGGAAACCAAATATGTATGACTTTAAAACTTGCATTCTTTCCAGAGTGTTCATTGCCTTGGGAAAATTATTTTCAAAGATCAAACAACACCCAGCCTCCCTTATTTAAAAAAATTCTTTAAAGAATAAGACTGACGCTGCACTTTGTGCTGAGCTACCAGAAATTTTTTAATGCGTTAACTCATAGTAATAATTTTTAATTTAAATGAGTTTAACTTATTTAACTTAATTAGTTTGCATGATCAAGTCTAAGCTCATTTTTTAGGAAAGAGATCTGCTAAGTGCAAGCACATCTCATTGGTCTTTCTAACCTCATCATAGTTTTTAAGTCCAAAACGACAGCCCACAGTGAGAATTCAAACACGTGTTGCGCTAGGAAGCAGGAGAGGCAGGTTCTGAAGGATCACATAACAAGTATTGCAGTGGAGACTCAAAACTCTGCCCAATATCAACATCAAATGAAGTTTTACAAGAACAGATGACCTTCGGGAGGTAGGGAAGGAAAAAAGAGAGGGCTGATGGGAAGGGATAGAAATTCAGGGCCTGAAACAGGGGACACTCTGTTGAGAACTGTGCCAAATTATCTTAAGACCATCACAAAATAAACTGAGGCTATTTCCTCAAAAGTCATTCAACA
Source organism: Microcebus murinus (assembly GCF_040939455.1). Taxonomy (NCBI): domain Eukaryota; kingdom Metazoa; phylum Chordata; class Mammalia; order Primates; family Cheirogaleidae; genus Microcebus; species Microcebus murinus. The sequence continues at coordinate 18,012,341 of NC_134130.1, forward strand.
GGAGCATGGTAAACATTTCGTACCATATCTGGGTGTTATTTGATTCACTCTCGGAATGATCACCTACGTGATTTTCTGCAAATCCTGTTATATCACCCCTGGCTATAACATTCCTTGTTTTTCATGAACATGATTAGAGTTTCAGGCGCCTCTTTGAGACGAGCACAATCTCAGGTCCGTACAATTACCTGGATAGGTCTCATGGTGCAGCATCTCCCACCCAACTGTTTCGTTAGGGTTCCGAATCATTTGTTCTCTACTGCTTCCCACTTCTTAAATTAGGTGGGGAAGGGAGAAGAAAAGGGGAAGATAGAGGAAAATATTAGCCTCACCAAAAAAACCCCCAGCAATATTAACCCTTTGCACTCGGATGTCGAGTGTGACTCTACACGGTTAGCAAAAATTATACAGATTAAAATTACTCTTTGAATGTACCAATAATTTGAAATATTAAAAATCCAAATAAATGAGTTTGTATGAAAAGAAACTCCAGTTTTTTATTCTACTGCTGCACTTTGTAAAATTTGGGGTATTTAAAAAATTAAATCCCGAGTAGAATAAAGGAATCAGGAAAAAAGCAAGCAAGTACAAAGGGTTAAGAGCAACTCAGAATTGGCTCTTAAACTATCGAATTATATAATAAAATTTTTCCCTATAATTTACAAGTCCCATTTCCTTTCTGTGTGTGCGCGCGCGCTCGTGTGTGTGAGAAGAGGTGTGTTTGATCCTCTTCTCTGCCTCGAGCATTGTTTTTGCAAATGGAGAGTAGCAGAAACGGAGCGGGGAGCGTGGTGACGCGGGCGGCCGCTTCTTTCCGGTTACCTTGCAGTTTCTGGCTGTACTCGGTCCTGTCGGACTGGCTCCTCCTCAAGGCTCCAGAGCGGTCCCGGGGAGCGCTGCCCTCCACCGCAGTGTCCGTCTTCCTTCTCTCCAGCGTGCAGAGCCTGGGCCTCGGGAAGCTCAGGTTCTTCCTCTTGGCGCCCAGGTGCTCTCTGCCAGGGCTCTCCTCGGGCTCCATCTGAGGCGAAGACAGGCTGCAGAGGCGGCTGGTCGCTAAGGTGCCCAGGCCAGGTTGGGGCCGCTGGAGGGCCCGCTTTAACTGCCCCTTTCAAGTCGACTGCTTCACTCCGGGTTACGGCTGTGCCTGCCACCTCTCTGGGAGTCCCAGAGCTCCACCCTATGAGGTCATTCTTTTTATTCCTAGAACCCAACAGGGAAGCTGCCACCTGTTACCTGAGAGACTTGCGGCACAGAGCTAGGCAAAGCAGGGCCCCTGCGGTCACCTGCTGCTGCAGCAAACAAAACTCCTTTGTGCGGGCGCGGCTGGGGGTTGGGGAAAAGGAGAGTGAGCAAGGCGAGGCCGAGGAGGTCCACATCCGCACCTGCGGCCTGTGGCTCCGTGTGTGCCCGTGCGTGTGCGTCGCTGCCCGGTCGCTGCCCTGCGGCCTGCTGCCTGGCGGCAGGCCGGGCTTCCGCGTGGCCTTTGGCCGGAGTCCCTCGCCTGTGACCCTCAGAGTCGGTGCAGGGCTGGGAGAATTGCATTGCATCCAAGAGTGAGTGCGAGTCCTGTGAGCGATGACTGGCGCTCGGTCCCGCAGCCACCTCGCGCGCTCAGAGGCTGCTGAAGCGCGCTGGCCGAGCCGCCCCGCGCTCCGGACGCGCGCCCAGGCCCGGCGCCCGCCCGTGTCACTGCCCACACCGCCTGGCCTGGCGTCGCTCCCTTCGTGGCCCCATCCTGCCCTTCTGCGTTCTGGTCCTTAGGAGGACGAGCACTGTGCCAGGGCTTGATTTCTGCAGGACGTTTTCACGGCTCGCTCCACAGGTGTGGTGCCAGGAACGGGCAGGTCCCCTCGGGAACGCAGAGGAGGGAAGAGGCTCGAGACCCAAGAGACCCACGGAGAGTGGAAGGACAGGGGCGAGGAGGGGGAAGAGAAGGGCAAGTAGCGATGGGCCTTTCATTAATTTTTTTTGAAGTTGTTTTTCCTCGTATTTACTGCGCTCTCTCACGGGGGGGGGGGGGGGGGCTCTCAGAAGCTCTGGGAAGGTGCTGAGGGCCTGCGTGCCGGTGAACAGGAGAGACCCTGCGGAGCCCAACGGAGTCTCCTCTGTCCTAAAGGCCCACCCGAAACGCCTGTTCCACAAGATTTATAAGTGAGGACAAAGAGACAAAAACCATTTTCCCAACTCAGGATGTGTGGGCTAAATACAATTTGCATAATTATCTTAAAAGATGAATGACAAATCTTCACTCACTATAGAGATATCTATATATAGCTTGGCATAGTGAATGGCTTTTATTTAATATAATTGACAGTCATTTTTAAAAAAAATCTTCCCAAGCATTTAACAACTACTTTCAAAGGCATATTTACCTCTAAGATGTAAAAAGAGCTTTTTTGATTTATGTTAAAAAATCTCAATTGTTTTCTAATATATATGTGTGTATGTAGGCATATATACACACATACATGTATTTTTCACCTGGTAACTACCAGAGATATATTATTTATAGTACCACTGCAAAATTATGCAATTAAAACTACAGAATTTATGGGAAATAAGAGGTTTAGAGACATAGCACTCAGAAACTTTGTCAGTGGTCCATAAAAAACAGATAGAAAACTAATACAAATGGCAGCATGGTTTTACACATGATAAATGTTTAAGAAATACATAACTACTACAGTAAATATGACCCTTTATCTTGAAAAAGACCTGGCATTTGCTTGTGGAAGGGGGCCTCAGGCCACAGCTGATGAGTCATTGTGAGATGGTGGGAGATGCATTATTTGAAATCAGAGGGAAATGCACAGCACCGGCCTGGATGGGTATAGCTCACAGCACAGGCAGTAAACTGAGGCCACAGGCGATATTTGAGGGTGTGTGGGGTTCTGCGTATTCTTACGTGGCTCAGGTCATCTGGATACGGTGTTCTGCATTCGCACAAAAGCAAATATGAAATTGTGTTATGTTCAGTTTCCTAATTTATCAATATTGTTAAAGTCATTTTTCAAAACAAGCATCATGGCAAAACTTATTGTAGTAGCTGTATTATATAGTCCTGCATTGCTTAACAACGGGGATACGCTCTGAGAAATGCATCCTTCAGCAGTGTTGTCATCGTGGGAACATCATGGAGTGCTGTTACACACGAGGCCAGGCGGCAGGGCCTGTACACATCCAGGCCTTGGGGAACAGGCCATCGCCCCAGTAGGTTACTGCTCCGAATATTGCAGGTAAACGGAACACAATGACAGTGTCTTAGTCCATTTCACCTCGCTGTAAAGGAAATATCTGAGCCTGAGTAATTTATAAACAGAAGAGCTTTATTCAGCTCCTGGTTCTGCAGGCTGTAGGAGAAGCTTGGTGCCCACATCCGAGGAGGCGCGAGCGAGAGGAAGGAAGCAGCCAGGCTCCTCCAGCCAGCAGCTCTCGCCGCTGGGCATGGGGGACTGTCCCCAGACGCTTTCTGCTGCCCGCCTCCAACGCCGGAGATCAGATTTTCACATGAGATTTGGAGGATTCAAACATCCAAACCACAGCAGGAAGTATCTGTAGCTAAAGGTAGGAAAGGGATGGTAAAAATACAATGTTGCAATCTTACGAGACCACCGTATTCGCAGAGGTTGACTGAAACATTGTCACTAGGCACAACTGTATTTTTCACTTTTTCACTATACATCACATAGCTGCTGTGAGCTCAGTGGTAAATATATATTTTATTTATTCACAACAGTTTCTGGGTAAACTTTAAAAATAATAAATACTTTCAAACCTACGTTGTATTCAATGAATGAGTGAGGCAGACACTGTTACTTACTAAGTCTTTGTTCCTGCCACCTCCTACCCCTCTGCCATTCCTTGCCTACAGAACCCTTATTTTGTTCTAGACAGTATGAGGCTTGGCCAATCAATGGTAATTTTGTTTTCTATTTTTCTAACTCCCTCGCTGCCAGAGGTGGACATGTAACCCCAGTCCTGGCAAATGGGACCTCAATAGCAGTCTGGTAAAATAAGAGGTAGGGTATTGATTCTGGGAAAGGTTTTGCTTCTCCAATAAAAGGGGCAGTCGCAGGCCGGGCGCCATGGCTCATGCCTGTCATCATAGCACTCTGGGAGGCTGAGGCGGGTGGATCGCTCAAGGTCAGGAGTTTGAAACCAGCCTGAGCAAGAGCGAGACCCTGTCTCTACTAAAAATAGAAACAAATTAATTGGCCAACTAAAAATATATAGAAAAAATTAGCTGGGCATGGTGGCGCATGCCTGTAGTCCCACTACTCGGGAGGCTGAGGCAGGAGGATCACTTGAGCCCAGGAGTTTGAGGTTGCTGTGAGCTAGGCTAATGCAACGGCACTCTAGCCCAGACAACAGAGTGAGAGTCGTCTCAAAAAAGGGGGGGGGCAGCCGCAGCTGGCTTCAATCTTCCCTCCCTTTCTAGACTTGGTATAATGCAAAGAGTGGTCACAGCTGTCCTGTGTTCAGGAGAAAAGACCAGGAGATCCATGGGCTCCAATACCGTTGAGATACAACGACCAACACCTGCAGCCATCCATGCTGAGACTGCTTGCCATAAGGGTCAAATAAACCTCCCTCGGCTAAGCCATTGTTGGCTGGAATTCTTGTGAATACATTTCTAACAGACTTAACGATGCTCGGTATACATATAGATTCATGATTCTCTTGCTTAATTCCTTGGCATTTCTTAAGCCAGTGTGTTTAGAATCACAAGCATAAAATATGATTTCATTCTGGTAAAAATAAGAACAGCCAGGCCAGAGACATTTTGAGTGTTTTGGGGCATCTCATTAGAGAATAAGCAACACTGGAGGAACGAGACCTCTCAGCTGTCTGTTTTATGTTTTTTTGGCAAAGATGCAAAAACATTTTCAATACAGGGAGTTTATATGAATAAAATTTTGATATTAAGACATTTAAATATATTTTATTTGGAGTAGGAAACAAGCGGTTCGTGGTTCATTACTAGGAAGAGCACTAGACAGTGACTCCATGACAGTTTGAGTCATGGCTATGATGTAAGGCAGCTTCATGACATTACAACTGACACAACCTCTCTAGGTCCCATTGTCATCATCTGTAAAACATAATGGAAAGTTGGCCATTTGTGCTATTCATCGAATACTTTTGGTTCTCCATTTAGGCACATGGAAATATTACACTGCCCTGCATCCTTTCAATTTATGTGTGGCCATGTAACTTGCTTTGGCCAAAGAAATTAATTAAAAGTGATGTATGTTACTTTAGGGGAAAGTATTAAGAACACAGTATATGTTTTTCCGTACCTTTCTTTCCTTCATTGATGGGAGCGACAGAATTCCAGGCACTGGCTGCTCCACTAGCTGAACCCTGGAATGGGGCGGGCTCAGAGCAGAGCCCTCAGACATCACATGATGATTGTGTGGTTTGAGCATGAAAGAGTCCTTTGTCACTTTAGGCTGCTGAGATGTGGGGCTTTTTATTACTATAGCATAACCTAGACTATACTTAGTAATGCAGGATATAGATTAAATGATACATACATCTTTTTCAAGTCTAGCATTATGTGATTTCAGGATTCTACGACCCCAGGTGCTATTAGGTTGTAGAACTCACAATTCCAAAACAGAAATCGCAGGAACTGGATTAGAGGAGGGAGAGAAAAAGTTAGGCAATTATTATGGGAGTAAATGCTTGGACTAGAATGTGGTGGTGGGCATGGAGAAAAGTTGATGAATTCAAAATACCTTTTATAAAAGTTGAACTGACAGAATGGGTAGGTGGTTTGATTGAGAGGGATGAGTAAATGATGAATGACAGATGAAGTCTAGGTTTTCAATTATTGAATAAGTGGGAGGATATTAGTGCTTTGTGCTAATATAGTAAGAAACAAGGACAGAGAACGAGTAAGTTTGTTGGGATTGTCAACAATTCTATTTCGGATACATTGGGGAAGTGCCTGCAAGAGATGGAATGGAAATGTCAGGTAAGCTTTGGATTTATAAATTTGGAGTTTCTATTCAGATTTTAGATGAAAAACTGCAGCCATCAGAATATACATATTCTTGAAGGCCATGGATTGACGAGGTCATCTAAGAAGAAAACATATCCAGAAGAGGGAGCAACATCAAGCCCAAGAGAACTCTAAATTTAGAAGTGAGTTCGGAAGAAAACACAGCAAAGATGACAGAGGACAGAGACCACTGCGATAGGAGAAAAGCAACAGGGTGCGACGTCCCAAAAGTCTAGACAAGATTTTCCAAAAGGAAGGGGTCGTCAGTCAGCCAAGAGGCCAAATAAAATGAAAATTGAAAGCAGCTCTTTTAAGTTGGCACAATGTTGATCACCTGGCCGGCTTTCCAAAGGAGTTTCAGTGAAGTGTCAGAGGTGGAAGCCGGAAGGGAAGGGATTTCATTAAGGGGATAAGAATTTTGAAATACGTGGGAATAGAACTTCTGAGAACATTTGCAATAATTTATTATTATTCAGCAATTACTATATGTAAGGATTATACCAAGGATAAATAGCAAGAAAGGTATAATACTACAAATAATATACGAAGACAGGTTAATACTACAGTATAATACTACAAATACTATGAAGACAGGTTCAGGGAAGTTAAGTAATTTTCCCAACATCACACAGATAGTAAAGGATAAAGTCAGAACTCGAATTCAGGCCCCTCTTGCAGGAGAGCCTGTGGTCTCGGCCATGCTGCCGCATGCCACGTGCCTGGCAAGCTGTGTGACATGTAGCAAGTGTGCAGTGAATGGACTCTTCTTTTCTCCACTAAATACACCTAGGAACAATCCCCCTCACCTTTCCTTTATTCTTTGTGGTGAGTTTCAGGGGTTTGAAATTTTATCAAGCATCTCAAGTGATGTTCGTGCATAGTTCAACTTGGAAAATTCCTACAAACATTCTCCCTGTCTCTGGTGTCTCTCTGCTCCAATTCCTTTTGCCCAATGTCTCTCAAATTTCCTTTCTAAACTATAAATCAGATCATGTCATTCTCCAGATTTTAAAAAAAAGCTTGATGGATTATTTCCCACTGCATGTAGAAAGAAATCCAAATGCTCTTTAGTCCTCAGACGTTCAGGTTTCATTTTCAAGTACTTACCGTTCTAGTTATTAACTCCTGAATAACAAATTGGAAATATTAAAACTTAGTTACTTAAAGCAATGATTATCTTTGTCTCAGTGCTCACAGTTTCTGTGGATCAGGAATTTGGGAATGGCTCAGCGAAGCAGTTCCAACGTGGGTCTGTCACATAGTTCTTGGCAGATGTTGGCTGGAGCTGGAGCAGCTGTGGGTCCATCAGGCTCCTTCTTCCCTTCGCAGTTTCAGGGCCTCTGTCTTTAATCTCTTCCTGGGACCGAGTCTGGGCCGCCTCCATCGCAGAGCACCTTGAGGGAAGTCAGACACTTGCAATAGCGGCTCAGGTCTCCAAAAAGGAGCGTGCTAGGAGACCCAGGCAGGTAGCCTATCCCGTTTTATGGCCCATCCTGTGAAGCCACATGTCACCACTTCCACCATGGTCCCAAAGGTGGCCTTCTCAACGGGAACACAGATCCTACTCAACAAAAAGAGTATCAGAATCACATTACAAGGAGAGCATACGGAATGGGGGAGATTGCTGTGGCTATCTTTGGAAAATACAATCCGACTTACATACTCATTATATTCTCTGTATTCTGTTTTCTTTTGAGATTGGTTTCATTCACGCTGTTTCTTATACATGGAATTGCCTTCCTCATCTTGGTGAAATCCTACACATCATTCAAGATATAGCTGAAATGTCCCCTCCTCTGTGACATTTTCCTTCTGTCTCCTGAGAACAATTGCTCCCTCCCACCTCTGAAATTACAGGTCAGCATACCTCTGTCATAATAGAGGGAGCTCTGGTTTTCAGTGACTACCGTTAGATTGTGAGCTCAAGATCTTTGCCTTTGAAACCCTCGAGACTAGCAATCTGAGCTCAATAAATGCTATTGTTGGGAGTCAGGCACAAGAGCTTACAATCATGTGCAGCCTACCAATTTGTGGGGACAGGCTTAGCTACAGATTTTTTTCCCCTCTCTATGATTAATACCTTCTTTCCTGGAAAGGAAGAATATAGATCTGGAAACAAAAGAGAAAATCAGAGAGTATTATTTCCTCAAGGATGAGGTCATTAATGCATTTGTGAGATGACCATAAAGCCAACTTTGAGAGCTCCCTATTCACCTATAAATTGTTCATAGTGGCCCTGCTATCTTGTAGCTGTGTTTTTATATTCACGGCTGTGCTTCCTGATAGCAACAATTTCAGTTAATGCACTGACCACACAGCAGCATAATCCTGTCAGCAAACAATGGATGGGAGCTGAGGATGGGAAAGAGGTAAACCTTCTAATGTTTTTATCCTCTTGACAGAAGTAATGTTACCAATGACTTATGGTAGTATTTGGGCCTTTGTCTCAGCTATAATGAATCATCCATTACAAGGTTTTCAAGATTGTCAGGAGGGAAATTTATCTTGGGAAGGGAAAGAATCTTTGCAAATGCATGGGATGGCCTGGCTATGATCAAAACCAGCCTCCTAAGCAAGAAAAGTGCCACTGGAATCTTTGAAAACCATCTATTTAATGATGCCACATCACTGGATTCAATTTCTAATAGTTTCTGATTTTTCAAAATTCATTTAACAGTTACTCAACAGAACAACAACTTTGGTCAAAACAATTGATGCAAGAGATGAATTATCCTTATTTTCCAAGAAGTATTCAGAATTTTGTTTGCCCCCTTTGTCCAATTTCTCCCATTTTTATTTCCTAAAATCTGTACCTAATCAATGTTAGATAGCTTCTAAGTATGAGATAGAATTATAGTTAGTTTTAATTTTAATTGTAAGCAGCCAGCTTCCTGCTTCTTTTATTATAAGTATGAATAAACAGAAATATTTATTGAATAGCAAAATCTTAATATTATGGTTGAATATTTAAATATACATGGTCATATTAGTACCATGTTTTACATGCAGGTTTATATGCTGTGGACTCCTAAAATATGACCATCAAATGATCCTTTGTTCTACTTCCAGGCATTATCTTTTGCACTTCACTTGGTTTTCATTTGTGCAGAAACCTATTTGTTGTGAGAGATTGGTATATTGACTCCAAGTAAATGTTTGTGCTTTTTCCCTTGTAGGTGAAAAGCAATAGTTGTAGATGACTAGGAGAAAAAGTGTATTTTTTTTTTTTCTGAAACAGAGTCTCGCTGTATTGTCTAGGCTAGAGTGAGTGCCATGGCGTCAGCCTAGCTCACAGCAACCTCAAACTCCTGGGCTCAAGTGATCCTCCTGCCTCAGCCTCCCAAGTAGCTGGGACTATAGGCATGCACCACCATGCCCAGCTAATTTTTTCTATATATATCGGTTGGCCAACTAATTTCTTTCTATTTATAGTAGAGATGGGGTCTTGCTCTTGCTCAGGCTGGTTTCAAACTCCTGACCTTGAGCAATCCACCCGCCTCGGCCTCCCAGAAAGCTAGGATTACAGGCGTGAGCCATCACGCCTGGCCTGAAAAAGTGTAGTTTTAATAAGTGCAGCAAGGACTCATGTAAATCACTTAAGCCAAGAAGCCTTCTTTATGGCTTAAGTGCCTTTGAAAAGCATATTGACCACTGAACTAATCATGGATCTTAGCTTCCTTAATTCTGAGATTTCCACATGAATTTTCTGATTTCCCTCTTGGTGTGGGATAGACCACTTAGCCTCTCTGACTCAGTTTCTTCACCTTTCAGGGCTGGGAGCTTCAGACTGATTTCAGCATTTTGTAGAGCTGTATTGCTACTCCTTTAGAGAATATGATTAAATCCAAAATTATAGTATCCATGGCAACTATAACTAGGTCAGTTTGTACATGGAGTAACAAATAACAGTGGAGAGTCTGTATCCTTTTCAGATTCAACCATCCTCTATGTTTGCAAAACCTTGCTAGGCTGCTGAAAGTAAGTAGCTTTGCAGGAAAAGGACCTAGTAGAATCCAGGAGAGTTATTTTGTCACTCATTTGTGATCCACATGCTCATAAAACTTCATGCAAATTAGGCAATGTATATGTGATTTTAGTTTGCCCAACATGGATATTTGAATAATGATTTTTAATACTGAAGCCTTATTTCTTTTATAATATTGTGATTAATGTCAAACAAAATTAATACCTAAAGAATTTCTGTAAAAAGCAATTGCAGGGGCATGGAGATACCTTCTTTCCACTTTGGTCCCAGCTGATTTTTTCCTTCAGAGGCACTGTTTTCTTATCGAACCAAGAAAATGTTCATTGTTTCTTCCCATTCACCACTCAAAAATATTTTTATCTGACAGTATATATAACACAATCTGGTGTTTTATAAAATCAATTATATTTATGTACATATAATTTCACATATAGAAATTTCACATAAAGAAATTTGGACAGATACATACATGGGCAGTGGAACTGGAAGAAAGGTGAAGGGAATTTTCCTGTTTTACTTTAAACATTTCTGTATTTAACATTTTAGGATAATTTAGCAGTTATTAAGCTCTTTACAGCACCCGATTCTCCTTCAAGCCACCCAGTCAGAAGAATGTCTTCTCTTCAAATAAATAAGTAGAACAACAGCATTAAGAATAACTACCATTTATTGAGCATCTACTATGTGCCATGCTATCGGCACCTCAGAGGCAAATATTCTGAGGCAAATATTACAATTCTGAGGCAAATATTACAATTCTTGCTTACAGATGCAGAAGTGAGGCTGAATGAAGTTGATTAATTTCACCCTAGATAATCTGGTGGAGCGTAGAATGAGATTCCAGCCCAGGTATGTGAGGATCTAAAACCTATCCCCTTCCCATTAAAGCACATTTTCTTCATAAAAAAAAAGGGTAACTTGTACCTTGCCATTTCTGTAGTTTCTGAGTGATTGATTCAGAAAGAGAATAATGTCTGATTTTCAGAGCCAGTGACTATTGAATTAAAGTTTCAGCTTTAACCTACATATTTAGCATTTTAGGAAATTAAGACCCAAAAAGTATAAGCAATTATGAAAGGTCATCCAGTTGGCTAGTTGCAAATTTAGACTAGAAATCTTTTCCCATTACTACAACTTGTTGTTAATCCAGAAAACAATTTCTCACCTAAGTCACTGTTTCACACTGTGGCATAACTGGCCAGACTCTGAAAAGCAAATAATCCATTTTGTGGGCATTCTTTGTACAACTATTTCGTTCCTTCTTTTTTTCCCCCCTCCTTTTATTTCATTATATTATGGAGGTACAAATATTGTTGGGATTACATATATTGCCCCTGCCGCCCCTCTTCCCCTCTGTGCCAGCGCTTCAAGCGTGTCCAACCCCCAGTTGGTGCGCGCCACACCCATTATGGTTCCTTCTTTCTTTATGGTAATATATATGTGGATTAGGAGTCACCCAGAGGAACCAGAGATAACTAAAAACAAACATGCTGTTTGCTTTTAAATATGCTAAATTTTATCCTGATCTTAGTATAAAAATGTACAAACAAGAAGTGCACATAATTTGGGGTAGGCTTATAAGGCTGTGAATCCAGAATTATAAAGACACAAAGATTTTTTTAAAAGTAGGTGGAGAAAACAGGAGATTTTTGAACAATCATAATAGAGATTTAGTGAGACTATAAATGACAAGAAGGGAGAGACTCTGAACTGGAACTACGCCCACCCAAAAAGAAGAGTTACGCATGAGAATCCTGTAAGCAGACTGGTGAGCACCGTGATTTTTAATCACGTCTTGGGCAGACTATGGGATAGCAGCTTTAACCTAATACCAAGAAAACTGGTCACTACTATTTGCTGTAAAGGTCACTACTATTTGTTAACACAATGGGCTGGGATATCAAAGCAGGCCAATGGATAGACGTACCTGCTCAGCACGAGGTCTCTGGTCAGGCTGTGTGAAAGAATCCCTGCTCTGAGCAGTCCAGCAGAACGAGGGAGGAAGGAGAAATCATTTGTCCAGCCCTCTCCCTTCTCCTGTTTTCCTTTGGCCAAAATTTGCCTCATGGGGAACTAACTTCTCTGTATTTCTGAATTTCATGGCCTTCACTGGTCACCAAGACACATCTAAGATTGGGCCACAAACAGCACATGCACTTGCTATTAAACTGCAGCTAGCCAATGAGCACACATGTGCACAGAGGGAAGAAAACTCAGGGGAAATTAAGCAGGGGGAGGGGGGAGGAGGGTGCAGTGAACACTGTCTGGGTGATGGGCACACTTATAGCCCTAACTCAAGCATTGCAACAGAGACCCGTGTAACCAAAAACATCTGTACCCCCATAATATTTTGAAATTTTAAAAAAGTTAAAAATAAGATTAGGCCACATCTCTCCAAATTTATTCCTAACAACCCAGACTTAGCCACCATCATCTCTGGCCTAGATTAGTTTACTAGTATTCTAATTCTTATTCTTGCTCCGATCTAGGCCCTTACAATTCATTGTTCACAGAAGTGCTAGAATGATCTGTCAGAAATGTGAATTAAATGCTACCAATCCTCTGCTTAAAACCCAATATGATTTTATCTGGCTCCCACCCACGTCTCTAGTTGCATCTCATACCACTCTCTTCCCATATTTGTTTCAATCTGGTGTACCTTAGTGGAAATTTTTTTACTTTTATTTTTATTTATTCTCTTCAGAGGATATGCTCCCTGAACTTGAGAATCCATGTTTCTCATCATGTTTGGGAAAGTCTCCAACATTCGACTATTGCTCCCCCCACGTTCTGCACTTTTCCTTCCTCTAACTCCTATGAGGCACGTGCCAGATCTTCTTACTGTATCCTCTGTCTTACTTTCTGTCTAATTTCTGAAGTATCTGCCAAACTTCTTTGACTTTAGCTTCCAAGCTTACAAATTCTTCGGACATATCTAATTTGCTATTAAATGCATCTATTGAGTTTTCTGTGACTTTTTATTTCTAAAAAATAATTTGACCATTTTCACATCTGCTGGTCTTTCTTTTTAAAATAGGTTTTCACTCTTTTCTCATGTGTTAAATCCTTTTTTACAGCTGTAATAATTTTAAGTTTAGTTATATTTATTCTATCTTGGCTTTTTCTACTATCTGAAGTTCCTAGGTGCAGTGTGTCTGCTCACGTCCACTCTGATGGCTGGTTTCCTGATGTGTTTTATGATTTTAAATTCTAAGCTATTTTTTTTTTCTTTTTGAGACAGAGTCTCTTTCTGTTGCCCAGGCTAGAGTACCATGGTGTCAGCCTAGCTCACAGCAACTTCAAACTCTTGGGCTCAAGCCATCCTCCTGCCTCAGACTCCCAAGTAGCTGGGACTACTGGCATGCGCCACCATGCCCGGCTAATTTTATATATATATATATATACATATATATATATATATATTTTAGTTGTCCAGCTAATTTCTTTCTATTTTCAGTAGAGACAGGGTCTGACTCTTGCTCAGGCTGGTCTCGAACTCCTGACCTTGAGTGATCCTCCTGCCTCGGCCTCCCAGAGTGCTAGGATTATAGGCATGAGCCTCTAAGCTAATTTTTAATGTTTTGTTTTTGTGTCTGTGTTTGTTTCTCTGGCAGAGAGGGTGGATCTGTTGTTGGCATTGGCCTGGCAGTTAAGGTTGGTGAACACAGGAGCCGGGACCCCCCCCCCATGAAGAAAGCGGACTCTATCGTGGGAGGGAGACTCGTGAGTGCCGCTCCCTTGCTCTAGGTCCTGAGAAGTGCAGATCTTGGGCTGCAGGAGACTCTTCTTGGGAGGGTTCTAAACTGAGACCAGGAATGGGGCTGAGGGGAGTCATGTTTTACATAAAAGTGAAACTCCAATTATGGCTACTGCCATGAAAGTCCTTCAATGCAAAGTATATATTAAAAAAAAAACACGAAGTATGTTAATTAAGGCATCCTTCTTTGTGTTAGAGGTATTGTTATTTATCTCATGTGCAACAGGAAAGGCTCTCATTTAAAGGACAGGATATTAAGTGTCTCTACGAAAAAGATTATATTTTATAATTAAGTTAATTTATTTCCCCTCCAGTGTGGAAATTCCCTTGGTTATTGCAAACTCTGGAACACTGTCTTACAGGGGTGCTCCTTCGCTGAGGAAGTTGTATCACGGCAAGAGGAATCCTGTCCAGGAATGCCAGCATGGGCAGCAGTGATGCCATTACACCTGCATGGACCATGGCTATTGTCAGTCATTAAATTGTTGCCAGTGCAATGCGCAGCAAAACAGAAACAAATGAAAAAGGCTTCTCATCCTAGTTTGCATTTTCCTTATTGCCAACAATAGTTGAACATATTTTTATGTATTTACTTCTATTGAATGATTTACAATTTTTCTGTGACTTCCCAACTTTTATCTTCTATTCAGTTGGCTACTGGGTTGTTTTCATTTTTATCGATTTGTAAAAGCTTTTTATAATATCGGATGTTGTGGTGGGCGTGCGATGTGGCGTCCTGACGCTCCTTTACGGGAGAACTTGTCTCAGCTGCGGGCAGTGCCCTCGGCAGAGCCGCCCGGCCTCGCTGCTGCGGGGTCGCCGCCTCTGATGTGAGGAAGGAGGGTTATGAGGGCCCAGCCAGTCGTCAGGAGACAACTCCGACCTGCCATTTTACCTCTAGTACTCCCTGTAAGGTCAGCCAAAGCTGCTATTCGGGCTTGCATTGCAACTAGACTCCTTCCTCTGCCAAACCCGAAATCGTTTTCCTGCCTTCCAAAGGAGGGACTGCAAGGACGCTCCCGACCAACACCCGGCCGGGCTCTGCTGCTCCCTGGAGAGTCCAACCTGCGACAAATACATATGTCATGTGCTATATTTTGGCAAAAATATTTTGTCAGAAAACATTTCTCAGAAAAATTTTGCCTCAGGACCTTTGCACATTCTCATCCCTATACCACCTTTCCCTTGGCTATTCCCTAGTTTTCCTTTAGCAGTCCTCTGAAATACCATATCCTAAGCGAGCAGCGTGCCCCTGGACCCACGAGCCACTTTGAATGCCATATCTTTAGAGAGGCCGTCCCTGAGCCCGAGCCTAAGTTGGATCTCTGTATTACTCTCTGTCGTGGATTCCCATACTTTTCTTCATGGCACCATTTCAAGTTTTAATCTTAACAGAAGTATACAACTGTTTGCTTAATGCCTGAGTCCTTCATTAGATTCTAAGTACCAGAAGGACAGATAATTTTCCCATTTTTTCCATCATTCTATATCTAGTTAAAATCATACCTCCCAACACAGAGTACATATTTAGTAATTATCAGTCAAATGAAGGAAGGGTTGATTAAAAGATGGAGGGAAAGGAAGAGTCCTCTTTCCAAAAACATAATTTTCTGACAAGAAAAACTTCTCAGCTGCTGAGTTTCTGACCCTTCTCATCACAAGCATCATAAACTGAAATTATGAAACCGTTCCACACTGTTTTTGAATCCTAAGGTTCTTTTTTGTTATGGGCAGGAGATCCTATATAAATTAATCCTGTTCACATTTTCTTGCAATGGATTACATAAAATTTATTTCAAGGAATTGCCTTTGGAACCCAGGGTCCTTTGAATCCAATTTGAAACTTATTATTCCATATAATTATAATATGTATAAAATAGAAAAAATTGAAGTTCTATAGTTAAACCATTTTAAAACAAAATTAATTCCCACTGCTCAAGGCCTAAAGGGGAAATCTAGAAAGTGGGCAGAGAAAATGGGTTGTCTCATTAAATTTTGTACAGGACATATTATTAACAGTTTAGTAGCTCAACCCTTGAATTGGATTAGAGTATTACCATGATTGCTATATTTATAATATTACAGAGCATTTATAATGTGTCATTTGGAGCTGAAATTTCTCATGATTATTTTAGCCTAGAAGCAGTAATCAAGCAAAGCTTTGTTTTTTTCATGCCATTTAACAATATGCCTTTAAATCACATATGATACTTAGATGATGGATACATTTTATTATGTCTAATTTAGTAAACATCCAGAAAGGCTGAAAGCTTAATACCAAATGCATTGTGCACATCATTGAGGCTTGGTTAAAATCAACTCATTTGTCCTCTTTTCTATTTTTAAGAACTATATGGGCCTCAGGACATGGGTTTATTTTCACATAGATAAAATAAGAAAAGAATTTCTACATGCTAAAAATTCCTTTTTTTCCCCAAAGGGAAATAAAACTAGTTTCTCATTTCTCAACCAATGAAGTCTCCATTTGCTGAGTCTGTTTTAGACTGTTTGTTTCATTGACACTTGCATTAAAACTTCTTTTAAAGTAAGGAAGAAAAATGTTTTTCTAAAAAAAAAGTAAAGGGTAGATCTCTTATCTGCTCTTTAATAAGGACAGTCATAAAGAGAGAACCAAATGCTTTTCAGCATCAATTGAAATGATATGGTTTTTGCTCTTCATTCTGTTGTCATAATATATCACATTAATTCCCAATTTCTGGGAAGTGTTCTTTTCTTTTAATTTTTTTTTTCAGTCCAATCCCTACTTAAGCAAGGGAAGTGTTCTTAAGGGAAGGGGTACAAACTTCCTTCTTTCCAGCCAGGTGGAATGAGGATGTGATGTCAGAGCTAGAAGAGCCCTCTTACAAGGTGACCTTGATAATGCAAGTGAAACACATCCAAGCAGTAAGACAGAATTCACTCGTACCAGTTACCCCCATACATTTATGTTGTTCAAAATTCTGACTACCGCCTAGATGTAAGTTCTATTCTCTATATAACGCTAAACAATGGCTACAGAGCCATCTTGGTAAGATGTTTGCTTTCAGATTTTTGTCAGTAAAGGTTAGTTTTAAATATCGCGTCTGTCTTACTATCATTATTAACCAGAGGTTTTAGTTTGTAGCTACGGCACAGAAATGTAAATAGTTTAGACTAGCATCAAATTTGCAATTGTGACTTAATTACTATAAATTAGTTAAAATCTACATAAAGATGTAAGTCATATCTAGTAAGAGGCAGAATTTTAAGTTAGAATTGTATTTTTCATGAGTTTAGTAATCATTGTGCTTATTAAAATCTCATTTATAATCCACTTTTTATTGCAGTATTTTAAATCAGAAGATTATTTTTAAAATGTTTTCTCTTTTAATTAAAATGATTTGGCTTTGTTTTTGCAAAGCCCATAAGTGTACATTTCTTTGCCTCTTTCTGTAAAATAGCTACTCTTCTTGCATTCACTTTTATGTACTCAGTAACTGAAATATTTTTCTTTAAAAGATTTAGTTTCTAATTTTAAAAGTCTTATTGACTGCTTTCCTCTGGATTGCTCACTCCTATTTATTGGGAGAATTGACCTTCGTATTTGACACCACGGAGGTCATCGGGGACCCTAGAAAGGGGGAGGAAGCCTTTTATTGAGAAGAGGGGAGTTCAAAGGACAACTGTGGACCACTCTTCCAACAAGTTTTTCTGAATAGCTCTCTAATTGGAATCTCCTACGCTGGGAAAGATTTGGCAGAGAGGAAACTTCAGGAGCAACTTCCAACAAAAGGGACATTATTTTGCGCCCAGCACGGTGCTACGCCTAGCAGGGACGCTACCGAGTCTCCAGGCCGCAGGGCTCGGCAGGTCAGGGTGAAACAGGGGACACGATAATTGCACAGATGTGCGGGATGAATGAATGCATGCACCGATAAATAGGTGGCAGCGAGCTCCCGGGGCGGAGGGCCTCGTGCTGCCCGCCTGTGACCCTGGGCCGGCCGCGGGCGCGTCCCGGGCGCCCCGTTTTCCCGGCGGAGAGGCGGATCCCACCGGGCTCGCGTGGCCGGCGGCGACTCCGGGCGGCAGGGGGCGCGGGCGCGCGGCAGGGCGAGGCCCGCGCGGAGCGGCCGCCGAGGACGCCATGCGCGCGCTGCTGCCGCTGCTGCGCACCGGCCGGGGCTGGCGCGCGGGCGCCGCCGCCACCCGCCTGCACAGGGGAGCGAGCGCCGGGCCCGGGCCGCGCCGCGCCATGGCCCTGTACCGCACCGAGGAGCGCGGCCGGCCCTGCTCGCTGGACTACCGCGTCTTCTTCAGTGAGTAGCTCGCGAGGCCGCCGCGCGTCGCGCCGGGGAGGGGACGGAGGGCGCCGACGCGGGCGCCTTCCCGCCCGCAGGGTCCGCGCCGAGGGGCGGCAGACCGGGCAGGGCCGCGGCGTCGCCGCTGGGGGCCACCCGCCGCCCGGAGGCGGGCACCCCGCGGCCGCCGGCCCCGCGCCGCCGCCTGCTGAGGGGAGGAAGCCAGGGTCCGGAGCCGCTTCCGGGCGCCCGAGAGACCCCTCCGCGCCCCGCCGGCTACCGCTGCCGGAGAGGCGGCGGCGGGACCCGTTCTGCGGGTCTCCGGTTTGCGGGGATCTGCTCCCCGAAACATGCGCTTGTACGGACGTTCGCCCCTCAGTGCGCTCCGCCGCGCACGGAACGGGCCCCGGGGGCTCAGGGGCCTGCTCGGGCCCCGAGCTGCGCACCGAGACCGGAAAGGCCCGAGTCTCCGCGACTTCCGTTTCCCTTCGCGCCGGACGCCGCGCCGCGTGCGTCTGCTGTGAGCGCCGGGTCGTCCTGGCGCCCGGCCGGGGGGCCTGAGGGACCCGCCTTCCGGCGCGCCTGCGGGCGGCGCCGGCCCGGCGGCTTTCGGCTCCGAGCCCCGATCCCCCCCTCCGCTTTGAGCTCTGCGACCCGCAGAGTTTCCGAACTCGCCAAGCCTCGGATCCTCTCGTCTGTCTACAGGGCTGCGAGAATGACTGTGCACTGCGTCTGCGAACTCACGAGTCACAGTGCCCAGAACTCAAGTCGCTATTCGTAACGGCCGCAGCCGCCGTGGTCGCCTGTCACTTATGCACTGTTTGCAGCCATCCCGCTCGAGCTCCGGGTCGAGGCTTACTTTGTGGGAGCGAACACAGAGCTTCCCTGAAGTGTTGTGCCTGACGTGATGGACACTGAGATTCCTGGGGTCTTCAACACTTTCGTCCAGGCCAGGCTCACGCCTGTCCTCCCTGCACTCTGGGAGGCCGAGGCGGGAGGATCGTTTGAGCTCAGGAGTTCGAGACCAGCCTGAGCAAGAGCGAGACCCTGTCTCTACTAAAAATAGAAATTAGCGGTTCAACTAAAAACACGTAGAAAACATTAGCCGGGCACGGTGGCGCATGCCTGTAGTCCCAGCTACTCGGGAGGCTGAGGCAGCAGGATGGCTTGAGCCCAGGAGTTGGAGGTTGCTGGGAGCGAGGCTGACAGCACCGTGGCACTCTAGCCCGGGCGACGGAGTGAGTCTCAAAAAAAAAAAAAAAGAAAAGAAAAACAAAAACTTCTTACTTCATGCCGCCTCCGTTCTCCCGCCCTTGTCGGGTTCCGACTGATGACGACGGAACGTGTCCCGGGAAGTCTCGGATTTTTCTGACTCGGTTGCGGTCCGGAAGGTCACCGCGTCACAGTGACACGGGACAGATTTCCACGGAAACAAGCTTGTAGGATGGCAGTTTGGGGTCCAAGCAGTTAAAAGCCAGTCTCCTGCATGCGAGGCGGAAGGGTTCTAGCTGGGTGGTGTGAGGTTTTTCGGCGGCGGCGTTGGAAAGGAGACTGCGTGGGGCCAGACCACGTGGCTTTACTGCGCTCCCGCCGAGGTTCTGCCCGGAGGCGGCCCAGAAGTCGCCGCGTGCCGGGGTGCGGCCTTTTGTGCCGTTTTGGCGGCAAGAGCTGGCGCGGCTTTGGGCGCGGTTGAGAAACAGGAGGGCGCGGGCGGCACCGGACCGGAGCAGCGGGGCTCTGGGTGCGGTCCCTCCCGGCGGGGCCTGGCGGTGTGTCCCCGGCGGGTCTGGTCTGCGGAGCCTGCCTTTTTCGGCCTAGGGAGAGGAGGGCCGCCACCAGCCGCACAGGCGGGAGCGCGGGCGTTAGTAACCACCGGTCGGCCAGTGAATGTCCGGACGGAGGAGGTGCGGGACGGCCTGGCCCGGCGGGGCACTCTGCGGGTGTGGCTGACTGAGGACAGCGCGCGCACCCAGGGACGGTCCACCGGAGCGCGGGTGGAGGGGACGGTCCTGAGGGCCTGGCCGCGCGGGCCTGGGCCTCGATCTCGGCTCCGCCGGTCCGCATCCCTGTTTGCTGCCTGCCGGGCGCGGGATTGTGTCATTTCCCTCTGGGCCCAGTTCCACTGTGAAAGAACCGGTTGGCCTTGAAGTCACCCTCAAGGTTTTCTCTCTGTTGGTGCTGCTTCTTTTTTTTTTTTTTTTTTGAGACAGAGTTTCACTCTGTCAGGCTAGAGTGAGTGCCGTGGCGTCAGCCTAGCTCACAGCAGCCTCCAACTCCTGGGCTCAAGTGATCCTCCTGCCTCAGCCTCCCGAGTAGCTGGGACTACAGGCATGCGCCACCATGCCCGGCTAATTTTTTCTATATGTTTTTAGTGGGCCAATTAATTTGTTTCTATTTTTAGTAGAGACGGGTCTCGCGCCTCCTCAGGCTGGTCTCAAACTCCTGACCTTGAGCCATCCTCTGGCCTCGACCTCCCAGGGTGCTAGGATGACAGGCATGAACCGCTGCGCCTGGCCCCGCCGGTGTAGGTGCTTCTTGAAGGTGTCGAGGAAGGCTGAAAATCCGGCGGCCTCCCCTGGGGTCCGGGCCTCTACTGGGGGCGTTTCGGAGGCCACGTCAGCCTCTCACTGCCAACTTGTCTCTGTAGTAGCTGCACATACGCTTCACACTCGTGGTTTTTATGGAACTAGAGCGCCATGAGTATTTTTTTTTCACCCAGCTGGATAAACAGGGCAGAAAAGAATAAAAAGTTGTACTGAGGTGAATTTGGACAAGAGTTGGCGGAAAAGGGTCCCAAGGGTGGGCGACACTGGGTCACGCGGTCTCCGCACCGGCCACCAGGTGGCGGCGCTGGCCTTGATAGCCCTTTGCTAACAGCACTTGCTGGGCCAGTGGGGACCGATTGCCAGGAAGCTCCTTTCGGCTGAGCCAGGTAAGGGGAAGCGATGAGTTGCTTCCGTAAAGAGGGTTGCAAATGGGATATTTTTTTTCTTTTTCTTTTTTTTTTTTTGAGACAGAGTCTCGCTTTCTTGCCTAGGCTAGAGTGAGTGCCATGGCGTCAGCCTAGCTCACAGCAACCTCAAACTCCTGGGCTCAAGCAATCCTGCCTCAGCCTCCCGAGTAGCTGGGACTACAGGCACAAGCCACCATGCCCGGCTGATTTATATATATATATATATATTAGTTGGCCAATTAATTTCTTTCTATTTTTATGGTAGAGACGGGGTCTCGCACAGGCTGGTTTTGAACTCCTGACCTTGAGCAATCCGCCCGCCTCGGCCTCCCAGAGTGCTAGGATTACAAGCGTGAGCCACCGCGCCCGGCCTAAATGGGATATTTTTTAAAACCCAGATCGTGTCTATATGCCGGACTGCGGTGTGATTTTTGTCTCACTTCAAAGAAAAACATGAGCAAAGCACCGCTTGGCTGAAAACTTTTTCCGGTTTGCAAATGCATCCCCAGTCTCTGCTGCAGTAGCGCACTGGGAGGGAGAACAGCTTGGAGCCTCACCTCGGTAAACGGTTTCCCTTTATTGCTAAGAAGAAGAATCAAAATAAATGATTGAGCTAATACTTTTGTTGTTGTTAGTGTCAAGCTTTGTAGAAACAGCACTAAAGTGAGACAGGATGGTTGGGGAAGAGCATCCTTGTGGTGACCCTCAGGCCCCTCGTTGGTGCCAGCCTGGCCCTGTTAGTGACTTGCCATGTGGGCTTGTGTCACTTCACCTCCTATTCACCTCTGCAATGAGTGCATCAATTTTAATCCAATTCACTGAATCGTTTCTTCAAAAGTGAGAGTTTTCATGTTTTGTGTTTTAATCTAATTTTAGACATTTTCTGCTTTGGATGCTTTAAGTCACAGGAATAAGTAAATAATTTGAGCAACCCAAATTTGGGTGAGTTGGTATATATTTCTCTTTGACCCTCAGATGGGGGCAAGGTTTGAAAGTTAAATAAAACTTTAAATTGGGAGTTAAAAGTTAGCTTTGAAAAAAGTGGGTATGTTTGAAAGGGGATATGAATATTATTACCATAAATAACCGTGTATCTGTTGCTTAAATGTTTTTTTGTTGTTGTTCTTTCCAGAGAATGTAGCTGGTCACTACATTTCCCCCTTTCATGATATCCCTCTGAAGGTGGATTCTAAAGAGGTATTGTTTTGGCTCATTTGGGGGATGAAAATATATACTTCTAATATCACCATAAAATGGTGTTTGAAAGAACCTTGAAAGGAAAGAATGCGGTTGGAAATCAGGAGGAGAAATAGGAGTTATTATAACAGGGTCATAAGCCTCCTTTATGAATTAAAATTTGTATGAGAATAGATTTCTTCCAGGAGGACTTGAGAGAAAGGAGTCTTTGTGCTTCATAAAGCTTAGAATTTAGTAGGAAATAAGGATTTAAGGATAATACTTTAGGAAATTAGTAAGAGATTTGTTTTAAATAATAATATATTTGTGGGTTATTTTCTATTTGCTAATCACCATGTGAACATGTGTTTCTTGATTTAATATTTATGAGTTTCTATTATTATCTCCAAGGATACTGAGGCTGAAGGCAATTTTATTGTCTTCTCTAAGATCACACATCTGGTAAGTGCCAGACCCAGAATCTAGCATTTCTGTCCACAACGCTCATGCTCTTTACCCACTCTATGAAATAGGTGCTAGAAAAATCAAGCTGGGAAAGAATGATGGTGTTTTAATAGTTATTCTCTCAGACTTTAAAATCATTTTGACAGTTGTCAGGGTGTAAAAGATACCAGTTGAGGAGAGTTGCTGTGGCATTAGAATCATTGATTTGGGCCTCAGAATTATTGGGACATTTTGAGGTCTCTCCTAATTAGTTGGTAAGATGACATTTTTGGTGCTGGATATTAATGATCATCATCAGTTGGAAGTTATTTCCTTAAAATCCAAGTAGTGAATAATCAAATGTGTTTAGGGGGCACAGTTGTTAGGCTAATAACCAGGACTACATTCTAGGTTGAGATCATCTGGGGCTAGTTAATGGAATTGGGTTTTCTAGTACTGTGGGGTGATCAACACAGGGGTAGAGGCCAATGGAGAAGGGAGGAAGCTGCTTCATAGGCAAGGATGGTTTGACCTTGGACCAAGGTCCTTGGGGTTACTCCCCTCAGAGGCTGAATGTCACACGTCACACAGAGGTTATGGAAGGTTGCAGTGGGATCTTGTCTGCCTTCCGGTCTTTCAGAGTATGGAACTGCCCATAGTGATGGCAAAAGGGATAGTAATAGGGAGAATTTTATCAGGTGGTTATGGTGCTTCGCCAGGCTCTGTACTCAGTGCCTGACATACATTATCTCAGTCTTTCTGAAGCTACTGTTACTTACCCTTATTTTGTTAGTTTGAGTATCCTGCCCATGGTTACAAGTCTAGTCTGTTGTGGACGTGGGGTTGAATTTAGGTGCTGTATATCCAGAACAGGTACTCCTCATTTCCCGTGTGTGATGCCTCCAGCTCATTGCTTTTAAATGCTCAGCTATAGGACAAGGGGTCATATAATCTGGAGAGAGAAAGAAACCAAAGAGAGGCAGAAAGAACTGTTACTGTGTGTATCTCTGTGAGAGAGAGAGAGAGACAGACAGTGTGTGTGTGTGTGTGTGTGTGTGCGTTCGTTCGTTCCCATGTCCATATGTTTTGTTTTGGCCAGTGAACTATCAAACCTAAATATCTTATGTCTCCCATCACCTCTCCTTGCTTCTGGCCAAAAGTGCATGCATTCATTTGTTCATTAATTTATTGATTTAATAAATAATCATTGCATCTTTATTGTGATCCAGACACTGTTACAGGCACTGGGGGTGGAGTAATGAATGAGATGTAGTTCCCACGTAGTTGGAGGAGACAGATAACCATAAAACAAACAAGTCAATCAGATAATGTTCAGTGCTATAAAAAATACAACAGGGAAATGGAAAAAGTTCCTGGTGGATGTTGTCAGGATTATACCACAACAAAATCTGTATATGACAACTGAACTCAAAACAATAATAATAGAGCTGTATTTCAGAATTGTGTAGTAGGGATGGGTGAAAGTGGAACAAAGAGGGAGCTAGAAACATATTAGTGGGCATAACATACTGTCTAAAGCGGGATGTATTTTTGGGGAATATGAGATTTGAGATTAGGCAAAATTGAGGAGGCCGGCCATTGAATCCTGGACATGGGGAGATTGGTACACAGGCGGGTTCTATAAATAGCTTTCCTTAGCTCCCAGCCTGTAATGACTAGAACTCTTGTACCTTGTACTTTGGGACGTTGAATATTAGGAACAGAAGTAGTGTTTCAGGACTGACTTGGAAATAATTATTTTTCTGTTTGTTTCCTTCATTAATAGTCATTTTGGTGTGTAGACATTATGCACACTGGGTGAGCATTTGCGAATGGTATAATTTTTCTTCCCCACCTTCCACGTAGTCTTTTAATTTAAAAGTGCTTGGTGGAGAAGTTGTAATCACACCTTGGTGGAATTCGCAGGCAGGAGGTGCCGCTGAGTACTTTCACGGCTTGTTAGTCATGCTCCCTGGAGTTTCATCTCAATAATGAAATGACTGTTTTAAGCATGATCACTAGAAACTGCCATTCTTTCCTTAAAGACTGAACAGAGCCTTTGCTTATTTTATAATAACTGGGAAAATATACTTGAAAAAGGTTTAGCTTCTCTGATGATTTATTTTATGAAATAGTTTGCTCTCTTCACTGGGGGTACACTTCCTGGGGGAAAAACTAACCGGAAATTTGGCGGGTTCTCTGCTGAATCAGATTTCTGGACAGCCTCTGTAGTAGAATGTTCATACAATAGTCATATTTTTATTGCTATGCAATGAAACTGTATTCTTTCATGAAAGACCATAATCATAAATACCATCTTTTCTTTTACAGGAGAATGGCATTCCTACAAAGAAAGCACGAAATGATGAATATGAGGTGTGTCCAAAAGTTTTTATTTTCGTGAATTAGTTTTATACTGTCTGTTAAAACTTTGGTGATAGTTTGCATTTGTAAAATGCTTCTAAATTTTTCCTCCGCAAGACTTTCATGTGTATTCTGATGTATTTCTTTAAGGCAGCCAGGGCAGATATCACCAAGTAGTGTTTTTATTGTAGCAAAATATTCATAATATAAGATTTATCATTTTAATCTTCAGTGTGCAATTCAGTGGCATTAAGTGCTTTCACATAGCTGTGTAATCATCACCACCATTCATCTCTAGAACTTTCTCATAATCCCAAACTGAAACTCTGAACACATATAACAACAACTCCCCCTTTCCTCCCTCTCTTAATCCTCTGGTAACGACTATTCTACTTTCTGTCTCTATGAATGTGAATGTTCTAGGTACTTCATTACCATTTCATTTTATAAGTGAAAAACCTTTAGGAAAGGAATCCAGATTTTAGTAGCAGGTTATTTATCATGGCAGATAGTCTAAAGTAAATGTACACCATGAACATTGGTCAGTTTATCTTTATTATTATTAAGTGAGAAAATGGTTTGAGAGGCTGTTTTAGAATCCAGGAACAACAGTCTTTTGGGAGTGGAGGAGAAGAAAAACAGTTATTCAAACTATTATGCTAAAATAAATATATTCTAAAAATACCTTTTAAATATGTGGCTGTCAGACCTTTGAGAGTTCTTGATGTAGGACCAGAGCATTTGATTCGTGTCTGTCATCTCAGCTCTTGCTACACACAGGTGTCCTTTTATCCTGCTGATGCCAGGCAGCTTTTCGTGCCCCCTTTTACCTTTCCAGCCTTATTTCCATTCATTCTCTATCCCAGCTGAAACTTAGGATCCCAGCCTTTGAATCCACTTCCAAACATAGCTGTGGGGGCAGTTTAATTCCTACAACCTTTGCCTGATCTCCATCTTTTATTTTTCTAAACTGATGTTTGTCAAGATGGTACTTGAACCATCTACACTGAAACCACTTAGAGCACTTGTTAAAAATTCAGATCCCTGGCCCCATCCCATCTCTACTAAATCAGATCCTCTGCTTTATGGGGTCTGGTTAAATCTACATGTTCAACAGTGTCCCAGGTGCATCCTAAACATGAAGTTTGAGAACCACTGCCCTAGATGCTGGGTGGACATTCAGGGACTCAAGGCTTTATAGGTCCCTAGGGACTTTGTGTATGAACCTGGAACAGGTGTTTCAATGGGAAAAACATACTCTGAGTCCAGATAGCCAAATTAAAATTATTCTTAGAACACAGTTTATATGTTGAAGACTGTCTGATTTGAGTCTATTTAAAAGTTTAAGAGAGGAAAAAAGGGGGATTTCTACTGACTGGTTTTTAATACACGTTTTTCGTTTTTGTTTTTGATTTGTGCAATAAAAATACAAGGAAAAAATGGGGAGAAAAAAAGGACTGAAGGAGGAATTCAGTGTCCCTGCCACATACACAACTTTCTGATTTGATTTGTGTCCCCTTTATGTTTTTGATTTGCTAATAACTTTTGGCAGACCATTGTTGGTTTATAATTAACACTAATCTTAGGAAAACCAGACTAACATTGGCTTTAAAAAATTATAGGCCAAATGGATTTTAGCTGGAGAGAAGAAAGGCCAGCTGGAAATAAGCTCTTAGTGATTAGGAGCAAATGAGGAGGGAGAGTGTGGTTTGCAGGCTTAACATTCAGCATCATCTGTTGTTCTTTTGGCCTAATTCAAGTCTCTGTGAATGGCTTTGGTAGGTGTCATTCTGTAAAATGATAGTCATGAACTTGGTCTTCTCTGTCACCTCTAAGTATTCATCCACATGCATTTGTTCTCTTATAGCGGGCTTTCAGGGATGAATAAATTACGTGAACATCTGCCATTTACTTTGGTTTTTCTTTTTAACACTACTTCAGACCTATTTAAACAGGTGCAGGGAGCCTCATGCAAGAGCATAAACAATGAAACATAACAGTGAGACTGTATATGAGGTTGCTAAGATAGGCATGAGATGTACTCTAAGGAGCAATTTTTGAGCATTCATTCTTAGCTTTATCTCCTGGATTTGTGGTTTTGCTATTTGTAATCTTTAGTCCTGTCTAGAAAAACTTAATTAAAAACATGATTATTTTTATGGCTCATATATTTACATTTAATTGTGCTAATGGTATTATTTAAATTAATAGCATTCCGTGTTTCACTGAGAAACCCCCAGTGATATTGTTTAGCAGTGTTTAAACCAACTCTGGTTGCATGTGAAAATTGCTTAGACTTTAAACATTTAAGCAGTGCCCTGGCTCCATCCCATACCAGGTGAATTCAGATAGGTGAGAGGTGGAGCTCTATGAATCTTTTTTTTTCTTTATTGATTAAAACTGGCCTGGTGATTTTGATGTGTGGAATGATTGAAAAGTATGGTAAATCACTGCTTCCCGAATGATCTGTGGTGAAGAGCTAGTTTTTTTGTTAGTTTATTTCTAATCTGTCATAACTGATACTTTTAAAAAAATCAGTCAAAATGAATTATTAGAAAAGTGTAATTCAAGTTCCAATTTTTAATTATTAGATTCAACACATGTAAAAATTACTCTTTCAAATTGCTATAAATGTTTCTCAGTGAGCGAATAACAATCAGTTTGCAGATTAGCACTGGTCCGTGGCTGCACTTGGAGTGCACTGTTTTAAAGAATCACTTCTCCATGATAAATTGTTAGTTACTGATGTCAAAATGGCCTGCAAACCAGCTTTCACCTTAAGACTTCCTCTTTGTAAGGCTAACTATGGGAAATTATTTTTACTCACCATTGACCTAGAGTCTTCCTGTGTTTAAGCATTCTACAAGGTTCAGAATCAAAAAAATAAGAAGCAGTGGTCCTTTTGTAACTTTAAGGAATCTAAAATTGCTAGATACAGAAGCTAAATTTACCAAGTTTAGTCTAACTCTTTGTGAACTATATAATGGCCTACATTGATATCCTTAATTTTACATTGTGATCGAAACTTGGATTTAAATATTGTTTTATAATTTTCAAAATATTTTACTTTTTAATTTTCTGTGTGTTCATTTGAAATTATAGAATTGATCTTCCTAACAACCTTGTGTGGGGAATGAGACAGAGATTATCACACTTACTTTCCAGATTAGCAATGTGAGACTGAATCCTCACATGAGGAACTCAGTCTCTCACTCTATTTTGGTTGGAAAATAAAAATCTAAACACATTTCTTGACTTCGTTCTAGTTCTGTCACTATACTACAAAGGTATTTCCAGACATGCAGTAACCTCTGACACTGTGCAGTAGTGCTCAAGTGACATGGTGGCTTAAATTCTGTGTTTTTCACAATTTCTCTAATTTTTAGAAGAAATTTCAATCACAGGTAGACAGATATATGATGCAGATTCTAAACATTTTTGGTGGGAGATAAACCTAAAGCATTTTTGTAAAGGAGATAAATGAAAAAATAAGAGAGAGGCAAAAATGTTTATGTTCTCTGTTTGTTTTTTGTTTCTTTTTAACCACAGAATTTGTTTAATATGGTTGTAGAAGTACCTCGGTGGACAAATGCTAAAATGGAGGTATGGATATATTCTATTAATATAAAGTCGAATTAATAATGATAATGATATAAAAACTGTTTCAAGTTGTTTGGCATAATATTTTGAATTTGGGATAGTTGAGAAAATATTTAAAGCTGAGTATATACTTTAACCACTTCCGTACCGTGCTCACCGGCCGCGAAACCTTGTCCACAGCCGGCACTCATAGTCTGCACGGTAGTTTGTGCTGTGCATTGCCGGCGAATCTGTTTTGCTCTTGTGTGATGAGGAAAGCTTGAAAGCACTGAAAGCTTGTTTTACTTTACAGGCAGCTTTACTGGAATATAAATCAGAATAAGTAACATATACATATATGTTTTCATTATGTTATTTTTATAGGTTCACAATTTTATTTTGATAAATGAAAAATTAGAAAAGTCATATGGCTGTCGGCTAAAAGTCGCTGTGCGCGTTCATCTGTGGCTATCAACTATAGTCGACACTGGTATCAAAGTGGTTAAAGATAGTATTTTTTCAATTTTGCTTCTCTAGTTTGTTATAGTCATATTTATTTAATTTTCTCTCTCCTTTCTTTGAAAATGGCAAATATTTTCAAGGTTTACTTAAATAGATTCTGAGATGTATTTAGTTCCTAGACAACCGTTGAAATTTGCAGAAGTGCAATTGCTGGATCATAAAAATAATTCTGTTTTTAGATGGAGAAGCCTACATACAGTTTTTCATAATGGCTGTACTAATTTACATTCCCACCAACAGTGTACAAGGATTCCCTTTTCTTCACATCCCTTGCCAACAGTTATTTTCTTTTGTCTTTTTGATAATAGCCATTCTGACAGGTATGAGATGATATCTCATTGTGATTTTAATTTGCATTTCTCTAATTAGTGAAGTGGAGCATTTTTCTGTACATCTGTTGGCCATTTGTATGTTGTCCTTGAGAAATGTCTACTCAGGTCCCTTCTCCATTTTTTAATCAGGTTTTCTGTTTTGTTAATTGAGTTGTTTGAGTTACACACACACACACACACACACACACACACACACATATATATATGTTTTTTTTTTTTTTTTAAAGAGATGTGGTCTTGCTCTGTCACCCAGGCTAAGTTTTTAAAAAAATTTTTGTAGGGATGGGATCTCACTTTGTTGCCCAGGCTGGTGTCAACGCCCTGGCCTCATATATTTTGGATATTAACCCCTTATCCGATGTATTGCTTGCAAATATTTTTTCTCAATCTGTAGGTTGATTCTTTATACTGTTGTTTCCTTTGCTGTAAAAGGCTTTTTAGTTTGATGCAATCCTATTTGTATATTTTTGCTTTTGTCACCTGCTCTTTTGGGCTCCAATCCAAGAAATTATTGCCCAGATCGGTGTTATGTGGTTTCCTCCCATGTTTCCTTTTAGTAGTTTTATAGTTTCTGTTTTTAGATTTAAGTCTTTAATCCATTTTGAGTTGATTTTTGTATGTGGTATGAGATAAGGGTCCAA
The DNA here is from genome assembly GCF_040939455.1 of Microcebus murinus. Classification (NCBI taxonomy): domain Eukaryota; kingdom Metazoa; phylum Chordata; class Mammalia; order Primates; family Cheirogaleidae; genus Microcebus; species Microcebus murinus. The sequence continues at coordinate 18,042,378 of NC_134130.1, forward strand.
TTTCATTCTTCTGCATGTGACTATTCAGTTTTCCCACTCCATTTTTTAAAGAGACTATCCTTTTCTCATTGTCTGTTCTTAGCACTTTGTTGAAAATCAACTGACCATATGTGCTTGGGTTCATTCTGGGCTTTCTGTTCTGTTGGTTGATGTATCTGGGTTTTTTTTTATTTTTTATTTTTGCCAGTACAGATTGAGCATCCCTTAGCCAAAATGCTTAGGATCAGAAGTATTTCTGATTTCAGAATACTTGCATTTATATTCACCAGTTGAGCATCCCAAATTTGAAAATAAAAAATCTGAAACACTCCAATGGTCATTTCCTTTGAGTGTCATGCACTCAAAAATGTTCAGATTTTGGAGCATTTCAGATGGGATGCTCAACTTGTCCCATACCACTTCAGTTGCCATGGCTTTGTAGAATAGTTGAAATCAAGTGGTATGATGCCTCCACTTTTTTTTTTTTTTTTTGAGAGAGTCTCACTTTGTTGCCCAGGCTAGAGTGAGTGCCGTGGCGTCAGCCTAGCTCACAGCAACCTCAAACTCCTGGGCTCAAGTGATCCTACTGCCTCAGCCTCCTGAGTAGCTGGGACTACGGGCATGTACCACTATGCCCAGCTGATTTTTTCTATATATATTAATTGGCCAATTAATTTCTTTCTATTTATAGTAGAGATGGGGTCTCCCACTTGCTCAGGCTGGTCTCGAACTCCTGACCTTGAGCAATCCGCCTGCCTTGGCCTCCCAGAATGCTAGGATTACAGGTGTGAGCCACTGTGCCTGGCCGATGCCTCCACTTTTGTTCTTTTTGCTCATGATTGCCTTGGCTCTTCCGGGGTTTTGATGGTTCCATATGAATTTTAGAATTGTTTTTTTCTTGTTTGTTTTGTGTTTTTTTTTAAACTTTTTTGTTTTGTTGTTCTTTTTTGTGTGTGTTTTTTTCTGGATTATTTGTTTTTGTGAAAAATGTCATTGGAATTTTGATAGCGATTGCATTGAATCTGTAGATCACTTTGGGTATGGACATTTTAACAATAGTAATTCTTATAATCCGTAAACATGGGATATCTTTCCATTTTTTGTGTCTTCAATTTCTTTCATCAATATTCTATAGTTTTTAGTTTACAGATCTTTCACCTCCTTGGTTAAATTTATTCTCAAAGTATTTTAATTTTTTGTCATTGTAAATGACATTGTTCTATTTCTTTTTTGGATAGTTTGTTAGCGTATAGAAACACTGATGATTTTTGTGCTGATTTTGTGTCCTGCAAATTCAATGCATTCATTTATTCTCATGTTTTCTGGTGCAGTCTTTAGGGTTTTCTATGTATAAGATCATGTCATCAGCAAACAGTGACAATTTCACTTCTTCCTTTTCTATTTGGATGCCTTTTATTTCTTTCTTTTGCCTAACTGGTCTGGCTAGGACTTCCAGTACTATGTTGAATAGAAGTACAAGAGTGAGCATCTTTGTTTTGTTTCTGATCTCAGAGGAAAGCCTTTCAGTTTTTCACTATTGAGTATATGGTAAGAATCTTTGAGTTAAGCTTATTAGAAGACTGAGGGTAATAAAAAGCCTGAGATTAGTAACAAAAAGCAAGTTGATTAATCTTTATCCTCTTTCCATTTCAATAATTTTATTATTTGTGTTAGAAATAATGGAATACATAAATAGAATACCTAAATAAATAATCTAATGTTTCCTTTCCAGATAGTTTGTCTTATATAGTACTATAAATTAATAATAAGAGTTGGCTTAATTTATTTTAGGGTACTTTTGATCATTAAGTTCGAATATGAATATTTAGTCTGAAAAACAGATTTTAAAAATACTACTTGGTTATAGGATTGATCATTTCTTATCCTCTTCTCCCTTTCTTTCCCTGTGATTTGCTTAGATTGCCACTGAGGAACCATTGAATCCTATTAAACAAGATGTAAAGAATGGCAAGCTACGCTATGCGGCGAATATCTTTCCTCACAAGGGTTATATATGGAATTATGGTGCCCTCCCTCAGGTATCATTTTTATTATAATGGTAAAACTTTTCTGTCTTCTGAAAAAATTGCCCTGTAAATCCTGTGAACTACTTGGGTTTAAATTGGTTCTGAGGACATGTCAGTTTGAGAGATTTATAAATTTGAAATTTTTTAATGTGAAGTTTTATTGTATCAGTAAATTTTATTTTAAACCTTATATATGTCTATACTCAAGTTCTGGAGTTTGGTATATAGAACATATACATTTGACATTTTTTTTTTTTTTTTTTGAGACAGAGTCTCGCTTTGTTGCCCAGGCTAGAGTGAGTGCCATGGCATCAGCCTAGCTCACAGCAACCTCAAACTCCTGGGCTCAAGCAATCCTCCTGCCTCAGCCTCCCAAGTAGCTGGGACTACAGGCATGCACCACCATGCCCGGCTAATTTTTTCTATATATATTAGTTGGCCAATTAATTTCTTTTTATTTTATAGTAGAGACGGGGTCTCGCTCTTGCTCAGGCTAGTTTCGAACTCCTGACCTTGAGCAATCCGGCCCGCCTCGGCCTCCCAGAGTGCTAGGATTACAGGCCTCCCAGAGTGCTAGGATTACAGGCGTGAGCCACCACGCCCGGCCACATTTGACATTTTGAATACATTTCTTTTTCTGGTCTTGGCTGTTGTGTCAGTGAAAAATTTTTAAACAAGACTATCCATAGTCATTCCTTTAAATATGACAACTTGTACTTTTATACATATTCATATATTTAATATGATAGCATGAATTTCATTTTTTAAACTTTAACAGATGAATCTTCTATATTATTAACTTTTTTCCATAACTCATCACGTATTGAGTTAGGCAGCTTTACTTGTATTATTCATTGTTATGACTTTATAATTTTTTAAGTGGAAAGCAGGAAAAACAAGAACTAAATAATGGTAAGGTGGCATTCTTACTGCAGAGTGACAGTTTATTATTTCCTTTTCTTCCTTTCTTACCCTCTTTTGTTTTTTTCTCATGTTTCCTTACTCCTGGGAAGTGGTAACTGTTCAAGACTATTTAGTGAATGAGTAAAACTTAAAATATGCTGAATCAAAAGCCTAGGTTTTGGGAACATAGAAGACCATCTGCCTTTATAAAAACTGTTTATAAAAACTGTTAGGCCATTCATCTATCTGGAGAATAAATTGTTTTATTTATTAATTTTAATATTTTACATGGCATTTCAAGATGCTATTGGGGAAATATTCGAGAAAAGAGAGTCTTGCTTTATCCCACACAAAAAAGCAGCTGCCCATGTAGAATAAACATTCACAGGAAAATGAAAAAAGAAAATTATTTTCTAAAGAGTCATGCTGTCTGGCCGGGCGCGGTGGCTCAAGCCTGTAATCCTAGCACTCTGGGAGGCCGAGGCGGGCGGATTGCTCGAGGTCAGGAGTTCGAAACCAGCCTGAGCAAGAGCAAGACCCCATCTCTACTATAAATAGAAAGAAATTAATTGGCCAACTAATATATATATGTAAAATTAGCCGGGCATGGTGGCGCATGCCTGTAGTCCCAGCTACTCGGGAGGCTGAGGCAGAAGGATTGCTTGAGCCCAGGAGTTTGAGGTTGCTGTGAGCTAGGCTGACGCCACGGCACTCACTCTAGCCTGGGCAACAAGCGAGACTCTGTCTCAAAAAAAAAAAAAAAAGAGTCATGCTGTCTTTGATGTATTTAGACCACCCACATGGGTACATTCTTCATTAAAATGGGCACTTCTAAAATGATATGCTAACAATGAGAATGCCTGTTGAAACTGTGAACGCAGGTTTTCTGACTCTCCAGATGCCTAAATAACATTCTGTCTGACCCATTAGTGAAAGGTTAAAAAACATTCTGTAAAGCTCTGAGGAGAGGATGTACGGATGAGGGGAAGGCCAAAGAAGCCATTGAATTAGAGACAGACAAAAACAAGAGACATGAAGTAGAGCAGGTAGAGGGCAGACTAAAGTTTATGTATTTGTTTATTTCTCTAAACATTTATTAAGGATTTACGTGCTGGGCAGTGTGTTAGGTACCGAGTGTATAAAGAGATGAGATACAGATATAAGATCAAGGCAGCATCCTAAGTGACTGAGAATCTGGGTTTGGGAGCCAGATTGCCACTTTCTAGTAGTATCCTGGGCAAGATATGTTATCTTTTTGTGCCTCGCTTTCATCATCTGTAAAATGCAGAACATAAAGTATCTACTGCAAATGGTTGTGTTAAACGAGTTACTGTGTTAGAATAGTGCAAAACATACAGTAATCAATTATTATCATCACTTGTGCTTTTATTATCTGTTGTTCTTTCCTTAAAGTTATTTACAGTCTGACCCAATCAGCTCAGTCTGATCAACAGCTAAGCCACTAGTTACGATGTACTGCTCATTCATCTATTAATTCTATTATTTATTTATTTATTTTTGAGACAAAGTCTCACTCTGTTGCCCAGGCTAGAGTGCCGTGGCATCAGCCTAGCTCACAGTAACCTCAAACTCCTGGGCTCAAGCAATCCTTCTGCCTCAGCCTCCCAGGTAGCTGGGACTACAGGCACGTGCCACCATGCCCGGCTACTTTTTTCTATTTTTAGTTGCTTGGCTAATTTCTTTCTATTTTTAGTAGAGATGGGGGTCTCACTCTTGCTCAGGCTGGGTTCGAACTCCTGACCTTGAGCGATCCAACCGCCTCGGCCTCCCAGAGTACTAGGATTACAGGTGTGAGCCGCCGCACTCGGCCTCTTATTTTATTGTGGAAAAAAATTTAAGAAGCAAACTTTTTGATAGGAAGGAAAAGAGGTGAGGAATGGAGGTAAAACCAAAGAAGCTTCTGAAGTTTTCTATTTAAAGCCCTGCCAATTTTTTGTGCTCTGCTGGGTATGTTTGAATTTTGAAGATGTTCTCACCTGCTATGGTATTAGTCTATTAGGTGCAGTAGTTCTCCTATTAATACAACAGAATTTGACTGCAGCAGTCTCTTAAGTTACCCTGCATTCACTGTTGTCTACCTAAGTTTCATACTCCATCCAACATCCAAAATGATATTTTAAAAACATAAATCTGCTAATGCTTTTCCCATATGATAACTTTTAATGGTCTCCTATTGCTAGAAGGATGAGACACAAAATTCTTAACATTGCTCCAACATCTTGCACGATCTGTCCTCTACTTACTTCTCTGTTTTGCAACATTCTTCTTTTCTCGCCTCCATTCTGCCACAGTTGCTTCAGTGTTTCTAACTTCCATGTCATGTCCACACCAGCCCTTCACAGGACCCTTCGTTCATTCAGCACATTTTATTGAGGGCTTGATATTTGCCAGATATTCTTGTTTGAAGTACTAGTGATAAAGTAGTGATAAAAGTGACAAATATTCCTCTGGAACTTATATTGTAGGCAGATAAACAGACAATAAACAAAATAAGCCCTAAGAAAAATGTCAAGTGGTGGTAAGAAAAGCAAAGCAAGGAATGGGGCTAGGGTGTATTGGGATTGTTGCAGTTTACATAGGGGGCGGCCTCGGTGGAAAGGTGTTATATGAGTAAAGACCCCCAGGAAGCCAGGGACCAGACAGTGTCGACATGAGAGGAGGACCTCGCAGCAACTGTCGGGGTCCGAAGGTAGGAGCAGGCCTAGTGTGTCTGAGTGTCAAAAAGGAGGCCAGGATGGCTGGAGTCAACGTGGAAGGAGGAAGGAGACCTGCATTCTCTGTGGCATTTTTAACCAGAGATCTTTACCATCTTTTTAAACCCATACAGATCTTGGGGCGGGGGAGGGGGTGGGCTGTGTGTGTATCAGTCTTCAGGAAAAAGAATAAGCCATCAATTCCATATAAGTTAGTTATTTACAAAACAAAAATAACTAAGTTGAATGATGTTTTTAAAACTTTGAAATCATACTTATGGGAAGGAATAATTTCCTACCTATTATCTTTTTGCTTGTTTGTCAGTGTTTAGAGAAGGGAGCGCCTGTTACAATGAAAGTCAGCCTCTGGCCCCATTTCCCTTTGTGATCTTGTCTCCAAGTCCCCCCTCCTCCCCTTTCTTCCTCTCCTCCCCTCCCTCCTCCTCCCTCTCCCCCCCACTCCCCCTCCTCCCCTGTTCCCATGCTGGGCTTTCACACTGCAGGTGTGCGCTTGCCTCAGGCTTCCACATTTACTGTGTCCTTTCCTCAGAACACCCTTTCAAGGCTGACCTCCATAAATGTTTGTTCAGAAATCATCTTCATGATATCTACAAAACTTCCTTTAGAACTTTCAGCCCTTCCTGTACTCCCATTCTCCCTCCCATACTTTATTTATTTCCCTTTTCTGTAACACCCACCAATTTGTGACTGGCTGTATAATTTAGTTATTTATTATGTTTATTGTTGATTTCTTCCAGCTAGAACACAGGCAGGCTTTGTGAGGGTCAGTATTCTGCCTCTTTTCTTTACTGATATATTCCAACTGCCCAGCTCAGTGCCTGACACAGAGTAGGTGATCAGTAAATATGTGTGAAATGAATAAATTAATCAATGCATTGGGAACATGTGTCACGTTTGTTTCATAGGCATGTGTGGCATTGGATTTCGCTGTTCTCCTGTGATTTGTTATTTGTCTTGTAACAGCAGAGTAGTTTGCTCAGAGTAGTTGCCAAGCCAGCTGTGCTTGGAAGAACGTTTACGTGGTGGAATACTGTTTAAGTAGCAGTCTCTCCACATAGCTTGTGATTCATCTGTGTGCCATCATTATCAGACCTTCAGCTGTCTAGACTGTTAACCTTAATAACTTCTCCTATGCTCCTAATAATACCTTCCTCAAAGTTTGAGCTTGCCTGGGCAAAAATCCTTTTTGTCTTCCTCCAGTTTATTCATATTACCCACATATAACAGGTTGTTCCAGTGCTATATCTCTCTCAGTGAATATTTAGAATACCTGTCTGGAAAATATTAAAGAACTAGAATTACTTTATATTCAAGATTTCTTCAGTTTTAATGTAATACTGATGTGTTTATTTTGAACTTGATTATAAATTTGGCTCATTTAGTACTTAACGTTTTAGCTTTGTAAGCTGAGACACCTGACTCAGTCTCTCTAGGCCCTTTTGTTCATCTGTCTGATCAAACTTACCTACCCTACAAGGTTACTGTGAGTATTGAATGAGTTGATCAAGGAAAAGAGTTCTGCTCCATAGTGAGTTCTTATTAATTCAATAATGATGACACTGTTGCTACTCTTGTTAGCTGCTGATATTAAGAACACGAGTAGATGGCCGGGCGCGGTGGCTCACGCCTGTAATCCTAGCTCTCTGGGAGGCTGAGGCGGGTGGATTGCTCGAGGTCGGGAGTTCGAAACCAGCCTGAGCAAGAGCGAGACCCCGTCTCTACTATAAATAGAAAGAAACTAATTGGCCAACTAATATATATAAAAAAATTAGCCGGGCATGGTGGCTCATGCCTGTAGTCCCAGCTACTTGGGAGGCTGAGACAGAAGGATCGCTTGAGCCCAGGAGTTTGAGGTTGCTGTGAGCTAGGCTGACGCCATGGCACTCACTCTAGCCTAGGCAACAAAGCGAGACTCTGTCTCAAAAAAAAAAAAAAAAAAGAACACGAGTAGAGGTCCTTGTTCCAAATTGAAGCTGGGAAAGCATAGATAGTGGTTGAGTAGATCTTACTTCCTTTGACTTGGTGATAGGAATCCGCGGTGATCAGGAAGGAATTCTTAAATACAGCTTTGTACAATTTAGTGATTTTTGAAGAGACTTAAGGATCAGAGCATGGTGATTGCAAATGTATTAGGTAATATTTATAGAGTCAAGTAACGATCTCAAAAACCTACAGGAGGATGGAAAAGATTTGTTTTAAGCTAGATCAATAATGTGTGTGTGTGATGAGGGAGGCAGGATGGCTGATGAGAGACGTTGGTCACCAGATCATCTCCAAATGAAGGAAAAATTTTAGATGTGGGGGAAAAAAACCATAACCCAGGTGTGATTCTGAGAGAAAAGTTCCAGAACCTACCAGAGGTTCCATGGGGAGAAATTGTGGAGCTGAACAAGAAGGAGCAATATTTCGGTAGAGATCAACTTCCAAGGAATTTGGAGCCCCGTGGCAAGGATAACTGTGAGTGTTTGTTCTTCCCCCTCACACCACTGGAAGACTACGGGCTCCTGGGCTGTTGGAGAGCTTCTGTGCCCTCAGGAGCCTCAAAGCTGCTGCTGCCAGTGAACTGGGAGCTGCTTGAGCATAGAGCAGTGGACTGTCAGCCCCTCGGGGTCACTCCCCGTCACCACAGGCATGAGCCAGCATGGTGGGCACCACACTGCTTCTCCACCCATTGTGTGTCTTGTCCTGCCCAGGGAGCTCCCACCCTTCAGTTTTCTTGTCCCTGGTCCCCACATAAACATTTCCCAAGTCCTGCTCAGACTGCAGTGTCCACAAGAGCCCCAGGGGATCCCAGGGGATCTGTTTGATCACAGAGCTTGGCCGTTCAGGGCAGGCTGCCGTCAGTGGCAGGGAGAGTGCAGCAATCCAGGGGAGACTCTGGGATAAAGGGGACCAGCATGCCAGTTCTCCTCCTACTCTACCCTGCCCACAGTTACCAGTGCAGCCATGGCAGTCCCACGTGAGTCATCACAGATGCCCCAAGAGTTGAGCCAGAACTCTCAGGAACAGCTGCTTCCCCTCTGTTGGCACCCCCATCACACAGAGGCCCCCCAGGGAGTTGGGCTCATGCCTTTCCTCCTAGAGACCTACAGCGGACTAATGGGTGCTTGGAGTGTGAGCTCCCTGTCCACCAGCGCTCCCCAGTCATCCTTTCCTGTGGCAAAACAAGGCATACCCCAAAGCAGAGGGACATTAAACCTGCTTGAGCACTCCAGGGACATCTTGGGACCAACATGCTTTGCTCTGGTATGGTCAGGGATTGAACTTGGGGGACCAGGGAACAGGCCCCGCATGCTAGATCTGAAACCCTGGGACTCAGTTGTGTTGCTCAAGGGCATAGAGGGAAGATTTGTAAACTAATCTTGGGAGGAAAGGAAGCCCACCTGGACAGAATTTCTAAAAGGAGAGTGCAGTCTGCATCTGAACCACAGTGCGTTCATAGAGTACCACTCATGCCATAGGAAAGCTGCGCTTTCGGTCCAGGGTAGGATCCTGGGCGAGAAAGCTCCCAGCCTGTGGTGCCACTGCTGGTGAGCTCTGCTAGTTTGGGCTGCTGCTTGTGGCAGGACCCCAGAAGGAGATCCATGGGCTAAGGGAAGAGAGAGAAGAGTGAAGCCCACCCACACCTGCCAGACTCTGAAGCCCAGACTGCCCCTCCCCTACAAGCAGACTTTTTGGCTTGGTGGGACCACTTCAGCCCCTCCCTGGTGGCTTTCCCTAGTGGCCTGGGAGCTGACCTGTGACCTCTGTGAGACAGTGCTTGTGTCTGCCTTTGTGGAAACTGAACGCAGGCTCACCTGACAGCCCACCCAGCCTCCACCACCCGCCTGGGCTATGGTAGAGAATAAGGAGTCCCCTGGGAGCTCCAGGTTCCCACTCACCATCTGGGGCATCCAAGTACTTTTCCTAATCGACTACAGCCAGACACAGGTCCCCCAAACAACACCACAGCTGGCTGTCTACTATAAACACCACCTGTTGGCAGAGAGGACAACTTGTACAGCCCATTGCAGCATTTACTGATTCATTTGCACAGGGCGTGGATGACTCTTCCCACAAATGCCACCTGCTGACTTGGAGATTCAGTTGGGTATCCCAATCTAATTCATACCATAAAGAAGACCACAGGGCTGGGAAAAGAGAAAGAATTTAAAGACTACCATCTTCCCTTGTAAACAAGAGACAGGGATTCTGCCCACATACATAGTACACCATTGCTACAGTCTACAAATAACTAGCAATTGAGCAAACCACCACACTAAGGATATCTATAACCAAGGTATCCATCCAGAACCTAGACCTTCATCAAAGTACTGACAAGCAAAGCCAAAGGTTCTTACCAAGGTGTATTGCAGACACACCCTTAAGAATGAGTGGGGGAGAATCCCATGTAAACAAAAGAAAATCCCAAAACAAAATAGCTGCTCTAGTTGAGAAGGAATCAGCACAAGAACTCTGGAAGTATGAAAAGTCAGAGTGAAAGGACCACCCTGTTCCCAAAGGAGCACACCAGCTCTCTCTGTAGCAATGGATCCAAATCAAAATGAAAATACCGAAATGACAGATAAAGAATTTTAAAAATGGATTATAAGGAAGCTCAATGAAGTCCAAGAGAAAATGGAAAACCAACTCAAAAAAACCTAGAAAATAATTCAGGAAACAAATGAAAAATTTACTAAAAAGATACATTTTTTAAAAAAGCAAATAGAACTTCTGGAAATCAAAATTTTATTTAGGGAAATACAAAACACAGTAGAAAGTTTTAAGAATAGACCAGGCAGAAAAGAGAATTTCAGAGCTTGAAGACAACTCTTTTGAGTCAATCCAGTCAGTCAGAAATAAAGAACAAAGAATCAAGAAAGAACAAAGTCTATAAGAAATATGGGATTATGTAAAATGGCCAAATATAGGAATCATATTAAAAAGCTTTTGGACTGCCAAGGAAACTATCATCAGAGCCAACAGAAGGAGAGAAAATATTCTCATGCTGCACATCTAATAAAGGGCTGATAACTAGAATCTATATAGAACTCAGGAAAATCAACAAGAAAGAAAGAAAAAAAAAAACAACCCCAGTGAAAAGTGGGCAAAGGACATGAACAGAAACTTTTTAAGAGAAGATAGACTAATGGCCAATGAACAAATGAAAAAATGCTGAACATCTCTAATCATCCAGGAAATGCAAATCAAAACCATAATGAGATGTCACTAACTCCATTGAGAATGTTTTTTATCAAAAAAGTCCCAAAACAACAAATGTTGGTGTGGATGTTGAGAAATGGGAACATTCTTACACTGCTGATGGGACTGCAAACTAGTACAACCTCTATGGAAATTCATATGGAGATACCTCAAAGAACTCAAAGTAGAACTACCATTTGATCCAGCAGTTCCACTATAGTGTATTTACCGAAAGGGAAAATAAAAACATTCTGTAAAAAAGACATCTGTACTTGGATGTCATAGCAGCACAATTCACAATTGCAAAGATGTGGAAACAACTCAGGTGTTCATCAATACATGAGTGGATTAATAAAATGTGGTATATGTATACCATGGAATACTACTCAGCTTTAAGAAACAATGGTGATAGAGCACCTCTTGTATATTCCTGGATAGAGATGGAACCCATTCTACTAAGTGAAGTATCCCAAGAATGGAAAAACAAGCACCACATGTACTCACCAGCAAATTGGTGGAGCCTATTCTTCTAATTGAAATATCACAAGAATGGAAAAACAAGCACCACATGTATTCATAATTAAATTGGTACTAATTGATCAACAATTATGTGCACATATGGAAGTAACATTCATAGGGTGTCAGGCAGATGGGTGGGGAAATGAGATGATGGGTAAATTGGGCTTATAGCTCTGACTTGGGTGGGGCAAGGGCAATACATATAACCTAAACATTTGTACCTCCATAATATTCTGAAGTTAAAAAATCAAAAGCAAAAACAAACAAAAAGAATCATAGGCCTCACAGAAGGTGAAAAAGAAAAAGAAAAAGGCTTGGAAAACTATTTGAGAAAATAGTTGAGGAAAACTTCCCTAGTTTTTCTAGAGATTTAGACATCCAGATACAAGAAGCTCAACAAATACCTGGGAGATTCATTGAAAAAAGGGCATCACCAAGGCATATAGTCATCAGACTGGCCAACATCAATGTAAAGGAGAAACTCTTATGAGCCAGGAGGCAAAAACATCAAGTAACTTACAAAGGAAAACCCAATCAATAAAAGCCAGCAGCCCTTCATGATAAAAAACAAAACAAAACAAAAAAACTCTCAAAAACCTAGACATAGAAGGAACATACTTCAAAATAATAAAAGCCATATATGATGGACCCACAGACAACACTGTACTGAATGGGGAAAAGCTGAAAGCATTTCCCCTAAGAACTCAAGTAAGATAAGTATGCCCACTGTCACTACTTCTGTTTAACATGGTATTGGAAGTTCTAGCCAAAAGAATGAGGCAAGACAAAGAAAGAAAGAAAGGGCATCTGAATTGGGAAAAAAGAGGTCAAATTATCCCTGTTTGGCAGTGATATAATCTTGTATTTAGAAAACCCTAAAGACTCCACCAAAAGACTCTCAGAATTGATAAATAAATTAAACAGTCTAAGTCTACAAAATCAAAGTGCACAAATTAGGAACATTTCTTAATACTAACAACAATAAAGCTGAGAGCCAAATCAAGAACTCAGTACCATTTACAAAGCTGCAAAATAAATAAATAAAATACTCAAAAATATATTTAATCAAGTGTAGTTCTCTGTAAGTGAACGATTTCTACAAAGAGAACTATAAAACAATGATGAAAAATCATAGATGACACAAATGGAAAGTATCCCATCCTCATGGATTGGAAGAATCAATATTGTTAAAATGTCCATACTGCCAAAAGTGATTTACAGATTCAATACAGTTCCCATCAAAATACCAATGTCATTTTTCACAGATCCAGAAAAAATAATCCTAAACTTCATATGGAACCAAAAAAGAGCCTGAATAACCCCAAAGCAATCTTAAGCAAAAAGAATAAATCTGGAGGGTATCACATCACCTGACTTCAAATTATACTATAAGACTATAGTAACTAAAACAACATAGTGTGGTATACCAATGGAACAGAACAGGGAACTCAGAAATAAATATAGTTAAGATAACTGACTTTAGACAAAGCAGAGAGTAACATACACTGGGGAAAGGGCACTCTATTCAATAAATGGTGCTGGGAAAATTGGATAGCCACATGTAGAAGAACTAAACAGCATCCCTATCTCTTGCCATATATACAAATTAACTCAAGATAGATTAAAGACCTAAAGGGTAAGACCTGAAATCATAAAAATTTTGTAAGAGGCCATAGGAAAATCTCTTCTAGACATTGGTTTAGGCAAGGAATTTGTGACCAAGACCCCAAAAGCAAATACAACATAAATAAATAAATAAATAAGTGAGACTTAATTAAATTAAAAAATTTCAGCACTGCAAAGGAAATAATCAACATGGTAAATATACAGTCTATAGAATGGGAGAAAATGCTCACAAACTGTACATCTGACAAAGGGTTAATATCCAGAATCTACAAAGAACTCAAACAAATCAGCAAGGGAAAACAAACAAACAAATAAATAAATAACCCCATTAAAAATTGGCAAAAGACATGAACAGAGTTTTTTCAAAAGACAATACGCAAATGGCAACAGACATGCAAAATGCTCCTCATCACTAATCATCAGGGAAATGCTAATTGAAACCACACTGAGATACCACCTTACCCTTAGAAGAATGGCCATTACTAAAAAATCAGAAAATAATAGATGTTGGCATGGATGTGGTGAAAAAGGAATGCTTATACACAGTTGATGGTCCTGTAAATTAGTATAACCTCTATTGAAAACAGCATGGAGATTCCTCAAATAACTAAAAGTGGACCTACCATTTAAGCCAGCTATCCCACTACTGAGTATCTACCAAAAGGAAAAGAAATCATTATGTCAAAAAGACCTGCACTTGAATGTTTATTGCAGCACAGTTCACAATTGCAAAGATGTAGAATCAACCTAAGTGACCATCAGTTGATGAGTGGATAAAGAAAATGTGATATATGTGTGTGTGTATGTGTGTGTATATACACATACACACTATGGAGTACAACTCAGCTATAAAATAGATTGAAATAATATCATTTTGTAGTTACTTGGATGGAACTGGAGAACATTAAGTATCTCAGGAATGGAAAAACCAACACCATGTACTCCCACTAATATGTGAGAGCTAAATGATGGGTACACATGGTCATAAGGTGGTGTAAAGGACATTAGAAACGTAGAAGAAAGGAGGGTGAAAGTGGGGTGAGGGATAAAAATTTATTGAGTACAACATGCACTATTCAGGTGACAGGCACACTATAAGCCTTGACTTTAGCATTAATACAATTCATCCATTAACAAGAACACTTATACCCCCTAATATTTTGAAATAAAAATAATATGTGTATTTGGATGTATTTGTTTTCATATATTGTATATACATTATAATTACATTATATATTCATACATTATAATTACATTGTATATAACACTATTTATTTTCCTGTTGATAGGTTCTTTGTGTGGCTTTTTGTTATGTCTTCCTTGGTTCCACGCTAAAATTTTCCTGTATAGATAGCATATATAGGTGTATGTAATGGGGGATATACTATGAGTTAAATTGTGAGTTATTACATCTATTTTACTTTACGAAGTATTCCTAAATTGTTTACAAAGCAGTTGAAATAATTTATACTCCCACCAGCGGCATATAAGGGTGCCAGGTGCCCTACATCCTTACTAGTACTGAGCATTACTAGATTTTTAAGTTTTCAAAATATTGTCTCATTGTGATTTTAATTTGTATTTCTCCAATCAAACTGAGTATCTATTCATAAATTTATAAATCATTTGTGTTTCCTTGTTTTTGAATTACCTGGGTCTTCAACCCAGTTTGGTTGGGTTGCTCTTTTTCTTATTTAGTTGTAGAAGTTATTTCTAAATTCTGGATGCTAATTTTTGTCACTTTGTGAAACAAATATAATTTTGAACTTCTGCTCTTGATATTTCTTTTCTAGCCTGACTCTGCTTTTCTAGTTGTTTCTCTGCCTAGTTACACACCTAAAACTCCACAAGAGGGCGTGCTCAAAGTTTTAAATTTGTCAAGATTTCCTCTTCTGTTGAAATTATACTGTATTTTCAAGTTAAATTAGAGGCCATTTAGTATATATATCTCTTTTTGTTGTAAAAACTGAGGCCTGTAGATATAAAGTGTTAAAGCCTGGGGTGGAAATAGAAAGAACCAGTCTTGATATTTTTGCTGGTAAAGAACATCGATGAAAGGCCGGGCGCGGTGGCTCACGCCTGTAATCCTAGCACTCTGGGAGGCCGAGGCGGGCGGATTGCTCAAGGTTGGGAGTTCGAAACCATCCTGAGTGAGACCTCGTCTCTACTAAAAATAGAAAGAAATTAATTGACCAACTAAAAAATATATATATACAAAAAATTAGCCGGGCATGGTGGCGCATGCCTGTAGTCCCAGCTACTTGGGAGGCTGAGGCAGGAGGATCGCTTGAGCCCAGGAGTTTGAGGTTGCTGTGAGCTAGGCTGACGCCACGGCACTCACTCTAGCCAGGGCAACAAAAGTGAGACTCTATCTCAAAAAAAAAAAAAGAACATCAATGAAGAACTGGCCCTAGACTCAACAACATTGTAGAGCTTGACAGTTTTGCACTTGTGTACTTATTTCTTGAACAGAAGGAACTAAATTGATCAGTAATGTTGAAAAGTGGAGTTCTGAGGGGAAAACAGACCAACCAATCAATCAATAGAAACACTCAACAAAACCAAATTGAGTACCAGTTATGTGAAGATAGTTTTTGTCTCAGTGTATGGAAGGACTTTTTAAAATTAACATGGATCCAAATGAACTAAATTAAATTAGCTTATGAATTTGCGAGCTTCTTATTTGCTGGTAGTATTCATGCAGATTGTGAATGAGTGCTGACATTCAGAGTTTTAGGGCTAGGATGTATCTAAACATTATCTTACTTAAGACAGTCTTTTTATAGGTGAGGAACCTGAGATCTCGATGTTTTGGCCAATGTAGTTGTGGCTGGGTGGGCCTAGAATCTAGAAGTTTTCCTTTAAGCTAGTGTTACTTCTGGCTTGTCACATTTGTCCTCTCTGGGAGTGAGCAGGGAGCTGAGGGAAGTTTAAGAGGGGATTCCTGCATTAGGAAGGAAGAACCTCTCAGATATTTTCTGATTCTGCATCTAGGTTGTTTGATTCTATTATACCATGATCCCATCCTGGTTTCCCCAGCACATTGAGATTACTTTTGTAGCATTTGTCACGAACGCCTCACCATTTATTAACATGACACTCCCCACAGTATTGACTGTCCTGTTCATCTCTGTTCCTGGCCACAGAGTAGGTGCTTAGTAAATACTTTACTTTCAATCCAACATGCAGTATTCAAAAATAAAATAAAAAAATAAGAAAAATAAATATTTTACCATGTAAATGAATGTTTGCTAATAGGGAAAAAAAAAAGAAACAGTAATGGGAAGACTGGGAAAGAACTGCATCTCTATGGGAAAATATCTTAGAAGATTCTGAGAGAGAGAGAAGGTATTTAAGATGAGAGCCATGAAATATAAAGAGGTGATATCTGAAACTAGTTGCTATTGTTACCACAATTTGGATATAAAAAATAATGATTAATAGCCTCTCTAGCATTTTAGAAATTGTGTGAGCTTGAGCAGGTTTAAACTCTGTGTTTCAGTATACTTATCTATAAAATGGGGTTAATTGTGGTACATTCTTCATGGGGTATATGTATGTGTTTGTGTATGTTCTGTGTGTATCAGACAGAAAGTGTCACCTGTATTCCAGTGAAGTATGAATATTGTGAGAAAACAGACAAAAAAAAAAAATAGAAAAAGAAAGCTTCTGTCACCTATGACCAGTATGTAAGGTTAACAATTATGGTTATTTGTCTTGTAGTTTCTTAATATTATTAGTATTCGAGATAGTGAAATATTGTTGGTTTATTGATTTTTAAAAGAAAATACAGTTAGGTCAGTTTATTTCCAAATATACTATAAGTAGAACTAGAAGGAAAATATTCAAGTTTATCTGGGGTTTAGCTGTAAATAAGAGTCCATTTTTAATTATAAAGTTAGAGTAAATAAACTTGGATAGTCTGAAATCCTAGATAATAGTGATAAACTAAATCATAAGATGAAGCAGTTTCTATATCCCTTATAATGTAAATTTGAAACAAATAATTTTAGGGAACTTCTACAATGTTATTTAGAATCAGACAATTTTGAGGCTTTTTGGGATGGGTAGTGCCTAATGGGTATTTAAACTTGATGTCAAATTTATATTATGCTGTTTATTTATGAAAATGCCCATGTATATATTTAGTAATCAATAGGTTATCACTTTGCCAGGAAAGTAAAGAATTGACATCTTTTCATGTTTTTGTTGAGGTCTTGAGATTGGACAGCGAAGGTAGAGACTTTTTTAAATGGAATGAAATGAGACAAAATAGGTTTTTCTTTTCTTTAGTAGGTAATATCTTGTTCTTTAGTTTATGAAGGGAAAACTTGGTAAAAAGTAAAACTTAGTAAACTAAGCAAAACTTGGTAAACTAAGTAACTTAGTAACTAAGTTACTAAAAACTTAGTAAGTAAAACTTAGTAAAAAGTCATTTACAGAATAGGCAGTTTAGACACAGTGCTCTGACCGTTTCAGAGGAAGCAGGGGTGACAAAGCCACAGCCTAGGCCGTCAGCACAGACGCACACACAAGGGCAAAGGTGATGGCAACATCTACACTGAAACTTTGAAGGGAATGTCAGTTTAGACACTGTCGAAACTTGGAAGAAGAGCATGTCTGGAAATGCCACCCCCTTTTAGATGTGATTATATGGAGAATGAGAGATGAAGGGAGGAAATACTGTAGATCTATTTTAATTCTGATGCTTTAGGGACACACTGGCATGTTGGCTTTCAGCCTATGTAATTTCTGAGACTTCTTTTGAATTATGGCTGTCTATAAAACTTCATGATTATGTGGAAAGATTAAGATATAGTATTAACTAACCTATATTTCTGCCTCTTTTTTGTTTGTTTGTTTGTTTTTTAGACTTGGGAAGATCCCCATCAAAAAGATAAGAGCACAAACTGCTGTGGAGATAATGATCCTATTGATGTTTGTGAAATAGGCTCAAAGGTTTGGTTTATAGACTGTATTAATCCTGACATGTGTTTTGGTCTATTCATGCCATAAAATTTAATTTAGGCCTCTACTTCTTCAACTCTTCAAAGTTCCAGCCTGTTGACTCGTCTGGTATCAGTCTCTTCTTTTATCTTTACTTCCTTCTCTTAAACCAGGGGTTGGTAAATTATAGCCCCACAACCAGCTGGATCCAGCCTACCAGCTGGTTTTATAAATACACAGCTGTGCCTGTTCATGTACATATTGTCCATGGCCTGCTTCTGTACCACAGCTGCAGAGGTGAGGAGTTATAGCAAGAGTGTGTGTCTGCAAAGCCTAAAATATTTATTGTCTGACCCTTTATAGAAGAAGTTGGCCAAATTCTATCTTTAGCTTCCTTGCACATTATTCAGATACAAACTTCAATTCTCATGAAAGTCAGCTAGGACTTTTTCTTTTTTTATACCTGTTTCTAGGTTGCCAGGTGCTACTGAGGAAAAACAAAGCCCACAGTCTCATAGGGTGATGCTGCCTGTCAGTTCTTCTGAATGTGTTCGGTCAATTCTTCTGTTTCAGCTGCATTCCTGGCTAATATTTCTTATACTCCACAGACATTCAACTCTTCCCTTTTTGCTCACTCCTAACAGAATATCGTGTCTTTAATTCTGTGGAGCTCAGAGAAGCCAGGAAATGAGAACTGCCTCACCTTTCCTCTCAGACTTAGGAACTACTTGTGCCTGTAAATGCTGTTCCTTCCCTTCTGTTACTACGAGAGTTGTCTCTCTCATCCAAGGCCAGGGTCTCCCCCTGTGTTCTAGATTCTGTCCCTTCTGACTTCTTGAATATTTTCTTGTGCCTTCTCTTTCATCGTTGGCTTCCTCCCATACACTGCCTCTCTTCTTCCCCTTTATGGGAGAACTTGTGAAAAGAGTTTTAGCACTCACCTCCATGTCCTGCTTCCCACTGAATCTTCAACACATCACAGAGTTGTGTCCATCTCTCCTGTTATTTCAATGAAACTGCTCCCACTAAGGTCCCTTTCTTTTAGCCTAATCCAGCAGGCCTGTTTTATAGTCTTTGTTCAATTTGAATTTACCTTAGTGTTTTATGCTGTTAACCTTATCTTCCTTTTTGAATCAAAGTCAAGTTTTTGCTTGACTTTGATTATATCATAATGTCTTGGATTTTTCTCTAATTATTCTGGTTTCTTTTGCAAGTTCCTTTTCTTCTACCTATTCCTTAAATGTTGGTTAGTTTGAGAGTTGTGCCCTTGTTCAACTCCTATTATCACAAAGCAACTTTCTTGATGATCCAATCCCAAGGATTCCTAGTTTTGCTTTCAAGTTGATAGCCTTAGCTCAGATCCATAAACCCAATTAACCTGTATCTCCCAGCAATCACAAACCCTCATGTCCCAAACTGAATTCATTATTTCCTTCTCTCGAACTTACTGTTCTCTTAATGTTTTCAGTCTCGGTGAATGGCATCTCTTTTCCTTCTCTTTTCATCCTCAGATTCTTAAACCAAAAACGGAGGGGTCATTCTTGATCATTTATTGCTTCTCCTCATCCAGTTAATTATGAAATATAGAGTCTATATTCAATTTTTTTTTTTTTTTTTTTGAGACAGAGTCTCACTCTGTCGCCCAGGCTAGAGTGCTGTGGCATCAGCCTAGCTCACAGCAACCTTAAACTCCTGGGCTCAAGTGATCCTCCTGCCTCAGCCTCCCGAGTAGCTGGGACTACAGACATGCGCCACCATGCCCAGCTAATTTTTTCTATTTTTAGTAGAGACGGGGTCTTGCTTTTGCTGAGGCTGGTCTCGAACTCCTGAGCTCAAGCAGTCCTCCTGCCTTGGCCTCCCAGAGTGCTAGGATTACAGGCATGAGCCACCACGCCCAGCCCAGGTTGTATATTCTAAATGGCCTTTAAATCTGTCTATTTCTTTCTATTCTCATTGTTGCTAGCTTTTTCCAGTCCACTCTTATGTCTCACTTGAATTATTCCTGCTACTAACCAGTTTCCCTGCTGAGTCTCATTTTCTCTCCATCTCTTATTCCAGGCTCTCTTCCTGTTTAGTAAAA
Organism: Microcebus murinus; assembly: GCF_040939455.1. Classification (NCBI taxonomy): domain Eukaryota; kingdom Metazoa; phylum Chordata; class Mammalia; order Primates; family Cheirogaleidae; genus Microcebus; species Microcebus murinus. Next base: position 18,062,375 of record NC_134130.1, read on the forward strand.
CACTGAACTTCTTAGCATCTGGCCCCTACCTCTTTTTCTGGCTTTCTTTCTTACCACTGCTTGTTTGCACACTGCCTTCCAGCTGTACTTATCTTCTTTCACTTCCAACACATCTGCTCTTGCTCATGTCCCGGCCTTCCTATACGCTATTCCTTCTGTATATAATGGAGCATTCTTCACTTCATTTTACTTCCCTCATCTTTTTGCTTCTTTTCCCCCTACTTGTCCTCAGAGTTCAGCTAAAATCCCATTCCCTTTGGAAAGTTTTCCTTGACCTCCATAGACTAGAGTAGTTGCTTTGTTACATGCTCCTGTCCTACTAACTACGCCTTGTTGTCTGTCTTCTCTATGAAATGACAGTAAGCGCTGTAAGGACAGGACTCACTGTGGTGTCTATTACCAGTATTTAGTGCCTGGCACACAACATATGCTTAATTTAAGGAATACTAAATTGAATTACTACTTGAGCTGTGTTCTTCTAGTTTAGAGTAAATCAGTTATTTGGAAACTCATTTTAGCACTTTCAGATTTCTAGAATACTATTAGTAAATAATTACCTCTGACTCATTGTCTATTTATTTACCATATTGTTTTGTTGTCTTCTTTTTTCATTCTTCTCTTCTTCCTCATTTTCCTTTCTTATTCTTCCTCTTCATCTTCCTCTTAGTCCTTTGCTTTTTCTCTTTCTGTTCTTCCACTTTCTTCTCTTTTTCTTCCTTCTACTTTCCTTTTCCCCACCCATTCCTTCCCTCCTTCTCTTCTTTCTCCCTCCCTCTTACTCTTTTACTCTCCTGCAGGTGAGAGATTCCAATCCCAACTCCTATTTCTAGTTTTATACACAAATAGGGTAGAATTTGGGTCTCTGTGTGTATGTATAATTTCTAAATCACCCCAGCAGAAATATGGCCAAATTGTAAGGTTTTTGTTTTTTTTTTTCTCCAAATTTAAGCTATAGTTTAGGAATTTATTTTTCATACATTTTCTCCTCAGAGGGATAGCGAAATATATATAGAGTGAGTAGATGAGAAGGAAGAAAGAATATAAATATTTTAATGAGTACCTTCTCTGTCGCAGATATAATGATAGTAGTTTAGTCACCTTCTCATGTCTTACTTCATGACAAGTAAGGGTTGCTAAGTGAAATAACATTACATTGATTGAAAGATTATGTGTTAGAAAACTCGCATTCTGAGGGTATAATCTCTGCAGTCATTCAGTTCATATTTAGTGCAAGTTACTAGGTCAATTTAAACCCTTATGCAGGTATCAAATGTGAATGAAAAGATTAAATGGAAGCATCCTATTTTCACCCATGTAGAAATTTGTCAGTGAGCATGTAATGAATGAGATTGCTAACTGGAAGAGATCATGTGAAAAACATATGTACCTGACGAATTGATTTGACTCCACAACGCTAATTTGTTACTGACAGAACAAAGGGATAACTGTAAGACAACTCAATATATGAGTTTTTAAATACACCTGTCAAAGTCACTAACTATGTAGAATAAAATTGAAGATTTTAAATATAAGTGATTTTAATATGATATATATGATGAATATTGAAAGCATACCTTCACATTTTACATAAAAAACTGGTGGTATATAATAGATATATTGACTATTATTTTTTCTGTAAATGTAATATTTATTATAAATGTTCAAATGATTATACTTCTGGTTTAACATAGACCAGAATATTATAAGGTATAGAAGAAATTCTTGTGAACCGAGAGCAGGGAAGACATCTTAGAATGATGAAATTATTAAAAGTCATGTGAAAGAAGAACTGAATTTCTAGGCACTGCACTTGCAGTAAGTAAAATATCACTTGTTAATTAGAGAATCATACCATTTTGTATGTCTATGATTTAAACCCAGTAATAACTGAAATGCTACCTTTTTTTCCATGGGAATAGATTTCTTATTTTTGCTTGGTTTTGTTTTCATCTTGACCTGCATTACTTCAATTTTTTAGATTTTTTTTCTTCACTATTACTTATTCTACAAGATCATTTTAGTAAAAATCATGGAAATAAAATCAAGGACAAACCTTGCTTCACAATCATGTTTCCTTCATTTTTGGATAAATATATAAGTATTTTGATTTTGTTGGGCATTTTTTTCCATTTTATTTTTTGTTATAGAATTGATATAGTTAAAAGTTTTTCTGAATATAGCTTTTCCTTTTTAATTTCTTTGGGAATAACTGGATGTGATAGGAACAATTTCTAAAATGGCGCTTCACAGATGTCTGCCCTAATCCCTCAAGTCTGTGCATATGGTGAGACATCCCTCCTCTGCATGCATTGTGTTGTATATAGCACAGTTCACAGTACTCTGCAGTAGGGAGGTTATCCTGGCTTACCCATACAGCCCCGTGTAATCGCAGAAGCCCTTAACAACAAGGAGCCTTCTCCAGCTGATGGCAGGAGAGAAAGTCAGAGGTTAAAGTGAGAAGTGCTGATGCACCGTTGCTGGTTTAAGACATCTGGGGGGTGGAGCACATGAAAAGGGATACCATCAGCTTCTGGTTGCAGAGAACAGTCCCTTTTTGACATCCAGCAAGTGACTGGAGACCTTAGTCCAACTGCAAGGAACTGCATTTAGGTAGATTCTTCATTAGAACCTTCTTGGCCTAATCTGAGTCCAGCTTGGCCAATACCTTGATTTTGGCTTTTTGAAGCCTCAGGAGAACCCAGCTGTGCTGTGCCTGGATTCCTGACCCGTGGAAACTGAGATGATAAATACACAATGTCTTGAGCCTTTAAGTTTGTAATAACTTGTTACATAAGAATAAAGAACTAATTCATAGGATAACAAGCTTTAAGCAGTTTATGTTGTGTCGTTTTCTTGTATTGAGTGAGCCCAGTAGAAGTTTTCTTTATTCAAGTGCTAATCCTCACAGAACTTCTGTTACAGGCTACTGCTATGTTCTGCTCATGCCTGGCTCCTTAGAGTTAGAATTGGTGAGTGTGAAGTGATAAGTACATGTAGAACCCAGAGAGAAAAAAATTAATATCTGTAGAAGACTTCTTGTATTCTAGTTCCTATATTTGTCATTTCCTTTGCTCTTTATTTCAACCTGATAGTGAATAAGTGATATGATTTACATTTCACTATTGGACACTAAAGCCCAAAACGGGTGGGTAACCTTTTCATGTTGGAAGGCTGTATTAATTTAGCTGTCATCAAATAAGGCCACATTCAAGAAACTTCAATGAGATATACTTTAAGATGTACATTATTTTGTAGAAATCTAACTACTATGTATGTAATAATTTCAAAAAATGAAAATTATTATTTGTCAGTTTTAAAGTTAACCTATTAATGACGTTGTGTCTGCTTTTTGTTAGAAAGTATTTGAATATTTGGTTGCAGCATGGAGGTCTGCAGTTTATTTGATCCTCTAGGCATCAGGTATCAGGCATTTGTGACCTTAAGGGCATCTTGATTTAGGTTAGAAAGGAGAGTGTAGATTCACAGCAATAAGTGGTTGAAAGCAAGAGCATTTTGGGGGCATGTTGCCGAAGATGTGGCTATTCTGCTGCATTTTTCCATATTTCAGTTGGTCTTTCTTAGCATCAAACAATGACTTTAAAGTTTTATCTACTGAGAGTTGAATCAATTCCATCTGTAGTTTTTTAGGTGTCTTGGTGTTATCAACTAGATGAGGCTAAAATGCTCATTTCAGTATGATGTCATGATTCTCAAAGTCAGTGAACCTTTCACTGTATTCTCCAATTATTAATAACAGGTCTATAACAGCTGTGTATTCTTCAAATGATTCACCTATATCATTCCGCCCATCAGTGACTTTTGCTAACTGGGAAAAATGTTCATCCTAAATTTCCTTTTGAAGAAGAATTGTTTAGTAAAAAGATAGCTTTTTTTGAAATGCTTGGATTTTTTGCCACATATCATATGTAGACTTACTTTTACCTTGCAAAGAAATATTCAAGTCATTTTGATTTGACATGATATATCATACAGAAATGCTGAATTCCTATAGACATTTTCTTTCAATAATTCACATTGCTGATTCTGTTCTTTATAAAATTTAACTATTGGTTCTCACAGAGATAAAATGTTTACTACCACCTGACCCTGTGATGGCCAATGCACTTTGGAGTGATGTGGCAAATCCACACTAAATATCTCATTGTTCAACTTTAGCATGTTACAAAACTGAAGATGCTGTGCTGCTTTGTATGAATATAGTTATCAGTAGTTATAACTTGTTGCAAAGTGTCACTTAAAATTGTTGCTTTAGCATAGATTTTGCTGATGCAAGATAACAATGAAAAGAAATGAGAGCATCTGGATCTGTTAATACTTTTTTTATCTGTGCAGTACAGCCTTCATGTTTTCCTGTCATGGAAGGTGCACTGTCTGTACATCCATCACTAAATTTTCCAAATTGAGTCCTACTTCATGACATTTATCTTGAAAGTTGTTGAAGATATCTATTCCCATGTTCTGTTCATAAAAATGTCCAAAGTGAGTAACTCCTCATAAAGAAGAGGGCTGCCAATGTTCTTTATCTTTCTGAGAAACCAACTTTTGGTTTTATTGATCTTCTGTATAGTTCTTTTCTCAGTTTCATTTAGTTCTGTTTTGATTTTAGTTATTTCTTCTGCTAGGTTTAGAATTTATTTGCTCTTCCTTTTCCAATTCTTTGATAAGGTTTATTAGTTTGTTGATTTGTGAGCTTTCTGTCTTTTGGATGTGAGCATGTAATGCTATTTTCTTCTCACAGATTTTGATAACTGTGTTCTCGTTATCATTTAGTTCAAACAATCTTTTGATTTCCACCTGGATCTCCTCCTTGACCCAGTAATCATTCAGCAATAGATTGTTTAATTTCCATAACTTTGTGCAGTGCTGAGTGTTTCTGTTGGAATTGATCTCTAGTTTTATACCACTATGGTCTGAGAAGATACGTGGTACAATTTCTATTTTTTTAAGTTCGTTGAGGTCTGATTTGTGGCCTAGGATGCAGTCGATTTTGGAGAAAGTTCCATGAGCTGATGAGAAGATGATCAGGCTGTCTCAGGGCGGGACAGAAAGAGCAAGACCTTCTGCCAGACAGGCATAAGATTGCGGGACTGTGACACACAAGAGACTGTGAGTGTCCTGTTGGTTCAGCCGCCAATCTGGCATCTGCCAACTCCTGAGGTGTGACCCCCAGTGTTAGCTCTCTGTGGGTAGGCAGTCACCATTTTTGGGATCCACAACCTGGACGCTGAGGTGTGGCATGGTTTTGGACAGCACCCCTCCCCCAACCTGGGAAATCTTGCACTGGGCACAGCTGGCTCTGCCTTCCCGCGACCTGTTGATTGAGCTAGTCAGGCCTGTGTCATTAGGCGAATTTTGAGTGCTTCCCCACAACGCTAGTTCCCCAGCAGTTGGAAACGCAGGGCACTGGGCTGTTTAGGGCATCCCCCTTCTTTTAGTCCAGTGACTTTTGTGCTGGGAGTGGAGGGAAGGTTAGGAGAAGCAAGAGAAGCCACTTTCCCTGAGCAACTGCGATGAATCTGTGGGGCCTTGGCACAGATCCATAATTGACAGCCCACTGATTCAGCTGGTTGGACTGGCTTAGGTCATCTACTGACAACATAACTCTAGGGCCTGCTCTCCACATCCAGGCTGCTGCCAACTATGAGGTCTATGGTCGGGGAAGGAAAATCCTGGCCAGAGACCCCAGCAGGTCCACCAAGTGACCCCTCCCATTAGGAGCAGCCTCCCAAGGGTGGTGGAAGAGCCCTGAATAACATATTAGCTACTCCTCCAGTGGCAGATCAAGCAACCATAGAAGCATACACTTCTAGGCTGGTAGGCAGCAGCTGCGATCTGCCTTGCCCCTACCCCCACTTTAAGGGGGAATAGGGTTGAAGTAACCCTCGGGAATGGTAAGACCCTTCCTAAAGATTGGGGCATTCCCATCCAGGGGACAAGAGACCAACACAAAGGGATCGGATTATCTCCATAACTTGCTCCTCCATGCAGTTCACAACCAACAACAGAGAGGGTAACCCCATAGCTTAACACAGTGCCCTGCATCTCAAGGAATTAGAGGGCAATGGAGTTACATGCACGTGCGATTCACCATGTGGGAGCTTAAGCTGGGGGACCAAACACTAATCTCTACTGGCAAGAGGTGGAGACAACGTGTCAGAGGTAACCCAACTTGCTAAAATACCTCTAAGGCAATACACGACCAGTGTGCCTCTTCCCACCACTGCCAAGGAACATCCCTTGGGGGCTTGCAGTTAGGGGCACAAACCAGTCCTAGCACTCCCAGTTCTCAACCAAGTACCCTGATGAGACAGCACCAGTGAAAGAACAGGGAATATGAAAGAGCAGAGAGAAAAGTCACCCCCAAAAGAATTCATTAGATCTTTAAAATTGATACTAATTTAAATGAAGTGATTAAAATGATAGAGGAAGAATTCCGAATATGGATTGTAAGGAAACTTAATGGAATTGAAGAGGAAATAGATACCCAACACAAAGAAGCCATGAGAACAATACAGGAAATGAATGCAAAATTCTCTAAAGAAATTGAAATATTACAAAAGAACAGAACTGGAATCCTGGAAATTAAAGAGGCATTCACGGAACTACAAAACACAGTGGAAAGCCTTAAAAATAGAATGGATCACTCAGAGGAAAGTCTCAGAGCTTGAAGATAATGCCTGTGTGCTAAACAAATCAGATGAAGAAAAAGAACACAGAAGCAGGAGACAAGAACAAAACATACAAGAAGTGTGGGATTATGTAAAGAAAACAAATATAAGAATTATAGGCATCCTGGAGAGAGAAGAAAGAAAATATATGTGGGCTGGAAAATCTATTTCTTGGATTACTGGAAGAAAATATGCCTTGCCTAGTCTGGCCAGGAATCTAGATATCCAGATACAAGAAGCATACAGAACTCCTGAGAGACTCAATGTGAAAAGGCAATCACCATGTCACATAATTATTAGACTGGCCAAAGTAAACAGGAAAAAGGCAATCATTCGAGCAGTAAGATGGAAATAGCAGGTAACCTGCAAAGGAAAACCTATCAGACTAATTGCAGACTTCTCAAATGAAATCCTGCAAGCCAGAAGGGAATGGGCAACCCATCCTCAATCTTCTAAAACAGAATAATGGCCAGCCTAAAATTCTTTACCCAACAGCTTCATCAGTGAGGGAGAAATAAAGACTGTCCCAGACAAGCAGTCACTGATGGAAGTTGCAAAGACCAGACCTGCCCTGCAAGAAGTACTCAGACCTACACTATACACTGAACAGTGTTAATAGACACCCACCACAGTAAAATCACTCGGGAGTTAAAGTCCAGAACCCGGATTCCATAATGGCTCAAGAGGTTAAAACAAAACAATAAGAATTTACCCAACAGGCCGGGCGCGGTGGCTCACGCCTGTAATCCTAGCTCTCTGGGAGGCCGAGGCGGGCGGATTGCTCGAGGTCAGGAGTTCGAAACCAGCCTGAGCAAGAGCGAGACCTGGTCTCTACTATAAATAGAAAGAAATTAATTGGCCAACTAATATATATACAAAAAATTAGCCGGGCATGGTGGCGCATGCCTGTAGTCCCAGCTACTTGGGAGGCTGAGGCAGGAGGATTGCTTGAGCCAGGGGTTTGAGGTTGCTGTGAGCTAGGCTGACGCCATGGCACTCACTCTAGCCTGGGCAACAAAGTGAGACTCTGTCTCAAAAAAAAAAAAAAAAAAGAGTGAGAAAAAAAAAAAAAAAAAAAAGAATTTACCCAACAATATGAATAGAAATCTACCCCAAATATCAATACTCTCAATAAATGTGAATGGCTTGAATTTTACTTCAACTTCTGGTTCCTCTGAGTAGAACAGGATACAATGCTTCCCTTTGTAGATTAAGAGGTGGCAGCGAAGAAATTCCCCCTCCCTGCCTCCTCTTCCCCTCCCTCTGAATAAAGGAAGCAAAATGCAGAGGAGAGGCTCAAGGTGCAGGCAGTTGCCTGTCTTATGTGATTTCTGGAACACTACACGGGGTGTTAGTTTAAACATACAGGTGATTATAGTATAGGTGGGCCTGAGCATCTCTTTATACCAGTAAAGGCTGTTTCCATTTCTTCTGCAAGTTGCCTATTCATGGTTTCTTCCTGATTTCAGTTGTGTTTTTGGTGATTTCCATCTTGATTTTTAGTATCTCTTCATGTTTTAGACAAGTTAGCCCATTGGGTATGACATAAGTTGCTAATATTTACTTCTTAGTTTATTTTTGTAACTAGTAAAATAGACTTTATTAAAACAAAATATATATACAATAAAATGTACTCATTGTAATTATGTAGTTCAGTGAATTTTGACAAATGTCTATACTCACATAAGCTCCATCTCCTTCAATCAAAATGTAGAACATTTCCATGATCCCAGAAAGTTCCATTTTTCCCCTTTGCAAAGTCTCTTTGACCCCAGGCGTTATGTGTAAGTAGTGTTTCTCTTTAAGAGTTTTAAAGATTTCATTCCTTTGTCTTTTGGCTTATATTGCATCTAAAGAGAAATCGGCTGTCATTCTTATCTTTGTGCCCATGTATGTAATCCTTTTTTCTCCCTCTGTTTGCCTTTGAGATTTATTCTGTGTCACTGGCTTTCAGCAATGTGATTATGATGTGCCTCACTCTGGTTTTCTTTGTGTTTCTTTGTGTTTATTTATTTATGTGGGGGTTTTTTTTTGTGTGTGTGTGTATATGTTTTCTCAATCTGTAGGTTTATACTTTTCGCCAAATATAATAAAATGTTGGAGATTATTTCTTCAAACATTTTCCTGGTTCCTTTCTCCTGTTCTAGGATTTCAGTTATGTCTGAGGCAGAGTGCTGGGTGATGTCCCAGAGGTCGCTGAGATTATTAGTTTCTTTGTAGTTTTGTCAGTGCTTCACTCTGGAAAATTTGTATTACTGTGTCTTCAGGTTCATAGATTTTCTCTTTGGCAATATCTATTTTGTTCTTAAGTGCATCTAGAGAACTTTTCATTTCAGATAATGTATTCTTTCAGCTTTAAAAGTTCTGTTTGGTTCTTTCTTGTGTTTCTCATTTCTTGTCTCCACATTTTCATGTTTTTCTTTAAATCTTTGAGCTTATGTGCAATATTTGTTTTAATGTCCTTGTAAATTCCATCATCTGTCATTCCTGGATTTGTTTCTGTTGAATGATTTCTCACCCCCTGCTAGGGCTTACATTCTTCTGCTTATTGACAGAATTTTAGATGTTGTGAATGTATGTTGTTGAGTGCCTAGGTTTTAAATATCTTTAAAAGATATTTGTTTTGTCAAGTTGTAACTTGTGGATCAGTTTTATCCTTTCTGGGCATTTTTTAAAACTTTGTCAGGACGGGTGTAGAATAACCTTTACTTGAGAGAGCAAATTTAGTGCTACCACTAAAGCCTACCTCTTCTAGGCTCACAATTGAATGTGCCCCTCTTGCTGAGTGAGGTTTTCCTGGATGATTGGGACTCATCTTACAGGTCTCTGGCACATATTCTTTGCTTGGACTCTTGGGGTCTCACCCCATGCACACATAGGTTAGTATTTAATAAATGTCTAAAGGAGCCACTATGTATATTTCTGGAAGTATTTCTTATCTCTAATACTGTGCCCCATGAATTCTAGCTGCCTCATCCTCCCTGTTTTTTACCTCTGTTCTTTAACTTGAGTGAGACCCCTGTGCTCTCTTACTGCGCTCCCCTCCCAGTGCCATGGTCTAAAAAGCTGTTGAGCAGAAAGCCAGGGAAAACACAGGACTCTCCTCAGTTGTTTACTTCTTTCTGGGGTAACAGCCCTGCACTGCCTGCTGTTTAATGTCCTGAAAGAGTGATTTCATGTATTTTTTCTAGTTTTTTAGTTATTTACAATGGGAGGGCAAGTTTTTTATTTTTTTTTCATCAGTAATTCCATCATGGTTGGAAATGGAAGTTTTGAGGAACTTAATTCCAAAAGGAACATTGCAAGGGAGGATTGATGATTGTTTTTACATTATTTTAACAGTTGAAGCTTTATTAAATTTCAGTCTGTAGCCCTTTTAATCTTTCATATGGGTTTTTTTGCTATTTGAGGAAACTCTCCTCCAAAGCCTTGCAAATGGTGCATTTGTTTTCTTTTTAAAGGTTCTTTCTCGTGGAGAGGTTATTCATGTGAAGATACTTGGAATTTTGGGTCTCATTGATGAAGGTGAAACAGATTGGAAATTGATTGCTATCAACGTGAATGATCCTGAAGCTTCAAAATTTCATGGTAAGACCGTTACTTTCTAAGAAACAAAAGTAAATTCGTGTGTCATTGAAATTCATAGAACTTAAAAGGAGCTCACTTACAACACAATTTATATATTTGGGAGTTAAATTTATGTTTTGTTTTTTACTCTCTCCCCCCAGAATATAAAGGCAATTTGACATGATTTTGTCTGAGTTGTGTCATATCGCTAGGCAGAGTAAGAGAGAGGAAAAGATATAGACAGATAAATGATATTTTAAACTAAATAAGTACATTTAATGGGCTCCCCTCCATTCCTTTCCCCTCTCCTCTCTTATCACATCTCATCTTCTTCCCCACCTCCTCCCTTCCCTCCTCTCTCCCTTCCTTCCTTCCTTCCTTCATTCTTTGTTTTCTTTCTTTTACTATTGTGATGGCCCAACTGCTGTTGGGAATTGTGAGTTTTGAAAGCATCCTTTGAACTAGAAATAAAAGCATATAATACTGGCATTTTTGTCCTAAAATCTCTTTTGTTCATGTGACTAACAGGAAAAAACTAAGGAAGGACTGTTCATGAATGACCAGAGCTTTTTCTAAAACATCTAGTTTTTGTCTTGTCTCGTACAAATGAAGAGAAAGATAACTGCCTTATGATGAAGTTTTGATGTCCCAGAAATTTAAGTTCCAGAAATAGTTTCGCATGATTCAGAGTCGATTTTCTGTGAAGTTAGATTTCGGTTCGAGTTCTGGCGGTGCTACTTCCTACCTGGATGACTTTGGGTAGATCATTCCTGAATTTCAGTTTGTGCATCTATAAAGGCAGATAATTATACTTACTTTAAGGGTTGTTGGCAATATAACAGATAAATTATTTAAAGCAGCTGGTTTTCACATACCAAATGTTGCATATATGACAACTGTTATTATCATTTGATCCATTTTTTTCTTTTTGTTTTATCCTTATGAAGGATCCTGTTTCCTTAACCTAATTCTAAATTAGAAAATATACAATTTCTAAGATGACTGAACCTCATTAACACTTAGTGTGTTAGCCTCTCTTAGTTTATGGACATGTAAAACCTTTTCTTACACATGGAATAACAAGAGGGATTTTTTGCCATTCTTGCATGTACTTGAGAAAGGGAGAGGTCTGATATGGTGAAGTGCATATAAGGTCAGGATGAAAACTAAAATATGAAAACTACAGTTAAAATATGATACTTGAGTCCATAAATTGTATATATTTCTTATCTATCTCATTATTTTATTTGGTTTTATCTATTTTCATATTTCTCATTCAAATATATGAAGAGTTAATAAATTTTATTCAGTCTTGAAAATTTTTAGTACCTTAACTGCTTCTCAAATGAGAATTGATAATGTAGTAGAGCCACAACCAGCCAAAACAAATCATCTAGCGAATTTACTTGTGACCTGCCACGCTGAAGCTGTGAAACTCTACTTAGGGATACCCCTTTAAGCTGGAAAAGCTGAGAACCTGAATGGAACTAATCTTTAGGGGGATTTAGCCCAGCGCTATTGGAGATGTGATTTAACATTTTAAACTGTCTAGTATATACCAAGCACTGGTGTCTGTTCTAGTAGATATTATTGTTATTAATTTAGCAAATGCTCAGGATTTAAATAACTTCCCCAAGTTTACAAATCTAGTAAATAGTACATGGTTTGAACCCATATATGTCTGATTGTAAAATGTGAATACTTTAGTACTATACTAAGCAATGTGTGGTCCATCTATAGTACTATACTGAGCAAGTCACACCTGATTGTAGTAATTGATAGTGTTTGTAAATAGCTGTACTGAAACCAGGTTGCGAAAGCCTAAGTACCATACTCCTTCTTGAGTTTCCTAAGGATCAGAATGAAAAATGTTAACTCTGTTCATTTTATTTCTGTTATATATTCAGAATGGAGATGACTTTGTACTTTGGGCATCTTTCTAAATTTCTTTTGTGTTTGCTTATATGAAGAGACATGCAGAAATACTAAAGGCAGTTGTGGATTTAGGTTGAGAAGGAATTATTAGACTTGAATAATTAAAACAAGGAATTATTGTTTTGAGAGAAAAAAAGGACATTTCATTCCACTATAAGTGAACACATTATTTTCATCATGAAAAATACAACAATCCTTCTTCATAATGTATTTTTAAAATCCTGGAATTAAAAGACTAGTTGATGCTATTGACATATTTTGCTCTGAAATAATACACTGACATTGTGTTTTATGTTTATTTCCAGAATGAGTAAAATATATGGGGAAAGTAGAAATTATTTATTTTAAGGATATTTGCAAATTGTTCACACTGGTTAGTTCCTTAAATACTCATCCTTTATATCTATATTTGCTAAAATAAGTTCTGTAATTTTAAGAGTTACAAGTTTTTTCTTTTATTACTTCTCATTCCTTTTACCTTTACATTATTATTAATATATTCCACATATCTTTATTGAATTTTCTTCTTTCTTCTCCCTTACTTTACAGTGATCCAAGAAAAAAAAAAATAAATGTAGGAACAAATTGACAGAAGAAATTGTAGTATAAATGCTTCTTAAATCATAAATCATGTGTTGTCATTTCTTTTTAGCCATGATCTCACTCTTTTGCCCAGGCTAGAGTGCAGTGATGTCATCATAGCTCACTGTAGCCTCAAACTCCTGGGCTTGAGTGATCCTCCTGCCTTAGCCTCCCAAGTAGCTGAGACTACAGACACCTGCCACCATACCCAGCTAATTTATTTTATTATTATTTATCTTTTTTAGCAATGAAGTTTGGCAGTGTTGCTCAGGTTGGTCTTGACCTCCTGGCCTCAAGCCATCCCCTCTCTTCAGCCTTCCAAAGTGCCAGGATTACAGGCATGAGCCACTGTGCCCAGCCTTAATCATGAGTTTTCAAAATCATTTAATCATAGGTGACCCTATGTAGCAGCTTTCTTTTTTCCTTTGAACTCAAGTTTTGACATATATTTACCATATCTCTCAAACAGTGTGTAGCTATTCTCACAACTATCTTGGACAAGAGACAGTTTCTGTTGTCCTCCTGATTTAGCAAACATTAATAGACAAAGATCATGCCTGATCTTACTTTGTCGTCTTCCTTAGACTGATGTGTTTGCTGTCTTCAAGTGGTGCTTTCATTAGCACTTGCCTACTTGAGTAGGACTGAGAGATACTCGGTAATTGCAAGTGTTAAAAGTTTCTTAGGCCGGGCACGGTGGCTCACGCCTGTAATCCTAGCACTCTGGGAGGCCGAGGTGGGTGGATTGCTCAAGGTCAGGAGTTCAAAATCAGCCTGAGCAAGAGCGAGACCCATCTCTACTATAAATAGAAAGAAATTAATTGGCCAACTAATATATATAGAAAAAATTAGCTGGGCATGGTGGCGCATACCTGTTGTCCCAGCTACTGGAGAGACTGAGGCAGAAGGATCGCTTGAGCCCATGAGTTTGAGGTTGGTGTGAGCTAGGCTGACGCCATGGCACTCACTCTAGCCTGGGCAACAAAGTGAGACTCTGCCTCAAAAAAAAAGAAAGTTTCTTAAATTTGTAAAGAATTTTTAAAACAGTTTTTAAAAAGATCAGTTTATACAAAGTGATTACAACAGTTAGTGGCTTTCTATTGTATCATAATGGTCAATTCATCTTCTAAAGGGATCTCACCATGTAGTTTGAGAGGAGTTCAAGTCCTATGAGCATGTGGCGTATTATTTTATGTGAAGTCACAGTTTAGAAATAGAAGCTTCCCAGGGTGAGTGGGCCTCAGAAACAAAGGAATTAGCTTCATGATTTTGAGATCAGGTGAAACAATTTTTTTTTATAATAATTTATGATTTGATTATAGTACAATAATATATATTTGGATTCATATGGTTAAGTCAATATTACCTAATAGATGTCTATTATCTATTTTTGAAAAATTATCTTTAATCAACAATTTTAATCTTAAATCAAGCAACTTTAAAATTTTTTGGTAGATATCTCTCCCATATTTACCTTTTAAAATCACAAACACAGGATTTCAGATGGCATCTGTTTTGAAATATCAAATTAGAAAGAAATTAGCTAGACAACTAAAAAACATATGTATTAAAAAAAATTAGCCGGGCATGGTGGCGCATGCCTGTAATCCCAGCTACTCAGGAGGCTGAGGCAGGAGGATTGCTTGAGTCCAGGAGTTTGAGGTTGCTGTGAGCAAGGCTGATGCCATGGCACTCTAGCCCGGGCAACAGAGTGAGACTCTGTCTCAAAAAAAAAAAAAAAAAAAAAAAATTTAATCCATTCTATTAATTTAAACTACCTTAAAGAAATGAAGCTGTTATTTGACATGGTTAATCACATTTTTCCTTTCTTTTTTTTTTTTTTTTTTTTTTGAGACAGAGTCTCGCTTTGTTGCCCAGGCTAGAGTGAGTGCCGTGGCGTCAGCCTCGCTCACAGCAACCTCAAACTCCTGGCTCAAGCAATCCTGCTGCCTCAGCCTCCCAAGTAGCTGGGACTACAGGCATTCACCACCATGCCCGGCTAATTTTTTTTTTTGTATATATATTAGTTGGCCAATTAATTTCTTTCTATTTATAGTAGAGACGGGGTCTCGCTCTTGCTCAGGCTGGTTTCGAACTCCTGACCTCGAGCAATCCACCTGCCTCGGCCTCCCAGAGAGCTAGGATTACAGGCGTGAGCCACCGCACCCAGCCACATTTTTCCTTTCTTGAAAACAAAGAGGTCTGTTTTAGTTTATAGGCACTATGTGTATATAATATATATATTTATATTTTTTCTTTTTAATATATTAATATAGACATATTCAGGTTGAGATTCTTTAAAGAAGTTTAGGGGTCATTTTATTTGTGATAAAAATAACATTTTATGTTTATAATTAACATATGTACAGACTTTGGTAGACCATAATATCCAGTTTTATTAATAATATTTCTGGTTTTTAACTTTGACATGACTACATTAAAACTAGCCATTGCATCAGAGAACATGTTTCAATTTGTAAAATCTGTTGTTTCTGGCTATATTTCTGTAATTTTAACATTACTATTTTAAATCTTTAGGTTTTGCTTTCTGAAACTAGAGTAGCCACTGTGAAAATCTAAAAAAAAAAAAAATCCAGATAACATTGAACACCAAATTCCTTGTACTGCCTGATAGGAAATTGGTCACTTTGGCAGGCTCATTAATGCTTGGAGAGCACTGAGACCATTTTTGCACTGTAATTAGGTTCCAGGCCCTAATGCTCTTAATGGTACTTTAATGGCCTGAAAGAGTTAACAAGACTCCAGGGCACCTAAACTATTACTAGAGAATGCTTTGACCATTAGGGATAATAGTGCTTGGTTATGAAATAACCAAGTTCAGAGCTTTTTAAAAAGATTGATATGCTAGAGCCTGTGTAATTTTTCTCTGCGTTAAATTGACCACCTTCTGTAACGTGGAGTTTTAGATACTCACCTAATAGATGTCTGAACCTCTTCAGAAAAGCCAGTGTTGCCCAAGGACCTTAGGTCAAGAGAGGTAATGTCATGAGGAAATAATTTAGACACAGATGCTGTTTCAGTTTTCAGAGCAATGAAGATTTGTTTGATCTTTAAATGAATGACAACTATAGTCTGTTGTCCTACAATAACGATTGCCTGTGCAATGATTTCATAGTTTTAAAAAATGAAAGAATTTTTTCAAAACATTGAAATCAGACCAATTATATTGATATAGACACATCATAGGTGAATCCATTACATGAGCAATAAGAGAATTATTTAAAATGAGATGGTTGGGATTTTTTTCAAAGGTTAGTATCACATTTGTCCTAAAGTAATTATTAGAGTTGGTTTGTCTTTCATATATGTAGAATTTCAACTTGCATCATGGAAACTTAAAAGTCAAGTAAAACTACATAGGTCCTTTCCTTATCTTTCAAGGCAGGAATAAACATGTTGAAGTCCAGTTGATTTGGCTTGAATTTTTATTTGCCAAATAAACACTTCTAGTGCCCCTATAATTATTGTTTTAAAAATAAGTAAATTAATATGGCATTTGATTTTCTTTCTTCCTAAAACACAATATTGTTGTTTAGGGGTGGAAAAGGAAATAGCATAGTAATCCTAAGGGGAAATATTCATGTTCCACTTTGTGAGAAGAAAGAATTGAATGCAGTTTGCTTTCCTGGTGTGTTAGAAGACAGTAGAAAATACTCTGGCTTGGAAAGGGACTGGCCTGTCAGCATCGTCATCCTAAGAGCTCTGACATTTATGGAGCAGTTATTGTGTGCCAAGGAGCTGTGCTGAGTGCTTCTTTTGGAATATCTATTTAATCTCCACAGAACTTCAGTCAAGATGTGCTGTTGTTTTCATTTTTTACTTTTAGATAAGAATACCGAGGCACTGGGGGGGGGCGGTGCCTGGTTAGCAACTTGCCCAGCATCACACCCCCGGCCACCCAGTCCAGGCTGGCTGCAGAGTTCCTGCTCTTGCTGCTGCATCCTGTCACCCTTTGAGAGATGCTGGGGTAGCCGGCTGTATCTGTGGCTTTGGACAGTGTTGCTTTCTGAGAGTGCTGAACATTTGCTCTTAAATAATTAAGGCATCAGTGGGTTAATGATAATTAGAAGTCCTGGTAAAAAGGTGGCTCTTTTGATGTTTATCCCTTTGATTTTATTAATAGATATGCCTTAGTAGGTGTGGATGTGTAGGGATGGGGTGTGGGAGGAGGCAGCTGAAGAACGGGACAGATTGAATTAAATATACTGTACTGAAATCACTGGGAGTCTGTTGTCTCTTTATGAACCTTGACCTCTTACAGTTTTTTTAGGTTTCGGTCATCTTCCTATGATGTGGTGAAGTGAAGGGGAGGCATAAATTCTAAAATCTTCTCATTCTTAGTTATTTAATATTTGATTTTAGAAAAGACATATAATCTCTCAAAACCTTAGTATTTTTATTTCTCAACATTGTGGGGTTGATCCTCTAATCCATAAATGGTCCCTAGGGTTTTTCTCGTCTAACTCTTTGTTCTAGGAAACATCTTTTTTTTTTTTTTATCTATTATTTTTAGCCTGTCTTCCTCTATTTTCCTCTATTAGTAGAAAGACCTCAATTGTCTTCAAAGTTTGTGCTACAGGAAACAGTTTAAATGAAAGGATCACGAGAGAGATTTCTCGGGGACATTGGCACATTTTTCAGTGCTTTAGAATAGCTATTAAGTGATGGAGCAAGAACTTCAATGAAGGTCTGTCTGACCCAAAGCCTGTGCTTTTAGCCACTTTGTTATATGCCTCAAATCAAAATTAGATTAGAAAAATATTTGAATTTCTGCGATATGTAAGATATTCATATGATTTTCATTTTATCGGTCATATGAAATTTCTTGTAAACTGGTATTGAATATTTATATTTGGGGAAGAAAACTAAGTCTTGTCAGAGAGGTTTTTTTGATACAACACATAAAGGTCTCTGTGTAGAATTACCTTGTTTGATAATACTTACCTTGATGTGTCTGCATTTCTATTATTTTTTCACGATATTAGCATATACTTTCAATACAGGTTTTGACTTAAGAGTAGAATTTGTGGAAAAGGAGAATGGAAAAGGAAAGGGCAAGTAGAATGAAGGAGACTGTTCATTAGCCTCTGTGTGTCAGACACTGATATGCAGAACAGAATGGAAAACATGAACATCTTTGAGAGATCGTGAGTAAGTACGAACCATTAGGAAAATCAGTTCTCTGAGCAGAGACCTCAATTTGTGATGCAGAAAATACAGTGAATGCTAGGAAATGAAACTTTTGTTTCTTGTGAATGTCCGTAAGAAGTCGTTAAACCACATGTTCTTGCTTCCCACAGATTTTGTTTAGCGGGGACTAGTTGTGAGAACAACATTTATAGTATTAGAATGAGATCTTTGTGCAAATGAAGTCCCATCTATTCCTTTGATAAAATTCATATAACTGGCAACTTCTTTTCTTATTTTTCTTTTTTCAACCCCCTTTGGATAAAATTTAGCATGAGCCTATTTCCTGGTGTCTTTTATTTCCTTTTAAATAATAAAGGCAAAGAGATATGGTATTAACATTATTTTATGATTTTTTTCCTAAAAATAAAAACAAAAATTCTCATTTTGTGTTACGGTTCGGGAGAAATAATCCAAATAAATGCAACATTTTAATTGTTTTCTCTGATTTTTGTGGAAATACAGGTGGTTCTCAATTCGTGGGAGTGAACAGCAAGGTTAGAGATGTGTGCTTATGTAGTTTGGAAAGCTTCCTGGACGGTTCTGGTAGGTTCCTTTAAGTTGGGAACCATTCCATTAATCTATTCTTTTCTGCTGGTTGAACATTCTAGTCTTAAATATAGAATAATTGATAAAAATTTTGATTTCTATTCAGCTAGAAGAAGGGACATTCTAGTCTTGAATGTAGAATAATTGATAAGAATTTTGATATATATTCAGTTACAAGAAGGCTTTAAGATGTGATTACCTAATCAACTTTGCTGACATTTGCCTCCCTCACACACCTGCCATTCATATTTAAAGCTGTTATATTGAGGTTACTCTTCATTCCCTTTGAGATCCTGAGAAAATTACTTAACCTATCAGAGAGCCCCACTTTCCTCATTTATATAAAAGAAATAAATAATACCTAATTTACAGATTTTGAAACTTAAATGATATACCATTACTGAACCATAGGTTTAAAGTATTTTGATAATTTATTAGATATTACCAAATTGCCATGATTGTATCAGTTTGCATTTCTGTCATCAGTGTATGACATCAAATGCTTCCTCAATAGTACTTGATTTTTAAAATTTTTTTGCCAATCTGATAGATGAAAAATGGTACCTTGTTTTAATTTTGCATTTTCTGCTCACTACTAGGATAGAGCATCTTTTTCATATACTTATTGGCTTCTGTAACTTCCTTTCTGTGAATTGCCTATATATGTTGTTTGCCCTGTTTCTATTTGGGTTGACATCCTTTTGGTATATGGGAGGCTGCTTGGATATTTGGGACATTAATCTTTCATTTAGGTTGCAAATATTTTCTTTCCATCTGCAAAGACACTGTGTTGACTTTAGGCTTGCAGTGGTTTTAAATGTTGATGTGTTCCATTTTATCAGTCTTTCTTTATACATGACTTTGAACATTTTGATTGTTGTTTAAGGATTTCTTACCTCATAGAAAGATATTTTTCTTTATTTTATTTTCATTCTCTTATATTTTATTATGTTTTCAGTTGGGTCTTTAATTCATGCAGAATTTATTTTACTTTTTCCATGTGTACAATTTCCCCAACAGAAAATCAGGCTGAACAGAAATAACTGTTTTCTTCCCACTATTTTGAAATGTCTCTTTTATCATCCATTGTGTTCTTACTTCACACAAGGAGTGTTTTTGGAATCTATTTGCTGTTGGTGGTCTGTTTCTGTGCCAGGGCCATTTTTTTTTAATTACCATAGCCTTGTGATAAGACATATATGAGACCTTATCTTCCTCCTTTTGTTCTACTTTTTCAAACTCGTTTTAGTTTTTCTTATGCCGTTACTCTGTACAAATTTTGAAATCCAACTGTCAAAGATTTTTGGTATCTTTAAACTATTTTTCACATCAATTAATATGATATATTTATACATTTCTCCATTTACTTAGGAATTCTTATATATCTTTTAGTGAAGTAAATGAAAAGTTTTGTATAGTGTCTAGTATGTTATAGGTAGTCAATAAATTTTTTTGAATTGATGAATAAATGAATGCATATATGTATTGATAAAAAATGAACATTTAGAGCAGTCTGAAAATATTACCAAAATAGGTGTGTTTTTACTCATATTAAAGAGAAAACATTCATTTGTACTGGAAAATTTGGCATTTTTAACAATTATAGTTGTGTGGTTTTTTTTACAGTTGTGTTTCTTTAATCCTTTGTACATTGTTTTGTTCTTACACATGTAACATTTAAAACTTTGTCATCTCTGTGTTTAGTGATTTTATTAAGTCAGTCCCACAATTTGTCACCAAATTCTCTCAATTTGGCCTCCAGAAATAACTTTCAAATCTGTTCTCTCCTCTTTCTCATTGCCTTAAACTATCATATCTTACTTTTCCATCAAATCAGTGTTAACATTCCTCTGCTGTCAGCCTCCTGCCACTGCAAGTTATCTCCTACACTGTTTACCAGACTTATTTTAAAGGAAACTTATTATCTGACTTTAAAGGAAAGGAGAAAACCTTTTGACTCCCCACTGTTGACAGAAAAATCCTAATCTCTGACTTGATAAAAGTCTTTTCCTACCTATTTTTCTAGCCCTTTACCCCATTTGTCCAAAGTTCTTAGCACACTGAGCTTATCTTCATGGCTTTGCAGATGCATTTCTGCCTCTCTGAAATGCCCTTTGTCTACCTGGAAACACTTACTTATCTTTTGAGAACTAGTTTAATGTCATCTCTGAGTGAACTGCCTTTGTTTCTGTAAGATGGAGACAGTTGGTTAGTGGCTACCTTTTTTTGCTCCCACACCATTTTGTTTGATTCTGTGAAATGTCTTTGATTTCACAGTTTTGTAATTTGTTTCTGTATCTGCCCACCTATTTAGATTATGAACTCCTTCAAGGCTGGGACTCTCTCTTGTTTACTTTTTTTTTTTTTTTTGGTAGAAACAGTGTCTCACTATGTTCCGGAGGCTGGTCTCAGACTCCTGGCCTCAAACAAGCTTCTCACTTCTACCTCCCAAAGTGCTAGGATTGCAGGTGGAAGCCACCATTCCTGGCCTCATTTCCTTTTTTTAACCAGCTTCTGTGAGGTATGATTTACATACAGTCGGATACAACTCATTTTAAGTGTACAATTCAATGAGTTTTTATAACTACGCATAGTCATCTAACACTGCAGTCCCCAAACCCTGGCCATGGACGGTACCAGTTGGTGGCATGTTAGGGACTGGGCCACAGAGTTCCATGGCACCCCACAGCCCCGTCCACCCCACCTCCCCCGTCCCTGGAAAAATTATCTTCCAGGAAAGCAGTCCCTGGTGCCAAAAAGGTTGGGGACTGCTGATGTAACCATCATAATCATGATGGAGACCATTTCCATCACCCCCAGAGCTCCCACACGCCTCTGTGCAGTCAGTCCCTTCCTCCTGTCCTAGGTACTTTAGCAAATGCTGATCTACTTCCTGGCACTGCAGTTTTGCCTCTTCTAGAATTTTCTATCCATGGAATCTGGTGTCAGTGATCTGTCTCTTCATATGGTTTTGGGTGTATGAAACATGGTGTTTAGTATATGACTCCTTTGTCTAATGCTGTGGAGAGTCACACATATTGTTTTGTGTATCAGTGCAGTTTGTTTGGTGGAAATACAAGTTTCCAATTCTGGGCTGATACAAATAAAATTGCCATGAACGTTGAAGTCTTTGTGTGATCATATGTTTTCATTTTACTTGGGGAGATACCTAAGAATGAGATTGTTGGGTCAGATGGTATTTATATGCTTAACATTTAAGAAACTGTCAAATTGTTCACAAAAGTGGCTGTACCATCTTGCATTTCTGCCTATAGCGTGTGAGAGATACAGTTGCTCCCAGAACCTCCCATCCATCCGTTATGCTTTTGTTGTATATTGTCTTTCTTTTATTTTTTTTGAGACAGAGTCTCACTCTGTTGTCCAGGTGAGAGTGCCGTGGTGTCAACCTAGCTCAACAGCGACCTCAAAGTCTTGGGCTCAAGTGATCCTCCTGCCTCAGCCTCCTGAATAACTGGGACTACAGGCATGCGCCACCATGCCCGGCTAATTTTTTCTATTTTTAGTTCTTTGGCTAATTTCTTTATATTTTTAGTAGAGACAGGGTCTCACTCTTGCTCAGGCTAGTCTTAAACTCCTGAGCTCAAGCAATCCTCCCGCCTTGGCCTCCCAGAGTGCTAGGATTACAGGTGTGAAGCCACCGCGCCCGGCTTGTTGTGTATTGTCTTAAATAATGAAATGTCTTTTAAAAAATTGAAGGAAAACACACATACGCACAAGTATGTGTCTTTTATATTCACCCACATATTTGCCATTTCTATATCCATATATTTTATTTCTTCCTGAAGGTGAATAGATCTGAGTTTCCCTCTGGCATCATTTCCTTTCAGCTCAAAGACTTTAGCATTTCTTTCTTTTTTAAAAATTTTATTTTATTTCAAGAAAATATGAAAGTACAAACATTTTGGTTACATTTTATATCTTTGCCTCTCTCTAGGAAGGGTTAGAGATATGCCCTTCCTCTCCACAATGCTTACCACATCCCTCAGATATGGGTCTACCCCCCCAATCCCTGAATCCCTGGTGAACACCACTACCATTTGAGCACCATAGTGTTAATCAGTCAGTACCAATTTGATGGTGAGTACATGTGGTACCCATTTTTCTGATCTTGTGTCACCTCACTTTGGATAATGTGCTTAAGCTTAATCCAGAATAGTATAAGCGGTACTAGCTCGCTGTCATTTCTTAGAATTGAGTAATATTTCATTGTAAACATATACCAAATTTTAATAATCCACTCGTGAATTGACAGGTAATTGGGTTGTTTCCACCCACGTCCTTGCAATAGTGAATTGTGCTGCCATAAACATTCGGGTGCAGATGTCTCTATGGTAGATTGTCTTATGCTCTTTTGGGTAGATGCCTAATAATGCTATTGCTGAGTCAAATTGTATTTCTATTTTTAGCTCTTTGAGGTATCTCCCAATTCTTTTCCACAAAGGTTGCACTAAGTTGCAATCCCACCAGCAGTATGAGAGTGTTCCTGTCTCTCAACATCCTCGCCAGCATTTGTTGTTTTGGGATTTCTTGATACAGGCCAATCTCACTGGGGTGAGGTGATATCTCATTGTGGTTTTGATTTGCATTTCTCTAATGATTAGAGATGTTGAGCCTTTTTTTTTTATATGTTTGCATGCCATTAGTCTATGTCTTTGGAAAAGTTTTTGTTCATTTCCATTGCCCATTTCTTGATGGGGTTGTTTGATTTTTTTTCTTGTTAATTCTTTTAAGTTCTGGATAGATTCTAGTTATCAGACCTTTATTGGAAGTCTAGAGAGCAAATATTTTCTCCCATTTTGTAGGTTGTCTATTTCCTTTAATGATAGTTTCCTTGGCTATGGCTTTTCAATTTGATCAGATCCCATTTGTTTATTTTTGTTGCTGTGATGATTGCTTTGGGGGTCTTCTTCAAGAATTAATTGCCTAGGCCAATGTCTGATAGGGTTTTTCCCAGCATCTTCTTCTAGGATTCTTAAGGTTTCATGCCTTAGGTTTAAGTCTGTTATCCATCTTTAGTGGATTTTTGTGAGAGGTGAGAGGCAGGGCTCCTGATTCATTCTTCTGCATGTAACTATCCAGTGTTCCTATCACCATTTATTGAAGAGAGATTCTTTTCCCCAATGTATATTTTTGTCTGTTTTATCAAAGATTAGGTTACTATATGCAGATGGTTTCATCTCTGGAATCTCTGTCCTATTCAAAACATCAATGTTTCTGTTCTTATGTCAATACCATGCTGATTTAATTATTATTGCTTTATAGTACAGCTTGAAGTCAGGAAGCTGATTCCTTTCAGTTTGTTCTTTTTACTTAAGATTTTTTGGCTATATGAGGTTTATTCTGGTTCCATACAAAGTGAAGAATTATTTTTTCTAGATCTATGAAGAATGATGGTGGTACTTTGATGAGGATTGCATTTATTCTGTAGATCACTTTAGGTAATATTGACATTTTAACGATATTGATTTTACCAATCCATGAACAAGACAGATTTTTCCATCTGTTTACATCTTCTACAATTTCTTTTTTTAGCGTTTCGTAGTTCTCCTTGTATAAGTCTTTTGTATCTTTCATTAAATATATTCCTAAATATTTAATTATCTTTGGGGCCATAGTAAAAGATATTGCGTTTTTGATTTGAGTTTCGGTTTAACAGTTCTTGGCATATGTGAATGCCTCTGATTTGTGTATATTGATTTTGTAACCTGAGACTTTACTGAATTCATTTATCAAATCTAGGAGTCTCTTGGAGGAATCTATGGGGTTTTCTAGGTGTAATATCATATCATTGGCAAAAAGCAAGAGTTTGATCTCATCTGCACCCACTTGGATGCCCTTAATACCCCTTTCTTGCCTGATTGCTATAGCTAGGACTTCAAGCACTATGTTGAATAGAGGAGGAGATAGTGGGCATCCTTGTCTAGTTCCGATTCAAAGTGGGAATGGTTTCAATTTTTCCCCATTCAGTATGATATTGGCCGTGGGTTTGTCATAAGTGGATTTGATAATTTTAAGATGAGAACCACCTATGCCTATTTTGTTCAGAGTTTTTATCATAAAGGTATGTTGGTATGTCAAATGCTTTTTCTGCATCTATTGAGAGAATCATATGGTCTTTGTTCTTGTTTTTATTTATAAGGCAAATTGCATTTATAGACTTGGGTATGTTGAACCAGCCTTGCATCCCTGGGATAAAGCCCACCTGGTCATGGTGAATTATTTTTTTGATGTGTTGCTGAATTCTGTTTGCTAGAATTTTGTTGAGGACTTTTGCATCTATATTCATGAGGGATATTGGTCTGTAGTTTTCTTTTTTCGTTGCATCCTTTCCTGGTTTTGGTATCAAGGTAATATTAGCTTTGTAGAATGAGTTAGGAAGGATACCATCCTTCTCAATGTTGTGGAATAATTTCTGTAGCATAGGCATGAATTCATCTTTGTATGTTAGAACTCTGAAGTGTAGCCATCTGGTCTGGGACTTTTATGTTTTGGGAGGTTATTAATTACTGCTCCAATTTCTGAGCTTGAGATTGGTCTATTCAGAAATTCTGTTACCTCATGGGTGAACTTACAGAGGTTGTATGAATCCAGGAATTTGTCCATTTCCTCCTTGTTATGTATTTTTTTGGCATATGGTTTTTTATAATAGTCAAACATAATATTTTCTATTTCTGTGGTGTCTGTTGTGACCTGTCCTTTTTCATTTCTTACTGAGATTATTAGAGTCCTTTCCCTTTGAGTCCTTGTCAGTCTAGCAAGAGGGCTATCAATTTTGTCTATCTTTTCAAAAAACCAGCTTCTGGTTTTGTTGATCTTCCATATAACTCTCTTGTTCTCAATTTCGTTTAGTTCTGCTTTGATCTTAGTTATTTCTTTTCTTCTACTAGGATTGGAATTGGTTTGCTCTTCTTTTTCCAATTCGTTGAATCTTTTGATTAGGTTGTCAGTATCTAAGCTTTCTGTTTTTTTGGATGTGAGCGTTTATTGCTGTTAATTTTCCTCTCATGTATGCTTTTGTTGTATCCTACAGGTTTTGGTAACGTGTCTCCATTATCATTTTGTTTGAAGAAACTCTTGATTTCCGTCTGAATTTCCTCTTTGACCCAATATTCTTCAATAATAGATTGTTTAGTTTCCATGACTTTGTGAAGTGTTGAGTGTTTCTCTAGGAATTAAACTCTAATTTTATACCACTATGGTCAAGGAAGACACATGGTATAATTTCTATTTTCTTGAATTTTTTGAGATCTGATTTGCAGCCTAGTATGTGATCAGTTTTGGAGAAGGATCCATGGGCTCCTGGAAGAGTGTAAATTCAACTTTATTTGGGTGCAGTATTCTGTAGAGATCTGTCAGACCTTTTTGTTCAAGTGCTCTGTTTAAGCCCATTATTTCTTTGCGTATTTTCTGTTTGGAGGATCTATCAGGTTCATTCAGTGGAATGTTGAAATCTGCTGCTACTATGGCATATTGTTTAACATGGTATTTAGATCAGACAAGATTTGCTTTATGTAATTGGATGATCCTGCATTGGGTGCATAAATATTAAGAATTGTTAAATCTTCTTGTTATATCTTCCCTTTCACCATATAACATGGTCATCTTTATCCTTTTTTATTTTTGGTATCTTAAAGCTTATGTTATCTGCAAATAGTGTAGCTACTCCTGCTTTCTTTGGACTTCCGTTTGCCTGGATGATATTTTTCCATTCCCTGACCTTCAGCCGGAAGGCATCTTTGTGGGTTAGATGTGTTTCCTGTGGACAGCAGATACTAGGCTTGTGGATTTTTATCCACTCTGCCAGTCTATGCCTCTTCAGAGGACAGTTTAAGCCATTTACATTTATTGAGAGGAATGAAATTGGAAGAAGATATCCAGTCATATTGTTGGGTGAAATCCTATTCCTTTGTTCTACTCCTTGAGCCATCATGCAGTTCAAGTTCTAGCCTTTAGCTCTTTGAAGATTTTACTTTGAGGAGTGTCTGTTGCCCTTTCGGTGTGTTAAGGCAGGTCTGAGAACTTCCTGTAGGGCTGGTCTGGTCTTTGCAAATTCCTTCAGTGATTGCTTGTCTGAGAAGGACTTTATTTCTTTCTCATATATGAAACTTAATTTTGCCAGATAAAGAATTCTAGGTTGGCTTTTTTCTGTTGTAGAATTTAAGAACAGGCACCAATTCCTCCTGGCTTGTAAGGTTTCAGATGAGAAGTCTGCTGTTAGTCTGATAGGCTTTCCTTTATAGGGTATTTGTTGTTTTCATCTCTGATGGAGGATTGCTTGTTTCTCGTTTACTGTGGTCAGCCTAATAACCACGTGATGAGGTGATTGCTTTTTCATGTTGAGTCTTCCAGGGGTTCTGTGTGCTTCTTGTATTTGCATATCAAGATTTCTGGCCAGTCCCGGCATATTTTCCTCCAGTATTCTTTGAAATAAGTAAGCCCTTGTGAATATTCTTCTTCCCCTTACAGGATCCCAATCAATCTGAGATTTGGCTTTTTTACATAATCCCACACTTTTTGTAAGCTTTGATCTTGTCTCTTGTTTCTGTGTTCCTTTACTTCCTCTGATTTGTTTAGCGCATAGGCATAATCTTCAAGCTCTGAGATTCCTTCCTCTGCATGATCCATCCTGTTCGTGAAGGTTTCCGCTGTATTATGGAGTTCCTCGAATGTTTTCTTCATTGCCAGAATTTGTGTTTGGTTTTTCTGTATTATTTCAATTTCTTTGGTGAGTTTTCATTCATTTCCTGAATTGTTCTTGTGGTTTGTTTATGTTGGGATTCTATCTTATCTTCAATTCCATTGAGTTTTCTAGCAATCCATATTTGGAATTCTTCCTCTGTTGGTTTAATTATATCATGTAAATTGGTGTCAGTTAGTGGAGATGGAGTATTTTCTTTTGGAGGTGATTTTTCTCTCTGATCCTTCATGTTTCCTGTGATCTTTCGCTGTTCTTTCTCATCTGGGTGCTTTGTCGAGGACCGGAGGTGCTGGGACTCAATTATGAGCTAAATTCTGGGATTCCAAAGGAATGATCCTTGTCAGATCTGGGAATATGTGCTCTGGTCCTGTATTGTCTTAGAGGAGTTTGAGCCTATTGGGTTATCTTTGACCTGACCTGATGTCTTCACCTTATGTCTACAGAGTTTAGTGAGTTTGGGCCCCTTGCTTAGACATCCAGGTGTTAGATCCCTTTTGTGAGAGCTAGTCTCCTGTCAACCACTAGGTTGAAGTGGGAGGCACTATGTTAGGCTCTGAGTTTACGCTCTCTTTTGTTTCTGTGGCTTGCGAGAAGGAGTCAATTATCAAGGTATTCCTTGTCCTTTGTATTGCACTCTAAGCTTCCAAATAGGATATATAGGTATCCCAGTTTTTAGGGAATGTCCTGCCCCTCCCAAGGGTTCCTAGAGTCCTACTACTTCATTAGGAGAGCTGAGAGGAACATCAGTGAGCCTAAAAGAGAATACTTCAGAGGTTGCTTGATCTGTAGCTAGAGAGGAGCTGTTAATGTTATTCAGAGATCTTTCTTCACACTTTCGGAGTAGCTCCTGGTCGGGGGAGTCAGTTGGTGTAAATGCTAAGGACTATGGTCAACATTGTCCTTCCCGAACCACAGGCCTGTAAGTTGGCAACAATCTGGGTGCCAAAGGCAAGCCCTTGTGTTCCGAACTTATCACATGATCAAAATCAACTAGCCGTATGTAGACATCACTCTGCCCCCTTCTGCTTAATTCCAATGACCCTCATATTCAAGCTAGTCATACAGGGAAAGCGAGTTTTCTCCTTTCTCTTGAACCTCCAGGGCTGAGCCTGCTTTGGAGGGCTGTGGCTGGGGCAGGGAGAGACAACAGGTGAGACTGCTGCAAGTCCCCGACTGGGAATGTCTTTTCTCATTTTTCCCCTCCCCCAAGGGCAGAGTCTTCCGTGTTAGAGAGGAAGATAACCTACCATCTTGAGGGAAAGGTACTTCCTAGGGCTATCTAACCAAGACATGGTTACTGTCGTTCCCCTACCCCTCCGAGGGTGGAGTTTATCAAGTTGGTATGTGGCCTAAATCTCAGGGCTGTTGAAGAAGCCCTGCCTGAGGCCACTGAGCATCCAGACCAGAAAGAGACCTGCCATGCTGCTTGGCCCATGCCGGGGTGAGGTCGGTCCCTTCTGCACGAAACCCCACTGGCCTGGTCACTGCCAAGGGTCACCTTCAACCCCGGCAAATCTCAGCCCAGACAGCAGATTCCCTCACCCCTCCGCAATTCCCGGGAATAGGGCTTCCCTTTTGGCTGGAGGCATGGCTATCAGGCCACAGTAAAGAGGTAAAGGTGGGACTCAGCTTGAAAGGCTGTCCTGATAAACTGTTAGAGCTGCCTTTCAGTCGCCAGTGGGGAGGTGGAAGCAAAGTGGAGGTAACAGTCTTGTGACATGGGTTTCAAGTTGGATGGCCTCTTTCTCAGCTCTACCCAGGGGTGGAGTCAGACACTTTGGCGGAAGCACCCGGACCCAAGTCACAGGAGGGTGTGGGTGGTAATGTTTCCCCAGGTCACATCTGGAAAGGTAGCCTCCTTCACAACTCCACTTTGCCTAGATGGGCTCTGCTCTCTAGGCACAGAGCACAGGTGGCTGTGTGCAGCGGGAGACCACCCAAGTCCAATCTGGTGATACAGCCACATGAGCCACTACTCTCCTCTTTCCGCCCATTTAAACACAGAGTCCTGGGCGAGCCGCAGGAATGGGAAGACCTGGGGCAGGGTTGGAGGAAGAGACAGATTTCTCTCCTTATTTCCATCTTCCAGAAGCCCAACCCGTTCATCCGCCTAGGGGAGGGGGGTAGTCTAAGACTTCTTCCAGAGCAGCCCTCCACAGCGTTCCCAAGCTATGGAATAGCGGTGGCCCGCACTCCCAGCGCCAGCGTGGAAGGCACCTGCAGGGCGGAAAGCTGGGCTGGCTTTGGCGGGCTATCTCCAAACCGCCTGCTGAGCCCACTACTTCCCCAGCTTGCTGAGCCACAACCGTTTAGATGCAGAGATCTGTGCTCTCTGTCTACCCAGCACCAGCCAAAACCTCAGCGATTGCCAAGGGCAGAGTCTCCTTTAGGGTATACACCCCCCACCTCGTTCTGGAAGCATCCTGAAGTGAGATGCCAGACTTGGCACTGTTCCTGCAGTATGGGGAAGCATCTGCTGGGTTCCAACCCTCCCCCACCTGAAACTGACTCAGCAGAGCACTCAGGAGAGTTCAAAATGTTCCCTGCTCCAGTCTCCACATAGCTCTTGTGTCCGTGCTACCACTTCCCACCTACTTCAGGCCACCTCCTGGCCTGCGTGGGGCTGGGGTTCTGTGGAGGAGGGAGCGTCTCCCTGCAAGCAAGGCGAGCCAATGTTGCAGCCAACTGGCTGGCCAGTCCCCACAGCAGACACGCTCCCTCCCTAGCGTATATTTCCGACTTCCCGGGTTTTGTGGAAGATTATCCGATTCACCTTTTATTTTCCGCCACCGTTTTTTTCCCATTTCTCAGCGATTCTCTGTAGGCTTGCGAAGCTGATCCTGTGGAAGTGCAGTTCACTCACATGTGGTTGTCCACTTTCTTCACTTTTTACTCTGAGAGCAGAGAACCAGGAGGTCATCCCTAATCCACCATTTTTTACAACTTTAGCATTTCTTGTAGTTTAGTGCTGGTGATGAATTTTCTCATTCTTATTTATCTAACATTTATCTTTTCTTGCCTTTGTTTTGGAAATGGAGTTTCACTGGATATAGAATTTATAGAATTAACAGGGACTTTTTTTAAGCCCTATAACACCCCATTTTCTTTTGTTCTCCATTTTTTCTCATACAGCGACAGCCATTTGTATTGTTACCTCACATAAAGACGACCCTTGAACAATACAGGTTTGAACAGTACATGCAGGTCCACTTATACATGGATTTTTTTTCAACCAAAGGTAGATCAGAAATAACAGTATTTGCCAGATGTGAAACCAGTCTACGAAGGGCCAGCTTTCCCTGTATGTGGGTTCCGCAGGGCAAACTGCAGGGTTTGGGCTGCACAGATTTTGGTAGACACAGAGAGAGAAGGGGGTGTCCTGGCCAGTCCCCAGTGCAGACTGAGGCACTACTATGTAATGTATTGTTTTTCTCAGACTTTTTAAAAAAAAGATTGTGTCCTTATTTTTGGATTTCAGCAAATTTTTTCTATGATATGCTAAGATGTTATTTTCTTTATATTAATATTATCTGTGTAGGGTGTACTGAACTTTGTGGATCGGTAGGTCTATGTTTTTTACCATATTTGGGAGATTGCCATTATTTTTTCACTATATTTTGGCCCCATTCTCTCTCACCTGCATTCTGAGACTCAATATACAC
This sequence comes from Microcebus murinus, assembly GCF_040939455.1. NCBI lineage: Eukaryota > Metazoa > Chordata > Mammalia > Primates > Cheirogaleidae > Microcebus > Microcebus murinus. Next base: position 18,093,286 of record NC_134130.1, read on the forward strand.
ATTTTAAACACCATTTTATCATCTCACAAATCACTGAAAGTCTCGTGTCTTTTCAATCTCTTTATATTTTAACTGTTTTTTAGCCTGTTTATAGTTTCTGCTCTGTCTGATAGATACTTCCCTGATTTGTTTTCTGCGATATACAAATTCTGCAGTTAAGCCTATCTGATTTTTTATTTCAGATCCTCCATCATTTGGTTCTTTGTCTCGTTTGTTTGTTTGAGACAGTCTCACTCTGTTGCCCTGGGTAGAGGTTCTTTTTTTGATAGTTTTACAATTTGGGGGTTTTGTCTGATATTTCTGTGTGTTTATGCCTTGTGACCGTTTTTCCTGAAAGTCCCGAACATATGGATAATAAGTACTTTAAGTTCCTTATCTTCATCAAGCATCTCAGGATTGATTTTTCTTGAGAGCTTTTTTCTTGATAAGGGGCTCAGAAACACTCCAGTGTGTACAATAAAGCCTGTGGTCACCACACCTGTATTGGGCAGGAGCCAAGCTGACCGTCTGCGCTGCCTGCTTGGGCATCTCCTTCCTGGGTGCCTGTGGACTCAGTACCTTGTAGACAGTGCTTTGTGTTTTTGTTCTACTCTGGGTCTGCAGAGGTACTTATCTTGTTTTTGAGTCTTTTTGATGTTCTCTTTTTTGGAAGCTATTGTAGGTGGGTTAACCTGAGGAGGTGTGTTGAAACATGAATTCAATGTCTCATCTTTATCAGTGGTCTCTTTTCTCCAAAGCAAAATGGTTTGGATATTTGAGAATTTTTTTTAATTGCTAATAATTTGGTTAATATACTTGAACTGAATGAAAGTCTCATTTCAGAAATAAATATTTTTCCTAATTTTCAGTAATCTTATTTATATATTCCCTCTCTGTTCCAAATATTAAAAAACAAAGGTTAAATTTAACTTGAATATACTGGAAAAAAATGAATTTATAAGAATGAAATTGTAATAATATTAGAGCTAAAAGTAAATGCATCTGATGTTAAGTAAGAAATTAATTACAAATTCATCTGGAGTCTGACCTTTACCATAAGTACAAAAAAAGTATGTTGATAGCAAAGGTTATGAGTAAGTATGTGTGTCTATATGTATGTTTGTATACCCAAATGCTTTTTATATATGCTATTTTTAGTGTGTGTTTGCATTTGTTTATAACTGTGCCTACCTACGTTGATTTTTCAGTAGCATTATGCAAATTAAAAATAAAGTAGCTGTCAGTATTAATGAAAGTATGTTTAGTATTTTTCTAAATCATTAATTTATGTTTGTATATTTATTTTTGAATGATAAAAGCATGTAAGGCCATCAGTTTGCCTTTTGAGTATAACTCCGGCTGCATACATGGACGAGGTTGTAGGGAATTGGAGAGAAAATAACTAATATTTGTTAAGAATTATTCCCTTATCTTTTATTAGATGATTTTCAATATATTATTTAATCTTCATACAACCTTGATTTCTTTTTCTCCATTTTGGATTTGGAGAAACAAAGTCCTATATTCTCCCAAGGTGATACAATATGTGAGTACCAGAACCGAAATTCTAACTTAGTGCTGATTCCAAATGTGTTTTTCCTAGTTATGGTATTTCTTCTTAGAAACTTTCTGAGTGTTATTGTCATTATTTTCTGAATGTTTTTAGTTAGAGTTTTGATTTTCTTTTGGGCCAAAAGTTATTTGATTAGTAAGATTGTTTTTCTTATTTTGTTTGTTTGTTTGCTTTTAATATCTAATGTTTGTTTAATTGTATAAGAAATTGAGGGGCCTGGGTATGGGTTTTTTTGGTAGGTGAGAGAGTTGTAAAATGTTTATAGAATGAAGGAATAGTATTTTATGTATGAAACGTGAAGTTGGGAGGTGGTGTAACACTGTCAGTGGTTCTGCTGCTGGGTAGGTGTCCTGTTGATGACACTGCCGGCTGGACTGTGCCCCGTGTTTCCTGGGTCCCTCAACTCAGTGCTCTGACACTATATGGAATGGACTTTGGTTTTTAACAAATGTCTTTCTTTCCCTCCACTTACAGATATTGGTGATGTTAAGAAGTTCAAACCAGGCTACCTGGAAGCTACCCTTAATTGGTTCAGAGTTTATAAAGTGCCGGAAGGAAAACCAGAAAACCAGTTTGCCTTTAATGGAGAATTCAAAAACAAGGTGAAAATGAGAATTTTCATTTCAAAATGTCCCTTGTGATACCTGTGCAGTACCAGTTTCACTTTGGGGCTCTCTTATTTGAATTTTTACGTATAGCGTGATAGCAAAAGTACCTTCTCCAGACTTACATATTTAAGGACATCATTTTATTATTTAACACTTTTTAATTTTTTTAGAGATCTCTCTCTATGAATCAGCCAAGCTAGATAGCCTCTGTTTCCATCTATTTATCTGTCAATAACTACACCTCAGAAAATGAGGGAATTTCATAATCAGTCTAATTTTGCAAATTACGTGTAGAAAACCCTCCATTTACAACTTTGGGGAGGAGAAAGTTACTTACTCATCATGTAAATCCACAGGGACTTCCTTCCTAAATGTTTATTCTGTTGTGACTGAATTAAGTTGCTTAACAATTAAGAGGGCACTTGAATTATCTTACTGTCATGAGATTTTTATATTAGAATGCCACAAATCACCACAAAGTATCTTTAATATGATACCAATGGAGAGAATAGGCCGAAGAGTTAAAGTCTAAAACAGGGACTATTTATTTAAAGTTATTACCACTAAGTAAATTGCATATTCTAAACCAGCTTTTAAGTGAATACTGATAGGTATGTTTTGTAAGTAAAATAAGGCATGTTAATGAAAACTTAAAATTTACTGTAAGTATTTTACTGCATAAGAATCGAATGCTGGACCCAGAATTTTTTGAAAGGCACATTAAAGAACCCTTCATATTTTGAAGGCTTTGTCTGGGATTACTAAATACAAAACCATTATGTTAGATTGAATTCTCTTCCTTAAAAATGAAATATTAAAAATTTATAGGCTGGGCGCGGTGGCTCACGCCTGTAATCCTAGCACTCTGGGAGGCCGAGGCGGGCGGATTGCTCGAGATCAGGAGTTCAAAAACAGCCTGAGCAAGAGCAAGACCCTGTCTCTACTATAAATAGAAAGAAATTAATTGGCCGGCTAATATATATAGAAAAAATTAGCCTCACATGGTGGCGCGCATGCCTGTAGTCCCAGCTACTTGGGAGGCTGAGGCAGCAGGATTGCTTGAACCCATGAGTTTGAGGTTGCTGTGAGCTAGGCTGACGCCACGGCACTCACTCTAGCCTGGGCAACAAAGCGAGACTCTGTCTCAAAAAAAAAAAAAAAAAAAAATTTATACAAAAAATTATTTTTTCTTTTTCTTCAAAGATAAGTTGTATTTCTTGTTTGAAATAATACCAATTTCAAACCTATGTAGTACTTGTGTGGCCCCTTACTGTCTCAGGTTAAGTTGCTAAGTCATGGATTTATACAGAGTGAGGGGTTTTTTGTTTTTTGTTGGTTTTTGACAACATGGATTCTTTTCTGTATAACGACTAGGTCATTTATATAGTCTCTTTGGAAAACAAACATTTTATGCATTGCATTGCTTTTTACCACCACTGTTTAAAATACAGAACCTGTCTTACTCATTCAGTATTGCTATAAAGAAATACCTGAAGCTATGTGATTTATAAAGGAAAGAGGTTTATTTGGCTCACAGTTCTGCAGGCTGTACAAGAACCAGCATCCATGTATGGTGAGGGCCTCGGGCTCCTTGCGTTCTTGGAGGCAGGTGGAGGGAGCCAATGTGTGCAGAGATCACACGGCAAGAGAGGAAATCAGAGAAAGAGAGACCAGAAGTGCCAGGCTCTTTCTAACAACCAACGCCCTTGGGAACTAACAGAGTGAGAACCCACTCACTCACCCTCAAGGGAAGATATCAGTCTGTTCAGGAGGGACCTGCCCCCGTGGCCCAGACACCCCCTGTTAGGCCCCACCTCAACACTGGGCATCAGATTTCCACATGAGGTTCGGGGGGGACAAACATCCAAACTCTAGCAGAGCCTAACTCAAGAGAATTAAATTGTACTTCTTTAACATGGTCAGAACAATGGCTCTTATTTTGTTGTCTAGGTTTTCCTGACACTCCTTTAGGAAGTACTGGAATTGGTTCTAAATAATCATAGTTATCTGAATAATTTGGTTAAAAACCTTTCTTTGTATTATCCAGATAATAAATTGGATTTCTTATCCTATATCGTGAGACTCCCAACACCATCTCCTTGAGAATTCAGCAGTCTTCCTTCATCTCAGCAGCAAAGACCCGAGACAACATTTCAGAGGCTAAAGTCACCATTATTATTATAGCTCAGTGCCTCAGATTCTTTATTTTCTTCATTACCATCATGTGATGAGTTGTAACTGAAGGAAAAAAGAGCTAGTGGGAATTAGTTAACCAGTAAAGACTGCTTTCTTAAGGAAAATAAGCAACATTTTAGGGGAAAAAGCCAAAGAATTTTCTGCTTTGAAATAAAAAACACGTTTTTCTTAGATGGTCTCACTAGATGTATTGTATATGTAGCAAGAGGTGTATCTTGCTATACACTTGCTATAGAGGTGTATCTATACATATGGTGCATTTTTACATACCATATGAATTAGTACTTTCAGACAATGGGTAACCTAAAATTACTTTACTGTCAGACTGCTTGCAGTTTTGATGGTGATGAAATTAATAGATGCTTACTCCCAAGCTAGGTTCTGGCTTTAGCACTTTACATACTACTACTTATTTATTCTTTCATCAACTCTATGATTTAGAGAGGAGTAGGCAGGCTTTTTTCCGTAAAGGATATACAGTATATATTTTAGGGTTATAGGTTGTATAGTTTCCGTCACAACTACTCAACTCCACCCTTATGACACTAAAGCAGTCATAGGCCAAACACAAATAGGCATGACTGTATTCAGTAAAACTTTATGTGTAGAAACAGGTGCCAGGCTGGGTTTGACCCATACGCCCTAGTTTGCCCGCCCCTGATACAGATTATCCCCGTTATATCCCACTTCATAGATGAAGACATTGAGGGTCAGTGGGGTTGAATAACTTGCCCAAAGTCTCACATCTGGTAAACAAGGAAGCCAGAATTTATGCTGAGGTTGGCTCAGCTCCGGAGCTCATGCTCTTAATAATTAACATTGTCGTTAGATTAGTTCTGTTAGTATAATGATGTGAGTGTTATTTTGTTTATTTGTTTGTTTGAAACCAGGCTTTTGCTCTTGAAGTTATTAAATCTACTCATGAATGTTGGAAAGCATTGCTGATGAAGAAGTGTAATGGAGGGGCTATAAATTGGTAAGAATTTTTCTTTCTAAGAATTTCTATGTTTAGTAATGTTATTATGAATTGGTACTAGTGGCTATACAGTACTATTCAGATTTCTGTTTTTTTTGAAAGGGAATTCAAATTTTTTTCATTTAAAAAGAGGGAGCCTGCATGCAGTGGGCAGTACTGAGTTCTGGGCACTGTGGAGCTAGGAATGGACATGAGCTTTTTCTCAATGGATTTATGGTTTGGTGGGCTTGCTGGCAGGCAGACAGGCATTAATTATAATACCTTGTGATGTATGCAGAGATGGGATAAAAACAGCAGTTTTTTAACTTATAAATTTATAGTTATTTATTTCTTGATAAGAACAGTAAAAGCCTTCTTATTCAACATGATCTGGATCATTGGCTGGTTGGTTAAAAGGACCCGACAATAGTAACATAACTCAAACATTTTATTTTAAACATTTAAATGTATATTATTCACCCCTCTTTAGATAAAAGGTTGAACCCTTTTCTATATAAATTTCATATAGATTTTTTTCTATATGTTTTAATATAATACAGAATAGAAAAAGGTCCTGTAATCCTTAAACTCCATACAACTTAAAAACCCTTACAGAGCAGGGCGTGGTGGCTCACGCCTGTAATCCTAGCACTCTGGGAGGCCGAGGTGGGCTTATTGCTCGAGGTCAGGAGTTCGAAACCAGCCTGAGCAAGAGTAAGACCCCCGTCTCTACTATAAATAGAAAGAAATGAATTGCCCAACTAATATATATATATAAAAAAAAAGAAAAAAATTAAGGCCGGGTGCGGTGGCTCACGCCTGTAATCCTAGCTCTCTGGGAGGCCGAGGCGGGCGGATTGCTCAACGTCAGGAGTTCAAAACCAGCCTGAGCAAGAGCGAGACTCCGTCTCTACTATAAATAGAAAGAAACTAATTGGCCAACTGATATATATATATAAAAAATTAGCTGGGCATGGTGGCGCATGCCTGTAGTCCCAGCTACTCGGGAGGCTGAGACAGAAGGATCGCTCGAGCCCAGGAGTTTGAGGTTGCTGTGAGCTAGGCTGACGCCACGGCACTCACTCTAGCCTGGGCAACAAAGCGAGACTCTGTCTCAAAAAAAAAAAAAAAATTAGCCGGGCATGGTGGCGCATGCCTGGAGTCCCAGCTACTTGGGAGGCTGAGGCAGGAGGATTGCTTGAGTCCAGGAGATTGAGGTTGCCGTGAGCTAGGCTGACACCACAGCACTCACTCTAGCCTGGGCAACAAAGTGAGACTCTGTCTCAAAAAACAAAACAAAACAAAACAAAAACACCTTTATATATTTTTTATGTTCTTTTGTTAAAATCTTTTTACAGTTAATTTCTACACACAAAATTTGACACCAAATTTTTGTAGTGATTCGTCTTTATTGAGGCTTTTTAGACCCTCAATATCATTTTTACTGTTAGTAGTTTTAGAGCCTGTTTAATACTCATAGAAACCGTTCTCTTTCCATACTTTTTTCATCAATGAACATAATTACTACTTAAGTTATGAAATTATAATAAGTACAACTGACATAAACAGATTTGGGAACAAAGAAAATTGACTCTTTCTTGGTGAGTCTAACTGTGGGAAGCAAAAGTGCATCATTCTGGAGAGACAGAGCGTGCCCCAGCTTCGTTGCCCCTTCGCCCCAATCAGGAGGAGTCCAGGAGCATTTTGTTCTTCCAGCAGACACCGAGAGTCTGCTGCCAGGTGTGGTGCTGGTACTGGAATATCGCTGTGAATGTGACAGGGTCCTGCCCTCTCTGCACAGTCTGGCAATCAAGAGAGACAATACAGTAATCAGATGGAATAATGATTATTTAGTCTGAAGTATATTTTATCCAAGTCACTGAGAAGGCTCACTTGGCCAGCAACACAAGCGCGTGGGCATTGTAGCTTCAGAGTCTGCTTCTCTTGCAAGCTAAAGTAACACTGTCACTTCCTTGATCCTCTCTTCCATCTTTTTCTTACCTCTTGTGTCAACCACTCTCTTTTTTTAGCATAATCTTAAAATTGAGGTAATTGTTCCTAATTTAAATGATACAACTTATTAACGACAAAGCTGGGTATAACTGAATGTCCTCTAGTCTGCCTATCCTAGTTATTGGTAGACTGAGCTATTCTTGATGGTCTAGAAGTCAGATATTAGTATCATGTGTCCCTCCCATTGTTTGAAGAGGTGTTTGCGTGCTCCTTGCTGTCTTACCTCCTTAAGTGCACTTTCTAAAAAGGTTATGCCATCTTCCATGGGGCTGGAGTGTTTCCCCAGGTTTCCTTAGCTGCACGGCTGGAGACCGTGTTAGGTTCGTTTATTTGGCTGGTGTCATTTCTTCTGTGCTGATTCTCATTTTCTTTACTATGAGGGTCACTTTATTTTTAAGCTCTGGCATCCTTTTGTTCCAGCCTCCTGAGTGATGATACGAATTACATGAACAACAAGAGTTGACATTTACTAACTCTGTCCTGTGTTCCAGGTTCTAAGTGTTTTGTGTTTGTTATGTAAGTACAACTCACAAGAACCCTACAAGATATGTATTATTATTATCTCCATTTTAAACATGAGAAAAATGAGGCCAAATAGAAATTTAAATAACTTATCTAAAACGACACAGGATTTAAGTCCAGATTCCAAACCTACTTTCTTAACAGCTATGTTCTAGTACTTCTGCTGCATTTTTAATAGCAAAATATTTTTTAGCTTAAAATTCAGTATGTAAATTATATTGATCTAGATAATTTCAGTCAGAATCTTTAGAATTTTAGCTCATTTTATCTATTTTCTCTTTTTAGATCAGAACTTAATTTTTAAAATGTATTCGGAGTTGTTAATTTCTTTTGCCTTTGTGTAATAAGTTGCTTATCTGCTTTAATTTCTTAAAATGTGCTGTTAGTGATTAGCAAGCCCTCTTCCCACTTACTTTTTTGAACCTGTTTTCCCCACTCAGTTCATTTTAGGTTCATCCTGTCTCAGCTCTTCTCTCCATCAATGTGTACATACTACACCAGAATTAACTGGGGATGTCGTTAGAAGATTCAGATGCATTGTCCGTTTCTCTAAACCTGGTGTGTTAGGATGTTTGAGGAGTAGAGTCTAAGTACGTGCATGTTTTACAAGCTCCATACATGATTCTGATGAGCCTCTCTGCTTAAGAACCATAAAATGTAAACTTCTCACGGAGAATCAAACAAGGCCTTCCAAGACTTGGCCCCTGTTACCTGTCTAGCCTCAGTTTCTTTTTTTTTTTTTTACCTGCCATATGCTTTATTTTTTTTTTCCTTTTTTAATTTTTTCCAGCATATTATGGGGGTACAAATGTTAAGGTTACATGTATTTCCCTTGCCCCTCTCCCTCCTCAAGTCAGAGCTTCAAGCGTGTCCATCACCCAGTTGGTGCACATCACATTCATTATGTATGTATATGCCCATCCCCTCCCCCACACCTGCCTGACCCCCAATAGATGTTATTCCTATATGCCTCAATTTCTATCGCCACTTGTCTCTTATTTCATGTTTCAACACCTTAAAACCACTTGCCACTCCTCATAAATGCTGTGCTTCTATTGATCTCTAGACCTTATATCATTTTGTTTCCTTTGCCATGATTGTCTTCTTATGCCTTGAACTGGCTGACTTACTCATCTTTTGAGACTTAGTTTTCACTTCACCTTCTCTAGAAAGCATTCCCTCACGCTAGCCCCTCTCTAGGTTAGGTGCCAGTACTCCCTGTGTCCTTGTCCCTTGTGTATTTCTATCATTGCACTGACCACGCTTAATAAATACTTGGTGCATGAATTTGTTTCCTCCTCTAGAATATAAATTCCTCAAGAACAGATGAATAAAGACTCCTTCTTCTTCATATTCCTAATTCCTGGAATGCAGCAGGCACTCAATAAATATCTGTTGGAATAAATTGTTGAATAATATTTTAAAACCAACAAATATTTATTATTGCTTTTTTTAAAATCTAGGTGGTGACTCGTGTGTTCCCAGGAGCATTGCTTTATTAAATTCTTTAACTGATACTTTGAATAATTTTTTTTCTCCCAATAAGTTTTTTGGTGGTGGTTTTTACTCTTTTTCCCACTGCTAAATGTTTACTCTGCAAACTATATAGTCTTTTAACAGAGAGAATTTTATTACTTCTATTCTTACCTAAGAAACATTTAACTCTATTGTGAGAGAAATAAAGTTTTTGACATTTACTTTTACTCTTCCAGCTCCTCTCACCCTCTCTTCAACCATAGTTTATCTATTATATTTTTAAGAAATCAGAATTGTAATGTTCAGTTTTAGTTTATTTTATTAGCCATTAAGTATTTTGATCCATTTGTCTTCCAGATTTTTCAAGTTTTCATTGATTCTTGAATGTCCCTCTAGTTATAAAATACTTTAATTCAGTTACTGATCATTTCTTTGCTCATAAATTACTTTTTATTAACAACCATTCTCCTGCTTAATATATTCATATGGTATTGCCAGAAGTATCTTTCAAAAGTATAAATGTGACTGTCATTGTTATGCTTAAAAACTTCTCATGGCTCCCTTCAACACTAGTATTTAGTCCAACTCTTCCGTTATTGAACAAGCCTACTTCTCCGTCTTCCTGGTCTGGCCCCCGCATCCCACCGTCTTTCCTCTGCGAATGCCTTTGTTCTTCCAGAGGCCTTTGAGATGTCCCTTCTGCATCTAAAGGGGCTGTCATGTCACTGGTGTACATACCTCTGTGTAGAACTGGGGGTGTTTTGTTTTTTCTGATGCCCTGTCTTGAGTTTGTACCATATCCCTTAGTAACAGGACTTGGCACAGTACGTAGTTTGTGTTTACTGATTAAAGAAGTGCATTCAGTTCTTCCAAATTATTTAGGTCTTGAAATTATTTCTTTTTACCTTCCCAGTGGAAAGTGTATTTAGTCTCATACTTTCTATATGCTTATAGAAAATTTAAAGAGATAAGAATAACAGTAATTTTGGACCATAAGAGATGTGGGGTAAATGTACACAACACTAAAACAAAGGGAGGTTTTAGTGTTGTGTACATTTACCCCACATCTCTTATGGTCCAAAATTACTGTTATTCTTATCTCTTTAAATTTTCTCTCTTTTTCCTTGACTTCTTTGCTCTCCTTTTTTCTTGCCAAATCTATGTCGTAGACATTGCCTTTGAGGATTCTCTTGGGTGTGGGCTTTAGTCTGAATTGACTTGAAGAAAATAATTTTCCCTTTACCAAAGTGCTATATTACTGGCCCTGTAAATTTTATCTTTCATGTATCTGTTTATTATTTGCAGATAGTTTTCTGTTTCTTTTTATTTAGTCACCTATTTTGCACTGTTATCTATGAATATACCTTTTTATTATTTTTAAATGCAATTTGGATTTGTGGTACACAGCATTTTGGTATTACTGATTGTTTGCTGTAATGTTGTATCTGCTTGTTTTGGTCAGCAAAGTTGTGCATGGGCTATATAATGTTTATAAATTTAGAATAAAATATTTAGTGTTTTATTATAGAAGGAAAGCAGTACATTCTTTTTAGTTATTATTTTTAATCTCATTTATTATAGGTGCCAGTAGCTGAGTCATCACTCCTCTAAGTAATTGTGCTGCTTCTCCTCTTGGAGGTCATAGTCGTAGTTTGAAAGCCAAAAAGCATTTTGGTAGGCCGGGCGCGGTGGCTCACGCCTGTAATCCTAGCACTCTGGGAGGCCGAGGTGGGCGGATTGCTCAAGGTCAGGAGTTCGAAACCACCCTGAGCAAGAGCGAGACCCCGTCTCTACTATAAATAGAAACAAATTAATTGGCCAACTAATATATATAGAAAAAAAATTAGCCAGGCATGGTGGCGCATGCCTGTAGTCCCAGCTACTTGGGAGGCTGAGGCAGGAGGATTGCTTGAGCCCAGGAGTTTGAGGTTGCTGTGAGCTAGGCTGACGCCACGGCACTCACTCTAGCCTGGGCAACAAAGCGAGACTCTGTCTCAAAAAAAAAAAAAAAAAAAAAAGCATTTTGGTGATTATAAGCACCATGGGGCTCCACAGTATCTCCAGCATCTAGAAGAGTCCCTGACACACTGTCTAATTTTTTGAATCAGTAAATAAATATGAATTGGTATTAAACAACTGGTTTCATGGGGGCCAGTTCAGAGAAAAATAAAAAATGTTTCTTGGTAACCTGCCTTTTATTACATCTTCAAACATTCAAAGTACAAATAACTTCATAACGTTTTAGACAGGAAAATATATGTATACACACACCCATACTGACACACATATATATGGTCTTACAACCTAGACTACATATTTTATTGACTAAAAGGATATCAGTGAGGATATTGGCACTGTTTTTAGCTAATAAAATACTATTGTAAGAGTTTATTGGAGAAATAGTAACAAGGAACTTTGTAATCTTTCATCCTTTATGTCAGTATATCATGCAAGAAACTCCTAAGTCCATTTGTATACACTTTCCATTTCATTCTTGGAAAAAGCTATACTAATAATTTTCCCAGAATGAAAAGTAGCACAGCCAGTTGGCGTTTCTTGGTTTCTAATGGAACTTGCCAAGACATGTTATTAAAAAAAAATTATTCAGTGTTTTTAAAATTTACAGTGCTTGCTTTAATATTGTTGTTCTTTTCTAAAATTCCTGTTTATGGTTTTGTTTTGTTGTGAGAGTAGGGGAGGGTTATCAGATTTAATGGATAAAAAATACATGATACCAGTTAAATTTGAATTTCAGAACAACAAATTTGTTTGATGTAAATATATCCCTTTCAATATTTGGGATATAACTATACTAAAAAAATGTTGTTTATTTGAAATTCAGATTAATTTTATCTGGCAACCCTATGTAGAGAAGAGCCCCCCTACTCTCTCACCATCATTTTCCCAAAATTTTCAAGGAATGTTTTACCTGGGTTTAGTTATAATGTTAAAATCATTATGTATAGCATAATTAGTACATTATATACCATGCTTTCTTCATAGGAATAGCACTTAAGACTTTGCAGTATCTAATATTTTACTTGGTTCTTTTTGAATTTATTTGTGACATTAATTAGGGAAATATTTGACATATAAAAGCTCTACCTTTTTCAATTTTCATCTTACATCAAACATGAACTGTGGAAAAGAGCATACAAAAAAGTTATAATCTTATAGATGATAATGCTTACTTCCATCAAATTTTATTCATGCAAGAATGAAAATGGATTATTAGTCTCGATAGAAACCAAAATGACCACTACTGTAATCACTGTATACTCAGTATTAATTACTGAGAGATGTAGACCGATCTTTTTATCATATATATCTCAACACATTTCACAAAGCTATCATGAAAATGAATTTGATAATGTCTACCCCTTGGATCCACTGGAGGAGGAATACTACCGTGTTTCCCCAAAAATAAGACCTACCCATAAAATAAGCCCTAGCAGGATTTCTAAGCATTTGCACAATATAAGCCCTACCCTGAAAATGAGACTTAGTGACAGGCGTGGCTATGCAGCACATCTGCACAACCCATGCATTTCGTCACAGAGAGGGAAAGAAGACGAGCAGCCCTTCTCATCTGCCCCGTGAGAGCTCTATGGCTCGACATGAGAGATTGGGGCCAATGGTGAGAGATTGGGGCCAATGGTTCTAAAGGAAATAGAGTTGCGAGAAATTCAGGATGGAATTCAGGGTTTGGAGAGTTAGGATGATGTTCCAGAAGAAGACAACTTAACTATATTTGAATAAATGTAGATTGTTGTGCCATACTTAAAAAAAATAACACATCCCCTGAAAATAAGCCCTAGGGTGTCTTCTTGAGGAAAAATAAATATAAGGCCATGTCTTATTTTCGGGGAAACACGGTATGCATGTGTGTTCTACCTATCACTTATCTCTTCTAGGATCTGATAATCACCTTTCCTTCTATTAAAAAAATTAACTTGGCTTTAACTCCCTTCTCTACTACCTCTTGATCCATTTTAATCTGCCGATTTCCTTGATGAAATTTTTATAAATCGGTGTTACTATGTTTGAGAGGATCATGGCCTTGGCTCTCATCTGGGAGGCAGAGCGGGAGAGTGGGCGTGTGCTCCACACTCGTGGAGCCGCAGGAAAGGCGTGGGCCCCACAGAGCCTCCACCGGTCCCGGCAGGAGCTGCTGCTGTGCTGGGCGACCCTGCTTCCATGATAGCAAAGTCTTCATGTTTACATGGCTGCTGCTTCGATCCTCCATGTCTGTCTGAGAAAAAGAGCACACATCTTTCAGTAGCCAGTGACAGCGCTTGTCACCTCACTTAGAGGAAAATAATCTTCCTGTAGTCCCATTTTGTGGGTCAAATTTGGTTCCTCTTTTCTTCAATAAAGGTGACGTGAGTTGGGTGTAACTTTTTACATACACCAGGGAATTATCAGGATTTGTATAATATCATTTTAAACATCTTTTTTGATTCTAGAGAGTGTAATGCTGTGGAGTACTATATACAGGGTGTCCCAAAAGTTGCCACACATAAGGAAAATGAGAAATTGTAGCTAAATATACCTTTATTTATAAAATACTCATAAAATTTTACAAAATGTTTCCGTTATTTGGTGACTTTTGGGATGCCCTGTATTTGTAACCTTGCCTGAAAGGATGTACAATGATTTTTAGTTGTCCTAATTTTTGTTTATTCAGTTCCTTATTCACTGGCTAAAATTACATGGCTGATGTGGAGGATTTGGAGTTGGGTTTGTTGTTTTGTTTTTTTTTCTTTTTGGTAATTGTTCTTTTTTTATCCTGTTTAATAATAATATTTTCTTTTTCTCTCTAGCACAAACGTGCAGGTGTGTGATAGCCCTTTCCATTGCACTCAAGATGAAGCAAGATCCTTAGTTGAATCGGTAAGGGGCAGATGTCCAAGATAGCCTTTAATCTCATAAATGTCATAGGAAGTCAAGCAGAAATTCTGAAATATTTAGCAATGAAATGTGTCAAGTCTTTTTGGGATCCATGAAGTTTAAAAATAATGTTGAAATCTATGTTTTTAATTTTATTTTTGAAAGTACATTGACCATTTAGCTAATTTTAGAGGATGCTATTTTTTAATATCATCAATTTGTTATTGTTTATATACATTTGCTCTCCTCTCTGATGCTCTGTTCTCATAAGTTATCCACCATCCAGTGTCTACATTGGGACTGGCTGTTGGTATAGACGCACACAGGCTTAAGAAAAATAAAATGGATAAAAGACTCCACTTTTTTACTTATTTAGTTTGGCTGTCTCGCCTCACAGGCTCTCCTTCTCAAGCTAAGAAGATATCCTTGGAGTTTAATGTGTCTTAGTGATAACGTTGCATGGAGACAATGGAATTTATTAGTAAATTAATGCTTGATTTGGAGGCCACTAAATCAGAAAATTCAGAAAGTCAAGTAATGTTGCCATAGAAAGTGTGTTCAGCAGTGATCTTAGGCTAGAAATCTCATTTATAAATTAAGGGTTTTTAAATACAAATTATAAGATTGAAACTAGTGAATTTAGATCTGTATATTAGGAACAGCTAAAATGTTTATAAATGTTAATTGATCACTGCGACCACTTCTAATTTAGTGAAATTTTTTGTCACTAATTTATCAGCTGTTTAATTAGTGCCTGCTATGTGATAAGCTCTAGATGCTGGGGATGCAGTATTAAAGAGAAGACACAAAATCTTCTGCTCTCATGTAGCTCACATTTTTGCTGGAGAGATGGATAATAAATAAATATATACGTAAAATATCTAGTATTTCAGAAAGTGATAAATACCTTCTGGAAAATGGCAAAAAATGAGCAGAAGTGGGATGGGACTCATAGTTGTTAAAAAGGTGGTCGGGGACAGCCTTGCTGAGGAGAGGGCCGACACAGGAGCCAGGATTTGTAGAAGGCAAAAGGAGTCAAGTGACTATCTGGAGGAAGAATGTTTCAGGCCACACTCCCAAAGGCCCTGAGGCCGGAGGATGCCTGCTGTATTCAGGAAGCCATAGTGACTGCTGGAATAGAGAAAACGTGGAGGAGAGAGGAGGTGGTGAGATTGGAAATGTCTGGAGCCAGATGGAGGCAGATTCTGAAAGACCCTGTGAAGACTGTTTGGAGGGTTGTGTTTGTTGTTCTTAATGAAGTAGAAGCCATTAAAGGGTTTTGAGCAAAGTAGTGATTTGATCTGACCAAGACCAGATCATTGCCTTGGTGAGAATGGACTGCAGGGAGACGAGGGGGGATACAGGGAAGACGCCATGGTAATGCAGGCCATGATATTGGTTTATTTTCTCCAAATTATCAATTTTGTATCTCTATAGATTATATTCTGAACTTCGTTTTCATGAATAGTTATTATTACTTCTTTAAGGAAAAAAATAAAGGAAAGCAAAAAACTTTTTGTCTTTGTCCATGCAAATCTGTCTCATTGATGTTAGATTAAGACGATTCCATTTATTTCAGTTTGGGATTTATAAATAATAGATATAGTAGATACTTATCAAAATTAGCTGCAAGATTAAAGTTTCTAGATTGCATCCTGTTTTTTAATTGCTTCCCTTCATATTAGTAGCAAAACTGTCCTCTTAGGCAAAAAATAATCAGAGGATGTACATATGGTTTTAGATAGAAGTAGATTAGGGGAGTAAGAGTAGAACCAGAAACAGTAACACACAGCCTCATTTACATAGTTACCTAACTTTGTTGCACTATATAAAAATGGAGAAGGTGCTGTGCTGAGTGATTTTTCACAGGGAATATTGAAGCAGAAATTCACAGTTTATAGAAACTAGTCCCTCTTCATAAGCTCAGTGGAGCTTAACATATGCCGGTTTCGCCATTAAATATTTGTAAATCCAAGAATTGTCCTGTGAGCACCCTCATTAGTGATTCAGGGTTCTGAGAGTCCAGATTAGTTAACACTTTCTCTTCAAGAGTAAATTTATCAATTTGTAATAATGAAATTCTTTTGCTGGAAAAGCATTTTGACTTGGCATTTCCTCTCTTCAGAACCACACTGAAATGTTTGAGTCAGAATTATTTAGGTATATATTTCCAGGACTCTCCGTTTTGCTATATACTGAATATTGCCCTATTTTTAAAGTACTGTCGATTTTTGTTTGTCCCTTGGTTGCTGAGAAAAATTGAAGACATTGAAGTCATCAGTCAAACTTGATCAAATTCATACCTTATCAAGTCCTGGGCTTGTATGGAAACAAATTATAAGACCCAAAATGTGTTAGTGGGCTTAGAATGAGTGAATTAAGAAGTGAGACATGTGCCGAACTAATATTATCTTGAGATTTGTTTAATGAGTCTGCACCATGTGAATGCAATATTGGGAACCTATTTTTCCCCTTTTAATTTTGAACCCTTATAGTAAAATGACAGACTGTTAATCCTTGTGTCATATAGTAAAGCAAGACACTTTATGTTCTTTCAATGTGCCATGTTTGTTAATTTGAGCAAATGTAACCTGCAGGTGGAAATGTTTATAGGGACGTGTGGAGTTATTTGAAGGAGAGACATTTAAGTACAGAGCAGTTGATTTGATAGTTCATATTAATTTAAAATACATGTTATATATGAATAGAGACAGAGGCAAGAATAGTATTTCTTTGGTTGATATAAGAAAGAAATACTTCAGTAATGAGAACACTGGATTTGTTTGAAAGAAATTACAGATACGAAGATTCATGAGAAGTATTGTTGGGATGGGGAAGAGGATAAGATAGCATTTTTTGAATGAGAATATTCAACAATACTCATCCATGTGTGGAGATTTATCTCAGATGGCTTAAAGGGTGCCCATGTTCTTTCCTTGTTATGACATTAGGAGAAACAGATAACCCAAAGCCCTTCTTTAGTTCCTTACTATGAGAATGTGATGCTAGTGGCACCCGAGAGTGAAGGGCTGGGACGGAGGCGCTTCCCAGACCACTCCACACATTTCTTTGCTCTTCCATTTTCTGTGAGCAAGCGTTATATTTTTCATTATGTTTAAGAATCAGAAAATCATTGACAGTAGGTAAAGAGTTAAATATTTGATGCTTTCACGTACCTATTATTATTGTTGTCTTCAAATTTAAATGACAGTGTCTCTTTTAATATGGCAAAAATGTTTTTTAAAATTACCTTCAAACTTTGTCATTTCTCTGAGTCTCAGACGTACACATGATGTTTGCTTTTTTTTTTTTTTAACAAAAGACTTCTTATGTTTGTATATATTCTACCAACCAAGAAATATATTTTAAAAATAAAGAAATAAAACTATCCTGGAAATTATTTTTTTAAGTTAAAATGTAATGATAAATATTTTAGATAGAGTAGCTTTCCCATTTCTTTTCTGTAACGCTTTTTAGGTTAATGAGAGATTGCTCAATTATTCTATTTTTATAAATAATCCATTTTCTTCCTCTAAAATGTTTGGCAGCTCCAGCAAAAAGCAGCTGCTAATTTTAAACAGGAAATCTAAACAGCTAATTTCCAAAAAAAACTTTGTATAAAAGGTGTCCTGCACAATTTAGAGAGTATAACAATTTCAAAGAATAAGCAAGTTACTGTTTTATAGTCTATTTAGAAAAACAGAGCCATCAAACTCCAAATGCCAAACCCAGTGACTACAATTTTTATGTTGTAGTGTTACCGTCACACCCAGATGTAAGTCCTGCTCTGTCCCAAAAACCAACCAGGGTTAAGCATTTTTTCTGTGTGAGGAAGCAGAACAGAATTATTCTTCTTTTTTTGAAGTACTCAGGGATGTTTTTTAAAAAAAATTTATAAAGGAGTCTTTTTAAGGGGAAAAAATCTTACATCTCAGAAAAACTTTTCTTCAAATTTGTCTACCATAGATCATATTACATCTGTTTTAAGAATCTTGGGCCAGCCATCAAAATAAATAGAAAAATTTGAAAGCTCTAGAAACTGCTAAATTATATAATGTGTGCATGTGCTTGCATGCATGTGTGTTTAAGTGTGTGTGTATGTGTGTGTGTGTGTGTGTGTGTGTGTGTTTAGTTTTTGTTCTCAAGATATCAGCCATAGAAGCAATTGAAGAAAGCCTCTCTTCACATTCTCAGCTACAAGGCCTTCAGTAGTTCCCATGGGTTAATGATAAAAATTATTTCTAAGCATGCTTTATTTATTTGACTCCATGTGTGTGGGTTTTTATCTGAAAGAATGAGCAACTGTTAATAAAAGGCAAAGAGGAATATTTACCGTTTTCAGGTTAGAGAACTATTGTGTATAAACTTTGTTCTATAATTTCATGAAAAAAACTTTCCTGGATGAGGTTTCCATATATGAATATTATAACAGGGATTTCTTCTGTTCTTATTTTTTAGGTATCATTTTCACTGAATAAAGAAAGTGATGAAGAAGGTATAGTATATTTTGGTTCATGAAGAGTGAGATACATAAATTTGTTTACAGTAGTGGAAACCAAAAGAAATAAAATAGATTTTATTATTTTTAAATAGTCATTTAAAGTTTCAGATGAAATACCTTATTTTTTAATTTCAGAAAATGAGGAAGAGCAACATATATTACTTTTAGGCTAGAAAATAGCTTGATTATGCATTGACCTTTTTTTTGGTGAAGTACTGAGATATTGCAGCCAGTTCTGATAAATTTAAAAAGATTCAAAGTATCTGAATCTCAGAGATATTATCTATTATCATTTTAATGAATTACTCATTTTAAGCAAAGATCTTAAAAATCAAAATTTATACTATAATAGGATTAAAAATAATTATTTATATTACCACTGTTTGAAGCTGTTTTAAGAAACAAGTAAAAATGTTCTGTGTAGCCAATTTCAAAATGCAAGCATGTGTATACATCAGTTGCCTTTCAAAATACTGCAAGACTTTAGGCCTTGCAATAGAAAATATTAGAAGAATATTCAACTTGCAAATTTGGAGGAAAACATGACAACTATTTACTAAGAGTCAAGTTATGAGATGTTTGGAAAGGAGTAAATGCACAGACATGATTTCATAGGAAGGCAAGCTGTATTCCTTTTATGGTAAGCTAACGGATTGTTTCTTCACAGTACCGTCCCATTTGGGTATTTGATAGACAGCCCAATTTTATAATGAGGTTTTTCTAAATCTTTCATGCTATAGCTTAAGGTACTAACTTCTGTGTTGTTCTTTAGAAGCAAAATGACCCAGAATGATAAATAAAGTGGGAAGGGTCTAGAAGTTTTAATATAGCTTTATATAAAGCTTAAGCCAAATGAGAAAACTTAAAGGGAAGTGGCTTTAAACAGAGAAAAGTGATATACTAAGCTTATGAGCGCTGCTGTCTGTCTGCATACTTCCTGAAAGTCTAAATCAAATTTGTCTTACCGCTCCCTCCCTCTTCCTCTGCACCCCTTCTCCAACACCTTCCTTTCCCCTTTTTAGATGCAGAGCAAGCGTGGTGCTTCCTTGGCAAGTGATTGGAACATTTGAAATTCTGCCATCAAGACTCCAAACTCCAAGGACTCCAAGACTTCCTTTCCCCTTAGTGCTAGAGATAGGCAGGTCTACGAGCATTTCCTGATTTCCTGTTAAAACTTATTTTTTTCAAATTTTTGAAGATACGCAATATATAAATAAATACTAAAATGTTTGAATTAGTCTCCTTTTTATATTTATTAATATAAAAAGAAAGGATCTAGTGTCATTTCATGGCAGAAGTTTAGAAGCATTGAGTTTTAATCAGTTCTAATTTCTATACCTAAGGGAGCCCAATGATTTTATTAGCTTTTACTTATTTAGGTTAAATGTAAAAATCACAGATATACTGAGTTAATAAAATTTCTGTAAATACTATTGCTCTCATTTTTATACTGCGTTATCCCTTTCAAGTTCATTACTGATGCAAGCTTTATTTAGCCAGACCCTGCCCTCCTCCCTTCTTAGTGCCTGTGTAAACATGCTACATTTATTAAGGCTCTTTCCTGAAATTTACTATTTCGGAGGTCACATGCTTTTGACTCTCATTCAGACCCCTTAGTTTCCATTGTCTTTGGGGACATGTGAACCTCCTTGAGGGACAACAGAGAGTATAAGGGAAAAATAGATTATTTTAAATTTTAAAGCTATAGTGACTTTTTAAATTGTGAAAACAATCCTAGCACTGTCCAGAGCAAAAAAAAATTAAAAAAAAAAAATAAATTGTGAAAACAAGACAGAAAATAACCACTATTGCAACAGTTGTAAAAAATAAGCTGGAATTGTTGAGGGATAGATTAATTTACTTGTGGCATGTAAGTACCCTGAGAGCTGGAAGCCGGTCTGCGGCCTCTCGCAGGGCAACCACGCCTGGCCTTGCACTCGGCCGCCCTCCCCCAGCGGAGAGTAGCACTCTCTGGTCACTCTCTGGTCATCGTCCTTGCTGGGGAGGTGACACCCTCTCCCTCCAGTACTCCTGTCAACCACAGTTGTCTTCATAGTATATGCTTCTACATAGTTACAGACTTAATATATAATTTTGACATTTAATTTTTTTTTTTATTGTGAGCTTCTGTCCCCATTGCTACATAGCCGATGTTGCTGTGTTGTGGTGACAGTTACACTGTACTGAGTAGCTCTTTCATGGTTATTTCAGAATGTCTTCCAGACTAACTACTAATAATTTAATCTCACAGAACAACTAAATTGAATAGACTTCTTTAAATTATATTTTTAACAGTCCTAAACTAGTGACAGGTCAAACAGACTTTATACTAAATACTTACAAAGGAAAACTACTGGGAAAAGATAGAGGGAATCATTGTTAGAACTACATAAAACAAATTAGGAAACCAGAATTTACTGAAGGATGGGATTTGAGATGATACCCACAGCCAGTTCCCATGGACATGAACAGTCAAAGGGAGTGGACTGCCCCAGAATCATTTTCCTCAAACTTGCCATCATTAAAAATATCTGAAATTTTTATGAACTTTCGTTTGTTTCATGTATAGACTGAATCATTTTATGTATGACATATTTAATATCACTCTGTCACATATAAAATCTATTCCTCTATCAACAACTACATGCATTTTTAGCAGTTTAAGTATTCACTTATAACAACATTTGATGATTTATTCCCAGAAGGGGATCATTGCCTTGCCATAGGTCCAGGTGTGTCTTGCCACTGCTCACGCACGTTTACGTAGTATACTATCTTATTGTTACATGGTGAATCAGATCTTTAAATTCTAGTTCACCTCTGTTACTTTCATCCTACTTTCTCCATCCTGTCCAAGGTGTATGTTAGTGTTTGCCAGTGAAGTACTTGCATGAGAGTCACTGAGAAACGCTTTCCTTGAAATCTAGACTGCTGGCATTCCCTGAAGATCTCAGAGTTTCTGGAAGGGCCCCAGTTGTTTTTCCCTCCCCCCTTGAGTCTTATAAATTATAGTTTTAAACCCCTTGGTTTAGATATTCATGGGATAGATGATACTGGGGATTTTTCAGTGTTATCATTCTATTTGAGATTACTCCTAAGAAGAGGAGAAAGAAAATCAGGTCTCTACCTGTATAGTGTATTTGGTTTAAAGTTAAAAAATGTACTATATCTGATGAGAATGACTTGATTTCTAAGTTATCAACTCTTATATAAAGTAGCTGAGCCCATAATAGTTGGATTCCCCACTCGCCCCGCATCTGGGCTCATGTCCTCCTGAGGCTCAGAAATAAGCCCCTGCCTCCGATGTGATAGCCTTGGAGAAGCTGGGACAGTGAGGAGGTGACACGGGTGGGAGGGGATAGTGGTGGCCACAGAAGATAAAAGAGCTTCGTAAAATGTGTGAGCCATGCTCACAGATCAGGGTTTCTGTGGTTGACCTGTCATCTACCCTGTTCTGATGACCTGTTGAGACTGACTTCCACTTCTCAGATTATTCCTCTCCATTAAAGGAGCCAGGAGCCCACTGCAGCTGGGAAAGTAAGCATAATCTGTTCTTCCCTTCCGTGGAGAAATAGTGACAGCTCTCTTCATGCCAGCTCAGCCAAGCATGTCTGTCAATCATGCTGAGTACCCAAACGCTGAAGGTCCAGGTTCACCCTGGGAGGAAACATGTCCCAGAGAACTGTTCAGAAGCCCCACTGCACCGACAGATCTCCCCCTTTTCAGGTACCTGGTTGCAAAGGGTTGAATTAGGCAGAAAGAGCAGAGGGCCGTCCAGAAGCCGTGTCATTGCAGTGATTTTCATTGCCAGCCTGCTGTTTTTAGACAAGCTTCCTTGTTTGCACCATTTCAAAATTCATTCAACAATTATTTATTGGGTGCTTTTATCTACGTGCCAGGTACTGTTCCAACATTTTAGGGTGTATCAGTACAAAACTGGCGAAATCGCTGCTCTTGTGACATTTGCATTTTGAGGGGGAGGACACAATATAAACTTAATACATTATTTATATAATATTTGGAAAAGAAAGAACAGAGAAGGGGGCATCGGGAATCCAGCCTGGGTTCAGGGGTAGGGCCATGAATCAGAGTTTTTTTTGTGTGTGTTTTTTTTTTTTTGAGACAGAGTCTCGCTTTGTTGCCCAGGCTAGAGTGAGTGCCGTGGCGTCAGCCTCGCTCACAGCAACCTCAAACTCCTGGGCTCAAGCGATCCTTCTGCCTCAGCCTCCCGAGTAGCTGGGACTACAGGCATGCGCCACCATGCCCGGCTAATTTTTTATATATATATGAGTTGGCCAATTAATTTCTTTCTATTTATAGTAGAGATGGGATCTCGCTCTTGCTCAGGCTGGTTTTGAACTCCTGACCTGGAGCAATCCGCCCGCCTCGGCCTCCCAGAGAGCTAGGATTACAGGCGTGAGCCACCGCGCCCGGCCTGAATGGGAGTTTTGAATTGAGCAGGTCAGGGTCTTCCCTCTCTGGGAAGAAGACAGCCCAGCAACGGGGTGAAGAGAAGTGGGCTGAGCCCATGTTGGGGTCTCGGGGAGGGCACCGAGCACTGAAGTGTCCAGAGCCGGTGCTGGCGCGGGCGTGGCTGGGGTGCTGGGGAACGGGGGAGGCGCGTGGGCAGGCAGGGCAGGCCCAGCCGCAGAGGCCGGCAGGCCTGGCCCTCAGCCCCGCGGCAGGGTCCCAGGAGGGTCGTGGGCCGTGTCACTGCCGTCCTGAAAGCGCTGGACGCAGGGCAAAGACGGAAACCGGGAAGTTATTTACAAGGATTCTGCAGTAATCCAATAAACTTGTGAAGAGTTTTTCCTTTTTGGAGATCATTTTCTTAGTATAAATTTCCTAAGGTGGAGTCACAGAAAAATAACATTTTGTAGCCACATAGATTGTCATAAGGGTTATTCTAAGTTATACTGCCACCAGCAATATTTGAGATTTCTGGTTTCTTCCTTCTCATTCTAACTAGGATAGGATATTTTATTACTGTTATTATTCATGATAGGTTTAATTTTTCCTGCATATTTACTAGTCATAGTGTCTGAATGGCTTCTGTCTCTGCTTATTTATTTATTCATGTTTTTATCAAGTTTCATGATCCTTAGTTTTAGGTGCAAAATTTGGACCCTGAATACTGGATCCAAGTTTAAAGAGAACAGCCCACCTTCGAATCAGAAATCTAAACCTGAGCCCTGAAAAACATTTGTGCTGAGCCAGCTGGGGAGCCGGACTGGCGCACACTCACTCTCCTCACCTGCGGCCCAACTGCTACGGGACTGTCCCTGCTGTTACTCTTTCTTGTTCTCTGTTAAAAGTTAAAAATTAAAGGACAATAAATTCATAAGCTCATGGAGTGATTAAAAAAAGAAGGGAAGATAACAATTTTTAAAGCTTTCAATAACACCCATTAAAAAGGGATACAACAGTAATACCAGTACAGTTTTAAAAGAAATCATGAAGAATGCCAACCAGTGAGTCTTACCTGACTGAAGCAGCTGGGGCTGGCGGCTCGGGCGTCTGTGGCCCTGTCTTGGGAGCAGGGCTCTGGCAGGCCAGGGCCCGTCCGGCACCACCCCCCCACCCCACCCCCACCCCCGTCTGGAGGAGAGCACAGACCCCGGGGCTCAGGCCACAGTCCCACGCCCCATGGGAGCGTCTGTCGGCCCGCAGGGGACGGGCACAGCCGCGCCCTGTGAAATCGCAGTAGACGTAGCTGCCCCTTCCTGTGTAGCCACGGCCACTCGCCGGACCACGCCGCAGCCTCCTCTGCGCCAGCTGCCTGCTGCTTCTGGTGGCCAGGCGGAGGCAGAAGCAGAACAGAGCTTTGCTTTGGACTCCAGGAATACCTAAGGCGCTGTCTGCTGTGTGTCGTGCTGCTTGTTGAGCTACTTCCCACCCTCAAAGCGCAGCTCAAACTTTCCTCACTCTTCAAATGCTTTTTTTGGGGGGTGGGGGGACAGAGTCTCACTCTGTTGCCCAGGCTAGAGTGAGTGCCGTGGCGTCAGCCTCGCTCACAGCAACCTCACACTCCTAGGCTCAAACGATCCTCCTGCCTCAGCCTCCCGAGTAGCTGGAGCTACAGGCATGTGCCACCATGCCAAGCTAATTTTTGCTATATATATTTTTAGTTTGCCAATTAATTTCTGTGTATTTTTACTAGAGATGGGGGTTCTCGCTCTTGCTCAGGCTGGTCTCGAACTCCTGACCTTGAGAGATCCACTCGCCTTGGCCTCCCAGAGTGCTAGGATTACAGGCGTGAGCCACCGTGCCCGGCCCCAAACACTTTTTGAGGAGAAAAAATCTAATCATTTTCTCCTCCGTGAAAGGTAAATAGCATTATTTATTTATTGCTCTATTATAGGATTTAGGTTATCCTGGCTTATATTAGAATTGCTCATATTGTCTCTTCTCCTGAATTATTATAGAAACTCACTGAGAGCAGAGATTGTTTCCTGACAGCTTTTGCATTATTGTGTTACACATTAACAATTCATGTATGTTGAATTAAATCAATATAGCATCCTGTGAGGAAGAGAGATATTCTTTCCGTTTTACTTATTTCATTAAGTTGAGAGAGGTTAAGTAGATTCCTGGAAATCTGTTTGCCAGTGTTCTGTTACAGCAGTTGAAAGCACTGTGGGAGAGATCTCTCTGCCCTGTTCCAAATGCCCGTGGGAAATCTCTGAAATACAAAAATCTATTCATTTAAAGGGTCGCCAAAAAAAGATTTAACACATCTAACCTAAATACGCGTTGTTTTACTTTAGCTTATTTTATTTTTAATGTATATAGACCTGATCACTGTATTCAGAGAATTCCTCATAAATGTTAAGGTATAAAATGAATATTTTTTTCAAAATATAAAAAATTTTATAGTGCATTTTTGCATAATTCTTGCTTCCTAAAATTCTTCTCATCATTGAGATTTTTCTTGAAATCTTTACTGGAATGTTGTCTGTTTGGTTTTGGCAACTCCAGATGAATATGGTAAACATCTGCTTGGTGTTGAGACAAAACAAAACTAATACCTCACTCTTTATCCGTTCCAGAGACCTTTTTAATGTGGCGTAGACTATTTTGTGTTTTCTGAAACAACAATTTTTGTCCCCCAGTTTGGGGTTTTTTCCAAGTAAATAAATGATATTCAGGAAGTAATGTTCTCTGGGAGGGATCTTATTATTAATAATATGTGAGGCATTTTGAGAGTTCTTATACAAGACTCCTCTAAGCCCCAGAGAAAAGAAGTTTAACTTACTAAGAGCTAATCATTCCATGTTCATTGCTGCTTTTCTGTAGAGTATAAGAAAGAAAGTAAACATGAAACACTTAACAATGAACATCGACTCAGGGCCCAAAAGCCAAAATGCTTGTTCCAAAGTGACTTTACCTCCTGAACTTGAAAGTAGAAATAACATTTTGATTTTCAGATTAGAAACAACACAAGAAGCACAACAATAAAGGACCTAAACCTGAAGAGAGTAGCACAACAAATAAAACTAATATGCATATGCTTGTCTGCTTGTTTATTAAAAAAAAAAAAAAAAAAAAAACTAATATGCAGTGAAACATGGGAAAAACATAATCCACATGGAGCTAGTATAAATAGTTAAATCGATAGACTCTCACGAAAAATAGTTTTAAAGAGCATCCATTGCACATAAAACGCTACGTTCTGGAAACTTATATCTCAGGGGATATTCTTCTTACAGAAAAGTTAGTTTTCCCTTTTCTTCCTACAACATCCAATGTCATTCCTCTGATTTCTCATATTCTTTGTGTTATTTTTGAGAACAGTTTAGAAACTCTCATTGACTCATGAAGATTCTAGAACCCTGGGTAGGCTCTCAAACCATAACTTGATTTTCACTACTGCACAATCCAATAACATTTCTTGCAAATATGGCTGAATTAAAGATCAGCTATAAATCCAGGAATATTGTGTGTGACTGAACATTATAAATCTTGCGTGAGATCGACTCACAGCAACTCCTTTGGGCAAAATTATGTTTAATTTTTATGTATGAGTCTGACAGGAGGCTTTTTTTTTAATGCTCATCCCTGGAATGTTTCCGATCTGCAGCTCCCAGTGTCTGACGCTGGGACGGGAAAGAGACGGGTGCAGATTTGTGGCCACCTTTCCCTTAACACTCATGTTGCACAGCGCAAGTGCGTGTCGATGCGTGTTTCCAGCGTTGAATGTTAACAACATGGTGTCCGTGCGTTGAGCAAATGGGAGACACATAAACCAGCCATTCTATTAGAACCACTGTCTCTACCCTAGCATCTGTGTATGTGGATCTTTTCCCATGGCGTAAAACAAAAAGTGCAACAAATGAGGTTTTCCACTTTCTAATGTGCCTTGAATGAAAGATTTCAGGCAGAGACAAAATTCCAGAGCAAACAGGTGGCACGGGAGCTGGAACTAGTGTTGGCAAATACTCTGGCACAGATTCATCCTCTCTAACCAATTGTCCACCCCAGGAAAGCTTTTTGCAACTTATTACAAGGAACATATTATGGGAGGAGTGTTAAGAGTTGGCCTCAAACTTGGATACTTGAGGCAACTGTGACAAAGAATTATTTACTGATACTTACATGCACACAAAGAAGTGTCTGGTTTTAAAATGCAATTTTAAGTTGCACTATTACTTGCTTGGGGGAGAAAAGCACTCTTTACATGCAAATAGTATTTCGCTTCTCTCCCTTTTCCTTCCCCTAAAAGGAATGTCTAATTGGTAAACATAATTATACTTTATGGTTTTTGAGTGGGTGCCCATATGTAAGGTGGTGCTTCTTGAAGAAAAAAAGGGAGAAGCAATAAATCTCTGTTTATTTTCTTCATAAACAGAAATTTGCTTCATGTGGAATACAATTCCCTTGCTTTGCATAGAATACAAACCTTTGATAACAGATCAGTGTAAAAATTCTGTTCCCAAGAAAATGATTCACAAAACAATTACTTTCCTATAATTTGTGAAAATTGATGTACAATACTTAACATCTAAGGAAATAACGTTATTACCAGGAATGGGGGGCCTCTTTGCTCTTTATCATCACAGAGAATATGGTCATTAAACCCCAAGTTGCCACAACATCCCCAGAAAGGGTTGATAATTTTAATTTCTTCACTACAACTGATAATTCATGGATTATTTGGTAGCCCAAGTCACGTGGACTTTGGGATTAATTTTGGAGTCACCTCAAATCATAAAGAGATTTTTTTCCTTACTGTTCTCATTAATTTTCTAAACTAATATGCTATATTTTTAAGTTTTGAAATTTAAGCTTTTAGTGGTAGTATGTAGGCAGAAGAGTAGTGTATCGAGAAGCCGATGGTAGAATGTTAGTTGCGCAGCCTTTGCAAGAAGCCACATAGAAAGCCTCCTGTGAGTTACTGATCACACGGCCACCCTTTGACCCGAGATGTCCTTGTTCCCACTTCCCAAATGTTGGAGTGCTAAGGGGAAAACAGCCGCAGATGTGCATTCTCCCGCTCCTCATTCCTAGCATGGGATACTGGAAGCCACTGACTGGAAATTGTCTGACTCACATAAAAATTAAACAGTTGTTAAAATATAATAATTTTTCCCAAAAAGTCAAATATATGATTATATTAGTATGCTAAGGGAAAAATGCATTTTTTTAAAATTTTGTCACTTTGCTGTCCTCGTTACTGTGGCTGTGTGCGTTTGTGTCTGGGGAGGAAAGCAACGGACTTGCGTCTGAGCGCGCCACCGGCCCCAGGCCTCCGAAGGGGACGCGGCCCTCCTGCAAGCCCGGCGGGGTCCAGGTGAGAAGGCTGGAGACCTCCCCCGTCTCAGCTCTGGTCGCACGGAAGGAAATACCAGTCTAGACTCTTCTGTGACACGCCGGGGCCTATGTTGGAGAGGAGAGGGGGCACACGACTCTGCGTGCCCGTGGAGAACGTCGGTTTCCACCCGCCCGCGGGCGGCCGTGCGGGCGCCGGGGATCTCAGCTGCTTTTCTGTTGCTTTTGGACCCTAAGAATGAAGAAAACTCAAAACCTTCTGCCTAGATTACTGCCGAGGTAGCGTTAGGTGCATATTGGTCCCCTAGTAGCAGATGAAAGACTGGACATGTTCTCCGATCGGCTCTCCTGCTGCTAGTTGGGACTTGTTTGCACGTGGCCAATGCTCGTCAACACCTGTGGTGAGGGGGTGAGCGGTGAGGTGGTCACCTGAAAGGCTAGGTAACTACCCAACGTAGCAGTAGTTAAAGTAACTGGAAACACTGAAAGTTTAACATCTAGCGTGGGTGTATGTGGCCACTCAAATGATAATCTAAAAAAATTAGCAGTACAGAACAGTGCTTCCTGACAAGTCAGATGAAAGAAAACTCAATACAAAATAGCGTCTGTTAGATTAAAAGTAGGTAAAAAGTATACATGTATACAAACAGAACACAACGTACCAAAACACTAAGGAGGTTGATTTATTAGAGGGTGGACATCTGGATGATTTTTACAAATTCTTGTTGATGTTATATTACGCGTATAACAAATTTCAAGTAACCAAAATTGATGGATTTATAGCGAGTGATGGTTTTTTGCTTGAATTACAATAAAAATATCTTAACCAAAACCATGCACATAGTCATTGGATGAAAGAGTGGCCCAAGTCCAGATTCTTTAATACAGAGAGTGGCAGGGTGGTGAGGCCCCACCTCCCAGGTCTGGAGCCAAGAGAGCTCAGAAATGGTAATGGATCATTCAGGTGAGATTGTTTTTTTCCTCCATAAAGGAGGGGTAATAGCTAAACTCTAAAGCTGAGCTGTTGAAAAGTTTTATGAGTAACTCTGAGTTCATGACTAGTTAGAGAAAAATACACATGTTGTCAGTTTCTTCTGGGAAACGGTTTATAAATATAAACAATAAGGATGGTCTAGTAATGACAAATCGCGCATAGAAAATTGACCAGAAAAAAAATCAAAGTTTTCCTTAGGAGGAGAAGAGTCTAACTTACTGAAGATATACACGTGTGCTCTGCAAAAGCAATTACAATTGGAGTCCCTGAAAGAAGGCCAAGCCGGCTAGAAAGCAGGAAGTTTCACTTCCCCAGACAATGGTGTCGATGAAATGTGGACACGCTTCGCTATGCCTGTTTCCAATGAGCAACTGTTGTGAATATTAGACTCTAAGAAAACACAGCAATAGCTTCTGAAAATCATGAAGGCTCAAGCTTTGTAGACGTAGACAGCTTTAGCGGACAGCAAAGTATGTTGAAAGTTTTAGATCTAAATGAATGAAAAGCACAAACTTTACAGTCATATAGACTTGAGCTTGAATGATACTTTTAAAATTTTGTTTTTAATTATTGGTACATAATTGTATACACTTATGGGGTGCGTGTGATGTTTTGATACAGGCAGACAATGTTGAATGATCGAATCAGGGTAGCTGGGACATCTGCCGCCTCAAGCACTTAGCATGTAAGTTAGGAACACTCCAGTTCTACTCTCTTAGTTATTTTAAAATATATAATAAATTATTGTTAGCTATAGTGACCCTACCCATGCTACCAAATACGAAATCTCTTTCCTTGCGTCTAACTGTATTTCTGCACTCATTAACCGCCCGCTGTGCCCTCCCTCCCTTCCCAGCCCCTGGCAGCCCTCGTCCTGCTCTCCGCCGCCATGCGTATAATTTTTTAAATGTTTAGTTCCCATATATGAAAAAGAATGAAATCCTGTCACTCAAGCAACATAACGTGGAACTAGAGGACATTATGTCATGTGAAATACACCAGACACGGACAAATTTCCTGTGTCCTCACTCATGTGGGAATTCCACTTTTTACTAAATGCAGGATCTTGGGCAAGTTGCTTAAACTCTGAGTCTGTTTCCTCATCCATAAACTGAGGATACGAATACTATCTTAGAGACCATTGTATTGTATTGAGTAGATTACCTTAATTTACTCAAGGTAATATAAGAAGAAAGGAGAAATAATTGTAAAGAAACAGGGTGTCTTCGGAAGCCCAAGGACAGCAGGCAGGGCAGGGCTCAGAAGCAAGTGACCCATGGAATTGAAACAGGCACCAACGTGACTTCCAGGCTGGCTAGACTGTTTTTGAGCCAGATGGTCTTCTATCTCTGCATCATTTTCTATTCTCCCCAAAGGTGTGTGAATGGGTTCCACGTGTCCTCTCCATTACAATATTTATTGGTTCTAATATTTTATCTACACCCGACTGCAAGCATCCTGAAGATATGCATTGGCACAGTTTACCTGGAGTCAGGTGTCTACCCCTGGTCTAGTCAGCTGTGACCTCGTGCACCAGGCTCTGGTCACACGAAGGTCTCCCTCTTCCTGGAATATTATGATAAGGACGTGGGCAGGAATAAAAAATGACAGGTAACTCTACATAAACGCGCTAGGGACAACAGAGGACGAGATAATGTGTGTG
Organism: Microcebus murinus; assembly: GCF_040939455.1. Lineage (NCBI taxonomy): Eukaryota > Metazoa > Chordata > Mammalia > Primates > Cheirogaleidae > Microcebus > Microcebus murinus. Next base: position 18,124,424 of record NC_134130.1, read on the forward strand.
AAGCATCTAGAATAGTGCCTACCTGATGCATAATTCAAAAAATAGAGTGTACGAAATAACATTGCTGCGCAAATGCCGCAAAAATCTCATTCTCTGAATCTTCGAAACCACGTTTTGCTGCATGTCATCAGAGAAGGCAGCTTGCAGAAACATTAGTCATGTGCTATCTATGAAGACTTTCCTTCTTGACCATCGTGGCCACTTTGAGAAGGGGCTCCAGCAGCTGACGGTGCTGCGAGCAAGCTGTCCGGCCTGGTGAGTGCTGCCACCTCCCCTCCCACCTTCGCGGGCTCTGTGTGTTTCCTGCACACATTTTCTGACTTTGGTAAATAAGCAGATGGCTATTTGAAAAGAGTGACTGAGCTATCTGGACAAGTGTCTTGAGTTTATGCAAAAGACATGTGGCCACCAACCTTTTTTTCAATTGGTTTCTCCTCCTCCATTCGTTTCGGGGAGACAATTAGGTGTCGGAGGCCAGACGCGCAGATGAAAGCTCCTTGTTTAACTGAGAGTGTTTGCTCTTCCCTTCTCCAGCTGTGGGAACGTTCCCGCCAGGTGGGAAGCAGCAGTGAGTCTCCCAGAGAGCCACCCTTGGCTAAAACACAAGCTACTGTCCAGGTTTGCTGTCTCATTCCTGCTTAAATTTGGCTGTTTTTAGATTTTAGATATCCTTTTTCATTAAACACTATAAAACGGGCCTGAATGCAGTTTTCTTCTGTAGCAGTTGTGGTATCTAGAGGTGGTGCTGTCTATAAAAGAAAAATTATCCCAATAAATCTAAGTTTTATAATTGATATTGTATAAGCAACCTTTTTAAAAAAGCAAAAAATACCAAATACACTGAGCAGTTTCTCTTTTGGTCATTGAAATGTATTAATCTGCCAAATTTTAAAAATGTCTTCACCTGCTTGACAGGTCCTAAAACCAAAAATATAAAAAGGCAGAAAGTTAACTTCTCTCTGAAATACTTTTTAATGATTTCATGCTAGTGGGAGACATTACCTAATATAGTTCCTTCTTTCCTCATTTGCAGCTTTCCAGACTTCACCCTTTTGGGCTAAGTGCTACTTTAGCGTAAGGTCAATATTTATTTTAGAAGCAAGGGTGCCCACACAGTTGTCAGGAAATGTCTCACAGAAAACCTTGTGCAGAAGTCACAAGGAGAAATGTCCCTTCCTGCACCGTCAGGGAGTTGGCTCTGGTTTTAGGCTGGAGAGTTTTGGAGAGAAGTTCAGTCTTCCGCCTAGTTTAGGGATCTGTGTTTGTCCTGCCTGGATCCAGCCCTCTCTGGTGCAGACTTCCCGTCGCTGCCCCTGGAGGAGCTGCGTGAGGCAGGACATAGAGGACAGCCCTGCTGGGAACGGGGCCCGCCGTTGCAAGGCGGAGGCGTTGGTCTCACCGAGACCCGTCTCAGGACTGTGCGCACGTTGCGGACGTGGGCATCAGAGGGCCCGGTGGCGTGAACGGCTGGTGAAGAGAGACAAGGTCCTGGCATCAGTGCAGGCGCTGAGGAACCTTGCTCCGGGCCTTGCACAAGCGGCCCGCTGTCCGGCCGTCTCAGACGTCTGTCGAGTCTGACCTGCGCATCTACCCGCCTCCGAGACGCCTCCAGCGGAAAGCCCGCAGGCAGCACCACGCTCACAAACCGAGCTCGCACCTGCGCTCGAATGTCTAGAGCAGCACAGTTCACAGCTGCAAAGGTGTGGAAACAGCCCAAGTGCCCATCAGTACGTGAGCGGATTAATAAAATGTGGGATATGCATACCATGCAGCACTACTCAGCCATAAAAAAATTGGTGATCTAGTATCTTTTGTAACAACCTGGATGGAACTGGAGACCATTCTTCTTAGTGAAATATCACAAGAATGGAAAAACAAACACCACATGTCCTGTCTACCAAATTGGAACTAATTGATCAACATTTATGTGCACATATGGAAATAACATTCGTCAGAGGTCAGGCAGGTGGGAGGAGGGAGGAGGGAATGGGTAAAGTCACACCTAACAGGCACAGTGCACACTGTCTGGGTGAAGGGCACACTTATAACTTTGACTCAAACTATCCAAAAGCAAATTATGTAACCAAAATGTGTGCCCCTGTAATATTCTGGGGGAAAAAATGAACTCACGCTTTTCCTTCCAAAACCATACATCTTCCATTGGTGACTGGGTTCCAGCCTCCACGCACTTGCCCGAGCCGGGATCCGAGCGGCTCAGCAGCGCCTGTCGCCGCGGGCAGTTCCCGCAGGCGCGTGCGCTCCGCCGCCCGTGAATCTGCCTTTGCAGTATGCCTGGCCTGCCTTTCAAGTCCATCTCTTGTGCTATTTTTCTCTCTCAATTAAAGAGATGATTAGTTTCCTAAAAGTGGGTCACTTAAAAAAAATACAAATGAATTTTCCAAAGAAAAAGAGCAGCATTTAGAAGTATCTGTTTAGGTAAAGTATAATAGCCACAGGGTACCTAGTAATGTGAGTTATAAAAACAATCTGTAGACAAATGAAGTGTTTTTTCATGAAACACAATGTTGATGACAATTCCCGAACGAGCCACTGATCTAAGCAGTGCCTTTCTCAAACTTCCCTGTGCTTCCAAATCACCTGGTGACCTTGTGGAATCGCCCGGCGGGCCGAGGTGTGCTTCCGTGCCGCTGGTGGTCAGAGACCAGCTGGTGGTCAGAGACTACTAGCTTTACGACTCACTTCGCTTAATTTCCATCTCAAGGAATTCTTGTTGCCAAACTGCCTTTGTCTTACTGGGAGGAGTTTCTAACTTGATTCCTTTTGTTTAATATTGGAAACAATGCCCTGTGAAGCACCCCCTCAGAGACGTGACCTGTTCACACTTTTTCATGTAGGTGATACCCTTTATTCTTATATCAGAGGTAAAAGCTTCAATCTGCATGAATCCCAGTGACCTTAAGTGACGTTTTACAGATGTGGAAACTCCTAAAAAGTTTTAAAAAAAAGAAAACACTCTGGAAACCCACGTGTTTACAGGGTATGAACCTAAAACTCCTCAGCAGCAGCTGAGGGATCGCTTTGCAGGGTGTTCAGGACGCTTGGCATATGAACTGTCATTGCCAGCAAAAATGTTGCCTGCTGTCCTGAAAATAACAGACGTATATTTCCCAAAACAACCGTGAAGTTTTTCATCACTTTGTTTATATGAAAATATAAGGAGCTATTCTAAAAGTTATGAAATTTCTTATTTTCCTGAGACCAAATTTTTATAATTTGTTTGCACAAATTCTTAAGATAATGGTATTTACCCATGTCTTCATCTTGCTCTTTTTTTCACTTAACAATAGTCTTTGGTTTCCTCGTGTAGTAGTAGATACAGTTTTTAGCATGTACAGTTTGATATCTGCATAATAGATGTGTATGTATGTTCTGGAATTGTATTTAAAATCTTTTTGGCCTGAGGTGGAGAGAGCATATGCATTAAATGAGAAGAGTTAATTTGATGCCTGTATTAAATTACATGTGTCACTATCATGTTTTCATGCTTCCTGTATATTAGCTACAGCACTCAATGCTTTATCAGCGTTATTTCATTGCGCACTGAGGCAGAAGGTAACATCGGGGTGTCAGGCTGGCATGCAGCCTGCGTCACTGCTCCCAGCTGTCGCGAAAACCCGTCTAGCCTGCACACTCCGTGAACGCTCCACTCTCGTCCTAGCACACACGGTAACAAAAACAAAACTCTCTTATGCACAGTTCTATGGAGTACATACTTCTTATTGCTCATGAGATGAAAGGAAAGAGGAAGCAGTCTAAGAAAATCATCTGGATAAACCGAAGGGTGCGAGGTCATCTCTGGCCGTGGCTCAGATGAGCACCATAACCAACTTCGTCATCGCGAAGGGGTTTCGGTGGCCATCCCGGTTTGAGTGCTGAAACTGCTCAAACTGCTCGCGTGAAAGGGAAAGACTTAATGGGAAACTGAAATTCATTTAACTTGTGCTGTCAAGACAGGCCCAGACAGCAGTGTCTAAAGGGAGGGAAGATGTTAGGAGATACCAGGCACTTGTGCAAACACTGCCATCTTCATCACAAATCCCCGTGAAGGTCAAGGTCTGCCATGCCTGACCTTTTGAGTTGCTTCTCTTCTCTCTGTCCCCTCTGGCGCTCACCCAGCCCAAGCTTTCGTGATTCTCCTCCTGGCCTGGACCAGTGAGTAGACTCCCATTGGGTCTCCCTGAGACCCTCACCTCAGCCCAACTCATCGTCTGTACTGGCAACAGAATCGCCTTTTCAAAACGCAGACCTGACTACAGGGTGAGGTCCAAACCCCTTCCAGTGCATAGAAGTTCCCCAGTGTTGGCCTTGCTTCTCTTTTCACTCCTAACCCTAATCCTTGACTCTCTGCTCCAGAGATTACCGACTGCACTCAGTTCCTGAACGCGGCTGCAGCCAGGAGGCCCCAGCGGCAGGACGCGAGGCTTAGGCCCTGCTCGTGCTATTTATTCTCCCGGCTCTTGCGTTACTGCTGTACCTAGCGCATGTCTTAGGTAATGTGCTCATTTCATTATGTTGTGATTATTTATTATTTATCTTACCCCAAAAGATAGTAGGGGGTTGGAGTTTGTAATTGAAGACAATTACATTGTCTTATTCATGAGTATTTAGCACAGGGCCAATATAGGGCTCAATCATTTTTTATGTAAATCCAGCATATGGCTTTTTCTTCTATTTGTTTATTTTTGGATGCATTCCTCAAGGTGAGATCCCTCAGTCAACGGTATAAACATATTTTTGGTTCATTTTCGACAGGTACTCTCAGCCTGCTCTTGGAGTCCCATCCATTTGGGACTTACGGGTTTAGAGGGCCGTGGATGGTTGTGGCTTTACCCACAGCGTCATTCACGTCGATGGTTCAAGACTCATTACTATGCTTTAAGTAATCTAGTAGGATTGTATGTGTGGAGAACGGTGTGGCAGGTTGGACAAGATATACTTGTGTAGTCTTTTCTAAGCTGCTTACTTCTGAAAGAGAAGAACCTGGGCTCAGAGAAGCAGGAAGATGGCCACTGGGATTGTTCTTATCGGACTGGGATTTTCGCAGCCAGTAACAGTGCTGCCTGCGCATGCACAGGACAGGGCAGTCCAAGATCAGTTGAGTGCACTAAAGTGTAATGTTAAGGCCCAACCCCCACTGGCTGACTGAATGGGCCCCCTCATGGCCAAAGGAATATCTTAAAACTAAATTGCCTGCCAGGAGGAGAGAGGTCAGATGGCTCATCATGCCCCTCCCTTCCTGGAGACTTCCTTTGTAACCCATTAACAGGCCTAGGGCTATGCAAGACACACCTGCAGGTCCTCAGTTTACACAACAAATCAATGTCTGGTGGCTTGTCTCTAAGAACAGCTCATGTTAAAACATTCCAAGCCTTTAGACAAAGCTTCATGTTTTTAACCAATTACAAGCCAAAGAATCTTTAAATCCACCGAATCTGTAAGCCCCCTGCCCCCCCAAGCCCCCTGCCCCCCCTTTGAGATGTCCCGTCTTTTGGGGCCAAACAAATGTATGCCTCCCACGCACTGATTGATGACTTTACCTGTAACCCCTGTCTCTCTGAAATGTATAAAAACCAAACTGTCACCCAGCCACAGCAGTCCACTTGCCCAAGGCCTCTTGGCACTGGCTCCGGGTCATGGCCCTCAAATTTGGCTCAGAATAAATCTCTTTAAAATTATTTTACAGAGTTTGGCTTTTTTCTGCTGACAGTTGAGTGATTTTTACATAGGAGATCCATCTGGGGGATAAGGTATTCTTCATCTCAATGGGTAATTAAGGCAAAAATTCTTCTTGAATTTTTGATCAGGAAGTATTTTCTTGCGCTCATTGCCAAGTTCTGAGTCTGCAGTATTTTACCATGCTTAGCTGATGTTTAGTAATATCTGAGCCTTCTGGGTCTCTTTTCTTCATTGTCATCTTCTACTTTGTGAGCACTTGGGGCCAGCACACGTCTGATTGACTTAATCTAACACACGTGAACACAGACGTGGAGTGCCGGATCGTGGCGTGGGCTCCCGTGAGCAGTGCCTGCAGCTGCTTCCTCTGGGAGCCTGGGGCTGTGATGAAGTGCACGGGATGGGGGGGAGGGCCCTCAGAGGAGGGGGAGGAAGGCGGGATGGGGGGGAGGGCCCCCAGAGGAGGGGGAGGAAGGCGGGATGGGGGGAGGGCCCCCAGAGGAGGGGGAGGAAGGCGGGATGGGGGGAGGGCCCCCAGAGGAGGGGGAGGAAGGCGGGATGGGGGGGAGGGCCCCCAGAGGAGGGGGAGGAAGGCGGGATGGGGGAGAGGGCCCCCAGAGGAGGGGGAGGAAGGCGGGATGGGGGGGAGGGCCCCCAGAGGAGGGGGAGGAAGGCGGGATGGGGGGGAGGGCCCCCAGAGGAGGGGGAGGAAGGCGGGATGGGGGGAGGGCCCCCAGAGGAGGGGGAGGAAGGCGGGATGGGGGGAGGGCCCCCAGAGGAGGGGGAGGAAGGCGGGATGGGGGGGAGGGCCCCCAGAGGAGAGGGAGGAAGGCGGGATGGGGGGGAGGGCCCCCGGAGGAGGGGGAGGAAGGCGGGATGGGGGGAGGGCCCCCAGAGGAGGGGGAGGAAGGCGGGATGGGGGGGAGGAAGGCGGGATGGGGGGGAGGGCCCCCAGAGGAGGGGGAGGAAGGCGGGATTGGGGGAGAGCCCCCAGAGGAGGGGGAGGAAGGCGGGATGGGGGGAGGGCCCCCAGAGGAGGGGGAGGAAGGCGGGATGGGGGGAGGGCCCCCAGAGGAGGGGGAGGAAGGCGGGATGGGGGGAGGGCCCCCAGAGGAGGGGGAGGAAGGCGGGATGGGGGGGAGGGCCCCCAGAGGAGGGGGAGGAAGGCGGGATGGGGGGAGGGCCCCCAGAGGAGGGGGAGGAAGGCGGGATGGGGGGGAGGGCCCCCAGAGGAGGGGGAGGAAGGCGGGATGGGGGGGAGGGCCCCCAGAGGAGGGGGAGGAAGGCGGGTGTCGGCTGTTCCAGTTCCATCAGACTTTCTGTTTGGACAGCACATCGTGTTTGGCAGGGGCTGAAAAGCAAAATCTTATATTTAATGAGCCAATAAAATGCCTGGAGCACCAGGGGCTTGGGGGGCGGGGCTTGACTTTCCATCAGGCTAAAAGCTGATAATTGAGCCATGTGTGTCAGCTGAGACCCGGAGAGCTACAGAAACAGCCCTGGCTTCCCTTCTCACGTGCAGCCAGCTTCCGATGAGGCCTCGGGACTCGGGTTCTCTAGAGAGTTAACTGCTATCACCTAAATTATTTTGATTAACCCTTCATTCTGAGAGCCTCGATTCACTGACACCCCACATTAATAAACCTGGTCTTATGCCAAGGGGCTGAGGTTGAGCTCTTAACATTTTCTTTTTAAAGCTTGAAATGGAATTGTAACTGTTTCTGCTACAGAAACACACAAGGAGAAGAAAAGGTTAGCAAGAAAGACCACTTTGTTATCATTTTAAACCAATCTCCCCCTCAAGTGACAAGTTCAACAGTGAGATTGCTTTAGTGCAGATACTTTTTAAAGCATTGAAGGGAGCTTTCTCCTCCATCATACATTTAAACATTTTTCACAATCTAGCTACTTCTTGCAAGAATTTTTTTGAGCCAACAAAACATGACAAGCTCATCTAATTAAGTGTGTGGGCTCAGAAGGCTGACGCGGCGGCGGCCCCTGTGCCTGGCCCAGAGCCGGGCCCTGCGGAGGGAGGCGCGAGAGAAGAGAGACCATGTGCCCACAGCCCCTGAGGCTTTTCAAGATGTATGAAATAAAATTTTAAAAAATTCTAAGATTCATATGTCAGCTTTACTACATAGCTGTGAATCACACACCCCCAAATTTTAAAGCCAATAGGCAAATTTATGCGAAGATGGTTTATTACAACTTAGCTGCTCCAGCACATAATGTCATACACTTACCTATGTCAATCTTTTGCCATTTCATTTGCAAAGAGGTTTTATGTCGCTTTATCCTTTCATTTCAAAATGTCTTTAGAGCATTTGGTGTAGTTATATGGGATGAAAGGGTTTGTTTACAATAGTTTAGTCGAGAACCAATTCCCCTCTGGGGTACATTCGCAAACTGTATGTACGAACAATCTGGCCACTTGGGCAACCAACCCTGAAGACACGCCGTCTAGAGCCAGCTTCTGTCTGCTCCCCTCCCCTCGTACCCAGTTTCTTCTGTATCAACCTCATGTCATTTGAGAATTAGAAGTCAGAAGAAATGAGAAGCAAAAGAGCTAATCAAGGAGGCCAATAATGAACAAGATGGGTGACACCTGAAAAGTCCTTCTCAGCCCCTGCTACCCACTCAGGGTTGAAGGAGTTTCTGGGCTCGTTTATGAATTGCCTTGTGTGCTATTAATTACACACTATCCTCCGTGACTAAGGATTCCCCCCTTAAATGAGGCTCTTTTTCAAGAAGAAACATATATAAACACTTTTTTTTCTTTTGGTTTGGAGAAGCAAATTTCATTGGTATCAATTAAAAACTAAACTGGTTGGATGAAACTAAAATTGGTAATAGTTGCTATAATACAATTAATAGTCACGTATTACAAAAGAATTTATGAAAGTAAGTCCCTATCAGCAAAATGCTTTGAAATTGAGAACCAATTTCCTCGGCTTAACTTTAAGTTTTAAAATCAAACCAATCCTTCCACTTATCTCGGTGGTTCTCAGAGTTTAGTGGGTCTGAATCAGACTTGGCTAAAGGGCCAAACACATTCAAACACAGATTGCTGGACCCCACTCCAGAGTTCCTGATTCAGTAAGCCTGGGATGGGGCCAGAGAATTTAAATTTCTAAAAATTCCCAGGTGTGATAGGCAAAAGTCTAAAGATGTCCCACCACGGAATCCTGTCCCCTGGTTATTTAATCAAACACTAATCTAGGTACTGCTGTGGAGGGAGGTTGCAAGTGGAATTAATGGTGCTAATCACCGACCATAAAATAGGGAGGTGCCCGGGCTCGCCCACTGTGATCACGTGGGCCTCGGGAGTGGGAGAGGCGGGCAGGAAGGGTGAAGCTGACGGAGCAGTCAGGGAGATTTGGAGCAGGAGAGACATTTACTCCGTCCTTCCTAGCTTTAAAAATGCAGGAAGGGGCAGCAAGCCAAGGAATGCTTGACGTCTGAGCACTGTTTCCCAACAGCTCAGGGAAACAGCGACCTTGGGAAATAGGGACCTCGCTCTTACCTGGAACTCAATTCTGACAACCTGGTTGAGCTTGGAAGTGAATTCGTCCCCAGAGCTTCTTGGAGGGAACGCAGCCCTGTGGCGCTGGGGTTTCTGAGAAGAGAACTATATTGGGCCAAGACTTCTGACTAACAGCAACTGTGAGATAACAAACTTGTGTCATTTTAGTCATTAGATTTGTGGTGGCTTGTTACAGCAGCAATAGAAAATCAACACACCTGGCGATGCGCACGTGCTGCTCTCGGCCACAGTTGGGAAGCACTGGAATATCTGTCGTAAATTTTCTATTACCAACGTACAGACTTCTGAAAAGGTTCAATGGTTTTCTTAGTTTTCATTTTCTGAAACAGGGAAAACAAAGGTGAAGGTTGATAGTCTTGCTATTTAAGATGAAATACATTAAACATTCGGAGCAGGGCTTAGTCCTTGCCAGCTGCTCACTAGCTATGACAAGTTCCAGCATCACTCAGTGGCATGCTCCATGCCAGGTGCCATGCTAATCATTTACTGTGAATTTTCCCAGTCCTCCTGATAACCCTAAGAGGTAGATGGCATCATCTTCCTCGTAGTACAGATGTGCAAACAGAGTAGGGAAAACTGCCCAGAATCAGGCAGTCAGTTTTAAAAAGTGAAATGTGAATCTAGGTAAAATGGCTCAGGACCTAAACTCTGAATTGCTATAAACTTCTTCTATGACATTTTGTATCAGATTATGCATTCTTATTTGCCACTTGAGTTAAACATCCCTGTATGGTTTTGCAAAACAATACAATGTGAGCTATATAAGTTTCTTTCTTAAACATTCTATCCTGGGCAACATAGCAAGATCCAGTTTACTAGTATATAGTTCATAATAGTCTGATCTTTTTATTTCTGTGACATCAGTTGTAATGTATCCTTTTTTTTTTTTTTTTTTTTTGAGGTAGAGTCTCACTCTGTCACTCAGGCTAGAGTGCCGTGGGCGTCAGCCTAACTCACAGCAACCTCAAACTCCTGGGCTCAAGCAATCCTCCTGCCTCAGCCTCCCTAATAGCTGGGACTACAGGCATGCACCACCATGCCTGGCTAATTTTTTCTATATATTTTTAGTTGTCCAGCTAATTTCTTTCTATTTTTAGTAGAGACAGGGTCTCACTCTTGCTCAGGCTGGTCTCGAATTCCTGACCTTGAGTGATCCTCGTGTCTTGGCCTCCCAGAGTGCTAGGATTACAGGCGTGAGCCACCGCACCTGGCCTTTGAGTCATGTTTTTTTAAATAAATCCATTCAACCAGTCTGTGTCTTTTAAGTGGATAATCTGTTTACATACAAGGGTATGATTGCTAAGTGAGGACTTATTTTGTTAATTGTTTTCTGGTTCTTTTGTATATCCTTTGTTCCTTTCTTATTTATCATTGTGGTTTGGTTTTCTGTAGTTTTGACAACTTTCTGTGGTTTTGACATATTTCCCTTTCCTATTTGTGTATCTGCCCTAACAGTGAGTTTTATATTTTTGAGTGTTTTCATGATTACAGATATTGTCCTTTTGCTTTTAGATGTAGGACTCCCTTAAGCATTTCTTGTAGGGCTGGTCTAGTGGTGTAAATTTCCTCAGTTTTTGCTCATCTGGAGAAGACTTTATTTCCCCTTCCTTTTTTAAAGATAGTCTTGCTGGGTACAGTGTTCTTGGCGGGCAGGTTTTTTTTTTTTTTTTTTTTTTGTCAGTTTAAATATGTCTTCCCATTCTCTCCTGGCCTGTAAGGTTTCTCCTGAGAAATCTGGTATTCTGATGGGGGGTCCCTTATATGTGACTTGATGCTTTCTCTTCTTGTTGTTAGAATTGCCTTTGACTTTTGACAGTTTGGCTATACTGTGACTTAGAGAAGATCTTTTTGAGTTGTTTCTATTCATGGATCTTTGAGCTTCTGGTGTCTGGAGATCTAAATCTCTCCCAGAATGCAGTAAGTTTTAGCTATTATTTCTTTAAATAGGTTTCTATGACGATGGGCTTCCCTTCACCTTCTAGAACACCCTGCCTGTGAACATGTGGCCGATTCGTGGTGCCTTGTATCTCACATAGGCTTTCTTCATTCTCTCTCTCTCTCTCTATTTTTGTCTGACTGGGTTTTTTTTAAAAAGCCCTGTCTTTAAGTTCTGAAATTCTTCTGCTACATCTAGTCTATTGTTGAAACTCTTGAGGATATTTGTTTCAATCATTGAATTCTTCAGTTCCAGGATTTCTGTTTGGTTCTTTTTTTATGATTTCTATCTCCCTGTTGAGTTTTTCATTCAGATCTTGACTTGTTTTTCTGATTTCTTTATATTATTCATTTGAATTCTCTTATATCTCATCAAACTCTTTTAATATCATTATTTTGAATTCTTTTTCAGATATTTCATATATTTCTTGCTTATTGAAATCTGTTGGATTTTTATTGTTTTTCTTTAGAGGCATCATGTTTTCTTGCTTTTTCATGTCTCTTGTGTTCTTACATTGATATCTGCACATTTGGTGTATAAGTCTCTTCTTCCAATTTTTTGGACTGGTTTTCATAGTGGAATGCTTTTTCCTATAGCTGTATGTACAGAGATGGTTGGGTAGGGCAATTTAGCTTTGATTCTGAGTGTGTGCAGTAATGTAGTCTTCATATGACTTGTTCAGTTGTAATCACTGCTGGTGGTTTCTGTGATGGCCTCGGTAGCTTAGGCTGCAGTTGTCAGTGGATGCTGTGTTGAGGCTTTGCTGGGAGTGGGGACACCAGGCAGACTGGTCCTCTGGCCCCAGTGGGGCTGGGAGTGGGCTCAGCGTCCCAGCCTTGGCTCCCAGGCAACATACACAGGCACTGGTATTAGTGGGTCAAGGCAGGCTGATTCTTGGGTCTGCACGTGGCTTGTCCAGGTGCCAGTAGTTGTAATGGTAGTCTGAGTGAGTGAGTGAGTCCCTGGGCAGTATGCAGGTCCTTAGTGATGACAGTAGCATCTATGGCCAACCCTCAGGCTCCCAAGTGGTAGACTAGCTGTGGTGGCATTAGACTAGGCAGGCCAGTCCCCAGCTCCTGAGCCATGAGAGTGGGTGGGTGCTAGTGGTGGTGGGTAGCACCAGGCAGTACAGCATGTCCTTGGGCCCCCTGATGGTGCACACAGGTGCAGGTTGTGGTGGACAAGATAGGCTAATCCCAGGCCTCTGGACAATGTGTTGGGTGCCAGCAGCAGGCCTTCTGGCAGGTTCTGTGATGGTGCACACATACGGCAGAAGCAGCAGGCAGCAGGACCCCCAAACAGCATGCTCAGGTATTGGTGGCAGGTGGACTGGGTCCTTCATCCAGTCTTCATGTTCTTTATTGGTGCTTCTTGCTCTTTCCAAACCTAAATGATTTCAACATCTGTCATTATAGCTGCTGTGACCTAATTCTACATGATGATTCTTGTCATTCTTGCACCCATCATCATATTATTGATTCAGTCCTTCTGTCTTATAGCTCAAATTCTTGAGGTAGAATCTTGTTCCCTGTACTCAATTTACATCTTCGTTTCCTTTTGTAAAGCATCCACTGGTAGCTCTGTTGTGAGGAGAAAGGGGGAGCTATTCCCGCACTGGGCTGGTGCAAGGCCCCTTCTCTAGAAAGGGGATGTGGTTGGCTGTTTCTGAGAAAAGTTCATGCGCTTGAAGCTGTGGTCTCAGTTATTTTCACAAGCTCATAGTTTCGAATAACAAACAAATCACACTTTCCAACTCATTAAGCATTTCTCAGTGGTCTTTTGGTCTGGGATTCAGTGTCTCTTAGTGAGCACTTAAGAAATTTAGGATTTGGGAGGGTGATAAATGACAATAGCTATAATGCTGCATAATTTTCTTTGTGCCACTGATTTTTTTCATGTAGCTCCAATTTAAAACAAAATCAGAATAGACTTTTTTTTAAAGTACATATTTAATATGGGGTGTCCCCCTTTACCCCCTTGAAAACAAAATCCAGTGTGAGAAAGAGGTGAAACGAGATAGGTCTATAGCAGGAGGATGTACTGACTGGGGAGTGGGGAGTGGGGGCTAGGGTATTTTTTCCCTCTATAGGTTTGGTAAGCAGCCAAATCACAGAATTCCATTTTCTCTTCTGTGGAGAGGCGGGAGTCTAAGGCAGGGCGTCATGCCTGCCTGCTAGTGACGTCTGCAGGATTCAGTAGGTCATAAGGAAGCATTTTGTTGATTGCATCATGGTACGTCAATTCAGAAGTCACCTGGTCCTGTAGTTCCAGGGTGTCTCGTGTCCACGCGATGACAGGCTGCTATCCATCCCTGTGGGTGACATTGAGTACAAGTGCCCAGTGAGAGCCCTGCTGAGAGAGTCTTTGGGGAGGTAATTGTGGTTTTCTTCATCACCTTCATGTGGCCTCCCAGCTTCGCCGCCGAGGGCCGCGGGCGCGGCAGCTCTGGCTCCTGCCTGCGGAGGCCGGTGCGCGGTCCCCTGCGGACCCCCTTCCCACAGACGCCGAGCAGCTGCTCTCAGCTGCAGGTGCTCTGAGAAAGAAAAGCAGGGCTGGAAACTCTGTTTTCTTTGTTCATAGTAAGCAGACTTGTTTATTGGAAACAAAACCCCCTCCTAGGGTGGGGGAGCAGGAAGGGGTGGGTGAAGTGCGAGCAGGAAAGTGTGGAGGGATGCCATGAAGTGGCTTTTCCTGCAGATCTGGATCCCGAAGAGCGTCTGGCCCTGTGCCTGCTGCCGTCCGGCAGATGGCGGAGACGGTGCCTGGGACCAAATGGGTTTCTTTAAGAGACATGGGGCATGGGCGTTCCGGCTGTTAGAATTTAACCACTTGGGGCCGCCCGCGCCGCCCGGCCGCCCTGCTCTCGTGCGACGAGGAAGGCTTGAGCACTGAAAGCTCGTGTCACTTTACAGGCAGCTCTACTTGTAACATCAATCAGAATGGGTAACATGTACATACATGTTTTCATTACGTTATTCTTAAATGTTCACAATTTCATTTTGATAAATGAAAAATTAGAAAAGTCATATCACGCTGTCGCCTACAGTCGCTGTGCGCGTTCCTGTGTGGCTGTCGGCCATAGTCGGCGCTGGTCCCGGTGGTTAATCCATCTGCCAAAAGGAGCAAACATTATCACAGCTGCCCAGGGAGTCCCTAATGTCTCTTAACGGCTGCTAATTGACCTGTTCTGCTAATACTTTTTTTGGTTTCACATAGAGCCCCGCATGTAAGGGATGCAGTAGAAGTAGCATGAGTGTATAATAATAAAAAAAACTGTTATTCTTTCCATCAAAGAAATTTAGTTTTACCCTATATTCCACTAATTGTCTCCCTCAGTTATGGCGAGAGGAGGACAACAGGCAACCGCATCCATGTGCTGTGCTAGGGTGATGGGCTGGTGGACGGGGGAGACTGAGTCAGAGACAGACTGCTCAGAGGTCCAGTCTCCTGAGCGACAGTGGACTGGTGGATCTGTTACCTTGAGAATTGACCCTCAAAAGCTAATAGTATGTGACTGGATTTCTATTAGATTTTTCTAATTGTGGCTGATCTTCTAGATTTTGAATCTTCACAGGAAAGAGAGACATCCTCAGTGTCTTGACAAGTCCTGAACGTTTTTATCTCACTCAGAAAAGAAAGTAGATTATTGGGTGTGGGCAATGAGAAGCTAAAAAAAGAAAAGTACACAAGTAGAATAGTCTTTCTTGGTGATTCTGTAATGTTTGAGAATCATTCCTTTTTTGCATTGAAATAGATCACCACCCAAGTTCCTAATTGTGGAAATAGAAACCAGCTGATGAAAACAAGGAGGTCTACACAAGCTAGCTATGAGAAATTATTAATATTGTCCGAAGCAAACTTTTCTGAACTTGTTTTTCTTTTATTGCAATGTAGCAAAAAAAAAAAAAAAGTTTGGGAGAAACGCTGCTAGCTTAAAAGTAGGAAGAACATTTAAGCTGCATCATGTTAGCTGTGACAAGTTTTGGCGATTGACTGACGGGTACAATGCTGTCAGCTTCATTTCTTCAAGAACAGATTGTCACTCTAGAGTGGAAGATAGGACCGGATCGTGGGCTGTGTCTCTGGACGGTGAACGTCATTGGGCATAAGAGAAAACTGTCAGATGTGTATGTTCGGGACAGAATTGTTGGTCAGTCAGATAACGGGGTACTATTTTACTGCCAAACTGTGAAATTCCCTATTTTTATCCCCTTTGCCATTTGAATTGACTAAGTGAACCCACCCAAATTGTCATGTGCATCTGCACTTAGTAAGGACAGCTGTGCCACATGTGCATCTGGGACGGCTGGGAAGACAGGCCCGTGTGCGCAGCCGACCAGGCAGTTTGTGATAAGACGCTGCCTGGATCCCTTTAAAGGGCGCTTCCCTTCAAAGCGACAGGCAGCCAGGTCAGTGGGGGTGCCATTACCAGAGCACTGCATTCATAACACGCCGGACAGTTTTGTGGAAAGTCCATAATTCATTTCCAAGCCCCGCTGTTGGGCGCAGGGCGTGGCAGACGAGGGAAGCGTCTGGCGGGCCGGCCGCCGGCGGCCGCGTGGCGGGAAGTCGCCGAGCAGGGCCAGCGGACCGGAACATCTCGTGCACACCTACCTCAAGAGTTTCCAAGCTCTCCTTTGAGGAGCTAGCCCGAATAACGCCGGCAACGTGGGGTCTGCCAGACCGCACTGTGGGAAAGACTTGATGTCCTTTCCCGATGACTGACATGTTAATAGTGTGTACACTGTTTGTTTTTTTTAAGACCGAGATGGTACTCTGACTTCCTAGGAAATTCTGGGGCATCTGGAAGTTAGTTGCCTATTTTATTTTGATTCTGTTTGTGATTTGCGGTTTGTGATTATGGTTATGGAAGGCAGACCCAGCTGCGAGCCTAAATTAAGAAAGTATTTGTTGGAAATACAGAGCTTCAGGATTCCTCATTCTTTAGCAAAACTATCCAGTTAGCTGTGTCAGGAGACACTGGCTCACGCATTTTCAATGGCTTCCCATGCCTGCAAGATAAAGTAAATATGCCCTAGACTGGAATCTAAGACTGTCTACAGTGGGGTCCCCCTGGTCTTTTTCATTCTGTTCCAAGCCCATATGTATACCCTGCAGGCAAGCTGTTCCAATCATTATGCATTTCCTGACCCCCAACCCTGTTGTAACTAGCCTTAACCCTAATCCCAATCTTAATCTGACCCTTACCATTCCTATTTGAGGTTCCTGGCACCTACCACAAGTATATCTTTAGCGAAATCTAATGGATCTAAAGAACATTCTTACCCCTTTGTACTCACTGCAGTCATTGCTAAATCTGCATTTCTAATTTGGCACTGATGATATACTGTCTTTTATTGCCCTTTATTTAAATAATATTTAAGGACTATATACACTATATCTGATGCTAGTGACATAATGCTAAATAAGATATGTGTCTATCTTCTTGGACACTGTAGTTCAACAAGGGGATCGGAAGGAAGGAGGCTAGACTATATCAGAGTGTAGAAAGTGTTTATCAGGAGGAAGCACAACGAGGCCAGGCAGGAGAGACTCCTTCCTGAGATTTGCAGGTCAGAGGTGTCTTCCTGGGGGAAGTTAGATCTAAGCTGATACCTGAAGAAAGGTGGAGACTCAGCCAGGACCGCAGGTGGAAGATCTTAGCTCTTGCAAGGAAATTGTGGCAGGATAGTTTATTAAACTTGACATTAAATCAGTTCTCCCTCTGCTACTTCCTTCCTCGTAACTCCCAGCACGTGGACTTTGTGTGAGGTGGGCGTGGTGAGACGGGAGGGGTCATGCCATCGAGGGTGTGGCAGGGCATCCCGAAGTATCTGAACATCATCTTAGAAGGAGCCATGGAAGGGTTTTGGTGAAGGGAAGGACTAGATCAAATGCACATTTTGAAAACGGCACGCTGTCTTCAGGAGGAAAAGGTTGTGAGCTGGATAACCAGAGAGCGTGACTTGCCTGTTCTAGCGCCTTGTCCGGTTTTAGCATTTGTCTTAGATTTTCCATTGTTCAACAAATGAAGAACTCCACTTTATACTGTGCGCTTCTACCAGGGGCTCTGCGCAGTGTTGCAGCTGTGTCCCAGCACGGAAGTCCCCCCGTCGCGCGAGGCTCCTCCCTCTGGAGGGCAGCGCGCCCAGGTGGCGCCTCGGCGCTCGGGTAGTGGCGGGAGGAGTATTTGCAGCTGCTCTCTGATGTACCAGGCCGTGAGATGCAGGAAACCACCGTAGACAGTAGAAAAGAAGCGACAGTAAAGGTTAAATGTACATGAAATAATGAACAGGAGATAGAAGTTGGGTGGTCTTTGTTGCACAGCATGAAGAGAAATCTCAATATTTACTACAGTGGTTTTGTCATTGATTGTAGTGTGTAAATCTACAATTTATGTAATTTTTATTGCTTGGTGTTCTTTTATTTATCATCAAACTGTTTCAGTAGCTATGAGTTAAGAAAAAATCAAAAGCACATGTTCATTGAAAAATTAAGCATTGAATTGTTTGAGAAAGCTGGTGATTGGGTAGCGTGCATAGAATGGTGTCACTAACCAAATGAAAACCAGAAGATAAATCTGTGAAAGAATCACTTGTTTCAAAATTTAATATTTATAATAAGCTGTATGCAACTATGAGATTTAAAGGGTACAGATGCAGAAAGTACATTTCCTTACCACTTAATCAAATCTGACTTTTTATAAGAGCAAATGACTGTTCAATTCCAAGTTCTCTAGTGTACATACTAAAAGTAAAGTGATAATTATTAATGATTTTGCTAGCAGAAAAATTCTCAGTAAGTTAAATGATACCAGTTGTATTCAGTTATCAGATGCTTCAAATGTAAGTCAATTCCAATAATGGTCCTTTTTTTCTTTTAAATCTAATTAGTGGAACCAAAGTAAACTTTTTTGAAAGTTCATTTAGTTGGCATTATTGTGAATGCTATTGCATATTTGGTTTAAAAAGAAGTTCAACCTTGGATAAGAAATTATTTTGTGATAATATAAATCTAAATCTTGGTGACTAACAAATATGGTATCAGCATTGTTTGTATACCAAATTAAGAAGTTTACAGAGCTGAAATGTATGTCCTTAGATTTGGGTGTGGTGTCTGCATAATTAATGTAGCAAGCACACTATATTATTCTACCAGTTAGATACATTTTTTAAACCAGATCTCTGAAAAAAAATATTAAAAACTATAAGGGAGTTTATGGAGCTCATAATGTTGAATACACAAAACTTTTTCATGATGCAACTTGTTTTTTTTCCTCTTTGCTGCTCATCAATAATTGGATTTTAGAAAGGCCTGAACCTTTCGGGGGCTCTACAAATCAGCCGAAATCGCCTCCAGTGGCTCTAAAACTTTTTGTAGATAATTCCTTTAACTTTTGATTGCATTTAAAAAATAATTTGGGTATTTTAATTTTATTACTATGAGTACATAACAGTTACATATATTTATGGGATAAATGTGATTTATTTATTTATTTTATTTTTGAGACAAGGTCTCACTCTGTTGCCCTGGCTTAGAGTGCCATGGCATCAGCCTAGCTCACAGCAACCTCAATCTCCCGGGCTCAAGCGATCCTCCTGCCTCAGCCTCACAAGTAGCTGTGACTACAGGTGCATGCTACCACCATGCCCGGCTAACTTTTTCTTTTCTTCTTTTTTTTTTTTTTTAGTAGAGACGGGGTCTTGCTCTTGCTCAGGCTGGTCTTCCTGAGCTCAAACAATCTTTCCACCTTGGCCTCCCAGAATGCTAGGATTACAGGTGTGAGCCACCGTGCCCGGACAAATGACAAATGCGATGTTTTGATACAAGCATACAATGTGTGATAATCAAGAGGAATCGGGATATCCATCCTTTAAAGCATTTAGCATTTCTTTGTGTTAGGAACATTCCAATTCCACTCTTTTGGTTATTTTAAAGTATACCATAAATTGTTGACTATAGTCACTTTGTTGTGCTATCAAATATTGCTCATTCTATCTAATAATACCCATTAACCAACCCCCCCTCTAACCTCCCTTCCCACTTTCTGGTAACCATTATTCTACTTTCTGTCTCCATGAGATCAATTGTTTTAATAGTTAGCTCCCACATACATGTTAAGACATGATTTGTCTTTCTGTAGTTGGCTTATTTCATGTAACATAATGTTCTCCAGTTCCATTCATGTTGTTGCGATTGACAGTATTTCATTCTTTTTTATGGCTGAATAATATTCCACATATATATACCACAATTTCTTTATCCATTCATCCACTGATGGACACTTAGGTTGATTCTAAATCTTGGCTGTTGTGAATAGTGCTATAGTAAACATGGCAGTGCAGATGTCTTTTCAATATACTGATTTCCTTTCTTTTGGATACATAGCTATCAGTAAGGTCCTGGGTTCCATGGTAGTTCTGCTTTTGGTTTGTTGAGGAACCACCATGCTTTTCTCTGTAGTGGTTGCAATAAGATACATTCCCACAAATTCCCCTTTCTTTATATCCTCGCCAGCATTCATTATTGCCTTTTTTTTTTAAAAATAAAAGCCAATTTCAGTGGGGTGAGATGGTATCTCATAGTTTTGGTTTGCATTTCTCTGACTAATGATGTTGAGCATTTTTCCACATACTTGTTGGCCATTTTTATGTTGTCTTTTGAGAAAAGGGTATTCAGATCCTTTGCCCATTTTTTTAATTGAATTATTTGATTTTTTTCATATTGAGTTGTTTAAGCTCCTTATATATTCTGCTTATGGATCCCTCATGAAGTCTAAGACTTTGATCACAGCAGCCATATCAGTACTGGGGCTGCCACAAGCCAGTACTGCTGTCACTGTTGCAGACTCCTGGCGCTGGCTGCCACCTTGGGGGACTTGGGATTTGGGAGAATTCCCTGGATTATTAGACAAAATCTCTATCCTTACTTTCCCCAAACAGAAGGATTCTCGCTTCCTGTGCTGGGCTACCCAGAGTTGGAGGAGAAGTGAGGTGACTCCTTCCCTGTGGCCAGCACAGTTGGGACTACACTAGGTCACACCTATACCAGCCCAGCCTTGCCCAAGGGCTGTGGCGATGACTGCCTGGCTGCTGCTGTGTGTTCAAGGCCCGAGTGCTCTTGCATCCGCAGGTGGTGAATCCTACAGGAACTGGGTCCTTCCCTTCAGGGCATGGCTTCCCTTTTGGCCCAGAATGGGTCTGCAGGCACCATCCCAGAGCTCAGGCCTGGAATCAGGGGCGCTAGGAATCTGCTTGGTGCTTAGTTTTACTGTAGCTGAGTTGGTATCCAGGCTGTAAGACGTAGTTGTCTGTACACTTCCCTTTCCTTTCTCTAAGTGGAAGAAGACTCTCCAAGCTGCAGTGCCTGGAGTTGGGGAAGGAGTGACACAGGCACGTCCCAGTGTGTCACTGGGTCACATGTACCCCAAATCTGGCTCCAAGCCCAGCACGCCTACGTGAATTGCCCAAGCCCGACTGCATTCCAAATGCATTCCAAGCCCCCCAGGCCACTTCCATCAGCTAGTGATGGCGCTGGCGAGGACTCGGGTTCCTGCTGCTAGGAGCACCCTCTGGCCTGGCTTTTCTCAGCGCGCCCTCCATGGACTGTGCTGGCAGAGTTCTGCCCCATGTCGTGTGCCCGTGACAGGGAGCCCTGAGTTCCAGTGCAAGCACACGGGTCCTCTCCGCCCCGGCACTGCCGGTGGATGAGGGTGTGGTGCAGGCAGTGCAAGACGCGTTCCTACCCTCTTCAGTGCCTCTTTCCTTGACATGATGATATAATCAGGTACACTGGCCGGGCGCGGTGGCTCACACCTGTAATCCCAGCACTCTGGGGGGCTGAAGAGGTGGGAGGATTGCTTGAGCTCAGGAGTTCAAGACCAGCCTGAGCAGGAGTGAGACCCCGTCTCTACTAAAAAAATAGAAAGAAATTAGCTGGCCAACTAAAAATACATATATAGAAAAATTAGCCGGGCACGGTGGCACATCCCTGTAGTCCCAGCTACTCGGGAGGCTGAGGCAGGAGGATTGCTTGAGCCCAGGAGTTTGAGATTGTTGTGAGCAAGGCTGATGCCACGGCACTCTAGCCCAGGCAACAGAGTGAAACTGTCTCAAAATAAAAAACAAAACAAAAAAACCAAAATAGGTACTGTGATTGCTCACCTGGTTTTGGGTTCTTATTAAGATGATTTTTTGTGTGGATAGTTGTTCAATTTGGTGTTTAGCTATCTCACTCTGCCTCTTAATCAAGTTGCTAATTTTTAATGGAAGCATTTAGCAGTTGGGGCAACAAAAAGTATACATTTTTAGACATTTTTTTGGTGAGGGAAAGCTTAGAAATAAAAAGACATTAAAATTTATCCCGCAAAAGCAAGAGAAGAATGGAAATAATGAAGACTTAACTTGGCGTACAATATTCTAATGTTTTACATTTTGATTTGTAATATTTTGATTTGTGGAAAGAATCTTCTAATAGACCTCCTGTTTTTTAACTGGATAAATTAGTGTTTTCTGCCAGGATGGAAGGAAATAGAAATGTTTTTGATTTTTAGTATATAAATTTGATGAAATATGCAAAAGTATCATAGAGGCTATGTTTTAGACAAATTTGTTTTGCAAAAAGATGTATCAAAGAACAAAGGACATTAAAGGGTGACAGAAAGACAATATCTTTGAAAATATTTGATCTGAAATATCTATAATTTCAGTATGCAAAATCCAATTTTCATCTGAGCTTCTTAGGTAGTAAAAAGAATATTTTCTCAATGAAAAATATTATGGGCCACAGGGAACAGTCAGTTAAAACTGTAACAACTTCAATTTGCTAACCATAAAATTTAAAGATTTCAGATATTTTACAAAAGTTTAATAAATTTTTTAGAATAATAATTCAGTGTTATTTGTAGCTAAGAAAATATAGCACATAAATATGTACCAAGAATAATTATTCTGCTAATGTGACTTTAAATTTCAGATAATCCATGTAGAGAATATTTTTGCTTTAATATTCATAAACATGTTTTAGAAAGAATTTTGTGGTAAAATATATATGACATAAAATGTGCCATTTTAACCATTTGAAGTGCACAGCTCAGTGGCATTAACTGCATTCACAATGTTGTGTAACCATGACCACTACCTGTTTCCAAACCTCTTCCATCTCCCCAAACAAAAACTCTGTACTCTTTAAGCAATGACTTCTTATTTCCCCTCAACCCAGCCCCTGGTAATCTCTAATCTATTTTCTGTCACTGTGAATGTTGCATGTTCTGGTCATTTCGTATAAGTGGAATCATACAATATTTGTCCTTTAGTATCTGCCTGCTTTCACTTAGCACAGGGGTTTCAAGATTCATTCATGTTGTAGCATGTGTCAGAACTTCGTTCCTTTTTATAGCTGAAGAATATTCCATTATATGTATAGGCCACATTTTGTTTGTCCATGTAACTGTTCATAGACACTTGTACTGTTTCCATCTTTTGGCTCTTGTAAGTAATGCTGGAAATAAACATTGGTGTACAGCTATCTGGTTGCATCATTATTTTCATTTCTTTTGGTTATATACCTAAGAGAAAACTTGCTGGGCCACAGGATATTTCTGTGTTCAGCTTTGTGATAAGCTAGCTGCCAAGTTGTTTTCTGCCATGGCTGTGCCATTTTATTTTCCTACCAGAAACGAATAAAAATTTCAATTTCTCCAAATCCTTGTCAACACTTATATTCTTTTTTAATTAGAAATTTTTTCTTATAGCCATATTAGTAGGTATGAAGTGAGATCTCATGTAGTTTTGAGGAATTTTACTTAAAAATGTAGTGGGTGTTTTTATTTTTATTTTTTTTTTTAAGAGACAGGTCTCATTCTATTGCCCAGGCTAGAGGGCAGTGGTGTCATCATAGCTCACTGCAACCTCCAGCTCTTGGGCTCTAGCAATCCTCCTGCCTTAGCCTCCCAAATAGCTGGGACTATCAGCATGTACCACCGTGCCTGGCGCACTTTTTAAATCTTTTGTAGAGAACAGGTCTTCTATGTTGCCCAGGCTGGTCTCAAACTCCTGGCTTCAAGCGATCCTCCCAAAGTGTTGTGATGACAGGCATGAGCCACTGTACCCAGCCAAAGCAGTTTTTGAATTATTTTATCAGTTTACCATTAAAATGAAATATAATGAAAACTTGTGCATCAGATATTTCAAGATATCATATATCAATTAAATGGAGGGGTGACATGGAGAACAAAGAGTAAGAGCAGAGGGACTGGTGTCCTGACCTCAGGCAGTGGCAATGTGAAGGAAATAAAGAGATTTAACAAGTATATATCAAGAGAGTGAGCAGGTAAAAGGAATAGACTTGAAGACTGATTGGCATGGGGGACAGGAAGAAGAAAGAGGCAAGCATGAGATGCCCAAATTTCTGGCTCGGGCAACAAAGAAGGTGGACGGGCCGCCGTGCGAAGGAGGACTGTGCAGAGAGCAGGTGCGCGAGGAGGGGAGCAGGTGCGCGAGGAGGGGAGCAGGTGCGCGAGGAGGGGAGCAGGTGCGCGAGGAGGGGAGCAGGTGCGCGAGGAGGGGAGCAGGTGCGCGAGGAGGGGAGCAGGTGCGCGAGGAGGGGAGCAGGTGCGCGAGGAGGGGAGCAGGTGCGCGAGGAGGGGAGCGGATGTGCTGTCCTGCCGCGTCCGCCGCGCCCGACGAAGGCGTTTGCCCACGGGCGCTGGAGCTAGCGACTGCATCTCAGGAGAGACCAGGTCTGGACATGCAAAGTTTGGATTTTTTTTTCTGAGTTCTTATTTCTGTAACAAGATAATAAGCTCCTTGAAGACATTTCAAATACTTCCTTGTTTCTCTGATTTTCAGTCATACAGCAAATTTTAACTGAGAATGTTTCATGTTTGAGGCATTGCACTAGATTTAAGAGGAATTAGATAAAAGATGAATACAGTATAGTCCTGTTCTTAGAGAATTTATAATCTAAGGGCAAAATAAAATTAGAAAAATATATAAAGAAGTATATAAATGAGGTGTTTGGAGACATAAAAAGTATTCCTTCATTCTTAAGAGACCTTAGAATGAATTAAATGATACCTACACTTAAAAGAGCTTTAGTACTACTTCATTGACTGAATGATCTACTCAGGGTGGCTACATAATTTGTGGGGGCCAATGTAACATGAAAATCTGAGGGCCCTTGTTCAAAAAGCAAGAAAAAATTGCCAATTAAGAATTCACATAAACTTCCTTTCTTCTATGATCTCTTTTGACTTGTCATGGCTTTTTAAATTTTGCTATAGAATTTAATTGAAACATGGAGCTTTTAATTTGCTATTTAATGTTCTAAGTTCAGAAAAGTTAAAATTTTAAATTATTAGCATGCATTTTACTATTTATAGTGTGCAATGCTAGTTTAAAATTCAAATATCAAAGCATCTAGCTCATATGCAGAATCACTGAAGTTATTTATACACATTGAATTTTGTGGCTCCTCCTCCTCAAAGAGTACCTAAGAGAGAAACACAAACCAGACTGAGGAGGGTTAGAAGAAGGAAGGATAGGCTCCTCCTCTCCCCCCAGGTACCTGGACACGATAATATTTGAGGGACAAGTGCAGAGCCTGGGCACGAGGATGTTCCGTGCACGAGTGTGGACCTTTCCAGGTACCTGGGGGCTGTGCTGCTGTGCAGGGCAGGTTCCAATTCCTGCCGGGCACCACGTGCTGAGCTGCACCTGGCTGGGGGCAGAGGTCTGGGGAGTCAGCCAGGCGTGTCCCCTTCCCATGGGGCCATGCCCCATCCATGACAGAGAATCCCAAGGGCCTTTAAGCCTCCCTGCCAGGACAGGATGGATGCCTAGGTCAGGGATGGAGGGGTGACGGGCTTCCCCTGCTGAGACGCAGGCTCTGGCCAGCTGCCGGTGAGATGCCCTGAGACATGGCTGTCAGCCTGGGCTGGGGCCAGTCTCAGCTGAGATGCTGCCTGGTGAACTTGCCTGAGCCCAGCCCATCTTTACTGCCTGCAGGGGACAGAGGGTATCTGTGGTCAGAGGGCAGGGGTAGGGGCAGGGAAGAGCTTGGGTGGGTCCAGGGCAGCCAGAACCCATCCTGGACAAGGTCGCATGAGCCAGGCTCCAAGCACATTTTCCGTTGTCCCATCAGACTTCATTTACAAGATACAAAGTAAAGTTAATAACTTCAAGAGGGTGACAGCAGAGCATCAAGCCCCTCTCAGCATGGGTGCTGTGTGACTGCACTGGCCATGTGTTCGTTAAGCCGCCAGCGGGTAATCGACACACGCGAACGGCCTTGCACTGTCAGAGCCCCGCCGCCCCCCCCCCCCCCCCCCGGCCGCCGCCGTTGCCAAGGAGCCGGGACTCTGATCTCCCCTTCTCTGAAGGAGGGCGCACACATGCTTAAACCCAAACGAAGGGAAACGAATGTCCCTTCCTCTGTCAAGTTTGCCCAGTTTACATCCCAGGAGGAGAATTTGGGGCAGCACCCAGGCTACCTGCAGGATGCCCCAGAACTACATCCGCGTGTCGAGTAGACGTGTGTTCGCACCCATCGCGTTCTTTTTCCTGTGACTACGTTATTTTTCCTAGTGGTGAAAAATATAAAAAAACCATGAAACACACCAAAAAATAGGACTATATTACGTCCAGGCCAAACTTTTAATCTGCTTCTGATTATTCTTTGGTGGGGTGGAAGGTGGGACAGGAAGGCGTGGGAGGCTTTCTTTGGTGTTGGAAAAGAAACGTCTTTCTAAAATAAGAGCCACTTCTATGTGTTTCCCTTCAGATACATCATGTCATTTAGTTCTGTTAATGGACCTGCAAGATAGCCATCAGTCTTAGAACATTTTCAGACTAAGAACATTAAGACGGAGAAAGGTTAAGCTATCAAGTTCAGGCGTGACAGAGTCAGCATTCGAACCCAGGCCTGTCTGACTGCAAAGGTTCTGGTCTTTCTTGGAGCTTAGTCGTCTTATCCTCGCACGGCCTCTCTGCTCTCCCCCAGGTCTCAAGAAGACAATAAGGGACACATTTTTCCAAGGTGTCTACTCAGCACCAAAAGAGGTGGTTTGTCCAACAACTTTTTACTGGCTACGTCAAACTTGGCGACCTTCTCCAACAGCAGAGCAAGCACGAGATGTGGCCGGCACGGGCAGTCGTGGGGCCGTGGGTGGCAAGAGCCCTTCCGCGCTGGGAAGCTCTGAACGTCCGGCTTCCCCGTAGGGAAAGGGGCTGCTTCCACTCCTCCCTCTGCCTCCCTGGCGTCCTCCTTAGCGCTGGGACAGGCCTGTTGCGTCCGTGTGGGCACGGTAGAAGGGAAAGTAGGTGGAGAATTTTTCTAGCTCAACCCGGCTCGTTTCCTCTTCCTGAGTTTCAAATGTAGGTGCGGCGCGCTGGCCTGGGAGGGCAAGGTCTTTCACGTCCGGGCTCGGGGCCTTCGAGAGCACCGCGCCGGCACCACGCCCGCTCCGCGCCGCCCTCGGGCCGCCCGTCTCGGCGCCGGGCTCCGCCATCCTGCTTCCGACGGCCGCGCTCACGGCGCCTCAGAGAAGCGGGACCGCCGCGTCTTCTCTGGAAGCGGCCACGGGGCGAGGCAGCGTCCTCTGCCCTCGGCAGGCCCGGGCTGTCCGCCCCAGGCTGGCTGCGAGCGGCTGCCGGCCGCGACTGCCCGTGGAGGCAGGACAGGCCGCCCCGCGGGCCCGGCACCGCCGCCTCCGGCCTGGGCCGCTCGGTCGTGCGAGCCGCGGGGGCAGGCCGCACGGTTCCGCCACAGCTTCCGAGTCGGGGGCGCGCAGCCGGGCGGGAGGGTGGCAACTTCCGTGTGACGCGCACTCCCCGCCCGAACCACGTCGCCCGCCGCGTCCTCAGGGCCGCGGACCGCTGCAGGCGGCGGAGGCACGGCGGCCGGCTCGCCCCGCCAGCCACGCGCGCCGCCCCGGGCACAGGCCGAGACGAGGCCAGCGCGGCCACCGGGCGCTGTCTTAGGACCCGGACAGCTGGGTGCAGTCCTTCCCACCGGGCCGCCGACTGCCCGTTGGGTCGCGCCTGTCGCGGGACGGACCGGACGGCCCGCTGCGCGGCTTCCTGCGGGCTCTGGAGCCCGGCCCTGCGGCCTTAAATTCCGTCTGGGGACTCTCAGCTATACGGAGAGTGTGACGGTCCCTTCCTCCGACGCGGGCCGGCGGGGCTGAAAGCGCTGGTGCGCGGCCCGTCGGTGCGTGCGCGGCCCGTCGGTGCGTGCGCGGCCCGTCGGTGCGTGCGCGGCCCGTCGGTGCGTGCGCGGCCCGTCGGTGCGTGCGCGGCCCGTCGGTGCGTGCGCGGCCCGTCGGTGCGTGCGCGGCCCGTCGGTGCGTGCGCGGCCCGTCGGTGCGTGCGCGGCCCGTCGGTGCGTGCGCGGCCCGTCGGTGCGTGCGCGGCCCGTCGGTGCGTGCGCGGCCCGTCGGTGCGTGCGCGGCCCGTCGGTGCGTGCGCGGCCCGTCGGTGCGTGCGCGGCCCGTCGGTGCGTGCGCGGCCCGTCGGGACGCTCTGCACACGCCAGTGGGCCCTGACATGCGTCGCCCGCCTGTAACTCGGGGCTGGCTGAGCTGCGGACAGGAAGTGACGTCGCAGCCGGCCTGGGAGACGGAAGCGTGGCCTTCAGGACGTTCTGTGCTTTGACCTGGAAGTTCTTGTCAACCCCAACCCCCTGAGAACTTCTCCAACGTGATGTTCTCCACCTGCACCTGGGCTTGAGGCCCGCGGGCTGAGACGCAGCCGCACCCGCCCTCGCCTGCAGCCCTCCGTGCGCTCTGCCACGCGCCGGCGCCGCGCCAGGCTGGCGGGAACCGCGCCGCTGGCCGCAGGCTCGCTCGGGCCTCGGCGCTGGCTCCGCGTTGCTGCGGCCGAGCGTGCCCGGCAGCCCCGGGGGCCATGGTCCACACCGGTGTCTCCGGTGCAGCAGTGGGCGGGCGCTGCTCGCTTCCTTGTTGAAAGTGTGAATGGACAAACCTCAAGGGCTTTTGCGGGTATCGAGCTCAGAAGGAAGTGCAGGGGAAAGGACGATGAGGTCTGTGGTCGTAGAGTGATCATATTTTCAGCGCAGGCCTTCTTTTGTTTGTTTTGAATTTCGGTAAATATGTACAACACTTGCTATTTTAACCAAATTTATACAGTTCAGCGTCATTAAGTATATTCACATTGTTGGTTGGCCATCACCACCATTCGTTTTCAGAAGCTTCTCATCTTCCCAAGCTGACGCTCCGTGCCCAATAAATACCAAGACCCCATTTCCTCCTGCTTTGAGCCCTTGGCAGCCACCGTTCTGCTTTCGGTCTGCGGATTGGCTGCTCTGGTTACAGCACGGAACTGGAATGACACAACGTGTCCTTTTGTGTCTAGTTTATTTTGCTCAGCATGATGTCTTCGAGATTCATTCAATTTGTAGCTCGTGTCAGCACTTCCATCTTTTCCATGCTAAATAATATTCCATTGTATATAAATATTAGATTTTGTGTATCTGTTGATGGATAATTAGATTATTGCTGCCTTTGGCCTATTGTAAATAATGCTGCTATGAATATGAGTGTACATGTATCTGTTTGAGTCCCTACTTTCAGTTCTTTCGGAAGTGGAATTGCTGGATCAAATAGTTATGCTGCTTTCGATTTTTTGAGGAACCACTATGCTGTTTTCCACAGCAGCTGCTCGATTTTACATTCTTACCAAGAATACACGAGAGCTCCGATTTCTCCACATCATCACCAGCACTTGTTGTTTTCTGCTTTGGTTTTTAAATTAATTTTTTATAATTGCCATTCTAATGGGTATGAAGTGGTATCTCATTGTGACTTTGATTTGTATCTCCCCAATGATTAGTGATGCTGAACATTTTCTCTTGTACTTATTGGTCATTTGTATGTCTTGTGGAGAAATGTCTATGCAAAGAACTGACATGCATGCGTGATCTCACTTAACCCTCTCAACAGTACCCTGAGGTGTAGGTATCATTTTCCCATTTCACTGATAAACTCTCAGGAGGCTCAATAACTTGCTAGTAAATAACAAGCTTGTAATTGATGAAACCCTCTTGTAGACCCAGGCCTCTCAGTGAACCATGTCTACTTTATATTGATCACCACACTATTTGTCTCTCACCTATAAGATTCCTTTAGGAAACTTTTGAGCCTGAGCTACACAGCGAGACCCTGCCTTTAGACCTGGTGTTCCCACAGTCCCACAGTCCCAGCTACCTGGGTGGCTGAGCCCCAGAGTTTGAGGCTGCAGTGAGCTATTAATGCGATCATGCACCTAGGCAACAGGGTGAGACTCTGTCTCAAAAGAAAAAAAGAAAAGACAAAAAACAAAAACAAAAACGAACCTTCTAAATGGCTGTGCATTTAGGTCAAGCAGGAAGGGCGGGGTGGTACTGATTAAGGATGAATGTCGCAAAGCGACCTGCACCTGGCCATAGACCAGTTTCCCAGGGCCTCTTTGCTGTCTTGAACTGTGTATACACTGGCTCATTTAGGTCCTTGTCCTCTGTCACCACAGGGTGTCTCGGGGACCCAGAGGCCAGGAGGAGACAGGAGTGGACCTGGCGCCCGGCCTCTGTTAGACTTGGGTCTCGGGATGAAGCGGGGAAGGACTGTCCGCAGCCACATCTGACAGCCGCGGGGACAGGGCCCCCGAGGGCAGCTCCATGCCGCTGTTCTCCATTCCTTTGTGTGTGGGGTGACCTTCGTTGGAATCAGCCCTGGCTGGGAATTAGATTTCTCTGTTAAGTCATGAGTTGCATGTGTGGAAATTTTCCCCAGAGGCAAAATTTCTCAGCCAGGGATTTCCTGTGTTCAGTTCCCAGCTGTTTCCAACGCCGTTCAGAAAGAGGAATGTATTTTTTTCTTCCTGAGTTTCCTTGGGCCAACGGCCAGCCTTCTCCATTTCTGTAGTCTTGAAATGCTCGGCTCGGGCTCCGGCTCGGGCTCCGGCTCCGGCTCCGGCTCCGGCTCCGGCTCGGGCTCGGGCTCGGGCTCCGGCTCCGCCTCGGGCTCGGGCTCCGGCTCCGGCTCCGGCTCCGGCTCCGGCTCCGGCTCGGGCTCCGGCTCCGGCTCGGGCTCCGGCTCCGGCTCGGGCTCCGGCTCGGGCTCCGGCTCGGGCTCGGGCTCCGGCTCCGGCTCCGGCTCCGGCTCGGGCTCGGGCTCCGGCTCGGGCTCCGGCTCGGGCTCCGGCTCCGGCTCGGGCTCCGGCTCCGGCTCCGGCTCGGGCTCCGGCTCCGGCTCGGGCTCCGGCTCCGGCTCCGGCTCGGGCTCGGGCTCGGGCTCCGGCTCGGGCTCCGGCTCCGGCTCGGGCTCGGGCTCCGGCTCCGGCTCCGGCTCCGGCTCGGGCTCGGGCTCCGGCTCGGGCTCCGGCTCCGGCTCGGGCTCGGGCTCCGGCTCCGGCTCCGGCTCGGGCTCCGGCTCCGGCTCGGGCTCCGGCTCCGGCTCGGGCTCCGGCTCGGGCTCCGGCTCCGGCTCGGGCTCGGGCTCCGGCTCCGGCTCGGGCTCCGGCTCCGGCTCCGGCTCGGGCTCCGGCTCCGGCTCCGGCTCGGGCTCCGGCTCCGGCTCGGGCTCGGGCTCGGGCTCCGGCTCGGGCTCCGGCTCCGGCTCGGGCTCGGGCTCCGGCTCCGGCTCCGGCTCCGGCTCGGGCTCGGGCTCGGGCTCGGGCTCCGGCTCGGGCTCCGGCTCCGGCTCGGGCTCGGGCTCCGGCTCCGGCTCCGGCTCGGGCTCCGGCTCCGGCTCGGGCTCCGGCTCCGGCTCGGGCTCCGGCTCCGGCTCGGGCTCCGGCTCGGGCTCCGGCTCCGGCTCGGGCTCGGGCTCGGGCTCCGGCTCGGGCTCGGGCTCGGGCTCCGGCTCGGGCTCCGGCTCCGGCTCGGGCTCCGGCTCGGGCTCCGGCTCCGGCTCGGGCTCGGGCTCGGGCTCCGGCTCGGGCTCCGGCTCGGGCTCGGGCTCCGGCTCGGGCTCCGGCTCGGGCTCCGGCTCCGGCTCGGGCTCCGGCTCCGGCTCGGGCTCCGGCTCGGGCTCGGGCTCCGGCTCGGGCTCCGGCTCCGGCTCCGGCTCGGGCTCCGGCTCGGGCTCCGGCTCCGGCTCCGGCTCCGGCTCCGGCTCGGGCTCCGGCTCGGGCTCGGGCTCGGGTTTCGGCTCGGGCTCCGGCTCGGGCTCGGGCTCGGGTTTCGGCTCGGGCTCCGGCTCGGGCTCCGGCTCGGGCTCCGGCTCCGGCTCGGGCTCGGGCTCCGGCTCGGGCTCGGGCTCCGGCTCCGGCTCCGGCTCCGGCTCCGGCTCGGGCTCGGGCTCCGGCTCGGGCTCCGGCTCGGGCTCCGGCTCGGGCTCCGGCTCGGGCTCCGGCTCCGGCTCCGGCTCGGGCTCCGGCTCGGGTTTCGGCTCGGGTTCCGGCTCCGGCTCCGGCTCGGGCTCCGGCTCCGGCTCCGGCTCGGGCTCCGGCTCCGGCTCGGGCTCGGGCTCCGGCTCCGGCTCCGGCTCGGGCTCGGGTTCCTGCTCGGGCTCCGGCTCCGGCTCGGGCTCGGGCTCCGGCCGCAGGAGGCCGCACGGGAGGAGGCAGGCGTCCGCTCGCACTGCACGGCAGACGCTGCTCGCGATGTCACCAAATGTGGTCACCAAATGCGGTCACCAAATGGGCGTGTCACCAAACGCCGCCGACTTGTCCTGAAGTTTTTCGTAAAAATAAACAATGATTTATTGGCTGGCTTTCGATTTGGCCAACATTTAACTCTTGGTTTAGATGTTTCACTTTCTCGGTTCAGCAGGAAAAAAGCATCGTGCCCTCCGTCTTCTAGTCCCTTTGCCTAATTCTGTCCGCTGCAGCCTCCCGCTTTGGGGTCACGAGCGTCCTCCGTGCGTTTGACACTCTGCTCCTCCCTTCGCCTCTCTGCTGCTTTTAAAGACACTCACTCTCGGGGCTGCTGGGGCCACGGCTTTGCTCATTTCTTCTGCTGACTTGGTTCTTTCCGAAAGACCCCTTTCTCCTGGCCACCGCGTTTCCATTCTACTTCCTGCGGCCACGGTGGGTCGCCAGGGGTTCCGTGCGCTTCAGACTCGCCAGCCCACCGCCGCCCTCCCGGGCTCGGCCCACCCCGGACGGACAGGCTGCCGTTCCCATTTGCTGAAGATGAGGAAATTGCGTCAGAATCGTACGTGACTCACCCAAGAACAGAGCTGGGAATCAATTATTTAAAGCCAAAATTTGCCTAGATGGCCTCCGATTGCCACTGGAAACAATGGGAGAGCCCCGTCCAGAGAAGGGCCCTGTTCTGTGGTCTGCCGGAGGGAGCGTTCCTCAAACAGAGGGCCCTCGGGCGCCCGTCTACCCTCAGCCTCGCCCAGACCTCACCTGGCCCTCGAGCCTCCCCCCGGGAGCAGGTCCTCCGGTGCGTCCCGCTGACCAGCTGCGTGGGCGCCTGCTCCCTCCAGCTGGCCCAGCCCCTGTGCGGGACACGGCTCCGCCTCCTGTCGCCGCCTCCTGAGGAGGCTGGCGCTCTCATGCGTTTTATTTTCCCCACTGCCCTGAATGTAGATTACACCCAGGGAATACGGTTTGAAACACACGTCTCTGTATTACTTTGTAGACTCTGGCTGCTCTGTTCTGAATTTTGTCTTTTCAAGTCCAAGGACTTACTCTTGAGTTGTCCCTTCCCTCCTTACTCACACAAGCCACTTTTCAATCTCTGAACATTAACTCAAGGTCAGTCTTTGGACATCTAGTCTACAGAGCCAATCCTGATTCCAAAAGACACAACTCCAAATGCTGTAATCCCAAAATGACCCAAATCCTTAAAATCTAAGTAAAGTCTGAAATCCCTAAAGTCTGAAATCCCTAAAGTCTAACTGAATCTACAAACTGTACTTACAGATTTAAAATTAGATGTGATCAAGGTTTCTATAAGTGAATTTCAGGATGTTATCAATGAAGTTTTTTCCATTCAGCCCAATTTATTTGTTGGACAATTGAGATGAGTTGATTGGCCCCATGATACAGCAACAACACACACTTCAGTTTAAAAATGTGTCATTTGTCTACATTGGCATTCCTTCTAGCTGATGAAACTCCAGGAGCTTTTAATGAATTAATTAAAGCCACATTCGGGGCCAGCTGGGATGGCTCATGCTTGAAATCCCAGCACTTTGAGAGGCTGAGGTGGGAAGATGGCTTGAGGCCAAGAGTTTAAGACCAGCCTGGGTACCATGTAAGACCTCGTTTCTACAAAAAGATTCAAAAGTTAGCTGGATGTGGGGGCGGGTACCTATACTCCTAGTTAGTCAGGAAGCTGAGGTAGGAGCATCCCTTGAGCCCTGGACTTTGAGGTTATAGTGACCTGCTATTGGGCCACTTTACCCCTGGCCTGGGCGATAGTGTGAAACCATGTCTCTTACAGGAAAATCTGCGTTTTCCTGAAGAAGCCAGCAAAACTCACTGACTGCTTGGAAAAATTATGTGCATGGTAGGATAAGAAGTGGGATAAGAAGACACTCATGCGATGCGTTGCTGTTCAATCACCAGTATTGTTTCTGCCCAAATACGTGTGGATGCAGAATGGATCTCCATGCACTCACAACAGCACGGGAACATGGCACAGAAGGGGAGATTCAACAAGGAATGCTCATGCTCATTCAATACATTGAATCAAAGAAGAATTTCAAGAAGAGCAGTGCCATATCCATGCCCTAAAAGCAAGAGAAAGCAGCTCTTCACCTCTTGGACAGCTTAGTGGCGTATTTCTCAGGGGAGCGGGAGGGCGGGACGTGCTGGCGGTGGCTGAAGCTAGGGGCGGCTGGTGCAGCGCAGCTGCCCTCCCACGCAGCACGGGAGCAGGACCGCTCCGCAGCCCTCCTGTTTCCAGATGGCCTTTAACCACTTCGGGACCAGCGTCCACTGTAGGCGACAGCCACAGATGAACGCGCACAGCGACTGTAGCCGACAGCCGTGATAGGACTTTTCTGATTTTTCATTTATCAAAATAAAATTGTGAACATTTAAAAATAACGTGATGAAAACACATATGTATATGTTACCTATTCTGATTTACATGACAGTAAAGCTGCCTGTAAAGTGACACGAGCTTTCAGTGCTTTCAAGCTTTCCTCGCCTCACAAGAGCAGAGCGGACGCGGCGACACGCAGCGCGGACCACCGTGGGGACTGGGAGGCGGCTGGGGCGCGCCGGTGAGCGCCGGGCCCAAGTGGTTAAGCCAACAAAACAAGTTTAGAATTTTCAGCACTGGAGGAGTAGGTTCCTGGTTGAATAAGGGCCTAGGGCTGAGTCTGGTCACCACGCGGAGTGCAGAGGCGCGGCAGGAGGCGGGCGCCTGCGCGAAGCCGCAACGGCCCGGAGCCGGACGCGAGGCGGGGGCGCGGCGGCGGCTGCGTGCGAGCCTGCTGCGCAGCGCGTTCTCCGCGACTCTGGGGAGGCGAGGGGCCGGTGCGGCTTTGCGACGCGGCTCAGCGGTCACTTCCAGCTGCCCCTTGCTCAGGTCCACCCGCAGGCTGGGGCCGCGGGCCTGCCTGCTCCGCCGCGGCCTGCAGCGCGCTCGCCCCGGCGCCTGCGGGGGCCAGGGCGGCCAGGGCGGCCAGGGCGTGCCAGGGCGTGCCAGGGCGGCCAGGGCGTGCCAGGGTGTGCCAGGGCGTGCCAGGGTGTGCCAGGGCGGCCAGGGCGTGCCAGGACGTGCCAGAGCGTGCCAGAGCGGCCAGGGCGTGCCAGGGCGGCCAGGGCGTGCCAGGACGTGCCAGAGCGTGCCAGAGCGGCCAGGGCGTGCCAGGGCGTGCCAGAGCGGCCAGGGCGTGCCAGAGCGGCCAGGGCGTGCCAGGACGTGCCACGGCGTGCCAGGGCGTGCCAGAGCGGCCAGGGCGTGCCAGGGCGTGCCAGAGCGTGCCAGGGCGTGCCAGAGCGGCCAGGGCGTGCCAGAGCGGCCAGGGCGTGCCAGGGCGTGTCAGGAGTGCCGTCTCCAGCCCTCCGTTCTCCTCGTGGGCCTCGGAGACTCGCGAAGGTCACGAGCGGGAGGTTCCCAAGTTTCAGCCAGAAGATAGATGGGCAGTGAAATGAGGGTTGACAATGTGCCCAGAGGGTTGAAGTTTAAAGAAACGAACACAGCCAGGTTATTAATCACCGCTTTTTAACCACGTGGCCCGGGGCTCCCGCCCGCCTGCGTGGCCGGGCGCGCGCCCGCTCTGCCCTTGGGACGGGAAGCTCGGAAGCACTGAAAGCCTGCGTCACTTTGCAGGCAGCTTTAGGAAAATAACTATAGCAACTCCTACGAAGGACTTGTTAAAAGGTCCCAGATCCGTAGTAACTTACTAGCTGAACGCACACTCTGCAGCTGCAGAGACGACGCCGCGAAAGTAAAAGCGCCCGGCTGGGGACCGAGGCCCGGGCTGTGCGCCCTCGGGTCGCGCCGTGGGCTCCTCCGCGGGGCGCCCAAGTGATTAACAGTGATGTTTCTTCTAATAGCCTGGCTTGGAGCAGAGTCTTGGAGGAAGCTCCCAGGCAGTGAGCTCAAAGGTCACTAATGACTACTAAAGCATTCCCCGGGTTTCACTATTTGACTCAAATTTGGCCCAAGCAGACTACAGAAAAATATGAGAAAGGGAATTCCCTTACTTCATGCATGATGAAAGTGATTTTTCTGCCAATCCCGGAAGGGGCGGAGGGCTGGGAGCCTCCCATCAAAATCTCCACGGTTCTAGAAGGGTTTGGGCCGAGCGCGCGGGGTGGTTCACGCGGCAGACAATGGGTAGAGTCGAGGACAGTTCTGAAGCCGCGTGGGACTGGCGAGGACATGTCACTTGCCTCCGAGGCCCTGTCCCCCCGCCTCTTGCCTGCTGCTCTGACAGCAGGGCGGGAAGAGGTGCCTATCCTGGAGAAGGCAGGAAGAGGACCGCAGACCTGAGCGGGGAGCTCAGCCCAGCGCGGCCTCACGCACGGCCGGGAAGGACGGCAGCGCCGCCGCCCCGCTCCCGGCTCCCGTGCCTGCGCGGAGCGGGCGGGCGGGGAGAGCTGGAAAGCAGCGCGTGCTTCCTCGGGCGGGAGGGGCCGTCGGCCGGGGAGCGGTCAGTGAACACAGAACCTCCTAGCATGAGGCAAAGGAAAGGAAGAGATGAAAACTTTGGTCTTAATTATTTAGACATTATAGTTTAATAATAACTGCCTCAAAAATATCTTTAAAAACCAATTTTTTTCATTCCCTTTGTTCTCAGCAAGGTGGCAGTCATTCAGGCAGTAAAACAAACTTCAGCAAGACAGTGCTTAGAGTGCATTAAATAAATATAAATTTTATTAAAAACACTCACATAGCGTTATCAGGAATGATATAATAATAAACAGCTTTCAAATAACCTGCATTCATAACATTACAATACTTACAGTATTTATAACCATCCTCAGATTTTATAAACAAACCAAACATCTCATGAAAATGAAATGAAACTAAGCTTAAAAAAATAAAGCATAGAAAAATGCACACAGAAATTCCTTATCTTAGTGTCAAACTGCAAAAGTTTCCTACACAAGTTAACCACTAGCTTTAGAAGTGAGCAGTACATCACTGTGCATCAATCAAGATGAAAAATTCATTCAAGTAAAGTTGACACCACTCAGAAGCATTTTCAAGTATGGCTATACAGTCAACCTGATATTCCTATATAAGCAAGTCGTAGCTCTGCTTCCCAATTCATCCTAACTGAGGCA
This sequence comes from Microcebus murinus, assembly GCF_040939455.1. NCBI lineage: Eukaryota > Metazoa > Chordata > Mammalia > Primates > Cheirogaleidae > Microcebus > Microcebus murinus. The sequence goes on from NC_134130.1 coordinate 18,161,298, forward strand.
GGTTTGATAGTTACAAGTACAGATCTGATATTTACAGTTTTGCCACTCACTTTCCTCTCCTCCTCCTGACCTTGTCTCTCCCTCACCCCCCAAACTATACTTCCTGCTTTTCTTGGCCAGCAGTTTGACAAATGACAGTGGATAACAGAAACCAAATATATGAGGTTCGATATTATGGTATATGTAAAACATTACAATCCCGTGGTTTGTTTGCAAGCAAAACATTTTGTGAAATGTTTGTAAATTGGACACAGCCAAACACTCATTTTTTTTTTTAAAGGACAAAATCCATCTTATAAAGATTTGACCAATTAAACCTAAAGGCCTCCTTTGATGCAGAGTTTATTTGAAATGTTAGGAAGCTAAAATGTACTTAGGCCAAAAGGTAATTGTACAGTCCACTGTACACCATACCTCTAGGTGTTTTGCCTGTTTGGGGAAGTTCTCATGGAGTATGTACCTGTATTTGAGTACAGGATCAACAAAGCTTTATTTAGAGAGATAAGACTCTAGCCAACAGCCACTTGCCAAACTCCTGCCTTTTCCCTTTATCAGCTCAGTGCATTTTTTTCCTGCTTAAAACAGTCAAAAGATTCCTCAAACTTCTAAAATGCTTTTCTTTACAATAAAAAGAGCCAACAGATTTACAAAATTAGTTTGTTACATCAGTACATATACAAGTAAAATAGGAGGGATTCAAAATAAAAGGGTTAAATCCCTGACAAAGAATATATTTATTAACCTACAAAACTCTTACATGAACACAGGTGACATTGTTGGCATAAGGAGAGCATGAGCTGAAATATCCCTGAATTTTTAGAACAAAAAGGTTGAAGTTCAAGTTATACTTGCTAAGAAATCAAGTATTGAAAAAAGGTATGTTTTTAATAATAATAATAATAAAAGACTTGGAAAAAATGATGGCACACACGATGCTATGAGCTTTCACCCTCAGCTCCAGACCCTATTGCCAAGCTAGTGTTGAGGTAAATGACAAATAGGAACACCACTTGAGCCTGTCACGGATTCCCAGCGCACATCACCGCACATCTGTGGCGGGATGAGTAGCACCGTCGTGATGTGAGCTCCGCTTCAGATCCATATCCATCTCTATCTGTATAAATGTGTGTATATATTTAATTTTTTTTACAGTACTAAAATACTAAAGCATTGTGTTAAAAAAGTTTTTGTTTACAATTTAATTTACTATACAATTCTTTCACGTCTTTATACAAATTAATGATTTTAAAACCACCACAGCAAACCAGCTGCCTGTTTTTCTTTTTGTTGTTTCTTTTTTAACCAACAGATTCACGTGGAACTAACCCTGTGTTTTAATCTCATGCAGGCATCAGTCTGCTCCATCTGCCCAGTAAAGAGGACACTTACGCTAAGAAATGACAATGACACAATGTACATAATTATCCACACAAACAGGCTGCCAGAAAGTTCTCTGAGGAGCAGACAGATCCACAAAACAGCACAGGCTGAAGTGAACTAGCTTTGTTGAGTCAGTATAGCATGCGGCTAATGATTACCTGCAGTTAATAGAAAATCCTTAAAACTATACATATTTGAGCAATGAACTTGTCAGACAATTTTGTATAAAACTGTTTTACAGTATAACATGTGAGATGAGCACCAGAAAACGCGTGTTGTGGACTGAAGTATTCCCTTAATCCAGCAAGCCCCGTTTTGGATTTAACTGGCTGTGTTAAAAATGGACACAATTGCTCATCAGCAGATACATGGCTAAAAGCAATAATATTTTAAAAGCTTTTGTTGTTTCATTAAAAAAAATCAACTTTGTATTCTAAAATGAAAGTAAACTTGTTTTTTTAAACGTCTCAGTACCTTAGCATGGTTCAAGTTGTCAAAGCTTAGGTAGACAAAGTGCTTCTAAAACACCATTTAAAATATTTATACATATACGTGTGTGCACATATACATACGTTTGTGTATATATGTACATATATATGTTTTTCGTCCTGCAAGGACTTCACTGGATGACCAAAATCCAGAGGCCTTTGAAATGTCCACATCTTAAAAACTAAGCTTGTGTAAGAATAGGTCGTTACGATAAAAGCTTGGATGAAAAGGTACCCGTCATTCAAGGGCACTGGAGGACGCTGACAGCGTCCTGATGACAGAAAGGCATTAAATGTTCAACTATTAAAGACACCATTTTCTTAGCACCATTTCTTAGCACATCCAAACAATTCAGTGTTTTGCTGCTATTCATTTGTTTTTCTGTAGCTATTCTGATAAATAAAAGTTAATATTAAGATTACAGTAAGAACTGCCATGTTAAAAAGCCATAATTCCAGTATTTCAGTACATCGTGTATTCAGCACCAGATGGTAAGTTAGGATTCCTGTCCCTGTACTACTCCAGCACTTGCTGATTTGCGTTCCATCACTATGCAACCTCGGTATTGTTCAAAGTGGTCACAGACGCGTAGAGTTGTAAGGGGGGAAAAAGAATCACATTTACCTACCATCTCGTCCAGTAATAGAACCAGTGTTGAAAAATGTAATTGCAGGACACTTTTTCCCTACCTGCGTTTTGCATAGGATGCTTTGGTCTTTCTCCCGGTGCCCCTCCGCCCGCGGGCGTGGCGGACACTAAGTGCTGCGGTGCGACCGCTCGGTTTCGCTGGTGAGCGGAGGGTTCCCGCCGAGGTAGCCGGCGAGGGCGGCGTCAAGTGTATCTGTTGTAAGGCCCTGTGACCCGCGTGAAGGCGTACGGGGACGTGGTCACCGTGGAGTCGGTGGTCAGGGACGCGGTCCTCTCGGCCAGCGACCGGAGGAAGCGCAGGTGCGCGGGCTCGGGCGGCTCGGCGGGCTCGCGCCGCGCCTTCTTGCCGTGCGTCCTGGGAGGCGCGTGGTCCGCGCCGTGCCTCTCGCCGTCCTCCTCCTTCTCCCGGGCCTTCTCGGCCATCTTGGCCTCCCAGAGGGCCAGGCCGTGCTTGGGCTCGTTCATGCTCTTGTGCTGGTAGAAGACCAGGGAGATCCTGGTGGGCCGGTTCCTGTTGGGGTTCTTGAGCGGGGTCGTGGCGTGCAGCTCGCGCTTGGCGCACTCGATGAGAATGGAGCCGTGCGTGGGGGCCACGGCCACGCCGCCGATGTCGGGGTCCAGGAAGCTCTGCTCGCTGTCCGACCAGACCTCCTCCTCCTCCGGCGCCGGCGGCTGCTTTTGCGCGCCGGGAGCCTCGTGCGGTTTCTGTGCCGCGCCGCCCTGGACACAGGCGGGGCCGTCGTGGCTGAGAGCCGGGAGCACCTGGGACAGCCCATTCGCCGCGTGGGGAAGCGAGTCGCTGTCCCTGCTCTGCGGACGCAGGGCGTGAAGAGGGCTGCCGCGCACGCCCGGCGCTGCGCTGTGCTTGTGAGGCAGCTGAGAAGACGGGTGATGCTCGCCATTTCTATAGTCTACGTTTGCACTGCTCAGATTGGGAGGGGCCCTGGAGGCAGCCCCCATGAAGTGGCCGTCCGACTCGTGGGTGGGATAAGGAGGGAACGTCCCTGCGTGGTGCACGTTCGGTCTAACTGTACAACTGCTGAAGGCATCTCCCTGCATATTCTGGTTTCTATAACCCAAGTACTTAGAAGCAAAACTCTGGCTATTTCCAAACCGTGGCTGGTAGAGTGCGTGGATGGGGGGCAGATTGAGCTTAGAGAGACGGTCCTGGCTTGGGTACCTGTACAGGCCCATGGGCTGAGACTGGGGAGAATAGGGGCCCAGGTACGGGGAGCAGTTGTCCACCGACACGTTTCCGTTGCATTGATATGGCGGATATTGGTTATTCTGGTTCAGAAGCCCAGGGTAGGGGTTCATGGGGTTAGAAGAATTTAAATATGAACCTGCGGTGTGGGATGAGGTGGAATAGAGGTTCACAGAGCTGGCACCCCCGTAAATATCCGCAGCAGCGTGTGAAGAGCCGGGATAAGGACTAACTGGGTTGGGCCATCGCATGTATGGGCCGGTGGATCCAGAAGCAGCGTAAGAGTTGACAGCCTCGGACTGAGCATGACCAGTCGCAGGCAGCTGGAGCTGCTGGGGTCTCGGGGGCTGCGGGGGCTGCTTCTGCAGCGGCTGCACGGCTGGTCCTGAAGGTCGCAGAAGTTCTGTGGACAGGAAGAGAGAGTGGGAACAGACATGCTGGATAGTTGTTCTATGAAGGCTAGTGAGGATGCTTAAACATCTGTGAGAAGCACCACCAGGATTACACAATTCCCACTATGCAAGGACAAGAGCAAAGTTGGGGCCATGCTCACTGCCCAGCATGACTGTCTGTGTCTACAGCATCAGAAATAAAGTACAGAACTTACAACAGCGAGTCAAGAAAGACATCATAAACCTCCAAAGCCATCCCATTGAGAGCACCACTTTCTCTAGAGCTTCTAAACATGCCTCTGCCTGAAGCACCCTCCTCCCAGCCCTTGCTCGGCTTAGTCGTCCCTTCCTCAAGGAAGATTCCTGTCACCTCGTCTTCCAGTGCTTTCTCAGTGCCCACTGCAAGTGCAGATGTGATAAAGCAGTAGCCATAATGTATTGTAATTGCCTGGTTTTAGCCCCATTCCCACCCCCACTGCTGGGCTCCTAGAAGGGGAGGGATGTCTTATTGTGCTTTATTTCTCCAATGCCTGGTATGTAACAGACTCAGTTACATAATTAAAATAAAGTAACATAAGATTTGTTACAGAAGGTTCAGGAATGTTACCAGAAAAAGAATGACATTCACTTAAACAGAAAAAGCATAATCTTGTATATTTTCTTTCCAGAAAGGAAATTTACATAATTATAGATAACACTTTAAAGAAACTTTCAGCTTTGCAAGTGAAACTGTTAAAAGTCATACTTCTGTTTCATGTCCTCACTTAAAAAAAAAGTCCTCTGAGTTAAGAACAAATAGATGGAAATGCACTGTCAGTTCTGAGAACTGAAGTGATTAGTATCTGCAGAAACCACTTAGAAGGGAAGAAAGACAAAGTTCTATCTGATTATATTTCATAGCCAACCTAAAGCAGATATCAGGGGGTGAACAGGATTTGCTTCTTAGTGGAAATCAACCAATCAACAAATACGTGTTAAGTATCTTTAGCATATTGTTCTGAATTCCTTAGTTACTCTGAGCTTGGAAATGAATCAGTAAGGAAATTGGACTTTGTGACCCAAAGATGATTGGTTCTAAGCAAACTGGTGCACTTAACTTAAAAGATATAGTTTTTTCTTGTGTTAATAGGCCAACACCGTCTTCAAAATTTGGATTTTTTTATAATACTAACTGTAGACATATAAAGCAAGGTGCTATGGAAAGAAAATACCAACTTAGTGTAGGGTTAAAATTTTGGAGTCATCCTTAAATTTTTCTTCTTCATTCTAATGTGTTGTCACCAATGTATCGATTGTTTTATTTTTTCATTTTGGAAGAACTCAACTTGCATCATTTTTGAGATCTTGTCACCGCACTCTCAGTTTATTACGTCTGTCTCCAAACTATTAACTCCTCTACTTCTACTTTGGTCTACCTGCCATTGCCAGATTAATTCACCATATCATTAATCTGTTAAAAACTCTGCTGTTTATTATAGAAGGAAATCCAAACTTCTCTATCCAGCTGAACTGACGGCACACTGTTTCATCACCATCTCTGGGAGCAGAGCCTGGCCCGCGCTACTTTACAGAGGATTCTGGCACAAAACCAAGACCATGATTGGTGCAACCGTACAAAATTAGCAGTGCTCACTTTCAATACAAGCGTCCCCTAACATATATCTGCAGTGCTTCACACTAAATTTACCTGCCAACTGTTTAGCCTGGCTTGCATTTTCAGTCTGTTTTGTGCGTGCTGCGGCTGACTTTTCCTTTTCGTTCTTATTTGAGCTGTTCTCCAGAGAGGAAAGCTTTTCAGCAGCTGCTTTCTTGGCTTCTAGTTTCCTTTGTCGGCAGGTCTTGACCGGCTCTGCCAACATCCTGACTTTCCGTCGGAAAGAACTCAGGACCTGAATGGCACCATTTCGTTTTTTCTCCTCCTGAGCTTCTAGACTCCCAAACTCATCCACATCAGAAACTTTGTACAAAGGCAGAACGTGCAGCTGCTCGTCCTCAGGTTTCCCTCCAATTTCTCGATTGTCTTCTCTAGTGAGAGTGCACACCTGGTGGGGAGGGAAGGGAGACGTTACTGCCCAGGTACAGGCCAAAGGAATGGGCGTCGCATCTTTTTCCTGCTCAGCATCGAGGTTTGTGCTGGCAGCTTAGCTGTACGTCACCATAAAACCGTATCTATCTGTTATTGATGAAGACAGCATCCAAATGGTACAGGGAGATAAAGAGAAGTTCACATTACTCCCCCTCCCTTTGTTAGTTTATCAGGAACTGTTACCCACAGCGACTCTAAGGGAAGAAGCAGTCCCACCAAAAGGAAGCAGCCTCCTGCTTTCCACATTTCAGAAACGGATGTGAAGCCTCTTCAAATACGGGCTAAATGTCTCTTTTACCAAATGACCTCCTGTGTTTTAGGTAGCATCACATTTGCTTCATCTCATACTTTTGTATACAAAGAAATTTCCTCACTCCTGACATCTACCTCTGTGTAAGAAATTCACTGTTTGAAGAAATTTCCACAAGATACCAAAGTAAAAATCTAAAACAATGAAAAGCTTAAGATTCTATCATGAGAGGGAATATGCAACTTAACCTCATTCTTATCTATCTTTTCTCTCCTTCTCTGTACTCTGTCAAACCTAACTCATGGATTTCTTTTGGGAAATAACACCATATTCAAGTGGGTACTCTGAAAAGGGGTGGAGAAGCTACTTAAGTTGTTTTGATAACTTAACAGTAATTTTTTCTTTTGTTCACTACAATTATATTGGTTTTGATGAAAGATTTTTTTGTTTTTTAATATAAATAGATGGGGTCTCACTGTGATGTCCAGGCTGGAGTGTAGTGGTACAATCACAGCTCACTGCAGCCTCCAATTCCTGGGCTCAAGTGATCCTTCTGGCTGGACCTCCTGAGTAGCGAGGACTGCAGGCATACACCACTGCAGCCAGCTAATTAAAAAAAAATTTTTTTTTGTAGAGATGGGGTCTTGCTGTGTTGCCCAGGCTGGTCTCAAACTCCTAGCTTCAAGTGATTCTCCAGCCTTGGCCTTCCAGAATGCTGGTATTACAGGTATGAGCCATTATGCCCCACCTATTTGTATTTCTGATCCATGGAGAAAATATAGCCTCAAGCATAAGGTAATATAAAATCATGAAAAGATATCATTAAAAGGAATGTGATCATAATAGGCCAACCTTTATAAATAATTTTAACATGAAATCACATAATGAGTTTGTCACTTCTTATACAAAAGTCTTCCAAATTCACATCTGAGCACCTCGTCACCTTTTCTCATACATATTCAACTCCGTTCACTTCTTATCTAGAGCTTCTTTCCATTTTACTTCCTTCCCCTTGATTCTATAACCATCTTCCCCCGCCCACTGCCTTGCTGGAAGGCAACATCGTTATCTTTGGGACCTGCTACAGCTCTGGCTATCACTTCTCTCCTGCGCTTTCCAGAATCTAGCATAGCCTCCCAATAATGAACAGGGGCTCCATGCATGACCAGTGGTGGTTTAGACATCGCGGTGCTTAGCAGGCCCCGTGTTCATTCATTCTCTCAGGTCAGGAGTCAGCAAACCAGGGCCTGGGGCCAATCTGCCTCACAGCTTGGTGTGCATGGCCAGCAACCAAGCATGGCTTTTATGTTTTCAAAGGGTTCTTTTTAAAAACCTCACAAAACAAAGAATGTGACAGAGACTCTCCCATGTGGCCTACAAAAGCCTAGAATATAATACTGTCTTGTCCTCTACAGAGGAGTTGTCCAATCTCTGATCTAGACCATTAAACCAACACCTTTTCCGTGTCCCAACAAAAACTTCACTCCAGCTTCTTAAATGACTCCAGCTACCACCTACTACCTTCCTGAATTCTTTCCCATCCTAGAATATGACTTTAATGCCTGGCTTCTATTTTTCATCTTAAGTCTCACTGGTCATCTTTTTCAACTACACTTGATCCAGACTGATGACCCATGAGGTTGATTACAGTCTCTTCACCTGAACTCTTTCATTCTTTCTCTCTACCCTGGATCAGACCTTTCCCCCCAAGGCAACACCCTGGACTTGGTCAGCAGGGAACACAGCTCCACCTAAGATCTTATATATTTCCTTCCCTCACGACAGCCTCCAATCACAAGACCTATCCAGTTCGCTTCCTGGGAGATGTACTCGGGCTATTTTGCACTCTGCACCTTTTACGGCAGGTTTCCATAGTTACCGTGATAATGATGTATTTTTCATTTGGGCTTCTCTCTGCAAGGTGAGCTGGTACCTTGGCTTGTATATGGTTTTTGAGTGTTTGTTTTTGTTTTGTGTTTCACTGATTATAACCAACCAGGCAACTGACACTGAATTTTGAGGTTTTCTTGGAAGCTAACTGTAACTGGCAATGCCTAATCATTGGCATTAAAAATGCCCATGATCCTCCTGGCAGAATAGTCATGAAGGTGTCAAGCTACCATCGAAGTGCTAGTTATGCCAAAGGTCACCTTGCAACAGCAATTCATCCACGAAAATGCTGTTGTCCAGCGACACCTACACACAACGTGTGACTCTGACCAAACGCTGCGAAGCTGCCCCAGCCCTACCAGCGTGCTGCCGTTCGGCATGTTGTGCAGGTCTCGGTGGGCGTGGGCGCAGAAGTCCAGGCACGCAGTGACACCCGAGAATGGACGGCCTTCCTTCAGACCCAGACGGCACTCCGGGGCTCTGTGCTCATATTCAATCTGAAAAAGAAAAGTGTGTGGGAAAAGCAGGTAGTTTCACACTTAGACAAAAAGATGCGTTAGTATTTAGACTTTTTAGAACTGTAAAAAATGTTTTGTGCTTTACATCTAGAAACAAAATACAGCAAACACTTTGACATAGTAAAGTTTTTATTTTATAGTGTTATCAAGGTATGACTGACACACATTAAACAGTATATATTTCAAGAGTGCTGTTTGATGATTTTTGATATATGGACACATCTATGAAATCATGGCCCCAAATAAAATCTAATTTGTTGAACTTACTGGCATAAAGTCACGAATACTATGCCTTTATTCTTCTTCCAATGTCTGTAGGATCTTAACGGTATCTCCTCTGCAAGTCTTCATATTGGTGACTTGTTCTTTCTCTCTTTTGTATGGATAAAACTGTCTCAAAGTACCAGCTTTTGGTTTCACTGATTCATTGTCTTATTTTTTGTATTGTAGTTCACTGATTTCTGTTCTTGCCATTTTATTTTTTTCCTTTTTTTGCCTTTTAGGGCTTAAATTGCTCTTCTTTTCTAAGTTTCTTGGGTTAGAAGCATAGACTATTAGCTTGAAACTTTACATATTTCAAATGCTATAAGTATCTTTTTAATTTCAAAGGCTTTAAAGCTCCATCCTGCAAATTTCAACGCCATTTTTTGTTTCCATAAAGCCTGAAATACTCTACAGTTTCCTGTATCTTCTTTGGCCCGTATGTTGTTTAGAAGCATGTTGCTCAGTTTTCAGGTATTTAGGGATTTCTTAGGTATCCTCCTGCAGATTTTTATTTTATTTTGGTTGTAGAACATTATTTGAGGCTTCTTAAATTTACTGATGCTTGTTTTATGAAACATAATATACTCTATCCTGGTCGATCATCCGTGTGCACTGAATATAATGCTAATTCTGTTAGGTGGGAGTTCTGTGTCAACTAGGCCAAATGGGTTAAAAGTGCTGTTTGAGTCTTCTATTTCCTTACTGATTTTCTGTCTACTTGTTCTATCAATTATTGAGAGATGTATTAAAATCTGACTATAATCATGGATTTTTCTATTTTTTTTTTAGTCCTATCAGTTTTTGTTTTATTTATACACTGTTGAAGTTCTGTTATTAGGTGCATAACTACTTAGCAATTATTATGTTCTTTTGATGAACTGACCCTTCTATCATTATTAAACAACCTTCTTTAATCTTGTAACATTCTTTGCTATAAATCTGTGCTGTTTGTTGTCACTCTAGCTGGCTTTTGATGGATGTTAACATAATGTATTTTTTTTCTATTCTTTTACTTTTAACTTATTTATGTCTTTATAAAGTGGTTTTCTTGGTTTTTGCTTTTTAAATTTAATGTCACAAGTTCTGCCTTTTAGTTAGAGGTGTTAAAAACAATTTACATTTAATGTGGCTATTGATGCGGCTGGGTGTAGGTAAACCGTCTTGCTATTTGTTTTATATTTTCCTTTTTTGTTCCATTTTTTTTAACTTTTTTGGATTGATTCCATTTTTCTCTTTACTGGCTGATTAGCTATACACTTTGTTAAGTGGTGCTTGCTTTAAGCTTTACCGTGAGGTCTTTGACTTCTGACAGTCTGCAGTCAGGTAATACCCCAGTCCACACAGAGCTCAGAACTTCACAACAGCACACTTTCAGCTCCCCAGCCTCTATGCCACTTCCAAATGTTTTAGACCTCATAGTGCATTGTTAATATACATTTTACATAGCAAATTATCTTTTATGGACATTTAAAAAAAGAGTATTTTTACCTACATGTATACTAGTTCTGATGCTTTTCCTTCCTGTATGTCAATCTAGATTTCTAGCTGGTATTACTTTGTCTGCCTGAAGAACTTCCTTTATCAGTTTTTAAGTGCTTGTTTGCCTTGTATTTTTTGATGGGATGCTAGCTATTATAAATATTACCTTTTTGGTTGTTAGAACTCCCCCCCCCCCAATCTTTGCTCTGGGATGCTGTTAAATTACTTAGAATCATTTTGATTCTTGTATGTCTTGATTTTAAACATGTTTACATGAGACCAGAACAGCCAAGTCTACTTCTACTACCAAGGTAATACAATTCTGAATACTTTACTTGATAGCTAGTATATTATATGAGGTCTTCCCTCTCTGGCTGGTATGAACAACTATTCCAGCTTCTGCCTGTGACCTGCTTCTTTGGTGGCTCTTTCTCTAGCCTTGGTAGTTTCCTTATATGCAAGCACTGTTCAGAGCTCAGCTTGAACACTTGAACAGAACCCAGTGCAGATCCCTTCTCAATGAAGCTGTCTCCTTTCTGGCATTCTGAATTGTGAATTCTAGCCACTTTGACCTTTCCAAATTCTGAACTTTCTCTCCTTAATGCAGAGATAATTCTGGAGTATGTTTTGGTTCCTACTCCCTTTCCTGGAGCCTGAGTTCATCTTTTTATTTTCCTTCTTTCTGGTATCATTGTCTCTTGTGCTGCTGCTTGTTCTATGTGTAAAAACCATTGTTTCATATATTTTGTCTGTTTTATTCTTAAATGTGTAAAGGTAAATCCAATCCCTATTAGTTCATAATGGCTAAAAGATGAACTTACTTACATCATGATAAAAGTTTTGCATGGCTTAATATGATACCATTTCCCATTGTGACAATCAGTGTCAATATTTATTTAAACTTACCTGATTATTATATGCATCAGGCGCCAGTTTCTTGTAAGTTGGTGCCATAAGAGTGGATAAGTTTTGCAAATGAGACTCCAGTTTCTCTTCCTGCATATAATAAATAATTCTACACATTAAAAAATAATCCTTTCTATGTGTAAGAGAGACTATCAGATTATTCTTCCTACATATTGGACCCAAAAGACAATATATAGTGCCTTTGTTATTGAAGTAACTACAGCTTCTTACAAATGACTATTTCTAAATGAAAAGTATAGACCATATGTCACCCATTGTATTAACTAGCTATTTGGAATTTTTTTTTTTTGTAAGGTTAATTGATTTTCTACTTTGCAGGCAGATACTTGGCATTTTATAAATAAAATGCTTATATTTGTGGTAGGGTCAGGAGAGTGAAGTCATGGGGTCTGCAAGAGGTCACATTCCCCACTCACTGATTTGTCTATTTCCAATCTTTATATTTTACATTTCAGAAGTTGAAATGATGTCTCCCTAGAACCGAAAATGACTGGACACTTCAAATATGGATTAAATTCTCAGAACTGGAAGGTGGTATACATGAAAACCTTTACAGAGTTTACTTGAAAGGAGAGATGCTCAGTCACACTCCCAGCCACCCTGGTCATGAAGAATAGATTTCACAGTAAAGACAGCAGGCTATGATACGCTGTGATACTGTTGTTCCATTCGTACTTATACCTGACCGAGATGTGAATTTTGTAAGGTGAGGAAGTCTCTGAGCAGAGAGCTTCTACCTAACAGAGGGAGGATTTTACTAGCTACTTTCTAGGTTTGTTTTACAAGAAACCTAATAAAAGCCCTCAAGTGTAGAAAATTAAAATGACAACATGCAAAATTGCCATTTGTCATTAAGTTTATTAACTATTCATATTCTTATGAGAAGACAACGTCTACCACATTTAAGTAATATATTTATTATTGAAAACATGATCCTTTGAAAAAAGTCTATATCATGATTTCAGGAGTTTTTGTACTTACTTTATTATACTTTCATTTACCATTATAGTTACATTTTTGTTGTTGTTTAAAAGGACACATCAATATTAACCATGGTATTAAGTATACATTTTAGATGTATTTAAAATTCAAAAGATGATTATAAGGGGTATAGAGGAACTGAAATTTTGGTCATTTCTAACTGCTAAATATACTGAGATTTTCTAACATTCAGTTAGCATATAGACAGTCCTATGCTGGTTTGACTGAAGATTTTTTTGACTTTATGGTGATTTATTAGAGTATTAAATGGATTTTTGACTTAAAACAATTTCAACTTACAAGGGACCATTGTAAATCAAGAAGCATCTGTATTTTAGACTGCATGCTGCCCAAAAGTTAAATTTGATATCAGTTTGCAAATTATATTTTAAGAAATATATATTCTAGAGGCAGGACAAAAACAAGTGACTTCAATATGAGAAATCAATGCTCATTTATTTCAACTGAAGATTTATATTAAAATCTAAACACGTTTTTGTTACTTGAATGCATTCATTAGTGACTTTGTATATAAATCTGATGGCATGTAAATGTGACTCAGAAGTTTTTCTGAATGTGGCTGTCATGAACATAACTTCTATAATTCAGATTAAAAAGATGAAAGAATGGTCGTAAATTCTCATGTTAGTTTTAACACTGAAGCGACAGCTCCCTAAAACTCTGCAATTAACAAAGAATAAATATAAAAGGCCAGATATAAGAAGATTTTATGTTGCTTAAGTTTTATCTACTTTGGTATAACATGGTTGTTATTATGTCAACTTTATATGTGCTCACAGTTTGGCTAAAATTTTGGTGATTCAAAATATGTCATACTGTTGACTTAATCTACGATCCTCAATTCTCAATGAAAAATAAAGAGATGATACATCAGGAAGTAAACTAACCTCTTTTGGGTCATCCCCAAGCAGCTTAAATTTCCTTGGGATCTTGCTTCTGGCAAACTTACATCCATTATAGTACATGCTCCAGGAACAGCCAAAAGAAAATGAGGCACCACAGGTTTCTGGGTCCAGCCCCTGACAGGCACAGGTTCTCCTGAGAAATCAAAGGACCAAGTTCATGGCTGTGGATAGCATCATCTAGGTTGCCAGTCTCATATTCTGAGTGTATACATGCAAAATGAGTTTGAAAAGAAGTCTAGTCTAACTTTGTAGTAAGCTGTGGAATAACCACACACAGAACTATTTCAATTGACTTTAAAACACAATTAAAATTATTGCAGCATAATACACAGAAAATTACACATGATTTTACAGTTTGAAAATGTTCACAAATGAAACACCCCCAGATCAGTAGCACCCAAACTAAGAAATAAAACATTTACTAGCCGTTAGAATCTCCTACGTCCTCTAAGCTGCTAGCTCCCTAACAGTAACTTCTTTCAGAATAGATTAGTTTTGCCTATTTTTATACTTGATATATACAGAATTATATAAGCTTATTTGTGTCTGGCTTCTTTTTATAACATTATAAAAAGAAGAGATTTATCCATATTGTTGCATGTAGTTGTGCTTTATTCATTTTTATCGAGTACCATATTCCATTCTGTGAATGTGCCACAAATGAACCATTCTACCAGCGATGGGCATTTGAATGCTTTTTAGTTTTTGATTAAAACACTGTATTATTGTGAATTTATAGCACTAGTCAGATATTTCCCAATGACAATAAACAGACATATAAACAAAGAAACCAAAAACATAATATGATAAAACAACCTATAAAGAAAACTATTCAAGTAGTCTTATGAATTATTTCGAAATTATGTACGTATATTGTGATATAAAGAAATAATTATTCATGTCAAAAAGCAAGAATTTTAGTATCAAAGTGAAACAAAAGTAAATATCCTGTAATCTTAACTGTGAATAGGAAAAAACCAGTATGAGTGCATGATTTCAGTTAAAAAAGAAAACCTTTAAATTTTCTTTCTAAAAAATAATTACTTCATGTGTCTGCCCACTTGAAAAAGCCTAAAAGTAATGACATAGCAAGGAGCACATCTAGACCCAGATTATGATACTCAAATATGATTTCTCATCAAAATGTACATAAATTAAAATCTCTGAAATTTGGCAACTGAAGACTCTTACCATATATTTATTCTGTCATTTGTTTACAAACTATATTCCATGGTAATAAAACAGCTGATAAGGAAAAGTCCTTTAAAGGATTCTAGCTAATAAATGTAAAAGGAATATTAAAATTTATCATTTTATAGATGTCAGCAAAAATGGCAGAAAAGGATCTCTGAAAATTCTCTCCTCCATAAAAGCAATTGGAGTACTGATAAATATTGTCAGAATCAACTTTTCCAGAAATATGGAAATTAACAAAAGGCTTTCAGCAATACAGGGAGCATTTATTCAAGAAAAATAACAGAATTTTAATAAGAACAGTGAGCTTTAATGTTACCGACAGCTCTACGGTAGTCTCAAACAAAACAACTCACATTTATGATGGAAACCAGCAGCCTTGTAGCCACTGCAGGGGCCAGATGGTTTGGATACCCTCCAAGGCCCATTCCCAGAGAACTGACATCATCTGGCCGATTTGGTAGTTCCCTGGAAGACCCCACTTGTAAGGTTATCTGCGTTTGATCTGACTTGAAGCATACCTAGTGCGAACAGCCTTTTCCCAGGTGACATTTCTTGAACATAAGCAGAGGAACTGTTGAATACTATCGCAGACTGAGCTGGTAGATAAAAGCTGGAGCGAAAAATAGGGTAACCAAAAAAGGTTAAAAGTAAATCCTGGGAAATAATATGTCTATAGGAGGCTTTGAAAAGCTCTAGTACATCCCTGTGAATTTAAAAAGCCATGTGCATATGTACGACTGTATGCATGTTCTCCAAAGACCCAAAAAGTCCCTAACTCTAGACCCTGCACAGCAGGGAATGAAGGCTAAGGCAGGACTGCCCATAGGCTGGCTGAGTGTTGAAGGCAGATACAGACCCCTTGGCAAAGACTGGGAGACTTGCTGGTTTCAGGCCCCTAAGGAATTCTGTCTAATCATTAGCTGACCACTAAGCTAACCAAGTTGAAACTTTCATGGCTACATATGACAAAGAATCCAAACTTTATAGAAATAGTTTGAAAAAAGTCACAGACAACCAACCACCAGAAATAATAACAAATTCTGGGGAGGAGGCAGAATCTGATTTCTAGAGTTACCACGCTATTTAAAATGTCCAGTTTTCAACAATCAATGAAGAGACATACAAAGGAAGCATGGCCCATATAGAGGAAGAAAAACAGTCAACGGGTGCTATTCATGAAGAAGCCCAGATGTGAGACTGCGGGACAGCTTTAAGTCAGCCATTTCATTTAATAGATGCAATAAACCCAAGAGAAAGAGACATTATAATCTAAAGAACAGAATTCTGAAGCTGAAAAGTATGATAACTACAATGAAAAGTGTATCAGAGGGTCCCAACACACTTGAGCAGAAGAGAGGGGAAAATGGGGGAAAGGAACTTGAAGATAGGTCAACTGAAATTATTTAGTCTGATAAACAGAAAAAGGAATGAAGACAATTAAACAGAACCTCAGAGGCTTGTGGGATGTCATGAAGCACATGAACACATGTGTCATGGGAGTCTCCAAAGTAGAGAAGAGGAAAAGTAATAAAAAGAATATTTGAAAATATAGGGGCTGAAAACTCCCCAAATTTGATGAACAATGTTAATCTACGTATTCAAGAAGCTTAACTAACTCCAAGTAGCATAAACCCAAACACATCCATACCCAGAAACAGGATAAGCAAACTGCTGACAATCAAAGACAAAGAACCGTGAAGGCTGCCAGAGAGAAGTAACTCATCACATACGAGGGATTCTCAATGAGATGAGCGGCTGATTGCTCATCAGAGATATGGGAAAACAGGCAGATGACATATTAAAGTGCTTCAAGAAAAAGGCTGCCAACCAAGAATGCTACTATACCTAACAAATCTATCCTTCAATAATAAATAATAAATTAGGGCTTCTCTGATAAGTGACTAAAGAGTTTATTGCTATCAGACATGCCCTACAAAACACTAAGTATATCCTCAGGCTGAGAGGAAACAAGACCAGAGGGTACTAAAATCTGCCTAAGAACGTAGAGTGTCGGTAAAGATAGTTATGTAGGTAGATATAAAAATATGTATTTTTCTGTTTGTATTTTTCTCCTATATAACACAATCGCACAAAGCAATCATTATAAACCTGTATTAATGGCCATAAAACGTAACTTGTATAATAGGACAAAGGAAAAGGAGTGTTTGCAGCTCTCCTTATATTACTGTAATGAAGTTGGTATCACTTCAAACTAGCTTGTTAATTTTAGTCCCTTGGGCAGCCACTAAGAAAGTGATACCCACAAAACTGTAGTAAAAGAAATGAAAAGGGAGTTAGAGTGAGAGACTAGAAAATATCGATTAAACACACACAAAAACACAGTAATAGAGGAATACAGAAATAGAAGACAAAAGATATAGACACAAGGCCAGACTGGTGGCTCACGCCAGTAATCCTAGCACTCTGGGAGGCAAGGCGGGCAGATGGCTCAAGGTCAGGAGTTCGAAACCAGCCTGAGCAAGACCAAGACCGCGTCTCTACTAAAAATAGAAAGAAATTAATTGGCCAACTAAAAAAAAAAAAAAATATATATATATATATAAATTAGCCAAGTATCGTGGTGCATGCCTGTAGTCCCAGCTACTTGGGAGGCTGAGGCAGGATGATCGCTTGAGCCAAGAAGTTGGAGGTTGCTGTGAGCTAGGCTGATGCCATGGCACTATAGCCTGGGCAACAGAGTGAGACTCTTGTCTCAAAAAAATATATAGACACAATGGTAGAAAAATCCAACCTTATCAATAATTACATTAAATATATGTGAATTAAATAATATGATTAAAAGAGATAGGCCAAATGAATTTATAAAAAAGATCTAACTATCATTTTTAGGTATGTTCCTTCTATGCCTATTTACTTAAGTGATCGTATCATGAAAGGGTGTTGAATTGTGTCAAAAGCCTTTTCTGCATCTATTGAAAGAATCACGTGGTCTGTTTTTGCTTCTGTTTATGTGGTGAATTACATTTATAGATTTATGTATGTTGAACCATCCCTGCATCCTTGGGATGAAGCCCACTTGGTTGTGATGGATTATTTTTTTGATAAGCATCTGGATTCGGTTAGCTAAGATTTTGTTGAAAATTTTTACATCTATATTCATTAGGGATATTGGTCTGTAGTTTTCTTTTTTTGTTGCATCCTTTCCTGGTTTTGGTATCAGAGTAATATTCATTTCATAAAAGGTGTCGGGGAGGTTTCCATTCTTCTTGATGGTATGGAATAGTTTCTGCAAGATAGGTACTAGTTCTTCTTTGTACGTGTGGTAAAATTCGGGTGTGAAACCATCTGGACTGGGACTTTTCTTTTTAGGGAGATTTTTAATTGCTGTTTCTATTTCAGCTCTTGAGATTGGTCTGTTCAGGGAATCTATTTCTTCCTGATTGAGCCTAGGGAGGCTGTGTGTTTCTAGAAATTTGTCCATTTCCTCCACATTTTCCAGTTTGTATGCATAAAGATTTTTGTAGTATTCATAGATTATATCTTGTATCTCTTTGGGATCAGTTGTGATATCTCCTTTTTTGTTCCTGATGGAGCTTATTAGAGATTTCTCTTTTCTGCTTTCGTTAGCTTAGCCAATGGTGTGTCAATTTTGTTTATTTTTTCAAAGAACCAACTTTTTGTTTTATTAATCTCCTGAATAGCTTCTCTGTTTTCAATTTCGTTTAGTTCTGATTTGATCTTGTTGATTTCACTTCTTCTGCTGGGTTTGGGGTAGGTCTGTTCTTCTTTTTCCAGCTCTTTGAGTCACTTCATTAGATTGTCTATTTGTGATCTTTTTGACTTTGGGTTACAGGCATTTATAGAGATAAACCTTCCTCTCAAAATTGCTTTAGCTGTATCCCAGAGGATTCGATAACTTGTCTCTCCATTGTCATTTTGTTCAGAGAATTTTTTTATTTCCATCTTGATTTCTTCATTTATGAAGTAATCATTTAGTAGGAGGTTGTTTAATTTCCATGTTTTTGTGTAGAAATGTGAGTTTCTGTTACGGTTGATTTCTACTTTTATTCATTCCACTGTGATCTGAGAAGATACATGGTATGATTTCTATTTTTTTAAATTTCTTGAGGTTTACTTTGTGTTCTAGCCATATATGACAGACCCATAGCCAACATCATACTCAATGGGGAAAAATTGAAAGCATTCCCACTTAGAACTGGAACCAGACAAGACAGCCCACTATCTCCACTTCTATGCAACATAGTGCTGGAAGTCCTGGCTACAGCAATCAGACAGGAAAGTGGAATTAAAGGTATCCAAATAGGGGCAGAAGAGATCAAACTTTCACTGTTTGCTGATGATATGATATTGTATTTAGAAACCCCAAAGATTCAACCAAGAAACTCCTGGAACTGATAAATGAATTTAGTAAAGTCTCAGATTACAAACTCAATATACAGAAATCAGAGGCATTCATATACGCCAACAACAATCAAATTGAGAACCAAATCAAAGACTCAATTCCCTTCACAATAGCAACAAAGAAAATAAAGTACCTAGGAATATACTTAACCAAGGAGGTAAAAGACCTCTACAGGGAGAACTATGAAACACTGAGGAAGGAAATAGCAGAGGTTGTAAACAGATGGAAAATATACCATGCTTGTGGATTGGCAGACTCAACATCATTAAAATGTCTATACTACCCAAACTGATCTACAGATTCAATGCAATACCTATTAAAATCCCATCAGCATTCTTTGCAGATATAGAAAAAATAATTTTATGCTTTGTATGGAACCAAAGAAGACCCCGAATATCAAAAGCAATTCTAGGCAACAAAAACAAAATGCGAGGTATTAATATGCCAGATATCAAACTATACTACAAAGCTGTAGTAATTAAATCAATCTGGTATTGGCACAAAAATAGGAATATTGACCAGTGGAACAGATCTGAGAATCCTGATATAAAACCATCCTCATATAGCCATCTAATCTTTGACAAAGCAGACAAAAACATACGCTGGGGAAAAGAATCCCTTTTCAATAAATGGTGCTGGGAAAACCGGATAGCCACTTGCAGAAGGCTAAAACAGGACCCACACCTTTCACCTCTCACAAAAATCAACTCACGCTGGATAACAGACTTATACCTAAGGTATGAAACTATTAGAATTCTGGAGGAAAATGTTGGAAACACTCTCCTAGACATCAACCTAGGCAAAGAGTTTATGAAGAAGTCCCCAAACTCGATCACAGCAGCAACAAAAATAAATAAATGGGACATGATCAAACTAAAAAGCTTCTGCACAGCCAAAGAAATAGTCATGAAAGTAAACAGACAACCTACAGAATGGGAGAAAATTTTTACATCTTACGCATCTGATAAGGGACTGATAACTAGAATATACTTAGAACTCATGAAAATCAGCAAGAAAAAAATCAAATAACCCTATTAAAAAGTGAGCAAAGGACTTGAATGGACACTTTTCTAAAGAAGACAGAAGAATGGCCAACAAACACATGAAAAAATGCTCAACATCTCTAATCATCAGGGAAATGCAAATCAAAACCATAATGAGATATCACTTAACCCCAGTGAGAATGGCCTTTATCAAAAAGTCCCCAAACAACAAATGCTGGTGTGGATGCGGAGAGAGAGGAACACTCCTACACTGCTGGTGGGACTGCAAAGTAGTTCAACCTCTGTGGAAAGCAATATGGAGATACCTTAAAGCGATACAAGTAGATCTACCATTTGATCTAGCAATCCCATTACTGGGCATCTACCCAAAAGATCCAATGACACTCCACAAAAATGATACCTGCACTTGAATGTTTATAGCAGCACAATTCATAATTGCAAGGCTGTGGAAACAGCCCAAGCGCCCATCAATCCAAGAGTGGATTGATAAAATGTGGTATATGTATACTATGGAGTACTATTCAGCTCTAAGAAATGGTGATAGCACTTCTTGTATTTTCCTGGTTAGAGCTGGAACCCATACTACTAAGTGAAGTATCCCAAGAATGGAAAAAGAAGCACCACATATACTCACCAGCAAACTGGTATTAACTGAGCAGCACCTAATTGGACACATAGGTACTACAGTAATAGGGTATTGGGCAGGTGGGAGGGGGGAGGGGGGGTGGGTATATACATACATAATGAGTGAGATGTGCACCATCTGGTGGATGGTCATGCCAGAAACTCAGACTTGTGAGGGGAGGGGGGAAAGGGCATTTCTTGAATCCTTAAAATTTGTACCCCCATAATATGCCGGAAAAAAAAAAAAGATGACAGTGTTCAAAAAAAACCACCCAAAAACGAAGAATTAAAATGTTTTATTTCTCTGTAAAAAAAAAAGATCTAACTATATGTAGTCCACAAGAGACACACTTTAGTTTTGCAGATGTAAATAGGCTGGAAGTGAAAGGAAGGAAAAGATATGCAAATGGTAATTAAAGGTGAGCTATGGCAGGGCAGCCCCTGGGAGTGGAGTGCTCCCGTGGTCGCGCCCGTGCGTGCGTATCCAGCGGGCTCAGGCAGACGCGTGCTGCTACGTGGTGCATCCTGCGAAGACGCTGGGAGGCGGCCCGTCGCCGGGGAGCCGTCTTGGGCACGTTTCCCCTCTGTTATCGGAGCAGCGCTGCGGGCGCTTGCTGAGAGGAGTGATGTGCTCTCCCTCCCAGGCCCTACGGTGCCACGGGCTGGCTGCGAGGGCCTGCCGCTGGCAGAGCTGTGGGATGGAGCCGGAATGCCCAGAACACAGGGCCTCTGTGGGGCAAGAGGCTGCAAGACCGAGCTGTCCAAAAAGCCTGTCCTGGGGAAGGTGCAAGGAGAAGGCCCTCGGAAATAGAGCCAGAGATACCTGCAGCTCTTTGTTCCAGGAAGGGGACGTGAGCAGAGAAATGTGTGATGCCCGGTGCAACCCACAAGGCTGCAGTAATGCACACCCCAAAACACAGCAACGGTGAGTGGTCACCCCTCCAGGTGTGTGGAGAAGGGAGGGTCCAGGCACCGGGAGGCACTCCTGTGTTTCCCAAGCAGCCCACAGCCTGTCCCTTGGCCCTGAGCGCTGGGAGGTCCCCTGTGCCCAGGGCCTGAGGACCTGCGCTGCCCAGGAAGGAGGTGGCCCTCCTCACGGCTTGCTCTTGTACTCGCGTGCTGTGAGGCTCATTTCTCCGGGCCTGGCACCTCACCTGCAGAATGTGAGGACAGGGTCACAGCGAGCCAAGATGGAGTGGATCCTGGGCCCCTGAAAACGCTGCACTCTGGGCGCGCGCCCAGGAGGTCAAGTCAGCCAGCAGCTCCTGGGGCTGGGGCTGGTTCCCCTCGGCCGGCGAGTCCCTCCCTGCTGCCCGGCCTGCCGCCTTTCTCGCTCCTTTGCTGCCGTTCTCCCTCTTTTCCTCTGTCTCTCTCTCTCTCTTCATGTTTCTTCACTTCAAGGAAAACAGACACCCTCCCACAGCAGGCTCAGAGTATTCTGAAGCTAAACAGGACATTCTTGCTGCCGGTGTGGTGAGATCACAAACCCCCACGCTGCGACTCAGGCTTTGCAGAGAACATGAGGTGTCCTTGTGGTCTGGCCCCACCCGTCCTCCTGTGCTGCCTGCAGGGGCCGCGGGCGGCGCATCTCCAGCCGAGCACGTCGCCGGCGCAGCCCGGCCCGCCGTAGTTTCCTCAGACTTTCCGCAGCCTCTTAGAGACCGTCACTTGGTCTTTCAAGTGCCTCCCTGTGTCCCCTGTCCCCTTGTCCCTCTCCAAAAGTGTCCTGGTGGATGGGGGCTTACGAATCTTCTGGACTGGGGAAGGGGCTGAGCCTCAGGCTGCCTGTCGTGAGGTGCGCCCTGCCGCCGGATGTCCCGCCGGATGTCCCGCCGGTGCGTGATGCTGACGCTGTGGCCGAGCCTCTGTGGCTTTCCGTTTTCGGCTGGGCTGGGATGCAGGACCCGCCTCCTCTCCGTCCTTGCTGGCGCTGGGCTCCCCGCCATGTCCTTGCTGCACCCTCCATGTGTCCCCGCTCGGCCTCTGCTGTGCGGTGACCGCAGCCGGCTCCGGTGGGTCTCCTGACACGTGCTGTGGTGGCCACACAGCGGGGAGTGCAGGGGCAGCTCAGCGGAGCCGGGCAGGCAGACCTGCACACAGCCCAGCTGCACACCTCCCCTTCCTAACTGTGCAGGGATGCCCCGTGCTGCATGTTATCACAATGTAACATGCATGT
Source organism: Microcebus murinus (assembly GCF_040939455.1). Taxonomy (NCBI): domain Eukaryota; kingdom Metazoa; phylum Chordata; class Mammalia; order Primates; family Cheirogaleidae; genus Microcebus; species Microcebus murinus. The sequence goes on from NC_134130.1 coordinate 18,184,117, forward strand.
TATAATCACACATATGTACATTGTGTGTGCAGCTGGATAGATGGATACAAAGATAGGTAGCCAGATATTAATATTCTAGAAGAGGAAACAGGGTTGCAAGACCGACAGTCTCTAGTCCCTCTTCCCATCTTCTGTTTTCACTTTTCTCTCTGCCATCCACTACCCGACAATCACCGAGGCCAGATAACCCCTTTGCTCGCCTGCCCCGGCCACGCCAAGGGGAAGCCAGAGGACTGGGAACATCACTCCTTTCCCAGCAACGCCTGGCTCTCCACCCCGCTGTTGACTTTACACAGCACACAATTTTGAAGGTCAGGAGATTTCTCTTTGCTTTCTTTCCAAAACAGTCCTTATGCATTTCCTCCCTACCAAGCGGTCCCTCTGTCCCCTAGGTGGACGATGCCTTGCGTCTCTCAGGGAGAAGGTCACATAGAAGGACAAAAGAAAAATGCACATGAATGTGGGTTTTTTTGTTGTTTTTTTTTTTGAGACAGACTCTCACTCTGTTGCCTGGGCTAGAGTGCCGTGGCGTCAGCCTCGCTCACAGCAACCTCAAACTCCTGGGCTCAAGTGACCCTCCTGCCTCACCCTCCCGAGTAGCTGGGACTACAGGCATGTGCCACCATGCCCGGCTAATTTTTTCTATATATATTAGTTGGCCAATTAATTTCTTTCTATTTTTAGTAGAGACAGGGTCTCGCTCTTGCTCAGGCTGGTTTCGAACTCCTGACCTTGAGCAATCCGCCTGTCCCGGCCTCCCAGAGTGATAGGATTACAGGCGTGAGCCACCACGCCTGGCCTCACATGAATATTTTTGAAATCGTGTCCCTATTTTCCAGGAAAAGTAGAGCTCACACACACACACCCTTGTCTGTCCTGTGGGGCTTCTGGGCCCTCCAGACTGGGACAGCAAGGCCTGAATAGGGTCGCCAAGGGGAACCTCACGTGTTTCGGAGGCACGAGGAGGGTGCTGCTGGCAATGTACGTTTCTTGATCTGGGAACTGTTAATAAAAGCACATCCAAGGCGGGAAGTCTTGGTCAAAGCAAACCGCCTCTTAGGGAACGACGCTGCCGTCTTCTGCCTGTGACCATGGTCTGCGAGCCTCTGGCTTTGCCTGCCTGGCCCTGCTTTCCCTGTCCCCTCCGGGCCAGAGCACCACAGTCCTGTTCACGTCTCCACCCCAGCTCGGATCCCTTTCTCCAGTTCTGCACTCCTGCTCCGATTGCTTCTCTTGGTGATTTTTGCTTCCTGGCTCATTCCCCAGGGCCAGCCCCCTTGATCTGGCCCAGCCTGGATTAACTGACGAGGACATCTGCATGCCGTCCCCCGTCTAGCCTGTCTCCTATTCTGACTGTTCAGTGCTGACAAGAGCCATCTTGGCTCATCTGCACTCAAAGCATTGCTTGGAATTCTGTCACCAACCAGGGCTCAGTAAGTATACTTGTCTAGAAACAAATGATAAACTTCTGAAAAATAACAAATAGATACAAGCGACAGAATCTACGTATGTAACAGACCATGAAAATGTTGGTCTGGACACTACAACATCGCACAGTCTGATGCCATCTCTGCACTTGACCGTGAGCCATATCTCGTCCCTCTTTGCTCCTCTAGTGTCAGCCGTGGGCACTGGCAGGCATTTGGCCCTTAAGAACCGTTCGTGGAGCCAAACACAAAGGAAACCATCTGACATTTTTAGGGGAGCCCAGGACTAATAATCCAAAGAGTGGGCATGAAGAGGGAACAACTGAGCCAAAACAAAGACAGAGGGGTGGACTCCGCCCTTGGATGTCTGTCCTTTCTGGAAATGAGCAACAAGGTACTGGGGGTGGGAGTTGTGCTCATTTTGACTCCAGAGCTCCCCATAGCTGGCCCTGCGTGCGACCGCAGGGAACTCACCAGGAAAGGTCTTCTTCAAAGGCCTTCAGTGTGCTGGCAAGTAGGAATCGCCGCCCGTCCCAGGGACGTTTCTATAGCAGTCGAGTTCCAGCCCACAGACGTGCCACACTTGGCGATCTGCGTGTGAATTGAGACTTGCTCCAAAGTGCACCCAGACTCGGGGTGGGGGGCGGTCACCCCCTCCCTGTAACTGCTGCTCCCCTCCACTTGCTGTCGCAGATGCCAACACAACTCTTGTTGCAGCCATTTGGCTGGGAGCGTGAGAAATGGCAGCAGCATTAATTAAAAATAACATGCTGCTCGAGAGAGAGCTTAGCTTACTTCTCTCGGTCTCCTCTGTGTTCCTTTCCTTTCAACTTACTGCTGATACTCTATAGGTGCCAGGGAAGGGAAAAAACTGTGCTGTTCAGTAGAAATATGAAAGAAAAGTGAGAGATATTTAGGAAGGGCCTCCAAATGTGATGAAGAGCTTCAATCTTAGAGGCAGGTTTTGAAGGCCCTAAACAGAATACTAAAGAATCAGGGGGAAATAAATTGGTTCCTATGGTTAGGGTGGTTATGGAAAGATTAGAAGAAAGTGGTAGGGACACTGAAAAAAAAAAGAGCAGTCCTACCACTCTCCCATAAATGAAGCCAGAGCTCCTTGCAGAAACGGCTGAGTCCGGGGCTGGAACAGGAAATGTACAAGAAGAATCTAGAAGGTCTTACTGTGCTAGAAGGTAAGAAAGTGCTCAAAAACAAACTAAAACATGGGATATGTCCCCAATGGATAAAAGTCACTATGGGATATGTCAAATGGACACACGAGCCAACTAACAGAACTCCCAAAGGACAAAGCTGGAACAAATTGAGCAAATAAAAAGTGTAAATATCCATAAGTCCACACTGGTATAAATAAATGATTAAATATATATCCTGTGCAGAAGAATCTGACAAACACTACCTGGCTGGGTGACCCAGGCTAACACTGTTATGCATGAATTATGTTCTAGTACATTCCTTGATAGAAACAACATTTCACTTCGGTAGTTCCTCTGCACAGCTTAGAGCCCCAGACTAACCATGAGAGAAAGAATCGGACAAACCCAAATGGAAGGGGCATTCTACAGAACACCTGAGCAGCACTCCTCAAACCCATCAAGGTCACGGAAAACCAGGAAAAGGCTGAGACATGCCATGGTCTAGAGGGACCCAAGGAGTCGAGATGATGGAACGCAGCCTGGCATCCCAAACAGGGTCCGGAACAGAAAAAGGACATTAGGGAAAAACTGAAGAAGTCAGAATACAGTATGGACTTTAGTGAATCAGGACATAACTGCATTGTTGCTGCCACCATAAATGCCAACTACAATATGAAACTAGGTCTGGATGGGACAGGAAGCCCTTACAGGTGCCCTCGTGGAGCCCAGGGCCGCACAAGCACCTGGATAGCTGCACCTACACTGTGAAAACACTGTTATGGTCACAGCCGTACTTCTAAAATTTAATGCCATTGTAAATGCCTATAATTTCAGTTAGTCTCCTGTAGAAGTGAAAATAATATTTTCAGGTACCAAATTAATTTGTTCTAGCCTTGTTGACAGAGTAAGATGACTAAGCCAAAGGAAAACAAGAAGCCACTTTGGGGAGGGACCCATGAAGTTGACATTAGTATTATTCAAAATTAAACGGTCTTCATAAACCCCTGCCTCCCATGTGCATCCTGCAAAATGTGGCTTTTCTTTTCTTGACATTCACATGATCGAATGTTTTCCTCTTAATGTTGAATTCATAAAGTTATTTTCATTTAATTATACCAGTTTTAAAGGGGACTTTCTAATAAATTTAGTTCTTACCATTAAAAAAAAGTGAGCTAGAGTGGCTACACTAATATCAGACAAAATAGATATTAAGACGGTATTATTAACACAAACAAGTAATCTTAGAGTGATAAAAAGGTCAATGCATTTAGATGATGTATAATTATAAACATATATACTTAGCAACAGACCACCAAAGTACATGGAGCAAATAAATGGCAGAATTAAAGGGAGAAATAGACAATTCTGTATTCCACTCATTAATGGATAGGACTAGAATATCAAAAAGGAAACAGAGGTTGTGAAAAATACTATAAACCAACTAAATCTAACAAACATCTGCAAAAAATTCCACCCAACAGCAGAATAAATACACACATTCTTCTCAAGGGTACCTGGAACATTCTCGAGAACACATTATTTGTCAAGTGATAAGTCTAAATATTGTCAAAATCATGCAAAGTAGGCTGATGACAGTGAAAATTACAAATGAGTAACAGAAGCAAAGTTGAGTAATAAATGTGTAAAAATAAAAACAACACATTCCTATATCAAAGAACAAAGAAATAATCATGAAGAAAATTAGAGAGTACTTTGTAGTAAATGAAAACTCTACATTCCCAAATTTTATAAGGTGATGCTAACACAGAAACGGAGGGACATTCATAGCTGCAAATGCCTCCTAGTAAAGGAGAAGAAAGTTCTCAAATCAATAAACTAACTTTCTACCTTAAACTAAAAAAGAAGAGCGAACTAAACCTAAAACAAGCAAAATGAAGGAAATACTAAAGATTAAAGTAGAAATTAATGAAATACAGAAGAGAAAAGCAATAAAAAAAATTAAAGAAATCAAAGGATAGTTCTTTGAAAAGCTCAACAAAATTAAAAAAAAACTTTAGGTAGATAAAAAATGAGAAGACTCAAATTACTAAAATCAGGAATGAAAAAGTAGAAATTACTACTGATCTTATATATATATGTATATATACAAAAGCATTTAAAAGAAATACTGTAAAAATTATACTTCAGAAAATTAGATAATCTAGGATAAATTTCAAGGACAAACTCCTGGAAAGACATAAACTGCTAAAACTGACTCAAGAGGAAACAGGAAATCTGAACATACCTACAACAAGTAAAAACATTGAATTAGTGATCAAAAAGCCTGCACAGGACTTCTAGTTTCTGGTCTGGTCTGGAGGAAGCTTGGAAATTGCCACTTCATCCTAACAGGAAAATGCTGAACAAACTAAAAAAATCAACAACATTAGTTACTTAGATTTGTCAGAGAAGTGAGATCACAGGGCAAATCACTGCCCTAATAAAATCTGAGATGCAGCAGATACGAAGAGTCACAACTCACTAGAGCAGAACCCCATGGACAGAAACCTCTGGGAACAAGTGCTGTGATAGTAAAACCCAAGCTGTAATCAATGAACTGCTAGAAGCTCAGTGCAGATAACTCACAGTTAAAATTTCCAGAGTCATCCAGTCATAGAGAGGTCCTCACACTTCACTGCTGTTACTTTTTACCTCCAAGGAGCCTGATAAGGTTATCATGATGAATGTTGGAGAAAAATCCCTTCATGCTGCCACAGAAGGAGGGGAAAGAAAACATTTTGAAAAACACCACAACTTCAGCAGAATCTATTAACCTAGATGAGCTAGATAAGACACTGCTGACCTGGGGGAAGAGAAATACCCACTGCAGTATCAGAGATGAAAGAGGGGGCATCACTACAGACCCCATAGACATTAAAGGAATATTATGAACAAATCTATGTACCCAGATTTGAATATTTAGATGAAATGAAACAATTCCTTGAAAGCTATAACCTGTCAATACTCAGACAAGAAGAAACAGACAATCTAAATATCTATTAAAGAAATTGAATCAGTAACTTTCCAAAACAGAAAGCACAAGCCCCACATGGGTTCATTGGTGAATTATATCAAATATTTAAAGAAGAAGATATACCAGTTCTCTGTGATCTCTTTCAGAAGATAGAATCAGAGGAAATATATTTCATAACTCATTCTGAGGCCAGAATTACCTTAATGCCAAACCCAGAAAAAGTATTCACAAGACAACAAGAGATTAATATCAACCATGAACATGGGTGTAAAAATCATTACCAAATGGCTAATTGAATCCCACAATTTATACAAACAATACTATACTACAATCAAGTGGGATTTACCCCAGGTATGCCAGCTTGGTTCAAAATTTAAAAATCAATTAATGTGATTTATTGCATTAACAAGCTAAAGAAGATAAGCCACATGGTAATAAATGCAGAAAAAGCACTTAACAAAATCCAACACCCATTTATGATTAAAACACTCCCCCCAAAAACTCTTAGTAAAGTAGGAATAGAGGGGAACTTCTTCAACTTGATAAGTATCATCTATAAAAACCCTACAGCTAACATATTTAATGGTGATAAACTCTTGTTCCCGCTAAGATCAGGAACAAGGCAAGAATATGCCTCTCATCACTGGTTTTCAACACTGTACTGGATATTTTAGCTAATACAATTAAGACAAGAAAAGGAAATGAAATGTGTACAGATTGGGAAGGAAGAAATCAAACTATCTTTGTTCACAAATGGCATGATCACCTAGAAAATCAAAACAGTTGACAAAAAACCTGGATCCAGTACATAATTATAGCATGGTTGCAGGGTACAATGTTAACATACAAAAAATGATCACTTTTTTTGCATACCAGCAATGAATAAGTAGAATTTGACATTAAAAATACATTATCGTTTATATAGGCACCCCCCCCAAAATAACATACTTATGGATAAATCTAATATAATATGCACAAGGTTTATATGAGGAAAACTACAAAACTCTAATGAAAGAAGTCCACTAAATAAATGCAGAGATATTCCATGTTCATGGATAGAAGACTCAATATTGTCAAAACGTCAGTTATTTCCAACTTGATCTAGAAATTCAATGTAATCTCCCCATCAAAATTCTAGCAAGTTGTTTGGTGATATTGACAAACTGATTTTAAAGTTCATAAAAAGAGGTAAAAGACCCAGAATAGCCAACTTAATATTGAACAAAAAGAACAATGTCAGAGGACTGATACTACATAATTGAAAGATGTATTATAAAACTCAAGTAATCAGGACAGTGTGGTACTGGTGAAAGGACAAATAAAACAATGGATAGAATAGAAAGGCTAGAAATAGACCTCATAAATACTGTCAGCTGATCTTTGACAAAGTAGCAAAGGCACTACAATGAAGCAAAGTTATCTTTTTAGCAAATGGTCCCATTCATTGGTAGTGGGAATGTAAAATTGTATAGTCACTTTTGAAGATAGTTGGCAGTTTCTTACAAATCTAAACATACTCTCACCACCAATCCAGCAATTGTGCTCCATGGTATTTGACAGAAGGAGCTGAAAACTTGGTCCACACAAAAACCTGCACAGATATTTATAATTCATAATAGACCAAACCTGGAAGCTACCAAAATGTTTTTCAGTAGGTTCATGGATAAATAAACTGTGGTATATGCAGACAATGTATAATATTCAATGCTAAAAAAGAAATGAGCTGTCAAGACATAAAGGAATCTTAAATGAATATTACTAAGTGAAAAAAACCAGTCTCGTTTCTTTCTGAAAAGGCTACATACTGTCTGCTCCCAACTGTATGACATTCTGGAATAGGTAAAACTATAGACACAGTAAAAAGATCATTGGCTTCCAAGGATTATCAGTGAGGGAGAGATGAACAGGTGGAATACAGAGGATTTTTAGGGCAATGAAGCTATTCTGTATGTTACTGTAAGGGTGAATATATGTCATTAAACATGTATCTAAATCCATATAAAATATGACACCAAGAATAATCCTAATGTAGACCATGAAATCTGAGTGATAATAATGGGTCAATGTAGGTTCATTGACTGTAACCAATGCGCCACTCTGGTGGGGATGTTGGCAATGAGGGAGGTTATGTGTGCACAGGGCTGGCAGGTATGTGGGAAAGCTCTATAACTTCCACTCAGTTTTACTATGATTCTAAAACTGCTTTAAAAAATAATCTTTTTTTTTACATTCCCATAAAGGAAAGCCCTAGACTAGATGACTTTGCTAGCGAATTCAATCAAACATTTAAAGAATTAATACCGATCCTTTACAAACTCTTCCAAGGGAACATTTCTGCATGCATTCTATGAAGCCAGAATTATTATGACACTAAAATCAAGTACATCAAAAAAAAAAAAAAACCACAAAAAAACTATAGACCAATAGACCTTATCAATATAGGTGCAAAAATCCTCAATAAAATACTAGCAAACTGAATCCAGCAACATATAAAAAGTACACACTATGGTCAGGTGGGATTTATCCCAGAAATGCAATGTTAGTCCAATGTGAAAAATGAATCAATATAATATACCATATTAACAGAATAAATGAGAAGAACCACAGGATCATTTCAGCAGATGCAGATACAGTATTTGGGAAAAGTCCAACATTATTTCATAATAAAAAAATACGCAAGCAACTAATAGAAGGAAATTTCTGAACTTGATCAGAGAGTCTTAAAAATATAGTTATTAGCATCATACTTAATGGAGGAAAAACTGAAAATGAGGAATAAGACAAGGATGTCTGCTCTTGATAATTTGATTCGACACTTTCTAGAGGTTCTAACTGGGGTAATTAGGCAAGAAAAAGAAAAAAAAAGACACTCATATTGGAAAGGAAGAAATAAAACTATTTCTATCATATATGTAGTGAATCCTAAGGAAGCTACCCCAAGAAATTAGCATTAATAAACTAGTTCAAGTTGTCTGGATATAAGACCAATATATAAAAATCAAACATGACTGTACACTATCAATGAATAAAATAATCCATTTGTGTTAGCATCAAAAAGAATAAAATACTTGACAAAATTTTAATAAAAATATAGGGCTTTTACACTGAAACCTCCAAAACACTATTAAAGGAAATTAAAAACCTAAATAATTGGAAAGCCAACCTGTGTTCATAAATTGGAACACCTAGTAAAGATATCAGTACTTCCCAAATTGATCTACAGATTCAACAGAACTCATTAAAATCCCAGTGAAGAAACTGACAAACTGATCTTAAATTCACATGGAAATGCAAGGAACCCAGAGCAGCCCAAACAATCTTGCAAAAGAAGAATGAAATTAGAAGACTTACCTGTTCTAATTTCAAAATTTACTAAAAAGCTACAGGAAGCAACACAGTATGGTACTGGCAGAAGGACAGACATATGTAGAACAATAAAATGAAACTGAATCAGAAATAAACCCATACCTCTTGGTCAATTAATTTTCAACAAGGGTGACCAGATAATTTAATAGAGAAAAAAACAGTCTCTTCAAAAATGGTGCTGAGACAACCAGACTGCTGTTTGGAAAAGAATGAAGCTGGACTCTTATCTTATGCCATCTAATGAACTCAACATTGATCAAAGCTGTAAATGTAAGAGGTAAAACTATGATACTCTGAGAAGAAAGCATAGGTACAAACCTTTGACATCTGGAATTAGGCAATGGTTTCTTAGATATGACACCAAAAAGCACAAGCAACCAATTAACAAATAGAAATTGAGTGTCACCAAAATCAAAATGTACAACTTTTGTGCTTTAGACATTATCAAAATGAAAAGAATCTACAGAATAAGAGAAAATGTCTACAAACCATACAGTTGATAAAGTTCTAGTATCAAGAACACATTAAAACCTCAAATAGCTCTAAAAAGAAACAATACAATTTAAAAGTGGGAAAATATATTTAAGTAGACTTTTCTCCAAAGAAGATATATGAATAGCCAATATACACACGGAAAGATGCTAGCATCATTAATCATTAGGAAAATGCAAATCAAAACCATGAGATAAATTTCACACTCATCGGGATGGTTATAATAAAAAAAGACAGACAGTAACTAGTTTTCCTGAGAATGTGGAGACACTGGAACCTTCTTGTATAGTTGGCAGAAATGTAAAGTGGCAGAGCTGATTTGGAAAACAATTTGACAAATCTTCAAAAAGTTACATATACAGTTACCATATTACCAACAATATGACTTCTAGGTGTATACCCAAGAGAACTAAAAACATGTGTCTACACAAAACTATGTACATAGATATTCATAGCAGCATTTATATTAATAATAGCTAAAAAGTGGAAACAACCCAAATGTCAATTAACTGACAAATGGATAAAGAAAATGTGGTATATATATACAATGAAATATTATTCAGCCTTAAAAAGGGGGGGAAAGTACTGATTTGTGTTACAACATGGATGAGCTTTGAAAACATTAAGGTCATTAAGGTACATGAAAGAAGCCACACAGAAAGACCAAATATTTTATGACTTCATTAATATGAAATGCCCAGAATAGGTAAATCTACAGCGACCAAAAGTCAATTAGCGGTTGCCATTCAGAGGAGGGGAGACTGGGAATGGCTGCTTAATACTGGGTTTTCCTTTGGTATTGATCAAAATGCTCTGGAACCAGGTAGAGGTGATGGTTGCACAACTTTGTGAATATACTAAAACCGTTGAACTGGGTACTCTAAAAGGGTGAATTTTATAGTATGTGAATTATATCTCAATTAGTAGAAACATGGTAGAGTAATGTCAAGTTTATTTTCCATGTAACGTGGCTATTTCTAAAATACATTTTTATTTATATAGTGGTCTTTCAAATATTGTTAAAATTAGCACATCATGGTCATTTTAATATGACTTGGAATTTGACTCATGGTTAAATAATAGATCAATAAAGCAAATATAATAAAAATGATTGTCCATATAATACCTTTTAAAAAATTCTTAACCTATGATTTACCATTTCGACTTCTAATTGTAAAATATCTTTAAAGTAAAAATTAAGTCAATTATTCAAATGTAGGCAGTATAGAAAAACTAGCAAAAAAATTAAATTTATACAACATTAAAAAAGAAAAAAAAACTATCAATTTGCACACTAACAAAATAATAGAAACAGGCAATGACCATCACTTGATGCAAAGCTATCAGGACGAAGTCCAGTGGGGAACTTTATGACGGATCAAGCTGATGAGTCCTGAACACACTTAACATTCTTCACATCACTAAAATTGGAACCAAGCTCACATTATGTGTCTCCTAATGGATATAAAGAACTAGGGAATCTACCTAAAGGAACAAAGGACATTCTATAAAAAAGACATCTGCGCTAGAATGTTTATAGCAGCACAATTCACAATTGCAAAGATGTGGAAACAACCCAAGTACCCATCAATATGCGAGTGGATTAATAAAATGTGCTATATGTATACCACAGTGTTCTACGCAACCACAAAAAACAACGGTGATCTAGCACCTCTTGTGTTATCCTGGATAGAGCTGGAGCCCATTCTGCTAAGTGAAGTATCGCAAGAATGGAAAAACAAGCACCACATGTACTCACCAGCAAACTGGTATTAACTGACTTAACATTTAAGTGCACATATAGGAATAACATTCATCAGGTGTCAGGCAGGTAGGAGGGGGAGGAGGCGATTGGTATATTGACACCTAATGGGTGCGGTGTGCACCATCTGGGGGATGGACTTGAAGCTTGAAGCTCTGACTCGGGGGTGGGGCAAAGGCAATGTATGTAACCTAAACATTTTTACCCCCGTAATGTGCTGAAAAAAGAAAAATAAGCGGGAGACTTCATTCAGCACCACTTTGAAGCATTTTTACCAATGCATACATATGTGCATATATACACATATTATGTAAATATCACTCTATCCATCTACAGAAGATACTGGGGGTGGAGGAATAACAACCAAAACAAAGATGAAATCAGCCAAATCTAGAATGTGGGAGCTTTTACAGAGAGAAATCACACTCTCTTTAACAAATAAATTAATTAAAAAAAGAGAGGAGGGGAAACTATTATAAATAAAGAGATCTGTAAATCATATAATTTATCTTCTAAACTGGAACAATTCCACTCAAAGTATCAATCGAGAGCAAGGACTTACTTTTCTCAACATCTTTTTATCTTGGTGTATTTTTCTGAAATAGGATCTGATCAGGGAATTTGAACAGACATGGTGTGAATATTAAATGATATTAAAGAATCACTGCCAATTTTGAGATGAATGATAATGACATTATGAGTAGGTTCTGTAAAAAAGTGTTTATCTGATAGACATACTAAAGTGTTTATGGGTGAGATGATATACTATCTGTGTTTTGCTTTGAAATACTAGTGAGATGCTCTGTTTTCTCTTCAGAATAAATCTTTCACCTTTTAAAATGCTAATGGGGTGTGGGATAGAAGTGTGAGAGAAGCACATAAGACAGTCTTGATACAATGTTGATAAACATTGAAGCCATGTGATAGGCTCATGGGATTCTTTCCTTCCTTTTAGGGATGTTTGAAAATTTTGTAACATAAAGTTTCTTAAAATGTTTAAAATCACCCACCATGGCAGAAGGCACTTCTGGCTTCCAGTTCCTCATAATGATAGACTGACGCCCACAACTCTTACATGCCAAAAAATACCGGTTAGGCTTAGTCATAAGACGGAAATCTCAAAGGGAAATGGCTAAAGAAGAAACAGCTGGTTTGGCTCAAAGGCAACGTAAAAATCAGTTTGTGACTTTCTCACTGAAAGATACTCTCAGAGATCTTTTCTGGACTCACAGCGGGTGGTGACGGTACACGTGGGCACAGAGATTTATTTGTAAGAACTCACTGAGGTTCATACAGCTTTTGAACAGGAAACAGAGTCAGCAGTCCCCATCTGAGATTATACTCCATTCTTGGCAAAAAAATCTTAATTTTAACTTCTCCCGGCCATGAAATAAAATTTATTTACGGGCTGGAAGGAACTTCAAAAGCTATTTCTAGTGAAATAGTGAAGTCTCTATTGCCATTGGATAAGTGTCTATTTTAACCACGTGTTTATTAATAAGTATAAAATTTTTAATTTGGAGAACTGATCTTAGTATGCATAGGAGCGCAGGCTTAAAATTATCTAAGTAATTAAAAGTGTGTAGCTAGACCTTTAAATGTCTTACTCTTTGAAGCATGTCTTTTAATAGTTTTGTACTTGCCTCCTGTTTAGACCAGTTAAACAAATTACAACTTTTCTAAGACCCTGGTCCAATTGTTGTTCATGGTTTTCAGATGCAATATAATAGCATTTAGGAAATTTAACATAAATTTTTTATATGTGTCAGATTCCATTTCAGACAATGGCATTTATAGGAAACTAAGGAAAAGCCTTCAGGGAAAAAAATATCAGGTGTATAATATTAATGAAAATTAAAGAAATTTAAATAAAAGAACAACTGTCATTTTCATAAGAAGTTCTTTAGTTGGATTTAGAACTTTAGTGATTTAGAACTTCAAACTATCAAGTATAAGATGATTTCTGCTTTAAAAACAATGCATTAGGACTGAATGCTGAGCAAGAAATGCTATTTCTAATATGGGCCCAAGCTACCTTAACTTTTATTTTCTTTCTGATTAAAGGTGCCTATGTATATATATTTCTAAGAAAGAATATGAGAGCTAGGGTAGATTAAAAGGTATTTTACATCTAAGGCAGCCCATAAGTCATGTGTTACGAATGAACTTCTACCTTCCATAGAAAGAAATTAGCTGGACAACTAAAAAAATATATATAAAATATTAGCCGGGCATGGTGGCGCATGCCTGTAGTCCCAGCTTCTCGGGAGGCTGAGGCAAGAGGATCGCTTGAGCCCAGGAGTTTGAGGTTGTTGTGAGTGAGGCTGATGCCACCGCACTCTAGCTCAGGCACCAGAGCGAGACTCTGTCTCCAAAAAAAAATACAAAAAAAATTTCTACCTTCTGAATAATTGTTTTCAAAAGTATACTGATGGCAGTCAGATACACAGCATGAAGTTTGGACCATATCATAGAAAGTCAAGTCACACTTCCATACAGGAAGAATACTTTTCCTAAACAGATTATTTATAGTTGATTTGCTCCCATATCCCAGAGAGAAAAACTGTGTTAACATAAAAGTCAGAAAAACTGTAGCAGGTAGAGCTAGAGCCAGCACAAGAATACATTTGGTTAGCAAAGGGTTGCTGCTGTGAGCAGCATGGCTATCTCCATAAGCGCAGCAAACTATTTTGCAGTTGGTGGATACAGAGGAAAACAGACTAAAGAAAGAAGCGTAAAATTAAAGTAATTTTAGAACCAATTATGATCAAAAGAACGACTGTACGATTTCAGGGTAGCTCTGTGAATTTCCCTATATTTTAATGTTATACAGGAAGAGTATAGCAGAGGAGTATTAAAAACGAAGCTTCCTCCAGGTGAAAGTTCAGATTTCTTACAAAGTGGATGAAGTTTAAAAAACAAAAAATATTAGCAATCCAGATGCACTAACTATATCTAACTGCATGCCCTTGCTGTCCTAGTCCAAGCTTTTTATTCCTGGAAAATGATGTATAACCGTAGTAAGTAATTTCTTGATCATGTAGCCCAGCAAAAGTGGAAGCAATTTTGATCACCATTGTGGAAATAATGGCATAGAAGTAAAACTCAGTTCTATTTCTACAGGACTTTTATAGGCCCTTTATTTTTATGTTTGCTATATATATATTAAGGTTCTTCACAAAAGAATCCCAAAGTTTCTCACCAAACTTACTTTCTGCCTCAGACACTGCAACCCAGAAGTGGCACCAATAACACGGTGGCAGCGCGCGGCTGTCACTTGCAGCAGAAGCTCACAAACCATCTCAAGTCTATGGTGCAATCGAAGCCCTGTGTGTACAGACACTCAGACTTCTAGTAAACTCCCAATTAATGGCTGAATTCTGAGCACACAAAATATTAACTAATGAAACAACCCAAACGATTCATGTCAGCAGACACAACCTCTTACCACGTCACCGTGCAACAGGCACTTGAGCCCCATTTTACGACAGCAAACCGCGGCTGGGCTCCTGCGCTCCGGCCAGAGCAGCCTCCCTCCCCCGGGGCGCCAGGGCAGGGCCGGCCCTCACTTACTCTTCGTTCAGGGCGCACCGGCGGGTGGTGAGCGCGCCGCACCTCCGCAGCGTCTCGGTGAGCTCCGCGTACAGGGTGTCGGCCAGAGCGCGCGGGATGCCTTCCCACACCAGGATGAGCACCACGATGACGGCGGCCGCGCAGGTGTGGCCGGCTCGCTCCCGCACCAGGCACAGCAGCTTCTCGTCGCCGCAGCTCCTGCGCACCACCTGTGCGGACAGCCGTGGGCCCGCCCGCCGGCCAAACAGAACAAGGTCACTCGCGCGGGGGAGCCCCCGACGCCCGCGCGCCCTCCGGCCCGGCCCGCGGGAGGCAGCGCTGCCGTCTGCGCCCCAGAGCGGCTCCGGCCCGGCCCGGGGGAGGCAGCGCCGCCCGTCTGCGCCCCAGAGCGGCTCCGGCCCGGCTCGCGGGAGGCAGCGCTGCCGTCTGCGCCCCAGAGCGGCTCGCCCGGCCCGCGGGGGGCAGCGCCGCCGTCTGCGCCCCAGAGCGGCTCCGGCCCGGCCCGCGGGAGGCAGCGCCGCCGTCTGCGCCCCAGAGCGGCTCCGGCCCGGCTCGCGGGAGGCAGCGCCGCCGTCTGCGCCCCAGAGCGGCTCCGGCCCGGCTCGCGGGAGGCAGCGCCGCCGTCTGCGCCCCAGAGCGGCTCCGGCCCGGCTCGCGGGAGGCAGCGCCGCCGTCTGCGCCCCAGAGCGGCTCGCCCGGCCCGCGGGAGGCAGCAACACCGTCTGCGCCCCAGAGCGGCTCCGGCCCGGACCGGGGGAGGCAGCGCTGCCGTCTGCGCCCCAGAGCGGCTCCGGCCCGGCCCGGGGGAGGCAGCGCCGCCGTCTGCGCCCCAGAGCGGCTCCGGCCCGGACCGGGGGAGGCAGCGCCGCCGTCTGCGCCCCAGAGCGGCTCCGGCCCGGCTCGCGGGGGGCAGCGCCGCCGTCTGCGCCCCAAAGCAGGCGGAGCCGGGCCCTGCGTCCGGCGGGCTGGGCCGGACAACCGGCGGGCACGCGCTGCCTGCGCGGAGGCTGCGGCCAGACGGAAGGCGCACAGGTAAAGGTTTTCACGAATGACCACATAAAGATCGACTGACAGTTAAGAACCGCTTCCTCACATTCCAAGGAGAATTATACTTTTAGCACACACTGGGAATGGGAGCCCTCCTCACCACTAAATTCTTTCAGTTAATTGCAGTGTGTTCATGATTTTAAAGCTCATCTGCCTTCTTAAGAAATAACACATGATAAAAAAATGTAGGCGATATTTTTCTCAACTGGCATGACTCCTGGATCTGGATAACTCAATTCTCAGGGTTAGACATATACATAAAAAGGCTCAAGATCGAAGGCCAAAGCCTTGTCAAATCACACTTACCCATTTAGCAATGGGACATCCCTGAGAACTCTTGCCTTCTTTACCAGTATAGACGACTCTCTCAATCCTAATTGCTTTACCCTTCTGTCCAAACCTTAAAAAAACCCACAGAAACACACACACACACACAATTATTAGCAAATGAATTCAAGAGGAAATTAAAATATTTGAACATTTGAGCATAATTTTATTCTATGATCACTTCCTGAGAAATGAATGGTTTATTTTTTTAAAAACAGGTCTACACCAAGCAAACTGGATAATAGTTTTTAAGCCTTGTTTTTCTTCAGTATCAAAATGTAATTATAATGAACTATTTTTAAATAATGCGTTGGGTGAAAATAATGGGAAAGTTTATTTTTATAGGTAATTCACAAAGCACAAAATTTAAGTTAGTTTGCTAAATTCAGTTTTCTAAAACAGTGTTTGCTTTTAGTCCTTTACTAAATTTAGATATTTTAAAACTTAGGGAGTCATAATAGATTTTAGTTAGGGTTATTCTTCAAAGAATCTCTCACATTTATAAAAAGGGAGCTGGCAAATACTTAGTATCCAGCCATGGTGAAAACATAGTTCTAGAAATAGACTATATTTTCCCTTATGCCCAAAGCACTACTTAAAAAAAAAAAGGCACTTAGGAAAATTCACTGTTTCTGCCAGGCCACTAGAGGATTATTTAGTGAATTTCTATATGCTCATTTAGAAAGAAATAATTTAGAAATGGAGCAAGAATGATACTGGATGTGTCCTTGCTGCCCAAACGTGTCCTGATGTATTTTAATAACGGCACTGCCTACCTCTTAATGAAAAGGCACCCTAGTAGAATAACAGCGCAGGGCTGCAGATATCTATATGAAAGGCCCTCTCTGCATTGATTATCTCGCTCCTAAGAGTCTTCTACATGCGGGAGTGACTGTGTAGATACAGGCAAGGACTTGCATACCTGTGATTGATAGTAAAAAAAATAAATAAATAAAAAAAGGCAGCTGTAAACAGAATCTGTCTTTCTAGCCAATGTCATCACACTTGCTCTCGTTCATAGCAAGAGAAACTTTCCTTCGGAGGTAACTACTCACTTGCAGCACGAGGCGAGTTTAATGCAGCGGTTCCTTTCATAAACCACGCTTTACCGCACTTTCCTCTTTGACGCTTTACCATCAAGTGGCAAAGCCAGCGAGGGACCCTCTCTGCAGCCCACGCCAGCGCCCCATGCCGGGAGACGCTGGCTGACTCTCGCTCCTGCCTTGGTTTCCTGGCAGCCATCTCAGAGTGGGGAGCCAGTGCCAGCTAGCAGACGATTAGCCCTGTCAAATATTGTGACTCTCTGGTGAATAGCACAGTGTGTCGTGTTGGCAACCCTAGAATAGCTAAGCCTGCTAATAATTACTCGATTTACAATTGTTTACTGCTTTGTGTGTGAAGGCTGGGAAAATTCTGACATATACAAAAGGATAAACGTTAATCTGCCCTGTGCCTTTGCGTTAATTACCTTTCTTCCATGATTTCTCTAATAGCTGCCACATTAGGACCTGCTCCTAGATGGGTATAAAAAGGACCTTCATCTTTTTCAATAATTTGCTCTGTTGAGATAATAGAAGATTATTATTTTAGACCTCAATTATACTAAATAGAAAGGCTACATCCACAAAGCTTATCCCCCAACTGCACATTAAGGGCCCTACAAGTGACTTTAAAAATTTTTTTCTTTAAAATGAGTAAACTGATGGACTGATCTATTAGAAAATGTGCGATATAATTAAGTATATGTACATGCTAGCTGTTGATAAAAATAATTACATTTCAGATATGGGATAAAAATTATTAGAAACCAAATAAGTGCAACAAAACAAAGAAAACAGTGAAGGAATTAGAATGTATTATATGTCATACCAACTATAACCCAATTTTTTTTAACTGAAAAAAATTTTTAAAGAAGCCTGCCTGCCACTTGGATGTTAAAAGATTAAAATAAAATTTCCTGTTTACCCCACCCCAGAATATTGCACGATTTGTTGAGGACCCCTTTTTCTATTTTTGTTTCCCACAACATTTAATCACTTTGTTTGGAAAATAAGAATATTCAATCCAGACCTGTATTTGTATGCACTGTGGAACAACTTAAAGTGAGAAAAAACGCTGGAGAGTCAGGTCAAAAGAAGGGGCTATCACAAAGGGCTGAAGATGGAAAAGTGGAAAGTTAGGAGTAGGATAAGAGAAGTATGGAAGTTGATCATAACTTACCAAAAGTTATCTAAGACGTGTGTGGCACTTTAGCCCAGAGAGACAACATAACAACCACACACAGAGGAGTCCACCCTCCATCCTCCTACAAAGTGTGGGGCGTCTCATTGCAAGGGGGACAACATGGGGTGAGTGGTCATTAGTCACACTAACTTAACATTTGTTTTTTCAGATGTCTTCCACTGTATCCATGCTGAGTAGCTGTAAGATCTTTCTACCTATTAATAAATATATATCTACATCCATCAGCAAAAATGCTTCCCTATTCCTACAGACCAATCAAGTATCCTAAAGTTTAACAAAAAGCTGTTTGTTTAAAAAAAGATATAGAATACAGGCATACCTCATTTTATCACACTGAACAGTTACGACATTTTTTACTAATTGAAGGTTTGTGGCAGCCCTGTGTCGACAAGACTATCAGCACCACTCTCCCAAAGCGTGTGCTCACTTCGAGTCTCTGTGTCACATGTTGGTAATTCTCACTATATTTCAAACTTTTTCGTTATTATTGTACCTGTCATGGTGATCTATGATCAGTGATCTGTAGCAGCATTACTATTGTAATTATCTCAAGGAGACACAAACAGTGCCCATATAAGACAGAAAACTTAATTGATAAATATTGTGTGTGTCCTGCCTGCTCCACAACCATTGATTCCCCCACTTCCTCCTCTCCTTGAGGCTCCCTTGATCCCTAAGACACAATAATATCGAAATTAGGCCAATTAATAACCCTACAATGGCCTCCTAAGTGTTCCAGCGAAAGCCACACGTCTCTCACTTGGAAATGACTTAGCTCAGCAGGAGACATGTCTAAAGCCAAGATAAGCCGAACGCTAGACCTCTTATGCCAGGCAAGTAGCCAGACTGTAGAAGCAAAGGAAAAGTTCTTGAAGGAAATTAAAGGTGCTACTCCAGTGAACACACGCATGGTAAGAAACTGAAACAGCCTATTGCTGACACAGAGAAAGTTTAGCGGTCTGAATAGAAGATCACACCAGCCACTGGTTTTCTTAAACCAAAGCCTAATCCAGAGCAAGGCCCTGACTCTTCTATTCTGTGAAGGCTGAGAGAGGTGAGGAAGCTGCAGAAGAAAAGTTGGGAGCTAGCAAAGGCTGGTGGGTGAGGTTTAAGTAAAGAAGCCATCTCCATAACATAAAAATGCAAGGTGAAGTGGGAAGTGCTAATGTAGAAGCAACACAAGTTACCCAGAAGACCTAGCTAATATCACTGATAAAGGTGGCTACACCAAACAACAAACTATCAATGTGGCTGACACAGCCTTACACTGGAAGATGATGCCAGCTAGGACTTTAATGTCTATAGAAGAGAAGTCAACACTTGGCTTCAAGCTTCAAAGGAAGGCTGACTCTTTTTTTTTTTTGAGACAGAGTCTCACTTTGTTGCCCAGGCTAGAGTGAGTGCCATGGCGTCAGCCTAGCTCACAGCAACCTCAAACTCCTGACTCAAGCAATCCTCCTGCCTCAGCCTCACGAGTAGCTGGGACTACAGGCATGCGCCACCATGCCCGGCTAATTTTTTGTATATATATTAGTTGGCCAATTAATTTCTTTCTATTTATAGTAGAGACGGGGTCTCGCTCTTGCTCAGGCTGGTTTTGAACTCCTGACCTCGAGCAATCCGCCCGCCTCGGCCTCCCAGAGTGCTAGGATTACAGGCGTGAGCCACCGCGCCCGGCCGGAAGGCTGACTCTTTTGTTAAGGAGTAATACAGCTGATCACTTTAAGTTGAATACTCATTTGCCATTCTACAAATCCCAGGGCCTTTAAGAATTATGCCAAATCTATTCTACCTGTGCTGTACAAATAGAACAAAAAAGCTTGATACCTGTTCATACCATGGTTTATTGAATGTTTTAAGCCCACTGTTAAGAACTACTGCTGAGAAAATATTTCTTTCAATATATTACTACTCAAATGACAATGCACCTAGTCACCCAAGAGCTCTGATGGAGATATGTAAGGAGATTAATGTTTTCATGCCTGCTAATATGACATCCATTCTAAAACCCAGGGATCAGGAAGTAATTTTGATTTTCAAGTCTTATTATGTAAGAAATTTATTTTTTAAGAGTATGGATGCAATAGATATGGACTCCTCTGATGGACCTAGGCAAAGTAAATTGTAAACCTTCTGGAAAGGATTCACTATTTTAGATGCTATTAAGAACATTTATGACTCATGGGAGGAGGTCATACATATGTTGATATCAATTGACAGGAATTGATTCTAATCCTTATGAATAACTGTGAGAAGTTAGACACTTTACTAGCAGAAGTCACTACAGATGTGCGGGGAATAGCAAGAGAACCAGATTTAGAAGCAGGACCTGAAGATGCGACTGAATTGTCGCCGTCTCACAGTAAAAACGGATGAGGAGTTGCTTCTTACAGATGACCAAAGAAAGTGGTTTCTTGAGATGGAATCTACTCCTGGTGAGCGTGTTGTGAACACTGTTGAAATGACAGCAAAGAATTCAGAATGTTGCAAAAACTTAAGAAAGCAGCAACAGGATTTGAGAGGATGGGCTCCAATTTCAAAAGATGATTTACTTTGAGTAAAATGCCATCAAACAACATCACATGCTGCAAAGAAATCGTTCGTGAAAGGAAGAGCAAACGGGTGCAGCACACCTCACTGTTGTCTGTCTTTAACAAATCGCCACGGTCACCCCAACCTTCAGCAACCACCACCCTGCTGTCAGCACCTGTCAGCATCCAGGCAATCTTCTCCACCACCAAAAAGATTATGACTCACTAAAGGCTAAGGTGCTCATTAGCATTTTTTAGTAATAAAGTATTTTTAACTAAGATATATACATTGTTTCTTCAGATACAACGCTCTAGCACACTTAATGGATTACAGTACAGTGTAAACATTTATATACACTGGGAAAACAAAAAATTCACTTAACTCACTTTATTTCAATGTGTGCCTTACTATGGTAAGGCAAAGCCACAATATCTCTAAGGTATGCCTGTATCATATTTTTTAAATGAAAAAAGTGAAATTTTAAAGAAAATGGAATCAAAGTATACATAAATCACAATGTTTCAAGTGTACAAAGGGAGAAAAGGCAACTTCATGAATACTAAGACCTTCAGCAGCGTCACTTCCCCAACTCACCAAGACTGAAGACAATAATTTTGCCATTTTCCAGAAATAGTGTAAAACTACTAACACATTCAACCTTGATTTTAAAAAAAATTAAAAGTTCCTACATTAGATTGCACATGGCAGCTATTTTCTCATTTTAATAGATTTTTTTTTTTTTTTAACTGCCTGGCTGTCTCTCCAGGAGATAATATACAAAGAGTTAAGGAGATAGATTAAACTAAAACAGATACATTCAAATTTTAAAGGGTCTGAATAGAGGTAAAAATAAACATGCACAATTGTTTAAACTTTTTGGAAAAATTGCATGTAAATGAAGTTTTCTCTTGCACGGGACAAGCATCTGTAATTTAAAGACAAAAAAAAATGTAAGCTTCAGATTTTTATGAGCCTTTGTAAATTGCTGCCAGACTCAAGATTTAAAAAAAGAAAGAAAATCCCATATCTGAAGATGAATTTGCTACTTCTGGATACATACCATGTGTCTCAGTACATTTCTGGCACTTACCTACACATCTGCATGATGGGAAATCATATTGAGTCTTGACAGGTGTATCCAATAAATTTTTTATAGGAGTATCTAGTAATTTGGAAGGTGACTCTAAAAAATTATTGAGAACAGAACCAGCTGCTCTTTTGGTTGGGGTCTTTTCTGAAGAAGGAGTTGCTTGCTGCTCTAAAGCTGGGGTGGGGCCGTCAAGTTCTGCAGCAGTGGTTTGCCTGGTTAGAACTGTGACTGGCCCTGACATTTCAACTTTTACTTGCTTCTGTGATTTGAGAGCAAGAGCCTTATGGTCAAATAAAGATTTGACCTGAAACTGCTTCAGGTGCTGCTCCATGGTCTCAATAATGCTCTTCTGCTGCACATTATCACAGCTTGGAGGTGGAATTTCTTGCTTTGCTACCTTTTTCCACACTTTGTTTTCTGGCTGTGTGCTCACAGGGTGCATACAGGCATGGGGCTTGGATCCAGGTTCAACCTTAATTGGTCTGGGCACCTGCTGATGGCCAGACTCAGGCTGGGGTTGCTGTGTTTGCTGCTGTTGCAGTTCCTGCTTCTGTAAAAGGTGCCACCTCAGAGCAGCATGCTTGTGAAGGTCCTTCTGTGGGGACGTCTGAATGTGGCTTCCTCCCTGGTCAAGCACAGGGAAAGCATTTGCTGGGTTATGTGTCAAGTACCTTTGCTGAGTGAGTTGTGCAGCTTGTTGATTAGACACATCTTGGTTTCTACTTTTATATTCCTGTAGAACTGAAGCTTGCTGAGGCTTCTGCTCTTGTTCTCGAAAGCACCTGTGAAGAACATCTGGCTTTGGGGTCACGCTGTTTGGGAAATATTGCATGTGATGCACGTTTGGGGTCTTGTTTCCAACAAAGAGCTGAGAACGTATAGTGTGTTCTCTATTCTCTGGAACTAGCTGTGTGCTGTTTGAGCAAGGAATCTGCCCTTTATTTTCACTTGATTTCAAGATTTGACTATAAGGGGAATTTCGACTGTTCATATTTTGTGCTCGCTCTAGTCCCATTTGAGCATGATGAGCCTGGAACTCACTTGATTTTGAATACTGATTTTCACCATGAAAACATTCTTCCACTTTAACCTGGCCAAAGAAGGATCCTTCTCTTTGCTGATCATTGTTGCTTTGGGGATGAGGAAAAGTCTGGAGCCTTTGTTCTTTATTCTTCATTTGTAATTTTGGCTGCGCTTGCTGGTTTTGAGGGAGACGGGAATTCTGGGGCAGCCGTGTTTGTGCGGCCTGCTGATGAGGCTTATGTTGTGAAAGGTGTGAGTCTGAGAATGGCTCGGTCTCTGAAGCCTGCTGTCGATTCAAGTGCTGTTTTAAAAACGGGGATATGAGTTTCTCAGCTTGGGAATATGTTCTGTGTTGAAAGTGAAATCTCGAAGCACACAGTGGCTGCACGTGAGCTTCGGGTGCAGGGTTTGTTTTGGAGAAGTGTGTCTGGTGCGAGGGTTTTTGGAGCTGGAGATGTTGGTCCACTGTACCTTGCCCTGGGCTCATCTCACCTTGGTACATTTGTGACTTCTGCCCCAGCTGTACTGTTTTATGGATGTAAGCGTGCCGTGGGAGCGCCCCAGGCATGCTGGCGTTTCCAGTGTATTGTTCGGAGGTCGTTTGATTGGAGGAGCTGGACTGACACTGAAGTGTGGGTGGCAGAGACACTTCGTGGTGTTTCGGCTGGGACTCTGCCTGATGAAAGTGCGGGGTCCTCAGCTCAATCCATCCCGGTTTCAGATAGTGCCGTGTGGGGAGCACAAGATCTCGCCTTTGTTCCTGGTCTCGACCCCTCAGAATCTCCTGTTCTGTGTGTCTCGCCAGCTGCCGGCAGGGGGTCTGCAGATCGCCGCCGCTGCCAAGGACCAGGGGGTTATGCTTGAGGTGTTCTGATGCTGGTCTTATTTTCTCAGAACACAATGTCCCTGGAGTCCGTAGGTCATTTTTGTTAGCAAAGCTATTCTGAGACCTTTCTGAAGGCACCAGAGAAGGGTTCAATCCATGTGTAGACGGGTTAGGACTCTGGGATGGTGGTGCCTCGGGTTGACTCTCTATTTTCACTTCCCTTAAAAGAGTCGCGTTGCTTTGGTTGGGGTATCGATGGTGTTCTTGTGAAACTCCATCATTCAGAGTGCTTCTTCCTTCTGAAGGAAGCTGAGGGACCCGCGGGCGAGGAGGAGCGGGAGAAAGAAGCAGTTGTGGTGGTGGTGGTGTGGTAGTGGCCGAGAGGGAATCTTTAGTGAACACTGAGCTTCGCTTGAAGTAAGCACCATTCATTTCATTTTGCTTTAAATACTGTTCAGAGCTGCCACCAGTAGCTTGCAAATTGCTGCTGGAACCTGAACAGAATTCTTCACCAGATACTAGCTTTGCGGTTCCTTGGATGTTGCCGTTTTCTGCAGGAGATGGGCAGATCTCAAAACCTGCGTTTTGTTGTGGCGGTTGTTCCGGTTCCTGAAAGGGACAGGCGCCCAGCACGGCAGCTGGGTCACTGGCAACGTCGGGCCCGCAGGCCTCGGCCACTGCTGCCGCTGGCTCTGGGGGCAGCTCCGAGCGCAAGGTCTGTGGGGACTCGATCCGCCCTGAGGTATGCGACGGCTGAGTGATCTCACAGGACAACTCGTTAGTAGCCTGGCTATTAATGGCATTTATGTGAGATGTGGTTTTCTGCACCGCAATGGAAACACAGTCTGGGTAGCACTGACACAGTGTTTTTCCCAGGAGTTCACCGTGTGTGTTTTCCATGGAAGAGGCAGAAACTGTAGCACCATTAGGGATTAGCACTGACTTGTTTTTAAGAAGTAATACAATGGTCTTATCACAAGAGTTAGCATTTTCCCCCTCCTGCTCGTTCAGAATCTGAAGCTCTGGATTTTCAGACCCACTGCAATTATGTGTTGAAAAACCCGTGCGATCTTTAACTGTCTTTTCTTGGGTCACAGAGCTCACAGATTCTCTTTTCTCATTCAAATCGGAGACATTTGGTTGATGGCTGCTTTCGCTAGGAGTTCTTTCTTGACTTTCCCCGAAGTTACGCCTTTCTCCATTAGCCTTTTGTTCTTGTTTCAACTTCTTGTTCTGATGGAGCCCAGACAGAGAAGGTTCGCTCACCGTGCGTTTTATTCCTCCATTCTGCAGACACTTGGAATACCCTCTGCCTTCTTGAATAAAGTCAGGACTCACGCGGCTGGCCTGGGTCCCCTTCATGTGGGTTACTCCATAACAACTTCTGAAAGACTGCCACTTGGTTTCTCCATTTACCTCCGGTTGGGGTCTCTCGGTTAATGGGCTTCCATTCTGGAGCTTTCTAGCCAGCGGTTCCGTCTGGCAAACGGGAGAAGGCGATGGTATCAGGAATGGACTTAGTCTGTTGCCCTCAGCATGGCTGGTTCTGTCCTCTTCCATCAGGCTCACCTCGGGGCCATCCACAGGCTGCCTCCGGATGAACTCTGAAGAGCATGGAAACAGATATCAGAATGCATTTATACATCTAATGCCGATAACACATCTTAGGGAATAACTGTGGCATACATAATGCTGGAATAACTAGCTCAGCAAACTGTGAGACTCATTTTCATATTTAAAGGGGCAACCAGGCCGGGCGTGGTGGCTCACGCCTGTAATCCTAGCACTCTGGGAGGCCAAGGCGGGAGGATTGCTTGAGGTCAGGAGTTCGAAACCAGCCTGAGCAAGAGCAAGACCCCGTCTCTACTATAAATAGAAAGAAATTAATTGGCCAACTAAAAATATATAGAAAAAATTAGCCGGGCATGGTGGTGCATGCCTGTAGCCCCAGCTACTTGGGAGGCTGAGAGGCAGGAGGATCGCTTGAGCCCAGGAGTTTGAGGTTGCTGTGAGCTAGGCTGACGCCACGGCACTCACTCTAGCCTGGGCAATGAAGCGGGGCTCTGTCTCAAAAAATACAATACAATACAATATAATAAAATAAAATAAAATAAAGGGGCAATCAATAGCTACTCAGAAAATGATGATTACTCTCAAATATTTGTGGTCATGGAGAACAAGGGTGAGCAAAATCACCAGCCAATGTACTAAGTACATACTGTTTTAGTTACTATTAATAGTAGCAGCCCCCTTCCCAAATGATTCTTTTTTTGGTCGAAATGCAAAGAACAATAAGAAAGATCACCTTTCTTTTTCCTCTAGCACCTAATTTATCCAATCATTCACTAAGTTCTATCTATTCTACTTCCTGTATATCCCGTGAACCACCTCGCAGCCACTTTGTGGCCCAGATCTTCGTCATCTTGCCTCATGACCTACTGTAGTTGCTTCTGTGCAATGGTTTATCCCCTCGCTCAGCCTGCCCTTTCCCCAACCCCTTTAAGATTCCCTTCGATTTGCTGTCAAATGGAATGTTCTGGAATGCAAATCTGATATCCTGCTCTCCTGAACACACTTCACTGGCTCCACGTGGCCTGCATCAGTAGTTCTCAAACTGGTTCCTCAAACATCCCTGAGAGACAAGGCACACTCCCTCCAGTACCATCAAGTCCAAGGGCAACAGGATGGGCTGAAAGTGTAGTTTATAAAATGCTCTTTCTAGGTGATTCTGTGTTTTCCTCTATGGGGCCTGGCTGCCCACTTCTCCTGAAAATTCCTGACTAATTTAAAAGGCATTTCATATAGAGGTTATTATCTTTCTCTCCTCCTTACTCCCTCTCACAGTTTATATTCAAACGAGAACAACCGTTTATAAATATCCAAACACAGTAAGCCAGTTCAGACCTTCCTGCCATTGTTTTTCTGGCTGCCTACGCTGCCTTCTTACTCCTTCTACTTGCCCAGTGACTTATGCAGACAGACCTCTAAACCCATCTCAGATATCACCTCCCTTAGGATTCCTTCTTTGACTCTCTAAGAGATTTAATCACTCCCATTTCTATACTGCTTCTATATCTTATATATAGTCAATTACTGAACGTATCACTCTTAACGTATTTTGTTTATCCTCTCACCGGACCATACACTCCTTAGGAATAGAGCCCCTACTTTGTAATTTTTATGCCTAGCATAAAGTGAGCATCCAGTAAGTTTACCAGATTGATACAGATCTGCTCATCTTATGGTCATTTTGTCATTTAATCATTCAGACATTTTTGAGGGCAGTACTAATGGAGATTTCAAAGTCCAAATAATAGAGAAAGCTAGAAGAAATGGTACTAAAAATTTAACTAATCCATTGCACAAGGTGACTGCTTCCCCATTCATTATATAGTCATGCCTTATTTGCCCACAGTTTTCCTTATTGTATTTATTTTAAGTATGTAATTACAAAAAAAAAATCAAGACTATTTTCCTTTTGGCTAAAAATAGCTCTTTAAAAATAGCCATTGCTTATTAAACAAGACAAATGAAACAGAGGAAGAAATCAGATATAAACATTGTAAAGCAACACTAAAATTATTTGCAGACAATAAGATTGTATACTGGTCAACCAAGAGAATCAACTGAAAAACTGTAACAGTTGGTACAAATTCAGTATAGTATCTGAAGAAAAAGTCAAAGCCTTGATATATAAAAGCAACAACCAGTCAGAAGCTTTACTCAAATAAAATACTGTAGTTATAATAAGATACTAGGAATAAAACTAACAAGAAATGTGGAAGACCCATTTTAATTAAATTTTATAATACTTAGTAATATACAAAAACAAACAGAAAACAAGTAAAAAGCTATATTATGTCCTTGGAGAGTTGAAAATTAATCTATTCATTTAATGTCCTCTTGATAAAAATGCTAGCAGAATATGTTTTAGGAATGAAAAAAGCTGACTCTAAAGTTCACGTGGAAAAAGTAACAAATTGAGTAGCCAGGAATATTCTGAAAAAGAATCATAATGGGGCCTGGTAGGGCAATAGCCAAATTAAAAGATACTAAAAAGCAATAAAAACTACTGCGTTTAGAACAGCTTGTGCTTGCATATAAATAGATAACAGTATTAATAAAATCAATGGAATAAAGTTGGATGTTCAAAAAGACATCCAAATACACATAGAAATGTGGTATAAGATAATGATGGCATTTCAAATAAATATATGATATTGGAATAACTGAGTATGAGTAGTCTTCTGAAAAATTGACATAAGTTGGATCTATCCCTTACACCTTACACCAAGATGAATTCTAGATGAACTTAATATTTAAATATAGAAAACAAACCCCCCTAAAAAACATTAAAAATAGTCCGAGAAAACTTTAAAAAATAATCTAATGAGTAGGTAAGTTCTTTGTGACGCAAAATCTAGAAGCCATAAAAGAAAAGATGGAAAAATTCATTAAATTTGTGTGCAAAAGTAACCATGTTAGCAAAGTCAGAGTCACATAAAACCTTTCTTTTTTGTTGTTTTTTGAAACAGAGTCTCACTCTTTTGCCCTGAGTAGAGTGCCGTGGTGTCAGCCTAGCTCACAGCAACCTCAAACTCCTGGCTCAAGCGAGGAGTTTGCCTCAGTCTCCCGAGTAGCTGGGACTACAGGCGTGTACCACAAAGCCCAGCTAATTTCTATTTTTAGTAGAGACGGGGTCTTGCTCTTGCTCAGGCTGGTCTTGAACTCCTGAGCTCAAGTGATCCTCCTACCTCTTCAGCCTCCCAAAGTGCTAGGATTACAGGCGTGAGCTACCACACCTAGTCCAAACTTCTCTTAATACATAGGACTCCTAAAAATTGACAAAGAAAACAACTACCTAATAGGAAATGGTCAAAGCACATGAACAGTTCACAGAAAATGAAATGTGAATGGCTTTTAAATATTTAAAAAGATGTCCACTGTCACTCCTAAAAAGAAATGCAAATTAAAACTGCAACAAGATACAGTTTTCCTCTTCTCAAATTGGAAAAGATCAAAAAGTTTAATACTACACTATACTATGTCGGCAAGTATGTGAGAAAACAGACACTCTCTTGCATGGTGGTTGGGAGTCAAGTGACATGAATGCCACGCAGGACAATTTGGCAATATCTACAAAATTTCAGAAAAGAATTTCCTTGGTGCTTCACTTTTAAGAATTTATCTGACATATTCATATATGTGTGTGTGTTAACAATGATGCATGCACAAACTTTTGTAATAGCAAAAGGTTAGAAACAACCTAAATATTTATCAGTAAGTGTTGGGTTAAATAAATTACGGGACAGCCACGTAATGTAATACCACATACCTACTAAAATACATGAGGCATCTCCTATATTTTCAGATGGAAGTATCTCCAAATAATTAAGTGAAATAAAGTAAGCTGTAGAACAGTGTGTGTAAGAATGCTACAACCTATATATATTTATAGAAAATAAGTAACAAATCATCTCAGAGAGAAGATATAATAAACTGGTCATCGTCCTTTGCCTTTGCCTCCAGGAAAAGGAGTGGGACAGCTGGAGAACAGCAGTGGGAGGGAAATTGTTTTTCACTGTTTGTCTTTTTCACAACTTGTAAGTATGTGTATTACTTAACAAAAATAATTTAAATTAAAAATTTTGATTCCTCTTGGACAAAGAAGAACAAAGCAGTGTGTCTTTATTTCTGCTACGCCTACTTCCTTCCAAATGATAAGAGATGAGGTAGACATGCCTCATCCAATACAGCAGTGACTAGTCACATAGGGATATGGAGACCTTGAAATGTGTATGATCCAAAGCAAGGTAACTGTGCATGTCAATAAATACCGGATTTCAAGATTTAGTGTGGAAATATGCAAAATATTTTAATTTTTAAAAATATGTATTACATGTTAAAATAATACCATTTTGAATGTATTTTGTTAAATAAAATACATCATTAAATTAATTTCATTTATTTCTTTTTACTTGCATTAATGTGAGTACTAGAAAGTTTAAAATTTCAGATGGGTTTGCAAATCCTTTATGAGCATATAGACTTTGAATATTTCTCTATCGAGCAGTTCTGGGTTAGACTAATACTCTTAATCATCAATAACCCCTAATAAAGAAACTTTAGGTTCTAGAATCATGAAAATTGAATTGTAGTCTCTGATAGAAGGGGCTTCTCCAAAATTAGGACACTAGTACTTTTCAAAACATAAGAAGCATACAAATAAACCTAGATAAATCTTACAGAGACTAGGTTAATTAGCTTTCCAAATACCACACACACAAGCTCTCTTTTGGCGAGTGTAATACTAATGTACGTATAGACCAATGAAAAGATATTTTACATGTAAATACATGTGTACATTTATGATAGATATGTATTAGATAAAACTTGCAGGCTCTGCATACAATCCACATCCTACTTTTCTAGGAATAAAATATTTTATGCATTTAATACGTTCCTCTCTATTATGATCCATCCCACATACTTTTGCCTGGTCTTTAAAGTATCAAGGGCAAAATTACAATAGATGGGCTTGCAAATCCTTTATGAGCATAATAATAGCTCCTAAGAAGAACTGAAGGTGACTTGAAATGTATTTCAACATGGATTTTAAATATAATGTCTTTAAACACTAATTTAAACTTATCAACAGAATTACTCTGCCTGTGACAGCAATCCTTTCCTTGAGTACAACCATCAGATGTAGAAAGTTTAACGGTTAACTGTTTCAGGAAGGGCAGCAAAGATATATGTTATCTTTCCATTTTAGGATGATGATAATTTGTTATTTGAGGACTATTTGTTGGTGGTCTATGAATCTGATTTAGATAATTTAAACCAATAAACTGCCATTTTAGAAGAGGAAACAATATTTTCTTTGACTTCCATAAGCCCTAAGCCCCATTTCTTGCATACACGCCTGGAATATTATGATCCAGTATATATCATGACCTAGTAACCTACTTGCATAGCACTCTTTCAATCACCTAGTGCTTTTATACTGACATAAGCATTATTTTGTTTAATAAGAAATGAGATCTGTTCATTTTGTTCACTGTAGACATACTGAAAAAACTTTCATGCTATAATATAGTTTTTATGGTGTTACTTATGCAAAGATTTTTCATGCTTACATAAAGTCAACAATTTTGTATAAGGCAAAAAAAAATCTTCAAAGATGATTTTTTGTAGATATTTACCTGCTAATCAGTGAAAATAGTTAATGGTTATTGAAAGGAGCGGCCTTGCTGAAATAACAGGAAGATATCTCATCCTGAACTTTCCTAACGGCATCTGAAGATCAAGCAGAGACTGTTTTCCACAACATCTGAAAAGAGCCTAAACAGGCAAAAAGGAAATGTAAACCTTTCTCTTTACATTTACCAGCTCCCTCTCCTGTAGAGTCTGTTCCTATAAACTCAAACAAAGAGTTCCCAAAAAGCCCCTGAATAACCAGCAGGGGAGCAAATGCCAGGTCTCAGTTTCCTGCCCCAAATCCTATCTTAAGGGCAACATCATGGACAATATCTTTGACATCCTGCCACTGTTTGCTTCTGTTATCTGACTGTGGATACAACAATTCACAGTACACTGTTAATTTGGCTGCAGCCATAAATTATCTTCACCCCCCTTCTTTTTACAGCTTCCAAATAAAAAGCCTGAATACCTGATTCCCTCTGCCAACATACTCTTCCTCTTTTTCTGCACTGTATTGGCCCTTTCCCGCTTGGGAATGTAGAATAAATTTCTTTTTTTTATTCCAATCTTTGGAGAAATTTTTCTCAAACTCGGATACATTAGCACTCCACCCCAACAGTTATTTATTTTTTTTAATTTTTTTTCCAACAGTTATTTTTTTATAAATTTAAATGACTGCAAAAAAGGAAACTTTTTTAACAATAAACTATTTTCCAGCTGAACATAAATGTTTGCTATACAGATATTTGTGTGTAATATTCCTTTTGTTCTCAGACACTAAGAACAGAAATAGTTTTTATTCATTTATATCTACTCTTATAAGTGACTGATAGATCATATAAGTACTACAGCTTATAACATCAATCAGGATAGTATTCCCTGTGCAATTTAATATTAAAATACTCTTTAAAGTAATGCCAACCATTAGAGGTTTGTACATGGTAATTCACTATGCAAAGTATGCAAAGTAGTCTATGCCAAATAAAATTGTATCTATAAAAATGATTTTCTAGATGGAGACAGAATCAATGAGAAGCAATTTTACAACAGTGACAATGACTTGTCAATCAAAATTAAGGCACTTTTTTTTTGCTTAAAACTATTATGAAGTTTCTTCATGGTGTCAATACTTCCTGTTACTGCATTTAGTTACAATTTAAAAATGAATACTCAGTTTTTAACATAGATGCTCTATGGGTTGTGGGACAGCTCATGAAATTCCTGAAAATTTCACAAAATGCTCTTGAGAACAAGCTGGTTCTAAACATGCCACTTTTGGAGCTACTAAAACAATAAATCTTTTTTCTTTTCCTTTTTTTAGAAAATACAATGAAAGTTCCCTGAGATCAAATACATGCCATATGATTTTGATATCCTTCCTTATTTCCAGAATTGTACTGGACAAAGAGCTCATACTCATAGCATTTTGACCTTTCGAAAGACTAAGAAATTTTAAAATGGCATTCAGATATGAGTGATAATATATGATAACCCTAACAATATATAAAACATTTCGGAGTATTAGAAAGGATCTATTAATAGTTCCATTTTCTCATTTTATAGATGGGAAAACCAAGGAATTTGCCCAAGGCTAAGCATCAAAATAGTGTCTTCCACTTTGGCTAAGCTTGGGCTCTGGCAGCTCGTGGAAGGCCTTCCCACCATGTAATGAGAAAAACGCATAATTTAGGGAGCTGGTGTCGTTATTAAATTCTTTCAGGCTTAGGATTTAAAAATAAAGTATTTTGGTTACATGTGTTAACCTAAAATAACTAAAATGGTCAGAATCTAGTTTAAAGGGAGTTTATTTAAGGGTAAAGTTTAAGGGTGGCCACCAGGAAGGACAGACTCTAAAGAATGGAATGTGGTGCTCTGAAGTGTAGAAGTTTGGGACTATTTATATATAAACAACGTTTATATATAAACTCCCCTATATATAGGGGAGTTTTAATATCCTTTTATATAAGGCTCAATGTATAGTTACAACAATCTGATTAGCTGAGGTGGTCTTTTTCTTTGGGGGACAAGGTACCTTTAACATTTTACACTGAAGATGTGACTGCCATGGAGGTCCCGAACGCCACCTTGGCTGCAACAGGCACAGGACCGTGAAGGAGGCAGTTCCTCCATGATAAAGGTCAGTGATTGGAAGTGGGGAGATCTGGTCTCTCCTAGTCATTTATAGAACAAGAACAATGAGGAAGAGAGTTAATCAATGAAGTAGAATTGTAAACCTGCTATGTGACTCAGTCTCCAAGACTTAACGTCCCCCTTGGTATGATAAACTTAGAGGTTCATGAAATTTTGTTGTCTTTTATAATGTCTGTAAGCTTGTAATTATTAACATTAGTAAAGGTATTTTGCAGAATCAATGCATTATTTCTTTATGTGGCTTTGGGTAGAAAAAAGAAAGAAAATGTAAATATATTTAGGACACAGAATTTGAAGCAGCCATAGAATTATTCCGATCCTTTGAAATGTTGGATTGGTGTTGATTTTTTCTCTAGAATGTTTGAGGATGATTTATAACATTCCCCTGGTAATGTTACTGAGAAAACTGGAGCTCAGTCGAGTCAGTCAAGCATTAGTTGAATCCCTGCTGAGGGCAAGTGTGGAGCTGCTGCAAAGATGCAAACCTCTTGTACTGCCCCGGATGGTGGTAAGTTGAGGCAGTGGGGCAGTCCCAGTGTCATGGGAAGACAGGAGAGGGAAGAGCGCCTGTTACTGTGGATGTCTGCACACCACCCACCCAAGTCACTATCATAAAATTTAGTTTCATTTTTTTTCTTGCCTTTGTAAGAGAGAAAACCATGTCCCACTAAGTCAAAGTTAGTTTTAAAATACTGACAATAATGTTCACCAACAATACCTGTCCATGTCAATGAGGCAGAATAACCAGCGACTTACGTAGAAATGTGCACCAGGAGCCACCAAGCACAGAGGAGGCCACATAGAACTGAGACACACACACACACAGAGGATTTTGATTATGTGGTAAAGCATAAGCTTTCTTCAAAGGTTTTGCAGAAAGGCTGCAAGGTGAATTAAACTTTGGGAATGAACAAAATAGAACACTTACATTATAAAACTAGCTTTGGCATTTTTAAAAAATTGGCTAAATGGCGGCATTAGAAATTATTATCTCCCTAAATGACAGATATTAATTAAATCACAATTAAAGAAAAATAACATAATTTCAATCCCACTAGCCATATTATTTATGTTTATCTTCATATTCCCAGAGTGTAATATCCCTCATAAAGCATGGCCTTCTAAGGAACCAAAAACAGTAGTTCTACCTATTATCACTATAAATACTATTAATTTTTTTGAAATTCTAAAGGTCAAATTATAACCAGGTAATTTAACATAAATAGGAACATGTAATAATTATCTTATGGTCATCCCCTGATTTCAGCTAATGCCCCAGAATAATTTTTTAGGGGGGGAGAGAGGGAGGGAGAGAGAGGGAGAGGAGAATGGGAGGGGGAGAGAGAGAGAGAGAGAGAGATGCCAATTATGTTAACCTTTATCTTCTGTCAGAGAGGAACCCATTGATCTCGGTTAAAAATACTGGCCGTTTGACTAGTAGCAAACATTTTGGTTTCCTAAGACCAAAACAGATTTTAGCCACAGGAGTTTTCCTTTGATATTTGATTTTGCACCTTTCCCCGCCTGACAATAATTCATTATAAATTCAAGTCGCGACGTCGCATCTGTGAAAGACTGCACGGGAGGCTCCGCAGTCCCACCCACCGCGGTGGTGACGGCCTCTGGAAGCCGCGCGGCGGCCCGACTCGGAGACGCGCGGTGTGAGGCGCGCCGGCCTCTCTCTCGCCGGCGTGCACGAGGGGGCGATCTACTTCCACACCATCTGATCTCGGCTCGCTCAAGAGCGGTAGCTGTATCTCACC
Source organism: Microcebus murinus (assembly GCF_040939455.1). NCBI lineage: Eukaryota > Metazoa > Chordata > Mammalia > Primates > Cheirogaleidae > Microcebus > Microcebus murinus. Next base: position 18,219,071 of record NC_134130.1, read on the forward strand.
ACATAAAGCCATAGACGATGATCAAAACTTGTGAAGAAAGCCTGTTTTGGCTTCTGTTTCATTTATTTATTTTTTGGTTTACTGGCTTTGTAGGTGGTATATCTTTTACTGCTCTATGAGAAGATTATATGCCGCTTAAATTTCACGTCAGCTTTTTTCAAGAGGACAAGTCAATAGATTTGTATAGCTGGCATGATACAAGGCAGTGGATTATTTTTTAATAAACCCCCGACCGCCTGTTCCAGCTACTAGCACATAAGGCGCGCCGCGGGGCAGGCCTGCTCGCGGCCACCACGCGGCGCTGCGGCGTCGGCTCGGTCCGCCCGTCGCGGCCCACAGTGTTCGGACCCATTATTTCCTGACACGGAGAGACAGCACTGAGGAAAGACGCTATGTCTGGTTACACTCCCTTCGTAGAGGGCACTATTTTCCAAAACTATTTTAGATTCTTCCTAACAAAATTGGACAAAATTGGTGTCAATTATATACTTTTTAAAAGACAGGTGAAGAGAAATGGACCTCATTTTTATCTACTGCATTTCTCTGTGGGTAGGGCTCTACAATCCTGACCAAAATGTTGTTTTAAATTCTGTTCTTCTGTATCTGTCAAATTTCCTCCATTTACTCTGACTTCTGAATTACTAGGGAATAGTGGTGTGGTTGCCAAGTCTCACGCTTGCAGCGATCAAAATGTTTTTTGATAGGGCATTACTTATGAAATTAAAAACTATTCTTCATTACTTTAATATGAACATTAATATTAAAGCTAAAATTTTAAAGGAAACCAGAGTTGATCCAAAAAACGTATTTTCAACAGCAAAATTAAAGCATACAAGCTACACGTTCAACCTGGAGTATAATGTTTTACGTGGATTGAGTAGCGAGAATAGGAGGTGAATTAATATTTTTATAGCAAAGCTGACTTTACATGTCTCATCACTGAAAGAACTTCCAATCTTAACACTAAGAAACCCGCAAGGCTGCACTCCACAGCTCTCCCACAAGGACCACCGAGACCACACCGGCTCGCACTGCGGGAAGCCGCCGCTCCGCGGTCCTGGGGGCTGGTGCCTTCCTGTGTTTGAAGTTCTAGAATCTGTTTCTTATCCTAGAATAACAGTAAAGAGAAAGCCCTAACGACAGGTCACTTGAGGGAGGAGAGTTCGGAGGGCATGCCCCCTGCGGCCGGGCGGAACGCCCCGCGAGGCGCGTCTGAGGCCGGCGCGGGCGCAAGGGCGGGTGGGTCCTCGGACTGCCGCCGCCCACGTGTCTGCTCGGCCTGCAGCTGCTCCTTGAATTTGGGCTCATTCCCGGCCTCTCTCCAAGTCCCAGCCGGCGAGTACACGCGGAGGGAAGAGCTCACCCAACCGAACTGGAAATGTCGTTGGTCACAAGCGTTGTGTCTCTTATGGATTATAAACAACACTCAGGTGTCCGCTGTCGGTCCCGTTCCACCGCTGGAACGGACGACGGTGAGCCGGCCGTCCTTACCGGCACTGCCTAGGGCACGCATCGACTGGCACACGCTTTATCCAACGCTTCAAACTTTTACTTTAAAAAATGTGCCACGAAAACCACAGGAGCTGCCTAGGCTTGACCCGGACCACGCGGACCCGCGCGGGGACAGCGGGACTCGGGCGCGGCCAGCCGAGGCGGTGCGTGGCGGCGGTGCGTGGCGGAAGGCAGGAGGAAGGCAGGAGGAAGGCAGGAGGAAGGCAGGAGGAAGGCAGGAGGAAGGCAGGAGGAAGGCCCTCCTGTGGCTGCGCGGCGGCCCGAGGCCTCTGGGGCGGCCCTGCGCGGCGCCTGTCCCCCAGGTGGAGCCTGGCAGCCAGCCAGTGCTGGCGCAAAACAGCAACACCTACAGGCCTGTAGCCTTGTTTGGGGGCGCAGCGGTCCCCAGCGCTTTTTCGCCCTTCCTGGGTCCGCAGTCCCCTGGGGCTGCGCTGCGCGGGCCGAGAGGGCGGAGGCCGTCGTCCCAGGGAGCACCCTCGCTCCGGCTCCAGGTGCGGGCGGAGAGGGCGGAGGCCGTCGTCCCAGGGAGCACCCTCGCTCCGGCTCCAGGTGCGGGCGGAGAGGGAGGAGGCCGTCGTCCCAGGGAGCACCCTCGCTCCGGCTCCAGGTGCGGGCGGAGAGGGCGGAGGCCATCCGTCCCAGGGAGCACCCTCGCTCCGGCCTCCAGGTGCGGGCGGAGGCCGTCGTCCCACGGAACACCCTCGCTCCGGCCTCCAGGTGCGGGCGGAGGCCGTCGTCCCAGGGAGCACCCTCGCTCCGGCTCCAGGTGCGGGCAGAGAGGGCGGAGGCCGTCCGTCCCAGGGAGCACCCTCGCTCCGGCTCCAGGTGCGGGCGGAGAGGGCGGAGGCCGTCCGTCCCAGGGAGCACCCTCGCTCCGGCTCCAGGTGCGGGCGGAGAGGGCGGAGGCCGTCGTCCCAGGGAGCACCCTCGCTCCGGCTCCAGGTGCGACCGGAGTTTCAGCCTGCGCTGGGCTGAAGACGAGCACTGACTTCGGTTGTGAATTTTTAAATGAATAGGACTGAATTTCAATACTGAAATAAAGTTGTATTAAAATAACCAAAATATGCTGCAAAAATTATAGAATCTGGTCAAGACAACACGTGAAGGAGAATGGGTGGGGGAAACTAATCACAGTATATTTGAGCGGCAATCATAGAAAAACAAACACTTTCATTTTTATTCCTTGAGGTATAATTTTTCCAATGAAACTGCTACATAAGTCCAACAGAATGGTTTCTAGTAATACATGAGAACTTTATGTAATTTCTAGCAGGGTCCATAGTCATTCAATGAGTTTCTATAATGACACGGGTAGAGTTATCATAAAAATTACCTGTCAAGGTATTCATTCTCTCATTTAACAAATATTTATCCAGCATACTCTGTGTGCCAGGCACTGTTGTAGCCACTAGGAATACACCATGAAACAGAAGAGGTAACATCCCTATTCTCTTAGACATGATATTCTAATGAGGAAAGAAACAACAAATAATAAACACAATAAATAAGTAAATTGTGTCATAGAGTAAGAAGGCATTGAGTGTTAACAGAAAAAGAAATAATAGGGCCATTTGTGGGGAATCAAGAGTTTGAGAGAGGGGTTGTAGTTTGCAATATTTAATACCATCTAGTGAGAGCAAATGTCATTGAGAGAGGTGAAATGTGAATAAAATCTTGGAGTCAAAATTATATAATAAACATCTAATTCACCAAGATAATCTTAATTCATCAGTGTGTAATTCTGTATTGTTGGATATACCCTCTCATGTCTTTAGCCCTAAAATTAAGAATGAAAAAAAAAAACCCCAAATTATCAAAATGTAGAAATTAACTATATTAGAGTCAACTAAATTGATGTGTCCCCAGGGCCCTCTAAAATATTCAGGTGAAGAAAACTAACAACATACCTAGCATTTTACCGAAAAGCTCTGTACCAGGAGATCCTTGCAACCCAGGCATTTTGCCAATTATATACTGTATTGTATCCATAAAATCTGCTCCTTTTCAAACATGATTTTGTTCCCTACCATTGCCTTAAAAGGCATGCCATCTGTGTTTCTTAGAAGTGCTGTGCAAACTTCAACAGTTCCATCTTCATATTGATCTAATCCTAATCAACTACAGTTACCATAACAACCTAGTAATTTTTCTTCTTCCTATTTTGGAACAATTAGCAATTATCCTGTTTTGGTTAACTTTTAGAGTATTACAAAGTAATTACTGAGGGTAAAATGTATATTCAACTTAACCCTTTGCACTTGGATGTCGAGTGTGACTCGACACGGCTAGCAAAAATTATAGAGATTAAAATTACTCTTTGAATGTATCAATAATTTGAAATATAAAAAATCCAAATAAATAAGTTTGTATGAAAAGAAACTCCAGTTTTTTATTCTACTGCTGCACTTTGTAAAATCTGGGGTATTTAAAAAATTAAATTCCGAGTAGAATAAAGGAATCGAGAAAAAAGCAAGCCAGTGCAAAGAGTTAAAGATTAATAATGGAGGTGCCATTAATCTAATTACCCATCAAGCAGCTATCAATTTAAAATGCTTCGGTTTGTTCCAGTCCTAAAGAAACTGCCAATATTATTTCATAACATAAGTAAAATTATTGTAGTCCATCCAGAAGAAAAAAGAAAGTAAAAAAAAATCTTCAGTAGGTAAAGTATTAGGAAAATGAGAAACTTCAACTATATAGGTGCTTTAAAAGAGTATCATATAGCTATGTGTTCATCAGAAACATACATTAATGTTTCCATACATTATAAATATTACTTTTATCTTCTCTGATCTTAAATGATCTGATAAACATTTTAGGATCACCCCAAATTATATAGCCCATTTTAGATGGTATCAACACAGAAATACTAAAAAAAAAACTTTTTTCTTATAAAAGGTTCTTTTTGAGATTAATCTCTAGGATCTAGGAGTAGTATAAAATATGCTATCTGTCTTTAAGAATTTTTAATTACTTAATTGGGAAGATAAAGTCATACATATAAGAACAGCTAATCAGAACAAGAAAGCTGAGTTTTAGTTCTAAATGTAGGTTTGTGAGCAAACTGCCTCACAGCTCAATTTTCTAAAAAAATCATACTGTATTGTCAAGGAAATGAACGTGATTATTTCTAAGGTCTTCTAGAGTTCCAAAATTTTATGATTCTCTAAAATGGGCATTGGTAAGTATCTACTGGTGTCACCACAAAGACTACTTTTGGTCTGAAAGATGCGATTTTGACCCTATTTTACATATAATTAAACAGAAGCTAAAAGAGTTAAATGGCTTGGCACAGCTGACATGAGGAAGAAGAAGATAGGAAAGGCAGTGTTGCCCAACTTCTGAGCCAAAGTACGAACTGATGGGGCTGATCAGGACAGAGAAGTAGATGTGGGGTCCTTATCAGTACTGTTCTGGGGAAAGAAATTCTAGATTGGCCAATCTGAGAACTAGACAAGCAAATGCTTCTACAGGGCAGGCATGGGTAAGAAACTTTCTTGGCTGGGTGTGGTGGCTCATACCTGTAATCCTAGCACTCTGGGATGCCAAGGTAGGAGAATCACTTGAGGTCAGCAGTTCAAGACCAGCCTGAACAACAGGGAGACCCCATCTCTACTAAAAATAAAAAAATTAGCTGGGCATGATGGCTCATGCCTGTAGTCCCAGTTACTCGGGAGGCTGAGGCAGGAAGATTGCTTGAGCCCAGGAGTTTGAGGTTGCTGTGAGCTAGGCTGATACCACGGCACTCTAGCCTGGGCAATGGAGTGAGATTGTCTCAAAAAAAAAAAAAATAATAAGAAAGAAACTTTCTTCATTGAGGTCTGGACAACAAAATATTCCTTAAGATTCTCTACCTCCAAGAAACATTGGGAATCTTTAATGCAGGTATGTTGGACAGTGTGGACATAAATCATATTTTGATAATCAGAAATGGGAATTCTTGGTCATTACTTGATAAATGTATAGTTTTATTTAAACATTGATCCCATGTATGTTTAATTAAAACAATTCAATTTTCCTCCATCCAGACAATTCTGAGGGAAAGGTAAAACTGGGTTTCTAGATTTTTAACATTAGGGAGCAGATCCTGGGCAGTGGTGTGCACCCAAAGTGATAGCCTCTTGATCTCTCCATCACATCTCTTCATAAGCACAGTGCTAACAAATTACAGATGTGTTCTAGCATGTAGGTGCATGAACATACATGCACACTCACACTGTTTAACAGAGTCATACATATCACATGTGACACTGATCTAGGGAATGCTAGTTATATGGGATATCAGTGTATAATTTTACAAAGAGAGGGCCAGGCTAAGGGAGAATGAAGTTCTCTGCTCAAATAAGTAAGAAAAATTTGTTAAAAAGTAAAACTTTCTTTAATGCATGGCCTCAAAGCCTTTAATATGATGCTGGAATCTCTAAAAATGTGCTGTGTCGTGGTATTTCCTAGACATACCTTGGTAGAAAATCATTGTTTACAGAGAATACGTAGAAACCAGTATTTCTGTGGAATAGTACACATTGGAAAACCCAATTTAGATGTGGTTTGTGATGTTTTATGTGCTTTAAGTATGTGCATAAATCTTGCGGCACTGATGAGAACCTGTGGACCGGGAGAGCACGACTTCATGTCACCGCTGGGATGGAGAGAAGGGACGTGCGCATCTGTAAGTCCTGCCTGAGCTTCAAATTAAATTTGTAAGAAGTGAGCTACATCCCTTGTCTTATTTCTTCCAATTATATTGCTGTTTTAATTATTCAAATTCTTCTTTAAAAGAGTGTCTTGCCTTTAGCTCAAAATTTCTTCCATCTTGTGAAAATAGTAGTAGTTACAAAATCTCAAACCTAAAAAATGGGTTTTGGAACAGTAACTCATAACATTGTAATTAAATAGTAACTTTAATTTTTCTTGATAAGCAATTGAGTAGCAATTATTTAGTCACGCCAAAAGTGATTTTCATCACATAAACAATATTTTAATTTTAAAGATAAATGAGACCTTAGTTTTATAATTAAATCTTATAAGCATAGCTCTTGTGATCTCTGCATTTCCACCTGCCTCATCAAGAAAACAACCCCTGACAGTCCAATTCCAGGTCACAAAAACTGTTATGGATTAATATTAGGTAAGATTTTATATAAGTATAAATAATACAAATAAAAATAGATTAGAGTGGAGAAACTGCAGTAATATAAAGAATTCAGTTAAGGGTAATATGAGTCACTAAAATAAGAATAGAAATAGCTTTTTATCATTACTTTCTAAATATCACTTTTTACATTACAGTCTAGCTAAAACAGAGATGCCAGCATGCTCACAGATTAAAGAGAAAGATCTATTATCAAGGAGTTTACCAGCCTTCAAGTAAACAAACTTTCTAGAACATGACTATAAAATCCCTGTTCTCTTCTTAATCCTTCCAAATATGCCCTTACAGAATAAAATCTTTAGCCCTAGTGCTGAAATCAATACAAAACAATTCTAATGCATTAAGAATAAAATGAGAGCCAAACAGGAAAGTTCAGATTTCCAGCAGAAATTTTATTTACATTAAACTATCCTATGTAACTGTGTATTCTGCCCAAATACACAGAAAATCACTGCTTCTTTTTTCACTATGAGCTATTAAACAGACCACCCAAGTTATATCTTTGAAGTAAGAGAAGGTCTGCTCACAGGGTATGAGCTGGGTGAGTGCTTCTTTAATGTTGCATGGAGCACTGATACATATGTTCACAAGGCATGCAGGGAGGTACAAGAACAAAGAAGAAAAAAAATATTAAAAAAAAAAAAAAAAGGACTGTTGGTGGGCATGATGGCTCACCCCTATAATTCCAGCATTCTGGGTGGCTGAGGCTAGAGGATTGCTTGAGGCTAGGAATTCAAGACCAGCCTAAGCAAGAGCAAGACCCTATCACTACAAAAGACTAGGAAAATTAGCCAGGGGTGGTGACGTGTGCCTGTAGTCCCAGCTACTCAGGAGAGACAGAGGCAAGAAATCACCTGAGCCCAGGAGCATGAGGCTGCAGTGAGCTATGATGACAACACTGCTCTTCAGCCTGAGCAACACAGCCAGACAGGGGGGAAAAAAAAAGAAAGTAAACTCACTAAATGTAAGCATTAAGGAAAAACAAAAAATATACTTCCATATATGTATACCATGGAGTACTATTCAGCTCTAAGGAACAATGGTGATATAGCACCTCTTGTATTTTCCTGGATAGAGCTGGAACCCATTCTACTAAGTGAAGTATCCCAAGAATGGAAAAACAAGCACCACATGTACTCACCAGCAAATTGGTTTCACTGGTCAACAACTAAGTGGACTTACAGGAATAACATTTATCGTGTGTCGGGCAGGTGGGAATGGATACATTCATATATAATGAGTGTGATGCGCCCCATCTGGGGGATGGTCATGCTTGAAGCTCTGACTCGAGGAGGGAGGGGGGCAAGGGCAACATATGTAACCTTAACATTTGTACCCCCATAATATGCTGAAATAAAAAAAAAAAGAAAAACAAAAAACAAAAAAAAATTCAAAGCAATGTTTCCTTTCAACTCTCCTTCCCCTGACCCCATGCAAAGAATTAGTGATATAAACACATAGGAAACATCCATTTTGTTTTAATCTTTGGCTTTAAAACTATTTATTTCTTATGTAAGTCATCACCATGGTAAATGAAAAAAAAATTTTTTTAATGTAAACAATGAAAAAAAAATTATTTCTACTCTATCCTCTTCTACCTTCCCCCAAAATGCTAACCAAACTCCAAGTGCACAAGATCTAATATTCACAGTATGGAAAGATTTCACACAGTCTTCAAACCCACAGTTAATAGTAAAGATCCTAAAATACTCTGACACTGAATTGGCTTTATTGGAGGGGAGAACAAGAGCAGTAGGAAATGGTGGTTAGCCTCTTCATGGAAAATTTACTTCAGTCACAAGTGGAAAAAATAGGATTCTGAATTGTCAGACATCTCTACTCAAAGGTATTGACTTAAATTAAAACGTCACAGAGGCCACCCATTTATGGAATTGCATAAAAATTGAACCCTGTTCTATTGAAAGGGGGTTCGGGTTAGAACCCCAGAATTGAATTGGCATTCCAGTTCCAAGTCAAAGCAAATGCTTCCCGTATTTAAACGTTCTCTTTGTGGCAAGACGCAGCACGAAGAGACAGTGAAACCACGGCAGCTAAGAGAAAAAGAAAACTGGATGACCTTATCTATGTTGCCATGAATGCTTTGAGATGATGTTGAAAATGGCATTATTGAAGCAACGCTGGGGAAACACATTCCGTTCTGTTTCCTCTACTCAAAAATATTAATACTTTCAAAATGCTAAATCTTTCCTCAGAGGCATTTCCAACTTTGGAAGCCTGCCACACAGCTACCAATTCTATAAACCTAGCTCATTTGAATTTTAAATGGTTGAAATTACAATGTGCTGAATAAGAATGCAGGATTTTCTGTAATAAATAAAGTCAAATGTCATGGAGTTTATAAACCTGTTTGCTTATTTTCTAGAACATGTATTTCATGATCTGCAACTGAACATAAGATGTCATGACAGAGAGGGATTAAAATGACCTCTTTTCAGTTCAAACACTACTGAGGTGAAGAAAATCAGACTATATAAGAAGGACTCGTGTGTCATTTTCTGTAGCAAGCAAGCACCATGTCCTTTATCACTATATATGGCAAATTTTTAAGGTGTACTTTTCACATCTTCAAACTGCAATTCAGCTTCTCATGTATTGGGCCTGTGAACTGAGTATAGTCCCAGGTGTCGGGACAAACACAATGACAACGGGCCACAGTGCTCTCAGAGCCTCTACCTAACGCAGAGGTAGCTACAGCATCATACGAAGGGCCGTCAGACTCACACAAACATGGCACTCTGGGGACTCACAGGAAGGGGGGTCATCACAATGAAGAGACTTTGGTACTGGGATTTTGGTTAAGATTTTTAGAATTTCTACAGCTGCAGTGAGAGAAGACCCTAGGTAAAGAGAAATGCCTGAGAAAATTTATGGAAAGAAGACTTAAAACAGCAAGAAATTCACTTGGTTAAGGACAGGTATGTGTAACCTCTTAGAGTAAGAAGGGTAGAGATGTATTAGAAATTAGTGAGTTATTTTCAGTTATTCCTGATTGTCAGTATAAACTTTGATGCATAATCATGTAAATTTCAAACTCAACTTCATTAAAATTCACTAAAGAAATTTTAGTATGCTTCTTCCAGATTTTACCTCTTTTGTATATATTTGACAAGATGGGAATTTCCCCACATTTTTACCTTTACGACCTTATTATAACCAAATAACTATTTTGACTTGTCAAACTTCAGCAGGTTTCAGGAGTATGTTTATAAATATTGAGCTCCAGTCCTAGAAAAAGTCTCTGTTGACTACTTTATACTGCAGCTGTACATTTCCACATCAGAAGAAGGGTTGAGGAGTTAAGATTTAAACCAAGTGTCCTCAAACCACGGCCCGCAGGCCACATGCGGGTGTTTTTGCCGATTTGTTTTTTTACTTCAAAATAAGATATGTGCAGTGTGCATAGGGATTTGTTCGTGGTTTTTTTTAAACTATAGTCCGCCCCTCCAACGGTCTGAGGGACACTGAACTGGTCCCCTGTTTAAAAAGTTTGAGGACCCCTGAATTTTAAACTCAGGTTTAAAAAACTGATTTATGCAGTTAAAAAGAAAATAGATGAGCAGATGCATTTGTAAAATAAAGGCTGCCATGGAGGCCTATGGTGGGTAGGTGGAGGGATGTGAAATTAATATTTTTTTAATAATGAAAAAACAGGAAATTAAAACAGACTAATACAATTAATTCCATTTTTTAAATGTCATTTAAGCTGGAAATAACAGCCCTAGAATATATAGACTAGCCATACACAATTTGAATCTCTAAAATTTGGGGGCTCCTAAATTTAATTTAGTATGCACAGATGAATAATTTTACTGTGGTTTAAAATATGTGTGTGGCCCAGCACAGTGGCTCATGCCTGTAACCCTGCACTCTGGGAGGCTGACATGGGAAGATTGTTTGAGCTCAGGAGTTTGAGACTGGCCTGAGCAAAAACGAGACCCCATCTCTACTAAAAATAGAAAAAATTAGCTGGACAACTTAAAAAAAAAAATACACATGCCAGGCACCGTGGCACGTGGCTGTAGTCCCATCTACTCTGGAGGCTGAGGCAGGAGGATCACTTGAGCCCAGGAGTTTGAGGTTGCTGTGAGCTAGGTTCACACCACAGCACTCTAGCTTGGGCAACAGAGTGAGACTCTGTCTCTAAAAAAAAAACAACAAATGTGTGTGTGTATGTGCCTGTACATACAAATATAAGCAAATACAGGTAAATGATGTAACAATCTACAATAAAACCCTAAGTTGCCAATCTTTATATGTAATTGTTATTGAATACATAAAATATGATTCAAGATGTGAAACTAGCATAAGCATATTGTTTTGTTAGTTGAATTTTTGTGATTAAATGTAATCTTTTGGAAGTCTTCAGGGCCTCCATCTGTAAGGTACACTGAGTAATCTGTGCAGATCATTTAGCAGAGCAGAACAAGAAAAGGATAAAAAGGACATGTTCTTCATTACAATTATGGGTGACCTGGACTTAACTATCATAAAACTGCCTGGCTCAAACATTATGAAATTTCTTCTATTTCAGGACAGACAAAAGTGCTGACATGGTTATTGCATCCTCAACTTCAGTTTCCCTGGGGGCTCTCATGCGGCTAATCAAAGGTAGGAACACCTGCCTCTACAGCCACCCCGCCTGGGGACGCCTCCTTCCAACACCGGCATATTGTTACTTACACAGTGAGTACCAGGAACCTCGATGACTTATCACAAATTGGAGTTAAGTTAAGCACGCTTTATGGTCAGATAGATCTGCATTTAAGTCCTTATTCTTCCACTTGCTGTGTGATCCTGATGGAGTCTTTGTTTTTTAATCTAGTTACGACACAAACACCAAAGGGATTACTCCAAGTATTAAAGGAGGTGTGTGGAAGACAAATGGAATGACTATTCCCCAAACAAGCCTGCATCTTCTACCCTGACATCTCTGCACTTCCATTTGCTGCTTCTTACAAGATGTTTCTGCCGCTCTTTCAAGCTACAATTAAAAATTCACCTCTACCATACAGTGGAGCCAGAGGATTGCCCTCCTCTGAGCTCTCCTTTCCTATAGACCTGTATCAGCGCATTCTTGCTCTAGTGACATCTTGTGCTTAGTTTCCCTCTGTCTCTCATTTGCTCTTTCTTAGTGTTCCTTCAAACTCCTCTTCCTCTGCTTATTCCTTAAATGATGGACACCCCAGAGTTCTGGCTTAGACTCTCTTCTCTTCAACATTCATTCATCTATTTATTTATTTATCAGGTAACTATAGATGATCAAAGTATTGTTCTAGGTTCTACAACTATAAGGGTGAACAAGGTAATCTGGGCTCCCTCATTAGTGACTTTTATTTAGATAAACAAGTAGCCAAATGCACAAGACAATTTCAGATTGGTAAGTGCTATGAAGGAAATAAATCTGAGTGATGGGATAGAAAGGGATTAAAAAGGGTTATTTCAACAGAGCAGTTAAGGAAAGACTCTCTTGAGCTGCTGAACTGAATGAAAAGGCCAATGATAGGATGAGTTGGGGGAAGAATGTTCCAGATAGAGGGAACAGATAGTACAGAAGGGACTGACACATAGATCAGCGTGGCATAATGGAGGAACATACTGGTCTGCTTGGTTCTCAATGAATAAGGGAGTGATCTTAAGATGAGGTTAGAGGTATGTAAGGCCAGGTAAAATACAGCATTAGGATTATCCTTTAAATCCAGTGGGAAGTCATCAGAGCATTATGTGTAAGAGTGGTGAGCAAACTGATTGGGACTTTTAAAAGATCACGCTGGTAGTGGTGTAGACAATGAATTAAAAACATAAAATGTAGATGCGTGAAGTCCGGGAGACTGCTGTCATCCAAGAGAAAAGATGTGATGCCCTGCACTAGGCGACAGCCATGGAGATGCAGAAAAGGGGATGGATTCAGGATGCATTTTGGGGGCAGAAACAGAACTTAGTAATGGACTGGATGTGAAAGAGTGCGTGGAAGTTTCTTGGTTTCTTCCAAGAAACCAAGAAAATGCCTAGAGTTTGGTCTTGAGCTGCAAGTTTGATGACGGTGCCGTTTATTGGGACAGGTGAATAGGAGGCATATGAGGGATGGAAAAATTAAGACTTCTGTTTTGAACAAGTTTGAAAGCACATTGCCATGCGAGTGGTGTCTCAGGCAGGAGGTTGGTTCTGCAAGCCAAGAACTCAGGAAGGGCTCTAAGCTGGAGACAGCTGATCCATGCCAGGCAGTCAGTGGTATTTGAAGCCATATGACTGCATGAGCTCATCCCAAAAGGGAACAGAGTTACAGATGCTGGCTCAAGATAGGGGCCTAAGAAACTCTAGAATGTAGAGACTGCAAAGGGAAAAAGAAAGCCAGCAGGGTGATCCAGGAGATGGCCAGAAAGACATTGAGATGACCCCCTGCTATAGGACCTACTTTACTTCCATGAACTGAAACAGCAGATCAATCTCAGATCTCTACTTCTTTTCTAGCAGAGTTCCCAGTTCCCATTTCCACTTGTGTCTTCACCTGTCCCTGTATGTCCCACAGGCACTTGAAACTCAACATACCCAAAACTGAACTCACTGTCTTTTACTGCAAACCTACTCTCTATAATCCGTGTCGAAGTGAGTGGTACTATCATTTACCCAGCTACTTAAGAAGAAACCTTGGATGTTTCTTTCTTCTTTCATACGAATACAAATAACCTATCAATCACCAAGTACGACTGGTTCTACCTTCTTATCATCTCTGGAGTCTGTAATTATTCACATCCTTACTCTGACTACCAGGGCTTGTGATGTCCCCATCTTGTTCCTGGAGTACTGGAATATTCCGCTGAATGAACTTCTTGCCTCTAGCCTCACTCTCTACCTATTCTTCACTTGGAAGCCCAGTGCTAAATACCATCTCTTCTCAACTCGCTGATGCCTCTTCAGTAGATCTCTTCGTCCTTCACACCCCTATACTATTTCTGCTTAAAACAGTTCTTGCATGGCTAGCTCTAAGTTTAAGAATTCTGAATTTTCTTAAAGACATCCTCTATTTAATAAAAATATCTAGGCCGGGCGCGGTGGCTCACGCCTGTAATCCTAGCACTCTGGGAGGCCAAGGCGGGCGGATTGCTCGAGGTCAGGAGTTCGAAACCAGCCTGAGCAAGAGCGAGACCCCGTCTCTACTATAAATAGAAAGAAATTAATTGGCCAACTAATACATATATATATATATATATATATATATATATGAAATTAGCCGGGCATGGTGGTGCATGCCTGTAGTCCCAGCTACTCGGGAGGCTGAGGCAGAAGGATTGCTTGAGCTCAGGAGTTTAAGGTTGCTGTGAGCTAGGCTGATGCCACAGCACTCACTCTAGCCTGGGCAATAAGTGAGACTCTGTCTCAAAATAAAATAAAATAAAATAAAATAAAATAAAAAAATAAAAAATAAATAAGAATAAAAATATCTTCACTATGGAAGAGTAAAATTATATATTTTTAAATCTATCAAGAAACACAAAAATAAGATAAAATTTGTTACCACATTTCTGTTCTGTTCCCATTGTAACAGACCAACCTGGAATACGCCCTGTTTTAGTTAAAAGAAAGTTGCTGTGAGCACATGATGTCAGCCTGGATCAATGGGCAGAGAATATTCAGACCTCTAGCCCTGGCAGTCAGTGCAGCTGACTCTGTAACAGAAAGATCCAAAGTTGGTGAGCTCTGTTGCCAGGATCATCCAAAGTATGCCAGTCAGCAGAAAGAGATAAATTTCAGATTTCCTCTCTATCTGCCTGAAGACCCATTTTGATACAGAAAGCTGTTATTACACGTGATTCATCCTAGAACAAATTCACATTTTAAATACGGTTAATCATATGTAAACTTAAACATGATTAATCAGACTTAAGCTTAATAAGCCTGGTTAAATAACTCAGAGCTAGAATATATATCAAAGGTGAGTGGATAAAAATATTCACGCAGACATTTATCCCAGTGTATTGAGTTGGGCTGGAAGTGCCCCTCACTCAAACATGCACACCACATAAAAAGCATCTATTTGTATTTCTGCTGTACAAGTTCTACCTCATTAAATACAGAACTTAATTAAACTGGCATGCACTTTGTTTTCCAGCAGATTAAAAAATTTAATATCTTTATCCCTTTATTCCTAATTCATGCTAAAACACTCATTACGTTTTGAATATGAGGTTGTATTAGCTGACAGCTCAGTTCTTCTGAGGGAGTAGACTGTTTTAACTGGTGCCTCTTGGTGACACAGGTTACCATGTCAAGAAGCAGGAAGACACCAAAGAACAGAACTCATGCTAAATCAATCTGAAACTTTGAGATTAACTGGAAACACTACCTATTCACCACTGTACCTTTATGCACTCCTATTTTACTCTTTTTCATTCTATAAGCTAATAAAAACAGTTGGGTATGCTCAGCAACTTTTCTATGATTGTAAAAGATTCAAGAGATATAAAAAGATGAAGTGGTAAAATAGAGATGCCCTAGTTAGATTCTTAAATTTGTATGTAAAAATCAATCAAGTCTCTTTGTGTTCCTTATACTTTGCTTAGAAGCAAGACAAATAATTAGCGGGTAAAAATAAATGAGAAAATCAGAGTCTCCCAATTTGGGAAACTGATTCTTCAGAGAACTCCAAATGTTATCCAGAGGAGCACACTGGGGACCCTGTGCTTGGTGCTGGCCATTTGGACTGTCCACATACAGACTTCTTCTGCCAGTTCCCAGCAAAACAAAAAAGCACACGAAGACATTCTAAAAAGTCATTTTTTTCCTTGCTCTGTGAACTGTAAGTATTCTGCTAATGTCTAGCTGCATAGTGAAGCCATTTGCAGTGCCTTCCACAGCAGAGCAGGTTGAGTGAAGAAGGAAATCGCTGGGCTCATTCCACCTCTGAAACCACTGAAGTAGGGAGTCGCCGCTGTGACCACTCATTTCAGGACTTCTGATTCCTTAACACAGATGCTGAAATGGAGGCAAAGGCCGAAACAAACTGAACAGGCACTCCACCTGTCTTTCAAAACTCCCCCTCTTCCATGTAGATACCAGAGGACCCATGCAATACAGAATCTAGTTTGAAATCTGTTGGTTATTCTGGATGCACTTCAGCTTGTAGCAAATCCAATTTCAGTTCTTCCTTACCTCTCTTTTAATGGAGTAAAAGGGCAATTTCATACTTAAAGTTTTCATGTTTGTACTTAAGCAATTTCCTATGGAATTGAGTTTATTATCCAAACTAGACACTCCTATAATGGTAAATTTTTGCCTTAATTTCCCCATACATTTACAGCATTAGTTCCTAAGCTTTGAGATCTTTTTGAGAATCTTATGAAAAGTAACTTCTAGCAAAATTTATGTATAATTTTCAGTGTGCTTTTAAATTCCCACATATTAATGCTTACAATCCTTATCAGTTAGAAGTTTTTACTTCTGAAGTTTCATTTGAAGAGTTCAAGTTGAATTTAAAATGTAATAAAAAGCTTACTCCAAAACTTGTTTTATAAGATTTGGCTTATTTTTATTCTTGTGAGATGACTGATAATTTATTCTCTCTTCTTGAAAGCCTGCTTTCTACTTTAAATTTCCTCAAAAGCAGTATACAATATGAAAGCCATTTAAGAAGCTAATTTCTATCATGTTTATGAATAAAATCAGGCTGGAGTAACTTGCAGAGAAGTAGAAACGTAAGAGCAGATAGATATCCAAGCTCTTTTCCCAATAAATAATTTAAATCATCAAAGAAAAACAAAAATTTGAAAATATCCTGAATTAGCACTAAAAATATCAGGGAATAGTGCCAGCTGAGAGGCAGAAAGTTTGAAGAATTTTTAGATAAAATGTAGATGAATCCACATTAAAATACATTACCAAGAGCCTCATCACAGCCCCCTTCTGAAGCCAGCTGTGGAGTGCTGCGGAAGGCAAGTAAAGAAAGCCCCAGAAGACTGATGCATCACTCACTTGTTTGGAAGGTGCAGGCTGAGCTGGAGAAAACTAACAGGAAAAAGAGAGACTCTGCAGTTGAAGCCCTCCACCCCCGCACATATCAGAGGTCCGCGGAAACAGAGAACAGGAACTCGGCAGTGCTGTGGAGTCATGTACTCTTGTGCAGGCTCACCCTGACATGCACGATGTCTTTCCAACCAAAAGGCCCCCTCCTACCGGACAGCAGCCAGAACTAAAGGTAAAGGCAGCTTTGGAGAAACAGGTAAGTCCTGTGTAACCACAAAGCAACCAAAACGCAGCAGTGCTGGGGGAAGGAGACATGTGCAAACTCAACAAACAGAATGCGTGCAGGTAGGAGGACTCTTCTCTCACCTGGCTTCGAGCTCAGAAGGGACCTCCTTTGACAACAGTGCCCAATTTGCTTAACTGCTAGGCCTCACGGGGAGAGGCAAAGTTTCCAAGCCAACAGAGCTCTTCCCCAAATAGGTGAGTTGAAGCACCAAGAAAGGAAATCAGACATAACCAGATTATGAACTTGGAATAGAGGCCAGGGTATGTATATAAGGAGACACAAAGGGGGGAGGTGAGGGAGAGGGAAGACAGGGACTGAGCTCTTCAGCAATATTTTCAACAAATGGAAACAAGCTTTCCAGTGATAATATTTTAAATGCCCCATTAGCAGAATATTTTAAACACTCTAAGAAGATTTTATTATACTTTTGTGGGCACAGGTATATTAGCCCCCTTTCAGGGATGTGTGAATAGGGGGACCAAATCCAGAATAGTATCTATGGAAAATAAAACTTCAGCTAAAAAAAGAAAAAAAAAAACATTTTACCCAACAGGAAAAGAAGAACATGCTTTCAGAAACAATTTGCCTCCTATTCTAGAAATAAATCTTAGACCTCATATGTTTTATCCTGTCAAAGAAAGTTTTCATAGGCATTCTTTGAAACAACAGATAAATGACTAAATTAGAAAATAGGCTGGGAAAAAAATTAAGAAGTTAAAGTAAGTAATATTAGGTAATGTAATTCAACAACAAAATATACAACAGAATTACAAGAAGCAAAAACCAGAATACAGCAAATAGTAAAATTAGCCAAGTGGAGAATAAGCTGGAGCGATTTCTTTCTTTTCCTAAGTAACTTTTTGCTCAAAGAAGAAAGTGTAACTTTTGAAATAAAGAATTTCTGGAAATAACTGTAACAAGTACAGCACATCACAAAATGGATAGGCTGTAGCTAAAGTATACAAGAGTCTTAAAACTCTTTTACTGAAAAACAAAACAAAATAGAACAAAAATAAATGATTTCAGTATCCTTAACAATTTAGGGAAACAAAGCAAACTGAAGCAAGGAAAAGTAATTAACAAAAAATATAAGAGAATTAATAACAAAAACATATATAGTGGGGTTAATCGATAAATCCAAGAGTAGGTTCTTTAAAAAAGAATTTATTGAATAGAATAACTAAGGCAATTAAAAAAACTAAATTAGCATAGATGGAGGTGCTCTATTTACAGATGTAGAGAATATTAAAAGAACAGTAAAATTCCATGTACTTTGAACCAATAAATTAGAAAACCTAGATAGACTGAATGGTGTTACAAGGATTATAGGGAAATATATACCACTAAAATTATGAGTATCTCAAATGGAGCTATAAAGCCTAAATAAATTTATAACTATGGAAAACAATCTTTAAACTTTTCAAATTTTCCTGCTATTAGACCCAGAGCCCAAATGTTGCCATAGATACAGCTTTTCATTTTTTTGTATTTCAGCATATTATGGGGGTACACATTTTAAGGTTTCAACTAACCCTTTCCCTCCCTCCCCCCACAAGTCTGAATTTCCAGTGTGACCATCCCCAAGACAGTGCACATATCACTCATTATGTATACACCCGCCCCCTCCCCCTCCCACCTGCCCAATACCCAATCACTGTAGTTCCTATGTGTCCAGTTATGTGCTGCTCAGTTAACACCAGTTTGCTGGTGAGTATATGTGGTGCTTGTTTTTCCATTCTTGGGATACTTCACTTAGTGGTATGGGTTCCAGCTCTAACCAGGAAAATACAAGATGTGCTATCACCATTGTTTCTTAGAGCTGAATAGTACTCCATAGTATACATATACCACATTTTATTAATCCACTCTTGGACTGATGGGCACTTGGGCTGTTTCCACAGCTTTGCAATTATGAATTGTGCTGCTATAAACATTCGAGTGCAGGTGTCTTTTTTGTAGAGTGTCATTGGATCTTTTGGGTAGATGTCCAGTAATGGGATTTGCTGGATCAAATGGTAGATCCACTTGTATCGCTTTAAGGTATCTCCATATTGCTTTCCACAGAGATTGAACTAGTTTGCAGTCCCACCAGCAGTGTAGGAGTCTTCCTCTCTCTCCCGTATCCACGCCAGTATTTATTGTTTGGGGACTTTTTGATAAAGGCCATTCTCACTGGAGTTAAGTGATATCTTATTGTGGTTTTCATTTGCATTTCCCTGATGATTAGAGATGTTGAGCATTTTTTCATATGTTTGTTGGTCATTCTTTTGTCTTCTTTTGAGAACTTTCGGTTTAAGTCCTTTGCACACTTGATAGCGTTGATTTTTTTCTTGCTGTTTTTCATGAGTTCTAAGTATATTCTAGAACTCATGAAAAGTTCTAGAATATAGAACTTTTCTATATTTCTATCAGTCCCTTATCAGATGCCTAGGATGTGAAAATTTTCTCCCATTCTGTAGGTTGTCTGTTTACTTTCATGACTGTTTCTCTGGCTGTGCAGAAGCTTTTTAGTTTGATCATGTCCCATTTATTTATTTTTGTTGCTGCTGTGACTGCCTTCGGGGTTTTCTTCATAAATTCCGTGCCTAGACCAATGTGTAGGAAAGTGTTTTCAACATTTTCCTCTAGGATTCTAATAGTTTCATACCTTAGGTTTAAGTCTGTTATCCAGAGTGAGTTGATTTTTCTGAGAGGTGAAAGGTGTGGGTCCTGTTTCAGCCTTTTATAAGTGGCTATCCGGTTTTCCCAGCACCATTTATTGAAAAGGGATTCTTTTCCCCAGTGTATATTTTTGTCTTCTTTGTCAAAGATTAGATGGCTATATGAGGATGGTTTTATATCAGGATTCTCAGATCTGTTCCACTGGTCAATATTCCTATTTTTGTGCCAATACCAGATTGATTTAATTACTACAGCTTTGTAATATAGTTTGATATCTGGCCTATTAATACCTCCCATTTTGTTTTTGTTGCCTAGAATTGTTTTTGATATGCGGGGTCATCTTTGGTTCCATACGAAGTGTAAAATTTTTTTTTCTACATCTGTGAAGAATGCTGATGGGATTTTAATAGGTATTGCATTGAATCTGTAGATCAGTTTGGGTAGTATAGACATTTTAATGATGTTGAGTCTGCTGACCCATGAGCATGGAAGGGATTTCCATCTGTTTACATCCTCTGCTATTTCCTTCCTCAGTGTTTTATGGTTCTCCCTGTAGAGGTCTTTTACCTCCTTGGTTAAGTATATTCCTAGGTACTTTAGTTTCTTTGTTGCTATTGTGAAGGGAACTGAGTCTTTGATTTGGTTCTCAATTTGATTGTTGTTGGCGTATATGAATGCCTCTGATTTCTGTGTATTGGTTTTGTATCCTGAGACTTTACTAAATTTATTTATCAGTTCCAGAAGTTTCTTGGTTGAATCTTTGGGGTTTTCTAAATACAATATCGTATCATCAGCAAACAGTGAAAGTTTGATCTCTTCTGCTCCTATTTGAATACCTTTAATTCCACTTTCCTGTCTGATTGCTGTAGCCAGGACTTCCAGCACTATGTCGAATAGAAGTGGAGATAGTGGGCAGCCTTGTCTGGTTCCAGTTCTAAGTGGGAATGCTTTCAATTTTTCCCCATTCAGTATGATGTTGGCTATGGGTCAGTCATATATGGCTTGTATCATTTTTAGGTATGTCCCCTCTATGCCTATTTTATTAAGTGTTCGTATCATGAAAGGGTGTTGAATTTTGTCAAATGCTTTTTGGTGAATTATATTTATAGATTTGCGTATGTTGAACCATCACTGCATCCCTGGGATGAAGCCCACTTGGTCGTGATGGATTATTTTTTTGATAAGCATCTGGATTCAGTTAGCTAGGATTTTGCTGAAATTTTTTGTGTCTATATTCAATAGGGATATTGGTATGTAGTTTTCTTTTTTTTTGTTGCATCCTTTCCTGGTTTTGGTATCAGAGTAATATTCGCTTCATAAAAGGTGTTGGGGATGTTTCCATTCTTCTCCATGTTGTGGATTGATTTCTGCAAGATAGGCACCAGTTCTTCTTTGTAAGTGTGGTAAAATTTGGGTGTGAAACCATCTGGACCGGGACTTTTCTTTTTAGGGAGATTTTTAATTGCTGTTTCTATTTTGGCTCTTGAGATTGGTCTGTTCAGGAATTCTATTTCTTCCTGATTGAGCCTAGGGAGGCTGTGTGTTTCTAGAAATTTGTCCATTTCCTCCACATTTTCCAGTTTGTGTGCATAAAGATTTTTGTAGTATTCATAGATTATATCTTGTATCTGTTTGCGATCAGTTGTGATATCTCCTTTTTTGTTCCTGATGGAGCTTATTAGAGATTTCTCTTTTCTGCTTTTCATTAGCTTAGCCAATGCTGTGTCAATTTTATTTTTTCAAAGAACCAACTTTTTGTTTTATTAATCTCCTGAATAGCTTCCCTGTTTTCAATTTCGTTTAGTTCTGATTTGATCTTGTTGATTTCACTTCTTCTGCTGGGTTTGGGGTAGGTCTGTTCTTCTTTTTCCAACTCTTTGAGTCATTTCATTAGATTGTCTATTTGTGATCTTTTTGACTGTTGGCAACAGGCATTTATGGAAATAAACTTTCCTCTCAGAACTGCTTTAGCTGTGTCCCATAGGATTTGATAACTTGTCTCTCCATTGCAATTTTGTTCAAAGAATTTTTTTATTTCCATCTTGATTTCTTCATTTATGAAGTAATCATTTAGTAGGAGGTTGTTTAATTTCCACGTTTTTGCGTAGAAATGTGAGTTTCTGTTACAGTTGATTTCTACTTTTATTCTACTGTGATCTGAGAAGATACATGGTATGATTTCTATTTTTTATTAAATTTCTTGAGGCTTCCTTTGTGTCCTAGGATATGGTCAATCTCAGAGAATGTCCCGTGAGCTGTTGAGAAGAATGTATATTCAATGGATTTTGGGTAGAATGTCCTGTAAATGTCAGTCAGACCCAGTTGTTCTAGAGTTTTGCTTAAGTCCATTATTTTTTTATTAATTTTCTGTTTGGAGGATCTGTGCTGTGCAGTCAGTGGGGTGTTGAAATGTCCAGTCATTATGGAGTTGCTGTTAATCAATTTGCTTAGATCCAGTAAGGTTTGCTTTATGAATCTGGGTGCACCTAAGTTGGGTGCATATATATTTAAAATTGTTATCTCTTCTTGTTGAACTGTGCCCTTCACCATTATATAATGACCATGTTTCTCTTTGATCTTTTTTGTTGGTTTAAAAACTAAATCATCTGAGATAAGAACTGCCACACCAGCCTTCTTTTGGCTTCCACTTGCTTGGAATACTGATCTCCACTCTTTTACTTTTAGTCTCTATGCATCCTTGCAGGTTAGATGTGTTTCCTGAAGACAGCATATACTTGGCCTGTATTTTCTTATCCATTCAGCCAGCCTATGTCTCTTGAGTGGAGAGTTTAAGCCATTCACATTTATTGACAGAACTGATAGGCGAGGTAGATTACTGTTCATTCTGTCGGGTTGGATGTTGTTGCTTTGATTTCTCTCTTGAGCCATTGTAATATCTGGCCTTTAATCTTTGGGTTTTGGTTGTTTTTATATTCGTGAGTTTTTATTATGCTGTTCCGTGGGTAACACTGTTTTGAGTACTTCTTGTAGGGCTGGTCTTGTCTTGGTGAATTCTCTGAGACTTTGCTTATTTTAGAATGTCTTAATTTCTCCTTCATATATAAAGCTTAGTTTTGCAGGTTACACGATTCTGGGCTGGGCGTTATTTTGTTTCAAAAGAGTGAGAATGGGGTCCCAGTCTCTCCTTGCTTGTATTGTTTCAGTTGAGAAATCTGGCGCTATTTGGATCGGTTTTGCTTTGTATGTAACTTGCTTCTTTCGCCTTACAGCTTGTAGGAGGGTCTCTTTTGATCAGTCTGATGACTACATGCTGGGGTATTTTCCTGTTTGCATTGTATGTCCCAGGAGTCCTTTTGGCCTCTTGTATTTCTAATTCTAGGTTACTGGTTAGACCTGGGAAATTTTCCTCAATTATTTCTTCCAATAGCTTATCCAACCCTTGGGTTTTTTCTTTCTCTTTCTCCGGAATCCAGTGGACTCGCATTATTTTTCTTAGTATAATCCCATAATTCTTGTAAGCTTTGCTCATGTCTCTTATTTTTCTGCTCTAATTCTGTGATTAACTTATTTGATTTGAATGTGTTGTCTTCAATCTCTGAGATTCTTTCTTCTGTTTGGTCCACCCTATTTTTGAGGGTTTCCACTGTGTTTTGAATTTCCCTGAATAAATTCTTCATTTCCAGGATATTGGATTGGTTCTTCTTCAAGATCTTGATTTCCTTAGTGAATCTTTGTTCCAAGTCCTGTATCTTCTTTGTGGTTTCCTTGTGTTGGTTATCTATTTTTTCTTGCCTATCATTGAGCTTTCTTACAATCCAATTTTGGAATTCTTCCTCTGTCATTTTAGTGTTTTGGGTTTGTTCAGTCTCCATTACTTGAGAGCTGGTGTATCTCCTCGGGGACTGTTTTCGGTTTGGGTTTTTGAATTTCCAGACATTTTACGCTGGGGTCTCCCCATCTGGAGCAATTGATGGTGCTCAGGCATCCTCTCTTCTGTAGCTTCTTGATCAGCCACTGGGGGAGCTCCTCCACCACTCTGGGAGGGTTCCCCTGATAGGAGGGGTGGCTGTGTAGCCTGCCCCTGACCGGGAGGAGACCCAGTCCCAGCTCTTTGTCCCACCGGGTGGCCGGAGCTGCTCTGGGAAGCTCAGCCTTGCATGCTGCGTGCTCACGCACTGCGCAGGCCTAGCGGGCTCTCCCTAGATCTGGGGGAGGGTGGGTTCTCTTGTCCCGCTCGCCGCCAGGGGTGGAGCCCCGCACTCTCCAGGAGAGACGCGGGGGAGGAGGCAGCTCCCAGTGTGCCCTGCACCGGCGGGCGGTGTAACTCCCCCGCTTTAGTGTCCTCGGTAATCCGTTGACGGCGCCAGGCCTGGCGAGCCGATCGCAGATTGTAGCGGCGGGATCTGCCAGGAGAGACTCTGGGCGGGGGGCCTGCCGGCTGACGCGGGCTGCGGACCCCTCGGTGGCCACCGCTCGTCCTCGCAGGCGCCAGCACGGGCGACCGCTTGGGGCGCCGTGCCGTGCCGGAGCCGCGTGGTCAGGACGCCCGAGCCCCTCGACGCCCGCCGCCGGCAGCCACAGCCTCGCTCTGCGTTCCCGGCAGTCTCGCGGGCAGCGCGGCCTGGCGCCTCCGTCTCCGCACCAGAGGCGGCGCCTCCGCCTGCCCCGGCCAGGTGGGTTCCTCCCGGCCAGGTGGGTTCCTCCCGGTCAGGTGGGATCCTCCCGGCCAGGTGGGTTCCTCCCGGCCAGGTGGGTTCCTCCCGGCCAGGTGGGTTCCTCCCGGCCAGGTGGGTTCCTCCCGGTCAGGTGGGATCCTCCCGGCCAGGTGGGTTCCTCCCGGCCAGGTGGGTTCCTCCCGGCCAGGTGGGATCCTCCCGGCCAGGTGGGTTCCTCCCGGCCAGGTGGGTTCCTCCCGGCCAGGTGGGATCCTCCCGGCCAGGTGGGTTCCTCCCGGCCAGGTGGGTTCCTCCCGGCCAGGTGGGATCCTCCCGGCCAGGTGGGATCCTCCCGGCCAGGTGGGTTCCTCCCGGCCAGGTGGGATCCTCCCGGCCAGGTGGGTTCCTCCCGGCCAGGTGGGTTCCTCCCGGCCAGGTGGGTTCCTCCCGGCCAGGTGGGTTCCTCCCGCGGAGCGTCCCCGCGGCCGGGCAGGTCACGGCGTCGTCCGCCACTGGCCGCCCTCCCGCCCCGCCTCTCCCGCCCCGCCAGTCTCAGACCGGCCCTGCTGGGTGCGCGGGCCGGCGGGGAGGAGGAGTCCCCGGGCTCCCAGCCCACTGCGCCCTGGCCCGCGGCGCCTCCCGCGCGCCCTGCTGCTTGCTTTGCACTCTCCAGAGATCGGATGTTACCTCCCATCACCTTGTTTTTCCTTTTATGAGAGTCCCGCGCTGAACCTGTGCGGATCCTCCATGCTGTCCTCCAGGTGGGGAGATCCGCTCGCGTGTCGGAGACCAGGGTCTGCTCCCCTCTGGAGCAGGAGTCCGGGGTTACCTTTACTCCGCCAATTTCCTCCTCCAGACACAGCTTTTCAATTGTTCAGGAAACATATAATTCTTACGTTCTTAAAATTTTGTAAAGCACAGAAAAAGAAGGGAAAACTAATAGATTCCTCTATTAGTCAATTATTGTGAGTAGTGTAAAGTACTTTTTTCTATCAACCATAATGCCTAATTTTATGGTATCTATAATGTGGTATCTATAGTTTAGGCAATAGCAGCTCATTATTCATTCAAATAACGAGATGCTTAAAACATCAAAAGAAAACAATGTGATTAGTTTTCTAATAGATTATGTATAACATGCTTTAGAGGCACAAAAGACTAAATCTGTCCAAAGAGTAGGAGATGGCTTCACAGAGGCTCTGTATTCCTTACTAAACAAAACTGAGTCAATTCTTTCCTAAGACATTCCTCAAAGCCCTTAATCATGGCTCTGACTGTTCTTGGTATTCCCTGCTACTTAGCAGCATGAGCACTATAATTAAAAGTTCAGGTAGATGTGCTTTCCAAAGTTGTACACTCCTTTTGTGTAATGTGACTTCCTGCTAAATACTTTCTCTGACACAAAGGACATTCGATTCCCAACTGATTAGACTATTGTTTGGCATATTTTTTAAAAAAGGAAATATGCCCAGAGATGCAAGGATGGTTCAACATACGCAAGTCTATAAATGCAAGTCACTTCATAAATAAAATCAAGAACAAAGACCATATGATTCTGTCAATAGATGCAGAAAAAGCATTTGACAAGGTCCAACACACCTTTATGATAAAAACTCTTAACAAAATAGGCATAGATGGCTCATACCTTAAACTTATCAAATCCATCTATGACAAACCCACTGCTAGTATCATCCTAAATGGAGAAAAATTAAAATCCTTCCCCCTTCAATCCGGAACTAGACAGGGGTGCCCACTATCTCCTCTCCTATTTAACATAGTGCTCGAAGTCCTAGTGATAGCAATTAGACAGGAGAAGGGTATTAAGGGCATTCAAGTGGGGGCAGATGAAATCAAACTCTCGCTCTTCGCCAATGATATGATATTATACCTAGAAAACCCCATGGACTCTTCCAAGAGACTCCTAGACTTGATAACCGAATTTGGTAAAGTATCAGGTTATAAAATCAATATACACAAATCAGAAGCATTCATATATGCCAAGAACCATCAAACAGAAACTCAAATCAAAAACTCAATACCCTTTACTATAGCCCCAAAGAAAATTAAATATCTAGGAGTATTCTTAACAAAAGATATAAAAGATTTATATAAGGAGAACTATGAAACACTAAAAAAAGAAATTGCAGAAGATTTAAACAGATGGAAAAATCTACCTTGTTCATGGATTGGTAGAATCAATATAGTTAAAATGTCAATATTACCTAAAGTGATCTACAGAATCAATGCAATCCCCATGAAAATACCATCAGCATTCTTTATAGATCTAGAAAAAATAATTCTTCACTTCGTATGGAATCAGAAAAAACCTCGTATAACCAAAGCAATCTTAAATAGAAAGAACAAACTGGGAGGCATCAGTCTTCCTGACTTCAAACTGTACTATAAAGGAATAATAGTTAAATCAGCATGGTACTGGCACAAGAACAGAAGCATAGGTATCTGGAATAGATCTGAAATACCAGAGATGAAACCATCAGTATACGGCAATCTAATCTTTGATAAAGCTGACAAAAATATACATTGGGGAAAAGAATCTCTCTTCAACAAATGGTGCTGGGAAAACTGGTTAGCTACATGCAGAAGAGCAAATCAGGATCCCTACCTCTCACCTCTCACAAAAATTCACTCAAGATGGATAACAGACTTAAACTTAAGACATGAAACCTTAAGAATCCTAGAAGATGTTGGGAAAACCCTATCAGATATTGGCCTAGGCAAAGAATTTTTGAGGAAGACCCCCAAGGCAATCACCGCAGCATCAAAAATAAACAAATGGGATCTGATCAAATAAAAAGTTTCTGCACAGCCAAGGAAACCATCAATAGAACAAATAGACAACCCACAGAGTGGGAGAAAATATTTGCTGTCTACACCTCTGATAAAGGCCTAATAACAAGAATTTACCTAGAGCTTAAAAAAATTAACAAGAAAAAATCAAACAATCCCATCAAGAAATGGGCGATGGAAATGAAAAGAAACTTCTCCAAAGAAGACAGAATATTGGCATGCAAACGTATAAAGAAATGCTCAACCTCTCTAATTATTAGAGAAATGCAAATCAAAACCACAATGAGATACCACCTAACCCCAGTGAGAATGGCCTGTATCTAGAAATCCCCAAACAACAAATGCTGGTGAGGATGCGGAGAGACGGGAACACTCCTACACTGCTGGAGGGACTGCAAATTAATGCAGCCTTTGTGGAAAAGAATTTGGAGATACCTCAAACAGCTAGAAATAGAAATACCATTTGACCCTGCAATAGCATTGTTGGGCATCTACCCAAAAGAGCATAAGACATTCTATTATAAAGACATCTGCACTCGAATGTTTATAGCAGCACAATTCACTATTGCACGGTCATGGAAACAGCCCAGGTGCCCATCAATTCATGAGTGGACAATTAAAATGTGGTATATGCTCACAATGGAATATTACTCAATCCTAAGAAATGACAGTGAGCTAGCACCATTTATGCTATCCTGGATTAAGCTTAAGCCCGTTATCCAAAGTGAGGCGACACAAGACATGGAAAATGGGCTCCACATCTACTCGCCATCAAATTGGTACTGACTGATTTTAAACTTCGGTTTTCAAATGGTGGCAATACCCACCAGAGATTCGGTGGGGGACGACCCAATCTTAGGGATGGGACGAGCATTCTGGAGGGGGAGGGCATAACTCTAACCCTTCTTAGGGAGAGGCAGAGATATACAATGTAACCAAAATGTTAAACAAAACAAACAAAAAAACTTTCTAACTGGTGGTGGGCAGGCAGGTGTGGGGAGGAGGAAAGGGATGCATGCTTCCATAACGTGTGCGATGACATCACCAGGGGATTGGACATTTGGGGGGGGAGAGAGGGGGCAGGAGCAATGTTTGTAACCCTAACAATATTTGTACCTCTATAATATGCTGAAATAAAAATCATGTTCTTAAAAAAAAAAAAAAAGAAAGAAAGAAAATAAATAACCAATTAGATTCTGTTAAAAAAAAAAAAAGGAAATATGCTTCTTTTCCAGTAAATACTTAGTTTAAAACCCTCTCCTATCACTTCGTTTTTTAACTATCTTATAAACTGATTTGGTGCTTTGTATATTCTGGTGAAATTATTATATATATGCCAAATATGAGTTTACATGGTCAGTGTAGGAATGGAAGTAGCTCCTAATATAGCATAATTATATGGCACTCTTATTTTTCTCCCAAATCTCATATTAAAATATTGTAAAGCAACTTACTTGATATTGATATATAGCACTTTCCCTACTCTCTTCTTTAGCCATTAAATCAATGATAATCATGATTCACCTGCAAACATTTATTTGTGCCAAGCATACAGCTAGGGATCAAAATAATAAGAGAAGTCCAAGGACACCGATGTTTCCATTTCTTAAGACATTTAAGAAATATTTGGCCAGGTATTCAATTATACTTGATGTTTTTATTTACTCATACTCAACATTGTTCCAGAAAATGTTGAAGGTAACCATTTTCATTCCACCTGCTATAGTCAATAGTCATTTCATGTTTTCACAATAACATGTTTATGATGTTAACATGGTATATTCACCACTTTGTTGACAATAATTGTATTACAAAAACTATGGAAAGAATGCTGCTCTCTTCATTAAATTACAAGTAATAAAAAGTCAAGTTTAGATTTTAAAAAAAATGTAAGTAGGAGTACATTGCAAAATGAGGGCTTAATGTGGCCATCAATTTAAGTTATGACATGACTAAAAATACTGTGTTATTTAAAAGAGGCCAAAAACTACTGCCTTTGAGGCAAACAGAATTTCAAAAGAAAAGAACAATCACCAAGGTCATGAGGCTATTTCTGTTTCTGCAGTCTGGTCTGCAGAAGGCAGGACTCTCACAAGGGACAGAGATGGGCGTGGCTCCTGTGATGGCCTCTAGGATGGTCGTCAAGTGAGGCTGAGGCCTGGCCACAGGGTTGCTTCAAAGACCACACCCACAGCCAAGCCTCATGGACATGCTGCTGGGGCATATCCGGGCTGCTGTCCAGTTCCTTGGGCAGGAAAGTCTTCTGTACCGTGACAGCACAGGGCTGGGCCCAAGCCATCGGGCTGCTTTGGAGTGCACAGTGAGAACTGAGGTTGGCAGGCTGCTACCGGGGACATGGATGACTGTCACTGGGTCTCCTGGTAGGCAGGGCTGACTCTGGACTGCAGTGGAGTAGAGGTTGCAGGGGCACTCCAGGACCAAGATCAGTGGGCCTGCCACCAAGGGCTCGGACAGGCATGCCTCCCATCAGTTCCCAAAGTAGAAAGAACAGCCCCTGGACAGTGGCAGAGCAGGGGCAAGACTGAGTCACAGGACCACAGCAAGGAAGGAGGTTGGAGTCCCTGCTACTGGGCTTTGGGCAGGTGTCTCTGAGTCCTCAGGTGGCCAGGACTGACTCTGGGCAGTGGTGGACTGGGGCTGAAGCTGCTGATGCTCATATTTTAATGTGACTTAAACCAAACACTCTCACATTTCTATCAGCTAATATGAAATGTATCATTACCTAATATTAAATGTAGTATCTGCTATGCTGATAAATCGGTCATAAGTAAAATGTCTACCCATGGATCAAGGAAGAAAAATGCATTATTTGCAAAAACAAAAGGATAGTGCTTTCTCTCTCCCTAAATAAAGGTAAAGTAACCACAAATTCAGAAATTAAAAAAAAATTGTTTCTGCACATTCAAGCCTACCTTCTAATTCATCCTTAGGTTCATGATTCATGAAAGTGTCAAACTCATGAAACAAATGCCTTCAAATTATTTCAGGAAGGCCAGGCTAGTTCAGTGTTTGCTAGTTCTTTCTGGAGAACAGGGAGAAAGATAAAGGGTGTATTTTGACCTTGCTCAGGTGCCCACCTTGATGCAAAACCTCCAGTCTGTAGGGCCATCTATATATGCTGTCAATTGAAAATATAAAGCTAACTTTTAAAGTTTTAAAAGTATGATGTTTTATAGCATGAAAATAAATCCTTTTTTCCTATAAAGTAAAATGCACAATGCCTCAACTCAACAAAGGGAAGAGATAAAAATAGAAAACATGAAGGGACATCATGAATAATGGTTATGCTAAATTTTATATAAGATTCTGATTTTTTTAATAAGTATGACTGGTTCTTTCAATGATTAGCTTCTTTGCAAAATGAAATTAAGTCAACATTTTAATCAGTAATATTGAAGAAAATGAAGAAGTCATGTTTATAAAACTTATGGAGGAAATGAAAAAGAGAGATAATAAAACATGTGTAGATAAACCAACAGATGGGATGCAAGAAAGATTTTTATGTATTTCCCTAGGCTTAACGGAAAGATCCAAGGTAACAAGATGGAATTTAATAAATTAAAAGTTAAAATCTTCGACTTGACTTAGAAAACCACAATCACGAAGTGAAGGATGGAAGAGATTTGGTTTTTGCATGAACAAAAGACAAAAATGACTATTACTTCAACGTGATTAAATAGTATGGTCTTGCTTTCAAAAAGCAAGTGTGACTAAGGGACTATATTAATAGGTGAACAGTGTCCAGGCAACTAGAGGAGAACCCTATGATGATCAGATCATATCTAAGATACCAAATACCAAACTTTAATATTTAAGGGACCATTAATTTAAAAATGGATCCAACATTCTTTAATTAAGAAGACCTAGAGTGACATATTCTAATGCAACATGATACTAAACAATTAGAACTTTCTAAAAATAAATCAGTGAGTTTCCAATTTCTATTAGAAGAACCCAGTCAGGTGCTAGATTAGTCCTCTTTAGGAAGTCAGTAAAGAAGGTTCATACATGGTATGGAAAGAGAATGTTCATTTTCATCAAGCTAAAATACATAATTTTCTCAGATGATAATTATAGAATTTTGTAAAAATGTTGATTCTCAGAAGTTTAGGAAATATTCTCTTGTATTTTCTGGCTACTATTTCTCTTCCCAAACATTCCCCCTTCTGTCTCCTTTAACTGGCCTTAAAGATCTGAAGTTGGCATTTTATGATCTATTCCAGTTTCTGACCTGTGTCAATAAAGACAAATATCTTCCACATTATTAATAAAAGCTAAGTTAAAAGTTTGATATTATTTTCCTTCCTATAAGTCATTAGCACCTTCACTCAACCAAAAAGCATTTATTAAATGAGTACTATGTGCTAGGCATCCAGCTATGCTTTTCCACCTTGCTACTCTAGGAAAACTCACTAACAGAATAAACATCATAGTAATTTCAATTTTTCAAATGTCTAAAAAGTGATTCACTTTCAGTAAGTAAAAATTTTGAAAAAACAGAGACAACTAAAATACCATCTCTTACCTTAAAAAAAATTCTAATGCTGAGTAAGGGAAAAAAAAACCTTTTAGAGACCATCTGGTTTTATATTTTATTAATAAATATGTGCCATTGTTTTTTATTCTAAGTGAAATACACTTAAAATACCCAAATATTGAATTCTGCATTTGATCTAGGAAGTTATATGTATTGTCCTCCTTAGCTATGGATTTTAATAATCACTTACTGTTTGGTCAGGGAACCTGGAGCTCAGAGGTCTTTCCTAAAGGGTTCTCTAGAGGTCTCGCATCTGTGTGCAGTTTCCCTGCAAACTTGCATCCATTCTTGGCTGTGTGCTGATGTCATTACACGGCGCCTAGACAGCAACCCCAAAATACGGCCTCCCACAAGAGCTAACCGTTCCAAAGAATACTGACCATTTTCCTCTTCTCAGAGTGAGAAACATAACAAAACAAAAAACTGCTGGATAAGAAAATCTACCAGCAACTAAACTTTCTGTAATTCTCAAAATAGCTCCTGTATTCATGTCTCATTCACTATACAAGGCCTTGAGAATGTTTATTCATCAAAACTTATCACCCAATAACATCAAATATAATTCATATCAGCTCCCAAATTTCTCCTATAGTGAAACATTTATGTTCATTAATACTATTGAAATTAGAACACTGAACACATCCCTGAAGTCTCCCAAAATAGTCCAAATCTCATAAAATACAACTGTCACAAATTTAACTTTGGTGGGATACTTTAGGGAAAAAAAATTAAAGTATCAAATATCCCATAAGTGTTGGTTTCAATTAAAATCTCTCTTGGGTTCAAGCTCTGACATAATGGAACTTTGCATATGAAATTATCACGTTAATGGGCGCGTGCTGTATCTGTTTTAAGAGGGAACCAGTGGGGGCAAAGAGAAATAAAACATATGAACATCATACAGTAAACTTTTTCTATTAAAGAGTGTGACTAAAAGCCCACTATGTAACCACACATTGTGCGAGATGTTAGGAATAAAAAGGTAAGACACAGCCCTTGTCCTAGAGATATGAGTTTGTAGAGAAGACAGGCACAAACGAATGACTACAATAAAGTGTGATGTTTGAGGAACAAAAGTGCCACAAATAGGAAGCTTCCCTGATGAGAAACCTGAGCTGTGTCATTAAGAAAAAAGGGCAGTTCATCTGGGTAGAGACACAGTAAGTACAGACTTGAATATGTAAAATATAGTGTTCAAGCTCTAAGAAGAGTTAGAATTAATGACATCACAGAACCTGAGGGAAAATCTGGTGATGAGGAGGTTGAAGAGCAGTCGGGAGCCAGATCAGGAATATCAAGCACACGGTTTGATCTGTTTCCTGTATGTAGGCAGATGGTTTTCTGAACCGAGTTCTTTAAATCCTAGGAGTTCACAGAGCTACTCAGGGCCACCCGGAAGAGGAGGAGGGTGGTGCGCCCAAGAACCCTGCACACATCCATGTCTGCACAGGCCAGTTGGGTCCATTCTAACTGCAAAAATGTCAGGGAGAGGGGGAAGTTTCTACTGCTTTAGTAAAGTTTGAAAATGGGTCCCCATAAGAGGGTATTAAGAAGGGATGTACATCATCAGATTTGCATTTAAGAATGAGCACATCGGGGCACTTTAAGCTGACCACCTGAAAAAAAAAAAAACAAATAGAAGAATAGAGGAAGAGGTAGGGAACAATTAATTCAAAAATTAATTCAGGGAAGAAGGGAGAAGATTCTGAACAGTGGATAGAATGGGTAAAGGTGTGTCTACGCTGGGTTTTGGGGTATGGGTGAAAAGGAAATGGCAGAAATTCTTTCTCCACAAATTCTTTAGTACCAACAAAGCAGGAAGCAAGCTGGTGAGAGGATTTAAGAAAGGATGTTGTGTGTTTGCGCGCGCGCGTGTGCACATGCAAGTGTGAGCAGGATTTAAGATCTTAAGAAGATGGCCAAGGTTTTTTTATTAAAATGTCCTTCCAAGACCCCCACCAAGATTCAAAACTGTCTGTGCCCTTGGTTGAGAATTATAAAAGTGTTGAGACATACAGGCAACATCAATGCCCCCCCATGGGCATTCATGGGTTCCAGCCTTCATGGATTAAACCAAGAGAAGATCAAAAATATTTGGGGGAAAAACAGATAGTTGTGTCGGTACTACACATGTATACATTTTTTTTCTTATGATTATTCCCTAAACAATACAACATAACAACTATTTACATAGCATTCACATTGTATCAGGTATTATAAACAACCTAGAGATAACTCAAAGTATATGGGAGGATGTGTCTGTTACAGGAAAGACGCCATTTTATATAAGGGACTTGAGCAGGGACTTTGGCATCTAAGAGGGCTCCTGGACCCAACCTCCCACGGACATGATAACAGATTCTCTTAGGAAGACATTAATTGTTCTCCCAATCTTCTCAACATTAAAACAAACAGAAAAGAAAAGCTAAGATAACTCATACTATTTTCACATTTTGACAAAAATGTCTGGCCAGATTAACGTCCGTGAAGAAGGGTAAGCATTTCTAGTGCTTTCTTTGCACTGCAGATTTCTTTCAGAATACAAAGTGTTTGCACCAAGACTTTCATTTCTGCTTAAATATCCTGAGATCAATAGCGGCAGCTGAAACTGCACCCATTGATGAGGAAACTGAAACACGAACGGTGAAATGGCTCTCGCAGGGCACAGTCTATCTCAGCGTGGCTTACTTGCTCTAAATTCAAAGGACACATCATATGTGGGTGTTCATCCATTCAAAAATGCTATAAAGCTATTTGTGAATTCAGGGATTGACAAAATTCTCAGCTGAATCCCTGAGAACGTCAATGGTCTTCTCCAAGTCAGCCTTTCCAGACAGACGGGCTAGCACCACCAGTCCAGTCCTTAACATACACACAAGACACCACATTTGAGAGAGGTTCCGCTTTCACATGGTTTCAGCTATGACTTGTATAAAACACCGTGAGGCGTGTGTTATCAAGAGAGTCTAAAGTATTCAAAGAAAGAATTGTAGAGCTATTATCAACAGAAAAATTAACATTTTCCCTTTTAAATTCATTTCTGCTTACTTGCTAGTAAATAGTTATATTTTATTAAAAACAAATAACAGATGGGAAGCAGAAAGACTATTTTAGGAATACAGTTTGATTAGAGCACTGCATTCAATGATCCCTAGGGTCTATTTTCATTTTAAAATCCTATGACTCAAAGGATAAACTGATCGGGCTTGCTAGAACAAAGACCGTGAATTTCAGTTCAGTAAGGAACGAACACTGAAGTCTTAATTTTAAAGTCTGGGTAGTGATTTAGATTTGAAGATAATCAGGAACCAGATCAGGAAAATCGAGCAGACAGTTTGATCTATGTTCTGTAGGCCCATGGTTTTGTAGGCCAAAGAGTAACCCATTTTTCTTCTGAAAGATAAACAGAAAAAGAGTACAGCATTAGAAATACCTATTCCTTTTCAAACGATTGAAGAAATAGATGACCTTGTAAATCAGAAAATGTCAACAATGACTGTATGTGGGAGAAAACAATGCATTAAGGAGAGTGAAGCTTTTAAACAACTTAGAGCCGTTTCATGAGAAAGGGTAAAAAAATGTCCATATTAATTAGAAGAGTGACTACAAGACAGCACTAATGGGCAAGCTAAACCTTCTAATCCTATTCTCCACCAGTGAACTGGCAAAATACAAACCACCAACACTTCTTATAGACAGTTAGTGTTAACTGGAGAGCAGGTAGAAATTCTTAATACAGAGTCCTGGGTCCAGACCAGGTTTCATAATAGCTAATGAATGGCCTAAGGGAAGTCATATCACATCTCTGGGCATCCTTTTTCCTTCCATGAAATGATTCAGTTGGACTAGGTGATGTCTGTCTAATGGTCCCAAGTCAATAAAGTTTTGATTTCTCTGTCTCTTCAACTCAATATAAAAATATAAAATTTAGGCCGGGCGCGGTGGCTCACGCCTGTAATCCTAGCTCTCTGGGAGGCCGAGGCGGGCGGATTGCTCAACGTCAGGAGTTCGAAACCAGCCTGAGCAAGAGCGAGACCCCGTCTCTACTATAAATAGAAAGAAATTAATTGGCCAACTAATATATACAAAAAATTAGCCGGGCATGGTGGCGAATGCCTGTAGTCCCAGCTACTTGGGAGGCTGAGGCAGGAGGATTGCTTGAGCCCAGGAGTTTGAGGTTGCTGTGAGCTAGTCTGACGCCACGGCACTCACTCTAGCCTGGGCAACAAAGCGAGACTCTGTCTCAAAAAAAAAAAAAAAAAAAAAAAAAATATAAAATTTGGATGCTAATATTCTCATGCAAATAATTTTTGCACTATGTTAGTATTTACATGGGCTTTTAATGCATAGTAAAAACTTCTCTTAGAAATTTAATTCAGCCCATATGTCAACAATTATATAAAATCTACCTTAAGTAGCCTTAAGTATATCTACATTGGGCCAGGTGGATTGCTCAAGGTCAGGAGTTTGAAACCACCCTGAGCAAGACTGAGACCCTGTCTCTACTAAAAATAGAAAGAAAATTAATTGGCCAACTAAAACATATAGAAAAAAAAATTAGCTGGGCATGGTGGTGCATGCCTATAGTTCCAGCTACTTGGGAGGCTGAGGCAGCAGGATTGCTTGAGCTCAGGAGTTTGATGTTGCTATGAGCGAGGCTGACACCATGACACTCTAGCTTGGGCAACAGAGTGAGACTCTGTCTCCAAAAAAAAAAAAAAAAAGGATATCTACATTGGATTGTCTTACTTCACTCACCTTCAATTCAAACTCATAATATACCCCAACTTCCCTTTTCCTTTAATGCCAACATTTAATTGGTCATTTTAAAACTTTAAATCTTTGACTCTTCTTTATTCCTTTTTTTTTTTGAGACAGAGTCTCGCTTTGTTGCCCTGGCTGAGTGAGTGCTATGGCGTCAGCCTAGCTCACAGCAACCTCAAACTCCTGGGCTCAAGCAATCCTGCCGCCTCAGCCTCCCAAGTAGCTGGGACTACAGGCATGCACCACCATGCCCGGCTAATTTTTTTTTTGTATATATATTAGTTGGCCAATTAATTTCTTTCTATTTATAGTAGAGATGGGGTCTCGCTCTTGCTCAGGCTGGTTTCGAACTCCTGACCTCGAGCAATCCGCCCACCTCGGCCTCCCAGAGTGCTAGGATTACAGGCGTGAGCCACCGCGCCCGGCCTCCTTTATTCCTTATATGCAATTAGTAAGTAAATCCTCACGATTTCCTTAAAATATATCAGATCTATCATTCTTCTTTTCATTCTTCTCTCTCTTATTAAAATCCATGTTCTAAATTTCCCAAATCACTCCAACTACCTACTTTTCTAAATTTATAAAAATAATATTCCTAAGGACACAAATTCACCTTGCTACATTCACCTGCTCTAATTGTTCCCCAATAATTGCAGGACAGCATGAAATAATCTTCAGCTTGGCTTTAGGGTTTCACAAAATTTGGCTTTACCCTGCTTTTCCATCTTCACTCTCACTACTTGCCAACATGAACTCTCTACAAAGCAGCCTCCCCTCTGCCTCCACATCACCTGCCCGCTGCCTGGCCCCCCCTGCCCTCAAAGGAACACCTCTAATTTCACTACATGTCATGCTATTTCCCCTCCACTTCCCTCCACTGGATGTCATTCCTTACCCATCCAAATTCTTCCTATCCTTCAAGATCTGATCCGAGCCCTGCCACTCTCCCGTGAAGCCCCCCTTACTGTTACGGTCCAGATGGACCTGGCCATTCCTTGACCTTCTGAAGTTCTTGCGTCTGTCCCTTACCTGGGTATATGGGGAAATGTTTACTGATGGGATATGATCAAACGGTATAAGATGCTCTGATTCTCTGTGCTTCACTCTGAGTAAGCTTTTTCCTACTCTAGGTCTTCACGCTCTTCTCTATTCCCTGGAAGGCTCTTCTCCCACTTAACTTTATGGCCTGTTTCTACATCTCTATCAGAATTTTACTCAAAACATCATCTCATAAAGCTGCCTTCCTTGACTACTATATCTTTAATTACTACTTTACCATGCCACCCAACTTCCTTTTTCATATATATATATGAAAAAAAATATATATATATCCTAGCACTTCACGGTACTTAGCACATTCCTATTTTTCTTGTTTATGTTCTTCTCCCACTCTAGACTCTAAGACTAAGTTCAACAGCATGCTCAATACTTCTGAATGAATTCATTTTAAACACTGAAGACAGAATAGTAATAAATAATAATAAAACAAATGCTAATATAAAATTGAGAACTTACTATGTGCCAGGCTAAAAATAAGCCCAAGGCTTATTTATTTTTGAAAATAAGTGCTAGGCTGAGCTTATCCAACTGTAAAAAGAAAAATTAAGATTTTTGGGGGGCTTTGGGGGTAGAACTCCTCAGAGAGCTACTTATAAAATCTTTTTGCAAGAAGCTAATATTTTAATTTGTTGTCCTCTTTTTATGTTAGTCATTCATTTTATACTTTTCCATAAACTTTGTACTTCTTTATCTGCCCTTTACCTCCAAGCAGAGAATATCTTCAAACATTGTGACTTCACTAAACAGTAAAAATTCCATCTTAAAAAGACATTTTCAGTTTTCATGTAAAGGACAAGAACAGAATGAGTGGCCACAGGCCACAGTTCTCATGATGTAAGGTAAGGCAATCATTAAGGAGGGAGGGGAAAAGTAAAGAAACCTTTATTCATAATTACCTAAGATTTTCCAGCATGAGAGGGGAAAGAGGAAGTCTATTTTCAGTGACAATGATTACTCTAAAAATACAAGCATGCAAGGGGAAAATTTTCATTCTGAGAGTTATTACTGTGCTGAAGTCTCTTTCCCTCGCAGAGCAACCTAAAATTCCCAGAGTAGAAAGGTAATCTAGACAGGTGAACTTGCCCTATGTCTTGAAAATGGCAACATCCAGTATCATGAGCGTTTAGCTAAGTGCACACCACAAAGGATTTCTCAGCACCAGGACAGTCTCTAACAAGTATCGAGTGGCAGGGTGGATACTTATATACTTAGGTGTCTGGAGTGAGGGCAGAGATTGCAGGCTTTTTAGAAGATATATTATGCTGAATGCATACAGGAGATTCAGTGAAACTGACACTGAATTATCTGCTAAAGGAGTTACAGAGGAAAAAAATACCTAATTCTTCTTTTTTGCTACCTAACCTCCAGTTTCTTCCCTACAATATTCCTTTAATTTTAACTGGCTTACAGTATAGGCAAAGGGATATATTGTAGAGTTCATTCTAGTCTTCGCCTCAAATATTTTGGAAAAAAATACATTTCCCTACTTCTATACCTGCGTAGAAGTCAAAATGGTTTGACAACCCTTATGTTAGGACGCGGAACAGCTCACTGACATTTAGAGCAAACTGATCTTTATTAAGACCAATGATAAGAACATGATGAAAACAAGTTTTTAGTGTCTCACTCTCTGTCATTGCCTATTTGTATTTTCAGAAAATCACATATTAAAAAAAACAACCACATAGGTTCTCCTGAGATCTGCCATAATTTACTTTCTGCTAGTTCTATGGTGCCAAAATGTCCCGGAATCTGGCTGCCTGGGTGGGATAGGGGCTGACTTGTCAGACCAGCAAAGAACTACAGACACCACGTATTTGGTCCTTAACAAGATTGAGACGCAGTGGTTACACATGAGGTAAAAGTGGAGAAGAGAAATACTGCAACATGTGATTACAGATACCACATGTCTCTATGTTTATAGTTATATATGAATGATTTTTACTGCTTTTTAAAAGATTCATAGACATTGAGAATCTGGTGAAAATGTTTATTTTTCTCTAGAAAAAATACAGATAAGTCAGCACACAACTTTAGGGGATTCCTAGACCTTATAATCTAATCCATGTGTCCAAAGCACAGAGAATGAAGGTATTTGAGAAAGTGCAAAGGTATTTAGAGTTGAAGGCTGGAAGGGAGATTAACCATTAAGTTGGAACAAACTCACACCTGCAAAACGGCATCGCCCACCCCACTGTCTCACCAGCAGCTCTGTCTCTCACTGCTCCACCGGGATCATGTCCTGCCGGCTGCCGCCGAGTCCATCTCTCGCTTCCAAGCGTGGTCACTCAACAGGAGCAAAGGCAGGTAAACAGTCTTGAGAGAGTGCGCTGCTGAATGTTTGCCAGCCTAGAAAAGACAGTGTTTGAATATTTTTAAGTTAGCAAAAAGCAACAGGACATATATCATCTGGCATAAAAGCTATCATGTAGCGTTTAAAAGGTTTTAGATACCTATAATGACCTATTTCCTTTACGCTGTTGGCTATTAAAAAATTTAGGGTTAGAGAATCTATCTCAAAGCAATGTCACTCTCAACTGTACCATAATAATATTATCTATATTTGTAGGGCACTTTGCAATGCCCAAAGCACCTTTGGTCCCCACATCTTGACTACATAATCAACTGGACTTGGGAACCATCGCCTTAGATCCCTTCATCTGTTGAGTCCACTGCTTCTCAGCCTGGTTTACATGAGTATCACCTGGTGCAAAGCTAAACATTTATGCTCAGAGATTCTGACTAGGTGGGCTCAGATGAAA
Source organism: Microcebus murinus (assembly GCF_040939455.1). NCBI lineage: Eukaryota > Metazoa > Chordata > Mammalia > Primates > Cheirogaleidae > Microcebus > Microcebus murinus. The sequence continues at coordinate 18,259,227 of NC_134130.1, forward strand.
CGTTATTCCCCAGGTAATTCTAAGGTGAAGCCAGGATCGAAAGTCATCAGTTTAAGCCCTTGTCCTTGTTGAGATGTAGCACTAACTTTACTCACAAATAGCAAATATTTATTCGGTATGTACCACATCAAGACAATGTGTTAAGTGCTATGAAAAAGGAAAAGCAGGATAACATGTGTTTGTTGTGCTCAAGGGCTTTAATTTAGCTGGAGAGATTGGACACATACCTTAAAAAGATGACCTATAAAATACATACTTTAAAAACACAAGTAAGACTTCATTTGGTCAAAACTGTAGTGAAAATCTTGGGTGCTACAAAATAATAGAGATGACTAGGCACCAAAAGAAGGGAGAAAGTTTAACGCATGCTAGAAGTCCACTGACTTCTAAGAGCAGGGTGAAATGAAGAGAAAGAGAGAAATGGGGAGAAAGCACTGTTTTCAGGAAAAGATAGCTACAGAAATGCTCACAGCAAACTGGGGAGACTAAGAAGTCCACTCTAGCTGAAGGGTTTTTATAAAGAAGCATAAGAAGAATTTGGAGACACAGATTTGAAACAGAATCTAAAGAGCTTTGGTAAAATGGGTTAAGCAGTTGGGCCATTTTCTTGAATATCTGGAAATAGTATTGGAATAGCCTTAAATGGTATTCTTAGTAAATTTACCAAGTTCTTAGTAAATGTCAGGCACTATGCTAGACACACTTCATATGTTGCCTCATTTAACACTCACGAAAATCTGGTAAGGTAGTTACCGTTATTCCTATTTTACAGAGTAAGAAGGGAGATCACTTAATCTTTTCTCAAAGTCACATAGGTAAAAATAGTAAGCTGAGAGAGACTAGGACATGGTGTTAAGATTTAAGGGGTGTTTTGAGATATAATTTGCATATGTTAAAATTCTCCCTTGTAAATTATACAGTTTGCTGGTTTTTAGTATATCCAAAAAGTTATGCCACTATCACCTATTGACACTATCTAATTCCACAACACTTTCATCACTCCTAGAATAAACCCAGTACCCATTAGGAGTCAGTTCTCATTCATGCTTCCCCTGGGCCTTGGTGACATTCATCAAGTTTCTGTCTCTATGGATTTACCTGTTCTGTACAGTTTATAAAAAGAAACTCATACAGAAGATATATGTAACATAGAATTTTCCATTCAAACCATATGTAAGCATACAGCTCTGTAGCATTAGGTACATTCATATTGTTATGTAACAACTACCACCAACCATCCCCAGAATTTTTCATCTTCCTAAACAGAAAACTGTATACTCATTGAACAATAATTCCCTATTCTTCCCTCCTCCAGCCCCATCAGTCTACTTTCTGCCTATATGGATGTGACTGTTCTAGGTCCCTCACGTAGTGGAATCATGTATTTGTCCTTTTGCAACTGGCTTACTTCACTTATATTCAAGGTTCACCAATGCTGTGGCATGTGTCACAATGTCCTTCCTTTTAAAGGCTGAATAATAATCCATTTTGTATCTATGCCACATTTTGTTTATCTATTCATTCATCAATAGACATCTGGGCTGCTTCCACCTTTTAGCTATTGCGAATAATGCTGCAACGAACATGGATGTACAACATTTTGCAAGTTTGTGAGCAAACCTAATTTTCAGTTCTCTTAGGAGTGGATTCCTAGAAGTAGAATTGCTGGATCATGGGGTGATTCCAGGCTTAACCTTGCCAAACTGGTTTTGCAAAGTGGCTGCACTGTTTTTACATTCCTATCATCAATGGACCAGGGGTCCGATTTTTCCACATCCTCACTGACGCTATATGCCTTTTTTTATTATGTCCATTCCAGTGAGTGTCAAGTAGTAGAAAAGATTTAGGTATTATGTAAATAATCACATGCAAGATACTGGCTTATGGCAGTATTTCAAGTATAAGTGTTAAGAGTCTGACCAAGACGGTAGAAGAAATGAAATAAAATGATCAAAGACGGAAATAAAGGCATGCATGGCATTTAGTAACATTAGAGGTATAGGGAGGAAAAACTCAACTGTAGTGATAAAGCTTTGAGTTTGGCTGCTTGAACGAATGATGGTATTAATCAAAGAAACATATAGTTCTAGAAAGAAATCTGAAATGACAAAATAGATTCTTGACACGATGCATTTAAAACAGTAAAGCAATACTTAGTAGTAAGTAGTAAGTAAAATTAGTAAGAATATAATATAATAAGCTCAGAGGTTTATCAGAACTTCAGCTAAAAGTCCTTGGAGTTAGCATCACATTGTTATCTGTACGGCTCTTGGTTCTCAGGATAGTGTGGGCAGGCATCGTGGAACTGCTCTCTAAGGGCTGGCACAAGGCTGGGAGTCTTAGGACCAAGTGGCACCAGAAGCAGTTATCTGGTTGGCTAGGGATCAAGCTGGCAAACTCTCAAGGGGAAACACGAAATTCCAGTTTTCTATGCCCCGAACCGCCCCTTTAGTAAAAGGAGGCTGTCCCCAACCAATAGAATAGTCTCTTGTGAGAACACAGTTCTTCAATGGCTAATACTCCTGGCTTTGTCCAGCACTGAAGGGTCTCCAATATGATAATATACAGGAATAAATAGTTACGACATGCATGCTTGGGTATGTGTTTTGAAATGAAAGCTTAATGATGCCATTTAGAGTCCTGAGGTAAATATTCTCAAAGAAAACACAAAACATTGTCAGCCAGCTTATACATTGAGTTTTCCCTCTGACATGATATACTGTTTTGTTTTGTTTTTTTTAATCATTTAGACAATAAAACAGAACAATGGAAGGGGGTAGGCAAAAGAAACAAAACTAAGAATAAAAGCCTATCAGCACATTTAAATATTCTCACTTCCACACATATCTACATTTTTAATTGATTAAAATATACTTTACAGTCAAAGCTGCACTCTTTCTGAGAATAACATGGTTCCTAGACAGACTTCTTCTGTTTCCCTAAACTGAAGCCAATTCAGCCTGGGCGTGGTGGCTCAAGCCTGTAATCCTAGCACTCTGAGAGGCTGAGAGGGGAGGAGGGCTTGAGCTCAGGAGTTTGAGACCAGCCTGAGCAAGAGTGAGACCCCATCTCTACAAAATAAATAAATAAATAAACGGAAGCCTATTCTAACATATTTCATCTTTATCAAGTATTCATTATGTTTTAAAAAGGTAATATCCACTTTCTGCAATATTTTCCAGAAAGGAAGATTTAAAAAAAAATGACAATAAAAATAGGTAAAATTTATTGAATGCATTCTAAATCATTTAATCTTCAAAATACTATCAGTTGTGTACCTTAGCACACTCAGCAGGTGGCAGGCCCTCCAGAGCCTATATTCTTATTCAACATGCTTCTTGGCCTCCACAGACATGTAAGAGATTCAATGAAAAAACCATTTCATTTTGGTGAAAGAGAAATAATTCTATATTTCAAACCTTAGAAGTGGACACTTTCAAAAAAAATGAAAAACAAAAACCTTTTCTCTAAAAACAAGTCACTCTGCCTATAAATTTCTACATATATCTTTACAAATGATATACCTTGTGTAGGAATCATTCTCCTTTCAATAGATAGATCCATTATTGATCAAATGTCATCAAATACATTACAAACATGGGACTACGCTCATCAGGGTGGGTCTAGCCCTTCCCTTTCCTTTTGTGATACTAATACACCTTCCCTGCATATTCCCTCCGAGTTTTCCAGCAACAGATGTTTCCTTCCTGTTGGAATGCTGCCTCCACTCCTTTCCTACTGGGTGTGATTCTCCTCCAGGTTTAGATGGGGTCATACTGGAGTTCACAGAACAGGAGGTCACTGAGCTCAGCAGGATGAACCCACAGAATGTTTCTTCTCACATCACACACACACACACACACACACACACACACACACACACACACACACACACACACACACCCCAAAGGTGCCCGAAGGGAAGTGCTATTGCAGAATGTCAGCTACTTGGCAGCAATGGCTGTTCTGATATTAATGCTTTATAAAAATCACTACATAGTATTTAAAGCTCTCAGAAGAAAATTAAAGACCTCATGTGTATTCACTTCCTGCTCCTCCTAACATAGACAAAGTGGTGACTCCCAAGGAAGAATGCAGTAAGTGTTTGCAGAACAAATTCCACTAAGATAAAAACAAATCAATGCCATACAAGGTTGATTCTAATCAAGTCTTTACAGAACTAGCATTGCCAAACAAAGCTGAAATATTAACCACCAGTTATGAACCTTGTAGCATAGTATTTCCCTTGCACAAAGAGATGATTTAAGAACCAAACAGGAATGTAAGAGGTACAAGTATAAATTCATTTAGTATTGTCTGCAGATTATCAGATAAACTTATATAATTTCCAGAAACAACAACCAAAAAAAAAAGTTTTGAGAAAATAGATATTTTTAAAATAACAGGGATCTTAAAAAACTGAGATGCAAAACCCCATGCTGGAAGAAAATACCAAATAAAAATCAAACAGAAAAATCATATAAATTCCTGAACCTGAAGCAGAAACATTTCCACAACACTCTGACGCTTGTTAATACTTGACCTCTTTGGTCAGAGACTGGGCAAGTGAAAGGTGCAGAAACTATAATTCCCTGTAACGTGACTGCCATTCCTAACACCCAGGCACTTTGAGGGTGTCCTTAGCAATTTCATTTGGTGTAGGAAGGAGTTAAAGGGGAAGAAAGGGGTAAAGAAAGGCAGCTTGCACTAATTTTAGTGGGCTCATCTGTCATTTTGTTTTTCTTGACACAAGAAACTTCAAGTATTGGTGGTTGTATTTGTAAGGTGGACTGCAAGACGATAATTGTACTGGGAGCTAGGTTTTGAGCCGACTCTCCGAAGAACTCTCCTATAACTCCCATAAACCCATAAGCACACTAAGGAGGTGAGCTGGCAGAAGGAACAACAAAGCCTCACTCAATCTCAGTTGTTAATTCTGACTTGAGCTTGAGCTGATCACTTGAGGAAACTGAGGACTAAAGTCCATAAAATGTGAAATTGCATTATTTTTGTTCCAACCCAGCTTTAAGGCATTATGAGCCTATGGGACGACTTAGATACTAATTTGATACAGATAGAACAAACATATTTATAAGAAAAAGAGTTATTATAATAAGGTATAAAACCATTAGAAAAATTATACTGATGAAATTATTCCAATACACATATATTAAAACATTACAAAGAATACTCCTTAAATTGTAATATGCCATTATAATTGATAGTCGTGATGCTCATTATTGATTTCAAAGAGATTTTTACAACATATATTCTATTCCTTTAGATTTGGTAGTTTCATATTACCAAGTGATATAATGGATTCTCTAGAGGAATGAGTCTGTATCATGTTTCACTTAGACCAAATTGCTAATTCCATCCATTTATAACAGTCATAGATTGAAGATCAATAAGCTGGTAGGCTATGTCTTTTAAAAACTGCTTTAAATTTATAAAATTAACCTAGATATTTTAAAAAGGAGTTCATTTTTCCTATGTTTTGATCAAAGTGTCAGGCATCTATAACCCTACCTTACAATTTCTTCAAGATGGATGGGAAGTAAAAGAATGAATTCTTAAATCAATTATGTTATAAATTATTCATAGTCCAAAGAATATCTTCATGTAACAATGCTGTAAGTCATAGGACCTACAAGCTAAGGTTTAAGCATAAATATCATCAATACAAACACCATAGGATCAATTATAAAAATCCTAATCCTTGACGAGATTACAAACTATATAAAACGAAATTTTACACTAAGCTGTATAACTATTGACATTTTTTCTGATCTGTCACTATTTTAAAAAAACAATTCCTTCAGTGACAATACTGTCTGTATTTTTTATTTTAAAAATTTAAACAAGAAAATTTTTATCAAATCTTATTTCCAATAAAAAGGCAAAGGAAGGAATTTATAAAAAGATTTCAAAAGATATGAGAAAACTCTGAAGTTATGTTTACCTAGCTTATGTTTAAAAATTATGCATTTGAAAATTGGAAGTGGCATTAATATGACATGATACTTTTGTCATAAGGTGTTCTCTTTCTTTCTTTTTTCTTTCTTTCTTTCTCTCTCTCTCTCTCTCTCTCTCTCTCTCTCTCTCTCTCTCTCTCTCTCTTTCTTTCTTTCTTTCTTTCTTTCTTCCTTCTTTCTGAGTCAGAGTCTCACTCTATTATCTGGGCTACAGAGCCGTGGCATTAGCCTAGCTCACAGCAACCTCAGACTCCTGGGCTCAAGTGATTCTACTGCCTCAGCTGGGACTACAGGCACGTGCCACCATGCCCGGCTAATTTTTTCTATATACATTTTAACTGTCTAGCTAATTTTTTTTCTATTTTTAGTAGAGACAGGGTCTCACTCTTGCTCAGGCTGGTCTCGAACTCCTGAGCTGAAACGATCCACCCACCTCGGCCTCCCAGAGTGCTGGGATGACAGAAGTGAGCCACCAAGCCCGGCCCTGTCATCAGGTATTCTTAAAAGCAGTTTAGTAAACGTCAAGTTAAAACAAATAGATGTCTTTCTTGCGACACAGTAGTGATAATCAAAATATTTAACAGCTGGCATGTCAAAGCATGGCCAGAGTGCTGGGGAGGGTCCTGGAGGCACCCACAGGCCATATCTTATTTTAGCTGCAACACTGTGGGAGGGCTGGGGAGTCATGGGGAGGGAACTGCAGCAGCTTAGGGCAGCAGAATGGCCAGCTACCTTGGAAATATTTCAGTGACCATCAGCACAGTCACACTCATGTGTGTGTACCTGCTACACAGTAGCTCTGGTTGTTTGTACCATTCTTAAAGAAGGGATAAAGAAAGGCATCAAGCAACTGTTACAAGTCTTTGCAAATCTACCACTTATTATTGGAAAAAATGTAACTGTTAACTTTGGCTGTAGCTAGAGAGCAATATGATGGGGAAATATGATAAAAGAAATGAACATTTAAAGATGAACCATTTTAACAACATTTTCAAAATTATACAGAAAAATCATATAAAATATTTTTGATAGTATGAGAATTATTTAAAAATGAAAGTATAAGGTTAAACTTTCAAGCAATAACCAAGATGAATAGAATTTAAATATATTTAAATATATTTCTCCCTAAGTAAAGAAGACATATAGTATAAAAAGTGTAAATTCAATCACATTTAAGGTTGGAGAGTCATATCAATTTATAACAAACTAGTGAAAATATTTTTCATAAAAGTAATTATCATTATCATATTAAACTGGATTTTCATGTCTTCAATTTCCTGGAAAAGGAGTAAAACTACTGCTACTTATAAGTTGATTGCCTATGAATAAACATATCATAATACTCAAGCAATAGCATAAATACAAAACATGTGGTACAATGTTACAGAGGTAGGAGATGGTCTACACAGAACTGCATGTTTAAAGAATGTTATACACCATTTGTTTGTATTTGCTAACTCTTCTAGGTGGAATATCTGAATCTAAAGAGAGCAGGAATTTGTTGTTGTTGATTGCCCTGTGTTGAAAGGGATTAAAGTTACTTAGCAACCTCTGTGTTGTAGAAACCAAAACAAAAGATTGGTTGTCTACCACCAGTTCTTCTAAAATGGAAGAGTGCAAGTAGGTAGAAAAGTACTATTTATACTATGGTGCCCTGACATACATTCCTTATCACATGACAAAGTAAAAATCATCAGAAAATTTCCAAGAAAAGGGAACTCCTCTAAAAGCATATTAATGGTGACTAACTTGAGAATTTACAAGTCACTACCATACAGACACAAACACATACCCACACTCTGAAACAATAATAATAACAACAACAACAACAAAAGACATGGCCAAAGAGTATATAGATTATAGCTTAGAAAGGAGGACTGCATGATGGAAACTTTGTTAAGAGCTTTAAAATAGTCTAGGTAGAAATATAAATGAGCATAACAATGATTTATAGAATCAGAGACTTTAAACTTGTTTTTACAGGGCAAACAAAGAATGAAGATAAACCAGGACAGGAGATAGTTAGGGAAAGCAACTGTAACATAGAGGAATAAATGTGAGGATTTGAGTTATAAAAAATGATAAAAGGGCGATATCAAGAATTTCACATTCACATTAGAATGTGAAATATTGTTTGTTATAATGGGATAGAGAGAGGTAAATGGTAGGGAATATTTACATTTTAGAAAGTTTTTTTAAGTGTAATGAAATACTAGTGTATAAAACAAGCTCCCAAATAAAAGACACATGATCTAGCTCCCTAGTAAACAAAGAAACTATATAACTTAAAACATCTCAATAATTATAGATCGTGTCTGCATAAGTTTTATACATGTGCAAGAGAAGAGAAGAACAGGCAAGTGACAATTTGTATTTTCCTCCGTGTATTAAATGGCTGAGATTTTGGAATACGAATAAGTATTTTAAGACTACGAAACAGTAAAATCACCATTTTAAAGTCATCACTGAGCAAAGCGGACTTTGGCAAAAAGAAGTCACTGGCTCTGCCTTTGGAGAAGGCTGTCTGGAAAAGCCTCTCGTGCCCAACTGACCCCGGTTCATGGCCATGGACAATCGATCCTGAGAGTCTTGCTGCCGACTGTGGACGAGAACCTAAATAAGGGCTGGGACATGCAACTCCTTACTCTTGGAGATGTGAAAGTGTCGTTTCAAAGAGAGGCCAATCGTCAGCTGACCAGAAAGGCATAATTACTTTATCCTCCAAGAATCAACCAGTAAAAGAAGAAAAGGGAAACAAATAAATCAACAACCACTGCATGTTATTTCAGCCCTGCAGCCATTAAAAACAGATACTCTGCATCCTAGGGAAATGTCTTTCCTCTTGGGGAAGATGAGTAATACTAAAGAACCTAAGAGTGGGAGATAAATTGAATCATGGCTCACTAGGAACGCAGCTGTGTTGCAGAACCTCACTGTGGACAGCTTTCCAGTCACTCTTCCCTCCAACAAGCACCACCAAAATGATTTAACACTCCAGGTTTACGCCAGGTCTGGGTACAAAGGCCACCTCCTGAGCCATGAATGAAGTCATGCGTTATCAGAAAGCAAGTCAGAGGTGATATAAATCATCTCAGTGTAACAGCTGACTACAAATAACTTTCTATTATAAGCACTCATTTCCCAAATGATGAGGCTATAGACTGTTCATTTTTGGGCAATAAACAAAAGGGGAAAATCCTCATATAAAATTAAAAAAGACTTTACATCTTGAATACTATAAGAAAAAGTATGGAGCCCATAGGTACGAAAAATACAGAAGAAGAGCTTCTTAAAAAAGATGACTGTCCAAAATATTCAAAGAACTCTCGGAACCCAATAATTTGAAAATAAAACTCAACTTTAAAATTGGGCAAAAGAACTGAACAGACACCTCACCAAAGAAGATACATAAATGGAAAATAAGCATATGAAAAGATGTCCAACATCATATGTCATTAGGGAATTGCAAATTAAAACAGTGAGATACCATGACACATTAGGTCATTAAATATGAAATATCCTATTTTGAATCAGAAGTTATTATATCTCAAACAATAAGCAGTACAATTAATCAAAGCATGCACCTGAACTATCAACACAGCTTTGCCATCTTAACGGTAGCTTGTTTACACCAGCAGTGAAGAAGCCTGGAGAGCAAGGGGCGATGAAATCACAAAAGGTGTTTTCCACAGCTTGTTGAGAATTAAAGATTTTTCCTTGCAAGAAGTCATCCAAAGCCTTGAAGAAGTGGTAGGCAGCTGGTGCAAGGACTGGTGAATATGGTGGGTGACAGAGAATTTTCCAAGTCCAGCTTTTGTAGTTTGAGCATTTTTTGCAACATGTGATCTTGTAAGAGGATTGGTCTGTCTCTACAGACAGATCTCACCTGCTTAATCACAAGCATCCTCATCATTTCATTCAACTGGTTGCAGTAGACATGTGCTGTAATCAATTGATCAGGTTTCATGAAGCTGGAGTGGGTAATAACCGCGTTGGACCACCAAACAGACACCATCAGCTTTTGTTGATGAATATTTAGTTTTGGACAGTGTTTTGGCACTTCATCTTTATCCAATCATTGTGCCAAAACACTTGGGATCGTCAGAAAGAATCCATTTCTCATCACACATAACAATATGGTGTAGAAACGGTTTGCCTTTACTTCAAGACAGCAAAGAAAGGCAGGCTTCGAGGGGATTTCTCTTGGCATGCTCGTTCAATTCACGTGGCACCCACCTACCCAGCGTCTTTACCTTGACCGTCTGTCTCAAATGGTCCAGTACTGTTGGAATAGTAATGTAACACCTTGCTAATTCCGTTACAGGTTGAGATGGATTTGCTTCCACTACAGCTTTCAGCTCATCATTATCCACCTTGGTCTCAGATCACCCATGTGGCTCATTTTCAAGATTAAAATTGCCATAACAGAACTTCTCAAACCATCGCAGCACTGTGTGTTACTTAGCCACATCCTTCCTCAACACTTCCTTGATATTTCAAGCTGTCTGTGCTGCACTAGTTCCATCATGGAACTCACATTAAAAAATAACACGAATTTTTTACTTACCCATGATTTCACAAAAGTTGCTCTAAAAATATTTTGAAAGATAATCACAAGGCAAAATGTGTACCTAAAAGAATGAGCATGTGCCTTCACAATAAAAAACAAAACAAAACAAAAAACCCCCAAAAAACAAAAAATACCACAGGACTTGTCAAAGTGGAATGTCAGAGATATCAACTGCCAAACTTAGTACTTAAGGAAATCGGACATTTCGTACTTAATGGCCTAATAGGAAGCCAAAACAAGAACACTGACAACACAAAATGCTGGGGAGAGTGAGAGACAACAGGAATTTGGCTTGTAGCCTTCGAAGTGTCATTGGCATCAAATGAAGGCAAGTGAATTATGCCCAACTATCTCCTGGATATCTGCTATCACCTCCTCTATTTGCCTTTCAATGAAAAATTTATGTTAATTCTTCATTGCAAACCAGGGTGTGGGTCAATCAAGAAGGAGATTAGGTTATTTTCCTTAACCCCAAGTTTGAAAACATAGGCCAAAAGGAGGACTTGAATTGAAATACTGTAGCAACCCATAAAAGAGAGGACATATTTTTTTTTTTTTACCAATTTATTGTCCTTTAATTTTTTTTCAGAATGCTTAAATTTTTCATGTTAATAAACTTCGTTTCTTACAGTAGTAAAATTGGTCACAGCAAAACAGGGCAGAGAGAACAGAGTTCTCATATACCTCCCGCCCCACACCACAACCTACCCCTCGGTCGATATCCCACACGAGAGAAGCACATTGTTAAAACTGATGAACCTACACTGACACGTGATTATCTCCCAAAGCCCACAGTTTAAATTAGGCTTCGCTCCTGGTGTTGTACATTCTGTGGGTTTGAAGAAATGCATAATGACAGGTACCCACCACTGTGGCATCATATAGATTAGTTTCACTGTCCTAAATATCTACCTTTACATAGCCCTCTGCCCGCAAACTCTAGAAAGCACTCATCTTTTTTACTGTATCCACAATTTTGCCTTTTTAAGAATGTCATTTAGCTGAAATCATAGTTTTTAGTTTTTTCAGATTAGCTTCTCTCACTTCATAATACGCATTTAAGTTTTGTCCATATCTTTTCATGGCTTGATAGCTCACTTCTTCTTAGCGCTCTACCATGATTTATTTATCCATTCACATAATGAAGGGTATCTTGTCTGCATCCAAATTTTGGCAATTCTGAATAAAGCTGCTGAACATCTGGGTGCAGGTTCTTATGTGGGCATGATTCAAGTCCACAAGGAGGAGAGCTTTTGCTGGATGGTGTGGTAAGAGTACATTCAGTTTTATAAGAAACTGCCAAACTGTCTCCACAGCGGTGATACCAGTTTGAACTCTCACCAGCAATGAAAGACATTTCCCGAAGCTCCACATTCTCATCAGCATTTGGTGTCATCAGTGTTCTTATTCTGGCTATTCTAACAAGTGTGTCGTGGTCTCTCTCTGTTGCTTTAATGTGCAACTCCCTGATGACATATGATGTCGAACATCTTCTCACGTGCTTATTTGCCGTCTGTATATCTTCTTTGAGGAGGTGTCTGTTCAGGTCTTCTACCCATTTTCAAAGGTGAGTTTTATTTTCAAATTGTTGGATTTTGAGAGTTCTTTGAATATTTTGGATAATCTTTTATTAGAAGCAACTTCTGCAAATATTAATAATTTCTCCCATTCTGTGGCTTGACTTACCATTCTCTTAACATTGTTTCACAGACTAGAAGTTTGTAATTTCAATGAAGTCCACCTTATCAATTACTTCCTTCATGTATCATGCCTTTGGTAGTAGAACTTAAAAATGTCACTGCCATACCCAAGACACCTGAGGTTTTCTATGTTATCTTCTGAAAGTTTAGAGTTTTGCACTTTATATTTAGGTCTATGATTTCTTTTTAGTTAACTTTTGTGAAGAATGTAAGGTCTGTGTCTAGATTCATTTTTGGATTTTTTTTTTTTTTTTACATGTGGATGCTCAGTTGTTCTAGCATCTTTTGTTAAAAAGATTACGTTTGGGCCTGGCATGGTGGCTCATGCCTGCAATCCTAGCATTCTGGGAGGCTGAGGTGGGCAGATTGTTTGAGCTCAGGAGTTCAAGAGCAGCCTGAGCAAGAGTGAGACCCCATCTCTACTAAAAACATAGAAAGAAATTAGCTGGACAACTAAAAATATATAGAAAAAATTAGCCGGGCATGGTGGCGCATGCCTGTAGTCCCAGCTACTTGAGAGGCTGAGGCAGGATTGTGTAAGCCCAGGAGTTGGAGGTTGCTGTGAGCTAGGCTGACGCCATGGCACTATAGCTCAGGCAGCAGAGCAAGACTGTTGTCTTAAAGAAAAAAAAAATCCTGTTTATATATTATCACTTTGTTAACAGAAATTCTCCTAAAGATATTAGCCTGATTTTACAGATGTTTTAATTTACTATGTAACAAATATCTGAGTAGCTGGAATCTTCAGTCCGCATTCACTAAGCAGGAGAAAAAACAAATCAGCAAATCCCTTTGAATTTCTCAGTCTCATCACTTTTGCATTCTTGTAGCAAATCTGTCATTTTCAAAACCAGAATTCCTTTATTTCCTTTACTTCCTAAAATGACTCACTGTTACCTGAAGTTTATTAATAAGACTCAGTTTTTCTTGACAGGCTGATCTGGGAAGCCAGCACCTCGGCAAATGGCACGCAGCGAACGCCAGCTTTCCGCACGCTTCTGTCTTAGAAACCAGAGACAGGTGAACTTTTAGTCTTTGTGCTGGCACGCATGAGTGGACTTCCTCTCAAGAACAAAACTTATGTTCTTAAGAATTCTGAGAAGCAGATTCTCTTTCCCATCTTATATTCCCTGAGGGGATATTTAAAGTTTGGTTTATGTAAATAAGACTGAAGTGACTTTGCTTTCTGCTGTCAGAAAAGCCGCATCACTGCGGACCAAGAGCAGCTGCACAGACACGTCAGAAAAAGCTGTTAACTGCCCATGTCACTTTCATTGCCAAAACTGTATCATCTACTAGAACAAGTCTGATGAACACTTTTTCCTCACTAAAAGATTTTTCTTTATAAGTTAGGCAAAGAATTAATCAGTTTCAAGTCTTAAGGCCATTAATATTCTCACACTATAAGAAACATTGTAGAAAGTATACAAGTTGTAAGAAACCTTGAATTCAACCTTCGTACTTCTGAAATGTTTCTCACAAACATACAGGCATTTGAACTGCACACTATTGTTTTTTCTTGAAAAGAAATAACAAAGTCACTTACAAAATGCAATGTAATAAATACAGTTGATCCTTGAACAGAACAGGCTGGGACTGCGTGGGTCCACTTCCATGTGGATTTTCTTCCATCTCTACCACCCCTGGGATAGCAAGAGACACCCTCTTTCTTCCTCCTCAGCCTACTCAATGTGAGGACAATGAGGATAAAAGACTTTTACAATGACCCACTTTCACATAATTAATAGTAAATATATTTTCTTATAATTTTCTTAACATTTCCTTTTCTCTAGCTTAGTTTATTGTAAGAATATACTATATGACACATATAACACACAAGATATGTGTTAATCAACTATTTATGTTATCAGTAAGGCTCTGGTCACAGAGGGATATTGGTAGTTACAGTTTTGGGGTGTCAAAAGTTAAAGTGGATTTTCAACTGTTCAGCGAGTTGTTGCCTTTGGCCCTTGAGTTGTTCAAGGATCAGCTCTATTTAATTCTGCAATATGTTGCTAATGATCATTTATATCTATCTATTTTGCTGAGTTTGAAGTTGACTGAAATTTCAACAAACGTTATCTTGCCCAAGTCCTTCATTTTATAGATTAAGAAATAGCAGGCTATTCTTTCCAGCATCACATGAAAAGCCAAAGATCTAATTTAAAGACAACTAGGCCTTTTTGCAATTCCAAATATGTACCAATCCTGTCTTGCCTATCTGAGAAATGTATACTATGCATATCTATCTGAAAGAGATGATAAGCCTTGGAAGTTTAGGAAACAGACTTCCAAAGCAGGTAAAGGTGAGCATATGAAAATGAACAGTGCAATCTAGAAGCACCTGATCTGTTACTCCAGGTCTGCACACAGCTACGACTGACTGCACAGTGCCTTTGCCACTGTCCCTGTCCCATACTGCACTTCCCACTGCAAACAGGCACATAGTCTGCTGGCAGTAAGGACCAGCATCATTCATCAAGAAGGCGGTTGTGGCTCTAGTGTTGCACCTCAGTAGCGTCAACATAGAATTTAAGGATTACAGAAAATGTCTCAGTAATTTACACTCTGTTTGTTTGAAAGCTCTTTTGACCTCCAATATTTTACTTTAAAAAAAAAAATGGCAGGAAGATGAGAATAAAGAATGGAAGTTGAATAAGGGACTACTGGTATATGTTTACATATATTATGATCAATAACAGATATTAAAACTTATAAATCAATTCTCTGATTTCAGAAAGTTTCTTATATTTGGAGGAAAAATAAAGAAAGAACTCCTCTAACAATATGCACCTCATTTCACTAGTATGGAATAGAATATTAATTGATCACTATAATTTTCATGGCACCAAATCTTTGTAATGAGAATTCCCTAATAGTAAGGGCCCACATTCACCAAATATTGACTGTGGCTTATAATGTAGCAGGCACTGTGCTAGACACTGGAGATAATACTTTGAACAAAACAGAAATGAAACTTGTCTTACAAATCACATTGAAATTCTACTGGATTTTGGGCCCGCAATAACAGCAGCAAGAAAACCTCACTCAAAAATGCTATGGATTTATTTTGGTCATTTGAAAAATGAATAAAGAAGGTATTTCAAAACCAGCAGAAAACATGCACACAAAGAACCAACCACCTCTAACTACTTGTCATTATGAAATAAATGCCAAGGACATCTAAACTCTGAACTAAGGAACTAGTTACGAGATAGTATCTCACCACAATAGCAGATACAAAAGATGCTGGAAATAGTGTTATTTCTTCTAGCCTAGAAGGAGAAGAAAGTTGGTAGACACACAACTGAAAGAAAAGCAGAAGGAAGAACATAGCCTGAGCTCCAGGCTGGAGTGCAGTGGCTATTCACAGCTGCAATCATTGTGCACTGCAGCCCCGAACTTCTAGGCACGAGGGACCTCCTGCCTCAACCTCCAGAGTAGCTACAGGCACTGCCATTTTATAAACCATTTCCATTCACTCATATATTTGTCAAACATTTACTGAGTGCCTACCCTGTGCCAGCCACTGTCCTATGTACCAGGGCTATATATCAGCGACCCAAACAACGGCCCTGATCTCACAGAACTCAGGTCTACTGGGAGGAATAGACAAAAAAAAATTTTTTTAAAGAAAAGCAGAGACAAACATTCTGCCAAGGGTTGATCAACCTTGTGAAAGAAAATAAGGCAAGGTAAGGAGTCACCATGCTGTGAGGCACAATGGTTAGGGAATGTATCCCTGAAAAAGTAACCCTCTTAGAGACATCAGGAGGAGGGGAAAAAGCAACGTGTGGCTATCCAAAGGACGATCCAGGAGCAGGAACAGCAAGCACAGAGATCTGGAGGGAAGAGAATGCTCACTCTATTGCCAGGACAGCAAGACACCCATGGACGTTAGAGCAGAACAAAGGAGAAGAGTGGCAAGAAATGGAATCAGAACTGCAAACAGTGGCCAATTCACCTGAGGTCAGGTGGGCCATGAAAAGGGCTTTGGCTTGTATCCTGGGTGAAATGGAGATCCATTCATGGTTTTAAGCAGAGGAAAGGCATGCTCTGACGTAATCTTTAAAAGATCACTTGAATTTGTGTTTGAGTGAAAGACCAGAGTGAAGTAAGGAAGTGGGGCCAAGCTAGAAACAGGGAGACCTGTTAGAAGGACGTTGTGTGTTTAACGTGACACCTTCAGGTGGCTTGGAAGAGGGTGGAGATGGTGGAATGGTGTGAACTGGAAAGATTCTGGACATACTTCACAGGTGGAGTCAACAGGCTTTGTTGGAGGACTGAATATTCCTTGTCACTCTGTTTTTTCTAGTGTTCCCTTTATTCCCTGAAGCTGGGCAAGTGAGGCTCTTGGAAAAAAAAATTAGGTTCTTACAGGTTTCACATTGATCATTAAAGACTGCTAAGCCATGCGAAATGGTGACGTTTAAGTTTCAGCTCCTTTTCTTATTTTCTATTACCTGTTATTGAGCAGCTAGAGAGGTGAAAGACATGAAGATGAGCAAAGTATCTTTTGGGACCCGGGAAGAAGATACCTTAGATCTGCACAGATCACACTTGAAGGACACCGGGCGCAGGCACTGACCGCACGCGACGCTGCCATTCACACCACACTCCGAAAATGTCAGTCACGACTCTGGAACTGTTATTTATCATATTAAACTTCAATTAACAAAAAAAAGAGTTGACAAATAAAATATATTGAGAAAAACAGATGAAAATGTGAAAGAATTTAGTAAGAAAAATCAATTCAAGAAGTTTAATGTACAATTAACTTGAGTTCCATAAACATAGGGGAAAAACAGAGGTGCAGATGCATGCTATATATCTGTTAAAGGGCTGATGATAACCAGAATGTACAAAGAACTCAAGCAAATCAGAAAAAAAAAATCAAACCACCCCATTAAAAAGTGGGCAAAAGACATGAACTGAAGCTTTTCAAAAGAAGATAGACTAATGGCCAAAAAACATATGAAAAAATGTTCAACGTTTCTAATCATCAGGGAAATGCAAATCAAAACCACAATGAGATATCACCTAACTCCAGTGAGAATGGCTTTTATCAAAAAGTCCCAAAACAACAGATGCTGGCGTGGATGCAGAGAGAGGAACACTCATACACTACTGGTGGGACTACAAACTAGTACAACCTCTGTGGAAAGTAGTACAGAGATACTGCAAAGAACTGAAAGTAGACCTACCATTTGATCGAGCAATCCCACCACTGGGTATTTACCCAGAGGAAAAAAAAGACATTTTGTAAAAAAGACACCTTGCGCTCGAATGTTTATAGCAGCACAAATCACAATTGCAAAGATACGGAAACAACCCAAGTATCCATCCATACGTAAGTGGATTAATAAAATGTGGCATATGTATACCATGGAGTATTACTCAGCCATAAAAAAAATGGTGAACTAGTACCTTCTGTAACAACCTGGATGGAACTGGAGACCATTCTCTTAAAAGAAGTATTGCAAGAATGGAAAAACAAATGCCACTTGTACTAGCTATTAAAATGGAACTAAATGATCAACACCCATGTGCACATATGGTAGTAAAATTCAATGGAAATCAAACAGGTGGGAGGTGATGGGTAAATTCACACCTAACAGGCACAGTGCACACTACCTGGGTGATGGGAACACTTATCACTTTAACTCAAACTGTACAAAATAATTCATGTAACCAAAATGTTTGTACCCCCATAATATTCTGAAATTAAAAAAAGAGGTGATGAAATAATCAAAGGCACAATAGAAAAAATCTCCTTACGCTTAAAGGCATTTATTTCCAGGTCACTGTTTCCAGATCATTGCTAGAGTGGTGAGAAGGACGCGTTTTAAAAGAGCTGTATCTGAACACATTCCGGTGGAATTCCAGAACTAAAAGGATAAACATCCTAAGCAATTGAATAAGAAAAAAAAGTTATCTGAAAAAGACAGAATCAGTTACTTCATAAGCAACCCGAGATGAAAAACAACAATGTGCCACTGTCTCCCAAGTTCTGAGGGAAAATTACTTTGTATTTATGATTTTAATCACAATAATTTATCAATCCACTATGAGGAAAAATTTAAGGCATTTTGAACATATAAGGACTCAGTTTACCTTTTACACAACACTTTTTAAAACTACTCAGAGATGTATACCAGTAAAAAGAAAATAATAATCAAATACAGACAAAGACATGGGACTAAAGCCATAGTGGGCCCAACCAGGAGAAACATGAGAAGAAACTTCAGGAGAATGGAAAAGTATCATGATAATGATGAAAAATATTTCTTTTGTTAAGAAGAACAAAAGAGGCAATCAAAATTTTTGAGAAAAATTGAATGTTTGTAGGAAAATCCAAGTTCAAATGTGAAAGAAACTAAAACATGGTATAATTTGGAGGAAGTGAAAGAATTTAGGAAAAGAGAATCCATTTTACCCAAATGCTTAAAATATTATCCTTAGAACAAACCAAGTGCTAGTGTCACAGGGTCACTTTTCCTTCTCCACAGGATCAACTACACCACTTGGTGCTACACTGAATTCTATTTATCACAATCATGACATTGTAAATGATGTGTTTTCTTTTTCAATTAGCACTGAGCAAATTACAGATGGAAACCAGAATATAAATATTATAAATTTAGCAATATAAAGTAATGATATAGAATACTGACATTGGCAGAAGGACTATTACTTTTAACATCTTACATAGTGGAGAGTCAGTAAGGCATGGTCTGATAAATAATTTTAAAAGTAAACATATTATTATGGAGAAAAATAATAAAGACATACTTCTGATTGTATTATTTTAATAGTTTTTTTGTTACCATGCTCTTGTATATTTTGAAAAGTCATGGTGGAAACCAACCAACCAACCAACCCTTTTTGTGTTCCATACTTTCCTAAGTAGAGGCTTAAGAAAGTACTCAAGCATATCCCAACCTACACATGGAAACCATGGGTAAGTGTTATTCACTTGGTTGCATGTTAATTATTCCGGGAGATTTAATAGACATACAAGACATAATTCTGGCTCTCAAAGAAACTTCAAACTCAGTGAAAGAAGAAAGTTTCTGGAATACAAACAGCGGATATATTTGAAAACCATTAACTATTTTGAAAGGTACTCCACAACATCTTACACATGGTCTCAAAATTCCATGACACGACCATGTAAGGAATCTTCACACTCAGAGGAAACTCCTGAGATCAGCACACTATCATCTATCTTGAGGCAAGGTATGCCAAGATATCTGTTCTTGTTCCTAAAAAATGGATAGGAAATAGGAGAAAAACAAGTAACACATGTAATCCTTAGTAGTTTTTAAATTATACATCCTATTATTTGATGTTTCTATGGGCCAGCTTGTTATCCGTTCAGTGAATCTAGTAAAGGCAATAGAGGAGGATCATAAACAGATAATATTATGAGCTTGTAGATTGTATCCTGATGAAAACAAACAATAAAAAGGATGAAAATAATTAATCTCCTCCTCCTTGGGGCAGTCTTTAGAAACCATACTGTCACAGTTACACAGTCTGTCGCGCACCAATGTTGAAAAAGCTATGCCAAAAATTTCCTAAAATGTCCTAAAATGAGACCTAAAATTTCTGTCTCATTAAAAAGGATCATAGTATTGATTTTTTCATGAGTCTATATATTCCATAAGGGCAAGGATGATGGCTCTCTTCTTTCCTGATAAAGAATAGATGTTCTGCACAATCTACAGAAGTCAAACTCACAGAAGAAGAGCAGTTGCCAGGAACTGGGGAGCAGGGAAAGGAGATGACCAAGGGGTACACGGTTTCAGTGATGTGGCACAGGTAAGTTCCGGAGATCTAATGTGCAGCATGGTGACTATAGTTAATACTGTACTGTACATTTGAAATTTGCTAAGAGAGTGGTTCTTAAATGCTCACCACATATCCAAAAAATGATAACCATATGAGGTTATGGGCATGTTAATTAGCTTTATTTTGATAGTTATTTCATAATGTATATCAAACATCACATTTTATACCTTAAATATATACAATTTTCATTTGTCAATTATACCTCAATAGAGTCGGAAAACACACATACACATACATGCACCTAGATCTTCCTAACTCCGAAGACCAGACTGCTTGATGGCATCCAACTGTTTAAGATTTGATTTTGACCCATTAGAAACAGGAGGCAATGGAGATTTGCAAATAGGGCAATGTCAGAGATCATTCAAAATGTATAGGGTAGCTATTTAAGCCTATGTCTTGGTTTCATTCTTAGTGAAATGGGGTTTTATAACAAACAAAAATAGAGATGATATCAAAATTAAATGAGATAATTTCCAGAAAGTGCTTAGCATAACATAATAACTTAGCCAATATTGGCTATTACTAGAATTATAGGGCTAAGTGGTGGCTCACACACTGTAATCCCAGCACTTTGGGAGGCTAAAGTGGGAGGACTACTCGAGGCCAGGAGTTTAAGAATGGTCTGGGCAACACAGCAAGACCAGGTCTCTATAAAAAAATTTTAAAATTAGCTGGGTGTGGAGGTATACGTCTCTAGTCCCAGCTACTTGTAAGGCTGAGGCAGCAGGAGCGCTTGAGCCCGAGGAGAGTTTGAGTTCGAGTTCAAGCTAGGCTGATGCCACTGCACTCCACCCTGGGTGACAGGGCAATACCCTCTGTTTTGTCTCAAACAAAACAAAACAAAAGCAAACCAAGACAGCAACTAAAAAATTATAAATAGCTTGCTATGTAATTTGAGACAACTATCCTTCTTATACCTCCATTTTTTCATCTGTGAATGCAACAGATACACTAACACTCTATGATTCTATGTTTGAATAGGAACCATGTTTTTCATATAAAAAAAATGCTCAACATCACTAATCATAAAGGAAATGCAAATTAAAACCACAATGAGATACCAACTTACCCCTGTCAGAATCGCCATTAAAAAGTCAAAAAACAATAGATGCTGGTGCCGGTACAGGGAGATAGGAACATCTATATGCTGTTGGTGGAAATGCAACTTGCTACAACCTCTATGGGAAACAGTACAGAGATTCCTCAAAGAAATAAATGTAGATCTACCATTCAATCCAACAATGCCACTACTGGGTATCTACCCAAAGGAAAAGAAGTCATTTTATCAAAAAGACATCTGCACTCAAATGTTTATCAGAGCACAATTCACAAAAAGATATAGAATCAACCTAAGTGCCCATCAATTCATGAGTGGATTAAGAAAATGTAGTGTGTGTGTGTGTGGGGGGGTGTGTGTATGTGTGCACATGTGTGTGTATACATATCATGAAGTATTACTCGGCCATAAAAAGCAATGAAATAATGTCTTTTGCAGCAACTTGGATGGAACTGGAGACCATTATCCTAAGTGAAGTATCTCAGGAATGGAAGAACAAATACCATGTGTACTCTCTAATAATTGGGAGCTAACTATGTAACAAAAACATTTTTACCCCCTTAATATTTTGAAATTTAACAAAAGGGACACTGCAGTGTGTTGTTTTGGTTCAGTATACATAAATTAATAAAATTATTGGTAGAATGGTCAAAAAATGAACTTTTTTTTTTTTTTGCAAATCTAATGATTTACTGAGATATTGAAGTGAAGGTGGCAGGAATCCAGGTGGCAATGTCTTATGAGTAGCTGGAAACATCTCTGGTTCACAGATCTAGATCTAAGATACAAAAACATTCAAACACACACACGCACAGAATTAAATCTGCAATTCAGAAAAACAGTTCAAAGAAAGGTAGATGAAAGTCCTCGATAATTTGTTAGGAAATTAGTAGGAAAGAGTTTGAAGCGGATCTTCAAAATGTTTACAATTTGTGATACAGCATTTATTTTTCTTCAAAAATTTTATCTGCTCCTTATTTTCACACGTTTTTTCCTCACTCTTTTAGACGCTTCTCCACGTGAAACACGGGTGCTGGTATTAAGTTGAATTAAGACCACTAGTTTATTATCGTATAATTTCCAAAATTATTTCTCACCTTTTTCTTTTATCATTGATCTATATAAATCATATAAAGATTTTTTCCCTCATATTATTGAAGATATAGGCTCTTAAACAGACTCTTAATGTTAAGCAAAGTAGTTCTATGCAAACATATTTGGTGATTTGGGAAAGCATTTCTATATGCAATAAGAATGACATATTTTCTAAAATAAAACATAAATAATGAGTAAGAAACACTTTAGAAACAAGGGGAAATGCAGCTCTCACTCCAATTGTCTGTTTCTTTGCAACTATGTAGCAACGTGATTAGAGATTGTTAAGTGACTATATTATTAACTGCATCTAAAAGAGTTTGAGTCAGAGTGGTTTTGATAGAGAGTGACACTCTTCAGGGCTTGAATAAAAGTGCTTACTCACTTGTCTGGGTTAAAAGCTACTATTTTAAGTTCAAAGTGAAAAGCTCCTTTCAGGTGGCAATGAGAGTTTAAAATCAACTGTGTGTAGGAATGGGTTGGAGGAAAGCCTTCTTTAGCATCTACCCTGTTTCCCCTTCAAGTCAAATTTTACTGTGACCAGTACTTTCTTAAACTGTATCAATCAATATTCATGATCCAGGTCATTGGACGAGTTGTGAGATAGAGACCACTCCTTTGCCCATCCCACTGTCACAACACTAGTCTTCTGAATTCTGGAACAGCAGACATTAAAGCCACGTGTGTGTGACCACGTAGGAAGGCATCAGGGTTGTGTGGAGCTGCTATATGAAAGAGAACACCCTGGTGCCAACTGTAACTTCACCAAGCCAGCTGGGGTGGGTGGGTGTGTGAGAGAGTGAGAGAGAGAGAGAGTTTAGTTGCATTTGATGCCTCAGCTGTCTTGTACAAGGACCATATAAAAGTAGTTCATACAAAAGACCCTGAGATGTATCTTCAAGATATTTGGAAAAATGCATGACATCAGTATTTTTTATATTTATAGACAGAAACTTTTACCACTCTTTGTTTAATTAATCATTTCTACCGAAGAGGACTTAAATCGCAAAAGTTCAAAAAATACAAACACCCTTAGTAGTAATGAAAAGGGGATATAAATAGCCTAAAATTTCCACATGGCTCCTTTGTATGCATCTCTCACATTCAATCGACCATTCTGATATTTCATAATACAAAGACAATTGCCACTGAGTCTCATCTCTATGAAGATAGCCCATGCGTCGAACAAAATCAGTGTTCACTGTATTCTTGCCCCTTCAAATGAAACTGAAATATGGTCAAATGAAAGTTATACGTGAAGTGCCTCCCTCCTTTTTTTTTTTTTTTTTTTAGCAGAATTGCACTAACTTATAGACTTAATCAAATTCTGAGCACTTTTACCTTATATCCATATATGGTTTACTGTGCAAAAAAAGTCTAAGAAGAGGAGAAAATATTAATGTTATAAGATAGAATGATTCTTGTGAAAGCACAAGAGTGTTCAGGGCAGGAAAAGTATACTCATAAGTAATTTCACACAAGCTTTCACTATTTGGGTCTAGGATGAGTAAGATAAATAAATCATTTCTAGCCCAAAACAATAAAAGGCAAGAAATGAAACAAGCAAATGAAAAGAACCTTTAGAAATCTACAACTGGCTGGGTGTGGTGGCTCTTGTCTATTATCCTAACACTTTGGGAGGCCGAGGCAGGACAATTGCTTGAGACCAGGCCAGGAGTTCCAGACCAGAATGCGTAACGTAGTGAGACCCTGACTCTACCAAAACATTTTAAAAATTAGCCAGATGTAGTGGCATGCACCTACAGTGCCAGCTACTTGGGAAGCTGAGGCAGGAGGGTCAGCCTAGGAGTTGGAGGTTGCAGTGAGTTATTATTGCACTGCTGTACTCCAGCCTGGGTGACAGAGCTGGACCCTGCCTCTTAAACAAACAAAAACTATAACCTACTTTCACCATATCTTAATTCAATGTATCGAAAATGTTCAATTACTTACAAGTGATAAACACTAAGTTATGTGTTTTAAAATCTAGAAGGATTTTTGCTCAGCAACAGAGATAAAAGACAACCATCCTTACATTTCATTGTTGGTTAAATCAGTCAATCTTTTGGTAATTTCTTCTAGATGAGAACAGATTTAGATGTTAAATGACTAAAACTTAATTTGAGTTCCATATGTAAATTATAGATTTGGGCAGATAATATCTAAATTATTCAAGATCTAAAATTCTCTTATGCCAAATATTACTTTAAAAAATAGACTTGGTGCTTGGTTTCTCTCTTGGGAAAAGATCTTTTATTTAAAAAAAATAAATTTTTCTCATTGATACTACCACATTTCAAAGACTCTGGTTTTTCCTATTTTTAGAAAGGTAGTATAATTATAAAAATAAATTCTATGAAAGAAAGTTCAAACTAGCCAACTTTTCAATTAACTACAAGTTCATTTTTGATGATCTAATTGCAATTTTCTGTTAGGCAAGAAGGCTTCTATTTTCAGGTGATCAATGATGACATCCATCTAAAATGATCCTTAGATGAAATACAAAAAGAACTCAAATCTGCTCCTGTTTTAAATATTCAAATTGGCTTGCTTACAGCTAATGAACAGCACCAGTAAACATGTACCAGATATACAGGATTAGACATATGAATTCTTAATGGTTCTATGTATATATTTTTTTTATTCAATTTTCTTTATATTGATAAATGGCACTGAAAAACTCTAAAAACCAATCTGGGAAAGGAAGAACAATTTCATAAAGAGAGAGACTTAAAGCTTTTGTTGTCGTTTTAACTGCAGGTCTTGACATAAAATTAAAAATGGAAGAGTGTGAAGAGAGGTGTGGTGAAGAGCAGAGCAGGGGCAGTGGACAGAGACGAATTTAGGATGGGAGACGGAGAATGATCAGCCAAGAGTTCTTGAGTGTTCTCTGTTCAGACTGTCTGGCGGGGGAAGTCAGATTATGAATTCTCTTTCTCCTCCAGACACTTACAAATATCAAGATATACTTTGTTTAAAAAGAAGTAGGGGGGACATTTGTAAGACTGGGCTGCAGGCAGAGGAACTCCCCAGCAGGAGCTGTAAGCTGCAGTTAGACCCAAGGCATCATCTGCCCACATTTCCCCGAATCACAAAAATGGTGTGGCAGGACTGGTTCCGTGTGCTGCAGGAAGAAGAAAAATGACTCCTGTGTTGAGGCACAGCCTTGGAGGCTTCAATAGCAAAACTGTGCACCAGGGAGGATCCTGCCCCAGACACCTTGATCTTTGGTGCATGGCCCTGTCACAGCAGACAAGCAGCCCTCACTGTGAATTAAACTGAGTTGAGTCCTCCGCCCACAGACACACAAAGCTGTCCTCTCCGAGTTACATAAGAGTGTCTCTGGAATCCCAGGACAGTGTTTGTAAACAGCGCTGCCCTCGCTGCCCCAGCTCTCTACCCACGTGTCAGACGTTGATGTGACCCTGTGTGATCAGAAGGCTTGAGAAAGCTTCAGCAAGTCCCAAAGAGAAACCCCCATTTCCCTGGCCCTAATAAATGAGCATTCGGATGTCAAGGAATTATCTCTAAGGGTGATTTATTTTTCTTTTCTCTCCTTCCCCATACTCCTCACCTCCCTAAAAAAATTAATGAGAAGAACTGGACAAAATTTTTCCCTCTCTATCATATTCCTTGTCTTCTTTAACAGGAACCAAATAACTGCCCTACCTAATTCAGTTGAGGACCCAGTTTGTGAGTTCAGCAGTGCATTCTGAATGCACTTTTTACCTCTTCTCCCCCCAAGACTTACAATAATTTTTGTTTGCTCATTCGCTTCAGTGTGAACTGTAATATTATGAAATGTAGATTACATAAACACTAGAGATATACATTAAGTAAGCAAATGGTTTGGAAAGTGACAATTTACACCCATATAAAATATAAAATTACAACATTACCCTTTCAGCAAAAAGTATTCAGTAGTTCTCTGTGGTTGAAGAAGAAAACAATTTAGTATTATTATCTATCTTCTTGTTTCAGATTTCACCTTCATCTACATTCATTGTATCTTTCACAATGGGTTTTTGAATAGGAAACAAGTAAACTCTATTCCTTATGAGGGCTAAATTCTTACCAATGTTAGAGAAAAATGACAATGTCAACAACTAAGTTTTCTGTTCCTAAAGATGAAAACTTTCCCATAACCTTGAGGATTATTTAAAGCATGACAAATTTAAAAGTGCAAAAAATAAACAAAGCAAAACTGTCCATAGAAAAATAAACTCATTGTGTTTCTAAAAAATTCTGACTTCAACAAAAGCCAAAGCAGGTTTTAATGTCATTTTAAAATGCCACACCCTTTCAAAAGCAAAGAGTTATTGAGAAAAAAGAAAAGAAGATGCCATATCCCCTGTCTAGTATACATTTGAAAAATACACTTGATAAAAATGTTTTTAAATTATAACCTGTTAAAAAATTAGCTGATATCTATGAGATTTCCTGTTTAAAATAAGAATTGCATTTTTAACATTGAACAGGTTAAGGCCAGGTGCGGTGGCTCAATCCTATAATCTTAGCGCTCTGGGAGAACAAGGCAGGAGCATCGCTTGAGGCTAGAAGTTGGAGACCAGACTGGGCAAGAGCAAGACCCTGTCTCTACAAAAATTAGAAAACTTAGCAGGGTGTGGTGGTGGCACCTATAGTCCCAGCTACTCAGGTGACTGAGGCAGAAGGATCAATTGAACCCAGGAGTTGGAGGTTGCAGTGAGCGACAGTGATGCCACTACACTTTAGCCTGGGCAACAGAGCAAGACTCTGTCTATAAAAAAAAAAAAAAAAAGGTTAAGTTTCAAAATATTAAAAATTTAGTTCCCAAAGTTAGTAGCCAAATAACCTTTCCAATTTTGATTTTCAGTAAACAGACATAGTTAAATTCTAGCCATTAATAAGGCAAGCCATTAGCAAAATGGTAGCTTTGTTTTCTGCCAATGTTTTTCCTCAAGCTACAATGTAGTAGACAATGCAAAAATTTAAATACAGCCTTATTTTAATTTCAATTTATAGATACAACTTCATAGGAGAAAGCAGCTGACTGGATTGGAATAAAGTAAAATAGATAAAATCTGGAGTATAATGTTTGAAATATAGTCTTTCCTGCCAAAATGTACCTGCTTTTGTTTTCAGTAAAACAATTATTTACTAAAACAAATAATTTATGTGGTTAGAACCTTTAAGTTGGAAGATTTCTTCTCTTGTATTTGAAAAGTACCCATCTAGGGTATTTTTCCTTTTATCATGTTTCATCATTAAAACAGAAATAAAAATGAATATTTTAATTACTGAATTCACTTTTTAAGATGCTCACTCTAGTTTTATGAACTATCAAACATAGTTTTTATAGAAATGGTTTCTTGTTCTGTTATAATGTATGCAGTAAAACAAAAAGCTAACAATCACCTGAACTAATTAGAGGGTGGCTAAAAGTGATCCTTTTAATGCAAAAATCATGAAAGGATATAAAAGAGCTGAGAGCCTTTATAGCCAATGGCAAATATGAAAATTCTATAATTTCAAAGTAGCTACATTTCAAACAAAAGTAGGAAAAGTGCTAGAGAATGATTTTAAAAAATTAATTAATAGGAATAAGACAGTATATTAAGGATGGAATCTGGGTGTGGTATCATGGGATTATTTCCAGATTCTGGTGCTTTACTTTAGAATCAGTACAACTAATAATTAAGGTATTTTTTAATGGGTTCCCTTAGTGCAGAGAGGGAAGAAAAGCAGGAAGAATAGCTCAGAGATACCATGTTCTATCATCTGGTTTTCATTATTATCATTCAAGCCTTTTTTGAGACAAAAATATGCCAATTTCTGGAGAAAATACTATAATGAAAACCCATTTGAGAGTTGGGTGAATAGTTTCCATTAAAGTATAATCTGGACATAGAAAATAGATTTAATGTTCTATCAAGAAAATAAATGATAAGGCTAGTTTTAAGCAATGGCTAATGAAACACAACAATTGTAATTAAAATTATCATTACTTAGAGGACCCACCAACAAACTGTAACAAATCTTAAAATGGTAAAAGCAGCAAATGAAAAACATCAATCCTACGATGGTGCACCTTGATGGCAGATTGCACCTGATCTGTAAAACAGCAAAAATTCACGGCCCAATTCTTTTCTTTCAAATACAGCGTCTCTTCCATGTAAATTATGTATAAAAAGCAAAGTTAAAAATATTAATGATAAATCAAAATATTCCTAATTTGTTTTTAAAAGATTTACAAATCTTAGAAGTGCATGAAGAAGCAAAGATAGAGTACTATACGCAAACTTAATAACTTTTGAAAATCACAGAGATACTAGCACAAAAATTTATTGTCAACTTAGGTAGTTCAAAAAGCCTTATGAGAAATAAGAGAGGGTAAAAACAAGTAAGCTACTCATTTCTCTGGTAAGGAGAACCAAAACCTAAATTCTACCTACTGTTTTCCATAAGCATCACTACATCGCCTTCTTGATGGGCAAAGGATCTAACGTGAGCGTTTCGTCGTTTGTGCTTGTCACGAATATACAACAAACTTACAAGTAGGTTCTATGATCATGCTCTTAAAAAGTAGAATTCTGGGTCATTTCTACAGTTATTTCTTGAAAAACTGATGACCAGAGCAATTATATGAAGCCAAAATACTTCCTTATTGAGTATAATAACATGTTCACCTTAAATTTATCTCTAAACCCTAAAGCTCAATACTTCCAGACCAGTGAATTTTCCCCACCCCAGTTATCAGTCAGGGAACCAAGGTATGGGATCCAACTGGCAGCAATACGACATTCTCATCAGATAAAAAGGGAGAGAAGCATTGCACAAGAATGTCTGGTATCTAGAATTACATAAAGTTAGGAATCCAAATACATTCAACCTCAAGTAATTCACCCCGTGTATCCAAAAGTACAAGTTCTAATTGCATAGGGGCTAGTCTTAAAAATCTGAACTCACTTCCTTATTATCAGGCCTGTAAAAATTCTGCTAGTGTTTGTAAATACTGTAGCAAAATATGCAGAGCCATGAGCACTCTGACCCTAACAGTTCCAACTGCATCCTGCAGCACAGAGACCGCAGCAGAGCAATTTCCTTCTCAATCTAATTGACGTCTGCAACATGCCACAGTATCACTGCACAGAAACAAAGTTACTTGTTGAAGCCCTGAGATACTCTGTCAATTTTAAAATCTGAAACACAACAGTAATACATGGAAACACAATTAAGAAACTCAAAGTTTTGAAGCGTATTCTCCATGTCCTTCAGTGCTCTTATGTTTTCATGTAAAGACATTTTAATGCAAATAATAAAATCATCTAATAACTTATGTAACTGAAAAAAGCAATCTAGAGATTTCTTCCCATTTCTAGATTAAACTACATATTTGGCAGCAATTTGAACAAGGATGACAATTTTTACAGACTCCTTTTAACATATAGGCTACATCTCCTGAGCAAATTGGAAAATGACTGTGTTTGAGAAAGTTTCTTACAATTATGTATCAAGCCCTGCTCATCGTGTCACCTAATCTATGTAATCACCTGTACATACTAAACACAACGGGGAATTTCGAGTGATAAAGTACTCTGCTTCTTATCTACGAGAGAAAGATGATTTAACTACATAAAACTCACTTCACTGGTGCCAAATTCCTAGAAAGCTACACTTAGCCCCATTCGATCCAAACAGTACCTATATTTCTTTTGCATAAGACACGAGATACTTTCTCAAAGCCAAATATCTTAACTCAACTGTATGCATTTTTATAACAGTTTTTTTGAGATATAGTTCCCATACAAAAGTCATCCTTTCAAATGTATAATTCAGTGGCTTTTAGTATATTCATAGAATTGTATAATCATTACTGCCCAATAATAGAATATTTCCATCACCCCCAAAATAAATCCCATATCTATTAGCAAGCAATCCTCCTCCCCCTCCTCCAACCCCTAGCTTAATTTCTGTCTCTTTAGATTTGCTTATTCTGGACATTATATATAAATAAAACCATGCCACATGTAGCCTTGTTACTCCTTTCAAAATTCATCTATGTGGTAGTATTTATCAGCAATTCCTTCCTTTATATTACTGAACAATATTCCATTGTATGAATACACCACAATTTTTTTTAGCCATCGATGAGTTGACGGACATATAGATTGCTTTCATTTTTGACATTAATGCTGCTATAAACATTAGGCTACAAGTTTTTGTTTAGACAACTATACGCATTTCAAGTTTCCTTTTATGACTTTCCCTACCTACAGAAGTTTAAAAGACTGGATCTACCCTCCTCTCACCAGTAAAGTGGATGGCTGGCTGGATGGTTCCAGGGGGCTGAGGCCCGGGGCCTGCTGCAGCAGCTTTGTGCCTAGGAGGAATGGTGAGTGCACAGCCCCCTTCCGTGGCTGAAGGAGCCTAAACTGCCAGCTGAGACAGAGAGAACCGTTTATAGAAAATTCACAACTGAGCCCGGAGACCAGCGGGAAGGGTAGGTGGCTTGGCCGTTTCCCCTCCCCTGCATCTAGGACTGCTGGTGGGCTCCCCAGCGGGTGGGGAGACCTGGGGACACCAGCCAAGAGACGGCCGCTGCCAGTGAGCAGACGCAGCACCAGGCTCCCAAATCCCTCAGGCACCTCCATGTGCACAGACCCGAGCCGCGTGGCAGGCGCCATATTGCCTCCTTCTCCCCTCCCCCAATCTACCCGCGGCTGCCCAGAGAGACAACACAGCCACCACCCGGAGGCACCTCCAGGGAACGGGACCTTCCCTTTTGGGGCCCTACAGCTGACTGAGGAGAAATCAGACTTTAAGCTCCCTATCCGCCAGCCCTCTCAGGTGCTGCCCGCATCGTGATCCCAGGAGAACAGGGCAGACCCTGAGGCTGAGAGACATAGACCCAGCTTGGACTCCCCATGAGTGAATTGGGACCGCCACTCCTCTCCCTGGTGGAGATATAGTTTGAACTCTGGGGCCCAGAGGTCAGACCTGTAGACCAGATCCCGTGCACCAAGGCCTCGCATTGCCTGGGGCGCAGAAGGGATATACCGGAACAGCCTATTGAGGTGTGTGTGCCTTCAGGGTCAGATGAGCGTCCTAGAGGGCAACCCTTCCCCCAAAAGGAGGCCGTACCTCCAGCCCAGGTGGCGTTCCTGTGCAGGGAACCTCCCCAACAGCATCACATTCCGGGGAGGCCTGGTGGCATGAGGTCTGGCCTGCTGGCAGAGGCCGAGGAGTAGCTGCGGAGTTGGGGACGGTGGAAAGGAGCCAGGCCCACTCCAGACTGTGGGTCTCAGACAGCCCCACCCCACACGCAGACTCTCTGACTGAGCCGGACCATTCCAGCCCCTCCCTGACAGCTTTTTCTAGAAGCAGAGAACAGAACTTTGACCCCTGCTAACAGCACTGGTGGTGCCTGAG
The DNA here is from genome assembly GCF_040939455.1 of Microcebus murinus. Taxonomy (NCBI): domain Eukaryota; kingdom Metazoa; phylum Chordata; class Mammalia; order Primates; family Cheirogaleidae; genus Microcebus; species Microcebus murinus. The sequence continues at coordinate 18,290,892 of NC_134130.1, forward strand.
GGCAGGATTACCCAACCCAGCTCCACCCAGACTCTCTCCTAGACCAGCCCTCACTGAGGGGGAGAAAAGGACACACCTGGAAGTTGCAGGGCCCCACCCACCACCTGAGGCACTAGAGTGCCTCTCTAGAGGAACAAGAGCTGGTTACAGGACACAAAAACTACAGCGTAGCCTGTTCCTCCAAGCAAGCACCACCTAATGACAGGAAGGGCATCCTGCACAGCCTTTTCACGGCACCTACTGACTCATCATGCAGGGAGTGGTCGAATCTCACCCACAGACACCACCTACCAACTCAGAAACTAAACAAGGTGTGTGAATACCCAAACGAAAACCTAAAGGAAAGAAACAACAACTGATGAACATGGGAAGAAATCAGTGAAGGAACTCTGGAAATATGAAGAACCAAATGGAAAACACACCCCCAAAGAGGAGCACCAGCGCCCTAGAAATGGACACCAACCAGAATCAGGCAAAAAAATGAGAAAAGAGGAATGCGAATGTGGATCATCAGAAAATTCAACGACCTGCAAGAACAACTCAATAACCAACACAAAGAAACCACAAAAAGCCTCCAGGATCTGGAACAAAAGTTCACTAAAGAAATCAACACAATGAAGAAAAGTTTAACCGAACTCCTGGAAATGAAGAATCAATTCAGGGAAGTAAAAAATACAGTGGAAAGCCTCAAGAACAGGGTAGATCAAACAGAAGAAAGAATCTCAGAGATTGAAGATAACACTCTCCAATTAAATAAATCAGTCACAGAGATAGAGTAGAGAAACAAGAGAAAGAGCAAAGCCTAGAAGAGATGTGGGATTATGTGAAGAAACCTAATGTGAGGGTCATAGGGTTACCAGAAGGGGAAGAAGACAACACCCAAGGGTTGGACAAGCTATTTGAAGATATAATAGAGGAAAAATCTCGATACACAAGTTCAAGAAGCTCAGAGGACCCCTGGGAGATTCGATGCAAATAGGAAGACGTCACGACATGCAGTCATCAGACTGACCAAAATATCAATTAAAGAGGCCATTCTAAGAGCTGTAAGATGAAAGAAGCAAGTAACATACAAGGGAAAGCCAATTCGAATAACACCAGACTTCTCTAATGAGACTTTACAAGCAAGGAGAGACTGGGGCCCCGTTCTCACTCTTCTGAAACAAAACAATGCCCAGCCTAGAATCTTATTCCATGCAAAACTAAGCTTCATATATGAAGGAGAAATAAAGACATTCTCAGACAAGCAAAGTCTCAGAGAATTCACCAAGACAAGACCAGCCCTACAAGAAGTACTCAAAACAGAGTTACCCACGGAACAGCATAATAAAAACTCACGAATATAAAAACAACCAAAACCCAAAGATTAAAGGCCAGATATTACAATGGCTCAAGAGAGAAATCAAAGCAACAACATCCAACCCGACAGAATGAACAGTAATCTACCTTACCTATCAGTTCTCTCAATAAATGTGAATGGCTTAAACTCTCCACTCAAGAGACATAGGCTGGATGAATGGATAAGAAAATACAGGCCAAGTATATGCTGTCTTCAGGAAACACATCTAACCTGCAAGGATGCATATAGACTAAAAGTAAAAGGGTGGAGATCAGTATTCCAGGCAAGTGGAAGCCAAAAGAAGGCTGGTGTGGCAGTTCTAATTTCAGACGATTTAGTTTTTAAACCAAAAAAAGTAGTGAAAGACAAAGAGGGTCATTATATAATGGTGAAGGGCACAGTTCAACAAGAAGAAATAACAATTTTAAATATATATACACCCAACTTAGGTGCACCCAGTTTCATAAAGCAAACCTTACTGGATCTAAGCAAATGGATTAATAGAAACTCCATAACCACCGGAGATTTCAAAACCCCACTGACGGCACAAGACAGATCCTCCAAACAGAAAATTAATAAAGAAATAATGGACATAAACAAAACTCTAGAAAAACTGGGTCTGACTGACATTTACAGGACATTCTACCCCAAATCCACTGAATATACATTCTTCTCATCAGCTCACGGGACATTCTCTAAGATTGACATATCCTAGGACACAAAGTAAACCTCAAGAAATCTAAAAAAATAGAAATCATACCAAGTATCTTCTCAAATCACAGTAGAATAAAAATAGAAATCAACCGTAACAGAAACTCACATTTCTACACAAAAATATGGAAATTAAATAACCTCCTACTAAATGATTACTTCATAAATGAAGAAATCAAGATGGAAATAAAGAAATTCTATGAAGAAAATGACAATGGAGAGATAAGTTATCAAATCCTCTGGGACACAGCTAAAGCAGTTCTGAGAAGAAAGTTTATCTCCATCAATGCCTATAACCAAAAGTCACAAAGATCACAAATAGACAATCTAATGAAACGACTCAAAGAGCTGGAAAAAGAAAAACAGACCAACCCCAGACCCAGGAGAAGAAGTGAAATTAACAAAATCAAATCAGAACTAAACGAAATTGACAACAGGGCAGCTATACAGGAGATTAATAAAACAAAAAGTTGGTTCTTTGAAAAAAATAAACAAAATTGACACGCCACTGGCTAAGCTAACGAAAAGCAGAAAAGAAAAATCTCTAATAAGCTCCATCAGGAACAAAAAAGGAGATATCACACCTGATCCCAAAGAGATACAAGATGTAATCTATGAATACTACAAAAATCTTTATTCGCACAAACTGGAAAATGTGGAGGAAATGGACAAATTTCTAGAAACACACAGCCTCCCTAGGCTCAACCAGGAAGAAATAGATTCTCTGAACAGACCAATCTCAAGAGCTGAAATAGAAACAGCAATTTAAAATATCCCTAAAAAGAAAGTCCTGGTCCAGATGGTTTCACACCCGAATTTTACCACACTTACAAAGAAGAACTAGTACCTACCTTGCAGAAACTATTCCACAACATCGAGAAGAACGGAAACCTCCCGACACATTTTATGAACCCAATATTACTCTGATACCAAAACCAGGAAAGGATGCAACAAAAAAAGAAAACTACAGACCAATATCCCTAATGAAAATAGATGCAAAAATTTTCAACAAAATCTTAGCTAACCGAATCCAGACACTTATCAAAAAAATAATCCATCACGACCAAGTGCACTTCATCCCAGGGATGCAGGGATGGTTCAACATACGTAAATCTATAAATGCAATTCACCACATAAACAGAAGCAAAAACAAAGACCACATGATTCTTTCAATAGATGAAGAAAAAGCTTTTGACAAAATTCAACACCCTTTCATGATACGAACACTTGATAAAATAGGCATAGATGGGACATACCTAAAAATGATACAAGCCATATATGACAGACCCATAGCCAACATCATACTGAATGGGGAAAAATTGAAATCATTCCCACTCAGAACTGGAACCAGACAAGACAGCCCACTATCTCCACTTCTATGCAACATAGTGCTGGAAGTCCTGGCTACAGCAATCAGATAGGAAAGTGGAATTAAAGGTATTCAAATAGGAGCAGGAGAGATCAAACTTTCACTGTTTGCTGATGATATGATATTGTATTTAGAAAACCCCAAAGATTCAACCAAGAAACTCCTGGAACTGATCAATGAATTTAGTAAAGTCTCAAGATACAAAATCAATACACAGAAATCAGAGGCATTCATATACGCCAACAACAATCTAATTGAGAACCAAATCAAAGACTCAATTCCCTTCACAATAGCAACAAAGAAATTAAAGTACCTAGGAATATACTTAACCAAGGAGGTAAAAGACCTCTACAGGGAGAACTATGAAACACTGAGGAAGGAAATAGCAGAGGATGTAAACAGATGGAAATCCCTTCCATGCTCATGGATCGGCAGACTCAACATCATTAAAATGTCTATACTACCCAAACTGATCTACAGATTCAATGCAATACCTATTAAAATCCCATCAGCATTCTTCACAGATATAGAAAAAATAATTTTACACTTCGTATGGAACCAAAAAGACCCCAAATATCAAAAGCAATTCTAGGCAACAAAAACAAAATGGGAGGTATTAATATGACAGATATCAAACTATACTACAAAGCTGTAGTAATTAAAACAATCTGGTATTGGCACAAAAATAGGAATATTGATCAATGGAACAGATCTGAGAATCCTGATATAAAACCATCCTCATATAGCCATCTAATCTTTGACAAAGCAGACAAAAACATACGCTGGGGAAAAGAATCCCTTTTCAATAAATGGTGCTGGGAAAACTGGATAGCTACTTGTAGAAGGCTAAAGCAGGACCCACACCTTTCACCTCTCACAAAAATCAACTCACACTGGATCACAGACTTAAGCCTATTAGAATTCTAGAGGAAAAAGTTGGAAACACTCTCCTAGACATCGGCCTAGGCAAAGAGTTTATGAAGAAGTCCCCAAAGGCAATCACAGCAGCAAGAAAAATAAATAAATGGGACATGATCAAACTAAAAAGCTGCTGCACAGCCAAAGAAACAGTCATGTAAGTTAACAACCTACAGAAAGGGAGAAAATTTTTGCATCCTACGCATCCGATAAGGGGCTGATAACTAGAATATACTTAGAACTCATGAAAATCAGCAAGAAAAAATCAAATAACCCTATTAAAAAGTGGGCAAAGGACTTGAACAGAAACTTTTCTAAAGAAGACAGAAGAATGGCCAACAAACATATGAAAAAGTGCTCAACATCTCTAATCATCAGGGAAATGTAAATCAAAACCACAATGAGATATCACTTAACTGCAGTGAGAATGGCCTTTATCAAAAAGCCCCCAGGCCGGGCGCTGTGGCTCACGCCTGTAATCCTAGCTCTTGGGAGGCCGAGGAGGGCGGATTGCTCAAGGTCAGGAGTTCAAAACCACCCTGAGCAAGAGCGAGACCCCGTCTCTACTATAAATAGAAAGAAATTAATTGGCCAACTGATATATATATAAAAAAAATTAGCCGGGCATGGTGGCGCATGCCTGTAGTCCCAGCTACTCGGGAGGCTGAGGCAGAAGGATCACTGGAGCCCAGGAGTTTGAGGTTGCTGTCAGCTAGGCTGATGCCACGGCACTCACTCTAGCCTGGACAACAAAGCGAGACTCTGTCTCAAAAAAAAAAAAAAAAAAAAAAAAGCCCCCAAACAACAAATGCTGGCATGGATGCGGAGAGAGAGGAACAGTCCTACACTGTTGGTGGGACTGCAAACTAGTTCAACCTCTGTGGAAAGCAATATGGAGATACCTTAAAGGGATACAAGTGAATCTACCATTTGATCCAGCAATCCCATTACTGGGCATCTACTCAAAAGATTCAATGACACTCTACAAAAAAGACACCTGCACCTAAATGTTTATAGCAGCACAATTCATAATTGCAAGGCTGTGGAAACAGCCCAAGTGCCCATCAATCCAAGAATGGATTAATAAAATGTGGTATATGTATAACATGTAGTACTATTCAGCTCTAAGAAACAATGGTGATATAGCACATTTTATATTTTCCTGGTTAGAGCTGGAACTCATACTACTAAGTGAAGAATGGAAAAAGAAGCACCACATATACTCACCAGCAAACTGGTATTAACTGAACAGCACCTAAGCGGACACATAGGTACTACAGTAATAGGGTATTGGGCAGGGGGGAGTGGGAGGGGGGTGGTATATACATACATAATGAGTGAGATGTGCACCATCTGGGGGCTGGTCATGCTGGAAACTCAGACTTGTGGGGGGAGGGGGCAAAGGGCATTTATTGAAACCTTAAAATCTGTACCCCCATAATATGCCGAAATAAAAAAAAAAGAAGAAAAAAAAAGAAATAAAAGACTGGATCTAGAGACAGACTGCCTAATTCAAATTCCAACTATGCCACATTTTGGCTGTGTGAACTTGGGCAAGTTATTTAACCTCACTGTGCTTTAGTGTCCTCATACTTAAACAGGGATACTTATAACACCTATCTCCAGAGTTGTGATGAAAATTAAATGACATCAGCTTACAGCATCGCAAAACAACTTGTAATATTTTTAACACTAAGGCCATTATACAAAAAGAAAAAAAACTTTATCAAACACGATTGATAAATTGTGAAACTCCTGTGCTACACTTCCGTTTTGAGAAAAAAACATTTAAGAAAATATGATCATGTGACAAAATGGTATAGAGTTAAATAGGCACATAGACAAATGAGTACAAGTCAAACTGGGGAAATAGGAATAAGATTGGTAGACAATATCAATGTCAGTATCCTGGTTGTGATATTACACTACAGTTTTGCAAAATGTTGGCCCTGGAGGAAACTGAGCAGTATGTACATGAAATTTCTCTGTACTACTTCATACCAGTGCATTTGAATCTATATCTCAAAAATTTTTCAGTTAAAAATCGGATCCCATAGTCTTTAGGGGTTTTTATATATAATATCATCTCATGTGCAGAGACAATTTTACTTCTCTATTTTTGATTTGAATGTTTTTTTTTCCTTACCTAATTCCAATACTACGCTGATTAAAAGTGATCAGATTGAGCTTCCTTGTCCTGTTCCTAATAGCAGAGAAAAAACCTTGTGTGTTTCACTGTTGAGTATAATGTTATCCCACTTCATCATGTTGAGATGCACACTTTTCAATGTGTATTGTTTTGAGCTTTTATCATGTGTTTTGATTTTGCAAATGCTATTAATAAAACTTTTGAAATGATTTTTAAAAATGTGATCCCAGTATAATTTACTAAAAACCATTCAACTTTATGCTCATAATGGCTGTATTCTACAGGGGAGCTGTCATGGTCTGCAGAAGTTACATTTAAGGAAAAAGCACCTTACCATCACCACCATCACCAAAACTTTTTACATTACTTTTCTGTTATGCATTGAGAATAGATTATACATTTTCTAGTTAAATGACATGGTTTTTCACTAGTTTTATGTCATCCACTAAATCTTAACTCTGAATAGGTTCTACTAGAGAATACCAAGACAAATCAACACCTCCTTTCCAATACACAGAAAGAAATCTAATTTACAAGAAACATTTGTAGTAATTTTAGTGAAGCAACCGGTTAATTTTATGTCCTAAATTATCCTTCAAAAACACTATCTCAATTTATTCATCTCTTATTTTAATTCTGACATTATTTAGAATGTGATTTCAAGACAGTTTTGAATAATGACCTTTAGCAAACATAAAACATTGAGTTCTAAATTCTAAAAAATTACAGATAGGTTGACATTGTCACTGAATTTATTTTTACAAAAAATATCAACAACCCACCTACTATCTACTTTTTCAAGCATGACACATTTAACTACACTTCATGACAAATGGAGAAAACAAAAATCAAAACTGATAGAATGGGTAACCAAAAATGGGTTACCTATTTTGGAATGGGTATCCAAAAATCTATTTTATTGAGAAAAGACTATATACCCAACTTAAGCCTGTGATTCTCTGCAACGTACAATCTAGGATCAAAATAATGCTGGAAATAAGCACATATACAGAATTATTTGTGGACTGCAGTTGCAATGATTCACACACTCCCACTCTCCCTCTGCCCCCGGAGACCCTTCCCTTCTGCTGCACACCACACCGATAGATGTAACGAATAACCTCCTTCAATAATGCCACATTATTCACTCCGTTTTGTCAGTGAGTCAGTGAGTCTAAATAGAAATTAGAGATCTAGACCAAGCAAATACTGTATATTTGGCAAAATCACTTGTGGTTGTTTTCTTCAGCCTCGTTTCCAAGATAATAACCAGCTCTACTTGGCAACTGGGCTCTCCCACACTTAAGGCTCCAATCGTAAAGTTGGCTTGGGAGACACTGGCCCGCTGCTGCCTTTGGTGCCATTGCTACCCCTAGAACTATTGTGCAACAGTGGCAAGATCATGGAGAAAGTGTTATTTTGATGTAATACTGACAGCTAGTCCAAAGTTTTAGCTTGTCCCTGTAACAGGCAACAATTATATTAAAACTATCTACACGGATATTTACAAAACAAAGATTCTCTCTAGCAATTTGAGATGACTAGATAAGAGCATGAAATTCTATTCATAGACAATACCACCACTAACTGAACTTGTATCAGAAGCAATAAAGGGATAAAATAACATCTAATAATTTCTAAATATCACACATTCTAAAATATTGACATTATACAATGTCAAACATCCATAACTTTTGAAGCCATTTTATGTCAAGGTAATTTCATAATTTACTAACTTGGATTTGGGGCAGGATTGGAAAATAAAGTTTCTGTGAGGTGTGTCTGTGATTCATAAGAGATTCTTAACAAGGTTAGCAAATAAGGAAATACATTTCAATACTGACATTTGGCTTACAAAATTGTGGGTGGGTCCAGTCTTGGAGGAATTGATAGAGAAATTCTAACTTCAGCAAGTGAAACCAAAATATGAACTCCAGTTTTGTTACCTAAGGCAAGTCCAGTGCCCAATAAGGACTCTGCAATTGTCATAACTCCTTGACAGGTGCATTTTACTTGTTCTGGAAATGATGCTGACCTGCCAGTGTCTAGGACCATGTGGCACTATGTCAAAATCACATCAATCCCTCCGGCTCCTGGCACCAACCAGCCAAAGCCAGATCTAATTAAAGCTTTAAGAGTTTGGCAAATGTGAGAATTTAAGCAAGGCAAGGGACTTCCCTCATTCCAAGTGAATTTCTCATTAATGATTAGTTCAATAAGAAAATAAGCAAATCAATGGCATAGTTTATGGAAAGCTATCTACCCTGTTACTGTCCATTATCAATCTCCTAAAATTCAATTATCCAAGACAGTTCTATGGGATTTTTGGAGTTCCCAGGTGTTACTATCATATACATGGTAAATTAGGAACTGAGGTTTTCTCTTTTATTGTGAACTTTATCCCATACTTCTTCAAACAATTTCTCTTTTCCAACAAAGGAGAAAGTGTTACTTTAATTCAGACTGGTGAGTAATACACATATCTCCTCCTTGTAACCATTGAAACCCCTCATATAATATTAATTAGCAGCTATTTTCAGCATAAAAGTAGGATGCATAAAATAACAAGAGTTTAAATTTGAAGGTAGAAAAGAACAAGCCTTCATGATCACATTTAAAGTTATTAACCACTGTGGGTAATCTTGTTTTATCAATCTGAGTGGAAAATATTGTATCTATTATTAGTTGAATAGCTTGAAGACAGTAAACATCAAAACATTTGAAAAGTTGTCCCCAAAAGATAGATACTAACCTGTTAGCAAAAGGAATTGTGTATTTTAAATTCTGATTTGCTGGAATAATTAACCATAGTTTTTGTCAATAGTTTACTATAAACAGCATTTATGGTAAAATCCTAAGTAGTTTCTTTATTATTATTTTAGGGCAAATAAGAATCAATGAACTGTTTCTATTCCACAGAGATGAGTAATCACGTGAAAGAGCCTCTAGTATCAATGAGTAAAACAAATTTAGCTGCTTTTCCAAAGATGAAAATAGAAAGAGCTACAAAATGACCTACTGAGAGTAAACAGTCTTGGAAATTTGATTTATGGAGGAATGCCATAATTATTCTTTTCTCTCTATCCATCTTTTAATTCTATCAATTGCCTCCTGAACTTCAGTTTGAATCACCAATCCTTCACTAACACTTCTCTGCTTAATAACATTTTAAAAATCAGTATTTATTGTATTGAAATTTATGTTGTTCCCAACATAATTATGAAATATACATGCAAACCTGTAAAAGAATATAACTCCCCTCAGTATTTCAACTTTCCATTAAAATGCAAATGTAATGATTTCATTAGCCAGGAAACAATACCCATAGTCTTAAACCAAACCAAACTAATATCTTTTCTCTGTGAAACCCAACTTCCCCTAAGATATAATCTTATTCCTAGTGGATCATTTGGTGTTGAATATTTTTCGCTTTGGATTTGCCATTATTGTAATCCCTGACTGGAGAGGAAAAAGCACAATGTGTGATTTGAGATTTTAAATTCATGGATGTATTCTACTCCTTAGACAAACAAATATAAAAAAATATTTCACTAAATTTTAAGCAAACAACTTCAAAATAGCTCGTTTTTCAATTCCTAAACATAGACGAGGGAGGGGGGATATCACTCGATGTAATGAAAAGTATATTATGAGGGCAATGACCCGCAAATAACACTTACATTCTATATCCAACCTTCCCAAGAGTCTATCCAGGCCACATTTACTTTATTTTGTCATAGGCAGAAAACTCTCTCGCTAGCTTAATAAAATGAGACAATAAATGAGACGAGAAGTCCCAGTGAAAAGAGTCAGCAGGACGTGGCCAGTGCGCGCACGGAGCGGGAGAGGAGAGACGGGAGAGAGACCGGCAGAAGAGGAGAAAAGACTGGAGACGCGGAGAGACGGGCAGAGGCCAGAAGGAGGGGAGAGGGGACGAGGGGCGAGGCTAGGTCGGGACTGTTCCCAGTCTGCCCTCCACTCCGCCACCGAGATTGGGCTTCGTTTCTCGCGGCGCCCCTGACCTTGCAGTCCCGCAACTCGCGGCGCTGCGCCCGCGCCCCTCCCGGCCTGCGCCCGCCTTTGTGTCTGCCTGTCATCGCCGGGGGCCGGGCGGACCCGGCGCGGCACAAAGCCAGGACGCGCACTCGCCACGCTTCCGCGGCGGCCCGGCCGGCGGCGCGGCTCGCGCACCCGAGGCAGCGGGCCCGGGCCCGGGTCCGGGTCCTGTCTGGGGCCGGGGAACGACTCTCCTCCCTCGCCCGGCGCCGCCAACAAAACGCGCGCGACTTCCGAAGAAAGCACGACCCCGCGCGGCGTGTCCCGTCCCGCTCCCGCGACGCTCGCCCGGGCGCCCCTCGGCGGGCCGGGCAGGAGCGGCGGCCGCCAGCCCGACCGCGCGGCAGAGAAAGGCTCGCGGGCGCCGTCCGCGCTCCCTCCGGGCGGCGGCGGGCGCGCAGGGTCGCGGGGCGCCCGCGGGCAGGGCGGAGAGGAAGGCGCCCTCCCCCGGCGCGGCGAGGCCGGCGGGCGCGGGGCGCAGGGCGCGGGGAGCCGGGCGCGGGGAGCCGGGCGCGGGGCGCGGGGAGCCGGGCGCGGGGCGCTGGGAGCCGGGCGCGGGGCGCGGGGAGCCGGGCGCGGGGAGCCGGGCGCGGGGCGCAGGGCCGGGCTGGCTGCGCCGTCAGCCATGTTGAGGCTGCGGGCGCCCGCGGGCTCCCCGTGCCCGGCGCTGCGGGTCCGCACCCCGCGCCCGGGAGGAGGCGGGCGGGCGGAGGGTCGCGGCGCAGGGCGCCCTACCTGGGTCCCGTCCTCGGCCGCGCGGCGTCCGGTCGCAGCCGGCTCCTCCCGCGGACCCTACAGGGCAGCCATCTTGCGTCTCCGCGCCGCCGCGTCAGTGCTCGGGAGGCACCTTGACGTCCGCTCCTCCGCGCCCGCCGCCCGCCGGGTGGGCGGACGTGACTCGCATGCGGGCGGGCCGGGCGCGCCGCCGGGTCTCCTCCTGCTCCTCCTCCTCCTCCTCCTCCTCCGCCCGGCCTCCTCCTCCTCCTCCTCCTCCTCCGCCCGGCCTCCTCCTCCTCCTCCTCCGCCCGGCCTCCTCCTGCTCCTCCTCCTCCCGGCCTCCTCCTGCTCCTCCTCCTCCTCCCGGCCTCCTCCTCCGCCCCAGCCTCCTCCAGCTCCGCCCGGCCTCCTCCTCCTCCTCCTCCTCCGCCCCAGCCTCCTCCAGCTCCGCCCGGCCTCCTCCTCCACCCGGCCTCCTCCTGTTCCGCCCCGGCCTCCCCCAGTTCCTCCCAGGCCTCCGCCGCCCGAGAGCCCTGAGCCCCAGCTCCCGGGAAGTGACCCCCGCCCGGGGTGCCCCGCACAAAGGCCGGCGGCACCCAGGGGCCCGTGGTGGAGGCTAGCGGTGGAGGCCAGGGCTGCCCCCCGCAGTGCAAGGGCTGGGGGGAGACGTGAGCCCCGTCGCGCGCCGGGCGGGGAGACCGAGCCCCGGGAAGGGCCTAGACCCCGGGATCCCGGCTGGATCTTCACTCCCGGTGGCAGACGCGGGACGCACGCGAAGGGAGCGGTGGCGTGAGTGCTTGGACAAGGGTGTGAGGTCGCAGATTTCCCGGTGAAACTTTCTGTGGGCACCGCACTGCCTCGCCCCCTTCCAGGTCCCCGCCACGCGCACCCGCCGCCTCGCAGGTGTCCGCGCCCTCGCGCCGCCCTTCCCGTCCGCTCGCGCCTGGCCCCACACTCTGCCCGCACCCACCTCTGCTCACAGGCCCGCACCCCCTTCGCCTCTAAGGTGCACTGGACCCGCTCTGTGGCCTCCCTTTTCTGTCGCTTTTAATGTCGCTCAGCTGAAGCTCTCCCCAGTTTCGCCGGGCCTTAGTGCTGTAAGTCCCCGCATTTTTGAAGACCCATCGATTAGGGACTTGGCCAAGTCCAGTCTCTGCCCGGGCAGCCTCACCTGGGCCTCGCGGGCGGGGAGAGGGAGTCAGTTTCTTACCGGTAAAATATAAACCTGCACTTTCAAATGATTAAGTTGCCTCCCGTGAGTGTCTGTATGTTGAAGAATTTCCACGCGTGCAATTAAGTAATGAAGAAACTGATCCTTAAAGAGCTAAATTCCGAATGACAAATTCGGGACTCTACAACTCTGCTTTTCCATTGACAGGAGTTTTTCTTTTCTAGTGCCCAGTAGTTTTACTTCCCTTTTTCATGCTCCTTTTTCTAATCATCAGCTTTTTAATTGAAAACGAGTTGAAGAACAAAACCCATATGAATCATATTATGTCAGATGTGGTTTCTGGAACATTTCCTCCTCTGTACGAAGTTCTCACATTACTGACATTCAAATTTTAAACAGGTATTTTGTGCACACCTTTTATGTGATCACTGACTGTGATCACGATCCTTTTAAGTCAACACTAGTTCTGTTGTGCTACCCACCTTTTGCCCCTTTGGTCTGTAATTTTTTTAGAAATGAAGCCCTAAATTTTTGAAATTGGAATATTTCCTCTTTGAAAAGTGTTTAAAAGGGGGGGGCTCTTTTCTTGTGTCACATTGTTACTAAGAAGAAAGTATGCTCAAAAGATACATTGTTTGTTTCATTTTGAAACAAAGTTGACGCAGATTTCTGATTTTTGCATAGCTTAAGCAAAATTGTTCATTTTCTCCTAAGCATTTCATGTGAAAATAAAGTTCTGTCTTTTCTTGTTCTACCCCAATGTGTCACTGAGGTTTTGGCCGTTGTCAATGCACTTTAAAACTTAAGCTGTCTGGAAAGTTTCTTGTGATTTCTTTTTCAAATCCAGGAGGCAAGTTCTCCCATGACCATGGCATAGTACATGGAGTGCACACAGCTGCAGTTGTTGGAGGCATGGGGTTTGGAGTGGACAGGCCTGAGTGACTCTCGACTCCATCTTTCACTAATCGTGTGACCTTGAGCACGTTGCTTAACTCTTTCTGTGTTAGGAACTAAGTATGTGCTCAAGTAGTTACTGCTATTACCAATAATAAATGACCTGCTTCCAGGAGATTTTTGTTTTGACTGACTATAGAAATATATAAATAATTATGTCTTCTTATACTTAATATATGGGAAATACTACATTTACAAGTGTTTGATATGTAAGTATCTATATGTTCTTTTAGTTATTTGTATTTTAATTGGGAAAGTTATCTTTCAGGTCACCTGATTTCATCTTTTAAAACCTCTCTCTGCTGTAACAGGTGGTTCTTGTCTATCTGGAATCGTATCTGGATATTTGGCTTGCAGTGGGTTTTGCAGCAGGCCCTGAACATTTTCTTGGCAACTGCTTTCTCTGCACTCTCACCCTGTTCTTAACCACCATGACATTTGTTAATATAAAAGAAAATACGTTACTTCTCTTGGCTGCTGTGACTTTCCAACAGCAAAAGGAAGTAAAATTCTGAAGGTCTCTAAGTGTAAAATATTTTAGTCAGATTTTATTTTGTTGATTTAAAAAACTTTTTTCTTAGCGGTTACTTCTGGGAAAGAAAGGATATGGTGTGCATAATGAGTTGCTTACTGGACACGAGTGCGTGTTTGTGTGGGTAATTCAGAGCCAGCTTTTATTAATTGTGTGCATTCTTGAGATTCCTCTTCCTATAGCTGTGGATAATCTATTTTTAAAAGAAAATTTGCTGTTTTAACAACAGTCAATTGTTATCAAAATCCCTTACCATTTTTTTTTCTCAAATTTTAAATAGCAGCACTCCTTCCACAAAGAAAAATCCTGCTTCCTTAATAGAGAAAAAAGACTAATAGAACAAGTTCCGCAGCATGCTGTTCTGTGTTAGAAAATTGCCTGGGCTGGCCTGGGCACCTGCTGTCCAACTCAGTGGCTCAGCCTCTAAGCCTCTGAGGGTGTAGACAGCTTCCTGTCTGCTGCTGTCCACTAAAGACCCGACAACGACAGTTCGCTTTACGATGCAAAATGTTTCGTATCATATCGTACTACACAAAAATAATAGTGTGTTCTTCATTTCCTCCCCACTTGCAAAATAGGAAAACCATCTTTTAAGGACTTTATTTTCTCTTCAACAGAGAGAAATAGTTGTCATACATATTGCTTTAAAAGAATTATAGTGGTGTGACGAAAACATTAAATCATGGCCTATTGTTTCCCACCTCCGAAAACATATTTCTGAAGTATAACGTGATAAAGACTATCTGCATGCTTAAAAGACAGTTGGCCTTCAAACAGCGTATCAGTCATTGCTGTGAAGGACCTTTCTTGTTTCTTTTGTCTGGTGACATTACTGCACGCCGTATATAGGCACATGTTCAACACAGAAAGCTAATTTAAAAAAATCTCCAATAGATGAAACATTTAGACATAACATTTTAACTTATTGATGTAAATTATCATTATTAATAAAACCCACTTATTGTCTAAAGCCAGGGTCTTGATAGAGTAGCTTTTCTTAATATGATTTCTACTTTTCTCCTGACCTGATTTCATCTGATTGATTTTGCTTTATATAATTTGGAAATTTTTAAGAAACAAGACATTGTATAAATGATATAATCCTATATTATTCAAATCAGGAGTATCCAATATGTGTACTGATTTAATGGGGACAAAGTAAAATATCAGAAGAAATTCAAAAATCAAATCTTGTTAAAGTATTGCCAAAGGCATTATAAAAAAATATTTGAATCAGTAGGACAAACATCATGAAAATTCCTCCAGAATTTTAATTTATTAAACATATTAACATATTAAAACATATTAATAAAACATATTAACATATTAAAAATATGTTGCTAATACTAATCTCTCACAATTTAGGGAACATTTTTCCCCTCATTAATTCTGTCCTCACAATCCACTAATTGCTCATTATCATTCAAATTTAGTAACTCAATATCTCACTTTATTTTGAAAGAATAATTTTTCAGCTTTAGTGATGGACTTCAATAATCAATAAATATTAACTCTTACTAATTACCTCAGCACCATTTTATATTTATGTAAGACTTCATAGTTCTTAGAGCATTTTATGTACACTATGAGGATTTAATATTCAAAATCAGATGCCATACTCAAAATGGCATTTAATATAATTCCTGTACTGTTAACATGAAAGGTAAGGTTATGTGATTTACTCAAGGTCATACATGTTGTAAATAGAGGCACAACTCTCAAACCTCAGTTTTGTGAATCAAGGGCCTTTTTCATTATACCAAAGCTAACTTTCTATCTCTTCCAGTGCATCTTCCTCTAAATTTTTCTCATGATCATTATTAATAGTACTGAGTGGTATAGGAGCTTTCCCTTCAAAATTCATAATTTTCTATTATCCTTTGTTACTTAAAAAAAATCTTAGCACCTACATTAACTTTTTGTTAGCACTCTGACGGTAATTCCATTTGTTAATTACTAGCTATATGCCAAGCATTGAAATAGATGCTTTGCATTCATTACCTCTTTTAATGCTTATTACAACCAAGTAAGGTAAGTAGTATCTTATTGAGAATTAAGGGTTGAGTAACTTGGTTGGGATTAAAGAGTTGGAACCATTGTCTAAATCTAAGTTTGTCTAACTCTAAAGCTGATGTTTTTGCAGGCTACACTGTGCTGCCTGCCAATTTAGCAGACATAGACATCTATGATTACCCCATGATAAGTTTTTCACACAATTAGTACATTCCATTGCTATGTTCCATAGCAATAATGTCCTTATTCCCCATTTCTTCCTCATATTAAAAAAAAAAAAATTCTGTCTAAATCTCTACTTGTTTTTTCTTACCATTTGCATTCTACTCTTTTTCTTTAGTTTCCTATTTTGCACAAGGAAGTTGTCATGCTTGAACTCTTTGGAAGGATGATTACATTTGTGTCATAAACACCTGTGATACCACATTCCTCCCCCACTTTAACATGTATCTTACTCCACTAAGAAATCACTTGCAAAGTTAGGTGCTATGTGTTTTCAATAGCAATGTGGCGAAAGGGAATTGCCCCTTTGACCTGCTCCTGGTTCCATAAATGACTTGGGGTTCAGGCTGCCAAGCAAAGAAACTGGCAGGTGGAAAGAGCGCCATCTACTGAAACCATTACTAGGACGTGGGTCTTTGGTGATAAAAACACTCAGAATAAGATAGAACTAAACCAAACCTTTTAATTGAGAAAACACAATCAAAATAACCTACCAAGCTTTTGAAAGACATGCATAAGCACGTTCCACTCCTCCACCCCACCAGCATTTTGGAGATTCTGATTAATGAGTTCTGGGATGGGGCTGGAATAACAGTCCCTTTCAAAAGAGTCACAGACAATCACATGTGCAACTCTGCTTGGAAATCACTGGGACAGTGTCATGTTGAAATGTAATAAAAGCATTTGGTGTTTACGCCTATTATTAGTCAGCCCACAGTGTTATCCACAGAGTACCCACGACAAAGAACAAACATTGCGTGTCTCTCTGCAGTGCAGTGGAGCCCTGGCACCTTTGCCAAGATCCAGCAAAGCTGTCTGTGATTTCCTTTTTGGTGTTTCATGTTGATCAAGTCTTTCTGAATTCACTTGTGACAAGTGAAAAAATTTGAAAAAGAGATAAATGATTAGCAGCTGAAGAATAACTCAAATGAACATGGGTTAAAAAGAAAGATTGGGGGAAATGTAAGTGACAGAACCAATACTATGAAGCAGTTGGGAGAAAGATGTATTGGAAGTTGCCTGAGTCCAATTTGTAAAGAATATTTTAGGGTTTTTATTCCCATGGGAAAATTCTATTCGTAGAGTTTTGTCAAATTGTTCTAAATTTTTTTAAATAATCCTATAATCCTAGCAATTAGAGAAATTGAATCCAATTTCTTTCTTTTTCTGAAATAATAAGCATGCAATCATTTATAAGTATACTGTATAGCATCATGCTAACAATGCAATTCTTTCTGGAAGGAAAACCTATAGAAATTCAATAGTGATGTGGTAAAAGGGAATTGCAGATTTGATTGCTCCAGGCTTCCATGAATGGCTTACAGATCATTCCACCAAGCAAGGTATTTAAAATGTAAAATTCCTAATTTTAAATTAGGAATACCTAATTTTAGGCCCTGATAAACTGAGTTATTCATTTTCCTACAGATATCCTGTATAAGGAAGAAAGAAAAATAAATAAGGAAGTAAGGTAGCCATTATTTGATACCAAATATTCTTTAAATCTTCTAAAGTGAGTTTTATACTTTCTAGAGATATGTGAGAAAATCTAATGAGATCTGACTCGGCATCAACTCAAAGCCCTTGGAGGCATGAGAGGCCAAGTCATTTCCTGCAAAGCTCTACACTGCCAACCTTTGTTTAATTTGTTTTCTCATTTTATGTCTTAGAGTAAAATATTATTACTATTTGGCAGAAAATCTCCTTATCTGTCAGTAATTAGGCATGCCTGTAAGGGGAACGTGGGTTGATTGCCAGGCCATTGTTCTGCATTTCACAATCACATGTATTCCCCTGAAAATAAATTATATCCAAGCAGTGACCACAAAATGCGGGTTACTGACAGAAAGCCTGGGGTGGAAGATGAAAACAAACACACATGCACGCATGTACATTAAATCAGAACATCAAAAACAAATCCCATGGGAGCATTTCTTTTTTGAGGACCCCACTCTGTTGCCCTGGCTAGAGTGCAGTGGCATCATCTTAGCTCACAGCAACCTCAAACTCCTGGACTCAAACGATCATCCTGCCACAGCCTTCCGAGTAGCTGGGACTACTAGTGCACACACCACTCCTGGCTAATATTTTCATTTGTGTGTCTGTGTGTGTGTGTGTGCGTGTGGAAACAAGGTCTCACTATGTTGCTCAGGCTGGTCTCCTGCCCTCAAATGACGCTCCTGCATATGCTTTCCAAAGTTCTAGGACTGGGAATTCCTAACTTTCATTTCTCTGAAACCTTATGATCACTGGCCTTGGTTAAACTCAGTAGGAAACTCTCAGGGAAAACTATTGGTGAATAGTGTGTTTCATATGGGTTAGTGGTTGCTGGGTGTGTATGATCCTAGTGGTGATGGTGTATTTTAATAAAGGTAACTATTCTGCATCCCTTTAAATCACAAAATGTCAGGAGGCACAAACAGTGAATAGAAAATAGAAGACTCTCTCTCTAAATTTAAAATCTGCGAATAGGCACAGTCATGATTTTGATAAGTGAAGATTGTTGTTACAGGTAGTGTGAACTCAAAAGTAGATATTCAAAAAATTTAGAAAGAGACAATCAAGATGGCGGACGAGAAACACCGCCAGACAGTGTGTCTCTGCAGAAAAGACAGATTCTAGCAGAAATTAGAAGAAAGAAGCAAGAAGACGAGCACACAGCGGACAAGGGCCGGAAGGAGGGGTACCTGAGACCCTGGGAGACTCCACGGGAGGAGGTTGCAGAGGAGAACTGGAAGCTGAGACCGCTGGAGCAGCCCGGAGACCAGCGGCAAGGGTAGGTGGATAAGTCACCTTTCCCCTCCCCTGCATCTGGGACTGCTGGTGGGCTCCCCAGCGGGTGGAGAGACCTGCGGACACCAGCCCAGCGACGGCCGCCGCCAGCTAGCAGTAAGCCAGTAGCGGACGCAGCACCAGACTCCCAAATCCCTCGGGCACCTGCGTGTGCACAGACCTGAGCCGCACGGCAGGCGCCATATTGCCTCCTTCTCCCCTCCGCCGACCCTACCTGCGGCTGCCCAGAGAGACAGTATAGCCACCAGCCGGAGGCACCTCCAGGGAATGGGACCTTCCCTTTTGGGGCCGTACAGCTGACTGAGGGGAACTCAGATGGTGAGCTCCCTACCCACCAGCCCTCACAGGTGCTGCTGGCACGGTGATCTCAGGAGAACGGGGCAGACCCTGAGGCTGAGAGACATAGATCCAGCTTGGACTCTCCATGGGTGAATTGGGACTGGCACTCCTCTCCCTGGTGGGGATATAGTTTGAACTCTGGGGCCCAGAGGTCACCTGCAGACCAGATCCTGTGCACCAAGGTCTTGCATTGCCCGGGACACAGAAGAGATATACCGAGCAGCCTACTGTGGTGTGTGTGCCTTCAGGGGCAGATCAGCGTCCTAGAGGGCAACCTCCTCCCAAAGGGAAGCCATGTACCCAGCCCAGGTGGCGTTCCTGTGCAGGGACTCTCCCGGCCAGCATCACAGCCAGGGGAGGCCCAGAGGTGTGAGGTCTGGCCTGCTGGCAGAGGCCCAGGAGTAGCTGCAGAGTTGGGGACGGTGGAAAGAAGCCAGGCCTACTCCAGACTGCGGGTCTCAGACAGCCCAACCCCCATACACAGACTTTCTGACTGAGCGGGCCATTCCAGCCCCTCCCTGACAGCTTTTCCTGGAAGCAGAAAACAGAACTTTGACCCCTGCTAAGGACATTGGTGGTGCCTGAGGGCAGGATTACCCAACCCAGCTCCACCCAGACTCTCTCCTAGACCAGCCCTCACTGAGGGGGAGAAAAGGACACACCTGGAAGTTGCAGGGCCCCACCCACCACCTGAGGCACTAGAGTGCCTCTCTAGAGGAACAAGAGCTGGTTACAGGACACAAAAACAACAGCGTAGCCTGTTCCTCCAAGCAAGCACCACCTACTGACAGGGAGGGCATCCTGCACACCCTTTTCACAGCACCTACTGACTCATCATGCAGGGAGTGGTCGAATCTCACCCACAGACACCACCTACTGGCTCAGAAACTAAACATGGTATGTGAATACCCAAACAAAAACCTAAAGGAAAGAAACAACAACTGATCAACATGGGAAGAAATCAGCGAAGGAACTCCAGAAATACAAAGAACCAAATGGAAAACACACACCCAAAGAGGATCACCAGCCCTTTAGAAACAGACACCAACCAAAATCAGGCAACCAAAATGACAGAAGAGGAATTTTGAATGTGAATCTAAGAAAATTCAATGACCTGCAAGAACAACTCCATAACCAACAAAAAGAAACCACAAAAAGCCTCCAGGACCTGAAACAAAAATTCACTAAAGAAATTGATACAATGAAGAAAAGTTTAACTGATCTCCTGGAAATGAAGAATCAATTCAGGGAAGTAAAAAATACAGTGGAAAGCCTCAAGAACAGGGTAGATCAAACAGAAGAAAGAATCTCAGAGATTGAAGATAACACCCTCCAATTAAATAAATCAGTCACAGAGATACAGCAGAGAAACAAGAGAGAAGAGCAAAGCCTACAAGAGCTGTGGGATTATGTGAAGAATCTTAATGTGAGGGTCATAGGGTTACCAGAAGGGGAAGAAGAAAACACTCAAGGGTTGGACAAACTATTTGAAGATATAATAGAGGAAAATTTCCCAGGCTTTGCTAAAAATCTTAATATACAAGTTCAAGAAGCTGAGAGGGCCCCTGGGAAATTCAATGCAAACAGGAAGATGTCACAATGTGCAGTCATCAGACTGACCAAAATATCAACAAAAGAGGCCCTTCCAAGAGCTGTAAGATGAAAGAAGCAAGTAACATACAAGGGAAAGCCAATTCAAATAACACCAGACTTCTCTACTGAAGACTTCACAAGCAAGGGGAGACTGGGGCCCCATTCTCACTCTTCTGAAACAGAACAATGCCCGGCCTAGAATCTTATTCCCTGCAAAACTAAGTTTTGTATATGAAGCAAGGAGAAATCAAGATATTCTCAAAACAGTGCTACCCATGGATCAGCACAATAAATACTCACGAATGTAAATCTACTCAAAGCTAAAGATCAAAGCCCGGACACTACAATGGCTCAAGAGAGAAAACAAAGCAACAAAATTCAACCCAACATAATGAACAGAAATCTGCCCCACATATCAGTTATCTCAATAAATGTGAATGTCTTGAACTCCCCACTCAAGAGACATAGGCAGGCCGAATGGATAAAAAAACAAAAGCCAAGTATCTGCTGCCTTCAGGAAACACATCCAACCTGCAAGGATGCAATTAGACTAAAGGTAAAAGGGTGGAGAACAATATTTCAAGCAAATGGAAGCCAAAAGAAAGCTGGTGTGGCAGTGCTGATTACAGATAACTTAGTTTGTAAATCAACAAAAGTAATAAAAGACAAAGAAGGTCACTATATAATGGTGAAGGGTACGGTTCAACAAGAAGACATAACAATTATAAATACATATGTATCCAACCTTGGTGCACCCAGATTCATAAATCAAACTCTACTGGATGTAAACAAATGGATAAACAACAACGCCATAATAGTTGGAGACTTTAACACCCCACTGACAGCACAGAACAGAGCCTCCAAACAGAAAATCAACAAAGAAATGATGGACTTAAACAGAACCCTAGAAAAAATGGGTCTGACTGACATTTACAGGACATTCTACCTATCCTGTAGACAGTGGTATTCAATGGATATACGTTCTTCTCATCAGCTTATGGGTTATTCTCTAAGATTGGCCATATTCTAGGACACAAAGCACATCTCAAACAATTTAAAAAAATATAAATTATACCATGTATCTTTTCAGACCACAATGGAATAAATGTAGAAATCAATCCTACCAGGAGTCCTCATTTCTTCACAAAGTCATGGAAACAACCTCCTGCTGAATGATCACTTCATAAATGAGGAAATCAAAAGATTCTTTGAACTAAATGACAAAGGTGACACAAGTTACCAAAACCTGTGAGACACAGCTAAAGCAGTCCTGAGAGGAAAGTTTATTTCCATAAATGCCTCTATCCAAAAGTTGAAAAGATCACAAATAGACAACTTAATGAATCATCTCAAAGAGCTGGAAAAACAACAGCCCAACCCCAAACCCAGCAGAAGAAGTGAAATCAACAAGATCAAATCAGAACTAAACGAAATTGAAAACAGGGAAGCTATTCAGGAGATTAATATAACAAAAAGTTGGTTCTTTGAAAAAATAAACAAAATTGACACACCATTGGCTAGACTAACGAAAAGCAGAAGAGAAAAATCTCTAATAAACTCCATCAGGAACAATATAGGAAAAATCACAACTGATGCCACAGAGATACAAGATATAATTTATGAATACTACAAAAACCTCTATGCACACAAACTGGAAAATGTGGAGGAAATGGACAATTTCTTAGAAACACATAACCTCCCGAGGCTCAACCAGGAAGAAATAGAATTCCTGAACAGAACAATATCAAGTACTGAAATTGAAACAGCAATAAAAACCTTCCTAAAAAGAAAAGTCCTGGACCAGATGGTTTCACACCCGAATTTTACCACACCTACAAAGAAGAACTGGTGCCTATCCTGCAGAAAGTATTCCACAACATCGAGATAATGGAAACCTCCCCAACACATTTTCTGAAGCGAACATAACCCTGATACCAAAACCAGGAAAGGAAGCAACAAAAAAAGAAAACTACAGACCAATATCTCTTATGAACATAGATGCAAAACTTCTCAACAAAATCCTAGCCAACCAAATCCAGGTGCTTGTCAAGAAAATAATTCATCACAACCAAGTGGGCTTCATCCCAGAGATGCAGGGATGGTTCAACATATGCAAATATATAAATGTAATTCACCATATAAACAGAAGCAAAAACAAAGACCATATGATCCTCTCAATAGACACAGAGTAAGCATTTGACAAAATTCAACACCCTTTTATGATAAGAATGCTCAACAAAATAGGGATAGACGGAGCTTACCTAAAAATGATACAAGCCATATATGATAAACCCACAGCCTATATCATACTGAATGGAGAAAAATTGAAAGCATTCCCACTTAGAACTGGAACAAGACAAGGTTGCCCACTATCTCCACTTCTGATCAACATAGTGCTGGAAGTCCTCACTACAGCAATCAGAGAAGAGAGTGGAATTAAGGGCATCCAAATGGGAGCAGAAGAGATCAAACTTTCACTCTTTGCTGATGACATGATATTATGCCTAGAAAACCCCAATGATTCAACCAAGAGACTCCTTGAATTGATAAATGAATTTGGTAAAGTCTCAGGATACAAAATCAATACACAAAAATCAGAGGCATTCATATACGCCAACAGTAAAAGTGAGAACCAAATCAAAGACTCAATTCCCTTCAAAATAGCAACAAAGAAAATAAAGTACCTTGGAATATATTTAACTAAGGAGATAAAAGATCTCTACAGAGAGAACTATGAAACATTGAAGAAGGAAATAGCACAGGATGTAAACAGGTGGAAGAATATACCATGCTCATGGGTCAGCAGAATCAACATTGTTAAAATGCCTATACTATCCAAAGTGACCTAGAGAGTCAATGCAATCCCTATCAAAATACCATCATCATTTTTGACAGATATAGAAAAAATAATTTTATGCTTCGTATGGAACCAGAGAAGACCCCATATAGCAAAATCAATCCCAGGCAATAAAAACAAAATAGGAGGTATCAACTTACCAGACTTCAAACTATACTACAAGGCTATAGTCATTAAAACAACTGGGCACTGGCACAAGAACAGGGACATTGACCAGTGGAACAGAACAGAGAACCCAGATATAAAATCATCCTCCATATAGCCATCGAATCTTTGACAAACCAGACAAAAACATACACTGAGTAAAAGAATCCTTAGTCAATAAATTGTGCTGGGAAAACTGGATAGCCACACATAGAAGACTGAAACAAGATCCACACCTTTCACCTCTCACAAAAATCAACTCATGCTGGGTAATAGACTTGAACCTTAGGTGTGAAACTATTAGAATTCTAGAGGGAAACATCGGAAATACTCTTCTAGACATTGGCCTAGGCTAAGAATTTATGAAGAAGACCCCAAAGGCAATCACAGCAGCAACAAAAATAAACAAATGGGACCCGATCAAATTAAAAAGCTTCTGCACAGCCAAAGAAACTGTCAAGAGAGCAAACAGACAACCTACAGAATGGGAGAAAATTTTTGCAAGCTACACATTTGATAAAGGGCTGATAAGTAGAATGTATTTAGAACTCAGGAAAATCAGCAAGAAAAAATCAAACAACACTATCAATAAATGGGCAAAGGACATGAACAGAAACTTCGCAAAAGAAGACAGAATAATAGCCAATGAACATATGAAAAATGTTCAACATCTCTAATCATCAGAGAAATGCAAATCAAAACCACAATGAGATATCACTTAACTTCAGTGAGAATGGCCTTTATCAAAAAGTCCCCAAACAATAAATGCTGGCGTGGATGAGGAGAGAGAAGAACACTCCTACACTGCTGGTGGGAGTGCAAACTAGTTCAACCTCTGTGGAAAGCAATATGGGGATTCCTAAAAGCGATATAAGTAGATCTACCAGTTGATCCAGCAATCCCACTACTGGGCATCTACCCAAAAGATCAAAAGTCACTTTATGAAAAAGACACTTGCACTTGAATGTTTATAGCAACACAATTCACAATTGCAGAGTTATGGAAACAACCCAAGTGCCCACCAATTCATGAGTGGATTAATAAAATGTGGTATATGTATACCATGGAATACTACTCAGCTTTAAGAAACAATGGTGATATAGCACCTCTTGTATATTCTTGGATAGAGCTGGAACCCATTCTACTAAGTGAAGTATCTCAAGAATGGAAAAACAAGCACCACATGTACTTACCAGCAAATTGGTATTAACGGATCAACACCTAAGTGGTCATATAGGAGTAACATTTATTGGGTATCAGGAGTGTGTGGGGGGGAGGAAGAGATGGGTATATGCAGCCACAATGAGTGAGATGTGCAATGTTTGGGGGATGGACATGCTTGAAGGTCTTATTCGAGGGGGAGGGGGTCATGGGCAATATAGGTAACCTTAACTCTTGCACCCCCATAATAAGCTAAAAACAAACAAAAAACTAACTATAGAAAACCCAAAAAAATTTTTTTTGAAAAAGAAACTAGTGAAAGTATACTTGTTGTTTTCTCTGCTAGGATCCAGGATTATAGTCTAGGCTCTGCTACTATAAATGTGCAAAAAAATCTTTTAATATGCATTATCTCATTTAGTGCTTACAGTTTTCTTGAAAATAGGTAAGACCATTATGATATTCATTTATTGAATTTTATTTTTTTAAGATGTAAAACATGTGTTTAACATATGAGAGAATGTGTCAGGGAGATTAAGTAACTTGCCCAGAGTCACGCAGCATATAATAAATTCTCAGACTCAAGTATTCTTCAGTATTCTTTCCACAAACCAATGGAAACAAAATAGGCCAACTTTTATTCTTTTCTGAGGGCATAAAAGAAGCTTTGAACAACTGTGACATTGTTTCTTAGGCTGATACATTTTCATTCTTGCCTATGCCGGCACAGACAGAGGAGAAGGCTACATTAGGGAACAGTTAGGAAAAGTGTGCTTGGTGTCATTTTTTTTTTTTTTTTCACATAGGCCATCCACTGTGGTAGGAATTCTGTTCATTCCAGAGGTGGGATGAAAATTAATCTATCTCCTAAAAGCATTTCCAAAGGAAAGAAGAGTAAATTACTCAAGATATGAGAGATAAAATATTGGGGCTCTTCCTTGCTCTTTCCCCTCTAAAACCACAAAGAAAGATGTTTGGTGGATGGGGAGAGGAAAGTAGAGGAAGAAAGAGAGAGAGAGAGAGAGAGAGAGAGAGAGAGAGAGAGAGAGAGAGAGAGAGAGAGAGAGAGAGAGAGAGAGAGAGAGAGGAGAAAGAGAGAAAGAAAGAAGAGCGCGTGAGCATTTTTGTTTGTTTGTTTGTTTTGGTGTGTGTGTTTAATGAAACAAAATCATTGGAAAAGAGGACGGATTCACATTTTTATTAATTTTCTTAAGAGATAGAGTCTTGTTACGTTGACCGGGTTGGACTAGAGCTCCTGGGCTCAAAGGATCCTCCTGTCTCAGCCTCCTGAGTAGCTGGGACCGTAGGAAGGTACCACTGTGCCTGGCTCACATTTTTATATAAAGAAAAATTTTTTAAATATCTGAAATGCAATGAAACAATTCATCTTTTATTAATTAAGACAAGAGGGGTTGGGGTTGGATGGATTAGTTTAGAGTTTTAAATTTACAGATTTTCTAATGAAACTTCATGCAGACAATCTGGAATGAATAGAAACACTGCCCTAAACTATGTTGTGAAAAGACAAGTTCCATGCAATTCTGGCAAATAATCATGTTCTCCAACAAGAGAGCAGTATGCTGCTTACCAACAGTAACATCCTGTCACATATCCAATATATTTAGAAAGAAAGCATTTGAAGATAGCATTTATTATAGAATTGTTAACTTCTGGAAATAATAATTATTTTATTTGGTAGCATATATTTTTACTTTTGAATTTGTAGAGACGTTATGAATGGGAACCCATGTGAAAGATGTAGATTTTGGTAGTAATTCATAAAACTCAAAAGTGTCACTTTGGGGGTGACAAGGGAAACAATTACAGGTCTCACCTTTTCATTGGGACTTTTAAATTGATTTGCTCTTGAAAGGTATGTGCTGTGCGTTGAGGAGAGGGAAGAAGCTTACCAAAGGGGTCGAGATAAATAAAAACTAACCTAGTCAGGACACTTTTTTCAGAAATGTTTTCAAAAAACTTTAGAAGGGAAGGTTTGTTCGTCTCATTTCCTACCGTGTAAGTGGCTGCTCAAGTCTGAAACTCTAATTTATCACAGTTCACGGTGACACGTCGAGGGACCGGTGTGTCATCTGTTCAGTCAGTGCATGGCCAGAGCCACACCGCAACTGCGCTGTCACGGGGCTCTGCTCAGAAAAGCCTCAAAGCACAGAAGGATCAGCAGTGGATGGAAATACTGCCACAGGACACCTCTCACACGGGCGTCCTAAGAATGACGCCTCTGCTCTTCATTCTTATTTCACATTAATGGTGGCATTTCACATGCTCTGTTTTCTCAGCCTTGTTCTATGTTTAAAATTAAACCTATGGAGTGATGGCTCACTGCACTATTCTCACTTTAATATACTTCTTGTTCATTCATTTATTTGTCTCATTCCGAGATATAAGAATGAATAAGGTGTGCTCCTGCTCTTACAGAGCTTGTATTTAAGTGGGAAAACAGACATTTAAATGAGTGATTACTGAACATTTTTAGTTACGTGAAGAAAAGTGCGCAGAAGTGCGATAGGAAGGACGCTTAACTCACACTTGCAGGCTCAGAGAGAATTTCCAGTGAAAGTGACATTCCAGCTGAGATCTTAAGGGTGAACTAGGAATTATTCCGGCCAAGTAGAAAGCCAGAAGAGTGCTTGGTGGTGATAGAAGACTGTATGCATAACAGGGGAGTAAGAGAGCAGGGCATATTTGAGGAAATAAAATTAATTCCAAAATTATAGACTGTCAAGAGGGAAAGTTTATTCTACCAGGATGCAGCGCTCAGATCATGACGGTTACTTTAAATCACAGTAACGGGTTTGAGTTGTGGTCTAAGTGTCCTGGGAAGTCAATAATGGGTTTCAAAAGAGAAGAGAATGATGAGATTTGGACTTTGAAAATATCTCTGTCATGATAGCGGGAAGGATGGATGGAGTGTACACAGTGGCAGAGGTTAGGACACTTGTGAGGAGACAGTGGAAAAATGAGAGTGTAAAAAGGAGAGTGGTCTAGATAAATTAGGCATTAGGAAAGAGAAAAATGGGCAGATCCAGGGTCATTACATAGGAGGAAAAATGGGGCATAGTAACTGCCTGGGAGCAGGTGAGGCAGGGGCAGGATTGAGGATGGTTGGTATTGACTTTCACAGGAGACAGAAACAGCAGGACGAGAAGAGGACCTGCATGTAGGAGTTTGGAGGTTGTGGGAAGAAACTGTCAGTGATGAGCAACTGTGGTCTCCAACCCCACTGCAGATGGGTACCAGTCCGTGGGCTGTTAGAAACTGGGCTGCACAGCAGGAGGAGAGCCGAAGGAGAGTGAGCCAAGCTTCATCTATATTTACAGCCGCGCCCCATCCACCCCCAGTCCCTGGAAAGATTCTTCCGTGAAACCAGTCCCTGGTGCCAAAAAGGTTGGAGACGTCCAATGAACTGGTTAAGTTTGAGGCACCCTTGGGACACCCATGTGGTGGCTGCATACATGGGCCTGGAGCTCAGGAAAGAGATCCAGACTGGAGTTATAAATGTAGGAACCATCAGCATAATGGCGACAGCCGAGGAAGTTAACCTCACACGCTGGGTGAGACGCCAGGCAGAACTCCAGGAGAGAAACAGAAGAACGCCCTGCGCAAGGTTTGAGAGAAAGAAGAGCCCCCAAAGCAGAGACCCGGGGCTGTGTGCTGCTACGGGAGCCCAGGCAAGGAGACGCGCCGCGAGGGAGGCTATGGCCTGGTTAGCAGGGCTACGAGCTGTGGACCGCCGCCGGGACCAGCAGCGCGCAGTGTCCCTTGGATAGACAGCGGTGCGTTTGTTGCGATTCTTGGCAAAGTGAGCTTCAGAAGAAGAGCATTGGTGGCAAAAGCCAGATGGCCTGAGGCTGAAGGCTGAACAGGAAGGGGGGGGGGTGGAGACAGTGAGTTCAGACAACTATTTAAAGAAGGTTACCTAAAGAGGAGGACGTGTAAGGTGTGTGTTCTGACTGCTCCACCCACTGGCTCTTCTCCCATCCCTGTCCCTCTCCTCAGGCCTCCTTATTTTTCAAGACAAAATAATATTGAAATCAGGCCAATTAATCATCCTACAATGGCCTTGAGTGTCGAAGTGAAAGGAAAAGACGCACATCTAGAAATGCTTCCGCTTAGTGAGGAAGGCACATTGAAAGGCAAACGGGCCAAAGCCAGTCCTCTTGCACCAAACAGCCAAGTTGTGGATGCAAAGGAAAAACTCTTGAAGAAAATTAAAAGTGCTATTCCATGAACACATGAATGAAAAGAAAGTGAGACAGCCTTATTGCTGATACAGAGAAAATTTTAGTTGTCTGAAGATCAAATCAGCCACAACATTCCTTTAAGCCAAAACCTGACCCAGACCAAGGACTTAACTTTCTTCGATTCTATGAAGGCTGAGAGAGGTGAGGAAGTTGCTGAAGAAAAGTTGGAAGCCAGCAGACGCTGGTTTGTGAAGTTTAAGGAAAGAAGCTGTCATCGTGACATGAAAGTCCCAGGTGAAGCCACAAGTGCTGATGGAGAAGCTGTAGTAAGTTACCCAGTTATCTAGCTAGGATAACTGATGAAGGTGGCTGCACTACACACCGATTTTTGCTGCAGTGAATCAGCCCTCTGCTGGAAGAAGATGCCATGTAGGACTTTCATAGCTAAAGAGAAGTCAACACCTGGCTTTAGAGATTCATAGGACAGAGCTCTTGTTAGGTGCTAATGCAGCTACTAACATTAAATTGAAGAAGCCAGTGTTCGTTTCCATTCTGAAGATCCTAGAGCCCTAATCATGATGCTAAGTCTACTCTGCCTGTGCTCTATAAATGGAGCAACAAAGCCTAGATGACAACATATTTGTTTACAGGATGGTTTGCTGAATATTTATAAGCACACTATTAAGACCTACTGCTCAGAAAAAAAATCCTTTCCACATATTACTGCTCATTTAAAATGCACTTAGTCACCCACAAGCACTGATGTAAATATATACAAGGAGATGACTGCTGTTTTCGTGCCTGCTAAGAGGATATTCATTCTGTAGCTCATGGATCAAGGAGCAACTGTGATTTTGAAGTCTTACTATTTAAGAAATACATTTTGGGCCGGGTGTGGTGGCTCACGCCTGTAATCCTAGCACTCTGGGAGGCCAAGGCGGGCGGATTGCTCGAGGTCAGGAGTTTGAAACCAGCCTGAGCAAGAGCGAGACCCTGTCTCTACTATAAATAGAAAGGAATTAATTGGCCAACTAATATATATAGAAAAAATGAGCCGGGCATGGTGGCGCATGTCTGTAGTCCTGGCCACTTGGGAGGCTGAGGCAGGAGGATTACTTGAGCCCAGGAGATTGAGGTTGCTGTGAGCTGGGCTGACGCCATGGCACTCACTCTAGCCTGGGCAACAAAGTGAGACTCTGTCTCAAAAAAAAAAAAAAAAAGAAAAAAAAAAAAAGAAATACATTTTGTTAACCTGTAGCTGCCATACATAGCGATTTTCCTGATGCACCTGGGAAAAGTAAATTGAAAACCTTCTGGAAAGGATTTCCATTCTGGATGCTGTTAAGAACATTTGTGATTCATTGGAGGTCAAACTATTGAAATTAACAGAAGTTTGGAAGAAGTTCATTCCAACTCTCATGGGTGACTTTGAGGGGTTCCAGCTTCAGCAGAGGAAGTAACTGCAGATGTGGTGGAAACAGTGAGACAAACAGAATTAGAAGTGGAGCCAGACATGACTGAATTGCTGCAATATCAAGATCAAGCTTGAATAGATGTAGAGTTGCTCCTTATGGATAAACAAAGGAAGCGGGTTTCTGAGTAAGAGTCTACTCCTGGTGGAGATGCTATGAAAGTTGTTGAAATGACAGCCAAGGATTTAGAATATCACATAAACTTAGTTGATAAAGCAGCAGCAGAGTTTGAGAGGATTGGCTCCAATTTTGAAAGTTCTACTGTGAATAAATTGCTATCTCATCCTACAGAGAAATCTTTTGTGAAAGGAAGAGGAAATCAATGCAGCAAAATTTTGTCTTATTTTAAGAAATTGCTACAGCCACCCCAACCTTCATCAACCACTAGCTACCTTGTTCAGTCATCAGCCACCAACACTGAGGCAAGGCCTTCCACCAGCAAAAAGGTTACAGCTCTCTGAAGGCTCAGATGATTGTTAGCATTTTTTAAGCAATATTTTAAAATTAAGGTATGCACATTGGCTTTTTTTTAGACATAATGCTATCACACATTTAATAGACTACAGTATAGTATAAACCTAACTTCTGTATGCACTGGGAAACCAAAAAATCATGTGACTTGTCTTATCTGGTATTTTCTTTATTGCAGTGGTCTGGAACTGAATCCTTAGCATCTCTGAGGTATGTCTGTATAACATATATTCTTACAAGAATTATAAAAGGTAGGTATAATAATATTTAGTTTACATATAAATGAAGATTCAGAGAGAATCACTTACAATCAAAGAACTATTAAATAACTGAACTAGCACAATACCTAGGTCTATTTCAGAGTATACACCCTTTGCACTCAATAACATGATGCAACCTTCATAGATACCTATTAAAAATTATTTTTACTCCAAATTTTCCTCCTAGCAATTTATATAACTAAAATAAATTCTATTACACAAGGGTACACAAACAACATTGAGAGAAATTGGTATTAGTATACAGAAGAGAGAGAGAATTGAAGAAAAATTAAATCCAGAAGTAGATCAATGAGAGAAACAGAATCATTGTCTTTGGTGTCATGCATTCCTTCACCTTGCTCATCTTTTCATGAATTTCATTTATTTATTCAATACTACAATATTTTTAAAGTCACAGTTCACAGCGATATGTTTTCCTCTTAGAGCTAGAACTAATTGTTTAATTAAATACTTAATTACAGTTATGATGAGAGCTACAAGGAAAAGTGAGGAGGCTGTGGGGAAAGAAAGATGAAAGGAAGAATACAATCCCTTTTATGAATCAGCCTAAGGTTTCCTTGGGGAAATGGTAATTAAGCTAAGCTTTGAAAAATCAGTAGAAATGAACCCATCAAATGGAACATGAGGAAAGGAGCCTTGTTCCTGGCAGAAGGAATGGCACGTGTGAAGGCTCAAAAGAAGAGAGGGACATGACGCAAGGCCAGTGTGGCCGGGACACAAAGGGGAAGCAGAGAACACGGTCAGATAAGCCAGTGAAGTGGACAAGGGCCTGATCCTGCAGGGTCTTTTCTGCAATTATCTGTCACATCCCCTACCCAGGATCCACCTTCCCGTTTGTCGAGTAAGAACACTGTGGCTTATCCTTGCCATAAGAGCTTCACACCACAAGGCTCAGGTGGAGCTCAACTACCTTTAGCTCCAGGTGTTAGTCCAGCCTCGGCCAGTCAGAGAATGATCCTCCCCTCCCCACAGAAATGTTGGAGAGGGAAAAATACAACCCAAGCCAGGCCAAGATGAACCCATGGAGCTAATTCTGGGCCTTCCGCTTGTACTGTTGGGGAAAAATATTCTCTTTCTGCTGGGGTTGCTAATGCTATTGGGTGTAAAGCCATCCCATAGTTGCTGGAAACCAGAAGAGAAAATCTCAATTCTTTCAAAGACAATGACACCCCTACAATGTAGTCAACACAGAGGGTGGTGGAACAGAGAGCTAGTAATAAATAATCCAGTTGACATCCCTACTTCCTATGAATAACTTTTCAGTTTTATGAACCATAAAATTCCTCTTACCAAGCAAGCCTATTGGAGATGTATTTTAGTCACTTAGATCTGGAAAAGTATTGATTTATTACTAATTTTTCAAATGGTACAATACAAGATTAGCAGACCTTAAAATGTGGAACTGGCTGAATCCAGGTAGGAAGAAGGCCATGGGGACCCCTTTTTCTTTAGCTGAGAAATTGACACAGCAGTCGATTAATCTGCTGTCTATTGTATCTTGGGATTCAGCCCAGGTACTGAGGTTGAAGATTAGAGGATGTATTTGAAAAAAGATCAGGAGTGTTTTAGTCCCTTTTTGTGAAGTTCAGTGAGGTTCTGCATTAAAAGCCGGCTTGTCTGGAAGCAGCGAAAACACTAGGAGCAGCCCTTTTAGCCCTTGTCCTCATAGCCAAGAATCAGAAACATCTTTGCTCTGCCGCCATCTAAATTTAGTGTTAGCAAAGAGAGGGCGGGTAGAATAAAACTGGAAGCTACAGCCAAAACTAGAAGCTCCAACCACCTGGGTAGACAAAGGCCAACTGTTAGAAAATAGAAACAACAACTCTGAAATCTAGAATCAAGGGTTAGAACTCAATACTAACTCTGGTTTGGGCTGCAAACTCACTAAATTTACTGGAAACTACGAAGATTGTTGAGCTCACTAAACTTTTAAGGAACTTGGGTTTCCAGAGAAACTCAGAAAGCCATAAACTAGAGCTGTGATTGCCCTAGCCCTGTAGCAATGCTCATCCCGGACCCTAGCCTGCACACAGAAACAGCACTAGTAGCAGGCTATGATGTCCAGAGAGCAGAGAGTCCTCAGTGCCCTCCTCGGTTGGCTGTGGCCATAAAGGACAAGCAACAAGGGAAATCATCCCAAAAGACAGATCCCAGAGCAGACCGAAAGGCTCACCAAGGAATTCTCTCCAAAGCCAGGATGGGGGCTCATTGCTGCTCCTATCCAGAAGGGTAGTATATATGTCAGCGAATGACCCCCATCACATGACAACCCCCATTTCCCCTTTTTCTTTTTTTCTTTCTTTATTTATTCCTTCATATTATGGGAGTACAAATATTGTTAGGGTTACATATCTTGCTCCTGTCCCCCTCCCCCACCACGCTATGCCAGAGCTTCTAGCGTGTCCAGGCTCCAGGTGGTGTGCACCACACCCCCTATGTAAGTACATACCCTTCCCCTCCTCCCCCCTTCCCCCTGCCCACTTCCTGATTACAGATTTTTTTCAGACATTTTGGTTACAATGTATATCTTTATCTCTCCCTAAAAAGGAATAGAGGTAATCCCTTCCCCCCCACAATGCTCACTACTTCCTTAAGATCTGGGTCTACCCCCCAAATCCCTGAGCACCGTAGTTTTAGTCTGTCAGTACCAATTTGAAGGTGAGTAGATGTGTAGCCCATTTTCCAGATCTTGTGTCATCTCGCTTTGTATTACAGGCTTAAGCTTAATCCAGGATAGCATTAACAGTGCTAGCTCACTGTCGTTTCTTAGGATTGAGTAATATTCCATTGTGAACATATACCACATTTTAGTTATCCACTCAAGAATTGACAGGCACTTGGGTAGTTTCCATGACCATGCAATAGTGAATTGTGCTGCCATAAACATTCGGGTGCAGATGTCTTTAAAATAGAGAGACTTATATTCTTTTGAGTAGATGCCCAACAATGCTATTGCTGGGTCGAATGGTATTTCTACTTCTAGCTGTTTGAGATATCTTCAAATTCTTTTCCACAAAGGTTGCACCAATTTGCAGTCCCACCAGCAGTCTAAGCGTGTTCCTGTCTCTCCACATCCGCGTCCTCGCCAGCATTTGTTGTTTTGGGATTTCTTGATACAGGCCGTTCTCACTGGGGTTAGGTGGTATCTCATTGTGGTTTTGATTTGCATTTCTCTAATGATTAGAGATGTTGAACATTTTTTTATATGTTTGCAGGCCATTATTCTGTCTTCTTTGGAGAAGTTTCTGTTCATTTTCATTGCCCATTTCTTGATGGGGTTGTTTGATTTTTTTCTTGTTTATTCTAAGTTCTAGGTAGATTCTTGTTATTAGACCTTTATCAGAAGTGTAGAGAGCGAATATTTTCTCCCACTCTGTGGGTTGTCTATTTGCTCTAATGATCATTTCCTTGGCTGTGCAGAAACTTTTTAATTTGGTCAGATCCCATTTGTTTATTTTTGATGCGGTGGTGATTGCCTTGGGGGTCTTCCTCATGAATTCTTTACCTAGACCAATATCTGATAGGTTTTCCCAACCTCTTCATCTAGGATTCTTAAAGTTTCATGCCTTAGGTTTAGATCTTTTAGCCATCTTGAGTGAATTTTTGTGAGAGGTGAGAGGTTGGGATCCTGATTCACTCTTCTGCATGTTGCTAACCAGTTTTCCCAGCACCATTTATTGAAGAGAAAATCTTTTCCCCATCGTATATTTTTGTCTGCTTTATCAAAGATTAGGTTACCGTATACAGATGGTTTCATCTCTGGAATCTCAGTTCTATTCCAGATATTGACGATTCTGTTCTTGTGCCAGTAGCAGGCAGATTTTACTATTATTGCTTACAGTACAGTTTGAAGTCAGGAAGACTGATGCCTCCCAGTTTGTTCTTTTTACTTAAGATTGCTTTGGCTATACGTGGTTTTCTCTGGTTCCATACAAAGCGAAGAATTATTTTTTCTAGATCTGTTAAGAATGCTGGTGGTATTTTGATGGGGATTGCATTGATTCTGTAGATCACCTTAGGTAATATTGACATTTTAACAATATTGATTCTAACAATCCATGAACATGGTAGATTTTTCCATCTGTTAAATCATCTGCAATTTCTTTTTTTAGTGTTTCATAGTTCTCTTTGTATAGATCTTTCGTATCTATTGGTAAGTATACCCCTAGGTATTTAATTTTCTTTGGGGCTATAGTAAAGGGTATTGCATTTTTGATTTGAGTTTCTGCTTGATGGTTCTTGGCAAATATGAATGCTTCTGATTTGTGTGTATTGATTTTATACCCTGAAACTTTACTGAATTCGTTTATCAAATCTAGGAGTCTCTTGGAAGAATCCATGGGGTTTTCAAGATATAATATCATATCATCAGCGAAGAGTGAGAGTTTGATCACATCTGTTCCAACTTGGATGCCCTTAATACCCCTTTCTTGCCTGATTGCTATAGCTAGGACTTCAAACGCTATGCTGAATAGGAAGGGAGAAAGTGGGCATCCTTGTCTGGTTCCAGTTCGAAGAGGGAATGATTTCAATTTTTTCCCCATTTAGGATGATATTAGCAGTTGGTTTGCCATAAATGGATTTGATAAATTTAAGGTAAGGGCCATCTATGCCTATTTTGTTAAGAGTTTTTATCATAAAAGTATGTTGGACTTTGTCAAATGCTTTTTCTGCATTTATTGACAGAATCATATGGTCTTTGTTCTTGCTTTTATTTATAAGGCGAATTGCATTTACAGACTTGTGTACGTTGAACCAGCCTTTCATCCCTGGGATAAAGCCCACCTGGTCATGGTAAATTATTTTCTTGATGTGTTGCTGAATTCTATTTGCTAAAATTTTATTTAGGATTTTTGCATCTATATTCATGAGGGATATTGGTCTGTAATTTTCTTTTTTTGTTGCATCCTTTCCTGGCTTTGGTATCAATGTGATATTGGCTTCGTAGAATGAGTTAGGCAGAATACCATCTTTCTCAATGGTGTGGAATAGTTGGAATGGTGGAAATGGTGGAATAGTTCCTGTAGTATAGGTATGAGTTCGTTTTTGAATGTTTGGTAGAACTCTGAAGTGCAGCCATCTGGCCCAGGACTTTTCTGTTTGGGGAGGTTTTTAATTACTGCTTCAATTTCTGAGCATGTGATTGGTCTGTTCAAGAACTGTTACCTCCTGGGTGAACTTAGGGAGGTTGTATGAGTCCAGGAATCCATTCATTTTGTCTTTATTCTGTAGTTTTAGGGCATATAGATTTCTATAGTAGTAAAACATAATGTTTTGTATTTCTGTGGAGTCTGTTGTGATCTCTCCTTTTCATTTCTTATTGAGTTTATTAGAGTCCTTTCCCTTTGAGTTCTTGTCAGCCTAGCCAGAAGGCCATCAATTTTGTTGATCCTTTCAAAAAACCAGCTTCTGGTTTAGTTGATCTTCCATATAATTCTCTTGTTTTCCATTTCATTTAGTTGAGCTTTGATCTTAGATATCTCTTTTCTTCTGCTCGGATTGGAATTGGTTTGCTCTTCTTTTTCCAATTCCTTGAGTCTATTCATTAGGTTCTCGGTGTCTACTCTTTTTGTTTTTTGGATGTGAAAATTTATTGCTATTAGTTTTCCTCTCAGATATGCTTTTGCTGTATCCCACAGGTTTTGGTAAGATGTGGCTCCATTATCATTTTGTTCGAAGAAGTTCTTGATTTCCCTCTGAATTTCTTCCTTGACCCAATAGTTATTCAACAGTAGATTGTTTAGTTTCCAAGACTTAGTGATGTAGTGTGTATTTCTGTTAGAATTGAACTCTAATTTTATACCACTATGGTCAGAGAAGACACATGGTATTATTTCTCTTTTCTTGAATTTTTTGAGATCTGCTTTGCTGCCTAGTATGTGATCAATTTTGGAGAAGGATCCATGGGCTGCTGAGAAGAATGTAAATTCAGTTTTATTTGGGTGAAATGTTCTGTATAGATCCGTCAGACCTTTTTGGTCAATAGCTTTGTTTAGGTCCCTTATTTCTTTACTTAATTTCTGTTTGGAAGATCTATCCAGTTCATTTAGTGGTGTGTTGAAGTCCCCTGCTTTATGGTAGTGTTGTTTAAAGTGGTATTTAGCTCAGACAAGGTTTGCTTTATGTAATTGGGTGCTCCTGCATTGGGTGCATAAATATTGAGAATTGTTAGATGTTCTTATTGGATTTTCCCTTTCACCATTATGGAGTGGCCATCTTTATCCTTTTTTACTTTTGCTAATTTAAATCTAATGTTGTCTGTGAATAATATAGCTACCCCTGCTTTCTTTTGACTTCCATTTGCCTGGATGACAGTTTTCCATCCCTTGATCTTCATCCAGGTGGCATCTTTATCATTTAGATGTGTTTCTTGTAGACAGCAAATCCTAGGCTTGTGGAATTTTATCCACTCTGCCAGTCTATGTCTCTACAGAGGACAGTTTAAACCGTTTACATTTATTGAGAGGATTGAAATTGGGGTAAGATTTCCATCCATATTGATGGGTGAAGTCCTGTTGCTTTGTCTAAGATCTTGAGCCATCATGAAGTTCAAGGTCTAAACTTTAAATCTTTGAGGGTTTTATTTGGAGGAGTGTCTATTGCCCTGTTCACTGTAGAAGGCAGGTCTGAGAATTTCTGTAGGGCTGATCTGGTCTTTGCATATTTCTTCAGCAATTGTTTGTCTGAGAAGGATTTTATTTCGTCCTCATAGATGAAACTTAATTTTGCTGGATAACGAATTCTCGGTTGGGCTTTGTTCTGTTTTAGAAGATCAAGGATAGGCACCCATTCCCTCCTGGCTTGTAAGGTTTCAAATGAGAAGTCTGCAGTTAGTCTGATAGGCTTTCCTTTATAGGTTATTTGTTGTTTTCTCTTTGCTGTACGGAGGATTGTTTCTTTCACATTTACTTTGGTCAACTTGATAACCACATGATGAGGTAATTGCCTATTCACATTGTGTCTCCCAGGAGTTCTGTGCTCTTCTTGTATTTGGATGCCCAGATTTCTAGCTAGGCCTGGCATATTTTCCTCCATTATGCTGTAAAATAGGTTTTCTAATCCTTGTGAATGTTCTTCTTCCCCTTCTGGAATCCCAATAAGCCTAAGGTTTGACTTTACATAATTTACATAAGGTTTGACTTTTACATAATTCCACACTTCCTGTAAGCTTTGGTCTTGTTTCTTTTTTCTGTGTACCCTTTCTTCCTCTTTGTTTAGCTTGTAGGCATAATCTTCAAGCTCTGAGATTCTTTTCTCAGCATGATCTATCCTGTTTTTGAGGCTTTCCACTGTATTATGGAGTTCCTTGAATGTTTCCTTCATTGTCAGAATTTCTTCTTGGTTTCTCTGAATAACTTCAATATCTTTGGAGAATTTTTCATTCATTTCCTGGATTGTTCTTGTGGTTTCTCTATGTTGGAATTCTATTTTCTCTTCAATACTGTTGAGCTTTCTAACAATCCATATCTAGAATTCGTCTTCTGTTAGTTTAATCATATCATGTAAGTTGGTGTCAGTTGGTGAGGAATGAGTATTTTCTTTTGGAGGAGACTTTTCTCTCTGATCCTTCATGATTCCTGATGTCTTTCACTGGTTCTTCCTCATCTGGATACTTTTTTGAGGACCAGAGGTGTTGGAACTGGATTATGGGCTGTGTTGTTGAGATCCAAAGGATTGCTCCTTGGAAGAGCTGGGGAGTATGTGTTCTGGTCCAGTATCTTCTAAGAGGAGTTTGAGCCTGTTGGATTATCTTTGACCTGATGTCTTCACCTTCTGTCTACAGAAATTAGTGGGTTTGGGTCCCTTGCTTAGACACCCAAGGGACTGTTCACTCTAGTGAGATGGAGACCAGTTTCCACCACTAGGTTGAAATGGGAGGCACTTTGTTAAGCACTGAGTTTACTCTTTCTTTTGATCTCTGTGGTTTGTGGGAAGGAGTCAGTTATCAATGTATCCCAAGATCTTTATATTGAGCTCTAAGCCTCTAAATAGGATATACAGGTATCTCAGTGTTAAGCGAGTGACTTGCCACTCTCCTCGAGTCTTCAGGAATAGCAGCCTCCTTCGCCACTCCGCCTTGCTATGATAGGCTCTGCTTTCTGGGCACAGATCACAAACAGCTAAATGCAGCAAGAAACCACCCAGGTTCTAGCCTGCAAGATTGCTGCTGAACAAAACGCTGCTCTCGCCTTTCCACCCTTTTAAATTCAGCTTCCAAGTCCACCTGCCAGGTTAGGACAGAGGATGAGACTGAGCTCAGTACTAGGGCAGGCCTCCGCAGCATTTCCAATCTACAGGGTGGTAGTGGCATGCTTTGGTGGTGCTGATGCCCATGTCCCCTGTTCCGCGGAAGGCTGGGTTGGGTTTGGCAGGCTGGCTTCAATCCACCACCGCACTCCCTAATTCCCCTGCTTGCAGAGACCCAGTGTTTTATGTGTGGGGATCTACCCTCTGTCTACCCAGCGCCAGTCACAGCTTCAATGGTAACCAAAGGCCAAGCCTCCTTTAAGGTAGAGTCCCCACTTCCTGGACCTGAAAGCGTCCTGAAGTAGAATGCCCAACTCAGCACTCCTTTCTGGGGTGCGGGGAGGCAGCCACCTAGTTCAGCACCTGTAGGTTCAGCTCCTACGCCTGTTTCAGCGGAGCGCTGCAAACTCCAAGAGCCGGCCTCTCCAGACGCGGGAGCAGATCCGCTGGTCTAGGGCAGCGGGGGTGCCCGAGAAGGGCGTCCCGTGCGTGTCTAAGCTGTGGGCTCCGACTCTTTCCCCACCGACTGCCGCCCCAGCGGAGCATTGCAAGCCCAAAGAGCCGCCCGCTCCAGACGCTGGCACTGCTAGCTGGTCTAGGGCAGCATGGTGCCCGAGATGGCGTCCCCGGCTCTCCGCGTCTCCAAGCTGCGGGGCATGGCGGGGTTGGGACGCCACGGCCGGGCTCAGACCCTTCCTGCAGGCTCCAGCGCGCGCTGGGGAGAGTTCAGTATGCCGCCTGCTCCAGACTCCCTCCACCGGGCGTCTTCCCGCGGCCGCCTCCCACCGCCTTCAGGCGTTCTCCGCGGGCAGGCCGAGTGGGCCTGCGGGAAGGGGTCCTCTCCCCGCGCAGGCGCAAGGGCGCCCCTGTTGCCAGCCTTCGCTGGCAGACGCCAGAGGCGCTCCCCCACAGTTTCTCCGACTCCCCAGGTTTACTGGGAGTGCTTGGGTTCCCCTTTGACTACTGTCCACGGTGGTATCCCGGGATCTCTCCGCAGTCCTGCGAAGCTGCTCCAGGGCAGGTGCTGGCGGCCGCGTGCTTGCCCGTCCTCCTCGCCCGGAGGTCAGCCCTATTCCGCCATTGTCCACCATCGCAATCTTCCCCTTTTCCAAGTAGGAGTTTTTATAATAGTAATTTTGTTTCCTCCTCATGAATGTAGATTATGTTTGCCGGAGGTGGTTCAATGAATCATTTTACAGTAGGTCCCTGGACCACGAGGAAGGCACGTTACCACAAGAGTGTGGACTCAGACGGGATGCAGTAACTAGATCCCACGAGAGGCGCCGGTCCCTATGTTTTTTATTCCATATGATGTTATCGCTTCATGTAGGCTTGGGGAGTTTCAAATTTTGAAGTATAAACACA
Source organism: Microcebus murinus (assembly GCF_040939455.1). Classification (NCBI taxonomy): domain Eukaryota; kingdom Metazoa; phylum Chordata; class Mammalia; order Primates; family Cheirogaleidae; genus Microcebus; species Microcebus murinus. Next base: position 18,331,968 of record NC_134130.1, read on the forward strand.
GATATGAGGATATTGTGCAGCCAGGAGGTGAGCTGTGATAGATATCTGTCTTTTGTCCTACCTAGAATCCATTTCTGAATTTCCCAGAGGAGCTACCCTTCACCCGCTTTTATTATAATACAAGTGAGTAGGCGAATCTGACTTCACGCCTGGCTTCAAGGTCAACATTGACACCGACCTGGACAATGAGAACCTTGTATCCCTCTGACTTTAGTGGTTGGTTTTGGGTATCTGAACCACGTGCTCGTACCTAAGACAATTAAATCAACTACAATGAGGCTCAGTTCTGCGACTGGGGAAGAAGCACTTTCTTTCCGTTGTGATGTTGCAAACGCGGAATGGAGTTTCCAGCATCTATCACAAAGGAAGAACTTATCTGACAATAGAGCCAAAATAAACAAATGAGAGCTGAGAGATACAGAGAGCTCCAGGGAGTCCTAGTGCTATCATTCAAGGCCCTTCATCTAGCTGAACCTGAAGATAACCTATCTGCGGAATTCATTATGTTACTCAATCTCCCTCCACTTTCCACTTTTGGACAATCTACCGTGTTTCCCTGAAAATAAGACAGGGTCTTATATTTATTTTTCCTCAAGAAGACACCCTAGGGCTTATTTTCAGGGCATGTGTTATTTTCCCCTCAAAGCCTCAGCTTGCAGCACGCACAGGATGGCCGGGACCTGACAGGGGGAGCTGGCCTTGTTGGTGGGGCTGCCCGCACCTTTCCGGTCACCTCTGGGACAATAGCTGTCATGATGGGTAGATGAGACAGGCTGCTCGGTTTCTTTCCAGCTCCACGACGACATGCACGGGTTGTGCAGATGCGCTGCGTAGCCACGCCTGTCACTAGGGCTTATTTTTGAGGTAGGGCTTCTATCGCACAAATGCTTAGACATCCTGCTAGGGCTTGTTTTATGGGTAGGTCTTATTTTTGGGGAAACACAGTAGTTTGTGTTGGGCTTATGTGCTTCCCCCTAAAAGCAATGGGAAAGTCATAAAATGGATTTAAGCAGGGGAGGGATGATCAGATTTTGAGTAAGTTTTGAGTAGCTCACTTTAAGGAACACCATTGCATTCTCAAAAAGCTGTAAAAGGCGGGCGCAGTGGCTCACGCCTGTCATCCTAGCACTCTGGGAGGCTGACGCGGGTGGATCGCTCAAGGTCAGGAGTTCGAAACCAGCCTGAACAAGAGCGAGACCCCGTCTCTACTATAAAGAAAGAAATTAATTGGCCAACTAATATATATAGAAAAAATTAGCCGGGCATGGTGGCGCATGCCTGTAGTCCCAGCTACTCAGGAGGCTGAGGCAGGAGGATCGCTTGAGCCCAGGAGTAGGAGGTTGCTGTCAGCTAGGCTGACGCCACGGCACTTACTCTAGCCTGGGCAACAAAGTGAGACTCTGTCTCAAAAAAAAAAAAAGCTGTAAAAGACTAACCAGCTAGCTGACTGTTGGCATCTATATTTGTACCCAGTGTTTGTAAAGAGACCAAATGTAACTCTGATTATGGGGTCCTTACGGGGGAAAAGGGAGATGAAGAGTTGGAGAGTGGTTTTGCTTTCAGTTACCTGTGGTCAACCAAGCTCTGAAACGAAAAATTCCAGATATTCATGTTTTAAATTGTTCTAAGTAGTGTGCACAGTGAAATCTTGTGCCGCGCTGCTCACTCCTGCCCCGGACATGAAGAATCACCGCTTTGTCGGTGTGTGCAGTGTTCCCTATGTCAGGAATTGCTTTGTATGAACAGATTTCTAGGATCTGCATTCTTATTAGGCATAAATATTACTAAAAAAGTATAATAACTACTACCACAAATATCAAATTTCTTGACAACCTGTTGTGGATCTGGATTTGGGCAAAATACTATTATCTACTTTTTATTGCATAGAAAAAGTTGAAAATTAGGTATTTACACAAAGATACCCACTGCGTCACACATACCCCTGCGAGGGGACAATCGTATAATATAATCTGATAATATGTTTCTTATTGAAGATTTTTAGGGAAGACAATTTTGAGAAAAATGAGTCAGTATTTTAGTGACTTCTTGTGATTTTGAAATAAATTCTGATATAATTTTTTACTTTAAAAGTAAGTAGCATTTTTTTCACATAGAATGGTATCACAACTTTATCACTTTCTCTAATAGTATCTCTTAGAATTTAGGAAAGTCACCAAACTTTGTTAAGTAGATTAACACAACTCTGTTAAATACAATTTTTTTTTCTAGAATTATTAGAAAAAAAATTCATCTAAATTTACAACTGAGAAAAATTCTGTCCTTAGAATAAATCTCCACTGATATGGCTATTCCTGGGGGTGTTATATATCTTTTACTAGTCTCACTGTTGCAGATATAAAACTCAAATTAAAGATGAGAAAAAATCATCTTCTTCACCATATTTATTGTGTTAAACATTTTCCGATCTTCTGAGGTCTTGAAAACTTTAGGTCTCAAATGATTTAATTTTTAACATTAAGTCTAATATTTATAAAAATAATTATAAAATCACATGATTTCATTACCCTAAGAAAAATTTACAAATTTCTGATAGTGTAATGCCCACCTTGGCTTCCCATTGTATTCTTCCAGTGTCAAGATATTAACCCATGCTTGCATTTTTGGTTTCAGCCCCAAATGCTCTGAGCCACAAGATTTCCTTCTTAACAATGTTCTTTTTCCTTTGTCACTGTCAACATATTTTACTGAGGAGGAGTGACCTAAAAATCTACTTGACTGCATTTTGTAGGTGAAATTTTTCTTAGTGATTGATCAAGAGATATTTGCATGAACATTTCTGAGAGTATTTTGGGTAATTCATTGTATCCATTTGCAGAAGAAAAATGAATTTTAAATGCAGTGTAGAAATGCTCTTCTTGAGAAAGTTTATTCAACAAGCTAATCTCTACACATTCTGGACTACTGTTTTCCTTTGAGAAGAAGCATAGGATGGTGAGCATGAAGCCCAATGTACTGTTTAACAGACTCTGTTACTCAAAACCAGGCTTCTGTGGCCAATTATAAGTGATGGAGGTTTGGGGTAACCCTCTTGTGGTTTTACAAGTGATTATCTTTAAAATACAAGTTTCTTCACATAAATGCACATATGTTGCGATGAAGACCACAGTTTAAAAAGTAACCTCCTTATTGTATTTTAATCAATATCTAAGTGTATGTTTAGCCACAAGAAAATTGGGTGGAATGATATACTCATAATGGCACGGTGCTGGGGACACCTGGCAACTGTTCCAAGTCATGAAGGGCATTGGCTGGCATCAGGGGTACAAATGGAGGTTAGCTTCAAAAACTGATTTTGTAAGTGCTTTAGTTTCTAGAGGCCCCCTGGAATCTCACTCAAATACATGTGGCACTAGCGTGGTCACTACCATACTGAGCCCTGAAGAAAGGCAATCATATTACTTTTGAGAAGAGAAATGTTCTCATCACATTAGGCTATGGTCAATTTATAAATTCCAATTACTTTTAATTTCAGCATAGATTTTTCCATGTGTTTCATCGACAACTTGTGTAGCCAAAAAGATAACTACCACAACAAATATTTTATTGAAATGTCTGGCTTTCTTTAGAGAAGAGTAAACAATTGAATTTTGTTTCCTATAAGTTTGAAAATATGCTCATAGTTTGTGATAAAAGAGACATGCCTTAGCCAGAGGTCCAAAAGACTTTAGAAACTGTCCTCACATAGCTTAGGTGAGGGGTTAAGCTACACAATCACATAGACTTGTTTTCTTCCGCAAAAGGGAACAGAGTAAGTTTTTTTTTTTTTTTTTTTTTTTATTAAAAAACATGCCAAAGATTACCACTTGGAAAGATACTTATAGCTGGGTGCAGTGGTTTACACCTGTAATCTAAGCACTTTGGGAGGCCAAGACCAGAAGAGCATTTGGGGTCAAAAATTCCAGCCTGGGGAACATAGCTAGACCCCTCTCCACAAAACATTTTAAAAATTAGTCAGGCATGAGACTAAGATAACCTTAATTAAGATAACCTTAGAAATCAATAATGTGGGGTTAATAAAGTCAATATCTATGTTGCATAAATGGATCTTTTTGTCTAATTTGTTTATTATACTTTTTTTGAAAGAGAATATATATATATTATATTTATTTAATTTCAGCATATTATGGGGGTACAGATTTTAAGGTTTCAATAAATGCCCTTTCCCCCTCTCCCCCCACAAGTCTGAGTTTCCAGCATGACCATCCCCCAGATGGTGCACATCTCACTCATTATGTATGTATATACCCGCCCCCTCCCCCCTCCCCCCTGCCCAATACCCTATTACTGTAGTACCTGTGTGTCCACTTAGGTGCTGCTCAGTTAATACCAGTTTGCTGGTGAGTATATGTGGCGCTTGTTTTTCCATTCTTGGGATAAGGCCTGTCGGGAGGTCTAGAGTTTTTATTCTTGTTAGAATATTGTGTACTGAATGAAGTCCAGGAACATAAGAACATGCTGACACATAAAGCTTCTAGATTATTTCAACTTTTAAAAACTTGCAATTTTCAATGCTGTTGTTTTTTGTTGTTGTTGAACAACAGTCATTGAATAGAGAAGATATACCCGTTATGCACCTTTATAAATTACATTAAGAAATTTTTAGTTTATCAAATTCTAATTAATTGTTCTGCTTCTTAACATACTTTTGAGTTATATCACCCTATCATTTGACAGGTACATGCTCAGAATTGGTGATTCTTAAAATAATACTTCTGGGAACATTGCCCTTAAGTATTTTAGAAAATTCCCAATAAAGCAGCTGTACACCAGAAAGGGTCCATGCCTCTTGTTGTGCAAATGCTGAGTGTTTAGGGTCAGTGTTTACTAGAGAGGGATAGACAATGAACTTCTTTAGGGTCTCATCCTTTCTATACTTCCCCCAAATTCTCTCTTCCTCTTTTCCTAGGCACCAATTTCTTGTTTACACTCTTCATGTATCTTCTTGTTCAATCTTCTTCTTCCTTTACTGTCACTTGGTCTTAATCACCATAGTATGCCCCTATTTATGCCCTTGTGTAATTTTTCAAGTGATCTCCCATATTTAGAAAAATCCTGCCTTATAGATATCTCTCTTTATTTATTTAGTTTTATTTTAGTGTATTATGGGGGTACAAGTGTTAAGGTTACGTATATTGCCCATTCTCCCCCTCCCCTCTTGACTCAGAGCCTCAAGCGTGACCATCTCCCAAACGTTGTACATCTCACTCATTGTGTTTGCATGTACCCCTCCTCTCCTCCCCCCTCCCACCTGCCCAACACCTGATAAATGTTACTCCTATATGTCCACTGAGGTGTTGATACGTTAATACCAATTTGCTGGTGAGTACATGTGGTGCTTGTTTTTCCATTCTTGGGATACTTAGTAGAATGAGTTCCAGCTCTATCCAGGAAAATACAAGAGGTGCTATATCACCATTGTTTTTTAAAGCTGAATAGTACTCCATGGTATACATATGCCACATTTTATTAATCCACTCATGTATTGGTGGGCACCTGGGTTGTTTCCACAACTTTGTGATTGTGAATTGTGCTGCTATAAACATTCGAGTGCAAGTGTCTTTTTCATAAAGTGACTTTTGATTTTTTGGGTAGATGCCCAGTAGTGGAACTGCTGCATCAAATGGTAGATCTACTTGTATGGCTTTAAGGTATCTCCATGTTGCTTTCCACAGAGGTTGAACTAGTTTGCAGTCCCACCGGCAGTGTAGGAGTGTTCCTCTCTCTCCACATCCACGCCAACATTTATTGTTTGGGGACTTTTTGATAAAGGCCATTCTTACTGAGGTTAAGTGATATCTCATTGTAGTTTTGATTTGCATTTCTCTGATGATTAGAGATGTTGAACATTTTTCATATGTTTGTTGGCCATTATTCTGTCTTCTTTTGAGAAGTTTCTGTTCATGTCCTTTGCCCACTTTTTGATAAGGTTGTTTGATTTTTTCTTGCTGATTTTCCTGAGTTGTAAATAGATTCCAGTCATCAGCCGTTTATCAGATGTGTAGCTTGCGAAAATTTTCTCCCATTCTGTTGGTTGTCTGTTTGCTCTCTTGGCAGTTTCTTTGGCTGTGCAGAAGCTTTTTAATTTGATCGGGTCCCATTTGTTTATTTTTGTTGCTGCTGTGATTGCCTTTGGGGTCTTCTTCATAAATTCTTAGCCTAGGCCAATGTCTAGAAGAGTATTTCCGATGTTTCCCTCTAGAATTCTAATAGTTTCACACCTAAGGTTCAAGTCTATTACCCAGCATGAGTTGATTTTTGTGAGAGGTGAAAGGTGTGGATCTTGTTTCAGTCTTCTACGTGTGGCTATCCAGTTTTCCCAGCACAATTTATTGACTAAGGATTCTTTTACTCAGTGTATGTTTTTGTCTGGTTTGTCAAAGATTCGATGGCTATATGGAGGATGATTTTATATCTGGGTTCTCTGTTCTGTTCCACTGGTCAATGTCCCTGTTCTTGTGCCAATGCCCAGCTGTTTTAATGACTATAGCCTTGTAGTATAGTTTGAAGTTTGGTAAGTTGATACCTCCTATTTTGTTTTTATTGCCTGGGATTGATTTTGCTATATGAGGTCTTCTCTGGTTCCATACGAAGCATAAAATTATTTTTTCTATATCTGTGAAAAATGATGGTGGTATTTTGATAGGGATTGCATTGACTCTGTAGGTCACTTTGGGTAGTATAGACATTTTAACAATGTTGATTCTGCCAACCCATGGGAATGGTATATTCTTCCACCTGTTTATATCCTGTGCTATTTCCTTCTTCAGTGTTTCATAGTTCTCCCTGTAGAGGTCTTTTACCTCCTTAGTTAAATATATTCTTAGGTACTAGATATGTCTCTTTAAGGTGTTAGCACTATCAGTAAGCAAAAGGCCCGCTCTAGGCAAAACTAGGAAAATTTATGTTTCATTGTCTTTTCATTCCTTTAAGTTGTTGTTGACTTCTTTCTGGCACCTCTACTCTCTCCAGCATCCAAAGATATCAGGTCTTTTCTTCCTATTCCAACATTAATGCTCAGGTTCAGCTAGATCCCACTGGAAACCTTTAATGTGTATTAAAGTCTAAATAATCAATGAATAGTTTATGTGTTCAGGGAGTATCTGCACTTTAACCTTGAACAGTTGGTTAATTCAAAGGTCTGAGGATTTAATCATGACATGTTCAGAATAAACACGTTATATCCCAACCACGCCCAACATCTCTACGAACTCCCCTGCTTCTCGTGTAGAGCTAGACACTAATTTGACAAGAGTGGTACCTGGTCAACTAAGACCCACCCATAAAAATGTTGATGAATTGGAGTGTTACAAAAGTTTCTGCCCAAGAAGAGGGAGCTAATGAGGTAAGCCAATCAGCCTATCCAAAATGAATTTGCATGTATGTTGTGCAGCCATCCAGAATTTTGCTGGAGGTTGCTGGAAGCCAAAAAAGGCACAAGAGCAGGGGAGGCCAGCCAGTTAGGAAAAACCAGCGATAACATAGGAAATAAACCATGGGGGTAATAAAATAATAAAATAATTTGTCCCTGGGTATTTTGGTTATCTATTGCTGCAAAGAAAATTATCCTGGAACTTAGTACTTTAGTTGTTTAACAATTTTATTTGCTCATGAATCTGTGGGTTAGGACTTTAGGCCGAGTTTACCTGGAGCGTTCTCCAGCTCTCCTTGGCACTGGCCTGGTGTCATTCACTCAGCTGCACTCCTAGGGGCCTGGGCTGGACTGGAAGCTCTGAGCAAGTTTCCCTGACATGCCTGGCCCTTCCGTACCCCTCCACACAGACTCTACCCACGAAGGTCAGCTCAGGCTTCCTCCCCACATGCTGCACTCAGGGCAGCTCTGCTTCTTTTACGGAGCTTGCTTCTGAGAAGAGTGTCTCAAGAGGGACCAAAACAGAATCTATAGCTCTCTGAAGGCCCAGCCTTGGAGGTTGTGCACAGTCACTTTTGCCATAATCTTGTTGTCAAAGGCTGTGATGGGGGCAGTCTAGATTCAAGGGGAATGGAGATAGATTTCACGTCTTGATGAGAGGTGGGGGAAGATTTTGATTCCATCTTTCAATCACCACATTAGGGTTATCTTGGAGCCATTTGTAACATCAGACAGGGGGTCTCAGCAGATAGTAGGAGACGTGGGAGGAGAGGTGAGAGAGGCATGTTTTTCAGTTAAGTCATAATCTTCTCACGTGCACAATGCTCATTAGCAATGCTTTGCTTAAATTGTGCCACACATACAATACCCCTCTACTCTAGGGGTACAAATTAGGACTTTAACTTTCCTTAAAGCTCTGCTAGCAATTGTTTTTCTATGCCATTCCCTTTAAAAGCATTTAAAACCTCTTATTGAGAACAAAAAACATATAAAACATATCTTTATGAAAGAATTCTTTAAAAATTTGCACAGAGAAGAAAAAAGACCTCTGGCTGGCCTCTTACCTCATGTTAATAATATGAAGTATTTTAGAAGTGAATATGTATTGAAGAGGGGACATTATTCATTTTATTTTGTCCAATTAATCCGGTGAATACCAGATTAATACATAGAATACCGCTGAGGAAATGTCCTTCTGGTCTATCCAAAGTAAAAAGGGCTTCCAGAATAAATAACATTTCCCATTTCATGGCCACATGTATACCTAGAATGCCTGTAGCCTGTGTCTCAGCGGCTTGGCAAAGTGGAGGGAGGTAAAAAAGATGGTAAGAGGCACAGGCAGTGGCCAAACTGGAATGTCCTAAGGTCAAAGAGATGCCCCTATGAATTTGTGGAAAATAAGACCCTCCACACTTGAAGCCAAAAGAAAAGTCACGTTAGGCCTAGAAGCCTTGTATCTTGGCCTTCTCTCTATTACAAATAATTCCAAGAGAGATTAAGAAGTGTACTTACCCATAAGTCACGTAAGTACTGGGATATGGCCATTTGACTTCATGGATCTATCACACCCTACGTGCAAGAAATATTTTGGATGCTACAAACATCCTCTCTGGTTTTGTTGCCATATATAAGACCTACTTCCCTTGCATTTCATTTTAAGGCAGGCTTCGATGTTCATTTTAAGACTATTTTAAAACAGGTTTTCTCCAACGTTCATGGGCAGATTTTGATTCTGCAGCTCTGATTCATGAGGTCTGAGATTTTGCAGGTCTCATAGACTCCCAGGTGATGTCAAAGACACTTTTCTGTAGACCACATTTTTAATAGCTGGGAATTAGGATATTGGGGGATCAAAACTTGTCTTTAAAGTATCTGTGAATATCATCAGGAAATTAATATGAGTTGTAAATGCCAAATTAATCCTACTTTCACAGGCCAGCCAAAGATATATTCAAGATATATTTGTCAAGAACTTACAATCTACCAGACACTGTTTTAGGAAGAAAAAGGATAAGATTTTTACTATCATTTCTATTATTATGATAAAACAAAGTGCTGGATTTTTTCTTAGATATTGCTTTTGATGTGATCAAGCAGAGTTGCTTTCTAATGTACTTTGGATGTAGATTCTATACACTGAAAGACCTTTTTCAATGCAAACTCCTTTACCATGTTAGGATATTGTTCAAGACATTAGAACTTAGAGATACTTTTAGATATCACTTTTAATGAAATGTTGCTACCAAATAAAATATTTCACCAATGAAACAATTGGAAAACATGTTTATTTTTGTTTTGGGGGAAAACTAACCTATACTAAACAGTACTTAACTTGCTAAATGGGCACAGGATGCTTTATGTGACCCTTGTGCTAGAATCACCAATTTGTTTTCACAGCTGCCCCAGGTGGCCTTATGTGACATAATGCAGGTCAAACTGATCTGCCAGATAACTGGCACTGCCAAGTGCCAGCCATAAAGAGCAAACTAAATGATTTCATATAACCTCCACTTGTTGTAAGGGCAAAAACCTCAGCATTTATTAATCCAGTGAGATGCTTGCTTATAATTAACCTGGGCACCACAGCAAATGTCTAATTGTACTTCTGACAGCAAGAGGGTGAGTTTCGCTAAGCCTTGAACCCCTCTCCACACATCTCTAGGATGTGCAGCTTTGTAGCTATCAGTCGGTGGCTATGAGAGTGGAAAAGTAGCAGTCATGCTATTGCTAAAGGGATTGCCCCAGACTCTGCTGTCAGTTAATGGAGTGTTGAAAGTTCTAGACCTACGTTATTGGTTGATCTAATGAGAACCAAGAGACTGCTGCTTGCTGGAATGAAGCTTTTAAGATTTAAAGTCTACTCTCAATCATGCTTTGATAGGATCCTATTTCTGCATGCATTCACTTGTTCATTATAATTTATTTATTTATGCATATCCTGGGCAAGAAAATTAGGACAATCCCTCTAAGAAATTTGGATTAATTCCCATGGTTCCACAATTTACTTCTCTTCAAGAAACAAAGAAGTGTAGATTACTGAAAATGTCTGAAATTTTCTGGGGTAATCTAAACCCTGAATATTGAGAATATAGCAAGAGGCATTAGGGAAGTGAACTCTTTTTATACTGGTTTCAGGTGGGTCAAAATGTACTTTTCAGCCTCCGTTCAATCCCATATGTTCTGTGGGACTCAGTAAGTAACATATCTAGTATCTGGATATAGTTCGCATAGTTTTCACAAATAAACTCCCACAACCCTACTATTACAATTTTTAATATCTTATATGGTGATAGAACTAAGGCACTGAAGTTGTCTTCAAGGAATATTACCCATTGAATATTCTGGCTATAATGGAAATGATAACTAAGCCTGATAATACTAAAAGATATGTCTTAATCTGACCACCCCTAGACTCAACTTTTTGTTCTGTGAAAGAGGTAGATTAAAAGAATCAATAACAATCCCTGGTGTTCAACTAGCATCACTGCATGCCATACAATTTATTAAGAACTTTCTATGTATCAACTCATTTAATCTTCATGATACCCCTATAAAGTAGGTATACTTTTTGTACCCCACTTTACTGATAGGGAGATGAGAGTACAAAGAGATAAGAAATTTATCCAAAGACATTCAACTAGAAGGCACAAAAGGAATTAAAACCCGGATTTACCTAACTCTAGAGCCTTGTTCTCACCTTTAGTACATTTTGTGGTCCTTCTAACCCAAGCTTCCTTGAAATGACAAATAGAAATGGAAGTGTTGACAATTCCAAAACCACATCGTAAAGGTACAAAACTAAAATACATTCTTTCATCAAATCAGCATGGTTTTTCTAATCTTGTAAATATTAGTTTTGGGTCTTGAAAAGATGTTTTTATAGCAAAGTAGACTGAGAAGTAATGCCGATTTAGCATAATTTCATGCGAGTTGTCTGCAGCGGAGGTGAAGGGAGAATTCGTATTTTTGGACACTCTGAAAGCAATGTTCCATTAGTAGACTTTGCTGCACTCCATGCCCTGTCCTATTTAGAGAGCAATTATCTGAAATCTACTCTTGTAATAACAGCAATAGGGACTTTAAAAGGACAACCCTCACCCCTGTCCTGTTCATAATCCAACAGATCACCTTCTCCTTGTGCTTACATGACTTTGCAGAATTGGATCATAATACAGGCTCAATTTTTAATTCTTTGTACTTCACTTGTCTTGATGTTAGCATTTTACCTTCTTTCTGAATGGTCTTAAGGTTTGAAAAATATTATATGTACTTAATGTTGATGTGTATTATATAAACATGTCACCCTTGTTGCTTCCTCTCTCTCCCTTTCTTTCGTTACTATAAATATTCTGAAATGACCATCTTGTTATGTGCAGCTTGCCTTCCTTCCTTCCTCCCGTCCCCTCTCTTTCTCCTTTACTCCTCACTCTTTAGTTCTCTTTCTTTCTTTCTTTCCTTAGAATAAATTGTGAAAAGTGATCAAAGGATAAGAATATTTTTGTGACTCTTGAACCTTCTTCAAATCATTTACCAAAAATGTTATATCAGCAACAGGAGTACCATTTCTTTTCATCCTTGCCAGAACTGTTCATTATAATTTTAAACTTAATGTAATGGTAGAATTTTTCCTTATTAAGAAAAATTCCCCTCTTCTTGAGAGTGTTCCTTTTAATGTTTTTCATCTTTTAGATTGTTAGAGGAATAAATCTTTTGATAATTAAAACACACTCGATTACTCAATTACCTAGACAGCTCTTTTTAGGGATAGACTACCAAAATCAGTCTATTCCCCATCATATCTACCTAAGTGATATGGGACACATCTCAAATGACCCCCTTCTTGGTTGTCCACTAAAGACATCACACTACACCCTCAGTTGAGGGTGAATAGAACTTCCCCTGAGCTAGCTTATTTTTTTTTATTTTAAATTTTTTATTTACATTTTTTTAACCACAGGCTTAATTTGCATTTAGAGTTTCCCATTTTCTTTCTTTCAATGTTACCTAATAGTTACCACAAAGTAACTGCTCCTGTTTAGACTGCAGTAGAGAAGTCCTGTGGTTCTAATTACAAGAAGAGCATTAAACTCGAAAAGAACCCAGGGTTCTTATTTGCAGAACAAATCCACAACTAGTATGATTCAGTTTCACGCATTCTCTCTTTGTTGAAGTTCTAGTGGAGAAGGACGATGGACAATGGTTGAGCATGGCTGAAAACTTATGTTATATATGTTTTGTTTTTTTGAACAGTATCAAAACTTATTTATTCAGACGTTATGGTGAGTGATTTGTTCATACCCAGAAACTTTTTATTTTGAGAAACTTCAAACCTACAAATTACAAGAATAATACAATACTTATAGATTCTTCATCTACATTAATGAATTGTCAACATTTTGCCACATTTGTCTCCTTTTCTTTCTTTTTTTTTCTAAGACACCTGTTCAAAGACTTTTCTTTATATTACATTTCTCCCCCCACCGCAAACCAGGTGCGAATAACTTGCAGGTATCTTATCACTTTACTTACCCCGAAATACTAGAGCATATATCTCCTAATAATAAGACATTGTTATATAATGTACACAATTTATATATATGTATATATATATACATATACACACACACATACACATACTATATATATGTGTGCGTGCATGTGAGTCCACAATACCATTACCAGTCTCAGGGTGTTTATCATTAATACAATGCTATTGTCTAAAATACCATTTGTACCTAAATTTCCCAATTGTCCCAATGCCTCAACTTTTTCTTTTATGATCTAGGGGTCTATCAAGGATTATGCATTTTATTTAGTCTCCTTTAATTCAGAACAGTTTCTTAGCCTTTTTTGGTCTTTCATGACATTTTTGAAGATTCTAGGGTCCCTTATCTCCCTATGTCTTTTGGACTGTCGTATTAATCTACTTTTGACACCATTATGCTGTGTGTCATTCTTTTATGTCTTTTTTCCTTCATGTCTCTATGCTATCTTCACATCTGTCTAGAAAGCCCCTTATTGTCTTTCATCAGTTTTGGGGACATTTTTTTGTTTCATAGTTATTTTTTTCCTTTTTTTATTTTTAACTTCCCCCCTTCCTATAGGCTTTACTCTGTTTCCTTGAGATAATACTCTTTTAAAAATTTACTTGGCTTGGTATTATTTGCCTTGTTTCTGACTCTTTAGCATTTCCCCTCAAGATGATATGCTCCCTTCAAAGATCATTCTTTGTTTGTACAAGCGCTTTCCGGAGTTACACCTGCGCTCTCGAGTCTCCCAGCCCTCGTTTCGGTAGGCAGGCCTTAACTTACATTCTCATTTTCCAAGTTGCTCTAAACCAGAACGTTACTTTACCAAAACCATGTTCATTTAGATAGAGTATATTATGTTGTCCTTGACTCTGCAGTGAAAAATGCATTTTGTCATATTCCTGGTTCAACATTCATAAGATTCAGTTTATTTCAGTTGACATGACTCTTGGAGTTGAGGTTTAAAAGAAGGAAAATGTGCTTAACATACCTAAGCAGATATACATGTTGAAAAATGGCTATTGTAAAATGATGTTCCAATTATTTCAGAATAATGATATCAAATACAGTCTCACTGGAGAGAATGTTAGAACTGGAGGTGCTCTGAGATAATTAATTTGCTTTCCTTAGCTTTCGGAGATGGGAACTGAGAGCCCGAGTCACTTTAGGGTCATAATTGGTTGGCAGCAGAGAAGGCGCGAGGGACCCCATTCTCTGATCTTCAGTTCAAACTTACTTCTTTTGATCTCATTGTGTTTCCATTTATTTTTTTTTCTGGAAATAATATTCAGAAATGTAACAGAAATCATTGCAAAACACTTGGAAATGTGTGACAATGAAGAGTTAAGAGGACCAGTGACAATCTCATTAGCTATATCCTCTGGTTGCTTTAAAAAGGCAGTCTAGGCCGGGCGCTGTGGCTCACGCCTGTAATCCTAGCTCTTGGGAGGCCGAGGCGGGCGGATTGCTCAAGGTCAGGAGTTCAAAACCAGCCTGAGCAAGAGCGAGACCCCGTCTCTACTATAAATAGAAAGAAATCAATTGGCCAACTGATATATATATAAAAAATTAGCCGGGCATGGTGGCACATGCCTGTAGTCCCAGCTACCAGGGAGGCTGAGGCAGAAGGATCGCTCGAGCCCAGGAGTTTGAGGTTGCTGTGAGCTAGGCTGACGCCAGGGCACTCACTCTAGCCTGGACAACAAAGCGAGACTCTGTCTCAAAAAAAAAAAAAAAGGCAGTCTAGTACAACCTCTATGGAAAGGAGTACAGAGATACGTCAAAGAACTAAAATAGAACTAACTTTCAATCCAGCAATCCCACTACTGGGTATCTACCAAAGGAAAAAAGGCATTCTATAAAAAAGTCATCTGCCCTGGAATGTTTATAAGCAGCACAATTCACAATTGCAAAGATGCAACCCAAGTGCCCATGAATACATAAGTAGATTAGCAAAATATGGTATGTGAATATATATATATACACATATATATATACACACACACACCATATATATACCATATATATATACCATATAGTACCATATATATATATGTATATACCATATAGTACTACTCAGCCATAAAAATGATGAACCAACTATTGTATTATTATCCTAGATGGAGCTGGAGCCCATTCTTCTAAGAGAAGTATCAGAAGAGTGGAAAAACAAACACCACATGTACTCACCATTAAATTGGTACTAATTGATCAACACTTATGTGCACATTGTGGAAGTATTAATAACATTCATAGGTGTTGGGCAGGTGGGGAGAGGGAGGGAATAAATCCACACCTAACAGATGTGGTGTACACTGTCTGGGGGATGGGCATGCTTGTCGGGTGGTGCAAAGACAATTTATGTAACCAAAGCGTTTGTACCCCCATAATACTCCAAAATTAAAGAAAAAGAAAAATAGTCTTGCTTTGATGAACATTGCTACAAACCTAACATACATTGAATTATTGCTTTGTGCCTGGCACTGTTCTAGGTGTTTCACATGCATTGACTAATTTAATTTACAATATTCTTAAAATATTCTTAAAAGTTGACATATTATCATTCCCATTTCATAAATGCAAAATCTAGGGCCGTGAGTTTGAGTGACTTAAGGTCAGTTAGTGACAGTAAGTGTCAGAACTGCAAAGTCAGGTGATATGTTTCCAGAGTTGTTCACCTAACCATTATGATACACTTCCTTTCTTGATTTTAAGAGCTTCAAACACAAATGCCATTCTTTTTTTCCTCACAGAAATGGAAACTGAAGCTTAGATAGGTTTGAATGATTTCTTCATCATTACCCAATCAATAACACACCAATAGATATCCAAAATTATTTGGATACTTTTGCCTGAAATTGGGAAATTTCCAATATTATAAAGGTTCCTATTCTCCATTCTAAGAGGATTGCCACTTCTGGTGAGACTTCCTCAGAAATGTTATTCACAATTACACTGATGGGCCACATTGTTTCTTCTTGCCAATGTGAATTGGCAAGATGGTTGTTCCTAGTTTTTATCATCTGTGATTGTAGAATTGTTTTTCTCTATGAAGACCTAAGTCACTTGTATCTGCTAAAGATCAGGTATTTACAACTAACATACTCATTTTAAAAATGGAAAATAACACCAAATGAAACACTACATCCCTCCTTTATGATGAATTTAGTCATCATTTTCATTAGAGTACTAACAATGTCTATATGTCTATTGCTATAAAGGAATTTTAAAAAAGGTTATTTAGACTAGAAATAAATATAGTTCATAACTAAGTGGATGATAGAAAATTGAATTTTTGGCCAGGATTATGACATATGAACTAACTTACCAATTAGGGTTGACATAACAATGGGATAAATTTTCAGTTGATGATCTAAGTCCTGAGTTTCACACACCTCTAGAAGGAAGAACTGTAATATAATGTACTTGATGAAATTATTCAGTATGATACCATCTTCACCCTCTATTAAATACATATGTTATGATACCATAATGACCCTCTATTAAATTTAAGGCAAGTAGGAAATGATACTTAAAAAGTTGCAAAAATTGGGCTGAATTTCACGAGATTGTGCTTCTGTTACTTCCTTCTCAGATGCATATTGGCTGACAGAAGAATCATACCTCAGGATGAGAAGCAGCTCCGAGGGCCTCCTGAGAGTGGCCAGGTACTGAGGACTTAAGGCTTACCTTGAGCTAAGTTTGACACGATCAGATAATTTCTCATGTCGATCTGGAGAATGAGAATCATCACCATCTTGGAATGATTGCTTTGTACAAAAACCACTGGCATTTCTAATAAAACTTCCCCTGCTCTTCTGGGAAGCAGGCTACACAGCAGGCAATCGGGGTGAGGCCAGAATGTGAGTTGGCCAGAGCCTTATCTCAAAAACACGTCCTTCTTGAAAAATGAAGTGTTCGAGGAAGAGCACATGGCTGAGCACTTGTTTTGGGAAAAGGCTTGGACAGAAAAAGAAAGAGACAGTAATAGAAAAGAGGAACCCTAAACATCACCTTCCTTTTTGGTCTTCTAGACACTACATAAAATTCCCAAATATTATACCCTGTGTCCATTATAATGTAAACTATGTAGGGAATCTTATGCATGTGTCTAAACATGTTAGGTGATGCCACATTTTTTCTGATAGTTTTCATTGTTGAGGAGCACCAAAATGTGAGTTTGTCTTCTGTGGCAGAGGCTTGGGACATCCCCACCATTACCATTAAGCAGTTCATTAAAACAGCTTCAAGTTCTCAAGGGAAAGGTGATTGAAGAGACATCCGGTGAGAACCCATGTGAGGAAAAGGTGTGCTAAAGCTAACCATTTCTTCTGTTTAAAGGGTTATGTGTGTTAATTATCAATGGGGTCCTTGAGCCACAGGGAAAAGTGCTACTGGAATAAAAGGTCTGTATTCTAGTTTTAGAAAGGAAAATAAGTAATTAAGATAGAAAAGGAAACTCTATGCACCAGTTTTATTTAAAATGACATTAAAATTTTTATTTTTGAATGAAATTGGAAAAGTTTAGGTTCAACAATGTCAGGTTGGGATTCGAATAGCACGTGTCCTCTGCAGGGCACGTCTCCCTCTCTCTCTCTCCATCGATCCATCCATCCATTATGTTCGTTGCCATGGGAACCCTATTCCTGGGCTACTATGAGAAGCTCCTCTTCTTCTGGCCCCCACCCTCAGAGGTGACAGTGACTTAAGATTCAAAGCACTTGGGATTTGTACTCAACATTTGGATGGTCCAGATTTTCAACTACATATAGTTTAAGTAGAATTTCTAGGATTCATCTGGCAACCTGAACTATGGATTTAGTGAAAAAGAAAATGTGTTTTAATTCCAATCAACTGATTTGCGAAGGTATTCTGGAACCTGTTCTGTTTTTAATCTAAGTGTTTCTGAAACTCTGGCCATTTATGAAAGACATATGTTTTTCCCTAGCAAGCACATCCATTTAGGGCCCATGGGAAGAGAGATTATCGAAACGTGCAAAGCTTGCTCTCCTCACTCTTGGCTGACTTCTAAAGAATTATATTTCAATCCTGGCATTTGACTTATTACCTTTTCTGAAACAAGTGAGACCATTTTCTTATTTATGGCTTTTCTAAAAGTGAATATTCTAACTACTATAATTTATTGAAAAAATTTACTGCTTTTACTTTTTTTAAAATTCACAGATAAAGTCCCTAAAGCTCTTTTACTTATTTATTTATTTTTATTTCAGCACACTATGGGGGTACAAATGTTAAGATTACGTATATTGCCCATGCCCCCCTCCCCCTTCGAGTCAGAGTCTCAAGCGTGACCATCCCCCAAACGTTGCACATCTCACTCATTATGTTTGTATGTACCCATCCCTTCCTCTCCCTTCCCACCTGCCCGACACTCAATAAATGTTATTCCTATATGTCCACTGAGGTGTTGATCCGTTAATACCAATTTGCTGGTGAGTACATGTGGTGCTTGTTTATCCATTCTTGGGATACTTCACTTAGTAGAATGGGTCCCAGCTCTATCCAGGAAAATACAAGAGGTGCTATATCACCATTGTTTCTTAAAGCTGAATAGTACTCCATGGTATACATATGCCACATTTTATTAATCCACTCATGTATTGGTGGGCACTTGGGTTGTTTCCACAACTTTGTGATTGTGAATTGTGCTGCTATAAACATTCGAGTGCAAGTGTCGTTTTCATAAAGTGACTTTTGATCTTTTGGGTAGATGCCCAGTAGTGGAACTGCTGCATCAAATGGTAGATCTACTTGTATTGCTTTTAGGTATCCCCATATTGCTTTCCACAGAGGTTGAACTAGTTTGCAGTCCCACCAGCAGTGCAGGAGTGTTCCTATCTCTCCGCATCCACACCAGCATTTGTTGTTTGGGGACTTTTTGATAAAGGCCATTCTTACTGGAGATAAGTGATATCTCATTGTAGTTTTGATTTGCATTTCTCTGATGATTAGAGATGTTGAGCATTTTTTCATATGTTTGTTGGCCATTATTCTGTCTTCTTTTGAAAAATTTCTGTTCATGTCCTTTGCCCACTTTTTGATAAGAGTTGTTTGATTTTTTCTTGCTGATTTTCCTGAGTTGTAAATAGATTCTAGTCATCAGCCGTTTATCAGATGTGTAGCTTGCGAAAATTTTCTCCCATTCTGTGGGTTGTCTGTTTGCTCTCTTGACAGTTTCTTTGGCTGTGCAGAAGCTTCCTAAAGCTCTTTTAGAAACTCAGGTCGTCCCAGATACTCCCTGGCCTGGCGCTGCTGCCTGGCTCTGCTGGGACCAGCGCTGGCTTCCCACAGCATTTCCAGGAATCCAGGCTCTGCCGGCGCCCTGATGGTGACGTGGCAGAGGGTTCATGCTCTGGTATTGGTGACTTCAATTAATTTCCTCTGTACCTCAATTTTTGTAGTTTTTGCAAATTTATGCCCTTGTCCCTTCCTCTCTCTTGTGCATTAGCTCGTTAGAACAAATTCTGTTGGCATTGTTCCCATAGCCAGCAGATAGAGAGGAGGAGGTAGAGCCAGCCTCTCACTTGGGGTCAGGCAGCAGCAAGAAGTCCACGTCCAGTACCAACCACTGTTACTGTGTTTGGCATCTAAAGTGGGAAGAAGGATTAAGAAACACAGATCACATACGTCCTCCTGTAGAGCAGGGACCTCAGACAGAAAATGAGTCCTTATTCCTTATATGCTGTGAGAAGCTTTTGCAAAGTTCCTGAAACAGGGGACTAGAACCGATTCTCTGGTTGCATAAGCTCACTTATTGGGCAAATGAAGGCTGGATGTGCCCTTTTGAGTATTCAGAAAAGAAATGATAGCTCGTACTGAAAACATGCTTTCTGAATGATACACAGATGGCTATTGTCATGAGACTATTCTTCCCGGGCTACTAGAAAAGCTGTTCTTCCTCTGGTCACCACCTTTAGAGGTCTCAGTAGCTTAAGACTGACAGATATTTGGGACCTGTAACTCAACTCCTGGATAGCAGGCTTTTCGCTACATGATGGATTGATTAGAATTTTTTCAATTCAAAGAACCTAGCCATAGATATTATGAAGATAAGTTCCAAATTCCAAGTAGCTGCAACTAGCTGGGCACAGTGGCTTACACCTGTAACCCAACATTTTAGGAGGTCGAGGCATGAGGATCACTTGAGGGCAGGAGTTTGAGACCAGCCTGAACAAGAGCAAGACCCTGCCTTTACCAAAAATAGAAAAAAATAGCCTGGCATGGTGGTGTGTGCTTGTAGTCCCAGCTACTCGGGAGGCTGAGGCAGGAGGATCACTTGAGCCCAGGAGTTTGAGGCTGCAGCGAGCACAGTGAGGATGACACTGTGCTCTACCTGGGTGACAGAGTAAGACTCTGTCTCAAAAAGAAAAAAAAAAAAAAGAAAAAAGAAAAAGACTATTCACCTTCAATCAGCTTATCAGTCATTGCTGTGAATGAACTTTCTTGTTTCTTTTTTTGGTGGCATTACTGCACACCACTGTAGCCACAGAGCTGGGCATAGGGATTGGCACTGGTTTGGTGGACAGAGGGCAAATGATCCATACAGTTGCTAAGTCTTGTGATTCAAGGATGTTAGGAACAGATAATTTTTTGCGTGTGTTTGGGGACTGGATTATGAAGCAAAACTAGAAGAAACAAAAGAAAGAGATAAAAGTAGAAGCTGGGGAGGGAGGAGACTCTGGCAAAAACACAAGCAGGGCTATTTATGAAGACAGATGACAGGGAAGATAGAATGAGGTCACTATAATCTAATTTTAGAACATTTTCATCACCCCCAAAAGAAACTTGATACCTAATAGCAGTCAGTCCCCATTCCTCACACTTCTCTCTCCACCACCTAAGCCAGTCCTGGGCAGCTACTCATCGACTCTCTGCTTCCACAGATTTGAGGATTATGGACATTTCATGTAAATGGAATCATGCAATATTTGTCTTTTGTTACTGGCTTCTTTCACTCAGCCTAATGTTTTCAAGGTTCATCCGAGTTTTAGCATATACTGGAATTTCATTCATTTTTATTGCCAAATAACATTTAGTTACATGGATATATCATATATCATTTATCCATTTATTAATATTAACTGATAGACATTTGGGTTATTTCCACTTTTTGGCTAGTATGAATGATGCTATTATACACATTTGTGTACAGATTTTTCTGTGGACATGTTTTCCCTTCTTGTGGGTATATACCTAGGAATAAAATTACAGGGTCATGCCATAACTCTACATTTAACATTGAACAGGAAACTGCCAAATTGTTTTCCAAAGTGCTGGCCTCACTTTACATTCCCACCAACAAAGTAGGAGTGTTACAATTTCCATTCATTCTTGCCAACATTTTTTATTGTCTGACTTCTTGAATTTAGTTATCTTGGTGACTGTGATATGGTATTGTGGGTTTGCTTTGCATTTTTCTAAGGACTAGCAATAAGGTGCTTTTTTCATGTCCTTATTAACTCATTTTGAAAAATTAAGTTTTTAAAAAAATTATTGAGTTGTAAAGGTTTTAAAATATAATCTAATATTTTTTAAGAGAGAGGGTCTTGCTATGTTGTCTAGGATGGAGTGCAGTGGCTATTCATGGGCACAATCATAATGCAATGCAGCCTCGAACTCCTGGCCTCAAGTGATCTTCCTCAAGTGATCAACCTCCCAAGTAATTGAGACCACAGGTATGTGCCACTGGGTCCAGCTAAATATATTCTCATATATAATGTTTTATATATATATATATATATCATATATAATGATAAAAATCATTTATCCGATAGATGACTTGCAAATATTTTCTTCCATTATGTGGGCTGTTGTGCTGCTCAGGGTCTTCCAGCAAAGCAGAATCAACAGGAAGGACCTGCACACATACAGGTGTCTTGTTTCATTGTGCTTTGCTTCATCGCAATTCACAGATGTGTTTTGTACAAACTGAAGGTTCGTGACAACCCTTGGCGTAGCAAGTCTACTGGCATGATTTTTCCAAAGTTTCTGTGTCACATTTTAGTAATTCTAACAATATCTCCAAATTTTCTTTATTCTTATATCTGTTACTGTGACCTTTGATGTCAGTATTGTGATTGTTTGGGGGGTGCAGATGGTGCCCTGTGAGACGGTGCACTTCGCCATGACAGATGCGTGTGGCTGGCCTCGGCAGCACGATGCTGAAACTGGGACGATACAGAGAAGAGCAACATGTGCCCTGCACAAGGACGACATGCAAATTTGTGAAGTGTTCTCTGTTTTGAAGAAAAATAAACAACTTTGTACATTTGAAGATGTCTTCCAACAGCTTTTTGTCTTCAGTGTCTTAATGTGGAACTTCTCCTTTACCAAAAAAGGAAGTTGGCAAAAACAGCCTAGCAAAAATACTTTTTTAATAAATAATGATAGCCTAAAACTAAATATTTTTATAAAATATTGTAATATTTTATGGATAATTAAAATAAAAATTCTCATTGAATGCACCTAAAAAAATGTGTGTGTGTTCTGACTGCTCCACCAACTGGCTGTTGCCCTGTCTCTCTCTGCTCAGACCTCCCTATTTCCCAAGACAAAACAATATTGAAATTAGACCAGTGGGTAACCCTACAATGGCCTCTAACAGTTTGAGTGAAAGGAAGAAGCACACGTCTCTCACTTTAAATCAAAAGCTAGAAATGATTCAGCTTAGTGAAGAAGACAGGTTGAGAGCCAAAATAGGCCAAAAGCTAGCTCTCTTGCACCTGTTAGCTAAATTGTGAATTCAAAGAAAAAGTTCTTGAAGAAAATTAAAAGTGCTGCTCCAGGCTGGGCACAGTGGCTCACACCTGTCATCCTAGCATTCTGGGAGGCTGAGTTGGGTGGATTGCTTGAGGTCAGGAGTTTGAGACCAGCCTGAGCAAGAGCAAGGCCCCATCTCTACAAAAAATAGAAGAATTAGCTGGGCATGGTGGCACATGCTTCTAGTCCCAGCTACTCGGGAAGCTGAGGAAGGAGGACCGCTTGAGCCCAGGAATTCAAGGTGAGCTGGGCTGACACCACGGCACTCTAGTCTGGGCAACAGAGTGAGATCCTGTCTCAGAGGAAAATAAAATAAGTGCAACTACAGTGAACACATGCATAATAAGAAAGTGAAACAGCCTTATTGCTGAGATGGAGAAAGTTTCAGAGGTCTGGACAGAAATCAAATCAGCCACAACATTCTCTCAAGCCAAAGCCTAGTCCAGAGCAAGGCCCTGACTCTCTTCAATTCTGTGAAGGCTGAGAGAGGTGAGGAAGCTGCAGAAGAAAAGTTGGGAGCCAGCAGAGGTTGGCTCATGAGGTTTAGGAAAGCAGCTGTCTTTGAAACATAAAAGTACAAGGTGAAGCAGCAAGTGCTGATGTAGAAGCTGTAGCAATTTATACAGAAGATCTCACTAAACACATTGATGAAGGTGGCTACAGTAAACAACAGATTTTCTGTGTAGCCAAATCAGCTTTATATTGGAAGAAGATGCCATCTAGGGCTTTCATAGCTGGAGAGAAGTCAACACCTGGCCTCGAAGACACTGAGGTATAAACATACTTCAATGTACAAAGGTACAAGGTACAGGCTGTGCAAAAGTACAAAGTATAGGACGACTCTCTTGTTAGGGGCTAATGTAGCAGGTGATTTTGAATTGAAACCTGTGTTCATTTGCCATTCTGAAAATCATAAGGCCCTTAAGAAATTACGCTAATTCTACTCTGTGTGTGCTCTATAAATGGAATGACAAGGCCTGGATACAACACATCTGTTTACAGCACAGTATAGTGAATATTTTAAGCTCACTTTTGGGACCCATTACTCAGAAAAAAGATTCCTGTCAAAATACTGCTCATTGGCAATGCACTGAGTCACCCAAGAGCACTGATGAAGATGGACAAGGACATTAGTGTTTTCATGCCTGCGAATACAACATCCACTTTGCAGTCCATGGTTCAAGGAATAATTTCAACTTTCAAACCTTATTATTTCAGAAATACATTTTCTAAGGCTGCTTTGATAGCGATTCTTCTGATGAATCTGGGCAAAGTTAGTGGCAAATCTTCTGGGAAGGAGTCACCTTTCCAGATGCTGTTAAGAACATTTGTGATTCATGGGAGAAGGTCACAGCATCAGCATTGACAGGAGTTTGAATGAAGTGGATTGGAATGGCTTTGAGGGGTTCAAGACTTCTGTGGAGGAAGGAATGTCAGACATGGTAGAAAGAGCAAGAGAACCAAAATCAGAAGTGGAGCCTGAAGATGGGACTGAATTGCTGCAATCTCATGATCAGATTTGAACAGATGAGGAGTTCCTTCCTATGGACGAGGAAAGAAAGTGGTTTCTTGAGATGGCGTCTCCTCCTGCAGAAGTTGCTGTGAGCATTGTTGAAATGGCTACAAAGCATTTGGGACATCACATACACTTAGCTGGTGAAGCAGCGGCAGGTTTGAGAGGACTGACTTCAGTTTTGAAAGAAGTTCTACTGTGGGTAAAGCGCTGTCAAACAGCGCTGCGTGCTATGGAGAGATTTTTCATGAAAGAAGAGTTGAATGATGCAGCAAACTTTTTTGTTGTCTAATTTTAAGAAACTGCCACAACTTGCCTCAGCCGTCCACAACCACCGCCCTGGTCACCAAGCAGCCACCAATGTCAAAGCAAGACCCTCCACCCCCAAAATGATTATAACTCACTGAAGGCTCAGATGAGCATAGTTTTTGTTTTGTTTTCTTTTGTTGTTGTTAGCAATAAAGTATTTTTAAATTGAGTTAGGTGCATTGATTTTTTTTTTTAAAGACATAATGCTATGGCACACTCAACTACATTACAGAGTAGTGTGACTCTAACTCTTACATGCAGCGGGAAGCCAAAACATTCCTGTGACACTTTTTATTGTGGGTTTTACTTTGTTGCAGTGGTCTAGAGCCAAACCAGCAGTATCTTTGCAATATTTCAGAGGTATGCCCTTAGAAACACACACACACACACACACGAAGAGAGAGAGAGAGAGACAGAAATTTTAAGAAATTTGTTCCTATAATTGCGTGAGCTCGGTAGTTGTAGGGCAGGCTGCTACAGGCTGAAAATTCTGTCAGAAATTGATGTTTCAGTCTTGAATAGGAAGGGAGGCTGGAAACAAAATTTATTTTCTGGCAACCTCTTAAGGCTTCCGTTGATTATATAAGGCTCACCCACAGTCTGGAGGATAAATCTGCTTCACTTAACGTCTATGATTTAACAGCGACATCTAGCTTGATGTTTGACCAGACATAGCCTAGGAACATGACACATAAAATTAACTACCACAATTGTCTTTTCATTTTCTTGCTAGTAACATTTGAAGAACAAGTTTATAAGTTTGATAAAGTCCAATTTATAATGTTTTCTTTTATTACTTGTGCTTTTTGTTTGGTATCTAAGAAATTGTTGCCTAACCCAAGATCATAAAGATGTGTTCTTAAATTTTCTTCTAATAGTTTTAGGCCTTACATTTAGGTCTATAATTCACTTAGAGTTAATTTTTATGTATGGGAGGAAATATGGGTCCAAATTCATAGTCTGGCATTCTTTTTGGGTATCCAATTGTCTTAACCTCATTTATTTAAAAGGCTATTATTTTCCCATTACATTTTCTTGGGACGCTTGATGAAAATCCATTGAGCTTATATTGCAAGTTCATTTCTGGAACCTCTATTCTATTCCATTAAACTATATGTCTCATCTTAATGCAAGGAGCACACTACCTTGATTAAGGTAGCTCTATGATAAGTTTTGAAATTGGGAAGTGTGAGTCCTCTAATTTTGTTCTTCTTTTTCTAGTTTATTTTGTCTATTCTGGATCTCTTGCATTTCCATATGAATTTGTAGACTCATCTTGTTAATTTTTGCAAGGGAACTGGTTGGGATTATCGTAGGTATTTTGCTGAGTATGCAGATAAATTTGGGGAGTCATGTCATTTGAAGAATAATATGTCTTTTGATCAATTAACATGGGATATCTTACTATTTATTTAATCTCCTTTAATTTTTTCAACAATGTCTTCTAGTTTTCAGTGTACATCTCTTGCACTTTCATTAGATTTTTAAATTATTTTTTTGCTGCTACTGCAAGTCAAATTTTTGTGATATCATTTTCAGATTGTTCATTGCTAGTGTACAGAATTATAATTGATTTTTATATATTGATTTATACCATACAATCTTCAACTTTATGATTCCTAATAGTTTTTTATTCCTTAGGATTTTCTACATGCAAAATCGTATCACCTGCAAATAGAAATAACTTTTTTCCAGTCTGGATACATTTTATTTCTTTTTCTTGCCTAATTGCCCTGGCTAGAACCTCCTTCCAAGAAATTGTAGATGTCATTTATCTAATTTTTTGGTATACATTTGTTCGTGCTATTGCCTTAAAATCCTTTTCATTTTTCTAAGGTCAGTAGTTACATTCCCTTTTTCATTCCCTATATTAATAACTCCTTTTCTTAAGCTGAAGGTTTGTCAATTTTATTGATTTTTTTTAAGAACCAACTTTTAGTTTTATTACTAAAACTTGGAAGCCACTAAGATGCCCTTCGGTAGGTGAATGGATAAATAAACCATGGTATATCCAGACAATGGAATATTATTCAGCTCCAAAAAGATATGTAGGAACTTAAATGCATGTTACGAGGTGAAAGAAGCCATTCTTGAAAGGCTACATAATGTATGATGCCAACTCCATGACACTCTGGAAAAGCCAAAATTAGCAGGCAGTAGAAAGATCAGTGGCTGGCAGGGGTGGGGGAAGAAGAGCCGAGTAGACAGAGCACGAAGAACTTTCAGGGCAGTGGGACTGCTCTGCACCACACAGTCCTGGTGGACACATGTCATTGGAAGTTTGTCCAAACTACAATGTACATCACCAAGAGTGACTCCTAATGTGGACTGTGGGCTTCCAGTGACAATGGTGTCAGAGCCGGCTCGCCAACTGTAGCAGACGTGCCAGCGTGGAGTGGGGTGTGGAGGGCGGGAGGGCTATGGTGTCGGCACCTGGGGATGTGGGAGCTCTCTGCACCTTCTGTTCAGTTTTGCTGTCAACCTAAAACCTCTCTAAAAAATAAAGTTTGTTTAGAAAAAAGGACTTGGGCCTAGGTAGTTTGTTTAGGAAGTCCATTTCACAAATCATGAGGGGCCAAGAAGGGAGAGTGAGATAGGGAAGGAAGAAGAGCCAATGCAAGAGTATTTTACAGAGTTCACTGCTCTAGAAAATGGGGGACTTTTTTTTTGAGATAGGGTCTGGCTTTGTTGTCAGGGCTAGAGTGCAGTGGCATCATCCTAGCTCACTGCAGTCTCAAGACCTCAAACTCCTGGGCTCACGAGATTCTCCTACCTCAGCCTCCCAAGTAGCTGGCCCACCACCCTGGCTAATTTATTTTTATTTTTATTTTTAGAAATGGGGTCTGGTTCTTGCTCAGGCTGGTCTCATACTCCTGATCTCTAAAGACATCCTCCCATCTTGGCCTCCCAGAGTGCTGGGATTACAGGCGTGAGCCACTGCACCTGGCAAACTGGGGACTTTTGAGAAGACCAAAGAATGCCTCCAAGGATCATCCTCTGGAAGTATGAAGCATTCACCATCCGACTTCCCCATTCTAAGCTGCTCCTTTTTAAGTGGCCACGCCAGCTGCTGTGGCCTTACAGGAGGCCCTGGGCAGAACAGGAGGCCCTGGGCAGAACAGGGGGCCCTGGGTAGAACAGGGGGCCCTGGGCATTACAGGAGGCCCTGGGCATTACAGGAGGCCCTGGGCAGAATAGGAGGCCCTGGGTAGAACAGGGGGCCCTGGGCATTACAGGAGGCCCTGGGCAGAACAGGGGGCCCTGGGCATTACAGGAGGCCCTGGGCATTACAAGAGGCCCTGGGCATTACAGAGGGCCCTGGGCATTACAGGAGGCCCTGGGCAGAACAGGGGGCCCTGGGCATTACAGGAGGCCCTGGGCATTACAGGAGGCCCTGGGCAGAACAGGGGGCCCTGGGCATTACAGGAGGCCCTGGGCATTACAAGAGGCCCTGGGCATTACAGGGGGCCCTGGGGCATTACAGGAGGCCCTGGGCAGAACAGGGGGCCCTGGGCATTACAGGAGGCCCTGGGCAGAACAGGGGGCCCTGGGTAGAACAGGGGGCCCTGGGCATTACAGGAGGCCCTGGGCATTACAGGAGGCCCTGGGCATTACAGGAGGCCCTGGGCAGAACAGGGGGCCCTGGGTAGAACAGGGGGCCCTGGGCATTACAGGAGGCCCTGGGCATTACAGGAGGCCCTGGGCAGAACAGGGGAGACCCGAGCAGCAGGCACTTCAGGTGGGAGTTTGGCAGCAGGAGGTGAGTTGGAATCGTTCGCTACAACCACTGCTAAAATCCAGGTGGGCAGATGAAGGTATAAGGATTTAGGAAGGAGGTCAAGGCTAGAAAGATAGATGTGAACATTATGTAGAGACAATACTGAAAACATGAGCATAAACAGGAATATAAAAGAAGAGATGGAGGATACAAAAGAACCTCCATTGTTAGAGGCCAGAGGAAGAGAATCTGGGGAAGAAGACTAAGAATGGATGGTCTGAGCTGTAGAAATAGAATGTGGATCATGGAGAACTTGGTGTCATTAAAGACAGAAGAGGATAAAATCCTCAAAGGAGAGAGGGATCTACATCTTCAAATACCACAGAGAAATCCGGTAAAATAAGTGCTAAGAAACATTCCCTGTAAGTTTCAGAAAGCAGTGAGAACAGAAGCCAGATCCAGCGTGTTAAAAGTGAGGTGAGAGGAAGCAGAAACACTGAATGAGGCAACACTTTCAAGCTGATTGACTGAGAAGCATGGTAGAGAAACAATGTTCAGGTTTAATAGGAAAAAGAAAGATTATTTCCTGGGTGGGTATTCAGGTTCCAAAGCAGTTCGTTAGTCACCTCAAAGGTTTTTTTTTCTTTCCTAAACTAGTTCGATTGACAAATTCTTTACTGAGGAGTTAGTTCTTGTGCCAGTTAATAGGAATCTCTGGAGGAAATTCCATCCTTTTATTTACCCCACCACTTCCTCTTACAAAAGGAGAGACTCACGTGGTTGTGTTCTATCCTAACCACTAGGATTTGAGTGAGTGCTGGGGGTTGTCCAGAGCCTGGAAACAGGAGGAACACGTGACCAAAATAAACTCAAAGCTTGTTTACACATTCACAGGAAACTTCTCACAACATATTAACATGGAAACAAAGAGAGCAAATGCAAGAAAGGGATGCAAATGTTGACATTTTTTTTTTAATCCAGGGAGGGCAATCTCTTTTATAGTAAAAAGCCTTGGAGAAGCAAATGAGCCACATGCACTACTGGCTTTGCCTGTTGCCAGCTTTTCAGCATCCGGACACATTGTTGCACTGAGCTTGTCCTTGGTTCTAGGCAGGCAGGAGCTTGAAACTCCCTGCCCGAGCAGAAGGGATCCGAGCAGATGCCTGTCCCAGGCACTGGCAGTGTGACTCACACGCGGAGGGTGGGAATCTTGCGAGTTTAAGCCGAGGACAGAACCGGAGGGATTTCCTTTCCCTAAACTGGTCTTGGAGAGGTGTTGTATGGCAGACTAATTCTTCACACACCCCGTTTTTAATGTAAACTTAACTGCTTAGCGACACAGTGCCTTGTGGAGAAAGATCGTGTGGCCTACAGAAAAAGTTAGTGCTTGCTGCTTTTGTTCTTTCCTTTTTGTTTTTTCCTTTTATCAATCTGACACTGAGAACAAGCTTTCTGTCTTACTAACTTTGTGCTTTACTATGCTCTTACTGTTTTTTTTTAATGAAGCTCCCTCAACTTTATATATGAGTTTTAGAAAACTTTTTATAGTTAAGAGTGGGGATGATAATAATATTACTTAAAATGTGTAGGGCAATTACTATTGCGGAGTGCAGAGAACTGTGCGGATCTTAACTCTTGCAGCATTGGTAGGAGTTATTAGGAGACAGTGTTAGGGTTAAGACTGATATCTGATTACAACTATGAGAAGGGCTGGGCAGGCAGCCGTTCCCTCTCCATCCACCCATTTTCCCTCTCCTTTCCCCTTTCTCTCTTTCCTTCTTTTCTTTTCCATCCATCCTCTTCCTATCCTTCCTGCTACTATTTCTGCTCTGACAGCCTGCTTTTCTCACAGGCCTATTATGAGATTAAATAACACATAAGAAACTACTTTAAATTTCACAAAGCACTATGGTATTGTTTTGTGATTATAACAACCACAGCTGTGCAATTTTGGAATGAAGATCAAAGATGATATCATGGATGGAAACACAACAATTGACTCATGAATATTTCTTTCTTTCTACCCTGCACATGAAAATGAAGTAAAAATAGGAGTGGACTTGTCATATTTTTTATTAATTGATTGATAGCAGTAGTAATACTTTTTGTCTCAATTCTACCTGTATCAGGGCTTCTGTATATAAATATATATGTAGATATGGACATACATGTAGTAAGGTAGAAATATCATAGATTTTGAGGATTATTAGTCATATATTACACTGGGTTCCTCAAACTGTATACTGACTGTTGATGCCGCAGACATTTGTAGAGTCTGGCTATAACCCTTCTTCTTGGTCTCATCTTCCTTCCCTAACAATCCTCAGTGTTCCAATAAATAATCCACCTCCTCTCTGTGACGGACAGAATGGGCTGGTCTATCTTCCTAAAGTTCAGAGCTGCTAGAGCATCCCTGACGTTTTCCTCAGCTTCTGGGATCATATTAGCTACTTTTCATATATTTTTTAACATTCCATATTGAACATTCGTCCTTCAGTATTTGATACGATATTAGTCATACGCCATGGAATGACGTTTCAGTCAGTGACAGACTGTGCGTAAGACAATGGTCCCATAAGATTATGATGGAGCTGAAAAATCCCTGTTATGTAGTGACATTGTGGCCATGAAGTCCTAGCACAACACATCACTCACGTTGGTGGTGCTGCTGGTGTACCCAAACCTACTGCGATGCTAGTCATATAAAAGCACAGCACATACAATTATGTATAATGCATAATACTTGATAATGATAATAAAAGGCTATGTTACTGGCTTATGTCTTTGCTGTACTTTTGATTGCTATTTTAGAGTGTACTCTTTCTACTTATTTTTAAAAAGTTCTCTGTAAAACAGTATGCCATGTTACATCTCATGTTTGCTGCCTCTCTTGATCGTACCATTTTCTCTTATGCTTGATTTCATCTTGTGTTTTGTTCATTGTGGCCCTCAGTGTACAAATCCATGGCTAGGAAGAGGCCGTGTAGAGTAACTGACCTGGGAATGAGATGAAAATCGATTAAGGACTCCGGCAGTGGAAACCGGTGACGGCTATTGCACGCCATCGGGCACGCCCATTCCCCAACAGCTGCAATCTTGAAGAACAAGAACAAAATGATGGAAGCTGTTAAAGGATCTGCTTCACTGGCGGCAAAGAAACTAACAAAAATCTGAGGTGTGCCTACATCGGTATGGAGGAAGAATCTTCTAATGGCCTGCACTAAAGGCCAGGCACAGAACGTGTTTCTCTTGGCACCATGGTGATCACAGCCGAAACAGAACGTTTGCTCGTGATTTTTTAAAATTTATTTCAGCATATTATGGGGGTACAAATTTTAAGGTTGCAAATAATGCTCTTGTCCCTCCTCCCCCCACAAGTCTGAGCTTCAAGTGTTACCGTCCCCCAGACAGTGCACATCTCACTCATTATGTTTGTATGTACCCATGCCCCCTCCCACTTCCCACCTGCCCAATACCCAATAAATGTAATTCCTATGTGTCCACTGTCCTATGTGCTGATCAGTTAATACCAATTTGCTGGTGAGTACATGTGGTGCTTGTTTTTCCATTCTTGGAAAAACCATTAGTAGAATGGTTCCAGCTCTATCCAGGAAAATACAAGAGGTGCTATATCACCACTGTTTCTTATAGTACTCCATGGTATACATATACCACATTTTATTAATCCACTCATGCTCGTGATGTTGAAAGAAAAGGCTGGACCCAACTCTGCTGTTGAATTTCCTGTTAGCTCTGTGTGGTTTAAAGGATTCTAAGAATGGTTATTCCTTAAAGCGAAAGTGAGCGACAATGCATCTACAAGTGCTGATGTGAAGGCAGCTGGAGAATTTCTGAAAACTCTAGAGAAACTGATTGTGGAGGAAAATTACTTGCTAGAGCAAATCTTCAATATGGATGAAAACTTCCTATTTTGCAAACAGAAGCCTGAAAGAACTTTCATCTATAAGAAGGCTAAGTTAGTGCCAGGTTTCAAAGCTTTTAAGAACAGGATAATGGTCTTGCTTGGGAGCAGGGTTGCAGGCTACAAATCCAAACCCTTTGTGACCTGCGCAATGAGAGCCCTACAGCCTCCAGGCATGCCGGCAAGACATGCCGCCAGGGCACCGCAGGAGCAAAAGGAGTTATTGACAAGCAAGCTTTTCTTCCAAGATGCCCTCCGGAATTGCTATGCCAGCAAAATGGAAAAGTGCTGTTTGGAGAATAACTACTTCTCAAGATTTTTCTTATTATTGATAGTGCTCCCACATACCCTCCTTTTGCCGGTTGATCCTCACCCCAATATCAAAGTAGTATTTCTGTCTCCAAACACCACCTCTTTGGTCCAACCAATAGATGGAGGAGCTGCCGCAGCTTGTAAGGCCTACAACCTGAGGCGGACCCTTGCCCAGCCTATTGCTGCAACTGGGCAAGCCCCCGAGAAGCCGTGGGTGCGATTCTGGGAGGATTACAGCGTCCTTGACTGCATCAAGGGCCTTGTGCGGGCTCCAGGCGATGTCACCCAGAAGTGTTTAATGGCATCCGGAAGATGACACTCAAGAGGTTCTTCTGTGACTGCGAAGGATTTGACAAGGATGAGGAGGTCGCAAAGATTAATGAGGCTGTGGTTGAGATGACAAGTGACTTTAATCTGGGTGTGGGTGAAGAGGACATGGAAGAGCTTCTAGAGGTGGTTCCTGGGGAATTGACTAATTCAGAGTTGTTGGAACTGGAACAGAATACAGTTGAAGAAGAGGCAAGAGAAAAGGAAACTGCAGGAGGAGAAAAAGAAGAATTCCCAAGAAAATTCATAGTGAAGAGTTTAGCAAAAGCTTTTGCAGATCTTTATAGCTCCTTAAAATCTTTGAACATGGCCAGGTGTGGTGGCTCATGCCTGTAATCCAAGCACTCTGGGAGGCTGAGGCAGGAAGATCTCTTTGATACTAGGAGTTCTAGACCAGCCTGAGCAACATAGTGAGACCTCATCTCTACAAAATATTTAAAAATTTGCCAGGCACGCTGGCGCATGCCTGTAGTCCTGGCTACTCAGGAGGCTGAGGTGGGGGGATCTCCTGAGCCCAGGACTTCGAGGTTACAGTGAGATGTGATCTTGCCACTGCATTCCAGCCTGGGTGACAGAGTGAGACCTTGCCTCAGAAAAAACAGAAAAGAGTTTAAACATGGACCCCGACACTAAATGGTTTTCATTAATGGAGAGGAATGTTCATGGTACATTATCTGTTTACAAGCAAATCTATGATGAAAAAAGAAAAAAACCAAGCAAACCACCAGGGACATATTCGTGGAAAGAGTGACACCTCTTCAAGAAAAGCCCCAGGCATGTCCTTTGGGAGGTAACCAGAAGAAGACACTGCTGTCCTAGGAGAGGGCAGCTCCAAGCATATTACAGCCCCTGAAGACCTCCCCGTGGGCCAGGCTGTGGAGGAGGAAGACGGAGACATTGATGATCCTGACCCTGTGTAGGCCGAGGCTAATGTGTGTGTTTGTGTCTTAGTTTTTAACAAAAAGTTTAAAAAGTAAAAGATATTCTAAAAATAGGAAAAAAGCTTATAGATATAAGGAAAAATATTTTTGTATAGTTGTACAATGTTTGTATTTTAAGCTAAGTGTTATTACAAGAGTGAAAAAATAAAATTAAAACGTTTATAAAGTAAAAAAGTTACAGTAAGCTAACAATTTATTATTGAAGAAAAAACAATTTTGTGGATTTAGTGTGCCTAGCTCTGCAGCGTTCGTAAGCCTGCAGAGGGGACCCGGCCCTCCGCGCCCACCCGCCCACCACCCAGAGCAGCTGCTGGCTGCGCGTGCTGCGTTCACTGCGAGCGCCCAGCCCAGGCGCGCCGCTGGGGCTCTCGTGCTGCGACTGCTGCACCTTTTCTATGTTTAGGTAAGTTCAGATGCACAGACGGTGTTTCAGCTGCCGCGCGGGCTCGTGCCGGACGCGACGGGCGGCGCACCGTGTAGGGCTGTGTAGGGCGCTGTGTAGGGCTGTGTAGGGCGCTGTGTAGGGCTGTGTAGGGCGCTGTGTAGGGCGCTGTGTAGGGCTGTGTAGGGCTGTGTAGGGCGCTGTGTAGGGCTGTGTAGGGCGCTGTGTAGGGCTGTGTAGGGCGCTGTGTAGGGCTGTGTAGGGCGCTGTGTAGGGCGCTGTGTAGGGCTGTGTAGGGCTGTGTAGGGCGCTGTGTAGGGCTGTGTAGGGCTGTGTAGGGCGCTGTGTAGGGCTGTGTAAGGCTGTGTAGGGCGCTGTGTAGGGCGCTGTGTAGGGCTGTGTAGGGCGCTGTGTAGGGCGCTGTGTAGGGCTGTGTAAGGCTGTGTAGGGCGCTGTGTAGGGCGCTGTGTAGGGCTGTGTAGGGCTGTGTAGGGCGCTGTGTAGGGCTGTGTAAGGCTGTGTAGGGCGCTGTGTAGGGCGCTGTGTAGGGCGCTGTGTAGGGCTGTGTAGGGCTGTGTAGGGCGCTGTGTAGGGCGCTGTGTAGGGCTGTGTAAGGCTGTGTAGGGCGCTGTGTAGGGCGCTGTGTAGGGCTGTGTAGGGCACTGTGTAGGGCTGTGTAAGGCTGTGTAGGGCGCTGTGTAGGGCGCTGTGTAGGGCTGTGTAAGGCTGTGTAGGGCGCTGTGTAGGGCTGTGTAGGGCTGTGTAGGGCTGTGTAGGGCGCTGTGTAGGGCTGTGTAGGGCGTTGTGTAGGGCTGTGTAGGGCTGTGTAGGGCGCTGTGTAGGGCTGTGTAGGGCTGTGTAGGGCTGTGTAGGGCGCTGTGTAGGGCTGTGTAGGGCACTGTGTAGGGCTGTGTAAGGCTGTGTAGGGCGCTGTGTAGGGCTGTGTAGGGCTGTGTAGGGCTGTGTAGGGCGCTGTGTAGGGCTGTGTAGGGCGTTGTGTAGGGCTGTGTAGGGCGCTCTGTGCTGTTCGCACGATGACGGAACTGCTGCCAGCGCGTCTCTCAGAGAGCGCCCCAGCGTTGGGCAGCAGTCTCACAGTATTAGACACCATCCGATGTTAGATACAAAGCTTGGTTGGTTGAGGTCCAGTCCCGAGTGCGCTGGATCTGAGGGGCGTTCCGTGCCCTGGCGGCCCCTCGGGCCGCGGGGAGGCGGGCACCCCGTCGCCTGGCGGGCACCCCCTCGCCTGGCGGGCACCCCCTCGCCTGGCGGGCACACCCTGGCCTGGCGGGCACCCCGTCGCCTGGCGGGCACCCCCTCGCCTGGCGGGCACACCCTGGCCTGGCGGGCACACCCTGGCCTGGCGGGCACCCCGTCGCCTGGCGGGCACCCCCTCGCCTGGCGGGCACCCCCTGGCCTGGTGGGCACCCCCTCGCCTGGCGGGTACACCCTGGCCTGGCGGGCACCCCCTGGCCTGGCAGGCACCCCCTCGCCTGGCGGGCACCCCCTCGCCTGGCAGGCACCCCCTCGCCTGGCGGGCACCCCCTCGCCTGGCGGGTACACCCTGGCCTGGCGGGCACCCCCTCGCCTGGCGGGCACCCCCTCGCCTGGCGGGCACACCCTGGCCTGGCGGGCACACCCTGGCCTGGCAGGCACCCCCTCGCCTGGCGGGCACACCCTCGCCTGGCGGGCACACCCTGGCCTGGCGGGCACACCACCGCTCGCGGCTCGAGGTCTGCCCTGAGCTGAGATGCTCTCTTCTTGTTTCAGAGCCATCGCCCTGGCCCTGTGCGCCAATGAGATTTGAGTTGTCTGTATTTTCAATTGGGAAGGAAAAAATAAAAACGAAGCAAAACCTTCCTCTGTCAAGCTCTGTTTGACTCCTCTAGGCAGGTGTTAGTCTTCCCTAGATTGACGGGGTGGTATTTTCTTTCTCTACAGCCCCTTCTTTTGCTCCCACCTCACAAGAGCCGAATGACATCAGAAGCATCTCATTCTGGGCGCTCGCTTCAGCGGAGGCGCCTGCGGGCGGGCGTGCGTGCGGCCTGCTCCCGCCGCGGCCTCGGGACGGAGTGCTGCCTTCCCAGCCGCCCCCTTCCGCGCAGCGCGGAGGCCCTGCAGGCGACCCCGCCCCCGCAGCGCGGAGGCCAGCGCCGGGTCGCGGTCGCGGTCGCGCGGCGCTCGCTGCTCTCGCGGGACCTGGGATCCGAGCTCCCGTGCAGACGGCGTTTAAAGCCCCGTGGGGCGGAAGAGCCGCTGCTCGTTTGAAGTGAGAGGTGAAAGAGGAAGGAGACGCCACCCCTCTCCAATCCGGGCGGAACCAGGGCTCTGCCCACGGGCCCTGTCCTCCCCCTCTACCCGGAAATTGGCTTAAGGTTCTACTGTCTGACGCTTCGTGCTCCATGCTGCATAGACTACAATAGCACCTTGACACAAAAGGCACTTAAAGTCACAAAAGCTAGACAACTTTATTGAACTGAAACCTAACCACGGCGCTCTCGGCTATGAGCAGAATTTCCTTCAAGGGGTTCTAGTTTCATTGCGGAAGTGACGCTGCCTGAAGACGGGCGACCTTTGCATCACACTCCATGACTTAAATTCAGCTGGGGACCAGTGGGAGTTGGGAGCGCAGCGCCGAGCGGAAGTCTGCATTTCTAGGGCAGCGGCTGCAGACGCCGATCGGGTCGCGGAGGGACACGGCCCGCGCACTAGGGCGCGGCCAGGCGGGCCCGGACGGCCTCCCGCGCGGCCGTTCCGGCAGAGCACTTGCCATTCGTTATCGTTCTCATTTCCCTCCTTCAGCTTCTTGGATTTTTAGTTTTGCTAGCAAAAT
The DNA here is from genome assembly GCF_040939455.1 of Microcebus murinus. Classification (NCBI taxonomy): domain Eukaryota; kingdom Metazoa; phylum Chordata; class Mammalia; order Primates; family Cheirogaleidae; genus Microcebus; species Microcebus murinus. The sequence continues at coordinate 18,368,923 of NC_134130.1, forward strand.
TTGAAAGTTATCCAATGCACTGAACAGCTCTTCCCTTAGGGGGAGCAACAACTCGAATAAAAAATTAACTTTTGTTTCTAAGACCGTGGTGTGAAGACGTTTTCCCCTTTTGCAGATATATGACAGAAGCTTGCCATAATTTTTCTTGTGTTCACTGGCCCAGATTTCTCTTGCAGACACACTGAGAGTTGCTGGGGAAAGAAGGAAGGGGGTAAAATGCTGGCATCATGTCTGGTTTCAAGACATCAAGGAAACCCTATTCATAGTGGCGACTTAACCCTGATAGAACTCACCCACCCTAGGTGCCATTCGTAATTTCTTTTCTTATTCTGTTCCTCTCACCCCCTTTTCCCTGTGCCACCCTTTTGCTTACTTTGTTAATACTGGAATACTCCTTTGAGTTTGCCCAAGGTCATGTTTTATGATTGATTGTCTAGGTTTAGGAAGTATCTATTTATGGATGGCAAAGGATGTTATCTGATCAAAACAGTGGTTCTCAAGAACCTGTGATTAACTCTTCACAATTCTGGTTTACATGGAGAGGGCCAGTGCCATGGCTCAGATGTTTGTCCCCTCCAAAACTCATGTTGAAACTTAATTGTCATTGTGACAGTATTAAGAGGAGAGACCTTTAAGTGATGATTAGGCAATGAGGGCTCCACCCTCAGGAATGAATTACTCCAATATTTTGGGAGTGGGTTTAACATAAAAGGCTGAATTCAACCCCGATTTCTCTATCACCCCCCCCATTCTCTGTCCCCGTCTTCCTCTTCTTTTATGTATGTATGTATGTATGTATGTATGCATCCAGTGATGTGCTGGAAAACTCTAAAAAAAAACCTTGATTTGAAGCATTTGCCAATTTCAATGAAAATATCCATATGATGGGTGATTTCAAGTTGCCAATGGTTTGACACTTGGTTTGCAAAATTTCTGAATATTTAACAATCTGTCTTCTTAAGCTAGTAGGAAAGTACTCCAGCACACAACTGTCATAAGAGTTAGTTTCCAGGGATATCTGTATTGTCCCAGGATTTTGTTCACAAATACTGAAAAGACAGATTGTAATTTTTAGATTCTGTGTAAGTGAACTTTTTACACTTCTGAGTAAGTAATGTATGCATAAGTGTTTTCTATGTCTTTCCCCCAACTCTTTCTTACCAACTTGAATAATTTTGTTTCTCAATTTACAAAGATTTTAGAATAAAATCTCATATTAGACAACTCATCTGAAATTTCCTAGAAAGCCTTATCAATGTAGAATTTAGAACTTAGAATACATATACTTAGAATTTGCATTGTCATTCTGGTTCTTAGTAGTTACTAAGCCTTGTAAGTTTGGACAAATCCAAAATCAAGGATAGTAAGAAATACCTCAAAGGACAGCTGTGAGGAGGGCAAAAGGATGTTATGATTTGTGCATATTTATATAGGTGCCATGTTATTGTCTCAATAATCAATATTGTGAATAATATCTACCCTGTACCTGGAGGCAGTGGAGAGATGGATGTTTAATATTAGCAATTTGAATGAAGGAAGAGATCATAACCTTAGGACAGTTTGGAGAGAAAATGGAGAGGTCTGGACCAACAGAAAAGCTTGGAGAGAGCACCCTAGGTAGAGGTAGTGTGTACACACAGTGGCAGACGTAGAAATAAAATCAGCAGTATTGCCTGTTTATCACATGCCAGCCACTGCCCTTGGTGCTATGAGCAATAACACAGAATTCCTACAATCAGAGGCTCTGGAATCAAGTAAGGGGAGAAAGAGAAGATGCACCCGGTTAGGGAAGATGGTTTGGGGAAAGTGCAAATGAGACTTTGCTGAGGAAATTGATGTTAGTTGGTGGAAGGATGCTGACTTAGTCATTATCAGATACACAATCACAAGTCACTATGGAATTGTTAGCACGTGAGTGACAGAATTAAATGGCATGTTGTATCCATCGATTGAGTTGAGGTATGCAGAATAGATTAGGATGGAGATAGGGAGAGAGATAAAAGAATACTGAGACAACTGAGAAATGAAGAGAGCCTGAACTGAACTGATGACCCTTGGTCCCTAGATATACATGAAAAAGGAAAGGAAACAGAGGTTTAGAACAGGGGTTGGCACATTTTTCTGTAAAGGGCAAGATGCTAACGAATTTAAACTTTGCAGGTTACTTGGCATCTGTTGCAACTACTCCATTGTGCCACTGCAGGGTGAGGGCAGCTGTCGGTGGCACAAAAACGAACACCCACAGCTGCACCAGGGTGACCGGCTGCGGTGGACTTGGCAGTTTGCCAGAGCTAACAGACCCCTGGTTTAAGGTACAGAGATAATGAGAAGGGCATTGCCTGGGAAGGATTCTAAATTAAGTTTTGGAGATGACAGGTTTGAAGTGATACAGGAGAAATTTAAGTGGAAATATCCCGAAAGCCTTTGGAAATTTAGGATTATATTCTGGATGAGACATCAAGTTTAGATTCAGATTTGAGACTTATAACTGTTAACGAAAGTAGTCGATGCATATTTAGTGTCAAACTAGCAACACAGAAACCAGCAGTCATCTGATGCAAGAGACTGGTTAAACAGGCGATAAAGGAGTTAGATTAGGAACAGCACAAACTGCATCTAGGGTAGAGGGGATCTTTCTGGAGCTTAGGGACTCCGTAGGGTAGGTTGTTTCAACAACGGCTCTTGGTGACCCACATCCTCTTCTGTCCGTGCCCCTTGCAGTGTGACACTGCTGCTCTTCTCATCAAGAGACAAAGTCTGTTTTTCTATCCCTTCGAATAAGGGCTGCCACTGTGACTCGATGTGACCAACAGAACGTGGTGGATGTGACATTGTGCGAATTCTGGAACCTCCAGGTCAGAGGTCTTGCAGCTCCAGTCTTGCCCTCGAGAAACCCTCAGCCCACCGTGCTGTGCAGAAGCCCACTCTAGCTCCCCGAAGGATGCGAAGTCCCACAGAGGGGTCCCAACCATAGCCAGCAGCCATGGCAAGTTGCCTGACATGTGAGGGACGCTGTCTGAGACCATCCGGCTCCAGTCAAGACAGGGACAGTTCCCACGGCAGAGAGAGGGAGGCAGAGAAAGATCCTGGCTTCCCCATCTTTGTCCTCCTACCTTCCCCGCAGTGGCCTCGCCAGTGCCTCCCTTTGGCCGAACCAGATGAAGCTGGCTGACAGGGGTCTGGGAAATGCACCTGCAAGACGAAGCAGAGCTGGAGACACAGGCCCAGGGTCCACATCGCCTGTTAAGCAAATGAAAGAAAGCGTCAAGTGGGGAGATAAACCACGGAAGAGGGAGAGAAGCTTCTGGAGGAGCAGACATAGATCAGCTGGATTGGTTGGAGCAGCAATAATACAATGTTTGTTTACATAATAAATGAGAGGATTATAAGGAAGAAGAGAGATCTGATAAATGGTGTCAGACAATGCAGAGACTTCAAAGACGGCAACTGCAAAAGAGACAATTTAATTTGGTGACATGTGGTAATTAGGGACCCATGAGTAGCCTGTAAACATAGATTAATTTTTTGCTTCCCAAGCTGCCATTTCAGAATCCTCAGAGGTTTGTGAAAGGGTCACAGAGGATTCATCGTTAAAGGTGGCAATAGTATTTGTATTGGATTTCTAGTATGTTTTAAAAATTATTTAGATGGCATGTTTATAAAAACATGTTATAAAAATCTTCAGAAAAAAGAGGATCAAGATGGCAGACGAGAAACACCGCCAGAAAGAGTGTCTCTGCAGAAAAGAAAGATTCTAGCAGAAATTAGAAAAAAGAAGCAAGAAGGTGAGCATACAGCAGACGAGGGCCGGAAGGAGGGGTACCTGAGACCCCGGGAGACTCCATGGGAGGAGGCTGCGGAGGAGAACTGGAAGCTGAGACCACCAGAGCAGCCCGGAGACCAGCGGGAAGGGTAGGTGGATAAATCCCCTTTCCCCTCCCCTGCATTTGGGACTGCTGGTGGGCTCCCCAGTGGGTGGAGAGACCTGCGGACACCAGCCCAGAGACGGCCGCCGCCAGCTAGCGGTGAGCCTGTAGCGGACGTGGCACCAGACTCCCAAATCCCTCGGGCACCTCCGAGTGCACAGACCCGAGCCGCGCAGCAGGCGCCATATTGCCTCCCTCTCCCCTCCACCGACCCTACCCGCGGCTGCCCAGAGAGACAATACAGCCACCAGCCGGAGACACCTCCAGGGAACGGGACCTTCCCTTTTGGGACCCTACAGCTGATTAAGGGGAACTCAGCCTGTGAGCTCCCTACACGCCAGCTCTCCCAGGTGCTGGTGGCACGGTGTTCCCAGGAGAACGGTGCCGACTCAGAGGCTGAGAGACATAGACCCAGCTTGGGCTCCCTGTGGGTGAATTGGGACCGGAACTCCTCTCCCTGGTGGGGATACAGTTTGAACTCTGGGACCCAGAGGTTGGACCTGCAGACCAGATCCTGTGCACCGAGGTCTAGCATTGCCCGGGGCACAGAAGGGATATTTGTGAACAGCCTGCTGAGGTGTGTGTGCCTCCAGGGGCAGATCAGCGTCCTAGAGGGCAACCTTCTCCCCAAAGGGGGGCCGTGCGCCCAGCCCAGGTGGCGTTCCTGCGCAGGGAACCTCCCCGCCGACATCACAGTCTGGGGAGGCCTGGTGGCGTGAGGTCTGGCCTGCTGGCAGAGGCCCAGGAGTAGCTGCAGAGTTGGGAGGGTGGAAAGAAGCGAGGCCCGCTCCAGACTGCAGGACTCAGACAGCCCCACCCCCACAAGCAGACTTTCTGGCTGAGCGGGACCATTCCAGCCCCGCCCTGACAGCTTTTCCTGGAAGCAGAGAACAGAACTTTGACCCCTGCTAACAGCATTGGTGGTGCCTGAGGGCAGGCTTACCCAACCCAGCTCCGCCCAGAACAAGAGCTGATAACAGGACACAAAATCAACAGCATAGCCTGTTCCTCCAAGCAAGTGCCACCTACTGATAGGGACGGCATCTTGAACAGCCTTTCAATGGCACCCACTGACTCATTATACAGGGGGTGGTCGAGTCTCACCCACAGACACCACCTAACGGCTCAGAAACTAAACAAGGCGTGTGAATACCCAAACAGAAACCTAAAGGAAAGAAACAACAACTGATCGACATTGGAAGAAATCACCGAAGGAACTCAGGAAATATGAAGAACCAAATGGAAAACACACCCCCAAAGAGGAGCACCAGCCCCCTAGAAACGGACACCAACCCAAATCAGGCAACCAAAATGACAGAAGAGGAATTTCGTATGTGGATCATAAGAACACTCACCGACCTGCAACAACAACTCAATAACCAACACAAAGAAACCACAAAAAGCCTCCAGGACCTAGAAGAAAAATTCACTGAAGAAATAGACACAATGAAGAAAAGTTTAACCGAACTCCTGGAAATGAAGAATCAATTCAGGGAACTACAAAATACAGTGGAAAGTCTCAAGAACAGAGTAGATCAAACAGAAGAAAGAATCTGAGATTGAAGATAACACCCTCCAACTAAATAAAACCATCACAGAGATAGAGCAGACAAACAAGAGAAAAGAGCAAAGCCTACAAAAGATGTGGGATTATGTGAAGAAACCTAATGTGAGGGTCATAGGCTTACCAGAAGGGGAAGAGGACAACACCCAAGGGTTGGACTAGCTATTTGAAGATATAATAGAAGAAAATTTCCCAGGCCTTGCTCAAAATCTCAATATACAAGTTCAAGAAGCTCAGAGGACCCCTGGGAGATTCAATGCAAACAGGAAGACGTCACGACATGCAGTCATCAGACTGACCAAAACATCAATTAAAGAGGCCCTTCTAAGAGCTGTAAGACAAAAGAAGCAAGTGACATACGAGGGAAAGCCAATTCGAATAACACCAGACTTCTCTAATGAGACTTTACAAGCAAGGAGAGACTGGGGCCCTATTCTCACTCTTCTGAAACAAAACAATGCCCACCCTAGAATCTTATTCCCTGCAAAACTAAGCTTCATATATGAAGGAGAAATAAAGACATTCTCAGACAAGCAAAGGCTCAGAGAATTCACCAAGACAAGACCAGCCCTACAAGAAGTACTCAAAACAGTGCTACGCACGGAACAGCATAATAAAAACTCACGAATATAAAAACAACCAAAACCCAAGATTAAAGGCCAGATAATACAATAGCTCAAGAGAGAAATCAAAGCAACAACATCCAACCCAACAGAATGAACAGTAATCTACCTTACCTATCAGTTCTGTCAATAAATGTGAATGGCTTAAACTCTCCACTCAAGAGACATAGGCTGGCTGAATGGATAAGAAAATACAGGCCAAGTATACGCTGTCTTCAGGAAACACATCTAACCTGCAAGGATGCATATAGACTAAAAGTAAAAGGGTGGAGATCAGTATTCCAGGCAAGTGGAAGCCAAAAGAAGCCTGGGGTGGCAGTTCTAATTTCAGACGATTTAGTTTTTAAACCAACAAAAGTAGTGAAAGACAAAGAGGGTCATTATGTAATGGTGAAGTGCACACTTCAACAAGAAGAGATAACAATTTTAAATATATATACACCCAACTTAGGTGCACCCAGTTTCATAAAGCAAACCTTACTGGATCTAAGCAAATGGATTAATAGCAACTCCATAATCACCGGAGATTTCAACACCCCACAGACGGCACAAGACGGATCCTCCAAACAGAAAATTAATAAAGAAATAATGGACTTAAACAAAATCTTGGAACAACTGGGTCTGACTGACATCTACAGGACATTCTACCCCAAATCCACTGAATATACGTTCTTCTCATCAGCTCATGGGACATTCTCTAAGATTGACCATATCCTAGGACACAAAGTAAATCTCAAGAAATTTAAAAAAATAAAAATCATACCATGTACCTTCTCAGATCATAGAGGAATAAAAGTAGAAATCAACCCTAACAGAAACACACATTTCTACACAAAAACATGGAAATTAAACACCCTCCTACTAAATGATTACTTCATAAATGAAGAAATCAAGATGCAAATAAAAAAATTCTATACTCCTACACTGCTTGTGGGACTGGAAATTAGTTCAACCTCTGTGGAAAGCAATATGGAGATACCTTAAAGCGATACAAGTGAATCTACCATTTGATCCAGCAATCCCATTGCTGGGCATCTACCCAAATGATCCTATGACACTCTACAAAAAAGACACCTGCACTCGAATGTTTATAGCAGCACAATTAATAATTGCAAGGCTGTGGAAACAGCCCAAGTGCCCATCAATCCAAGAATGGATTAATAAAATGTGGTATATGTATACCATGGAGTACTATTCAGCTGTAAGAAACAATGGTGATATAGCACATCTTATATTTTCCTGGTTAGAGCTGGAACCCGTACTATTAAGTGAAGTTTCCCAAGAATGGAAAAACACGCACCACATATACTCACCAGCAAATTGGTATTAACTGAACAGCACCTAAGTGGTCACATAGGTACTGCAGTAATAGGGTATTGGGCAGGGGGGAGGGGGGCGGGTATATACGTATATAATGAGTGAGATGTGCACCATCTGGGGGATGGTCATGCTTGAGACTCAGACTTGTTGGTGGAGGGGGGGAAATGGGCATTTATTGAAACCTCAAATTCTGTACCCCCATAATATTCTGAAATAAAAAAAAAACCTAAGAAAAAAAATCTTCAAAGGTAATATATCTCCATTAAGAAAAACTAGAGATGCATAAAAATAAGTTAATATTTGTTTTAAAAATGTGTGAATTCAATGAAAAATGTTTGAATTAAATGATGTGATTATTTTTCCTTTCAAAACTGAACGTTTTGAGCTTTATAGGATGTGTTCAGTGGCCATCCACACCAATCATTCGATATAAGATGATTATATTTGTGATTGGGTCACCCAACTGAACACCTCTAGCCCTGGTATTGATTTTCATTGCTACAGAGTGAAAGATTCTTTTTATTCTTAAGTACCTACAAAGTTTAATTTTTGTCCATGGTGGAAACTTTCATGACAAAAATCAACATGAATACTAAAGTTAAACGCAAGTTCATTGACAGTATAAAAATAATAATTCTGCTAATTTGTTTCAAGTTGTCTTATCCAATATTTTTAAGTTTCATTAATTGAATCACAATTTTTATATCATGTACCAAAATCTCTGTAGTACTTCTGAAGTGAGAAGGGGGGGGACTCCTCTACAAATTGATCTGATTCAGCTTTTTTACATATCTATTATGTGACATTTCTAGAGGAGGGGTGCCTTAGACATCTCTCTCAACTTGTTATTTAAAAACAAAATGTAATTTTCTTTGGGGCTATAATAAAAGGAATTGCATTTTTGATTTGAGCTTTGGCTTGATGGTTCTTGGCATATATAAATGCTTCTGATTTGTGGATGTTGCTTTTGTAACCTGAGACTTTACCGAATTCATTTATCAAATCTAGGAGTCTCTTGGAGGAATCCATGGGGTTTTCTAGCTAGAATATCATATCATCTGCAAAAAGCAAGAGTTTGATCTCATCTGCATCCACTTGGATCCCCTTAGTATTCCTCTTTTGCTTGATTGCTATCGCTAGGACTTTGAGCACTTTGTTGAATAGAAGAGGAAATAGTGGCCATCCTTGTCTAGTTCCAATTCAAAGTTGGAATGATTTCAATTTTTCCCCATTCAGTGTGATATTGGCTGTGGGTTTGTCATAAATGCATTTGATAATTTTAAGATGAAAACCACCTATGCCTATTTTGTTCAGAGTTTTTATCATAAAGGTGTTGGTATGTCAAATGCTTTTTCTGCATCTATTGAGAGAATCATATGGTCTTTGTTCTTGTTTTTATTTATAAGGCAAATTGCATTTATAGACTTGGGAATGTTGAACCAGCCTTGCATCCCTGGGATAAAGCCCACCTGGTCATGGTGAATTATTTTTTTGATGTGTTGCTGAATTCTGTTTGCTAGAATTTTGTTGAGGATTTTTGCATCTATATTCATGAGGGATATTGGTCTGTAGTTTTCTTTTTTCGTTGCATCCTTTCCTGGTTTTGGTATCAAGGTAATATTGGCTTCATAGAATGAGTTAGGAAGGATACCATCCTTCTCAATGTTGTGGAATAATTTCTGTAGTATAGGTATGAGTTCATCTTTGTATGTTTGGTATAACTCTGAAGTGTAGCCATCTGGTCCAGGACTATTATGTTTGGGGAGGTTGTTAATTACTGCTCCAATTTCTGCACTTGAGATTGGTCTATTCAGGAATTCTGTTACCTCCTGGATGAACTTAGGGGGGTTGTGTGAATCCAGGAATTTGTCCATTTCTTCCTCGTTATGTAGTTTTTTGGCATATAGATTTCTATAGTAGTCCAGCATTATGTCTTGTATTTCTGTGGTGTCCATTGTGACCTCTCCTTTTTCATTTTTTATTGAGTTTATTAGAGTCCTTTCCCTTTTACAAAAGACTTATACAAGGAGAACTACGAAACACTAAAAAAAGAAATTGTAGAAGATGTAAACAAATGGAAAATGTTCTTGGATCAATAGAATCAATATTGTTAAAATGTCAATATTACCTAAAGTCATCTACAGAATTAATGCAATCCCCATCAAAGTACCACCATCATTCTTCACAGATCTAAAAAAAATAATTCTTTGGTTTGTATGGAATCAGAAATCTTAAGTAAAAAGAACAAATTGGGAGACATCAGTCTTCCTGATTTCAAGCTGTACTATAAAACAGTAATAATTAAATCAGCCTAGTACTGGTGTAAGAAGAGAAAAATTGATGTTTGGAATTGGTCTGAGATTCCAGAGATGAAACCATTTGCATATGATAACCTAATCTTTGATAAAGCAGACAAAAAATAATTGGGGAAAAGAATCTATCTTCAATAAATGGTGCTGGGAAAACTGGATATCTGCATGCAGAAGAATGAATCATGATCCCTACCTTTCACCTCTCACAAAAATCCACTCAAGATGGATAACAGACTTAAACCTAAGGCATGAAACCCTAAGAATCCTAGAAGCAGATGTTGGGAAAACCCTATCAGTCATCGGCCTCGGCAAATAATTTTTGGAGAAGACTCCCAAAGCAATCACTGCAGCAACAAAAATAAACAAATGGGATCTGATCAAACTAAGAAGCTTCTGCTCAGCCAAAGAAACTATCATTAGAGTGAATAGACAACCTATAGAATGGGAGAAAATATTGGCGCTCTACTCTTCCGATAAGGTCTGATAACAAGAATCTATCTAAAACTCAAAAGATTGAAGAAGAAAAAAATCAAACAACTCTGTCAAGAAATGGGCAATGGAAATGAACAGAAACTTTTCCAAAGAAGTCAGAATAATGGCCAGCAAACATATAAAAAATGCTCAATGTCTCTAATCATTAGAGAAATGCAAATCAAAACCACAATGAAATATCATCTAACCCCAGTGAGATTGGCCCGTATCAAGAAATTCCAAAGCAATAAATGCTGGTGAGGATGCAGAGAGACAAGAACACTCTTACACTGCTGGTGGGACTGCAAATTGGTGCAACCTTCATAGAAAAGAATTTGGAGACACCTCAAACAGCTAAAAATAGAAATACCATTCGACCCAGCAATAGCATTATTAGGCATCTACCCAAAAGAGCATAAGACATTCTATTATAAAGACATCTGCACCCGAATGTTTTTGGCAGCACAATTCACTATTGCAAGGATGTGGAAACAACCCAAGTGCCCGTCAATTCATGACTGGATAATTAAAATTTGGTATATGTTTACAATGGAATATTACTCAATTCTAAGAAATGACAGTGAGCTAACACCACTTATATTATCCTGGATTGAGCTTAAGCCCATTATCCAAAGTGAGGTGACACAAGATCAGAACAATGAGCTCCATATGTACTTGCTGACACATTGGTACTGACTGATTTTCAATATGGTGCTCAAAGGGTGGTGGTGTTCACCAGAGATTCAGGGGGATGGGGGGATAGGCCCACATCTGAAAGAGGCAGTGAACAGTGTGGAGGGGAAGGGCATACCTCGAACCTTAGCTAAATAAAGGCAAAATTATAAAATCTAACCAAAATGTTATTAAAAAACATTTATTGGGTGTTGGGCAGGTGGGGGGAGGGGATGGGTTTATATATATACATTATAAGTGCGATGTGCATTGTCCGGGGCATGGACACGCTTGAAGCTCTGACTCGAGGGGGGAGGGAAGGCAAGAGCAATGTTTGTAACCTTAAGATTTGTACCCCCTTATTATGCTGAAATAAATAAAATAAATAAAAATAAAAACAAAATGTAAATACTGCATGATCCACTCATATACAATTGTGAAAAGTCAAATGTAAACTCTAAGGACAGAAAGCAGACGAGTGTTTTCCTAGGACCGGGGAGAGGGCCGAGGCGGTGGCGTGGGGCTGTCCGGAAGCTGTGGGGCGATGGCTGCTCTGTGTCTGCCTGCCAACGTGGTGCATTGTTCAGTTCAATGAACTACACAGTCATTAAATTTTATTTGTTGCCAAATAACATTTTTATTTTCTTGTTTCTATGCCAGTATAATTTGTTGGGCTTCTTGGGTGTGAGGGTTGCTCCTCACCACCTCTGCAAAAGTGCAGACCATGGTCTCTTGGAATATCACCAGTCCGTCTCGCTTTCTTCCTTCAGAAGCACTGATGGCATCTGGCAGGACTTCTGGCTCTGTTTTCATGCCCTTTAACCTCTAGCCCGTCTTCTCCATTTCTGTCTCTTTGTGCTGGATTCTGAATCAAAGCGAGGGTTCTCTCTTGGGTTGTTTTTAACTTATAGCTTATCCTATCTATTAAATGTCTAATTTCCAGGATGACTGCTTTCATTTCTTCAAGTTCTATTTATTTCTCTATCAAATCTGCCTGGTAATATTGACATCTTCTTGTATTTCTTGTATTAAAATTTTTGAATTTGAATTTTAAACATAAATACTATCACTGAAATGGCAGAAATTCAGTTTTGGTCATTAACGTGCCTGATCCCAGTCACCCATAATAGTGTTTGGCAAAAAGTGAGAAATCTATAAATTTTTTAAACTCAGTGTTTACAATCGTTGAAGGTCCGATTCTCTTGTTTATTGTTTCTGCTGACTCTAATGGTAGTTTGTTTCCTTGGGTGATTTTTTTCTTTTCCTATTGTGAGCTTACATTTCTTGGAAATACTTTGTCTCCTAGGTTTAAGGTGCTTTCTTTTGCAAAAGCTCTTTCAGATGCCTTGCAGGCATTAACAAACATGGGCCATTTTAAATTAAATTCTGAGCCTGGGATTTTTATTTCACACAGGTAGAGTGCATTCTCGTCCTAAATCTACTTGAAGGCTAAATTTGAGAATTCCCATGGGAGACCTTTTGGTTTGTTTTTTTTTTTTTTCAACTAGGACCAAAGCAGGATGTCTTATCATTTCTTCTGAAAGTGGATGTGGAGGTTTAAGAAGGTTAAGATCGGATAGCTAGAAGAGGAAAGGGGATGAGTACAGACATTTGTAGGAATTTGAAGCCCATGTTTCTCCCCTATACCAAATACCTTCAAATGTCTTCTAGTGTGTTGATGTGAACCTGACTTTAACCAGGTCTAGAGCAAGTAAGGAAGTTAGAACTTGCCAGAAGTCAGTGATGTCCAGCTGATAGAGTGGAATCAGAAATGGTACTGGGATAGGAGTTGGTTTTTTGTGGCTAATTGTGGCTAATGCCTCTGAATTCAATGGCAAAGGGTTTGGTGGCAGCCTGGTGTTGCTATTGGTCAGCAGGGCAATCAGGTAGGGACATACATCAGGATAAGTGGACTAAGTAGACCCTGCCAATACTCCTTTGTCCATTTCCTACCTTGGACAACCATGATCTTCTGAGGATAATGGCTGTTGGTTCACATCCTCCCCCCCAAATCTCATGCAAACTTCTCTTATAGTCAACACTAACCTAGTACTATACAGGGAAGGGGATTCTGGGAAATGTATTCCCAGCTTATCTAAGCAGACACAATGTACAACCACTAGGGGAAAAGGAAGAATTGGCAACCAATACATGCCGGCTACATCTTCCTCCTATCTCTGACTAAAGGAAATCTAGTGCTTATGACTCTTCCTAAGTGGCCACCAACTGCCTTATCTTCTCAGCACACAACTTACTACCCTGAGAGTGTGGGAAGCTGTGAGAGTAAAACATCTGGTGTTAAAAGTGTATTTATTTTCCCGGGATGTTGGTTTCAGAAGCAAAAATAGTTTCCCATACATAATTCCCACAAATTTTTGAGAATGCTATTTAAAAATCTTTAGTTCCTGTAACAATGCAAAACTGTGTGTTTTGGGGCAAACACCTGATAGTGAGTGCAGGCCACCAACTGGTGACTTCATGTAAGAATACCCCACAGCACGTGGGGACTGATCTAATGAGAGAGCAGCACAACTGTGGCCGCGAGCGTGATTCCCGGTTCTGTGGGCAAAGGTTATTTGAAACCCTGCAAGCTGTTTGAAGAATCAGCCTACCTTTGGCTTTTGAGAAAGGCTCTCAGAAAGATAGGACTTTAATTCAAGGTCTGTGGGGTTTCTTTCAAAGAACATGAGCTAATGTAGTCTGGAGTCCACTCCAGGCAGAACAGATTTTACTTTTTTAAATGGGATCATAGGGTCTGTGTGTCTCCTTTTTTCCTCTAGTCCAGAGCATAAGACATAGTCTGAGCTATGCCATCTACCAATTTTGAATACTTTCTAGGCAGGATTTAGCATTTTCAGTGATCACTGTTATATTTAATAATTGTCATATAATTATTATCATTATCATTGCTCTCGCGCCTCTTCTTCTTCCTAATGTTCTTAAAATGTTTTACCCTTTGCAAAGCACTTCACATTTTCCTAGTTCCTGGTCACAGCAGTCCTGGAAGAGGACAGTTTGCCATTTCCATTTCGTAGATGAGAAACTGGAAATGCGGAAGGGTCAGCAACCTGCCTGGACACTCACCATGGGCTTCGGAACTGGGCTCGACTCAGGCTATTGTTTTACTCATTCAAATTTTTATCATTCTATTTGTAAGCAGGCTGATTGATTTTGCTTCTGACATTTGGTCACTTATACAATGTGAACGTTTTGCCAATATGAATGATGGGAAAAAAATCACCAATTGACTCAGTGTTGCCTGTTTAAACAGCAAACATGTTATAATGACTTCTTGGACAAACTGGTCCAAGAAGTGGTATTTTTTTTTTGTTCTCCCTTAAAAGTGATGTCTCAGGATGAATTTTCTAGGCAGGTTATACATTCTCAAGAAAACTGATTAAATGTGGGAACATTTTGACTTCTCAAAATGGCCAGCCCACAGAGATGCGTAGAGGATATTTCCTTTTGCCCACACAGACAGAATAAAAAATGATTCGTCATGCACTGATAATTACAGCACAAAGGAAATGTGACTATTTTTAAAGCACCGTTTTTCTCTCTAAGACCCAAAGCTTTCCAACCTCTTATAAAAATCCATTCACCTGATATAAAAAGCTCCGTTCCCTGCACCAAACCTCAATCTCTGACCTGAAACATAATGGCAAGTTCCAAGAAAATGATGCAGACGCTGCCACAGTCGAAGCCTTTGTGCTCGCACTCTCCTCGCATGCAGGCGGCTCTGAATAGACGGGCAGGTGCTGCTTGATAACAACAAAAAACCCAGTCTCCACAGTAAATGTGAACAGCAGCCAGAGCACATTTGCACATTTGCATTATTTTTTTATTTTGTGAAGGAAATGTTAGATAAGTTTGGAATCTTGGACTGTCCCCTGCAGTTTAGCACCTACCTGCCTTCAAGATCAACTGATTCCAGTATTTTAAAGCTGTTTGGTTATTAATTCCTACAAGTAGCTGAGATGCAGCAACCCAGCAGATGACAAAACAATGACAAAAAGAAAAATCACTGTATATTTCAACGAACACTCTGGACTTAGAATTAAGACTATGCTTGAATATTCCCATGTCTTATTATTTAGAAAGGTTCTTTGGAGCTGCTCTTTGTAGACATGGCAAATTCATGGACAGGATTAAAAAAAATCTGGAGCTCGATTTTAGATGAAAGTGTTGCTGTCGGCATATCAATGCCAGCCACAAATCAGCACAAACAATTGTTCCATCATTAGCAAAGCATGTGAGCGGGAGCAACCCTAATAAAGACTTCTGGCGCTCTCGTGGGGTTTGTTTGACTTGACTGCATCCTGCTACATTTACAATCTGTTTTGTGTTATTGGCATGCAGACTGACAGACTTTTAAATTCACATTTAGAAAATTTGAGAGCAGTTTGCAAAAACAAACACTCCCTGAAAGAGTAATATATCAGCAGCATTGACTTACACTGCCAATAAATAATATTTAGCCACTGGAAATGCATAATGTGATACAAGTAAAGAGGAATCCTACAACATGAGAGACCTAGATTCTGTTGAGATTTTCTCTATGACTTTACTATGCATAGTAAAACAATGAGGATAAGTTCCTGTTCAATGAGTATTGACCATGTGCTGACCATGCACTAAGGCCTTGCATTTGCTCTCCTTTTAGCTCTCAGGATGACACTATCATCTGTTTCAAACACAAGGAAACCGTGGTCAGAGGGGCTAAGTAACTTGCCGCAGGTCACAGAGCTCAGTGTCACAGACAGGGCTCGAACTCAGGCTGGTCTGTCTCCAAAGCTTATGTTCTTCCTCACAATGTAAACTTTAAACACCACTGGCCGGTTCGTTTTCTGAAGTTACCTTTCATGATCTGGTCCCCAAATCAAAAGTACCCTTTGCAGTTAAGCCTCTGACTGGTCATCTCTCTGCCTAGCGGGGAAATTCAGGAGATGTATACTTGGGATGAAGATTTCTCATGGATTCCTGTAGTTCACATTATTTTCTTGGCCAAGAAAAAGCTGAACAACTATGGGTTCTCAATAAATAGAAGAGTTCTAGGGTTTTTGAGAGAACCTTTCCACTGTGATGTGGGTCCCATGGAACAAAGAAGATGTATTTTCCTCTCCAGTATTCTAATTTGTTATATCAGAATAAATGGAGAATTAGCAGAAAAATAACTGAGTTGTTTCACTTTTCCTATTTGGTTCAAAGTACACATAAATGCGTCTGACATCGGACCTACTTCTGGTTGGTTGGGGTGAGATGAACTGGGCATAAGAGCTTCTCCCATCAAGGGTTTACAATGGGGAGGAATAGATCCACCAACAACTATTTAACACAATGTGGTGTTAACAGGGATATTCCTTACAGATTTTAAATATATAGCATAGGAAAAATTATTTTCATATTGAAAAAAATTTCTTTCAAAATTTCTATAATTTTTTGTGTTAAAGTCCACTTTAAAGGTAATATTTTATACAAAATGAACTTTTTTTTTTTTTTTTTTTAACAAAACCAGTTCTGGAGTGAATGAGTAATCACTTCTCATAATTAACCGGGTTACTATGAACAACTTATTTAACCTTTCTCTACAAGCCTTGACTTTTTCATAGGTAAGATGTGGATAGTAATTCCTATTCCAAAGAACTGCAAGGATGAAGAGAGCACCTGTGAGGCCGAAGGCGGGACCTGGCGCTGCCAGCGCTCAGCGCAGGCCGGCTTTACCTACGTCCCGGCACAGACGCTATTTTTCTGCTTTCTGAATAGGAGCGATGTATTTTAGTTAGTAATAACAGCTATAAAACAGAACCCATGTTGAGGTCACATCTAGAGGAGACAAGTGCATCCTCTTTTCTTCCTTGTGCTATTTAAAAGAAGGTGCTTCACCCCGACTTTCATGAGAAATAGAGGTTGTTATAAATGCAAAAAGGGGACTCCCGCACGTCTCCCTGTCCACACACGGAGCAAGTGCTCTGCGTTTCCTTGAAGGCACCCAGGGGCTCTGCTCGCCGCCCCCCTGCCCTGCGCGCGGAGCAGCTGCGGGTCGTGTCCGCGCCGCGGCCTCCCGCCCTCCTGTCAGCTTTGCGGTCAAGGCGTGGACGTGGATCAGAAGTCGCACGCTCCAGGCCGGCGCGGTGGCTCACGCCTGTGACCCTGGCCCTCTGGGAGGCCGAGGCGGGAGGATCGCTGGAACCGCCTTCCCTAGACAGTCCGGCTGGAGCCGGAGGTCCAGTCGCTGGGCGTTTTGCCGCGGTGACTTGAGGAAAGCGCCCAGCAGAGAACCCCTTGGGGCGTGAGACTGAAGGGCTTTGAAAGAGGTCCGGGAGTGGAAAGTGCCAGGACAGCAGAGCCACTGGTTGTCGCTGCTGCTCTGCGCCCGGCACTGGGTCATGCGAACCTGGGGGCACCGGGTCATGCGAACCTGGGGGCACCGGGTCATGCGAATCTGGGGGCACCGGGTCATGCGAATTTGGGGGCACCGGGTCATGCGAATCCGGGGCACCAGGTCATGCGAATTCAGGGCCGTCCACAAACACGCCCAGCGCGCGGGCCAGAGAGCCCCTCTGGCGCCTGCGGACGGCTCTTCCCCCGTGCGGGGCTGGGACTGCGGAGGAGCCGCGGCTGCAGGGCAGGCTCCAGAGCTCCAGCGGCTTAGATGCTCAGCCCAGGAGGGTCTTTCATGGGCCACAGTTGGGGAAACCTGCGATCTTAAAACACGGATGGAGACATTTGCACGGCAGGCCCGAGGATTTTGGCCCTGAAAGTTCAAGGTTTCACAGAGGCGGCTCATTCCTTCGCAGTAGGAGTTGGCACTCCCTGAGTGTGGGAGAGAAATCTCACGAAGTTTTAGAGATTGCTCCTTCCGTGAAGTTTTCAGAGGTCCGGGGTTAGGGGCACTGGGCGATATTCCTCCAATGTAAAAGTCCAGCGGCTGCGCCTCGCGTCCCTGCCGCAGGAAGAGGCACCGCTCCGGGTGGGCTCCTTGGGTCCCGGCGACAGCGTGCGCGGCGGGGCAGCTCTCGCCGAGCGCCTGGCAGCAGGCTGTCCGCTCCGAGTGCGCACGAGAGCGGGAAAGGGCTCGCGACGGCACTAGACCACGGCGGGCTCTGCGTCCTTGGGTTCTATGGCCTACCAGGCCCTTGGTGTTGACGGTGTCAACCAGAGGTGGTTTTATGGCAACCTCTGGCGGGAAGCACTCGGAGCGGGCGTTTGGGACGCCAGCAAGAGCTTGCCAGCTGCAGCGGGGAGTCACACACTCTTTGAAAGCAGCTCCTGGAGCAATATCGGACCCTGCTGGAGACGGGACTCTTGACCGTAGGACATGAGTCCAGCTGTCCATTATGGGCTAATTTCTGGCAGACTCGCCATCTCATATATACGGGGGGGGGGGCAGCAGCACTCTCTCATTGGACGGAAATGTGCGCCCAGAGATGTCCCCTGCAATGACAGAGCTGCCCAGACTCCCACGGCCCCTGCCCCCTCTCACCAGAGAGGCTCCGAGGGCGGCGTCCGTGCCCGCGGGTCCGTCCAGCCCTCCGAGGGCCGCGGCGAGCCTGAGCTCGGCTGGTGGGTGGCCTGGCTCGGCATGTGAGAATGGAACGCGACTTTGCCAAGTATATTTATAGTACCTACAACTGATCAATAAACATTTGACTGTTAGAGTAGACACTTTCTTTAAAGCTTAAATATGTCACCATTTTTTCTTTTTTAAAGTTTTTTTCTCTTGAAAGTAGAATCTAAACAAATTCAGAAAACTTACAAATTATTTGGGTTACAGTTATATTCCCGTACGTTTTCTCTGACCACCTAATTTAGGATAATAAAGTTTTTAGGATTTTACTTAACATCTCCATCTGCCTAGCAACTGGAGTCCATCTGGAATAATGTATTTTTATCAAATGGTATGGGTAACTCAAAGCAGGATCATTTATCTGAAGAGAAAATGGTTGTATTTCATAGATTTCACACATGAGCAAATTGATCCATGGCTGTGAAATAAATAATAGTGTTATTTAACTATAAAGTTAAAGGAAAGTCTTGGAAATTATATAGTTGAATGTTTTGCATTATTATTGCTGTTTTCATCAGATTTCTTTTTGGAAGGGCCTTTTTACTTAGAATTTTTCTTCACTTTTTCACCTTTATGGAACAATGAAAGAGACTGTTTTGCTAGTGCAGGGTGGCCAGCCACTCTGTCACGCCCCATGGGTGTCACAACCAACGTGACACCTCTCAAGGTGATTCATGAGTTTAGAGTCAGTGCAGTGTTTTTCCGATTAGTGACTGACTCTGTCCCCAAATTGCATCATTTCACAATATGGCATATAGAATAATTAGACAATTCTGGATGCAGTTTTGTTTCATCCTTCTGTCTGAGCAAAGATATGAGATAAGCTCCGGTATCTATGTGACCTGGATTTGGTTTGCCTTGTTCCTGCATAAATGCTGTAATCTCTGGATGTCACTGAGTTTGTGCCTCAGTTTCCTCATCTGTAAGATGAGAAGTTTAGAGTAGGTTGTTTTTATGTTTTCTTCCAGCTTTGATTTTAAATGTCTCAGCAGATTTTTGAATATAATTAAGGCTAATTGAAATGAATATCCAACTGGCCTGAAAGTCCTTCCTCCTAAAACAGCCTCTTAAAATGGTGTTTGAAGGTTAAATAGATGAATATATGCGTTGTGACTTAGTCTTCTAACTAACAATCAATTGTGCCAAGTCCTCATTAATTCTTAATTCTCCCTCCAAGAGGATGACATTATAATGTCCCATTGTAGTATTTTAAATTATTTTCTGGCAGAGTCAGACCTTGAGAGATATTGATCATGATTTAAAAACTTAATTTTCTGAATATATGGCACATGACACCATTTACATAGCATATTTCATATACAAGAAGTTCTAGAGAGATGGACAAACAGGATTTCCCATCTGTGGCCTGGTTAATTTTCCACCCTCCCCCCATTCTACTGCCAGCAATGTTCCTGCCTCAAAGTTTATACAAGTGTTTTTAAAATCCATTTACATTTATAAAAATTCTTTTTTTTTTTTTTTCTGAGACACAGTCTCACTCTGTTGCCTGGGCTAGAGTGCTGTGGCATCAGCCTAGCTCACAGCAACCTCAAACTCCTGCACTCAAGCGATCCTATTGCCTCAGCCTCCCAAGTAGCTGGGACTACAGGCATGCGCCACCACACCACACCTGGCTAATGATTTTTTTTTTTTTTTTTGCAATCACACAAGAGGAGGTTTATTTTCTGGCTAGCCGGGGTTATGGCTGTGAAGGGCTCTCTTTCTCTTTTAAAAATTAGGTTGGTGACTCTTCGCCCTACTATGCCCTCATACATTGTCTCCTCAGTGTGGTATATTATTTTTGGGAACACTAACACCATCATACAGTAATCTTTAGACCCATGTAAGGTTATGGGGTTGGTGGGGATTCGGGGCGGTAAGTATTGCTGTAGGTCTCCATCCCAAAAACATTAGACCAAAAACACAACATCCCCAAAACACAACAACCAACCCCCACCGAGACCCATCCATGTTGTCACCCAGTTCAATCTTTAGATGCCACAACCCCAGTCCAAGTCTGGGTCAGCAGTCCTTGGCTGTCACCGCCACGCGGGTCAGGTCTGATCTTCAGAGGATTCCTCGGGTCTGCAGTTGCTTTCCACTGGTCCTGGCACCGCTCCTGGTCTTTTTATTAGCAGGTCTCACGTGGGAGTGGTGTATCCAGGTCGCTACTATTCTATCGACCTTAAGAGCAGTGGGGGGTAACAAGAATAATTTGATAGGGGCCCTTCCACCTTGGCTCGAGGGTTCTGCTGTTATGCCGTTTCACCCACACCCAGTCCCCTGGCTGGTGTGGGTGAAACGGTGTCCGGCACCCTCCTCCTCAGGTCGGTAGATAGCATGGAGGCCCAGCCATACTTGACTGTGGACACGTTGCAGAGCCTGCACCGCTTGCAACACTTCTTTGGGATGTCCCAGAAGAGCCTCAGGGCTCATCCTAGGAACTACAGGAGGGGGTGTGCCATACATGATTTCAAAAGGGGTTAAACCCAAGTGATAAGGGGTGTTCCGGGTTCGGAACAGGGCGAAGGGAAGGAGGGTCACTCAGTCTCCGCCAGTCTCCAGGGCCAATTTAGTCAGGGTCTCCTTTATTGTTCTATTCATTAGCTCTACCTGCCCAGAGCTCTCGGGATTATATGCACAATGTAATTTCCAATCTATCCCCATAGCCTGGGCCAGCCCTTGACTAACCTGACAGATAAACGCAGGCCTATTATTTGATCTTATCCCTTCCGGCAGTCCATACCTGGGGACTATTTCTTCTAATATTTTCTTAGCTACTGTCAAAGTTGTTTCTCCTTTCGTAGGGAAGGCTTCTACCCATCTGGAAAACGTATCTACTATGACCAGTAAATATCGGTACCCGTATTTTCTAGGCTTGACCTCTGTGAAATCCACTTCCCAAAATAGTCCTGGCTGCCTCCCCCTTTCCCTCGTACCTGCATGGGTCCCTCTGGTCCTCCCCGGCTGCATGACCTGACAGGCTCGGCAACTTTTGACGATGTCATCTGGAACCCGTCCTTGTGACTTGAACCTTAGTTGAGCAGTGTCCAGCAGTTGCAGCATCTTTCTCTTCCCTAGATGTGTGGTCTGATGCAGGTGTTCTAGCAGGTGGCGTCCTAAGAGTTCTGGCACTATTAGGCGATGCCCTTCGTCCCGCAACCAGCCATCTTCACGTAGCTGCTCTGAGGCCCAGACCTCATCTACACTGGAATAGTCTGGCAGAGGAGGCAACCGTCCCATGCCTGGGGGTGGCAGGCTAAGGTGCAGGATGTCTGCTGCGGAGTGTCTTCTGCAGCCTTCTTAGCTTCAGCGTCCTCTCTCCGATTGCCCTGTGCTTCCACGGAATCCCCGCTCTGGTGTCCCGGGGTATGGACTACCGCCACTGCCTTTGGCAGCAAAACAGCCTCCAGTAGGTGGAGTATTTCAGGCATGTGCTTAATTTCCTTTCCCTCTGCCGTGATGAAGCCCCTTTCCCTGTAGAGGGCCCCATGTATGTGCACAGTCCCAAAGGCATAGCGGCTGTCAGTGTACACCGTCAGCCTTTTTCCTCGGGCCCGGCTAAGAGCCTCCGTCAGCGCTATTAGTTCTGCCTTCTGAGCAGATGTCCCTTGCGGAAGGCGTGCCGCCCAGACAAGTTTACCTTGGTCGTCTACTATGGCCGCCCCTGCGTACCTGCATCCGTCCCGGATGAAACTGCTTCCGTCCGTGAACCAGGTCAGGTCGCTCCCTGGAAGGGGGCGATCCTTCAATTCTCTACGGGTCGTCTGGGTCTCGGCTAGGATCTCAAGGCAATCACGTTCAGGTGCGGCTGCAGCGGGGGTTGGCAGAAGCGTAGCCGGATTCAAGGCGGCAGGGGCCCGGAACTCGATGAGGGGTGCGTCCAGCAAAAGTCCTTGGTAATGAGTCAGCCTCGCATTTGTGATCCACCGTCCCGGTGGCTGCTTCAGAACCCCCTCTATGGCGTGCGGGGTGGTGATCTGCAGCCGCTGCCCTAGGGTGAGCTTATCAGCATCTTTGACCAACAGGGCCCTGGCCCGATAATTCGCAAACACACTGGCCACCCCACCACCACCGGATCTAGTTTTTTTTTGACAAGTACGCCACCGGTCTCTTCCAGGGTCCCAGGGCCTGCGTGAGTACCCCCTTGGCTATTCCCTTCTTCTCGTCTATGAACAGGTGAAACTCTTTTGTAGGATCAGGGAGTGCTAGGGCCGGGGCTTCCAGCATGGCTGCCCTCAGGGCCTGAAAAGCGTCTTCCATTTGCACAGTCCACTCCCATGCTCGCCCCGCCCTACACCCTTCATACAGAGGTCGAGCCTTTTCTGAAAACCCAAGGTCATCATGGAGGGCCTCGTTGAACAGGGTAGGCGAGTTTTTAAACCCCTGGGGCAGTCTCCTCTACGTCAGCTGCCCATGAATTCCTCTCTGTCATCCTGCCACTCAAAGGCGAAAATCTCCTGTCTCCGTGTCGCCACTGCCAGGCTAAAGAAGGCATCCTTTAGGTCTAGGATGGTATACCAAGACAGCATGGGAGAGACAGAGCTCAACAGAGTATAGGGGTTAGGGACTGTGGGGTGGATATCCAGGGCCCTTGCATGGACTTCCCTGAGGTCTTGCACAGGCCTATAGTCCTTACCCCCCCCCCCCGTTTCTTCACTGCCAACATGGGGGTGTTCCAGGCCGACTGGCATTTCCAGAGAATCCCACTGTCCAGGAGTCTCCGAATGTGGGGCGTAATTCCCACTCTGCCTTCCTGGGACATGGGGTACTGTCTGACTTGGGCTGGCTCGGCTCTGGGTTTTAAGTCAACGTAAAGAGGCGGCCGGTGTTTTGCCCATCCTGTGCCCCCTGTCTCGGCCCACACCATGGGAAATACACAGAGCCATTGCTCCATGCCTTCCTCTCTGCTTTTTGTGGGCTAGTGCAGTCTATATTCATCTGCCTGTGTCAGGGTCAGGATCTGAGTGACCCGGGGGCTGTTGATGAGATTGCCTTTATTATCAGTTATTATTATTCCCTCTTCTTCAAAATGAATTTGAGCCTTAAGCTTGGTAAGAATGTCTCTTCCCAGTAGCAGCGTGGAGCACTCAGGGATGACCATAAAGGCGTGACTCATTTGTCCTGAACCCAAATCCAATCTCTGCCACGTGGTCCACTGATATAGTTTGGCTCCTGTTGCCCCCTGCACCCAACTGGTCTTACTGGACAATTTTCCTGTGTCTTCCGTTAGTACCAAATGTTCTGCTCCTATATCTATGAGGAAGCTGACTGGGTTCCCCTCCACTTGCAAAGTTACCCTAGGTTTGGGGAGGGGGACCAAACCCCATCTTCCCTATTCGTCTATCACCTGTCCTGCAACCATGACTTTTTCAGGACCTCCAAGTCTTCGCCCCCCTTTCTTTTGGGGCACTCTCAGGCCCAATGTCCATGCTCTTTGCAATTGGCACATTGATCCTTGCCTAGCCTTTCCCACCGGGGCCTTTCCCTATCCTCTGACCCTATCTGCCCCCATCTTGTGGCGGCTAGCAGGATTTTAGCCATCTCTCTGTTTGCTTTCTGTGCTTCCCCAGCTTGGAATTTCCTATCTTCTATCCTGATCCTCTCTAACCTCTCTTCTGGCGTCTCTCTATTGTTATAGACCTTCTCCGCCACTCCTAACAGGTCCTACAGAGTCTTCTCGCCCAATCTATCTATTCTCTGCACCTTGCACCTAATGTCGGGGGCCGCCTGATTGACAAACACCATCATAACAGCTGCCTTACTCTCCTCCATTGTGGGATCTATGGGGGTGTACTGCCGGAAGGCCTCCATGATCCTCTCTAAGCATGCTGCCGGGCTCTCCGGCCCCTGACGAACATCTCCTACCTTGGCCAAATTGGTCGGCTTTCGCACCGCCATACGGAGACCGGCCATCAGAGTCTGGCGGTAGACCCGGAGACGCTCCCTACCTTCAGCCTCATTGTAGTCCCAAAGCGGCTGTTCAAGGGGAAAAGTTTGGTCGATGGTTGGCGGGTTTGTAGTAGGTCTGCCGTCCTCCCCAGGAACCAGCTTCCGTGCCTCCCCCTGAATCCTTTCTCCTTCCTCCGTTGTGAAGAGCACCTTAAGCAACTGCTGGCAGTCATCTCAGGTGGGCTGATGAGTAAAAAGAACAGAGTCTAAAAGATTAATTAGGTCTCTCAGATTCTCGGAGATTGGAGTCCGGCAACACTGGCGTCCCAACGGACTGCGTGCCCTCTCCTTTCTGGCCTCTTTAACTGCCAGAACTTCCGCCTTTCCCCTTGGGGCAGGTAGGAGGGCCTTCAGCCAGGGTGGCGGGTCTAGAACCAAGTCTTGCCAGACCACGATATAGGGGATCTGATCAGGGTGGCCGTGGTGGCCAAATACCACCCCTTTTACCTTTTCAATCAAGGAGGCATCAAACCAGCCCTCCCTGGGCCACCCCACTCTAAACGTGGGCCACTTGGCCTCACAAAGGTTAACAAACTTTCCCTTCTTGACCTCCAGGGACAGGTTGTGTGCCCTTGCCCTGACATCCTTAAAATGGCTCACCAGATGGACAATGGCGTTGTTAGAGCCTGTCCCATGGCTAGTCGATAATAGGCAGATGTGCAAACCGATATTCCGCAGTTGGGGCACTGGGGACAAGGATCTGAATCCCTAGCCTTTCACACTCCCTATGGAGGTAACGGCCGTGCCCCTCCCGCACTAGCCACTCCTGGCACGGGCGGCAGGAGATCCACTGTGTGCTGCCAGCCCATGCAGAGGAATACTCACCTGGAGGTTCTAGTCGCCCCTGCGGATCTTTTTGTGGGTCCCCTGATTCCACGGCCCCAGCCCGAAAACCCATGCGACCCTGATGGGTTCTCGGGCTGAAACCACAGAACCCAGAGACTCCAACAAGCCAACAAGAGATGTCACACTCAGTCACACACACACAGAAAGCCGGCGACAAACAAAGCAGACAACAGACAAGTAGACAGTGAGGTAAACACACAACCTAACCTGTTCCGGACCCGCTCCCCGGTCTCCTCCTGACCGAGCCCTTGGCTACAAGGTCAGCTCCAGCTCCTCCTGACTGAGCCCTAGGCTACAAGGTCAGCTCCGGAGTCCCAACGGGGCCAGAGGACGTCTCCGCCTGGCTCCTACCGGCGACCCATCAGCGCGTCTGCCTAGGTCCTGTGCCGGCGTCCTGATCCGGGGTCCTGCAAGGGGATTCCGCGTCCCTTGCCCAACACCACACCCGGCTAGTCCGGGGTGGATTTTCACACTCCTCCCTCAGCCTTGAATTCTATCCGGTAGTCTGTGGGGAAGGCAAATCCCGGACAAGCCCCCAGATGTTAGAGACCGACCTTCCACAGCCCCACGGGACAGAAAAGCAGAGACATCGAGGATGCAATCACACAAGAGGAGGTTTATTTTCTGGCTAGCCAGGGTCCAAGCCCCAGAGCACCAACGCAGTGGCCACACTCGCAGGCAAGGACTGATTTTTATTTTTAGTAGAGACGGGGGTCTAAGTGTTGCTCAGGCTGGTCTTGAACTTCTGACCTTAAGCGATCCTCCCACCTCAGCCTCCCAGAGTGCTAGGGTTACAGTCGTGAGCCACCATGCCCAGCCTCTATAAAAATTTTAAAGTGACCAGTTTTATAAACTCATTACATAATAGTGAGGTAATATTTCCTGGTATTTGTCTAAAACTTGCCTCATTCATGTCCCTCTAATATTTGTCTGTGTTCCTCACATTCATCGATTTGAGGATATTTTAACTTCTTTACACTGGTGATAACTAACCTTTTGAAAATACACCATGAAGAATGACAATCACAGGAGAACTGGTACTTGGAAACCTTGAGGAATTATAAGAAAAGTCTTGGTGTCATGTGCAAAGGCTTACAAGCCCGAAGGGAATTTTCTATGACCTGCATAATCCTAATGCTTATGACAGTGCCTGCTCTAGAGTAAGCTCACAATAGACATTTGCTAAATAAATAAAGGGACTGAAGAGCAAGTTTTTGTTTTAAAGCTCAATGCAGATGGTGATTGTCAGACAAAAAAATATTATCTCAAATATTTCCTAGCTAGTGAATGTCATCATCTCTCTCTCCTAATTTTGGATATTTTATCATGCCTAGCAATAATATTGAAGATTAAGACCTGAAAACCATTCATTGGTTATAAAACACTGAAGACATGATAATCAGGGCAGTCTGGATGCTCACTCTTCCTGTTGGAATTATACTGAATTTATAATTTCATTTTATTTGTTGCTCATAGCAGCATTCCTATCTCAGCAGTTACGAAGAAAGCTTCACTTGTTATGTTTGTTTCACAGTTGATTCCATTCTTTGGCTTCCTGTTTTCACAATTTTCCAGCCAATCAAATATATCTGTGGTTTTCATACATGTGTCAACTGAACAGATATCACGAATAAAATGCACATATACAACCCAAAAGGCCTCTGTCAAAATCAGCAAGATTGCATAAGGCAGGAACTGTGGATAGCATTTTAACAGAAGAAAATTGTCAGAAATTAGTTCCTTCGATGTAGTATCTGAGCTTTAATAAACCAGGCCTTATCTCTTTTGGGCAGTGGACAGCTTCTAATTGGTAAAGGTCCAAGGTAAGGCAAACAAATGCAAGGAAACCTGTCTGCCTGGCTTTATCTATCAGCAAGATAGCCCTATCATACATCAACGGACAAACTTCAAGTTGACAACAGGAAAAATGTGACTCAGCTTATGCAAAAGGGGAAGTCCCAGCGTTTGGCTCATACAATGGGCCTGTCATTTTACTGCTCTGCAGGTCTGTCTTACGTTTTCTGAAGATACACATGAGCTGAAGATTCAGCATTCTTTTCTGTGTCGTAGACAAGGGTAGTACATTTAGTATCTGGGGAGAGGCATGGTTTAAGGGTGTGAGCAGAGTGGAGGAACCAAGGGGAAACTTGTGGTCAAGGCTGGTAAAATGATACCTTAAATTCCACGAATATTTCATCTGGGAATGGAAACAGGATAGGCCCAGCAAAAAAACCCCAAAACAGTATTAAATCCTCCTTAGAATGAGAAGTCTAGGGAACGCATGAGGCAAAGAAAGCCGTCGTGAGGATGCACGTGTTTTCCTCGCCTGCAGCGACAGCCTGTTTATTGATGCCGAAACGTTCTATAGTAGGGCACAGCCACGCCGCACATGTGAGTTCCATGTTCTGTGCTGAGTTTTGGGGGACTAAGACATTAAAGGCAGAAGAAAACATGTAGTTCTCTGGCAACCGAGCTTCGTCATGAGAAAAATACCATCACTGATGCCACACGTGCAGACTCCATGCAGCGACAACGCAGAGAGAGCTGCCCCCACGTGAGACCCGGGGGGTCCTGTGGTCTCCAGCAGCCTGGCCGTTGTTATTCTCTGTGCTTGTCATTTCCTAGTCACTGCCTCAGAGC
The DNA here is from genome assembly GCF_040939455.1 of Microcebus murinus. Classification (NCBI taxonomy): domain Eukaryota; kingdom Metazoa; phylum Chordata; class Mammalia; order Primates; family Cheirogaleidae; genus Microcebus; species Microcebus murinus. The sequence goes on from NC_134130.1 coordinate 18,396,816, forward strand.
TTCACCTCACTTCACTGTTTCCAGTTCTTCCTTTTTGACTTTTGTGAAGTCTCCATGCTTGCCTTCTTTCATGATATAAGGATAATACAGTCAATGTGGGCGATTAGGTGATTTGGTGAAACACAGACTTATTATTATAATATTATACTAAAAGGAATGAGAAAGAATAGCTAGAAGTTACTGGGGTTTAAGAATTTTAAGGGAACGGTAATGGCAGTAGTAAAATAATCAGAAATTTTAAGTTTCATCGCTTTAGATTCCATTGAAAAAAAGTTTAGCATTTTTGACTGCATTGTGTTTAGAATATGACAAACCAATTTCACTGTTTTCTTATCAATTGTGACCATTCTGCTCTGGTCTGGGGCATAGCAGTGCCCCCATAGATTACTGGGAACACCGTTCCACTCCCAGCACAATCACATTGTCCTTGTCTTTGTATCCTTGCTACGAAGTGAGAGCCTGAAACCCACCAATCACTTACTAGACATTTTAAATGGAAGGAACACATTTTGAACTAGGTTTTGATTTGTCACATTTTCCTGGAAAAAGCACCCACAAATGGAGGGATACAATGTAATGAGACTAGTACAAACAATGAATGGAGGGATACAATGCGATGAGACTAGTATTGAGCTGTAATAGGGGGATACAGTGTGGTGAGACTAGTACTGAGGGAGGAATGGAGGGACACAGTGTGGTGAGACTAGTACTGAGGGAGGAATGGGGGGGATACAGTGTGATGAGACTAGTACTGAGCTAGGAATGGGGGCATACAGTGTGGATACACCAGCACTGAGAAAGGAATGGAGGGACACAGTGTGGTGAGACTAGTACTGAGGGAGGAATTGAGGGATACAGTGTGGTGAGACTACTACTGAGGGAGGAATGGAGGGATACAGTGTGGTGAGACTAGTACTGAGGGAGGAATGGAGGGTTACAGTGTGGTAAGACTAGTACTGAGGGAGGAATGGAGGGATACAGTGTGTGAGACTAGTACTGTGGGAAGAATGGAGGGATACAGTGTGGTCAGACCAGTACTGAGGGAGGAATGGAGAGATACAGTGTGGTAAGACTAGTACTGAGGAGGAATGGAGGGATACAGTGTGGTGAGACTAGTACTGAGGGAGGAATGGAGGGATACAGTATGGTGAGACTAGTACTGAGGGAGGAATGGAAGGATACAGTGTGATGAGACTAGTACTGAGGGAGGAATGGAGGGATACAGTATGGTGAGACTAGTACTGAGGGAGGAATGGAGGGATACAGTGTGGTGAGACTAGTACTGAGGGAGGAATTGAAGGATACAGTGTGATGAGACTAGTACTGAGGGAGGAATGGAGGGATACAGTGTGTGAGACTAGTACTGAGGGAGGAATGGAGGGATACAGTGTGGTGAGACTAGTACTGTGGGAAGAATGGAGGGATACAGTGTGGTCAGACCAGTACTGAGGGAGGAATGGAGAGATACAGTGTGGTAAGACTAGTACTGAGGAGGAATGGAGGGATACAATGTGGTGAGACTAGTACTGAGGGAGGAATGGAGGGATACAGTGTGTGAGACTAGTACTGAGGGAGGAATGGAGGGATACAGTGTGGTGAGACTAGTACTGTGGGAAGAATGGAGGGATACAGTGTGGTCAGACCAGTACTGAGGGAGGAATGGAGAGATACAGTGTGGTAAGACTAGTACTGAGGAGGAATGGAGGGATACAATGTGGTGAGACTAGTACTGAGGGAGGAATGGAGGGTTACAGTGTGGTAAGACTAGTACTGAGGGAGGAATGGAGGGATACAGTGTGTGAGACTAGTACTGTGGGAAGAATGGAGGGATACAGTGTGGTCAGACCAGTACTGAGGGAGGAATGGAGAGATACAGTGTGGTAAGACTAGTACTGAGGAGGAATGCAGGGATACAGTGTGTGAGACTAGTACTGAGGGAGGAATGGAGGGATACAGTGTGTGAGACTAGTACTGAGGGAGGAATGGAGGGATACAGTGTGGTGAGACTAGTACTGAGGGAGGAATGGAGGGATACAGTGTGTGAGACTAGTACTGTGGGAAGAATGGAGGGATACAGTGTGGTCAGACCAGTACTGAGGGAGGAATGGAGAGATACAGTGTGGTAAGACTAGTACTGAGGAGGAATGGAGGGATACAATGTGGTGAGACTAGTACTGAGGGAGGAATGGAGGGATACAGTGTGTGAGACTAGTACTGAGGGAGGAATGGAGGGATACAGTGTGGTGAGACTAGTACTGTGGGAAGAATGGAGGGATACAGTGTGGTCAGACCAGTACTGAGGGAGGAATGGAGAGATACAGTGTGGTAAGACTAGTACTGAGGAGGAATGGAGGGATACAATGTGGTGAGACTAGTACTGAGGGAGGAATGGAGGGATACAGTGTGGTGAGACTAGTACTGATGAAGAATGGAGAGATATAGTGTGGTGAGACTAGTACTAATGAGGAATGGAGTGATACAGTGTGATGAGATTAGTACTGATGTTGGAATGGAGGATACAGTGTGGTGAGACTAGTACTGAGGGAGGAGTGGAGGGATACAGTGGGATGAGACTAGTACTGAGGGAGGTATGGAGGGGTACAATGTGGTGAGACTAGTACTGTGGGAGGAATGGAGGGATACAGTGTGGTGAGACTAGCACTGATGAGGAATGGAGGGACACAGTGTGATGAGACTAGTATTGTGGGAGGAATGGAGGGATACAGTGTGGTGAGACTAGTACTGAGGGAGGGATGGAGGGATACAGTGTGGTGAGACTAGTACTGAGGAGGAATGGAGGGTTACAGTGTGGTGAGACTAGTACTCAGGGAGGAATGGAGGGATACAGTGTGGTGAGACTAGTACTGAGGGAGGAACGGAGGGTTACAGTGTGGTGAGACTAGTACTCAGGGAGGAATGGAGGGATACAGTGTGGTGAGACTAGTACTCAGGGAGGAATGGAGGGATACAGTGTGGTGAGACTAGTACTGAGGAGGAATGGAGGGATACAGTGTGGTGAGACTAGTACTCAGGGAGGAATGGAGGGATACAGTGTGGTGAGACTAGTACTGAGGGAGGAACGGAGGGTTACAGTGTGGTGAGACTAGTACTCAGGGAGGAATGGAGGGATACAGTTTGGTGAGACTAGTACTGAGGAGGAATGGAGGGATACAGTGAGGTGAGACTAGTATTGAGGGAGGAATGGAGGGTTACAGTGTGGTGAGACTAGTACTGAGGGAGGAATGGAGGGATACAGTGAGGTGACACTAGTACTGAGGAGGAATGGAGGGATACAGTGTGGTGAGACTTGTTCTGAGCGAGGATTAGAGCAACACATGTGGAGCCCTGGGTCTGGATGAGGGCCTAGGGTGGCATGGCTCTCTGCTGGGTACCACAGGATTAAAGAACCAAGGAAAACAACCAGGTAATATTAGTTTTTAGAGGCAGCAAGGTGGCTTTTTGCTGTTTTGTGTCAGGCTTAGATAATTAACACCCATCACAGGGAAGGACATTTTGGAAATAGGAGGAGTTTTGGCTCGGTTCTACCCAGGATCTGCCCGGCACCGTTCTGTGTCTCTGAGGATAGTGGAGCCCTCTGCTCCACGTCCCCACCCGTTCTTGAGTGCTGGGCTGCTTCTGCTTTCTCTCTTCCTGTTCTCAGTCTGCCGTGTCACACGGCAGTAGCAGAATGACTAACACCTTACTCAGAGAGCTCATTGCGTGAGCCAAAAACAAGTGGGTGGCAGCTCGGCAAACTCACCCTGTCTTCTGGGTCCCAAGGCAACCCTGGCTAAAAGTCATAGATGGAGCTTGGAGGAGAAAAGTGTGATATGTCTCTGCTCAGACATGCACTTGACTAAGAAGTCGGGGCGACTCGCAGCTTCTCAAGGAGGCCTGCTGGGCTTACTCGCTATAGTGCTGCGAATTGCCCCAGCCCAACCCTAGACCCCGGCACTCCTGATCTTTCTTACTCTACTTTTTTTCTTTCCTGTGATCCTTGTCTTCCAACACACCAGCATATCTACTCACTGTGTTATTTCCTGTTCCTGCCTCACACTTGAATATAAGCTTCCCAAGGGCAGATATCTTAGTTGACTAATGTATCCCAAGTGCCAAGAACAGCATTTGGCTCAGAGTAGATGCCCAATAAAGATGTATAGAATAAATGAATCAATATCAGTACACTGTCATCCCTCCTTCAGCTATATTTTTCAGTGGGGTAGCTAGAATCTAAATGGAATTTTATAGGGATTTGAAGACTTGCAATCCAAGTCCTGTTTTACATTCATGTAGGATGATAGACCACAGATGAAACATTAAGAGGCAGTTCAATTAAATTCAATTCATTAAGATTTTTAAAGTGCTTATTCTGGCCCAGGAACTGTTCCAGTTGCTTTAGAAACAGATGAATTAGCTATTGCTTCTGCTCTCAAGGAGTTTATCATCTATTAGAGAGACAGATATACGAACAATGCCCCGTAAACAGCGTGATGAGTGCTAACCTAGCAACATAAAATGAACAGTTCCATAGAACGGTTCTCTGGTCTAGTAAGGTAGCCAAAATGAATCACGGGAAAAGGGACAAAAGGTATTAAGAAGAGACTCCGAGTGAACTATCAGTTTCTCCTCTTCATCAGACGGAGTCTCCTAATCAGGGCCTTTTCCTGTCTCTGCATCACATGCTGTGCCAGCAGGTAGATTGAGAAGAACGACTTGGTAAACTGGAACTTGCCTGTGGAGTCTCTTGGCTTCCAATTCTCTGGTTGGCCGAAGTATAGCTCTCCTTCCCCTTCCCGTATCAGTTACTGCAGGCTCTGGGCCTCACAACACCTGTACCTTACCAGCTTGCTCAGTGAGGTTCTGAATCACTCCGATCTTGTGATAGCTTGTGTTAGAATACATGTTTCCTCTTATCATTCTAGAGAACAGTGTGTTTTGCATTTTCTTGGTATTGCTTTCCTCCTAGTTAGTTATCTGTACCTTGACTTATCCTTTTTGAATGAGAAGCAGATGGCAGATGACTCATCAGGACAATCATTGTGACTTTCTTTGCTGCCCATGATACTTTCAGACTCCTGGCCTAGATTTTTTTTTTTAACCACTTCTGCTTCAGATGAGCCATATGCCTTCAGGGGCTGGATTAGAATCACTGCTTTTCTGCTCTAACTGGTTCTGAGTGTCCTTTTTTCAGGTCTTATGAGTATTTAGAAGTTATGTTGCTGAGCAGGCCCTTCCCAGGGGAAGAATGGGGAGAATTTCTGTTTTTGTGATTTTTGTGCTTCTATTGATTGGAAAAATATCATTGTGTTGACCATTATCCTAAGTATTTAGAAACCATCCAAAGGCTTCATGGGTGGAAACCCTAATATATCTCAGGCATTAACCCTATTTGTTGTGTTCTCTGTGGTGTGGGAAAGTCAGAAACAAATGAGTTACGTTTCTTTGTGAAGCCTTTGCCGATGTGTTCAGACAGAGGCTGGGCAGCACAAAGGGGACGTACCGAACCTTCTGCCGATGAAGGCAATGTGTTAGCCAGTTCCTCTGGTCACATTCACTTCCGCATGTCCGGCGTCTAACACAGTGCTACACATACCGCAGCTACGCAAGGGGTGTCGTGGATTCGTGGATCAAAGAATGTGTGAATTGACCTGCTTTATGATATGAGGAACAGCATGAAATTTGGCAATCCAGTTTCTTTGTCTGTAGGAAGGAAAATGACACCTGTCAACTATTTACTAATTAAAAAAACATTGTAGGATAAAAATCAAGAAGCTAAGATCTTTAAACTCAAAATAGTGTAGTAAATATTATATTCCTCCAATTTTAAAAGAAGGGAAAATTGATTAATATAATACCATCTACGAAGCGTAACTTTAGGGGCTCTGGGTCTCCCCGATGCCCCCATGCCACAGACAGCTCTCTCACCGGCCAGTGATCCCCATCAGCAACACTGGGCTTCAAAGTTGGATAAGTATCTTATCATCACACATGTTATCGTATCATCACACATGTTAATCGAGGTGAAGAGAGCACACAGCAGATTTTCTCAAGCCTTGTTTTATAAGACTTTTTCACATTGCTTAGTACATGGGTATACACCTAGGGCAGAATTTCTAAAGTTATGTTTATGTTCTGTGAGTTCCTCTACCACCCATACCCCAACCTCAGCTGTCATTGCTTATCTCCATACCCTGCTTACTCTTCCTTCGTGGTGTGCCTTACTACCTGAAATCATGCATTATTTTAGTCTTTACTACCTGCCTCCATTGCTAAGCATGTAAACTCCTGGCATTCATTGCTTTATTAGCAGTGTAGAAAATAGTGTTTGGCATATACCATATTTATGGCACTCTATAAATATTTGAATAAATGAGATTCTATGATGTAAAAAAGACTTCTGTGGACAAATTTATTTTGAAAATGTTGGATTAAACAAAAATAAACAGATTTATCTACTGCAGGACTCATTGGGAATTTAATAAACTAATGTGTGTTATAAATCTCAAGATAGAGATAAAATATTCTGTGTTTTCGCAACTACTTTGATAACAGAACTTTCTCATTTTTGTCCTGATGTAACGAGGTCAGTGCACGTCAAAGGAAAGACCAAGCAGGGGAGGCCTTGGGGGCGCTCACTTCCGACGGCAAGGCCTGTGGCCGTGCTCTAGGACTTTTCTGCGGGAGTTCCCGGTAGACGGGCTCAGGAAAGCTGGCCTCCGGTAATGAAGATCTGGGGCAGGGGAGACTTGGAGGAAGAACAATGAAAGAGGGGAGGATCTGCAAAAATGAGCCTATGTCATTATGCTCCCCTTCAAAGTGCTGGGACGATGCCATAGAATGGTAGATATAGCTTAGAAATAAGAATTCCTGGCCATGTGCCAAAATTATGGTGTATTTTTAAATTTTCTTAACTTTTTATGCATACAGAAAGATACACAACCATAGTGTAGTGTACCCACACATCCATCCTATTCTTATAGTGGTTATCTCAGAGATTACCTGCGTAGTACTTTTGTTACTTCCCAATGTTAGACAGTAAGAATTTTAATCCATGTATCCTTCTCCTGTCTTTCGTGTAATTGTCATCATTTATTTTAATTTTATGTATATTTTATACCCCACAAGACATTATTATAGTTTTATACATCAATATTTATTTAGGTTTACCTATATTTCCACCTTTCTATTGATTTCCCTACATTTCTTCCCTACATTTCTATGTTTTATTGGGATCTTTCTTTTTTTTTCTGCCTGAGAAGTTCCCTTTATTGATTATTATGGTCCACTTTCAAACCAAGAAAGGAGGTGGGTGGAAGCTTCTGCGGAGGAGTCAGCCCCCGTCTGCAGTGCTAATCTCCACTGCTTTTTAGGTGCCTGAGCCAACTCATTCTTTCTGGCTCATTTTTCCTAATTCTCAAGCTACACCACAGCTCCCAGTAATCATTAGTGAGTGGCAAGGATGCTCTCCTTGACTCTGGATATAGCCCTCGGGATGTAATTTTGGTTTTCGCCTTTTGGCTCTATGTATCACAAGTGCAGTAAGAAGCCCAACTCTATGTAGCCTTTCACCATTATGACTAAACAACATTAGGCTGGAATTTAAATATTTCAGCTGCTCACTTAGTCCATAAGTCAAATTTTTTGCAGTTCAGCTCATTTTGTCTCTTTAGACACACACAGAAAAATTGTTTTTTAATCTGGCATTTATTTTCACTTCACTCATTTTTAAAGTCTTCATTTTTTCCCCTCCTGTTCATCTGTAACTCTATTAGCTTAGAGACACCATTCATTTTGTAAGCAATGCTTTAAACACATTTCATCTATCAGGATTAATTTTGCTGAATGCACCACCAAATAAATACATTAAAAACAACTGTAACACTTCATTAATCAAAATGTCGACTTCCCCAGATGTGAAATGTCCCTCACCTTAAAATCTCACTTTCTTTGCTTGTAAGTGCTTGTCTGTTGAATAAAATATAAAAAGTGATGTAAAATGCTGTCATTCTATTATTATATGCATGCAGGATTTGAAGGTGCAATCCATTATAATTAAGGCTAATTAATTATTATATGGTCAAATGAGCAACAAATGCACATGCAAAATCTAAAAAGTTAATTATTTGAAAATTGGCTAAGCAATTGTGCATTCAAATGCACATTTGTTTTAGCATGGGGACACTTTGCACTTTTATAAAAGGATTAGTCTAAACAAAAAACAATTCAAGTAAAACATTTTTGAAATATCTCTGCTCTATGGGGAAATAAAATAAATTAAGAGCAAATGAATCTGATTCTTAAAAACCAACCTGTTTTTTTCAATAAACAATCTTTGAAAGAAAGAAAAAATTAGTATGAACACTCATTTAGAATGACAAAAAGAAATTGGTCCAGATTACCTACTTTGTGGGAGGCATTTGACCTGAACATAATTAAAAGGAAATCTCCACAGTATTAAGTGACTGGCCACCTGCATGAAGTCCCCCTAAAGGCCAATATTCAGACACAATTGCTCTATATTAAAGATAAAACAAGAATCATGTAAAGATGAACAAATCCCCAGTTAGCTAAGTGGTTTCAAGCAAGCTCTTTTCATTTTCAAATTTCACAAGCCACATAACTGAAGTGTGTGGGAAGGGGGATCGGAAAAAGCCATGGTGGCAGCAACAACAAAAACCCTAAAAGAAGAATAAGTTAGAGAAACCAGCAAAAGAGGCAGGGAATAAATAGCTGGAAACATAGGATAACTAGACTAGAATTACATAAACCAACATTAGTGATAGTAACCTGTAACAAATCATCAATAATAGTACAGGGTCAAGAAGAATAGAGTTTCTATGCCAGAGTAGTTAATAAAGTCTAAAACCAGAGTGGTAAGATTAGGTATAAAATAGGGTCAGAGAATTAGAGTTTAGGATAAATATCATTCAGCACGGGGAGTTGTGAAGAGCATAAGCAATGAGACTTATGTAAGAATTCCAGTAGAGAATTCACACTGAGTTTGCATGAGTGTATGTTCAGGGCACTAGGCTAGGGGACCTGAGATGTGATGCCTCCTTTGGGAGAGCTTCCTGGATTGGGAGCTGGAAATGATAACAGAGTAGCTAGGTCCTGGGTTCAGTGTCTTGTTGAACTACTAGGGCACACGTAATATAGAGCAGGTTCACTCTTAGGCACAGGTAGATGCAGCAACTCCACTAAGCTAAGTACTGTGACTAAGGCACAGGACTAGGAGGCAGGGATGTAGCTGTGACTCTTATCCTGGAAGTAAGGTAGCAACACTAACATGGCTCTGGGGAGGAAAAAGTGTTTCAGAGGCTCAGGCCCTAGGAGTGGGCACAGCTGCAATTTGGGTTCTAAAGCCAACAGGGCACAGTGACAACTAGGGTACCACAAGAGAAAGCACCACACTGCAGTGACTCTGGACTCTGGAGTGGTGGAATACAGTAGTGGTCCAGGCTCTGTGAGGTTGGGTGTAGTAGCAGCAAGGACCCAGGAATGGAGGGGTTGCAGCTGGGACTTGGGCTCCTGGGGGCAGAAAACAGCATGACATTGGCTTCCCTTCCCAGGAAGGTAGCATGCTTCTGCAGCTACGACTGGGGAAGGCTGGTCCAGAGGCAGGCAGGAGAGGTGCTTGCTGCAGCTGTTCATCCCAGAGAACAGGGTGGGACAGCTCAGCTAAAGCTATGTCCTCCCGTGCATGTTGTAGGCTTGGAGCATTAGGGTCATGGCTGCTCCGTGGGCCGAAGACTTGATTTAGGCAGCTGAGGCACTGGGTTGGCTCAGGAACTGGAGGGCATAGCTACTCTGTCGGCTCTGGCATGGCTTCTCCAGTGAGGTGCAGTGCCCAGTCCCTAAAGTGGGGGTTGAGAAGGGGAGGTGCCAAGTGGGCTTGGGTACTGTGGTTGTGTGTGCCACAGTGTGTTCAATGGAAAACTCTACTGGGGCCTCTTACAGGCTCCCAATCCAGGCAGGGAGTGCATTTTGGGGGTTGTCCATCCACTATGGATTGGAGCGAAAGGCCTGCGGGAAGGGGAGATTGATTTCCCTGCCCTTGATGGGCAGTGTTACTGGGTGCCTTGGTATGTGATGCCTATTATGTGTAATACACACGTTAAATTGTGACATGTCATATTATAATTCAGACACATTAAGGACATTTAATTAGTTGTATTTCCAAGGAGTCCACCAAATGTCTTTCGACTAGTAACATTGAATTACTGTTGATTTTCTTTTTTCTTTTTTAACTTGATAATGTTAGTGGGAGTCTACCTATTCTAACTCTTATTTTGCCCTGTTTGGAGCCCTCCTGTTGTGCTCTCAGCCTCCTACAATTTTGCTTCAAAGTACATTAGAGTATACGTTCAGTGATTTATTACGTTCCATGGTGTGTTTCTCGCTGAGTGGCTTATAAACAGGCACAGTAAAGCCAGAAGTTTATCTGTTTGGCTGTCACTGTCTTCTCTTAGGGCCTGGCATATTTCAGGCACCAGAAAATAGTTTTTTGAATAACTGAATAGATGCACAGAGTTTTTTCATACCGAGTGTGTTCAGGTTTTGTTAGAAAACAGAAGTCACTCTAGTGTTTTGGGTCAGAAGAAGTTAGTGCAGAGCGTTGGAAGGGCTCTGGGAGGGAAGGCCTGGAAGATAAATTTTCAGCAAATTTGGAAGCACAGGCTTGTGGGCGAGCCACTGTCAGTGATCCTCGTTGCACAGGACACTGATGTGAGTCACTCTCCGGGGAATGACTGGAGCCACTGGAAACTTCTGTTAATGATCTCAGCTGCCTGCTTCTAGCAGGTGATTCCTGAGCATGGTGTTGAAAGCCCAGGATGGCTGCCAGCAATGATCTCAGCTGCCTGCACACAGCTGCTGCTGAGAAAAACGGCTTCATCCCCTCAAAATCTAGTGAATGCCTCACTGGGGAACTCTAACCTGGAAAGACACTTAAAGAGAATTCTGGGAAACGTAGTTCCACAGCGTAGGTGGGGATGCGGCCAGTGTCAAAAGGCAATGCAGCTCATGGAGCCATCAGGAGGCGCTTTTTAGAGGAGTCCGTAGCTTCCACAAAGGGGGGACTTTTAATTTCTATTTTTAAAATTGATCCACCCCTGCGAGTTACGGCAGGGCTGGCTGGTGAGCAACACAGTCACACCCCTCTTCCACCTGGCTGCTTTCTCAGCTTCCCTTGCATATAGTTGGGCCCACGTCACTAGCTCTTGGCGACGTACTGTGGGCAGAAGCAATAGTATCTATTCTGAGATGTGATGGCTGAGTGTCAGGCACTCAGTTTTCTAAGATCACCGTTTTGCCTGTTTTTTGGATGAGTACAGAGCAGCCAGTGGAAGAATTTGAAGAGATCCTGGGACTCAGTGGAGTTACTAATGGAAGAATCTGGGATTTTGTCATTACTTGGACTAAATCTGCTGATTGGAAATAACTAGCTCTTACAGTGTAACAGGCAGTGAAGTTTTGGGGTGCTTGTCACAGCAGTTGGCTAACCCCTGTGCTTAGGAAGTACTTGATAATAAGGGAATAAAACAGAAAGGCTTGTCCTGCCTTTTGCAAAGCCCGCCAGGATGGCTGCGCAGGAGGGGTGGCCTGACAGGCAGACTCTGTCCTGGCAGACTAGTTTGCTTCTTCCTCTTTACAACTTCTTGCGTACGCTTCTAATGTTGTTTAAAGTTATGGCAAGGCTAGTTTAGTAGCTATGAATAATTAGAAAAGATCTCCCATTGTTAGAAATTAACAGCTCTTCATAACACAACTTTGTGATCAAAACTTTGTAGAAAAATTCACAGAAGAGGTTAATAGAAGTGTTACCCCTAAGCGTAACTAGTCTGCTTGATTAAAATCCAGGACTCCTGTTAGTGCTTTTAGAAGTTTAGCAGTTCCTGTTCGACAACCTGAAAATAAGTGAGGGCCCCGGGCGCCTGTAACACACCTGAATCTTTAATCTTGTGGCAGAGTCAGGTACTGGAAATTATCCAGATCATTTTTCTCTTATGTGCCTTTAATCCGTCTATTACTTTAATCCTAGCAGCACAGATACAAATGATGGCCATGAGAACAGAGCTATGGGCACTGCATTAGGTGCTTTCTATGCACCATGAGGTGATTAACTCCACACAGTTAACTGCCACCTACCATGAGTATATTCCAACTTTATTAGTGAGGCAATGGATGTTCAGAGAGCTTAAGAAACATCCCCAAGGCCACACAGCTATTTAATACTTTTCTTTGATCTATAAAACCATTTCTGTATCTGTTGGTAATTTGCCTGAAATATAACCTGTAGAAAGACGTTTTTATATGCTTTAATCCAGGTTGGGTTACTTTCTTTACTAAAAACTGTACCAAAAATGAGTTATTTCCTCACATATTCAGCAAGAAATCTCTCTTGATTTCCGATTTGTTCATTTTATATTCATTTCCTCAATTCTGCATACGACATTCATTATAGAAGCTGTTTCCTCATTGCTTTTAAAATCAGAGACCATTTGATCAAATTGGTCTCTCTGATAAGAGAACTGAAAAACGCTACCTCAAACCTTGCATATGATTTTAGCATCTTAAAACTAGAAATTAGAAAGACTTCCTTAAATGAGTTGTATTTATTATAACTGTAAGCTTCACTTACACATCTATGAATATTACTCACGTCAAGCTTTCACAAACTGAAAACTAAAGTGAGGATTTTCGGTTTCGATATAAGCTATTTCTCTGTTTCTGTGCTTCACTAACAGCTGCTGTTGTGAACACAATTGCTATTATTATTCCTCTTGCCACAATAATTTATTGAGTGCCCCTTATTTCCACGCACTGTACTAGGTACTGACGTACAGCACTAATCTCTAAAACAACCTTGTAGATTATTATACCTGCTTTACAGGTGAGCAAGCTGAGGCTAAGGGAGGTTATTCATGAGCTAGTGTCAGAGGTCAGATTTTGAATCTGAGTTCAAATCCTGCTACCACGCTGCTTCTCCCAAGCAATTTATAAAGGCACATCTGAAACGCATCTAGTCTCCTTACTTGGAATCAAAGAGAAAGCTCAGCCATGCATTTAAGGGGTTGTATGTAATATCACGGGCTTCCAAACACACATACAGTGTTTTGCCTCTGTGTTTTCTCCTCCCAGTGAACTGCCTTTGCAATCCTTTCCTGCTATTCAGGTCCTGGTCATCTGATCACACCCAAGCTATACCTTTCGGAAGTGGCAGCAGATATATGCTCCCCAGACAGATATGTTTCTTAGAAAGCCGCCCTAGATTGCTTCTGTGCAGGCGCCTGCTCAGACGGGCCTTGATGGGAGGAAACTCTGATCTGGGGAGTGGAAAGGAGGAACCATCGGACGAGGCCGAAGCTCAGCAGACAGGTGTTAGGAGCGCGCAGTTTATTTCAGCTGCAGGGCTTCTCCGGGGACTGTCAAGAAAAGCTGTGGCGTCCACCTCTAATGACAAACAGTGTTGATCCCATGAGTGTTCCTGCTTTATCTCTATAGTTTTGTGGAACAGAAAAGGAGAAAAAAGCTGCAAGAGAAAAAGAAGGTTGACCCAATAAAATGAGAGACCTTATGTTAGAATTAGAGTGTGACTCTATTTCCTATTGAGTGGCTGCTTAACTTTCTTTTTTATTGTTGCCAAAGAAATGCCTTCATTCATATTCAGCCTGGAAAAGGTTATACCCCAATGCTGAGCCTTAGAGTCGGAGCGGAATTAACATATGGCTTGTTAGAACAGGGATGCCACAAGCTGGGGTCACCTGGGAAGCCTCCCATCTGGGTTGCCTGCTGAGATTCTGATTTAGTTGGTCTGAGCATGGGGAGTTTTAAAAACCCTCCAAATGTTTCTACTGTGCAGCCAAGGTTGAGAAGTGGTGAACAAACAGGCTGGTCTTGGGAGCCTGGGACTCCACGGCGAACATCTTCAGAATTTGTAAGGTGGGATGACTTGAACAGCCACTCTTGTTGCTTTCCTCTTACATTTCTTCATGGTGTTTTTTTTCTTCTTCTTTTCTTTCTTCTCTGTCTAAGGAACCCAAGGGCATGCAATGAGAAAGCAAGTCAGCCTTAAAAAAGAGTCTTTCTGGGAAAAGCAGCTCTCTGGGAAATGGGCTTTCTAAACTAGGTAAGAATTTATTCTCTGACCTGGCTGGTTGGCAATCGAACAGATGAGAGACAGTGGAAGATGAGATAGGGAGAAAACACAGCACAGTGGGAAAAAATTAACTTGGAATCAAAACACTCGGATTTGTTTCTAGCTTTGCCACTTAGCATGTGACTGAGTCTTTCCCCTTAACAGCAGAATAAGAAAATTTGAGTATTTGATCCCTGAAGTATTTTTCAGTTTAGAAAAACTATTTTTAGGGGAGAAGTGGAGGAAGTGTAATTAGAGTTGAAGGAAGCAATGCTTGGGCAGCCTCCAGTCCCTTCTTTGGCTTCTGCTGGTTTGCAGAAAGCTGGGGAAATCCTGTTTCTCCCAGAACTTTCTTAGTTCTCAGTAGGTGGTGGAACCTCTTGGAAAGGTTTCTGGTCCTAGGTAGTAGCTGGAGTTTTATTACTTAGTTTACATCTGACTCTGTTTTTCTGGCCTGTCTGGAATTTCTGCTCTTGGGTATGATTGCTTTACCACCGTGATAACTTCTCCTCTTGTGGGACCACTTCCCCTGAGTCCACCTGGCTTTTCTCCACTGTCATTCCCACTTCTGGAAACCTACTCTGTCCTGCTTGACCATTCCTCGTGCTCAGTGAGGTCCGGTTGATGCCAATGGGATGCTTCTCTCTGGGTCCAGGGAATGGCTCAGAGGTGAGGGAAATGCGGGGGCTGGAGAGGGCAGTGGTGCCATCTGAGACCCAGTGGATTTAGCCACTTCTATGTCCTCATCTCTCATGAGACATAGGGATGACTCAGTTAAAGAACAACACCCCCCTCTTCTTCCTAGGCTTTCTGTGCTTGCTTGGGAGAAGGTTGCTCTGGGGTACTGACCTCACTTTGAACCCTGCCAGGATTGCAGTCCAGAAAGAGAAGTAGAAACATTTCAGAGATTTAGAGGAAGAGAGAAAGGTAGAGATTTTTTTTACCTGGTGAAGGTGGGAAATGATTACAATCTACCTAGGATTCTGAAACCTTCTTGTACATTGGAATGGGGGGTGGAGAGCCCTTCAAAACATACACAGTTGCTTAGCTCTTTCCCCAGCCCATCCTGATTTAATTGGCATGGAGCCCACTGAAATACGCTGTTGGTGAGTGTGTGTGGGGTGTTTAAAGTCTCTCAGGTGATTCTAAGGGAGCAAATTTAGGAACAAGTGATCTGCGATTTTTTGCATACTGTGGAAAGACGGCACATACTATGGAAAGGTGCGGCTGCTCGGAGCAGCGGGCGCGTGCGGACGCCCGAGCGCGGCGCTCAGTGGGGGAGCTGGGGCCTGGGAACAACATGCAGATTTCTCCCAGAAGGTTAACACTGCTACTAGAAAAGTAAGAGAGACTTAGAGAAATATTTTAAGTAAGAAAAAAAAAAACCTCTCAAAGCTTGTAAGAGCAATATGAGCGAGTGCTTGAGGCCAGACTTCAGATGGGCTCTGCTACCTTTAGGGCGGCTCGGGAGCCGGAGGCCCGCTCCCCGCGGCGTTCTGGTCTAGACTTCTTGAATGCAACTGCAGAGCATGAAAAGCACAAAATGAAAACAGGATAGCATAAAGGACACGCTGGAGAATGGTTTCTATGATGAGGAGAAACATTCTTAATCTCCAAAATATTTTTAAAATACTTTCTGAAGTAGCTGTGAAGTCACAAATAAATTCATAGCATGGTGTTTGAATTCTAGGGGACATAAAGAGGAAGGTGACCTGAGTCCGGGCTTTAGAGACGTCCCAGTTTGGTGAGTGGCAGGCAACAACCCTATTTCTAGTCAAGGAACCCTGTGACTAGGATGACAGAGCGCAGAGCACTGTGAGGACTAGGGGACCGAAAGCGGATGCAAAGCGGAGAATCAGGAGGAGGAAGTGGACTTTGGGCTTCTGTCTCTGAAGGGAAACAGGCCACCAACAGAGCCGGCTGCAGAGGGCAGCGGACGCTCCCGCCCTCCACGGCCACTCGCCGCCTGCTCACAGAGGGGCGACGCGGGAGCTCCCGCGGCCGCGCTGGACCAGGCCCTGTCTCGCTTTCGGGAGGGGACTGGGGTGCGAGCGGAGACCGGGCAGAGGGGCGTGTCAGGAAACACTGTAAAGGGCTCGTGACGATCAGAAGAGAGACGGCGACTCCACGGCAGCCGAAGCAGCTGGGGCAGGAGCTACTGGAGCCGGTGCCGGCGGGACGGCGTCGTGGGAGCGAGTGGGCGTCGCGATGGAGGACCGGGCGGGCGGGTCTGCTGGGAAAGCTTCTTCCAGCACTAGTGACGGTGACACAAGGACCAGGCACTCGGCCGCGCGGGGCGCTGGGTAAAGATCTTGCATGTATTTCGTAGGAGGGGGGATTTTTATCCCCATTCGTGGATGAACCAGTAGAGCTCCAGAAGTTAGTATCTCCCTGAGGTCACAGTTTATAAGCGGCAGAGGTAGGACTTGAACCCAGATCTGTGTCCCCAGAGCAATGCATTCTCCACCCCTCTACAAAGCAGCCTCCGAGGGTGGTGAGCAGCTGTCTTGTCACTCTCTGAAGTTTTAAAATAAAGATAGAAGGGGCACAGGGAGGAGGCACTTCCTGCCGACGGAGGCTGCTCGGGAAGGCCGGAGGAGCCAGGCTCAGGCTTGGAGCAGCAGTTCTCCAAGTGAGGTCTCTGCCTCGGCTGGGTCGTCGGGGTCACCCGCGCACTCGATAGAAATGTGAATTCTGGGGCGGGACGCAGACCTGCTGAGTCGGAGACCCGAGTGGAGCGGGCAGTCAGTGTCGTCGGCGGCGGGCCGTCCAGGCGCGGGCGCAGAGAGGCGGGCGGAAGCTTGCCACCGCGCCCGCCCAGGAAGGGACCAAGGCTAAGCCAGCTTGGCAAAAGGCAGAGTGGCAGACGCTGGCTTTAGGGGACAGGGAGGGACGGCTGGCTTCCCGTGGTCGTGTCCTCCGCGCTGGTACGCGGAAGATCCCGTCCTTTCTCTCCAGTGTGCATGGGGCTCGGAGTCCTGCCAGTGGCTTTCCTGTGTGAGGGGCCCCTGTCCCCTGCCAGGGCACGTGATTGCCACAGCTGCCAGCCAGCGGAGGGTGCAGTGTGGGTGCGAGCTCAAGCGGAAGGAGGGGATGCTGGGACGCGCAGGGAGCAGACGCAGCAGAGGTGGGGCGTGCGGCCGTTGCCCAGGCCGACGTCCCCGGAGCAAGCTCCTCACCATCCATGTGCCTGCGCACCCTCCCTCCGCTCTTTCCCTGCCCAGGTTGACATTCCCCCTGGCCCGGAGTGTTTGGCAGGAGCCAGCCGGGGCGGAACCCCGGCGGAACCCCAGCAAAACCGCCAGCAGGTGGGGAGGGCGGGAGGGCGCAGGTGCGCGGCTGGCGTCCCTGGGCAGTGTCCCCTAGTGCTGCTCTCACCTGTCCTGTGCCATTTGGCAGACAACAGGGAGAGAACGTTGTCTAAAAAACATTAATTAAATGAAAACTAGTTACATAAGATACCTGGTCTATTTTTCAATATTTTAAAAAAGTTGTTAACTGACATGTAATTATACCTATTCATGGGTACAGAGTGATATTTTAATACATGTAGACAACGTGTAATGATCAATTCAGGGTAATTAGCATATCTACTGCCACAAATATTTATTCATTCTTTATGCTGGGAACACTCAAAATCCTGTCTTCTAGATGTTTGTGTTTTTCAAATGTTTTATCTACTTCCTTCACCATTGTCTTTTTAAACCTAATTTTGAGAGATTCTCTGTAGTTTATATTCTGTATTTATATTTGAGAGATTCTCTGTAGTTTATATTCTGTAGTGGAATCTGATCTTTGCTGCTCCTGGGGCCATTGAAGACTTGTTTTCTTTTTTTCCTTAATGTTGTTAGTGCTCTTTTCCTCTCTGGTCTTCTGTACTCTTGTCCTCTCTTCTCTCATTGTTGAAAACTTTCCCTGCAGCGGGTACAAGGGGGAGCCGAGTCCCCCGGTCGTGGGGGTCTCTCCTTGTGTGTTCAGTGCTGACCGGACTGGGGTGTGTCCCTGCCTCCCCTCCCCAAGTAGTGAGTGATTGTGAGATGTCACATGGCTCTTGTTGGCTTCTCTCTCTCTCTTTTTAAAGAACTTAAGATGTTTAGTTGAATGGATGCAGTCATTAAATTGCCAGTCAGTATAATTGCCAGTCATTTACCAAACTGAGAAGACTGAGGAGGAAGAGAAATATATTAATAGGAGAACTTGGTCTCTAAAGTTTGTCTGGCTGTTTGAAATTGGTATTGTAGGGCTGTGTTTCCCATATTCCAGGTATGCAGTGTTGCTAGGTCCAGCCCTACTTTACTGGTAGGAATAGACAATGCTCTTATGCTTTAGAAGAGTGTACGTCTACTCGGGAAAAGTCTGCTACAGGAATGATGAACCGGATTAGAACCCATTTCATTGCAGGTTTTCCATGTGGCGTGGCCAGGGTTCTGCCCTCAATAAGGCCGCACAGCCCTCAGGTGTTCCGGTGCGGGAACGCCGCGCTGACAGGTGTCCCCGTGAATTTAGAGGTGCTTGTTGTTTTAGCTCTTTTCTGTATTCCTTTACTACTGTTGGGGAAGGAAAATCGTGGCTATGTTCCTAATGAGCCCTTCAAACTAATCTCATCTGCAATATCACTAAGCAAAAAAGCCCACCGAGGGAGGCCTTGCCATGCCTTGCCGCGGAGGTGCCCGCGGGCCTGTGGGCGGTCTGGTCTGTCGAACTGACGGTCAACGTCAGCTCCCTGTGTGAGGAGCTGGGGGCGACACACCCCGCTTCCGCGGCTCTCTCAGCTGGGGTTCCAAATACGACTTTTACTGCGTGAGATTTGGAGGAAAGGAGTGAGGTGCAGGCCCTTCTGGCTCTGCTGGCAGAGGCCACCCCGAGTGCCCAATTTTGTGGCAGCTTCTGACCAGGTGGCAGCTGCCGAGTTCTGCAGGTAGGTTTCGGTGGTTTCATTCATAGCTCAGTTCTGCAGTGTGGTTCTCAGTCATTTCTGGAGACCTGGAGTTTGTTTATTCAGTTTTGTAATGACTGATAGTTTAATCATGTCAAAAAGGTCTTTTTACTTCACTAGAGTAGATTCATCCTCTGCTGCTGGACTTCAACCAACATAAACTTTGCTGTGAGATTTTCCCCTGCTCTTATTTTCCTTTGTGATTCAGCTCAGTTTCTAGGGAGGGTTCTGAATGTCCATGGCCATGCCCAATCTTTCTGGGGGTCTGTTAGTGAGGGGTTTTCAGGCAACAAATGGTGCAGTCAGAGCTTTCTGTTTTCCTCACATTCCATCTTTGGAAGTTTTCTTAGGAAGTAAGATCAGTTTTTTTGATATTTCATATCTACCTCACCATCTTCAAAGCCTTGTTATAAGTCTCAGCCATTTTACTACAAACCAGATAATACCTTCCTCATGAATCATTTTCTGTGAGTGTATTTTGTGAGAGAAGGCTTCATTTTATATCCCTCTGAGCTCTTGGTACTGTATGTGTTTTTTTGCCTTCTCCTGATTTCACTTTGGTCCTTGTTCCTTTTCTTGCTGTTCACCAATGTGCCCCTTAGGTGCTTGGGTAACAGGTGAGGTCGAAGTAAAAGACGAGAAAGCAGATGTGTGCTTTTTCTGTTTCCCATGTCTGCATCTATCAGATCTTAACCGAAATCGTGGGAGGCGTAGCAAGGAGGGCTTCCTGGAGGATGAGTATTTAAGCTGATTTTGAAGAAACTGTAGACTTCAGCCTGGCATAAAAGGGACTGAATGAGTGCTCGAGGCAGACAGACAATATTTGAGAAGAGCAAGGGCTTGTCAGAGATGTGAGAAAAAGCATGGCAGGCTCAGTAAACTGCGGGCAACTCTGGAGACAGGGGGAGGAGGCGTAAGGAGGAGTCGTGGTGGCAAAGTGAACAACAAGGTTTATGTACTTTACTTTCATAACACTAATATGTTCCAGGGACCTGCACAGCCTGGTTTTGTTTCATGGTGAAAAATAAAATAAAATAAAAAAAAGCCCAGTCAAGTAACAACAACAACAAAATCATGAAGCATTCCTGATCTTTACTTGCACTTTTCAAACAACATTAACATCCTCACTTCCTCCTATCCAATTCCTATTTTCTATTCCTCTTATTTCCTAACACCTCGCAGCTGCTTCTGTGACTGTTAACTTTCAGCCTTGACATCCAGCCCTCCTCTCTTCCCTGTCCCCTCCTTTCTCTTCCTTCTCCCTCAGTTTAGTTAATGTCTTCCAAGCCTCTTCTCCTCGTTCGGTCCTTTCTTTGTCTAACCCCCTGATTCTGCATCCCACCTATCCAGAACAGGCACAGAGGTGCACTTTATTTAGAGAGCAGGGAAAAGAGAGAAACAGGAGCTGTGCACTTTTACAGATACGGAAGCAATTAGGGTCAGGAACTTGGACTTTATTCTGGATCTAGTGGTGGCCATGGAAAAATATCTAGCGAGGGAGGGACAGGTTTGCATACTAGAATGTTTACTTTCACAGAATTGCAGAGAATAAACAACATAATAATAAGTTATATAAATATGGTAAGCACTTAGCATGTATTTATTAAATTTATGTATGTCTTGACTATCCCAGTATAGGATGAAAGGAAACTTGTAATTCTTGACAACTTTAAACAACTTAGCTAAATGTAGGAAATCAGGACCAAGGTCAAATGTCTCTACAAAAACCAGTGGTGGTGTGGTTTCTTTGATTCAGCTTCAAACTTATTTCAGAGTTACTGCCGGAGCACTGGGCAAAACAGCCATCAACCTTAGCATGTAACAGCCATCATGGTGGTCAACTTCGAAAGTGATTTCTTGGGACTGTTTTTGAGACGTTGAGGACTAAACAATAAAGTGCATATTTAATGTTAGAAAATGTAAGGACTGAATAGACTGCTTTTAGGGACACGGATTCAAGTCCTGGAGCATGAATGGTTAGCATACCCAGAAACTGTCCTGCATCTGTTATTTCTCCCGGATTTTTGATTGGTGCCTCATGGGGGTGGGCAAATATTTTGGTCTGGCAGAATTTTAAGGTGGATGTGTTTTATTCATTCTAGACATAAAAAACAGGTCTCTGTGGGGCAACTGGGAATGTGTGGCATGCTGTCTGGACATACCTATGCCGTAATAACCAGTTTGACACGTGGTGTGACAGCAACCAGCTGACATCTGAGAAGGTTTGCCAGCGATGAGGACTGAGAGCGCGTGGACCCTTTCTCTCCCGCAGGAGATCAAGGCGTCTTGGTGCTGTTTCTCGTGTGCAATGAGGTGCTGGGGAAGGCACGGCATAAAGACACCCTGGAAGAGGTGGCCCAGGTCCACATGTGGATTAATTGCGACACGTAGGACGTACTTGTGCATAGTCAGCACACAAGAAACGTTAATTCCTTTTTTTTTTTTCCTCAGAGACTAGTTACCAGACACCATATAATGTTTGTATTATCATTACATCTGATTGCCAGGATGAACATAAAACAAAAATATCTAAAATATCTAACACGAGAGTGGAGCCTCTCTCTTACTTTCCCATTGGCCATGGTTTTGTGATTCTACTAAGATAGAGAGGAAAGAACTGGACAGTTTGGAAAGGCCTCCTGGAAGATGTGGTGCTGGAAGGAAGGATAGTTCGGTATAGAGAGAAGGAAAATCAGGTCAAGTAGAGAAACAGGAACAAAGCTGAGCTGTATCACGAGGAGCAGAGAGGGAACTTATCCTTCGTGGGTAAAAGAAGATTCTCAACTTAATTGATCAAACCTCTTTTTCAGAGGTCCCTGGAGACATGCAAGCTGTCAATCTATGTAGTGTAAAGTGAAGGGCGGACAGTTTAGCTTGTGAATGATGTCAAAATTTATTCAGAAAACAATTACCTGTTTCATGTTTTATTCATTAAATTTATTTTTTTTGTTGCTATTTTCATATTCCAATTCTATACCAGTTCCTCTTTTCACTGTACTACAATGTTTAAATGTATTTATTTTTATCTCTAGGTCAACATCAGTACTAACTAATGAGAAATTCCTTCAGTTTTACACATGGAGGGTATGTTTCAAAAGTATAAAAAGAAGAAACTAAAAAAAATCTGAAAAGAAAATGTCCAGTTGTTTTTGGCTCTTTCTTTTGAGAATGGGATTATTTTAAAGACAATTTTATCTGTATCTTAGAATTCCAAATGGAAAACCTTGATATTTAAATTTAAGTGGTTTTTTAAAAAGCATTTGATATGAATTCTAGATCATCAGACATGTGGCAGCAAAGGTATAATTTTCTTAAAAAATTATATTTTTAGCAGGAATATTTACATGCAGAGCATCTTATTTTTTCTCTGAATGTCATGCTTTTCCCAGAAACCATTCGTTTCTTTTCAGTATTTTAAATTAATATTTTTCTTTCTACAGTTTATAGATAATGGTAGGAAACTTAAACTTGAGACTGTTTAGCCATATAGATCTTGAAATTTGTATGTCTTTCTCAATGGGGAGATCATTTGAATTGGGAATCGATGTTGATTCAGTACAGACATACCGAGGCTATATTTTGCTATGTGGTGGCATAAAAAAATTTAAAGTGAAATTTATAAGGAAGTTGCAGAAGAAGGAAGATACCTTGAAGTTCAAACCCTCCAGAAAAATTTAATAAAACTAGCAGTGATTTTCCGCAAGTCTAATAATAGCTCTGAGTTACGCTTTTAACTAAAAGCATTAATGTTTTCCTTTTTAAAAAATGTCACCGGCAAAGTTAAATAAAATTAACTATTAAGAAAACTATATGAAAAATTTAAATAATCTTTTAAAATTCTACAGATGATTCTTAATATCCTGCCAAGGTTGAGAAATCCTGCTTCTTTTCTTAATAGATGGCCTTTTCCTTGGCTCACCTAGCCTAAATTCCTGAAAGTAAATGATTTCTTATTTTCATATTGTCAATTTTACACATGAGACAACATCTGCGCATTAAAAATCCTTCTCCTAGGAAATAGGCATTCTTAGCTACTATACCCTTGATATTTCTATTCTGCTCTCCCAGTTTTCTGTGATTTGCCCACTCTTCTTATAAATCATTCTCTCTTTTTCCTACTTCCAGAATCTTCCTCACTCTTTCTATTCTATAACTTTACCGTTTTGACTACTATCATTTTTCTCACCTCCAATTACTACTTCCTCTCCTTTTTACTGTATCTTTTGTTTACTTTTGACCTCTATTTCAACTTGGATCATCCTCTTTTTGGTGGATGCAACCTGTTCCTTCACAATCTCACAGGCTGCTCTGCCACCCACTCAAGCGATTCAAGGTGCTGTTCTAGATCGAGAAGGTTTCCCTCCTCCTTGCAGGAACTTCTGTTCTATTCATCCTGCCAAATCTCCACCTGCATGTAAAACTGAGTGTGAATTTTGCCTCCTGATGAAAAGTAGTAAAGGTAGTTATGGACTCTGAATTCTTGACATGATAAAAATACCAGTTACTCTTTGTCAATCAAATGAAGATCAAACTTTATAGTCAAGGTCACATTTCCTGAAGATATAGCTTTGTTTTGTGAACTTTGTGAGGATACTCCATGATAACTTTAGAAATCCTCTATGAAAAGAATTATTTTGAAAATATTGCTTTGTTATTTAGATAATCATATACATTTTCCACAAGCTTCATGTAGGATGAACATTAAGGCTCAAGTTCTTAAGAATTCCATTATACATGCTTCAGTGAATTTTGTGTAGGGTTTGGTGCATGTGCTTTTGTCTTGCCATCTCTAGGCCTCTCTGACAGTGAATTAAAAGGGACATTAAAGTTACCTAACTTCTTGTAAAAAGAAACAAAATTAATAAGCATGGGATTATTTGCTTGGCTATAGCACCTGTGAGAGACTTGTGTTTATTAATAGAAAGCATTGGCAATGAATCAAGAAAGGACTCATATGAAAAAAACTCTACAGGAAATTAGTGTAAGGCAGGGCATTGTGGCTTATTCCTATAATCCCAGCACTTTGGGAGGGTGAGTGGGAGGATCACTTAAGCCAGAGTTTGAGACCAGCCTGGGCAACATAGCAAGGCCCCAACCCTACAAAAAAAAAATTAGCTGGGTATAGTGACTCATGCCTATAGTCCCACCTACATGGGAGGCTGAGTCAGGAGGATTGCTTGAGCCCAGGAGTTTGAGGTTATAATGAGCTATAATCACACCACTGCACTATAGTCTGGGCAGACCCAGTCTCAAAAAACAAATAAACAAAAAATAGCATTAATAAAGGTGTAACACAAAAAATGAAGCTGGTAATATTTATTTTCTCAGTTTTTGTTGCACTGCATTGAAGTATCATTTTTACTTCTGCAGAACATGGGTTCAGAGAAAGAAGTAGACATCTTGGGAGTTGAGGAGAGAGTGATCGGGAGGGGAAGGAGGTCTACGCGGAGAATAGGAAACCAACTGCGTGAGGTGTTGTCATGAGATAGCAGACCAACTGGAGGAGCTGATCACAGTCCTCAGATATGTGAGGGGCTCTTGTGTGGAAGATGCACAACTTGCTCTATAGGTAGGAACGGGGAAGAGGGCCAGAATACAAGGTGTGTTTACAAGGATTGAAAATAAAAAACCCCAAATTTATAGTATGAAAATTTTGATTTCCAAGAAACTTATTTTTGATATTCTAGGATTTATAAAACTTTTCTACATCTTGATTTGTTAGTGGATTGTCTCTTCTGCTTAATTTACAATATAGAAATTGTCCTACTAATTTCTTCTTTAGAACAAGTTCTATAATCCTAGCTCACTAAACTTTTCTTCCACCCTGTACCCTCATCCTGTTATATTGTATGCCATATGCAAATGTAAGGCATTATTATCATTGTTTTCCAGAAAAAAACCCAAAGTTTTTTTGGGGGGGAAGAAAGATTTTAGCTATATGGGGTAAGTTTTGGGAAGCCAGGAGAATGACTGGGTTAATTATTAATAATCTTTTAACATCACAGCTTTATCTGTACATATGATCATTTTAATAGATTGCTTCTACCTGTTCAAATTCACATCTGAGAAAATATTGCAGATGGATATCAGGTATCATAATTTGGGGCAATTGGAGAAATAGAGGTACAGTTATTCTCCTTGATGGACACAGTTGAATTAGGATAGGTATCTTCTCTTGGAAGTTTATTCCTTTCTTATCTACTATGAAGTAATAAGAAAAAAAAATCTTAAAGAATCTGAAAAATTGCTTAAACACTTTCATTTTCTTTTATATTTGATTTTTAAAACTTTGCAAATAATGAATAAGTATTAGGATTTCTTAAATTAAAAATCTCTGAAAGCATTCAGTACGAACAATATCCAAATAAATATAAAGAAAACAAATACCTATTTATATAAAGAAAAAAATCTCTTACTAGCTCCTGCAATTTTAGAAGCATTGACAATTGAGAAGGAAAATTTGGCAATATTCACATAAACAAATATTTTTTCTCATTAAAATTCATTCAAATTAGATATTCAAACTGTATGACTCTTTGAAACAACTAAAATGCTGAATAAAATGAAAAAAATAGCTGTCATGAAATTGGAAAGTTCAGATAAAACATTAGAAATCCTACTCATCACATCACTATTAATATATTCATGTCCTTCACTTCACTTATCATCTCATGTAGAAAATGCTCTAGAAAATTGGGTCGCTCTGTCTCTTCCATTTGTGCAGTGTAGGATTAAGAGATCTGAATTAAAGTTGTTTTTTTTTTTGAATTAAAATTTTCTATGGCTAGATATTTCCATACATCTCAGAATCTTAATCTGATAAAAATAGTCCCAGAGATTCATGTTTCATGGGTCTGGGGTGAGGTGGAGACCCTGGTAGTTTTTCTGTTTTTGTTTTGTGATATGTTATGTTTTTATTATTATTACAAATATTGCTTTTCTCACTTCATATTACTGATCTATAAAAATGTAATTAATTTTTTGTTTTAAAATTTTATCTTATTCTAATAATTTGTCTTTTGTGTTTTTGAAGTTGCTATCTACAAATAATAACAGGCTTTTTCTTTCTTTTATGTAATTTTCCCTTAATCTTATGTCCACTGGCGAGGACCTCCAGGACAGCATCGTAGGTAAGCGATGGTCGGGGCACCCTTGGCTTGTTCCTGATTCCAGTGTAGAGTTTTTATTACAGTTAACTGCGCTCCTTTGAGTATCAGCCTGTGTTGCGCCATTGTATACGTAAGTCACTCCCAGGCAAATGTGCAGTTAGGAGCAGGTCCTGGAACAGCCTGCCTAGTATGTCCTTTTATTGAGTCTAACCATTTCTCATCCTCTCCCAAGTTCTCTTGTCAAACAATCAGGCTATGTTTCCTAACTGCCAATGCCCGCCTACATATCCCCACTAAATCTCAAACTCATCATGCCTAAAACATAAATTATCATCTCCTTTTACAAAAGAACAAAGCAGTTTTTACGCTAACCGGCCATTGCCTTAAAACCTTAGTATTGTCAGAATTCTGGGTTTCAGCACCAAAGTCGTCAGGGTGGGAGTCTGCCCTTGCTTGGTTCTCTGTGTGCTCTTGGCTGAAGAACGATCAGACGCGCCAAGTGTCAAGACCAGACCATGAGCCCTGTCTTCTGACTCCTTTCTTGGAAAAGCCACCAGCAGTGCCAACACCGCAGAGTGGCCCCGGGCAGGGAGCAGCCGGAGACAGCAGCGCCTCGCCGCGGAGCAAGGCGGACGGCGCACCCCGACTGCCCCTCACGCTCTCACTGAGACCCTGCTAGCTTTTTAAGTTCCTCGTTCTTCCTAGTGTCCTGCCAAGCTGGAGGAACATGCTCTAGAGTAGATTTTTTGGTATTGACAAATGACCTCCTTCTCAATTCCGTGTAGATTCCTGAACAGAACTGTGCTTTGTTTTTCTGGCTTTTTATCTCGGGGTGTGTCTCCATTCCACGAATTTATCTGTCAGATCTCTGCTGATGGCTCCTAAATCAATATAGTCAGCTCTGTCCTCTCATAAAAGCTCTTGAACTATATCATTAGATGCTTATTGGACATTTTCATTTGAAGGCTGTATCTGAAACGTCCCACGTCACCTGCTAATGGCATTAGTAGTCACCTATGCTTGAAAATCTGCAGTTGTCGTTCACTTTTTTTCCATCAGCTTCCTTTTCCTCTGCAGTTCCTGGATATTTTTTCTACTATAACTCTTCATCCTTTCTCGCTACCTTGAGTCTATCAGTTTAGTCAGAGCTCTCACTTTCTGACATGCTACTGTGTGTGTGAATTTCTGGACTTTTCAGATCTAGCCCTTCAGCCTCAACATACCTCTTTTTTTCTGGCAGACAAGTTCCTCCTATGCTCTGCTCCCATTCTATTCCCCACCATTCACTGCTGCTTGCTTTTTGCCATATCAAACGTCTCCCTGGGTTGGCCTGAGCCTTTCCAGTGAGCACTGTTTAATGTCACTTTGTTCTATTTTCCTGAAAAGTCTGTCATGCGCATTCCATAGTCTGCTTTAATTTGATTAACTCAGCATTTCCAAAAGTTGATACTTCCTACTGATGACATGTGAGATGCTGCTGCTTTTTTTTTTGGTGGTACATGAATGAACTTCAAAGATGTGCAGTTATATATATTTAAATGTAATGTAAAGTAGAAAAATACACATGTTCCTCAAATCCATGATTTGACAGAATTTTATTGCTCAGATTGCAGTACAGTATGGAAACACTGATGGTGACTCGTGACTATCTGGCTTCCATAAAAAGAGCTATATATGTTGTTTTCGCCTCCTGGAATGTGCTAGGGACAGAGTCTACCCATCCTTTCAGGCCTAATTTAACTTCAAAATTCTCCCTAAAGTCATCAGTGCCAAATCTGCTGGAGAGACACATTAATAGGAGGAGGGAGGGAGGAAACAAAACAGGTTTTACTGAATGGGGACAGTGAGAGCTCAAGATAAAGGCTGCTCCTTGAATTGGTAAAGGGGCCATGAAACTGAGAACCAGTGCTAAAGAGAATGACTATGGTGGGCGCTCAGCTAGCATCCAGGCAAGCAGCTCCCTCCTGTAAGCTGGGCCGGAGCAACTGAGAGACGCAGAGTTGTGCTCCTGCCAGCCCTCTGTCTTCTGATGCTACCAGCACCCCTTCCTCTTCTCCTGACAGCCTGCCTGAATTGTGCTCTTGGAATGTGGACCAGGACCAGGAGCTGATGTGGGTTGAGCAGGGTGTGAGGCCATGACGTGTGCGCGCGCGCACATAACACAAAAATGTGCTGTGTGCAGTTTTAGGTTGTCTAGGCCCTTTCTTTATACTTGAAAAACCAGTCCTGGTGTACCTTAGGTAAGAGACCCAGAGTAGCAATTAATGTTATTCATCCTCCTCCCACTCTGTCAATATAGGTTTTTCTCACGGTTAAACAGAGGCTGTTTAACTTTTTCCCCTGTACTCCAAAGCCCCATGAATGTGCCCAGCTGTGTGTCAGTCCAGTGCCTTCGGGAAATTCTTCCCTCTTCCCCTAGAATTAGATCAGTTGTTAAACCAGTTTTCCATACCAGTTTTCAGTGGTTTCTTATAAAATTAGGCCATGCATAGTTTCACTTTTATCAAACCAGAGGCGGAAATTCAAGAGAAATCAAGGTGTGTGTGTGTGTTAGTCAAATCTGAACAAGGTTGGATGTCAGGTTCTTGTTTCAGCTCTGCACTTAACAAGCTGGGTGTTTTGCAACTCTGTTTCCTCATCAGTAACATGAAGGGATGGGACTGGAAAATTTCTAGTTTTCTCCCAGCTCGATGGAAGGGAAGGGTGCCTTTTCCTTAAGTTTTATTAGAATGTCTCCCAGTATTTCTTTTAATCTTAGGTTATTAAATATGAAATGTTCCTTTTCCTTAAGTGTTAACAGTTGCTATCTCTTGACACTTCACTGATACTTCTTGTTTTATTTTTATTGTGAAGGTACAGCCTCAGTCTTGCAAACACGTTTTGACTTGTGATTATCTTCCAAATTTTTTTTAGAGCAATTTTTGTGAAACCATGGATAAGTCAAAATTTGTCTTATTTTTGAATATGGAAATATTTCTTGTTCATGAAACCAATGCAGTGCAGACAGTTCGAAATATCAACAAAGTGTTTGGGAAGGATGTGGCTAATGAACACAGTACATCAATGGTTTGAAAAGTTCTGTTCTGGTGATTTTAATTTTGAAAATGAACCATGTGGGTGGCCTGAGACCAAGGTGGATAATGATGAACTGAAAGCTGTAGTGGAAGCGAATCTGTCTCAACCTGTGAGTTAACTAGCAGCAAGGTTTGATGTTACTATTCCAACAATATTGGACCAATTGAAACAAATCATCAAGGTAAAGAAGCTGGATAGATGGGTACTGCATGAATTAAATGAGCAGCAGAAGAGAAACCATCTCGAAGCTTGCCTTTCTTTGCTGTCACAACATAAATGTGAACGATTTCTACACAGTATTGTTACATATGATAAACAATGGATTCTTTTTGAGAATCACAAGCATTCGGCACAATGGTTGGATAAAGATGAAATGCCAAAACATAGTCCAAAACCAAATATTCATCAAAAAAAGCTAACGGTGTCTGTTTGGTGGTCTAGTGCTGGTATTATCCACTACAGCTTCGTGAAACCTGGTCAGTCAATGACAGCGGGTGTCTACAGAGTCAATTGGATAAAATGATGAGGATGCTTGTGATTAAGCAGCTGAGATTGGTCAACAGAGATAGGCCAATTCTCTTGCAGGACAACGCTCAACCACCTGTCACACAAACAACGCTGCTCAAACAACAACAGCTGGACTTGGAAACTCTCTGTCACCCATCATATTCACCAGACCTTGTGCCAACTGATTACCACTTCTTCCAGGCTTTGGACCACTTCTTGCAAGGAAAAATATTCCATTCTCAACAAGCTGTGGAAAAATGCCTTTCGGGGTTTCATTGCTACTCACTCTGCAAGCTTCTTTGCTTTGCTTACTGGCATAAACCAGCTACCGTTAAGATGGCAAAACTGTGTCCATAGTTTAGGTGCAGTTTGCTCCTTCTGCCATGTGTGAGAACACAGCAAGAAGGACCTCATTAGACATCGGGGCTGCACCATGATTTTGGACTTCCCCGCCTGTTGGTCTGGAATATTTTGTTATAGACGCACAAATGGACCAGGCAGAAGAGTAATAGTGTGAGGGGCAGTGAAAATTTTCCATGTGTAATCTGAGTCGTATTGAGTTGGGAACATGTTTCTTATCTTCAATTCACTAAATATTGGGACTTATGCATCTTATATAGTTCCAAAGGGAAGAAAAATGGTGAGATACATTTTTGCTCAAATACAGTGATAAAGAGAAAATATGCTTCTAGGAAGCAGAATTATAACCTTCTCCCCATCCTCCCCATAAGATGCCCACATGTAAGTTTTCTGAAAAATGATTTATCAGTTAGAATTTTCATAAGATGGATGGATGGTATCGTTGCAAACACTTTATCTCTAAGAGTATTCAAATAGATACAAGGCTAATTGTCAATGATATAGAAAAGATTGAAAGTGGAGATTTGGACAAATAGACCTTAGATTCTATGAAAGTAAGAATATATTGTGGGGGGAGGTGTTTTGAGGGAATAATAGTCAAGAAAAATGATTTCTGTATTTATGCCTTATAAAATCTTACTGTGCTATCTATAAGTTTCCAAATAATATTCATTTTCCCCCCAATATGTACCAAACCTTTGTGAGCAGAAGGAGGAGCAGCTATCCAGGCTGAGATAACTAGTGGTATTTATTGTGAAGATACAATTAAATTGTAGTGTACATAAAAACATATATCCAGTCAGAATAATCAAACCTCTTTCCTATTCCTGTCCTATTTCTGTCTCCTAAATTATCTGAGAATTCAGGCTAAGGAAGACCTTCAGTTGTGCATTACTCAGGAAACTATATCTATATAGACCATACTTTAAGTAAGTTGGAAACAAAATATAAACCTTATTTTCTTCTGTTGTGGCTTTTAGTACATATTCATCATAGCATAAGATCCGATTTGAAGTTCTTTCAAATGTTTTCATGTCCTAAGGCATTTGTGAGAATGATCCTTGTTATGGTCTCTTTTTAAAATCAGAAAAAGGCTGGTAAGGAAGTGCAAACAGAAGGATATTTGTGTTCTTCCTGTAAAACCATATGGCTTTATTTCACCAGCTACCTGTAGAATGGCACCTGCCTCCTGGCACGTTGGAGAGCGATTAAGGAACAGGCTGAATCCAAAACCACTCCTGAAACTCTGACAGTATAGTCACACATAGCTGCCTAATGGATAGCAAAACAGCAAACTTTATGAGGAAGTGACTATCCAAACTGCATCTCTTTTGTTATTTTTAGAACATGTGTTAACCAAGTATTTCTTTTGAAATGCTGAAGCATTTCCTTAGTTCAAATTTTACACATTCAATTTCTGATTGGCTTTGAAAGAAGTCTATATAATGGGGAAGGCAAGTCTCAGAATAGTCTAATGCTATCTTGAGGGGACTTGGTGGGAAAAAGTTACCGAATTTGACCTAAAACTTGGAAGATAAGTGTTCAACTGCCCTCCAAATATACTCGAGGGACAGCATGCCCAGGGAGAAGCTAGAAGGAGGAAGAAGGCAGAGTAGAGGGCTGGAGCCTTTACTTATCTACTCTGACAGACAAGCTTGCGTCTGTCCATGGAGAGGAGTTGAGGTGGGTGGTGTTAGGAAGGAACACAAATTGTGCTCTGGGTGGCCAGAAATGATACGATCTGCTATTGTCCACTCTCTGACTTTCTAAATTCTGTGCCTTCTGATTTGATGCCCCCCCCAGCTTATTTTGAGAGAAAATTTGAAAGCGCTAGAAGGTAGAAAGTGAGAAAACTAGGGAGTGCAACTTCTCGGGGATCCTCACACGGTGGGAGGGGCTGGCTAGCTCCACGAGGTTGCTTTTATAAGGGCACTAACCCCATTTGTGAGGGCTCTCCTAGTGTGACCTAATCACCCCCAAATACCATCACCTCAGAGATTAGATTCGTGTGAATTTTGTGGGGAGACAAACATTCGAACTGTATCAGAGCCCTCAAGCCTGGGATGTAGACGCTGTGGCAATTTTTAGGTCAGTCAGTACTTCATTCCAGCATTTTCTATGAAAATAATGACCTGCAGTCCCTGGAGTCAATCCTTCCTGAAGAGTTACCACTGGGCAAAAGTCTCAGAACTCACGTTATTATGCAACGGAGATACCGAGGGGATATACAATAAATGTGGCTCATTCAGTTCAGATATTTGCATTAGAAATGAACCTATTCTTAAAAATTATGACCAAAACGCAGTTTGACCTCTTTTAAACATTTTCTTCCTTTTTGCTTTATACTGACGAATATTCCCAGTTTCAATTTCCAGCGCGCTGGGATGTGTGGCGAATGTCCAGTAGGGCACAGAAGCCATGAGTCTGCCCGTGCTGTCGCCGTTTGCTGTGGAGACACGCTTCATTAAGCAGCTCCTGTCTTGTTACTGAAACAGCTTAATATGGTTTTGCATAACTAATGGTTTTCATCAGCATTCATCATTGAATTTGTTTTCCACTAGGAAACCAGATTGGTATTCTAAATGTTGTCTATGCTATGATGGAGAGTCTTATTCCCTAAAAGGTGCATGGTGAATTTTAGGAAGAAGCCAATTTAAATCAATCAAAGAATGGTTTCTGTAGAGTGGTGTGACAATTATACTAATGTACTGCGTATGCATTAGGAGGTTAAAGATCTATTATCTTTGTTACTGGTCAGTCAGAAAGAAACAGCACTTTAGCGTGGGCTTGCAGTGATCACAACGGCGTTTCTGTGTCGGAAAGTGCGGTGAGCGCTGAGCTAAGCGCCAGGAGCGCACGGCCTTGCGGAGCGTCGACAGCCCGACCGCCTTACCCATAAAATGAAAGGACGGCTAGTATTTGTTTTCTCTAATTTTACCTCATGTCTGATATTCATGATCATCACATAATCTGATTCTACCACAAAACATCTGTCATATGTTAATAAGGGAATGAAGACACACACAGAAGACACAGAACGCATTAGGAGGGCCAGGCTGACGGGGAAGAGCCCTGCTGGGACGGGAAGATGTGGGCCGAGGCTCTGTGAACAGTCCACAATGTCATTCTCAGCTCTGAGATTCTGTGGGTTCGCCAACGAAGTAAAATTCAGGTAGAAGAAAGGTTAGGGTGTGTAAATTTTGGGCATGGGGAGAGGTAGGGACACTTGGATTTGATGAGGTTTTTTTGTTTTTTAGCACATAAGGTAGGTATTAAATGCTTTATGGCTTTTTAGGTTACGGGACTTGGTTGAAGTTTGAAGAGGTGGAAGATCATCCCTCCTACCCCACAAATCCTCTCTGAGTTTGGAACTAGTTGAGGAATCAGCAGAGTTGGGCAGGTCAGGATTCCCGGAGGCGGGTGGGGGCGGGGGAGGCGGAGGCGGGCAGGGGGGGCAGGGGAGGTGGGGGTGCGGGAGGGGAGGCAGGCGGGGTCTGGGGCTGGGGAGGCGGAGGCAGGGGGGGAGGGGGTGGAGGCGGGGAAGGGGGAGGCGGAGGAGGGGGGAGGCAGAGGAGGGGGAGGTGGGCGGGGTCTGGGGAGGGGGAGGGGGAGGTGGAGGCAGGTGGGGGTGGGGCGGGGGCGGCGGAGGCGGGCAGGGGCAGGGGAGGGGGAGTCGGAGGCAGGTGGGGGCGGGGGAGGGGGAGGCAGAGGCAGGTGGGGGCAGAGGCAGGTGGGGGGCAGAGGCAGGTGGGGGGCGGAGGCAGGAGGGGGCGGGGGCGGGGGAGGCGGAGGCGGGTGGGGTCTGGGGAGGGGGAGGGGGAGGAAGGTGGGGGCGGAGGCAGGTGGGCGCGGGAGGTAGGCGGGGGCGGGGGCGGAGGCGGGCGCGGGGCGGAGGCGGGCGGAGGCGGGCGGGGGAGGGGGAGGCGGAGGCGGGCAGGGGCAGGAGAGGGGGAGGAGGGGGAGATGGGGGAGGGGGAAATGGGGGGGGAGGGGAGGCGGGGCGGCGCCGGCTCTGCGGCGTCAGGAGGGCTTGCCTGCTCAGAGCCTTGGCTTGTCGCCTCATCTGCCGCACGTTGTTTAAGCTCCCTCTGCCCCGGCCGCGTCACCTGTCGGGTGGGGTTGAAGGCCAGTTGCCACCCCAGCGAGGCGCGGCGGGCCGAGGCGGAGGCGGCCTGAGCCCCGCACCGGGCGGCCCGCAAGCCCGAGGGCGGCCGCGTCGGGCGGGCACGGGCGGCGCCGTGGTGGGTTTTCTGTGGGAAAGGGAGGCGGGCCGAGCGGGCGGGTTTGCAAGACTCCCGCGGGCTCGGCTGCCAGGGCGGGCGGCGCGGGCAGGGCAGCCCCGGCGCGGTGCGGGCGGTCCGACCAGGAGGTCGCGCGTGGGCTCGCGCCAGTTAAGTGCCTGCGGGCGCGGGGGCTTGGGGGCGCGGGCGCGGGGCTCCGGATCTGCCACACGGACCGCCCGCGTGGAGCAGGCCTCGCAGAGCACTCGGGACAGTTTGGAAACCACTGGGGAGTTTTAAAAAACTTGGTCACGGTGAGTGCGTGTTAGGATTATATAGAATAAGCTGAAACACTTTATCTATGTACAATTAATTTTATAAAATGTTTATAAACATATCCAGCATCAAATGGACTAAAAGTTCCTTATAGAATCTTAAACATTTTAATTGCTTTAGTTGGCATTTTGTTGCTACCCAGGATAAAAGACAGGACAGAAAAGGAAACACACTAACGAGAGAGTTTATTTTGCATGAACGTGGAGCTGGGCAGCTGCCCTGACGTGTGTTGGAGAGGTCGCCCCGCCGCTCTGAGGGGCAGGAGCCTTCAGGAAGCCACCGCGGTGACACATAAGGGACGAGATTTGCCGTCTCCGTCACCACGTTTGTGAGCCCCAGTGCGCCAGTGGCGGTGTTGGGGTTGGCTCTGCAAGACTGCATGGGGAGCTGCCGTTTCTACTTCCTAGTGGTGCAACTTCGAGCCATTCTCATCCGCAAGGCGGAGACAAGAGTTATTTGACAGGCCTGATGATGGGGTTCCATTTCTGGAAGTATTCCCAGGGAGAGCTTATTCTCACTACCCTCGCTTCTGCATCATAATAGCTCCCCCCCAGACACTCCCTGATTTCTTATGAAGTTCATCAGGAAGGTAGATAATTCACTCCTACAATTCTTAGGTTCTTCCATTGTATGCACAAATGAACAGGAGTTCAGCCTTTGCATTCTGACTTTACTCCGCTCAGCCTTAGTTTTCTCATCATTGAAATGAGGATAATCATAGTATCAACCTAATGGGCTGTCATGATAATTAAATGAAATTACACAAGTAGGACACTTAACTCAGTACCTGATACATAATAATCACTCAATAAATGGTTGCTATCACTAGTTTCATTTCAAGTACACAGGAAGGACTTTGATCTACACTTTTGGGATTCAGATACAAACTATGCCTCATTAGCAGAATTAGGGAGAAGCAGAAGGAGTGACTAATGCTATTCAGTAATTCTTGGCCAAAAGAACTGCTGTAAAAGGACAAATGGATCTTCTATATCTTCAGCAAGGCTCTATGGTAACAAAGGGCATTTCTTTGAGAAAATATAACACCAATGAAAACCCATTGGCTTTTTGTAATTCTTAAAAAAACTCATCAAATTCCTTACATATTTTGATTAACAATTAACTTTTATTGTTTGGCAACTTAAGAAAGAAACTATTGTTTCACTTAGATGTAAATTATTTAAGAAAGAAATACTCTGACTAGTTACATAAGTAACAAGCATCTCTTACTTACTGGGTACTGAACTAGGTATCATAGGAGATAAACTGTCAATAAGAACTAATATTTACCATGAGAAAATGTATTCAAGCAATTAGGCCAGGCTGGTATTAATACTTAGAGCCCTCAAATATCAACTCTTCCTTACTCCTCCTAAGGAACTTGTAAGAGGTATGGGGAGATAAGACACATGGAAAATAAATATTTATACAGCAAAGGGCTAGAAAAATTCCTATCACTTGAGTGGTACCTGCAGGGAACACTCTAGGAATTCCATTGGTTAATCCTCAATAAAAGCTTCTAGGGGTGGTAGAATTTTAATGTTCCTATGTGCCACAGAAGTTGTGAGATAATGCCTAGCAATTAGCATAAGCTTGAAGCCAAATAGCTAGAAAAACATGTTCCAGGACATTGGAGATCAAATCATATTTCTATAAAAAGAATCTCCTGGATGTTCAGCTGACAGAACATCAACCATAAAAGGATAGTTTAATGGATTTCAATCATTATCTAAACACAAAATCACAGAGCCAAGTTTATGTGCATTGTTAATCATATGCTGTGAATCTGGTAAAAGAAAATGTAACAGAAGTATCAGATGAGATGTTTTTCCTTTTCTGATTTTTATTTTATTTATTTTATTTTATTTTTTTGAGACAGAGTCTCGCTTTGTTGCCCAGGCTAGAATGAGTGCTGTGGCATCAGCCTAGCTCACAGCAACCTCAGACTCCTGGGCTCAAGCGATCCTCCTGCCTCAGCCTCCCGAGTAGCTGGGACTACAGGCATGCGCCACCATGCCCGGCTGATTTTTTCTATATATATTAGTTGGCCAATTAATTTCTTTCTATTTATAGTAGAGATGGGGTCTCGTTCTTGCTCAGGCTGGTTTCAAACTACTGACCTTGAGCTATCCACCCACCTCGGCCTCCCAGAGTGCTAGGATTACAGGAGTGAGCCACCGCACCTGGCCTCCTTTTCTGATTTTTAAATTATAACATTTGATTTTTGAGAATTACTAAAAAAATGGGATTGCTTGGAATAACCCCTCTAAGTGAAGTCCATGTTCTTATTAAACAAAATTGTGCTGCAGAGGAAGAGCTCTGGAAACAGTGAGTGATTTACAACAATGCTGAAGTCCTTGCTTTTGTTCATATTTAAATTCTAGAAGAAATGTCCCGATCCAGGGATTCTTTTCATATATATGTATTGGGATGTGTGTGGATTTTAAATTAGCAGTTACTTTTTAAATTATAAATAATACTAATCAGTTGTTTCCTAAACTATTTTAAGTCAACTAATCTTTGAAAATATTGAAAAAAATTATATATCTTGCAGACAAGAAAGTTTTAAGAAAATAAGGCTATTAAAGTAGATTGTTGTAAAATAAAATCAATAGTTTTCTGATATAACATGTTCTTGTATAGAGAACATAAAGAGAAAATATTCCATTTGCAATTAAAGAACATCTAGAAAAATAGTCTTAAGAAATATTCAGGAACTGCATGAATAAAATTATAACATTCTACATGATACTTTGATAGATTTGAGAACATAGCAAAAGATTTGAATAAATGGAAAGACATAACTTAGAAAAACTAGTCTTCTTTTTTTTTGTTTTGTTAAAAGGTAAACTGTGTTTAAATTTACTCTCTCTGTGTTGCAGTATCAATCAAAACCCCCATTCGTTATGGAGAAGGTGGTAAGGATCCTGACAGAATGATTTTAAATTTCACTTTGAAAAATAAGCATTCAAGAACAGCTGTAAGAATTCTGAAAAAAAAATATTAAGAAGGAACATTGCCTTACCAGATGTTAAAATGTATCATAAAATTGCTGAAATTAAAACACTGTGGCGCTAGCAGAGAAGTAGATGGTTAAGAAACAAAGTGTCCAGTCTCAGGCCCGACTATGTTTGGGGATTTAGCATATGAGAAATCAGCATTTCAAATCAGTGGGGAAAAATGTATTAGTGAATAAAGTCCAATATGTAACCACTAGGGGAAAAGTGTCATTCCTACAGTGTTCTTTATATCTGTTTAAAAAAGAAACTGTAAAAATAACAGGAGAAATTATGAGCTGTTCCAAACATGAGATTCAGGCGAGGAGTGCCTTTCTAAGCATAATACAAAAGACTGAAACCATAAAAACAAGATTGACGAATGTGACAGTAAAAAAAAATTAAATACTTCTGTGTAGAATAAACACTCTGAGTTTAGGAGACAAATTGGCCAATAGGAAAAAGCATTTTCCATGTATGTGATCGATAGAGGCCTACTACCCTTAATATATAAAGATCTCTTACAAGTCAATAAGAACATACACCCCAATAGAAAAATATGCAAAACACTGAAAATACAGGATACACTAAACATACCTTGGTTGTTTAAGAAAATTAATGGGACATCTCCTCAGAAGAGGAGGGAGGAGAACTGACATTGAGTTTGAGAAATAAAAGTTCAAAACAGAATTCTTGCTAGTGGAATAATAAAATATTTTCATTGTAGTACAAAGTATTTCGAACTTTACTACATTGTTTATAGAAATACCTGTGTTATGTACTGAATGTGAGTCTAATTGTCACTAAAGATCTTTTTAAATTAAACTTTTTTTTTTTTTTTTCTTAAGACAGGCATGGTGGTGGCTCGTGCCTATAATCCCAACAATTTGGGAGGCTGAGGTGGGGGATCCTTTGAAGCCAGGAGTTCAAGACCAGCCTGAGCAACATAGTAAGGCCCTGTCTCAACAGAAAATAAAAAAAAAAAAATTAGCCTGGTGTGTTGGTGTGTGTCTATAGTTTGAGGTACATGGAAGGCTGGGCTGGGAGGATCACTTGAGCCAGAAGTTGGAGGCTGCAGTGAGCTTTGCGCCACTAAACTCTAGCCTGGGTGACAGAGTGAGACCTTGTTTTCAAAACAAAAACAAACTTTTTTTTTTTAACTTAAGAGGGCATGTTTGGTTTATGTAACCGAAAAGTCAAGGGAATATGCTAGCTTCAGAAACAGTTGAATCCAGGGGAACAAATCTTGCCATCAAGACCCAAGCCTTCCCATCTGGCTGTGCTGTTGTCTGCACGGGCGCCACTCTCTCACTGGAACACTGGATAGCTGGCCCTGTGGGTTGGAGACTTTCATCTGACAAAACTTAGCAACCTCCATAAAAGGAGCTTCTCCTTCCCCACAGTTCAGTAAAAGCCCTAGGTTGCGGATCACTGCACCAATTCGCAACATATGACCTTTTTTGCACCAATCGCTATGGTCAAAGAGATGGTCTCTGCTCTCCGATCAGGTCTGCACTGAGTCCGCGCACAGCGCCCAGGCTGGCTCTGGCGCCCGGACCACATGGACGGAAAAAAGGGACAGGTGGTTCCAAGAGAGATCAGGGAGATCTTACGAAAAGATGCAATGGATTCTGGGCAGTAAATTTTTGATTTTGAGATATTTTTATATTCATATGCAGTTGTAATAAATACATAGAAATCATTTACCTGCAGTTCCCCAATGGTGATGTCTTACCAAATAATAGTACCATGTCACAACCAGGATATTGACATCGATACGGTCAAGATCAGACCATGTCCGTCATCACAAGGGTCCCTCATGCCCCTTTTGTACCCATACCCACTTCCCCTCTGCCCTTCCCCCTTTCTCACCCCCTGACTGTCGCCAATCTGTTCTGCATTCCTATACTTCTGTCATTTCAAGAACATTGTACAAATAGGATCATACAGTTTGTAACCCTTGGGGAATGTTTTTTTTTTTTTTTTTTTTCACTCAGATTCCCTGGAGACATCTAGGTGGTTGAGCATATCAATAGTGTGTGTTTTATTGTGGAGTAGTATTCTGTGGTGTGGATGTACTGCAGTTTGTTTATCTACCCCAAAGGACATCTGGTTTTTTTTTTTTTTTTCCAATTTTTGGCTATTCATCATGAAGCTGGTACAAATATTACTAGAAAGGTTTCTGTGTGAACATAAATTTTCATTTCTCTGGGTTAAATCTCCAAGAGTAAAGGTGTGTTTAAGTGAAGATTATTCCATTCCAAAGAACTTCTTCACACTTTTGGAAGAATTCTTCCACAAGGCTATTCCTCTCTGACTTCCGCTGAAGGTCTGATTCTGTAGATAGAGTTAAGTAAGCACAGAAAAAGTATTTGGTAGAGTCTCAGAGTGGATGAAGAAACTCATCAATGGACAATCATTGTGCTTTAATTTCCTTAATCACATCTTAGGTTGATAAGTAAAGGTAAGTTCAAGCAAAACTTCATGAAGCATAAATATTTCCTTGGAGGTTTTGAGGTATTACAAATGCCAGTTGGATTATCTCAGAACTTTTCATTGTATCCATTAATAGTTATGTGAGCACATTTGAAATTTCTTTATTATATGCTACCTCTAAATACAATAGGTTAAAAAACAATTAAAACAAAATCTCCCAGGAATGCTTTTAATGCTTTAGATTTATGATTTAAGTTTAATTTTATATTTTAAAAATCTTTTGCCCTCCTTTGGCTTTTCTGCAGGAAAGAATGATTCATATTTTTTCTAGAATTGAAAATAATTGAAGTCTGATGATGTTTTTGAGAAGCAATTTATTATAGTACATTATCAACCTTACTCTCCTACAGTTGAATCACACCAACATAGAATTTTAAAACACATCTTTATTTGAACAGAGCACATTACTAAAAAGACCTGGGCAAGCTGACTGACAGACTGTGTGTAATATTCATCTACCTCCTTAAAAAAAATTTGTTATAGGATCTCACACCCATCAAACGCAGAGTAGAAAGTTGTGACAATGTCAGGGCCCTGAATGACACCCAGAGCAGCATCTGACCTTTTGCACTCGGGTGTCGAGTGTGACTCCACACGGCTAGCAAAAATTGTAGAGATTAAAGTTACTCTTTGAATGTATCAATAATGTGAAATATAAAAAAATCTAATTAAATAAGTTTGTATGAGAAGAAACTCCAGTTTTTTATTCTACTACCGTGCTTTGTAAAATCTGGGGGTATTTAAAAAATTAAATCCCGAGTAGAATAAAGGAATCGAGAAAACAGCAAGTGAGTGCAAAGGGTTAATATTCATTGAGTCCCAACAATGAGAGAGACCTTTTATGAAACACAGCAAGATAGCTGGTTCCTGTCCTGAGACAACCACCCTGCATATCAAACTAATATTGAAGTCTTTTGTTTCTTTATAAAAACAAAGCACAAGAAATTGTCATTTGGGAATGGACAGAGTGATTAAATGAAAGCTCAAAATTTAAATTAACTGAAGCACTGTGCCCTATATATAGGTAGACAGTGAATGATTTTTTTTATTATTTGATCTATTAATAGTTATGGACCATTTATTTAAACTTAAAATTTCATCAACCTGGAGCTAAAAAAAGATGGCAGATGAGAAACACTGCCAGACAGAGTGTCTCTGCAGAAAAGATAGATTCTAGCAGAAATCAGAAGAAAGAAGCAAGAAGACGAGCATACATCAGATGAAGGTCGGAAGGAGGGGTACCTGAGACCCCGGAAGACTCCACGGGAGGAGGTCACGGAGGAGAACTGGAAGCTGAGACCGCAGGAGCAGCCCAGAGACCAGTGGGAAGTATCGGCTGTTTCCCCTCCCCTGCATCCTGGACTGCTGGTGGGCTCCCCAGCCAGTGGAGAGACCTGCGGACACCAGCCCAGTGAGGGCCGCTGCCAGTGAGCAGTAAGACAGTGGGGGATGCGGCACCGGGCTCCCAACTCCCTCGGGCACCTCCGTGTGCACAGACCCGAGCCGCGAGGCAGGCGCCATATTGCCTCCTCCTCCCCTCCGCCGACCCTACCCGCAGCTGCCCAGAGAGACAATACAGCCACCAGCTGGAGGCACCTCCAGGGAATGGGACCTTCCCTTTTGGGGCCCTACAGCTGACTAAGGGGAACTCAGACTGTGAGCTCCCTACCCGCCAGTCCTCACAGGTGCTGCTGGCATGGTGATCCAGGAGAACTTGGCAGACTCTGAGGTTGAGAGACATAGACACAGCTTGGGCTCCCTGTGGGTGAATTGGGACTGGCACTCCTCTCCCTGGTGGGGATATAGTTTGAACTCTGGGACCCAGAGGTCAGACCTGCAGACCACATCCTGTGCACCGAGGCCTCGCATTGCCTGGGGCACAGAAGGGATATTTGTGAACAGCCTACTGCCATGTGTGTGCCTTCAGGGGCAGATCAGCGTCCTAGAGGGCAACCCTCCCCCCAAAGGGAGGCCGTGCACCCAGCCCAGGTGGCGTTCCCGGGTAGGGAACCTCCCCGCCGGCAGCACAGCCAGGGGAGGAGTGGTGGCGTGTGGTCTGGCCTGCGGGCAGAGGCCCAGCAGTAGCTGTGGAGTTGGGGACGGTGGAAAGAAGCCAGGCATGCTCCAGAATGTGAGTCTCAGACAGCCCCACCCCCACAGCCAGACTCTCTGACTGGCCATTCCAGCCCTGACCTGAAAGCTTTCCCTGGAAGCAGAGAACAGAACTTCGACACCTGCTAACAACATTGGTGTTGCCTGAGGGCAGACCTACCCAACCCAGTTCTGCCCAGACTCTCTCCTAGACTAGCCCTCACTGAAGGGGAGAAAAGGACACACCTGGAAGTCCCAGGGCCCCACCCACCACTTGAGGCACTAGACTTCTCTCTACAGGAACAAGAGCTGATAACAGGACGCAAAAACAACAGCATAGCCTGTTCCTCCAAACAAGCGCCACCTACTGACAGGGACGGCATCCTGCACACCCTTATCAGGACAGGGAGTGGACGATTCTCACCCACAGACACCACATTCTGGCTTAGAAACTAAACAAGGCGTGTGAATACCCAAACAAAAACCTAAAGAAAAGAAACAACAACTGATCGATATGGGAAGAAATCAGCGAAGGAACTCAGGAAATACGAAGAACCAAACGGGAAACTCTCCCACAAAGAGGAGCCCCAGCCCCCTAGAAATGGGCACCAACCAAAATCAGGCAACCAAAATGACAGATGAGGAATTTCGTCTGTGGATCATAAGAACACTCACCGAGCTGCAACAACAACTCAATAATCAACACAAAGAAACCACAAAAAGCCTCCAGGATCTGGAAAAAGAAATGGACACAATGAAGAAAAGTTTAACCGAACTCCTGGAAATGAAGAATCAATTCAAGGAACTACAAAATACAGTGGAAAGTCTCAAGAACAGGGTAGATCAAACAGAAGAAAGAATCTCAGAGCTTGAAGATAACACCCTCCAATTAAAGAAATCGGTCACAGAAATAGAGCAGAGAAACAAGAGAAAAGAACAAAGCCTACAAGAGATGTGGGATTATGTGAAGAAACCTAATGTGAGGGTCATAGGGTTACCAGAAGGGGAAGAAGATAACACTCAAGGGTTTGACAAGCTGTTTGAAGATATAATAGAGGAAAATTTCCCAGGCCTTGCTCAAAATCTTGATATACAAGTTCAAGAAGCTCAGAGGACCCCTGGGAGATTCAATGCAAACAGGAAGACATCACGACATGCAGTCATCAGACTGACCAAAGTATCAATTAAAGAGGCCCTTCTAAGAGCTGTAAGATAAAAGAAGCAAGTGACATACAAGGGAAAGCCAATTCGAATAACACCAGACTTCTCTAATGAGACTTTACAAGCAAGGAGAGACTGGGGCCCCATTCTCACTCTTTTGAAACAAAACAATGCCCAGCCTAGAATATTATTCCCTGCAAAACTAAGCTTCATATATGAAGGAGAAATATAAACATTTTCAGACAAGAAAAGGCTCAGAAAATTCACCAAGACAAGACCAGCCCTACAAGAAGTACTTAAAACAGCGTTATGCACGGAACATCATAATAATAACCCACGAATATAAAAAAAAACAAAACCCAAAGATATTAAAGGCCAGATATTACAATGGCTCAAGACAGAAATCATAGCAACAACATCCAACCCAACAGAATGAACAGTAATCTACCTTACCTATCAGTTCTCTCAATAAATGTGAATGGCTTAAACTCTCCACTCAAGAGACATAGGCTGGCTGAATGGATAAGAAAATACAGGCCAAGTATATGCTGTCTTCAGGAAACACATCTAACCTGCATGGATGCATATAGACTAAAAATAAAAGGGTGGAGATCAATATTCCAAGCAAATAGAAGCCAAAAATGGCTGGTGTGGCAGTTCTAATTTCAGACAATTTAGTTTTTAAACCAACAAAAGTAGTAAAAGACAAAGAGGGTCATTATATAATGGTGAAGGGCACAGTTCAACAAGAAGAGATAACAATTTTAAATATATATGCACCCAACTTAGGTGCACCCAGACTCATAAAGCAAACCTTACTGGAGCTAAGCAAATGGATTAATAGCAACTCCATAATCACCGGAGATTTCAACACCCCACTGATGGCATGAGACAGATCCTCCAAACAGAAAGTTAATAAAGAAATAATGGACTTAAACAAAACTCTAGAACAATTGGGTCTGACTGACATTTACAGAACATTCTACCCAAAATCCACTGAATATACGTTCTTCTCCTCAGCACACGGGACATTCTCTAAGATTGACCATATCCTAGGACACAAAGTAAACCTCAAAAAATTTAAGAAAATAGAAATCATACCATGTATCTTCTCAGATCACAGTGGAATAAAAGTAGAAATCAACCCTAACAGAAACTCACATTTCTATACAAAAACGTGGAAATTAAACAACCTCCTACTAAATGATTACTTCATAAATGAAGAAATCAAGATGGAAATTAAAAAATTCTATGAAGAAAATGACAATGGAGAGACAAGTTATCAAATCCTCTGGGACACAGCTAAAGCAGTTCTGAGAGGAAAGTTTATCTCCATAAATGCCTATAAACAAAAGTCAAAAAGATCAAAAATAGACAATCTAATGAAACGACTCAAAGAGCTCAAAAGAGAGGAACAGACCAGCCCCAAACCCAGCAGAAGAAGTGAAATCAACAAGATCAAATCAGAACTAAACGAAATTGAAAATGGGGAAGCTATTCA
This sequence comes from Microcebus murinus, assembly GCF_040939455.1. Classification (NCBI taxonomy): domain Eukaryota; kingdom Metazoa; phylum Chordata; class Mammalia; order Primates; family Cheirogaleidae; genus Microcebus; species Microcebus murinus. The sequence continues at coordinate 18,441,741 of NC_134130.1, forward strand.
GGAGATTAACAAAACAAAAAGTTGGTCCTTTGAAAAAATAAACAAAATTGACACACCACTGGCTAAACTAACGAAAATCAGAAAAGAGAAATCTCTAATAAGCTCCATCAGAAACAAAAAAGGAGATATCACAACTGATCCCAAAGAGATACAAGATATAATTTATGAGTACTACAATAATCTTTATTCACACAAATTGGAAAATGTGGAGGAAATGGACAAATTTCTAGAAACACACAGCCTCCCTAGGCTCAATCAGGAAGAAATAGATTCCCTGAACAGACCAATCTCAACTGCTGAAATAGAAACAGCAATTAAAAATCTCCCTAAAAAGTCCCAGTCCAGATGGCTTCACACCCGAATTTTACCACACTTACAAAGAAGAACTAGTACCTATCTTGCAGAAACTATTCTACAACATCGAGAAGACCAGAAACCTCCCCAACACCTTTTATGAAGTGAATATTACTCTGATACCAAAACCAGGAAAGGATGCAACAAAAAAAGAAAGCTACAGACCAATATCCCTAATGAATACAGATGCAAAAATTTTCAACAAAATCTAACCGAATCCAGATGCTTATTAAAAAAATAATCCATCACAACCAAGTGGGCTTCATCCCAGGGATGCGGGGATGGTTCAACATATGTAAATCTATAAATGCAATTCACCACATAAACAGAAGCAAAAACAAAGACCACATGATTCTCTCAATAGATGCAGAAAAAGCTTTTGACAAAATTCAACACCCTTTCATGATACGAACACTTAAGAAAATAGGCATAGAAGGGACATACCTAAAAATGATACAAGCCATATATGACAGAGCCATAGCCAACATCATACTGAATGGGGAAAAATTGAAAGCATACCCACTTAGAACTGGAACCAGACAAGGCTGCCCACTATCTCCACTTTTATTCAACATAGTGCTGGAAGTCCTGGCTACAGCAATCAGACAGGAAAGTGGAATTAAAGGTATCCAAATAGGGGCAGAAGAGATCAAACTTTCACTGTTTGCTGATGATATGATATTGCATCTAGAAAACCCCAAAGATTCAACCAAGAAACTCCTGGAACTGATCAATGAATTTAGTAAAGTCTCAGGATACAAAATCAATACACAGAAATCAGAGGCATTCATATACGCCAACAACAATCAAATTGAGAACCAAATCAAAGACTCAATTCCCTTCACAATAGCAACAAAGAAATTAAAGTACCTAGGAATATATTTAACCAAAGAGGTAAAAGACCTCTACAGGGAGAACTATGAAACACTGAGGAAGGAAATAGCAGAGGATGTAAACAGATGGAAATCCATACCATGCTCGTGGATCGGCAGACTCAATATCATCAAGATGTCTATACTACCCAAACTGATCTACAGATTCAATGCAATACCTATTAAAATCCCATCAGCATTCTTCACAGATACAGAAAAAATAATTTTACACTTTGTATGGAACCAAAGAAGACCCCGAATATCGAGAGTAATTCTAGGCAACAAAAACAAAATGGGAGGCATTAATATGCCAGATATCAAACTATACTACAAAGCTGTAGTAATTAAATCAATATGGTAGTGTCACAAAAATAGGAATATGGACCAGTGGAACAGATGTGAGAATCCTGATATAAAACCATCCTCATAGCCATCTAATCTTTGACAAAGCAGACAAAAACATACGCTGGGGAAAAGAATCCCTCTTCAATAAATGGTGCTGGGAAAACTGGATAGCCACCTGTAGAAGGCTAAAGCAGGACCCATACCTTTCACCTCTCACAAAAACCAACTCACGCTGGATAATAGACTTAAACCTAAGGTATGAAACTATTAGAATTCTAGAGGAAAATGTTGGAAACACTCTCCTAGACATCGGCCTGGGCAAAGAGTTTATGAAGAAGTCCCCAAAGGCAATCACAGCAGCAACAAAAATAAATAAATGGGACATGATGAAACTACAAAGCTTCTGCACAGCCAAAGAAATAGTCATGAAAGTAAACAGACAACCTACAGAATGGGAGAAAATTTTTGCATCCTATGCATCCGATAAGGGACTGATAACTAGAATATACTTAGAACTCACGAAAATCAGGAAGAAATAATCAAATAACCCCATTAAAAAGTGGGCAAAGGACTTGAACAGAATCTTTTCTCAAGAAGACAGAAGAATGGCCAACAAACATATGAAAAAATGCTCAACATCTCTAATCATCAGGGAAATGCAAATCAAAACCACAATGAGATATCACTTAACCCCAGTGAGAATGGCCTTTATCAAAAAATCTCCAAACAATAAATGCTGGCGTGGATGCGGAGAGAGAGGAACACTCCTACACTGCTGGTGGGACTGCAAACTAGTTCAACCTTTGTGGAAAGCAATATGGAGATACCTTAAAGCGATACAAGTGAATCTACCATTTGATCCAGCAATCCCATTGCTGAGCATCTACCCAAATGATCCAATGACACTCTACAAAAAAGACACCTGCACTTGAATGTTTATAGCAGCACAATTCATAATTGCAAGGCTGTGGAAACAGCCCAAGTGCCTATCAGTCCAAGAATGGATTAATAAAATGTGGTATATGTATACCATGGAGTACTATTCAGCTCTAAGAAACAACGGTGATATAGCACATCTTATATTTTCCTGGTTAGAGCTGGAACCCATACTACTAAGTGAAGTATCCCAAGAATGGAAAAACAAGCACCAGATATATTCTCCAGCAAAGTGGTATTAACTGAGTAGCACCTAAGTGGACACATAGGTACTACAGTAATAGGGTATTGGGCAGGTGGGAGAGGGGAGGGGGACGTGTGTATATATACATAAGGAGTGAGATGTGCACCATCTGGGGGATGGTCATGCTGGAAACTCAGACTAGTGGGGGGGAGGGCATTTATTGAAACCTTAAAATCTGTTCCCCCATAATATGCTGAAGTAAAAAAAAAAAATTAGTGCTTTGCTTATAAAAAAAAAATTTCATCAACCAGTTCAGATAATTTATTTTATAAAATTTAAACACTGTATGAAAAACTAGGTAGAAAACTAGGGAAAGTGGGTGGTATTTGGGGCAGTAATTAATGTCCAGTGAGACTGTCCTACAGGTGTGCAGAAGTTATCAGGCTGCAGATAACAGAAAATGTGATTAACGGTGGCTTGAGCGGGGTTTGCCCCGGCTTTCCCTGCCTGCACAGAGTGAGAAGCATGAAAACAGGCTGTCCTTACTGCCATTGCTCACAGTGCTGTCAAAGATACAGGTTCTTTCTAGCTTTCTCTTTTTCTGCCTTCCTGCACGTGCTGCCTTCTCCTCTTTCACAAGAGACCCCTCAGGTTTTAATATGGCTACCAAGAAACCAGGTATCACATGCATCCAGGAAGAAGAGGGAAGAGGGAAGGAAAGATTCCAAACACATCTGTTCCTTTTATCAGGAAATATTATTCCTAGTTGTAAAGGGGGGTGGAAAAATGTCCACTTGGTCAAGGGAAAGAACATTGCAATTATTGCCTTGGAGTGATGGTTAATTACCTCCAAGAGTGAATACATCGCTGACCCATAAAGAGACGTCTGATAGCAGAAACACGGCAGATTAGTCATTGGTAGGAAGTTTATAGCCTTCCACAGAGAAGGAGAAAAATTGAGTTGGTAGCAAAGTCTTCAAGGCTGTTTTGGTAGGTTTAGGAATTTAGGCATCCTTAGCAAATAGGTAGCATTTCATATGAGTCTCCAGTTAATGCATTGGGCATGTCATTGCCTTAAACCATAGAATATTCCTAGGGTTTTAGACTGCATTGTGCTTATGAAAATTTTTATGGTATTCTAGTTTTATGTCCTAGAAAAAAATGTTTGCCAGATAGGCATTACAGAGGCAGACTTTTGCAACCTATTTAGCAACATAACCAGAAATAGTGGACCTATTTATCCACCAAAGGCAAATACATCCTAGACCAAGCATCCTATATGTCTTCAAAATGTCAACAAAATTTGAGGTAGGAAGATTCTCTACAATCTGGTGGTGTTGAGTCCCTCCAGCCCATGCCCTTAAAGGATTTGTGAGCTCTCAGCAAACATATACAGACTTGGTGCTTCATGTGTAGATATGACATGAAAACAGCAAAGAGGTGCTTTTGGAATGCCATCTGATCTCCTAAACACAGAATTTGACTGTCTGTCCCACTGTGTCATGCTTAAAGTGTTCATTTAATCAACTCTCTCTTAAAATGTATTTAACTTATCATTAAAATACCAATGATATTTGGCCCAATATGGCAGATACTAGGAGGTCTGAAATATAATTTATAATATTTTGAAAAAGAAAAATAGTTCTTTTAAGGAAAGTGCTACAAAGAAAGTCTCTTTGAGAGTTTGACCATCTATTTTCCTACTTAATGAACATTTATGTGGATGGGCAGATATCACCGATTTGGTGGTGAAGTTGCTTCTATCTTTTTTGGTGCTATTAATAATTTTTAGTGATTATGTAAATTGGTTAAAGCTTTGATTATTTGGAGGCTTGTTTCCTTGTTGTTGATTTTAATGACTTTGTGATACATTCTAGATCTTTGTAAGAAATAGGACCACCACTGGCATCAGTTTGTAAAACCTATAGTCCATGGTGGTTTCCTTATTTACAAACAAAAGGATGTAGGGGTATGTACAGAAGGATTCAGAGGCACTCTCAGGAAAGAAGCGGGGATCATTATGCCTTGACTCGTTTCTGGTATGTCCTGCTCCTTTCCTGTGGGAAAGTATGAAAATGTGGTGATTCGTTAAGACACGTTAAGCAGGGAGTAGTGTCCCTCTGGCCACTTCACATCTAGAAGCAAAATTGCCTAACTGCTGCTAAGGCAGATTTAATCAACAGGAACCAAGGCTTGAGGCAATGACAGATAAATAGAGGTACAAGTACTAAAGATATTGTTATTAAAAACATCTGGTGGTTTTTTAACTAACCTTAGAGCCTGAAATATAAGCATTTTGTCAGGAATCCTAGTGTTGTTCTGCTACACACACTAGAAATTAAGAACTTTTATAGTTAGGGGTTAGTTAGGGCAGCATAGGTCCAGAACGTACATTTTTGGACCAGTCACACAGGATCATCTACCTGTAACAATTGTGGCTCTAGATGAATTCTGTTGGTTATCTCAAAATCTCTGCACAAGTTCATCCGTAATAACCTTATTTCTTACACTGATATTTTTCTCTAGTATTATGTGTTTTTTTAACCTTTTGTTTCTGTGGTATGCTGATCACTCACTTCAATTTTCTGTGGATTGCTTAAAATTGTAAACAAAGGTGTGTCTTTATGACTAAGGGTGGCTGCAGCCAGTGGTTAGGTCCAAAAGAGAATCAAAATCGCAGGGGATGCCGTTACGTGCCGTGGGGCAGGACCAAGTAGAAGGTTCCTTCCTCCCTCCACCCTTCCTTTCTTCCTAGATAGCTCGCATCTTCTCTTTGTGTAGGCATTTTTGGGAACTGTTTATGCCCCTGAAATCACACAATATTTGACAAAAGAAAAAATAAAAGATAGGGAGATTCATAGCTGTACAGTTATTAATAGAACTTCCCACTTTTGACTCAATGCACTTTCCAATACCAGGTGCTAGGTGGCAAAATAAAACAACACAACATTGTTTTACTGATATGTGTAGTTTCAGAAAGTGTTCAATTGAATCACAGAACGTAATCTAGGTAATTAAGAATATTTTGTCTATGAAAGAACAACATTGACACGTGTTCTTTATCCTGTAACTGGCTTAATGGGTCTACCCAAAGAATAGCTCTGTGATGATACTTCTGCTAAAAAGCTACCATGCTATTTATAGCTGCACCAATTAAGCTACTTCTGTTTTGAAGAGCACTGGATTCTTTATGAAGGGTGTCGATCCATTAGAATTACATAATAAACATAATAAATAATTGTAAATCACTTTCACATTCGAATAGGCCCATGTTCTCAAAGCCCTTCCAAAGAGCCAGGCTCACTGTGGTGGGAGAGCAGGCGGCAGAGCCTGCTCGGGACTGCTGTGCTACAGAGAAGCTTTGCTCTCTGGGCTCCAGGCCTCCTTTGCAGCTAAAAAAAAAAAAAAAAGAAAGAAAGAAAGAAAGAAAAAGAAGCACTTTGCTTACAGATGGAAGAGTCTTGGATTAGGATTTCATAATGCTGATGAATCTTCTACCTGGAATAATGAATGTGAACTGTACATTCAGGGTAAAAATAACATCAGTTCTGAGATTCTCTAAATTGCTTCACATGACATGTTCTAACTTATACTTTAAGCTTGTCTGCTTGCAAATATCTCTTAAATAGCAAAGCTATATATAAATGAGCCCATTTATTTTGGATGACTGGTTATAGCAGTAATGCATGCCATTTCCATCATCTTATAGGTCTAATTTAGCTGGACTGAAACGATGTCATTTTTTTTAATGATGGGATTAACTCTGACAGTTGTTGAGGTGTAGGCATTCTGCAGCTTCCAGAGTCCTTAGAACTCTCTCCTATTTTGTGTGTAGGGGAGTTGAGACTTGGATTCACAGGAAAATAAACACCAGATCTAGTTTGCTCTAGATTATTATCTGTTAGCTGATGTGCTTGAAGATCTGGTTGAAAGGGTTGAGGACTCTGCATGCAGAGGTTGCTTTGGCTGCCACAGGCAGCTTCTTGTTCTGTTGGGCTTGCTAAATCTCCTTACAGAAAACAGCCATGTCCTGTTTATCAGGTTTTAAAAAACTTATTTTTGTCGGTGCTATATAAAATGCACAGCTATTATTTTCCTGTGTGTGAACATGCCTTTTTTCTTCAGCATAGCAAACAAGGCAGCCTCCCTTCGAATGTAATCCAACCCCTTAAAGGCAAATATTCTGTTCATCTTTTATGTGGGTAATTACAGATATTCCTGCTATAATTTATAAAATTATAGGAAGTTTAATTTTTCTTGGTTGTGAGTTTTGAGCATAGAAAGTTGCCTGACTAGTTCCAAGGCTTTGCTCTCAAATCTGTTGCAATATAATATAATTTTTAAACTTTAAGGCTCTATTCTTTCCACTACCATGATGGCAGTGGAAGAGTTTAAACTTGAAAAAGGAATGAGGGTCCTTCAGGTAATTCTGACTTTTTTTAATTTCAAAGTATTACAGGGGTACAAATATTATTGGTTACATGGATCACTTTTATAATGCTTAGTCATGATTACAAGGCAATTCTGATTTTAGTTTAGCTGAAGCATTTTGTTTTGTTGTTGTTTGTACAGCACACACACACTGGAGTTCAGTGACTAGCAGTTCCCATAGGTCTTAAAATATTCATTGTGCGAATCAGGGTTAGGCTATTTATCCCTACTACCCCTGTGTGCTAGCTTATAAACAAAAGGTTTTACCCAAACACAATTAAAATATAAATAAAGAAGTGGTATGTTTTAATCATGCTTTGCTTCAGTAATAAATTTTTCTTTAATGTTAGTAACATTGTGTTTTCCATCCTTGAATAATTCACACTTTTTGTTGCCAGCATGTCTTCTCCATAAAAGAGGTTAAGATAAATCATGATATGGTTTTAGGAAAGTCAACGTAAAATTAAACGTGCTATTTGAAACAGAGTCTAAGTGCACACTCTGTGTATATTTAAATTTCTCATGTGAGGAGTAATAAGTCTTTGGCAGTAAGTTTTTTGAATGTAGTAAAATATGGCTTTTCCTAGGGAGCAGAAGTAAAGAAATTCAAACCTCGTACAGGTTTTACCTGGATTCTGGCATGATCAACTGAGATAAGGTGATATAGAATAAAGTTGACAAGAATAGTTTTTTTCGAAGAAGAAGAGGAAGAGGAAGAGGAGGAGGAGGAGGAGGGAGAGGAGGAGGAAGAAGAGGAAGAGGAGGAGGAAGAAGAGGAGGAGGAGGAGGAAGAAGAAGAAGAGGAGGAAGAATAAGAAGATCTTTTGGGCACAAATATAAACGAGACGTATTATTTCCAGATTGACCCAAGGAAAGAGGTTATTATTACTATTGATTTTTAAAATAAATCTAAAATACTTTAAACAGGACCAGTCATTTAATAAACAGAAATAACATTTACAGCCTCACTACCTACATCTTCCCTGTGGCAGGTGGCGGGATGTGTAGCATCATCAGGGCCAGGGACATCACACAGCCTTTGTTTTGAGGGCTTTCTGCCTTTCTTTCCCCCAGGTGCCCTTGTAGCTTCTCTCTTCTAGCATATTGAAGTAAAATATTCCATACCAATGTGTTTCCTTTCTCATCTATTATTACCAAAGTAACTTATATATAAGTTAATATATAATTAACATAATTTGTTATATTAATTAAGATAATGGTAATTTTTAAAACAGTAATGCATTCCCAGTATAGAAAACTTATAAAGACACAAAGAAGTGATAACTGTGGAGATAGCTCTATATCTTTTATTGCTACAAATTAAGAGGACCAGGTGCCCATACGCTGATCCCTGTCTCTGCCTTGGTGTTCTGCCTGTCCTGTGGTCCGTTAGACATCCAGACCCGAGCTCTGCTGTCCAACCTGCCTGCAGTTGTTCTTGCTGCCATCACTCCCTTACGTACTATGTGGCTCTAAAACCCGACCATCTCCCTCCTGAACATCACCACGCTTGGACGTTGCAGGAGTGTCTTGCTTTTTGCTGCCCTCACACGTGGCATGAGCCCGTGAAGTATTTAATGTCCAGGTTGCCCCTCATGGAGTCCAAGGTTTACAACTGTTAGTGCCTAACTCCTTTGGCCCCCAGTACCAATTTTCTTTGAAAAAAGTCCTGCCCCTGAAAGTCCTGGGATCAGATTGGTTTGCTGTCTGCCCAGCATGGCTTGAAACCATGTCTGTCTTTCCAGTCCTGGGAAGTCCACTTCACGGTGAGAGGTCTTTTCTTGTTAGCCCTCAAAGTATACCTGACTTTCTCAGGTGGCTCAGCCTCCATGGGTAGCTCTCTGGTATTATTTGCTTTATAAGTGAAAAGTAAAATATAGATGGAAGCATTAGTGTGCCATCTTCTCTTTAAGCAAATAAAAATTGCCCAATATCATCCCTCCCCTAAAGGAATAACGACCGCTACTTAAATGCAATTATTTCCTTTTAGTCTGTTTTCTATGCACATTTGTAAATATGTATGTCCTACAGACTGAATGTGTATGTCCATCCAAAATTCACATGTTGAAACCCCAATCCCCAGTGTGGTAGTGTTTGGAGATGAGCAGGCCTTTGGGAGGTAATTAGGTCATGAAGGTGGAGCCCTCTAGAGTGGGATTAGTGCCCTTGTAAGAAGTGACAGGAGAAACAGGGGTGGAGGCTCACGCCTGTGATCTTCAGCAGAAGGGTTGCCTGAGGCTGGACATTTGAGGTTGCAGTGAGCTGTGACGACGACACTGCGCCCTAGCTGGGGTGATGGAGGGAGACCCCATCTCAAAAAAAAAAGTGAAAGGAGATCATTTTCTCTCTCTCTCTCTGCTCTCCACCATGTGAGGACACAGCAAGAAGACTACACCACGGAGAGAGATCCTGCATCAGAATCTGACATGTGGCACACCGATCTGGGACTTGCAACCACACAGTCTAACGTGTTTTTGTTACAGCAGCTCAGACTAAGACAATATAGCTTTACAACTGGGTATTTTTATGCAAGTGCCCTGAGTTAGGGCATCCAAGACAGAGGCAATCAAATGACCCTCCCTGGCATGCCTTTGGTGGACAGAACTTAGATTCTGTCAGGGGACAGCTGGGCAGCCTATTGACATAGATGTCCCACAGAAACAGAAGGATCTCTTAGGAAGAAACTGAGGCCTTAAGACACTTTTATTTTTTATTTTACTTTATTTTATTATTTTTTTATTTCGGCATATTATGGGGGTACAGATTTTAAGGTTTCAATAAATGCCCATTTCCCCCCCTCCCCCCACAAGTCTGAGTCTCCATCATGACCATCCCCCAGATGGTGCACATCTCACTCATTATGTATGTATACACCCGCCCCCCGCCCCCCTCCCACCTGCCCAATATCCTATTACTGTAGTACCTATGTGACCACTTAGGTGCTGTTCAGTTAATACCAATTTGCTGGTGAGTATATGTGGTGCTTGTTTTTCCATTCTTGGGAAACTTCACTTAATAGTATGGGTTCCAGCTCTAACCACTTTTATTTTTTAGTTTAATAGTTATTAAAAACTTGCAGGATGGATGTCAGTAATGTTGACCAAGTTCAGATGTAAAAAAAAGCCTACAGAAATGCCCCTGTGAGAAAGAATACATTAGAAGGGTGTGAGTATGTGAAATTAACAGATAAAAAAATGCATCAAGGCAAGTTTGGTTCTGGTTTTATGAAGAGCTTCACTTGGAACCTCTCTAAACCCTATCATTTTGGTAACCAGTTTGCCTCATAGAAGTGGGCATATGAGTGAATCCAGAAAGTTGCAGCTTTGGGAGTTCAAGCCAGATTTGACAGAAGTTATCTTACCTCAGCATTAAGAGCTCCTTTGCCTGGGCCAAAGTCTGTGCTGGAAGGTCTGGCAAAGTCCAGAGTGTGCGCTTCAGCTCGAGTCCAGCGCTGAGGGTTACCTTGGCTCTCATGGTAGCCACGGCGGTGAGCGCAGGCACAAGGGACAGCCAGATGCGACCCATTCGGCAGGCACCTTCTGGGGATCCGACACGGGCACCCAGCCTCCAACATCGAACACAAAATGGCAACATGGAAGGAGGTTCTGGAACAACCAGTATTGAGAGCAGTCATTATGGAGACCAAGAGAGAACATTTAGCTTTGGATGCATTGGCAAGACGAGAGCAATCCATAGCGATACTTTGTGCAGAATAAGCATTGGGGGAATAATCGGAGATACTGGGGCAAAGAATTCAAAAATAGACTGGGAGACTTGGAGTTGGACTTTGAATTTTACTGCAGAGTGGCATTGTTTGTATCTCAACACCAGGTACATATTGATACTCATTGGTCATATGCAAAATTTTATCTTGTGGGTATCTCCCTAAATTACTAAAGGATTTTCAGAATCATGAGTTTGGATAACTCTGCAATAGATACATTTGCATATTGAGGTGCTCGATATGAAACAAATGAGAAAAATCAGACACATTACAGAATCTAGTCTCAAAGGGTTTCTTCAGTGTGCACAGAAGACAGAACACCGCCTCCAGCCAGAGACCTACGCTCACATAGGACTCTCTTCTTTCTGGCTGAGTGATTACGTTCAAATTATTTAAACTTTCTGAGCCTCGATTTCTTCATCTGCAAAACAATGATAATCATATCTGCCTTATAGGATGCCTGTGAGGATTAAATAAGATAATGAACATTTGAAAAATCTAAGTAACAATAGGCAACCAATGCGAGGTAGCTATTGGAATGTTTTCTATGCTGGCAAATTATTTCTCCAAATTCTCATTTCAGCAGGGTTTAAATTATACCACTAATGAGGCAGTTAAATAAGGCACATATTTTTTGATGATGATTTTTAAGAGTTCTTCCTGTTTTTTTTTTCTTTTTCTTTTTAATGCCTAAAGGAAAAGAAGAACTGAAAATAAACTCCTCGTTTGATACCACCTTTCTCCAAATATCATTGCACAATTGTTAGTTGGCAACATTGCATTGGTTTAAAAAATACTATAGAAAGTGCAACATGTCAAAGCAAATATCTCAGTGAATAAATTGCTTCTACAACACTCAGAATTCCATGTAGGTAACACCACAATGAAATATTTTATAATGTTAAATAATACTTATTTCAATACTTTTGCCTTTTAAAAATTTAAGTCTACACACATAGTATTTCTTTTAAGCTAGGTTTCCAAATGGAAAGGAGAGAAAGTAATTAAAAAAATTATTTGGCTCAAGCCTGTAATCCTAGCACTCTGGGCGGGGGGCAAGGCAGTGGATCGCTCAAGGTCAGGAGTCCAAAACATCCTGAGCAAGAGCGAGACCCCATCTCTACTAAAAAAAGTAGAAAGAAATTAATTGGCCAACTAAAATATGTAGAAAAAATTAGCCAGGCATGGTGGCGCATGCCTGTAGTCCCAGCTACTCGGGAGGCTGAGGCAAGAGGATTGCTGAGCCCAGGAGTATGAGGTTGCTGTGAGCTAGGTCGATGCCACAGCACTCTAGCCCGGGTAACAGAGTGAGACTCTGTCTCAAAAAAGAAATTATTTAGAAAACAAACCTCTAAGGAAAAAGACATTCATGATTCTCAGGACAAAGGTGGCCCTTGGCTTGGCATCTGGGAGCTAGTCTACATCATGGAAAATGCTTGTCTCTTATCCAGAGTTTTTCATTTGTTTTCAAGTACACGTAAATTTAGTATTTGCAATAATGAACACTATGTATTTTTTATTGATTGAGATATATTAGTATTTGTTTCAAAATGTTACTTAATATATATTTTTCATTATATTGTTTCTCGACCTTTTGGCGAAGATCAAGTGTAATATTGTTCATTATAAAAGTAATAGATGTTCCTGGTAGAAAATTTGGAAAATTCAGATAAATAAAACAAAGGAAATAAAATCACACATAATCCCATCAGTCAGAGATAACCACTCTATGTATTTTTGTCTTTTCATAAAGCATTTATACCAATATATACCTATATTTAAAGCAAAAACACACAATTACATATTTATAATTTACATTACAAATGTGTTTTGAACATTTGACCATGTTGCTTAGTGCTTTTTCATTTCCATCATATGAATAAATGGCAGTTTTTTTAATCAATCTTCTATCACTAAACTTTTAGCTTTTTACTAATTTCTACCCATTGCAAATAATATTTTTACAAACATTTTTGTGACTTTTTGCAGACAACTGTGATTTTGTTTAGCATGAAATTGTGGGTCAGATGTGATATGCAAAGATCTTGAAGTGTCACAAATCGCCCTCCAAAACAAAGTTACAAAATGATATTCCTTTCTCTAGTCCTTCAGTGCATATTTCCTCAAATCCTCAACAGTGGTGATTGTTATTTCTTTTACTAAATTGACAATAAAATGCACATGATTTTACATTTGTCCTTGTTTAATTACTTGTGTGATTGATTATATTTTATTGTATTTACTTATCTATTACTAATTTGTCAAGGTACCCCACATGAATGTACAAGTGTTACAGTGTTAAAGTTTAGCATTAAATTTGGAGAAAGTGTATGCCACTTGCATTCCCTACTTATAAGTCAAAACTTTACTTTTTACAGCCCCTCTTTGTTTTTTTGTTTGTTTTTTGTTTTTTCTATACAAAGAAGATGTCTTAATTACCAAAGCTATAGATCATGTTCTCTCAAATAATTTCAAGGCTCTCAATATTCAACAAATTATATTCCATGGCGTGAAAAATTTTCACTCATCATAACCTGATTTGCACTGACTTGCAACGCTCTTCCTTGGTGAATGCCTTCTGTAGCGAAGTACCTTTAGGTTGCTCCATATTTTTGAAATAGGTGCAACAGTTCTGGCATAATTTCTTAAGGTTAGTGGTCATAATTTTGATCCCATCTATTCCAGCAGGGCCAGTTGGATGAAGCAACCCTGGGCAGGAAGCAGTTTCACAAGGGCAGCTCTTTATTGTAGAACAAAATGGGTCTGTTGCCAGGAGTGAAGGGAGGGGGAGGGAGGGGGAGGGGGGCAGGGAGGGAGAGGGAGAGAGAGGGAGGGGAGAGAATAGCCCCTCTTTGTATAATAGCATCTCATGGAATTCCTTCAGTGAAGGAGTCATAGTTTATATTACAAGGAACTGAAAATTGACTTGATTTGGAAGTTCAAATAGTAGACCAAATCCATGGCTTGCACTATTTAGAAAAAGGTTTGCTGAAATTCAAAACTTCATAAATCTACATCACTTGGAATTATTCCTGTACCTTTCATCTATAGATCTGGCGAGACTAAAAAATAGTAAATGTAAATATTATTATTTATCATTGGAATCTTTGAATGGCGAACATAAAGGGCATCAAAGTCCTAGTTCAGCAACTTAGTCAATTCACAGAGGAAGAAGTTCAGGCTTAGTGCTGTGGAAAGCTTTTAGACTCTAGAGTTAGACATCTGTGTCCAAATCCTGGTTCTGCCACTTATCAAATGTATATACAAGGAAAATGGAGCTAATCTCTTTGGGCTTTGGTTTTGCCATTTTTCAAACATGTTAATGTTAACTGGTTCATTGGACCATTGTGAGATCAGTTCGTCTCCTGTCCTTTTAAAGACTTGCCCAGAATCACTTAACTAGTTAGTCAGACAGAGCAAACTAGAAGCCTTATCCCTTGATTTTTCCTCATGTGCTCCGTTCACTATATCATGATTCCTTTTCTAGCCAAGGATGTTGAGATATGTCCTATTAAGGCACATCATTGTAATTAAAAATAGACTGAAATGAAACAAGGGTGTATTAAATACTGTTGTTTGATCCAATCCACTATCAATGCTGGTGGACCAACTATAGACCACCAGGTGTATACTTGCAATGGAACAAGTTGGACTTACCACTAGATGATGAAGGAGACCACATACTGTGGGAAAAGTGGAGCATTTCAGTAAGAAGATGTTTGAAAGGATTATTATAGGATCTGGACTCAGGTGATTTGGGGTGAAGGTTTAAAGAAGTAGCTTTCCTCTTGAATGGATGCTATCAGGAACTGTGGGTAAATCTATCATTGCTTATTTTAAAAATCTCATCTGTAAGGTGGCAAATAAAGGGAGGCTAGAGCCAAAACTGAAGCGGTTACTCATATTAGCCAGGATTTGAAGATGTTTGGAATTTTTGTGGTTTGCACAATGTGCTTAGACAAGATTGTGGAATGGTGGTGTTTTTCTCACTTTCTCTTGGTCGCTCTTGTTGGTGATTTGGAAGCATGTTTATGCCCAACAGGATAAGACCAAGGCCTATTTGTAAACACTGGGCTCACTCTTCACAACATAAAGGCCTGGCTATAGGTGTCAGGCCAGTTTTTGGATGTCAAAAGCTGCTTTTGTTTTTCTCTCTGCATCTCCTTTCTCTCTGGCCTACCTTTCTACCAGGAACAACTTTCTACTTTGGAAGACAATTATGACCAAAAAAGACACACACAGAAGTTTCCTGGGAGCTTCCTAACATAACTTGTACTTTCATGCACTGTTACCACCTCTTCTCCCTGCACACCCTCTTTCTTCCTGTTAGAGGATGTAATTATCAAATTCTTTTTGAAATTATGAGGGCAAGTTCAAGAAGATCTCAGAGACTCTGGCACCACCGATCTGCTGAGCCAGCCCAGGACTGCTACTCTCAATCTGGGAGAAAAATACTTCCCAATTTTTTAAGCCCTCTAGTCATGTCTTCTGTTTGTTACCTGTAGCTGAAGGCATCCCCCAAACATTAGTATTCATATTCATAATTTACTAAACTAGACACTCTTCTGGCAGCCAGATTTTTATAATGGCTCAGAGCATGTTACATTTGGAAACGCAGCTTGGCAATTATCACTGCCGCCCTGCCCCCGCCCCACTTTTTTTTTTTAATTAGACTTAGGTGAATAAATTACTATTCTTTCTGCTTCATAAAGTTTGTCACTATTACTTCATTTAGATATAATTGCTTTCTTGGTTTCAGAATCCTGCATGAAAAACAAAGCTTTAGAAACCTTCCAGATTAAGTTCAACAGAAAGAAGTGTGGGCATATTTGTAGACTTGATTATTTAAAGGGAGGATACAGCTGTAAGCCGAATTGCTGGATAATTGTGACTTCACCATTGTGATTTGTTAAGCTTAACAATGTATTGGTTGGTTTTAATGATCATTGACTTAGAGATGAAAAGGACTCTGTCCTCCTAGGGGGATAATTCCCTAGTTATGCCGCACCACAGCAGTTAGAAGGTTAGACCCCATCATACAGAATCAATGCCCACTGGAAAACTGACTGTGTTAGAAGGTAAGGATGAGGACAATAGCTAATTACTTTTAATATTCAGTGTGCAGGGAAACTAAACCACAGGGCCAGTAGGAATCCAATGCCTGCTAGATGTTAGACAAGAGCTCTTAATAATAAAAGATAAGTGAAAAAGTTCAGGGAGACTTCATATATTGACAGCTGGGGTTTGTACATTGAAAATTATGAGCCTGTGGTCAGAATAAATTTTGTTCTGGCCAAAATATATTTTTCTCTATCCAGCAACTGGTAATAATTCTACAAGTGATTCTTTTTAATCTCCTTCTGCACCTTACACATAATAGGTACAAAATAATTGTTGTTCAAGAAATGCTTCGAAATATATTAAAATGGGGCTCTAAAGACTGGTTTAACTTCTGCAATAGCGATAATAATTTATAAACATATTCTGCATAAACAGTAAATTATTTAGCAAATCACAATTCATATATAACAGATATATTACTGTGTATAATATATTAATGTTCACTGTGGCTAACATAAAATATCCAGATATGGGGAAATTTAATAATTTATGGGGAAGATTCTTGTCCACTTAATTAAATAGGATGTGAATCTTGCGGGGAGTGTTGACTATGCTGTGAAAACGTGTCACTGTGTGAGACAGACCAGTGTCTCTCTTTCTCAAGAAAGACTTAATAGTAAATTATAACAAAATAGTTTCAAAATATACTTTTAGTATCCTACACTTGAAATGTCTATAAAACTGATTTTTCCTCCATTTCTTATAGGCATATGAAACAGTCCACCCAAAAAAGGTGATCCATATAAACCGAATCATTTTTGCAAAACTTTCTATCATCTAGCTTAATAGGCAACATTTAGATTCTCATTTTCTTCTTCACTTTGCTGTGATATGTTGAAGTAAATGAATAAAATCTGGCCCCACACAGATGTGTAGGTATTTCTTATTAGAAGACCAATATTCCTTCTTTTGAAGAGTGTTTTAATAGTCTTTTCAGATAATTGTGGATATTCTTTGATACTATATTGTAATTCAACAGGTGATCATTTTTTAAAAGCATTGCAATGTAGAATCTGAAACCATACCAATGAGCTATTCATACTCTATTACATGAAAATCCATTGGTTTCCTTACACATTAAATCGATCTTTTACCTATGCATGATTTTGTAACATCTTGCGTTAATTATTTGAAAAATATTTGTTTCACGGAGATATGCTGTTGGTACATTTCATTATATAATATTTGAAAGAATCACATTTGTTAAAATCATCACTGATCTCCTCAAAAAACTCTTTAAGTATTCAGAAGCTGTCAAGCTCATGGTAGTAGATACAAATTATCCAAAAATTCTAATACTCACTCGGAAGCTGGAATTTTATCATTGGCAACAAATACTGTCAGGTTGTTTTCCTTCATGTGACAGCCTCATTTCATTTATTTTCAAGAAAATGACTGCCAAATACCCAAGCATGAATAACCATATTTTGTGTATCACTTGTTCCTTCAAGTAAAAATGGTATCCATGAAAAAGAGATGAGTTTAGTTTGCTACTCAAACAATTTGCACATTGCTTTTTCTCAAGATATCCATTGTGCTTGAGTGGGCACCAGTGCTTCATGTATTCTTTCCTTTTCATCCCATAGAATATTTAAAAGATTTGTGTGAGATTTAACAGAATAAATGATTTTTACTGATTCATAAGGGCATTTGTAAGTGAAAATTTTTTTAAAAACTGTGAGATTATGGTGATGAAAATGACACAGTGTGCAATGATATAATACAGTGACACATGATATAATTTGGTAATTTTTCCTGGATTTGTGCTAAAGTACCAACAGTTTTACTCACCATTGGTGCAAATGTCAACACAATGAAAAACGCAAATATCTCTTAGTATTATCATGAAAATAATTTTGACCTCATGAATCCACTAGAAGTGTCTTTGGGATTTCTAGGGTTTTATAGAACACTCTTTGAGAACTACTGCTCTCGGGGATGTGTTTTTAAAGAATCACAGTATTAGTGTGTGAGAGCTTTTTTTTTTTGGGGGGGGGCAAGGCCTTGCTCTGTTGCTCAGGCTAGAGTGCTTTGGTGTCAGCCTAGCTCACAGCAACCTCAGACTCCTAGGTTCAAGCAATCCTCTGCCTCAGCCTCCTGGGTTGCTGGGACAACAGACACGTTCCACCACACCTGGCTAATTTTTTAAAAAATTTTTTGCAGAGATGAGATCTCACTATGTTACCCTGGCTCGTGTGAATTCCTGGCCTCAAGCTGTTGCAGAGGGTATCCCAATGAAGGGAGCAAAACCTCTGAACTCACCAAGTGGGTTCTTGGCTTCACACTGGAAAGAATTCGCAAGCCAGCTAAATATCCCCAGCAGTTTATTGAGAGATAGACAGACAACAGATCCTACTCCACAGACATTGCCCCAAGAAGGGGCAATGGTAACATTTTTAAATGTTCAAAAACCTCGTCAGGAAATAGTCTTAGTGACCAGCATTGCCTTGAGATCAGGCCACACAGTGATCATAAACTGCTTTCACAGAAAGGTGAGCACAGTTTGTAAGGCACCCGGCTTGGTGACTCATCTATCCTTGAGCGGTCCCCGCCGGACACCTGCCCACCACCTCCTTGCGCAGAGGCCCGGTCTGGCATTGGCAGTGGCTGCACTCAGGTACTCCTGGCCTTCCTGTTCTGCCTTGTTCCTGTGTTGAAGTGACCTTCACGCCTCGGCTTCTCGACGTGCCAGGATGCTAGGTGTGCTCCGCTGCGCCCTGCCGGGGATGCACTAGTTCTTACTGGCTTCCTTTGCTAAGGTGTTTCAAGGAAGATGTGAGCTCGGAAAGAATCGGCCAGTTTTCAAGCCAGATAGAAAATGACAGAATCATCCAAACACTTGTAGTAAAAAACAGTGGAAATTCAACTGCTTCCAGATCCCCAGTGGGGCCATGAAGTCCCAGGAAGACTTTTTAGTTGAACAATGTGACTTGGTTTTATGGCAAAGATCAGATTAAGGGAGGGTGAAGAGAGGGAAAGAGAAAGACCTGAGAATTATACAGGCACTCTGACACAACAGAAGCCAACCAAGGTTTTGAAGAACTTGTGTTGTTAAGAAATCCAAAATACCAGATTAAAACACCTTTTTTTTTTTTTTAAGACAGAGTCTTGCTTTGTTGCCCAGGCTAGAGTGCCGTGGCGTCAGCCTAGCTCACAGCAACCTCACACTCCTGGGCTCAAGCAATCCTCCTGCCTCAGCCTCCCGAGTGGCTGGGACTACAAGCATGTACCACCATGCTCAGCTAATTTTTTCTATATATATTTTTAGTTGGCCAATTAATTTCTTTCTATTTATAGTAGAGATGGTGTCTCGCTCTTGCTCAGACTGGTTTCGAACTCCTGACCTCGAGCTATCCGCCCGCCTTGGCCTCCCAGAGAGCTAGGATTACAGGCATGAGCCACCGCGCCTAGCCTGAAACACCTTTGATTGAGCTACAAAATCACTTTTTGGCTTTCAAACTTTTGGTTATACTCATTTCAGCTGTGGCCAAAGGGAATATTTGAACAATAAGAACTCCCAAAGGGAAGGGCCTAGCCCGAGGAGGAAAAAGAGGAAGGAATTACTTGCAGGAGTGGAGTTAAAGTTTACTCAAATCAGTCACCGTCTCTCCAGGGTAGGGGACTTCAGAAGGCCTGAACATAGGATTTCTGAATTGCTGCTGGCTAGTGAACACTGCGTGTCTCAGGACTCTCTTTTTGGAATGAGAGTTTTAATTGCAGTTACCCCTGTCTCTGCTCCACTGCTGTACACAGACCAAGCCCATAGCCAAACTCCACCCCCTCTTCTCACCTGCTTGCCTGATACGAGGTCTGGTGGGGCTTCCCAGCCACTCGGAGGTGGTGTGGTCACTAGATGGAAGAAGCCTGACTACCCCTGAATGAAGCAGATCCTGTCTGACAACCTGCGCTGGATGATGACGTGAGCAGGGAGTAAATCTTTATCATGCGGAACTGCTGAGACTTCTGTTGCAACACGCGTCGTAGATGTTCGTTATCACAACACTTAGACAACTCTGAATAGTACAGAGGCTATTCCATTGATCTACACATGAGGAATTCAACTAAGGCAATTGCAGAGGTAAGAAGAAATACATATTTTAGAGGTAGACTCAATAGCCTATCACAGGCTGGGGGGTGTGAGAGCAGAGTGAGGGAGAACAAGGAGCCTGGGATGTGTTCTAGGTTTTTAACTTGGGTTGAAGTGGGTGGAGTTTTGGTGGCACCAAGAACAACTCAGAACAGCCTGGTGATGTCCAATAGACAGGAGCAACATGCAGGCTGAGAGCTGGGGACAGAGGTGTGAGAAGGAGGCATATGTAGGGTAATCATTGCTCACAGGTGATGGGTAAAGCCATGGGGAAGGAGGAGAGCTGGATGTGATTTGTTGGAGAGAGAGTTCCAAGGGAAAAGAGCTCAGAGGTCATTTAGTTAACAGCAGAGAGAGTAGAGTCTGCAAAAAAAGTGACAATGAACATCCAGAAAGGAATAAAAATGGCAGAAAAGTGTAGATCACAGAAACGAAATGAGAAAACATTTGAAGAATTGTGAAACAGTAAAGAACCAAATATTGCAAAGGGCCCAAATAGGGTAAGAGCTAAATATTTATGAGATTTTAAAATGAAGAGAATATGGGTGACCTTCATGAAGATCATTCCAATGGAACATTGATGTCAAATTCAGATCACTGTGTAATGAGTGTCTTTTAATTTTATAGATGAAAAAAGCAGACTGAGAAGTATTAACTCTTGATCATGGTCAACAGCAAATCTTGGAGTTTGGCTTTGAATTCTTGCCTATCCAATACCACAACCCATGCCCTCTGCTCTGTGAAACTTAGTCTGAAAAGCTTGTTAACTAAGGGTCAATTCAGATATTTTATTTTGATTATAATGTTGCTAAAGCAGGGTAAAATAGAAGCCTCATTGAAATTATAGGATGAATATTTATTTTCAGAGAGCAAAGTATAGAGAGGTGACTAATATTCTATCAAATTTTCTGAGAGAACATTCTTTCTTCCCCTCCTCCCCTCTTCTTTCCCTTTTAAACTGATCGTATGAATAACACTGGCAACCAGGAACTAAGTTTTACATAATACGAATGGGTTAAATTTTATATTATGAATATGAAGAACTACTATGTAACTGGGTTGGGAAGAAAGTTTGTAAGAGATTTTGGCCACAACTGTCTGAACTCTATCAGTATCCTATTTTTAAAAATGGGGTTATTTTGGTTTTAGAACACAGGATGTATCCATCTTCTTAGATAACTTCTTCCTAAAACTATAATTTTTAAGGTGACAGAAGTTTTTCCCTCTTATAAAACTTAATTGGCAAGATCAAAGGCTATAAGAGTGTAATAGCTCCCTTCACGTCGACCAGATATATTTGCAATTCTGTATTTAAAGCATAAAACCAAAGCCAAAAACAGACCCAAATGTTTTTAGGAAATTTGTCTTATTTTTTCTGTAAGACACAAAGGTTTATGTTACCCTCAATGCTGTCCTACAGCACTGTTTAAAAATAAGCATCTTATTATCAAATTAAATGAAAGACATGTAGAAAACTGAGCAAGCATTTACTCTTGTGAGCTGAGGTGTCTGCAAAGCTTGTGTGGGAAATTTTGTATGAAATGAAGGAAAGCAATTGGCACCATTTAAATCCAGTATTCATTAAATTTTACCATTTTTATACAAAGGAAACTTTTTTGGTATGTACTGATTTCCTAATCTGGAATGCCAGCTAAAATATTTTCATTTAGATATGTTATTTTTAGTAGTGAAGGGCCTTCGAATTGGGGACTCAGCACATAGAATTTAGAGTCTACATAAAGTCAAGATACTGAGAGTCAGCACTATTAAACATAAACCTCAATACTGCCCTATTTCAGTTGCAATTTTTAATAACAATTCAGTGTTATTTGTCCCCTTTGCATTTCTATGGCAACTATTTCTGTGGAAGTTATGTGTTTGGCTAAAATTCTCCAGTAGAATAGAAAAGCATCATTTGTAATTTTTATCTGAAGGCTGTATTGTAGTGGTGAGAAATTGAGAAAGATCTTGCCTTATATGCATAAAATTTTTAAAAAGCTCTGTACCTTACACACATACATGTGTGCACACACATATTTACATGTCCAATTTTATGGACATTAACCACCATCTCATTACTCACATTCTTTTAAAGCAGGGTAGCAGATCATAGATAATTTCCTCTTAAAAATTAGTTGAGAGAAAACAATTTAAAAAGAAAGAAGAAACACCTAGCCCCATCCCGAAAAATCTGTTATTTTTAAGTTGCACATGTGGATTCTTGTAAAAGATACATAGAAAAATGTATCTATCGTGTACCAATTACACAATGTGTAACAGAGTAACTTGATTATGTTCTACATTTTAAGAGATACTACTTTGTAATGCACACTGCCACATAGAAAAGTTAAAGAAAACAAAAAATGCTTATGAGGGAAAACCCCCCAAAATCTAAGTTTATTTTTGTTTTTAAATTTATTCTACAGCAACTTTAAAACATTTTGTTTGATTGTTCTCATCAATAATAATTCTATCAATTAATTCAGAAGATCCAAAGCCTTCTGCTTATGAAGTTGAGTATCTGAAGAAGTGTAGATTTCTGGTCAATATTTTTCAGAATCTATTATATGCTGTAAGAAAAGTGCCACTGCTTCTGAATCTCAGGACTGTAACACATTTACAGAGACAAACTCACACATTGATTTTAGGCCATATTTTCTGAAATTATAAAATAATAAGCATGTTTATATACAGATGAAAAAATGCTAAAACTTTGGTTTTTAAAATTAGAATCGTGGCTGTCTTTCATGGTCATTAGTTATAGACACTAAAGTCAAATTGAACAAATATTTAGTAATTTTACAACACTGGTTTTATTCGTTTATTGAACAAACATTAGTTATTTACTTTGTGGCAAGGTGGTATGCCATACCCCTGGGTGCATAACAATGGCTTAGCCACTCAACACTTTCTGAAACTTCAGGACCGATTCTCACTGTCACTGTGAAAGATAACCATTTGGTGCACAAACTGAGTAAAACAACAACACAAAAATCAAACAAAACAAAACTCTATATCAGTGAGTTACAAAAACTACTATTTAACTAGGTTGGGACCAAAGGTTGGAAGAACTCTTGGCCACAATTATCTGAAAAGAACCCAAAATGTCAAGCTGACCTCTTAATGGTGACTGGCTGGATATCAAGGTTCAGTGGTTTGTTCCTGATGTTCATTCAAACATTTGGACATTTGTCCAATATTCAGCTGGAACCTTTTCTCCTGATGTGGTTTAGAAAAGTATAAAGTTTGACTTGCTACAGAACATTTATGATTCTGTTTTTATCACATGGAACAAATAAAAACAGTCCATATTTTAAACGTATTCCCTTAAGTTCATATGGGGTTAAAGTAGCATGAGGCTATAGTTATATAGGAGCCATCATTGATAGCAAGAACGCTGCACTGTGAATTCAGAACTGGAGAGACAGAAAATAAACAATATTGTGACAGTCTGTGATGGACTTTGTGAAAGAAAGAAATGACTTTCTTAAATGGTAGTGTCTAGGGCTGGAGCAAAGGTAGGGAAGAGGCGGAGCAGGACCTCCGTGAGGGGGTAATATATAAACTGAGATCTGCAGGATGAGGGGTTATGGGAAGAGCCAGAAAGAGGATCTTCTAGGTAAAGAGAAGAGAAAGTGTAGCAATACAAAGTGAAAGCAAAGCCAAGCGTGGTGGCTCACCCCTGTAATCCCAGCACTCTGGGAGGCTGAGGCAGGAGGATCCCTTGAGCTCAGGATTTCAAGACCAGCCTGAGCAAGAGCGAGACCCCATCTCTATTAATAGTGGAAAAATTAGTCAGGCGCGGTGGCACATGCCTGTAGTCCCAGCTACTCAGGAGGCTGAGGCAGGAGGATCGCTTAAGCCCGGGAGTTTGAGGTTGCTGTGAGCTAGGCTGACGCCATGGCACTCTAGCTGGGGCGACAGAGCAAAACTCTGTCTCAGAAAAAAAGAAGTGAAAACATGAAAGCAACATGTTGGTTGGGAAGAGAAAGGAGGATAGCTTAAACTCCCCTAGAAAGGATCTTTCGGACGTAAATTTTTCCCTCTCATGGAGGGTACTCTGCTATCAAAAAGGGTAGGCTGGGAGAGGCTATAGTAACCAACCATCCTCAACCCCAAATGCTCTGAACAACTGGGTTTATTTCTCACTCACTCTACATCTCCGCCATAGGTTGGCAGGGGCTCTCTGCACACCTCCTCCTCTCTCCAGGACCCATGATGACTGAGCAGCCACGATGTGGAGCTCAGTGATTTTGGTGACAGAGCAAAAAGAAAAACCATGGCAAACTGTGAATGGGCTCTTAAAGGTTCCACAGACGTCACTTCCACTTGCACTTCATTGGCCAAAGCAGTGACTTCTCTCAAGGCAGCAAAGCAGTGTCACCCTCTAGCGTGCCTTCAAGAGGGGTCAAACTGGAAATGCAGATGAGCGGCAGTAATGTCTCCCAGTGGAAGTCGTGACCAACCTGGAACCGCATGTCCATTTGTGCGTGTGCGCGCGTATGTGTTGGCATATGTGCATCTCCAGGGAGAAGGTCCATTGCTTTCATTGGATTTTCAAGGAATCCGTGACATAACCACGATTAAAAACTACCGGACCAGTTGAAAACTGTCATGTCAACAGATAATTGCTACACAAGGCAATTTGCAGCATGAGTGAGAGGCTGAAATGATTAAAGAATGGTGTTTCTGTGTGTGTGTGTGTGTGTGTGTGTGTGTGTGTGTGTGTGCGCGCGCGCATAGTGATTAGGAAAAAGCTGATTAAATGCGTAGATCAAAAGGTAGAAGCCAAAGTACGGAGAGCAGTGCAGGAAAGACACTAAGCATGAGGGAAATGAGTATGCAATGAGGCACCTGGAGGCGCAGGGCAGGCCCAGGGCTCTGTAGAAGTGCTCACTTTGGGGATTAGAAGAGAGAACTCTGCTCTGACTTAAGAGACATGGAGGGAGAAGGCAGGTGTCCTTGTGGGTCAGTCTGCCAACAGAGGGGATGGAGAGCAGCTCTGTGCTGTGTGTGACATAGTAACAAGGTCATCTGCTTGGAATGAGGGGATTGTAGAGCATGTTGATAGTCGGCAACAGCTGCAAGGGAAATCTGAAACAGAGCTGGCCAGGGACAAATAAAAAGACTGCCAGGAGCCTGGAGGCCCCGCTGATGTTGGTGGACATGGATTTGTCGGAGCGCCAGTATACGGAGTTATGTGGGGTTTTTTGTTTTGTTTGTTTGTTTGTTTGTTTGCTTTTCTGCCCATGCTGAGCTGCTTGGAAGAAGGAGCTGAGAAAGTTAAGGATTGGACTGATCTGGCACTGGGGACTGGCAGGGCAGGTACAGCAACATGTTTTGCTGGTAATTTGAAGTTCAAGAGTCTCCGAACTGGCAAAAAGAACTAATGTTGCCTTTAATTTCAAAAGTTGCTCAATAATGGTGAAAAGAAGCTATATAGCTGCGAACTGTACGATCCTTCATGTGTTGACATCCTTGCTCCCTACACAGCGTGAGGAGGTGCTCTGTGGCTGGCGTGTGCTCGGGCGCAGGCTTTGGACATTGGTAGAAAAGGTGAGTGGTGGCGGGCAGGTGAGACGTACTTTTTATTATCGTGGGGACACAGTATGGCTGGGAACGTGGCAAGATGGTGGCAACATGCCATGGGAAAGCACGCTCACACGGGTTCACACAGGAGATGACACCTTTGGTACATACGTGTGCTGACACCCGCCTCCCCCGAAGCCCGGCTAACGGGAAGTGGGCAGGAGAAAACACTGCGCGGTCCCCCGAGTTTTTCAGACAAGTGGTCTGAAAAACCACTAAGAAACCTGTTGCCTACACGAATGCAATTTCCCTTACATTCCACTCCCTGGGTAACAGGGTTTGTGGGCAGCACACAGGCCCACAGGGAGGTCCCTTCGGGCCAAAGGCCACGCAACAGAGGGGGAACAACACAGTATGGCCAGACTAGACCAGCAGCTCCTAACACTAGGAGGTCCGACGCAGGACTACGAGACGCCGCCACCACTGTTACAGCCCACTACCTATGGCGTGGCCTGCACCCCGCCGTTAGCTTCCGGGCAGAGGAGACGCCCTCCTGGTGGTGAGGTGCACACACAGCACTCAGTGCGTGCGACTGCGCACGTGCCCCTTGGGCCGCAGCATGAAGGTCCAGGGCCGTGCGGGTTTGCAAAACCACTTTCCTAATCTGGGCAGCTTCACCCACCAGGTGGGTCAAGGCCTACCTGGGTCAAGGCCTCTGCTAGGACATTCCCCTTTATTTCTACATTAATGGCTCCACGCCAGGGGGAAGATAGCTGCCAGGTGGAATCACCAGGAGCCCGTCTCCCCAGCATCCCAGTTATGTGGTTTCTTGGTGACAGTGGGGAGGTCCTTCCCTGGGACATATGGCCATCCCCACGGGCACCTCAAGGGCAGCTTCCATGGAACGAGCAGGAAGATGAAGCCTCCATACCAGGCAGTGCCCAACTAGCCATCCTTGAGTTTTCACATAGGTGACCAGACAGTAAGGCCCTTACACATGGCTCCATTATCAGTGCAGACACGCAAAGGGGGCGATTTGTGCATGATCGTGGCACACAATTCAGGCCGCTGGCTGCTCTGTCCCTGCCCCATTTCAAACCAAGTTTCATTATGATCCAACTGGACAGCCACTGCCACCCACTGGGCTGAGGAGCCACGACTGGATCTATTGGTACACCAGGCCTCTGCTGGAGGGACGCCTCATCCTGCAAGACATGGGCTCTCCCGGGTGTCATCATGTCTGAGGGTCAGCATCAGACACATTCAGCAGGACCCAGTACCGTCTGCGCCTCCACAGTCAAAGGGCTGGGGCTGAACTCTGATCGTTGCCCCAGGTAGAGGGGCAACCTCCACCCACCTCGCCAGAGTGGGTGTCTGGGCCCCCTGACCGTGGGTGGGCTGGCTATCTATGACCTCGCCCACCTGCTGCGGGGTACCTGGTGCGCACCAGCAGCTCAGACTGCCCAGCTGTGGCTTCACAGGCCCGAGGGGCGGCATGCACCGCGGCCAGCTGCCTCTCCACCGGGGACAGCACTCCTGGGCCCTTCCAAGTCTGGGACCGAGGCGCAACAGGGGCCTGGCTTACGCTGGCTTTGCCACAGACGCCGGCCCGTCCTGCTCGAGTCCACTGTCACAGTGCGATCAAAGGGCGGTGCGAGGTCCACCGCTTGCAGTGTCCAGCCTGTGCCACAGCCCTCTCGGCTGCCAGGAAGAGGCCTCTGCCTCTGCCAGCCCCACTGTGCCCCCTTTTTACATGGCGAATGCAATGGCCGTGTGGGGAACGAATAGACGCCCAAATCCCCAAAGCCCCACAAACACTTGTCACTGTTTCACCTTAGCGGGTTGGGGGAGGCTTGAATCTTATCTATAACCACCTCGGGGATTGCTTTTGTCTTACCCGACCAGACAACAGCCAAGAATTTGACCCACAGCTAGGTCCGTGGAACTTGGAGTCATGCACAGCCCAACCCCACTGTTCCAACAAGGTTTAAAGACTGGCAGTGGCTTCTTCTAGATGGTTCCGGGTAGCTCTCAGGCGTCATCCCTTACTGTGTGGGTGGCAGCCAGGAGCCATTCAAGCCACGGTGACCACTTGTCTGTAGCCTCCGCCTCAGAGCGGACGTGCAGTCACGGGTGCCATTGCGCCACCTCCCTTGGGGAGCACAGGGCGCTGCCCGCCCCTCGCCCATAGGCCCAGCAACCAGGCAGGCTGGGTTTCCCCAGGACGCTGTCTGTGGCTCCCCCGGCTCCAGCAGCTATGTGGGGTGTGGGCAGAGAGAGACATGCTCCGCCATTACTCTAGGGCAGGCGTCCTGAAACTGCGGCCCGCGGGCCACATGCGGGTGCTTTTGCCCATTTGTCTTTTTACTTCAAAATAAGATATGTGCAGTGTGCATAGGAATTTATTCATAGTTTTTTAAAAACTATAGTCCGGCCCTCCAACAGTTTGAGGGACAGTGAACTGGCCCCCTGTTTAAAAAGTTTGAGGAGCCCTGCTCTGGGGCGCAGTCACGGCCGGCTCGCCGGTCCTCTGCTGTGGGGCCGCCGGGCTCTGGGCGGAGAGAGGGGAGGCCTGGCCCTCAGCCTCCTGCACGCTCAGTTTCCTCAGCGCCCAAGGTCGGACCGCGTGTCAACTCCTTCTCCCACTCCTGCACCTGGGCTTCCAGGGCTTCCTCTGTCTCTCCTACCTGCCTCCCCTGGGCTTCCTGCCGCGGGTGTCCTCAGGCCGCCCCAGGGCTGCGAGGAGGAGCCGCACCGCCCAGCTGCTCTCCCCAGGCGGCGGCTCCTCCAAGGCCCTCAAGCCTTTTCCAGAGCGGCGCGTCCCACCTGCGCCCCCTCCCTCGTCAGAGGGGCCACGACACGAGGACCGCTGCCACTGGCTGCCACAAGCCCATAGGAGGCCACATGTCCTCCCCTGCTGGGGTGGAGGGGACACTTAGCTCAGCTGTATCCTGCCAGACTACGCAACCCTGAGGAGGGAGCTCTGTGGCTGGCGTGTGCTCCCGCGCCGGATTCGGAAATTGGGAGAAAAGGTGAGCGGCGCGGGCAGGTGAGACGTGCTCTCTATCGTCAGGGGGTACCACAGCGGCGGAGTATGGCTGGGAACATGGCAGCGCTTATGTGTGGCTCTGAGCAATGGTGGCGACACGTCATGGGAAAGCACGCTCACACGGGTTCACACAGCAGATGACACCTTTGGTGCGTACGTGTGCTGACTCACGCCTCCCCCAAAGGCCAGCTAACCAGGGGGGCTGGGCTGGAAAAAAACACTCTGGCAGTCGTCTCAGTTTGGCCTAAGAGACCTGTGGCCTATACAAATGCATTCCCCTTGCAACAAGTTGTCTTTGTTTGGAGCTCATAACCCTCATGACCAATGTAACTATGTTTAAAGGTACGTAACACTTATTTCTTATGGCTTAAGTAAAGTTGACAATGCTTCAGCCATGTGAGAGTGTCTGTGTCCCTAATACTTCCTTACTCCTCTAGTAAAAACTGGCAGAAGAAAGGTAAGAGAAAAAAATAAAAGCTCTAAAAGTATAATTACACACTCAGAAACAAAATTGCTTAGCTGAGCATCTATTAATTAGTATGTCATAAATTTTGCTGCTGTGGCTAATGCTGAGACATTGTATTTAGAAGAGCCATTAAATGAAAACAAAAGAAAAACATATGGAGTAGCTTAGCTCCAATGTAGACCTCAGGCTGAAATAGCATTGTATTACATTTCTCTTTTCCCAGTGGCCTGCTAAATCCCCGAATTCCCTGTATTTCTGTGAGGTTACATCACAAGCATTTGATAAAAATAGCGGTGCTCTTCAGAGAGGCTTCATTTGCATACTGGAAGCAAACACAGCCTGGTGGAGACTCTGGCCTCCTGAATGGTGCTCCCTGACCTCTGCCATTGGATCTTCCATCCCTTCCGACGGAGGCTTTGTCTTTTCAGTATCTATTGATGACTGACAGGTGAGGTGGGTGAGCCAAGTGTGATCATTTGGAATTGCATTTGGCGCTGAAATTAATGTGACTTTTTACATCCTTCCTCAACACAAAGGAGTTAGCAAGAGGCAAGTGTGTCTGAATTCTAAAAAGGAGATTGTTGCTGCAAATGGCTTTTCCCCAGAAGACCCTCTCTCAGAATTTCGGTTGTTGTTAACTAGCAGGTTTTATCTCCAGGAACTAAGATCATTTTCTTGTCACTTGTAGCCTGCCAACTTGTAGACTGTCTTCAGCTGAGGCAGTGCTGCCAGGACGAATAGCTGGAGAAGCTCCCCGACTCTATTTATTCTAGAGTCTGGTAATTTGAGGGGAAATTAAAGCTGCCAGTTTTCCGTCACACCTTCAAGCTCTCAGCGCCGGTTCTCTCATCAGATGCAAAAACATACTCTGCAGAGAGCTGTGCAAACACATGGAAGAGCCAAGAGAAGGAGGAGGCTGATGTCTCCTGAAGGGCCACACAGCACGTCCAGGCACGCTGGGCACCTGAGCATGCTACCGAGTCTCACCCCAGGTCTTCCTGCTCTACCCCGGGACGGGGAGGCATGCAGCTGCTGAGTCATGAAGTAAACACTGAGCAGGTGTCCGGTTATCTTGGGGGCAAGGACAATAGATATTTAAATGCTCACATGTGGACCTGCAACATGCCACCCCAGTGGCCTGGATACTCTGAGCACAGAGGGCAGAGCTCTGCTCAGCCCATTTTTGCTTACCTGGGTCCAAGCCCCGTGCCTGGCACGTGACCAGAAACCCAATCAATGCTTAACCAGTTCGGTCCGGCGCTCACCGCCCGCAGCCGGCGCGCAGGCCGCTCGGGGACTGCTGCGCACTGCCGGCCAGTCCGTCTTGCTCTCGTGCGACGAGGAAAGCTTTAAAGCACTGAAAGCTTGTTTTGCTTTACAGGCAGCTTTACTGGAATGTAAATCAGAATAGGTAACATATACATATATGTTTTCATTATGTTATCTTCAAATGTCCACAACTGTATTTTGATAAATGAAAGACTGGAAAAGTCATATCACGGCTGTCGGCTACAGTCTCTGTGTGCGTTCATCTGTGACTGTCGACTACAGTCCATGCTCGTACCGAAGTGGTTAATACATTGTGTGAATTCAGATCCTTTGAAAACATTGTCAGATAATCTCATTTCTCAACTCAAGATGCTGCAATAACTTCTTATCTCACCTGGAGTAAAAGCCAGAGACCCAGCAGATCTCTGGGTCTCCGCATTCGCTCCTCTCCCCCTCCGCCCTCACCCCCACACACCCTCCCTGTCTTCGGGAGGCAGCTCCCTTTCAATTGGCCATTCCTTATGCCTGGCCTTTTCCACTACACAGCTCCTTCATTTCCTTTAAGACTTTGTTCTGATGTCACTTTTCACTGATCATGTTCCTGCTGCGACCTCTTCCCGCTCCTCTGCCAACCCAATCCCGCTCAGCCTGCCCCAGCGTCTCCGTAACACTTACCGCTTTCCGACTCACCGTAAAATTTACTATCTATCATGTCAATGTTCTGTTGTCTGTTCCCACCCCCCCCCCAGGATGAAAGCCCGCAAGGGTGAAGATTTTGGTCTCTTTTCTTCACTGCTAGTGCTAGTGTTGTAGCCAGGGTCGGACGATTGAGGGAAAAAGATGAATAAACCTGAATTAGTGACAAAGCTGAGGTGGGTGAGTCTGAGAGTGGAAAAGATGCACTTTTACACCAGGTGTAAAGGTTAAGAGAACCATCAGAGGTGGTACCTTTCTAGAGGCAAACGCTCATGTTCGTATTCAAAGGCCCTTGCAGTTCAGGATGAACTTGGCCAACTCCCAGAGTGAAAACAACAGACGTCCAACCTACTGACTGCCAGACTCTCTTGGGAAGAATGTACCGCTCAACCCCTGGTGAATCCAGACAAGGAGCACGTGTGTGGATTGGACTATCTCAAAGTGGACCTGAGGCTCCCCCTGCTTTAGGGATGCTTGTTAAGTCCTGTGTTCCAGCTGCCCAGCCCTGGCCAGTAGACAGAATGATTGCTAAGGCTGAGGTTTCCAGGTGAATTGAATGCATGCTAACATTTGAGAATTACTAGGACAGAGAAAATCTACAGAAAATGATGAGACTATAGTAGAACAAGATTTCCCCTGCTACAGTATAATTGTTCCACAGGATGTTGGCAGTTAAAAAAAAGTGTTCCTTGAATTAATAAATTAGGGTAACACTGAGTTAAATGGATTTTTTTTTAGTAACAGAACTCCTAAGAACCTTAAATAAACTGATGTTGTTGTGAATTCCCAGGAGGAGGATGTAGTATGTAGCAGCCCAGATTTATTCCATTATGGGTGTTTCTTTTCAAGCACCTTTTTTTTTTTTATTTCGGCATATTATGGGGGTACAGATTTTAAGGTTTCAATAAATGCCCATTTCCCCCCCTCCCCCCAAAAGTCTGAGTCTCCATCATGACCATCCCCCAGATGGTGCACATCTCACTCATTATATATGTATATACCCTCCCCCCTCCCCCCTCCCCTCTCCCCCCTCCCACCTGCCCAATGCCCTATTACTGTAGTACCTATGTGACCACTTAGGTGCTGTTCAGTTAATACCAATTTGCTGGTGAGTATATGTGGTGCTTGTTTTTCCATTCTTGGGAAACTTCACTTAATAGTATGGGTTGCAGCTCTAACCAGGAAAATATAAGATGTGCTATATCACCATTATTTCCTAGAACTGAATAGTACTCCATGGTATACATATACCACATTTTATTAATCCATTCTTGGATTGATGGACACTTGGGCTGTTTCCACAGCCTTGCAATTATGAATTGTGCTGCTATAAACATTCGAGTGCAGGTGTCTTTTTTGTAGAGTGTCATTGGATCATTTGGGTAGATGCCCAGCAATGGGATTGCTGGATCAAATGGTAGAATCACTTGTATCACTTTAAGATATCTCCATATTGCTTTCCACAGAGGTTGAACTAGTTTGCACTCCCACCAGCAGTGTAGGAGTGTTCCTCTCTCTCTGCATCCACGCCAGCATTTATTGTTTGGAGATTTTTTGATAAAGGCCATTCTCACTGGGGTTAAGTGATATCTCATTGTGGTTTTGATTTGCATTTCCCTGATGATTAGAGATGTTGAGGATTTTTTCATATGTTTGTTGGCCATTCTTCTGTCTTCTTTAGAAAAATTTCTGTTCAAGTCCTTTGCCCACTTTTTAATGGGGTTATTTGATTATTTCTTCCTGATTTTCGTGAGTTCTAAGTATATTCTAGTTATCAGTCCCTTATCGGATGCATAGGATGCAAAAATTTTCTCCCATTCTGTAGGTTGTCTGTTTACTTTCATGACTATTTCTTTGGCTGTGCAGAAGCTTTGTAGTTTCATCATGTCCCATTTATTTGTTTTTGTTGCTGCTTTGATTGCCTTTGGGGACTTCTTCATAAACTCTTTGCCCAGGCCAATGTCTAGGAGAGTGTTTCCAACATTTTCCTCTAGAATTCTAATAGTTTCATACCTTAGGTTTAAGTCTATTATCCAGCGTGAGTTGGTTTTTGTGAGAGGTGAAAGGTGTGGGTCCTGCTTTAGCCTTCTACAGGTGGCTATCCAGTTTTCCCAGCACCATTTATTGAAGAGGGATTCTTTTCCCCAGCGTATGTTTTTGTCTGCTTTGTCAAAGATTAGATGGCTATGAGGATGGTTTTATATCAGGATTCTCACATCTGTTCCACTGGTCCATATTCCTATTTTTGTGACACTACCATATTGATTTAATTACTACAGCTTTGTAGTATAGTTTGATATCTGGCATATTAATGCCTCCCATTTTGTTTTTGATGCCTAGAATTACTCTCGATATTCGGGGTCTTCTTTGGTTCCATACAAAGTGTAAAATTATTTTTTCTATATCTGTGAAGAATGCTGATGGGATTTTAATAGGTATTGCATTGAATCTGTAGATCAGTTTGGGTAGTATAGACATTTTGATGATATTGAGTCTGCCAATCCATGAGCATGGTATGGATTTCCATCTGCTTACATCCTCTGCTATTTCCTTCCTCAGTGTTTCATAGTTCTCCCTTTAGAGGTCTTTTACCTCCTTGGTTAAGTATATTCCTAGGTACTTTAATTTCTTTGTTGCTATTGTGAAGGGAATTGAGTCTTTGATTTGGTTCTCAATTTGATTGTTGTTGGCGTATATGAATGCCTCTGATTTCTGTGTATTGATTTTGTATCCTGAGACTTTACTAAATTCATTGATCAGTTCCAGGAGTTTCTTGGTTGAATCTTTGGGGTTTTCTAGATACAATATCATATCATCAGCAAACAGTGAAAGTTTGATCTCTTCTGCCCCTATTTGGATACCTTTGATTCCATTTTCCTGTCTGATTGCTGTAGCCAAGACTTCCAGCACTATGTTGAACAGAAGTGGAGATAGTGGGCAGCCTTGTCTGGTTCCAGTTTTAAGTGGGAATGCTTTCAATTTTTCCCCATTCAGTATGATGTTGGCTATGGGTCTGTCATATATGGCTTGTATCATTTTTAGGTATGTCCCTTCTATGCCTATTTTCTTAAGTGTTCGTATCATGAAAGGGTGTTGAATTTTGTCCAAAGCTTTTGCTGCATCTATTGAAAAAATCATGTGGTCTTTGTTTTTGCTTCTGTTTATGTGGTGAATTGCATTTATAGATTTATGTATGTTGAACCATCCCTGCATCCCTGGGATGAAGCCCACTTGGTTGTGGTGGATTATTTTTTTGATAAGTGTCTGGATTTGGTTAGCTAAGATTTTGTTGAAAATTTTTGCATCTGTATTCATTAGGGATATTGGTCTGTAGTTTTCTTTTTTTGTTGCATCCTTTCCTGGTTTTGGTATCAGAGTAATATTCACTTCATAAAAGGTGTTGGGAGGTTTCTGGTCTTCTCGATGTTGTGGAATAGTTTCTGCAAGATAGGTACTAGTTCTTCTTTGTAAGTGTGGTAAAATTCGGGTGTGAAGCCATCTGGACTGGGACTTTTCTTTTTAGGGAGATTTTTAATTGCTGTTTCTATTTCAGCTGTTGAGATTGGTCTGTTCAGGGAATCTATTTCTTCCTGGTTGAGCCTAGGGAGGCTGTGTGTTTCTAGAAATTTGTCCATTTCCTCAACATTTTCCAGTTTGTGTGCATAAAGATTTTTGTAGTATTCATAAATTGTATCTTGTATCTCTTTGGGATCAGTTGTGATATCTCCTTTTTTATTCCTGATGGAGCTTATTAGAGATTTCTCTTTTCTGCTTTTCATTAGCTTAGCCAATGGTGTGTCAATTTTGTTTATTTTTTCAAAGGACCAACTTTTTGTTTTATTAATCTCCTGAATAGCTTCCCTGTTTTCAATTTCGTTTAGTTCTGATTTGATCTTGTTGATTTCACTTCTTCTGCTGGGTTTGGGGTTGGTCTGTTCTTCTTTTTCCAGCTCTTTGAGTCATTTCATTAGATTGTCTATTTGCGATCTTCTTGTCTTTTGGTTATAGGCATTTATGGAGATAAACTTTCCCCTCAGAACTGCTTTAGCTGTGTCCCAGAGGGTTTGATAACTTGTCTCTCCATTGTCGTTTTCTTCATAAAATTTTTTAATTTCCATCTTGGTTTCTTCATTTATGAAGTAATCATTTAGTAGGAGGTTGTTTAATTTCCACGTTTTTGTGTAGAAATGTGTGTTTCTGTTAGGGTTGATTTCTACTTTTATTCCACTGTGATCTGAGAAGGTACATGGTATGATTTCTATTTTTTTAAATTTCTTGAGGTTTACTTTGTGTCCTAGGATATGGTCAATCTTAGAGAATGTCCTGTGAGCTGATGAGAAGAATGTATATTCAGTGGATTTTGGGTAGAATGTTCTGTAAATGTCAGTCAGACCCAATTGTTCTAGAGTTTTGTTTAAGTCCATTATTTCCTTATTAATTTTCTGTTTGGTGGATCTGTCTCGTGCCGTCAGTGGGGTGTTGAAATCTCCGGTGATTATGGAGTTGCTATTAATCCATTTGCTTAGCTCCAGTAAGGTTTGCTTTATGAAACTGGGTGCACCTAAGTTGGGTGCATATATATTTAAAATTGTTATCTCTTCTTGTTGAACTGTGCCCTTCACAATTATATAATGACCCTCTTTGTCTTTCACTACTTTTGTTGGTTTAAAAACTAAACTGTCTGAAATTAGAACTGCCACACCAGCCTTCTTTTGGCTTCTATTTGCTTGGAATATTGATCTCCACCCTTTTATTTTTAGTCTATATGCATCCATGCAGGTTAGATGTGTTTCCTGAAGACAGCATATATTTGGCCTGTATTTTCTTATCCATTCAGCCAGCCTATGTCTCTTGAGTGGAGAGTTTAAGCCATTCACATTTATTGAGAGAACTGATAGGTAAGGTAGATTACTGTTCATTCTGTTGGGTTGGATGTTGTTGCTATGATTTCTGTCTTGAGCCATTGTAATATCTGGCCTTTAATATCTTTGGGTTTTGGTTGTTTTTATATTCGTGGGTTATTATTATGATGTTCCGTGCGTATCGCTGTCTTAAGTACTTCTTGTAAGGCTGGTCTTGTCTTGGTGAATTCTCTGAGCCTTTGCTTGTCTGAAAATGTTTATATTTCTCCTTCATATACGAAGCTTAGTTTTGCAGGGAATAATATTCTAGGCTGGGCATTGTTTTGTTTCAAAAGAGTGAGAATGGGGCCCCAATCTCTCCTTGCTTGTAAAGTCTCTTTAGAGAAGTCTGGTGTTATTCGAATTGGCTTTCCCTTGTATGTTACTTGCTTCTTTTGTCTTACAGCTCTTAGAAGGGCCTCTTTAGTTGATACTTTGGTCAGTCTGATGACTGCATGTCATGACATCTTCCTGTTTGCATTGAATCTCCCAGGGGTCCTCTGAGCTTCTTGAACTTGTATATCAAGATTTTGAGCAAGGCCTGGGAAATTTTCCTCTATTATATCTTCAAACAGCTTGTCCAACCCTTGAGCGTTGTCTTCTTCCCCTTCTTGTAACCCTATGACCCTCACATTAGGTTTCTTCACATAATCCCACAGCTCTTGTAGGCTTTGCTCTTTTCTCTTGTTTCTCTGCTCTATTTCTGTGACTGATTTATTTAATTGGAGGGTGTTATATTCAAGCTCTGAGATTCTTTCTTCTGTTTGATCTACCCTGTTCTTGAGACTTTCCACTGTATTTTGTAGTTCCTTGAATTGATTCTTCATTTCCAGGAGTTTGGTTACACTTTTCTTCATTGTGTCTATTTCTTTTTCCATATCCTGGAGGCTTTTTATGGTTTCTTTGTGTTGGTTATTGAGTTGTTGTTGCAGCTGGGTGAGTGCTCTTATGATCCACAGATGAAATTCCTCTTCTGTCATTTTGGTTGCCTTATTTTGGTTGGTGTCCGTTTCTAGGGGGCTGGTGCTTCTCTTTGGGGGTGTGTTTTCTGTTTGGTTCTTCATATTTCCTGAGTTCTTTCGCTGATTTCTTCCCATGTCGATCAGTTGTTGTTTCTTTCCTTTAGGTTTTTGCTTGGGTATTCACACACCTTGTTTAGTTTCTGAGGCGTTAGGTGGTGTCTGTGGGTGAGATTGGACCACTCCCTGTATAATGAGTCAGTGGGTGCCATGGAAAGGCTGTGCAAGATGCCATCCCTGTCAGTAGGTGGCGTTTGCTTGGAGGAACAGCCTATGCTGTTGATTTTGTGTCCTGTTATCAGCTCTTGTTCTGGGCAGAGCTGGGTTGGGTAAGCCTGCCCTCAGGCAGTTAGCAGGGGTCAAAGTTCTGTTCTCTGCTTCCAGGAAAAGCTGTCAGGGCGGGGCTGGAATGGTCCCGCTCAGCCAGAAAGTCTGGGTGTGGGGGTGGGGCTGTCTGAGACCTGCAGTCTGGAGTGGGCCTCGCTTCTTTCCACCCTCCCAACTCCGCAGCTACTCCTGGGCCTCTGCCAGCAGGCCAGACCACAAGCCATCAGGCCTCCCTGGACTGATGCCGGCGGGGAGGTTCCCTGCACAGGAACCCCACCTGGGCTGGGCGCATGGCTTCCTTCTGGGAGGAGGGTTGCCCTCTAGGATGCTGATCTGCCCCTGGAGGCACACACCTCAGTAGGCTGTTCACGTATAACCCTTCTGTGTCCCGGGCAATGCTAGCCCTCGGTGCAGGGGATCTGGTCTGCAGGTCCAACCTCTGGGTCCCAGAGTTCAAACTGTATCCCCACCAGGGAGAGGATTTCCGGTCCCAATTCATCCACAGGGAGTCCAAGCTGGGTCTATGTCTCTCAGCCTCTGAGTCGGCACCGTTCTCCTGAGAACACCGTGCCAGCAGCACCTGGGAGGGCTGGTGGGTAGGGAGCTCACAGTCTGAGTTCCCCTGAGTCAGCTGTAGGGTCCCAAAAGGGAAGGTCCCGTTCCCTGGAGGTGCCCCCGGCTGGTGGCTGTATTGTCTCTCTGGGCAGCCTCGGGTAGGGTCGGCAGAGGGGAGGAGGAGGCAATATGGTGCCTACCGCGCGGCTTGTGTCTGTGCACACAGAGGTGCCCGGAGGAAGTTGGGAACCTGGTGCCACGTCTGATACAGGCTCACCGCTGGCTGGCGGCGGCCGTCTCTGGGCTTGTGTCCGCAGGTCTCTCTACCAGCTGTGGAGCCCACCAGCAGTCCCAAATGCAGGGGAGGGGAAACAGCAAATCCACCTACCCTTGCCGCTGGTCTCCGGGCTACTCCAGTTGTCTCAGCCTTCAGTTCTCCTCCGCAGCCTCTTCCCGTGGAGTCTCCCGGGGTCTCAGGTACCCCTCCTTCCGGCTCTCGTCCGCTGTATGCTCGTCTTCTTGCTTCTTTTTTCTAATTTCTGCTAGAATCTGTTTTTTTCTGCAGAGACACTCTGTCTGGTGGTGTTTCTCGTCTGCCATCTTGCTCCACCCCTCAAGCACCTTTTATTAACTTTTGAGGAAGAGGTGAGTTTTTTCTTTAAAGAAAAAGTGTAGGCATTTCCGTCATAAATAATATCTAATAATCGTTCCTCATTCTAACTCTCTGTTGTTCTTTATAATTCTATTTGCTCTGTCACACACACGCACACACACACATACACATACACACACACAGAAAGAATATGAGGTGCATGTGAGTCTGGAGAGATGACACAAAGTAGCCTATGGGCAGTGCACCTACTAGAGTAATCTCACCTGTGAAAGTGGAATTTGGTAGATGGGGGAGATTTCTGTCCTCTGTGTGAAGCAGTATTCATTAGCAGATGCACATATATAAATATCTCTCTGGGTATAAGCACACGTGGGGCCTGGTTCTCCTGTATTGAGTACACGAATCTGTTCTTTCTGTCGCTTGGCCCCTGGAACCGAGATAGCTATGTACTCGGAATAAACAGCTTTCTCCCTTTCTGAAAGTTTACAAAGCCCACACATTACCTCCTTCCGTGTAATGGAAGCATGCACACACGGGCGATTGCTGTCTACAGATGGAGTGAACCGAGTGGGAGGTAATGAGAAGTGACTGTAACGCCACCTTTAGGGCCCTGTTTCTCCTGCCACAATATTACACTGTGACCCTAGAGAAACAGAGATGACCGTAGCATTCTCCCCTTCTCTAATGGCCTTAAAATCAGGCCTTGCTTACCAAGGAGAGCTGAACTGTAGCATGATTCATTTGACAGTCCAGAAGATGTCCAAGGAAATATACGCCCATATTCCGGGAGGCGGCTCTACATACACAATCTTACGCTGTTTCCTGGGTGCAAACTTGGCATCTTGCCGTCAGGTGGAGAGGGTCCTTCCTGCGTTCCCCTGGCGTGTGCTTGTGGGCTGAGAGCTGTTCTTTCTTTTACAGCAAGATCGCATAGGGAGGGGCTGGTGGGCGCCGCGTCTCTGGTAGAAGAATGCATGTTGAAGCTTGAAGAGAAAAATGCTCTTTTACATGATGATGATGATAAATGCAGTGACAGCAGTTTTGAGGTGCTCTGTGTCACCCCTCTTATTTCTGAGTTTTGTTTCAGGAAGAGCAACCATTTCCACTGACC
This sequence comes from Microcebus murinus, assembly GCF_040939455.1. Lineage (NCBI taxonomy): Eukaryota > Metazoa > Chordata > Mammalia > Primates > Cheirogaleidae > Microcebus > Microcebus murinus. Next base: position 18,481,330 of record NC_134130.1, read on the forward strand.
GACGCTTTTGGCGAGGGGGAGAGGGCAGGGTGGAGGGAGAGGCAGAGGTTGCCTGCTGAGCCAACTTTCAGAGAGGGGAGCATGTATTAATAGAAAGTGCAAAAAGGTGGAAGACTTTTAAAATTCCTTTCATTGTCCTCATTTTGCTCTCAGGGCTGAGGCGTGCCCACGCTCTGGAGGAAGCCTGCCGGCCGCGCTCACTGGTGAGCGGGGACACGCTGGCTGCCGTGTTTCTTGGCAGAAAGAGAATAGCAGCCCAGGCCGGCTGGCGGCAAAGCTGTTTTCCACTCTCTGCGCCTCTGCCGGCGGGAAGCCCCCAGGTGGCATTAGGGGGAATTAGCGTGTAAATGACGGAGCTGCTAATTTCTTACCACTTCATGAGCTGACAGTTCCATGACGAGGGCACGGATGCCTGTCAGAAGCAGAGTCCACTCGTGTCGTGTTGACACGCTTGTGGCTCTTTGGTTGCCCCCTCAGTGTGTGTGCTAGTTTATTCTCTGACCCTGTGACTAGCAATTACTTCCTCAGCTCTTTGTTATTACTTCCTCAGTGCAACATCTTCCTCAGTTCTTTTGGTTCAGACTTAGTACCACCAGGAAAAGGTGGAAACTGCTCTCGATCCTCTTTGTGCCTTTTTGCCAAATGAGTTCAAAAATATGCCACAAGGAAAGAAAAGGAAAATAGTACCTTATACTTAAATGAGCTCTCCCTCGTGGCATTCCTCATAGCTCGTAGGTTTTGAGTGCCCACTGTGTGCCGGGCACAGTCCTAAGCACTCCACAGTTTGTTAGATCCTGTTACTTCTATTTTATATAGGAGGAATCTGAGGCACAGAGAGGTTGAGCTTATTGCCAAGGACACACAATATTTGAATGTAGGAAGTTTGGATCCAGAGCCCACACTCCATGCACTAGAGAATTTTGCATTAATTAGTCACTCAGTTAGTTCCTGAATTAATTCAACAAAATATTAATGAAGCACTGATTCATATAACTTACTACGCCAGATTTCTTAGCCCACGGATCCTCCCATTTCCATCGGTCAGAAGGGGCTTGCTGAGCACTTCCTGTCTCCGAGGCTGTGTTCATGGGCGTGCAAGAGAGAGGGAAGGCAGAACGCTGCCGTCAGGAAGTTCAAATACATCTAGATCAGGAATTGACAGACTTTTCTATACGAAGGGTCAGATGCTAAATATTTTTGGCTTTGTAGGTCACAGAGTCTCTGTCCCAACAAGAGCAAAGTAACCATAAACGTTATCTAAATGGACGAGCATGTCTGTATTCTAATAAAACTTTGTAAAACCAGCCAGCAGACCTGATTTAGCCCATGCCTGCTCTAGAGGATAAAGGAAGCCCTCAGGAACATACAGAACAGCAAATACGGCCAGGGCGCCCCAGAGTGGAGCTGTGTGCCGCTGCCTGTCCGCCTGCGAGAGGAACGAGGGAGCAGGCATGGGGAGGGCCGGCGGGTGTGCACTGGGCAAGTGCTGTTGGGGCGGTGCCGCCTGAGCCCCCCCGAAGGACGGCAGGAGTCTGCCACACACCTGTGAGGTGGTTAGGTGGTTTGGGTTTCACCGACTGCTGCAGTTCTTAGAACTACACGTGGCAGCAAGTTGGCAACCTGATGTCCATTTTCCTTTTCTTTCTTGTTCAGAGGACTCCGGTTTTGTCTGGTGCCCCGCGGGTCCTGCTCTAACCAGTGGCTCAGCACTGATAAAAGTAAGTCTCAATAGTTGTGTTCTCCGATTTTCCTGCCTCTTTTGTAGTTAAAGGTCACCGAGGGACCCAGCTGTGATCAATTGGAAGTAGGGCTGCCCACTGGGCAGAGCGGGGAAGGGACCCTCAGGAAACCCTGTGTTTTTCTGATCACAAGGACAGACACGCGCAGGACCCACGTCCTCGTGTTTTCCTGCCGCAAATGTCAACGTGAGGACTACTGGGGACAGCCATCCGGGGCCCTGCAGGAGCAAGCCAGCGTGTTGAGATGGAGAATGGGGACAGGGCCAGGAGCCCCGGCCTCGGGCAAGATCGCCACGCCACCGCAGAGGTGCTGGGCTGCCTGCCTCCACCCTCTTGGTAAGAGTAAACTAAGTGGTTCTTACTGTTTTAAATCACTGTTAGTTGAATAACAAATGTGTCTTTTAACATATTCCAGGAGAAGTTAACTAGAAGTTACCTATTTCTAGAAGTTTCCCATCATCTTAGATATTTCAGAAAATTGAAATTAAATTCAGAAAATTGTATTAAATCAGATGAGAATTATTTCAAATTCCTTTCATTTTCTTAGTAATCTCCTTCTCCACAATATACTAATGAGGAGAAGAGAGTATATTACAGACAAATATTGGCTCATTTTCATTTATTTTATTATTATCATCATTTTTTTTTAGAGATGGGATCTCACTATGTTGCCCAGGCTGGTCTTGAACTGGCCTCAAGTGATTCTTCTGCCTCAGCCTCCAAAGTAGCTGGCTGGGACTATAGGTGTGAGACACTCATATTTTATTTAAATATTATCATAAATGTCTTAAATACAACATGAGGTTAATAGTAATTGTGTCTGGATAATTAATTCTTTCTAGCTATTAGAATTAGGAATGCATTTTTGTTTTGCTTTATCTTTTTGACTTTTCTATAGAATATACATAAACAGAAAAAAATTTAAAATGGCACTGACAGAAATAAAACTGATTTTATTTTTGATACAAGTTTCTTTTCTTGGCTTATACTGTTTTTCTATCCTTACTTTCCCTTTGGCTTTCTAATCTTATTTCTTATTAGTTTTCTTTCCTATATGCATTTGTGTGTGTGTGTGTTGGTTTTATAAACTCTTTCTACACATTTTTCATTTTAATGTAGTCTGTTGTATGATGTTGCCAGTATGAAGTATGTCCTTGAAGTTCGACTCACGTCACTAGGTTTCACCTACCCCTCATCTTCATTCAGTCCTTCTTGTAATAAACACAGCTGGGTGCCAGCCCCTGTTCCAAGTGCTGCAGGACTAGGGGGATGGTGTTGGAAGCGCTGTGCTCTTCTCTCTCACTGTCTTTCCTTTGGGCTGACCACACACTGGCTCAGTCTGTAAGACCCAGTTTCAATTCTATTTTCTCTACTTCATGACCTTTTAGCCCACTCTGCTACATCTGTGTTATGTTATTGTTTCTACCTCTCGTTGGTTACTTTCCTGTTTGGTGGTGTTCTGTGTTTATTGGCACAGTCTTGCCTAGACTGTGGGTGTATTGATCCGGGCCACTGGCCATTCCCCAGCGTCCAGCCTGTGTTGCTTCCTTGGGCAGCCAGGCCCACGACTCATGCAGATTGCATGTTCAGAAACATGCTTTCTGTTGATGATGTCCTGAATCTGACCTGTATCTTGCCACACCTTGTCTTGACTGTCAGTCAATTCTCCCACTCCCTGGTGTCCTCCTTTCTGTCCTGTATCTTACCTCCACCCCACAGGTATGTCTTACCCTTTGTCTTTTCTAGACCTTCTCAGCCGTGCTCTTTGCCTGGCTTTGTTGCTTTGACATGGCTTTTTCTGGGAGGCTCAGATCATCAGAAAGATCTGGAGACCACTTATATTTTACACTTAGCTAGCCCTCAATTTGCAATCTGTTTAACAAACAGGGGGATGGACAAATGACTGTTCAGAGGAAATATACATTTAAACACTTGATGCTTTTCATAGTGAGTTTAGGGTTAAAGTAAATTTAAAAAATACCACTGGCTGCTAGTGTTAGTTGCTGGAATGTGGGAAGACACAGATATGTAACCCTGAGGACTCTGCAGCTGGGCACGAGGCCCGGACACCCTGGTCACCGCTCCCTCTGCAACACCATTCTTGTTGATCAGTAACCCTCTCTAAATAAGGGGAAATGAAGAAAAACACAACTCTTTGAACTCAAGCTAGATCAGGAAATCGTGGCAATTTTTGGAATGTCAAGAGTAAAAATAAGGAAGGAAGAATTAATCCTGCTAGCCCAAAATCAGAAGCTGTCACCACCAAAGCTGTAAGTCTCTAAATGAATATAACACCTCTGAAAACTCTCACTACTGCGCCAAGTATTTACATGTTCTCTCTCAATGTGGCATCCACCGAGAGTGATTTTGGTCGTGAAGTGTGCCATCTGCAAGATCGCCCGCCCCTCACGAGAGTCCTCTGAACTCAGCAGTTGCGCAACAGATGCAGTTAAATATACAATATTCCTGCTCCCATAGTTCAGAACGGGTGTGAGAAACTGAGGGAAAACAGCGAGCTTCCTTAAAAACTCAGACTCTGTCTGACATTTTTCCAGACACCTCTTTTAACCATGCTACAATGCCATCCCGAAAGATAAAAACATTATCATCATAGATCTGCAGACAGTTAAACAGGTCAGCCTGACCCAGAACCTCACCAGCTGCTGTCACATCCTTAACGCGCCAGTTAATCCGGAAGGTGAAATCAGATCACTGTTTGGTTTTCATTCAAGCGGAGTCTGTGTAGTCTTGAGAAAAACAAGCAGACAGAAGTCGGATGGTAAGCAGCCGGATAGATAGCACTAGCTGAAATCATAAAATCAAGAATGAAGGATCGAATCCCATCTCTAGGCTTTATATTTTTTTTATTAAAATACTCCCCATGCCTTCACCAAGGTATTTTATTTGGGATGAGTTCTCCCTAATCGCAGACATGAGATCGAGTGGCGCATTTACCACAGTGGGCTTATCAGGAAGGGCTGTCCCGCCCTCCTGAGTCCCTGCCTCTCTTGCCTCCAGTTGGAGTGGTGACTTCAGACACTTCCAGGGTGGCCGCAAGTCATGGACAGGGATGGGCATTTCTCCCATAAATGAGACAGTTTTCTTTCTTTTGCCCCTCTTCTGTTTTCCCAATGGTGGTGGTGTATGGGAGGCAGGGGCTGAAAAAGAGCACATTCTAGGAATGAATAGATTATCATCTCGAGGATTTAAAAGAAGACATGGATTAAAAGAAGACAGTGTCTCCAGAGAGACGCTGGAGTCCCTCTCTTGCTAAGCTCGTCTCGAACTCCTGGCTTTAAGCAGTCCTATGTGCATGTATTATTCTATGTTTATGCAATACAAGTCTAAACAGTAAATTTAACATGATCAAAAATGAGTTGTCATTAATATTTTCCTGCAAATTCTTGCATCGTGGCCGTCATGGAGCACATTAACCACATTTGAGAGAATCACTGGAAACCAGTATTTACGGGTTGCCGGGTGGCTGAGGAAGCCTCATAAATGATGTTGTAACCATCAATGTATAAGTGATACTGTTTTAGGAAACTACAGAGGCAAGAAGAATTATATTAACACAGAGTCCAAAGAGCATTGGCCCTGTGGGTTATAGCAGTGTTGCTCCTTTTTTTTCTATGTGGGAAACATAAGAAAAGTATTATTGTTGAACTCAAACTAGGTCAAGACCTGGCAGTAATTTTTGGAATGTCAAAAGTAAAAATAAGAAATGGGGGAATTGGCCGGGCGCTGTGGCTCACGCCTGTAATCCTAGCTCTTGGGAGGCCGAGGCGGGCGGATTGCTCAAGGTCAGGAGTTCAAAACCAGCCTGAGCAAGAGCGAGACCCCGTCTCTACTATAAATAGAAAGAAATTAATTGGCCAACTGATATATATATAAAAAATTAGCCAGGCATGGTGGCGCATGCCTGTAGTCCCAGCTACCCGGGAGGCTGAGGCAGAAGGATCACTCGAGCCCAGGAGTTTGAGGTTGCTGTGAGCTAGGCTGACGCCACGGCACTCACTCTAGCCTGGGCAACAAAGTGAGACTCTGTCTCAGAAAAAAAAAAAAAAAAAAAAAAAGAAATGGGGGAATTAATCCTGCAAGAGCACGGTTACAAACCAATGAGAAGATGTTTTCTGGACCTGAACAGGAAGATACAATGTTTGGATACCATTAAGAATCTTCACCTGCACCAAATGGACAATAAAAAAAATATGTAAGTCCCTCTCCTCCATCATTTTATTTTTTAAAAAAGTGTTTAATATTTATTGTTTTTGAAACAGAGTCTTGCTTCATTACCTGGGCTAGAGTGCAGTGGTATCATCATACCTCCTACAACCTCAAACTCTTGGGTTTAAGTGATCCTCCTGCCTCAGCCTCCCAAGTAACTGCTAGCCCATGCCACCACACCTGGATAATTTTTCTATTTTTTGTAGAAATGGAGTCTCTCTCTTGCTCAGCTGGTCTCGAACTCCTGGCCTTAAGCAGTCTTCCCACCTTGGCCTCCCAAAGTGCTAGGATTACTGGCCACCACACCCGGCCTTACCCATTATTTTAAATCTTCGTCAATATATCACTGTATCTCACATGGGTCTATGGATTTTTAATACATTTCTGATAAAAGATGTTTATGTAGCTCAGGACACACACCCTAGAGGTGGCCCTCACCTGGAAAGCCAGATGAAGGACTTCGAATGGCTTAAGAGTCTTTAAGTAAATGCTGAAAGAACACTTAGCGTAATGGGACACGGTCACATTTTATTTCAGAACTGTAACCTGCAGAGACTGTCGGACGGGTGAGTGTGAAAGGGGCCAGTGAAGGCCTGCGGGTGGGTGGTAGATCTTGGGCTGTCCCCTGAGGGCCGACTCAGGGCAGGTGCAAGGCTTGGGGGCTCATACCTGGAGGGAAATGAGAACACTCATTGTCTTTAACAGAATTAATGACATCAGGAAGGAAAGATGTTTTTTAAGGGAAGGAAAAATGCATTTGGAATTTTATAGTTTGGAATGCTGGTTGCTGAAGTTGAATTTTGAGAATAATGACATTGGGGGAATGTCTGCAAAATTTTGGTCACACTGAAGTCCTAAGGTCTTTTGGCTGCAATTTCTCAGAAAGTCTAATTAAATCTTGGAATAGTCAGAAAGTTTATTTGGACATTGAGCAGAGTTTTCTCAACCTGGCTTTATTTAAGCATTTCCAAATCAGTTAAGTCAGTTTCTCAAATCAAGTTGGAGAGCAATGGTTTGGTTTTCTCTATTTAGAGCTTCCTCAATCCTTACCTATATATACAACACAATTTTGAGGTCCAACAGAAGACTATTGGTAAAGAAAAAAAAAAAGGATCCAGGCAGTTTTGATGTTTCTGGCTTGTTTCTACTGAGGAAAATAGAATAGGGACCACATTACTAAACTGCTGTTCAGCAGCATTCCTTTCCTCTTCCCCTCCTCCAGAATGCAAGAAGGTCCAATCAATAAGATGCAGAAAAAGGAGGCATTACTTAGAGAGGATAATGGCATCTGTGTGTGTGCACACGCATGGGTGTGACGCCTAGGCGCTCACCAAATGCAAGGTGCTCACAGTAGCAAACAATTCAGTATAAAGCAAGATCATGAAATTATCAGTGGTTATGAAAATTTGACCAATAATTATGCTATTTTAATAAGTCTTGGTGACTGAGATTTTCATAGATTGTTTTCTTATAATGTTGAGGGCTTTCGTACATGATGACTGTTTTTGGCAAAATTCTAAGTCTTGCATACTGATTAATGTGGCTTAGAGGAATGGCAGTAAAAATATTCTACCTATATAATCAGAGTCATAATATAGTAGGTTGTTTTGGATATCTATCTTTTAAATTTAGTAATAGGCTGATACTGTAATAAAATCAATATTTGAAATTAATGTTTTTGAAGACCTCATAAAAGTAATAAATTGTTTTTGAAGTCTGTAAAAACTTTCCCCCCAACATTTTCTTTGCCCATGACATGGTTAATAAAAGCAAATAATGTTTTGATGATGAGAAAATTAAAGCACAGTTTAAGAAAATTTCATAAAATTATTTAAGTCAAAGGCAGAAATAATATGTAGAACCTCCAGGCCCTATTAGTCCGCACTTTTTCTCTATTCATTTTTTGTTCTCAATTTAATTAAAAAATTTATATCTAGAAAAATAATGTTTAACAGATATAAAATGCAAATCAATTTGATCTATATATTAGAAACTTTGAAAAATATTTAGTCATTCCACTATTTAAGTTCTGTAATTACTAGTAGTAAATCTTTTGATTGGGTTCATCTTCATTGTTCCTCTTTTATCCAGAGGGAAATATTCTTTGAGGTGAGTTTAAAGTAAAAGTAAATAAATAACTTAAAACTCAACATGTTATATTAATGATTTACAGTTAACCATGTTGTATAATAGGATGATGTGTTGGCTAGATATCAGAACTAATTCCAGACCAATTCTTTCGTTATCTCGTTGAGTGTTTTAGGAATGGTTTTCTTTATTCCTCCTCCCCTCTCTCCTTCCTTGTTTTGTGTAAGAACCCCATTGTTCCCATGGGGGGGGGAAGATTGCAGATGAGAAGGCTGCCACACAACTCCTTCACAGAGCTACTGGGACTGTTATATGAGACATAGAACAGTTTTACCCCTTTCTTCCTGTTGTAGTAAAAGTACCACAGTCTGTCCCGGTCCCCAGTGAAATCTTTGCAGTCATTCTGATTCTTTTCTTCTCCCCAAACCTACCCAACTACAAGTTTGTCCCCTTATCCTCCAAATTCCCTCTCTTCTCTTCTCCTCTGCTCCCATTCTGTTGCGGGCCATGCAGACAACTAGAACGGCCTCTAACTGGCTACCCTGCTCCCTCTCTTGTCCTCATTCGAGTTATTCTCCATCTAGCTGTCAAAATGAGCTCTTAAAAATAAAAATCATGTCGTTTCCATGTTTAAAAGCCTCCGATGGTTTCCCACACTACTCGATAACATGCAGAACACCTGCAAAAGCCTCGCAGGCAGATTTAAGAGGGCCGCAAATTCCTTGACACTCCTCCTGTAGACACTCCTTCCCTTCGAATCTGGTCTGGTCTCCACGCTGTGTCTGGTGAACAGAGATGGCCAAATGGCGGAAGCGATGTTCTGAGACTTGAGGGAGGTCTCAAGCAGGCTTGGAACGTGGTCCCGGCCTGCTCTGGGGAAAGCGAGTCTTCATGTACAGAGTCAGCCGCCACGAGGCAGCCACAGTGGCAGCTTGTGAGAAGAACAAGCCGCGTGGAGAGGCCATGTGGAGGGAGGCCACGGGGCCGAGGCATCGGGACGTGGGATGAAGAGCCCACCTGGACAGTGTGTCCTGCAGCCTCCACTGCCCCAGCTAATACCTGGATCAGAGATAAATTGCCCAGAGGCGCTTTCCCATATTCCTGAATTCCAAATGTTGAGCAAAATGTTTATTTTAAGCTACAAGTTTGGGGAGTGGTTAAGTCACAGAAATTGAGAGCCCCATTGTCTCTTGTGCCCTAAACACATGATTCCTGCTTCTATCTTGGAGTTCGTCCCTTCCACGTGGCCCCTTTCTTATTGACCCAGCTGCTCCAGCGGTGCCGAATATGCCAAGCTCATCCCTGTCCCAGCATCTTCACGAATGCTGTAATCTCTGCTCAAACTCTGACCCCAAACCTTTTTTCATACTTGTCTCCTTTTTTTAAAAAAAAAAATAATTTAAAGAGATTTATTCTGAGCCACATTTGAAGACCATGACCCAGAGCCACACCAAAGAAGCCTTGAGCAAGCAGATTGCACTTGTTTCCTTCTTGTCACCAAGCTCAAGTGTCACATTTTTGGTGAGTCTTGAGATCTCTCCACCTGAATGAGCCCCATCTCCCCCTGCCACCCTACTTCATTCCCGCATTTTCCATAGCCAGCACTTACAACTGCCTGAGATGATTTTGTTCATTTGTTTCCCACCTACTCTTTTGTTAACTAGAATGAAAGCTTTTTGAGATCAGATTTCTTATCTGTTTTTCACACATGTATCCCAGTTCCTTTTATGGTCAATATATATATATATTTTATGAATACATGTAAAAGTGCTCCAGACCTAAATGGGTTTCATTATTATTGCACCACAAGAAACTATGTGACAAGAAACCATTGATGCTAGAAAAATATAGACTTGGACCTACTGAATCATATGCCAATAAGATAGATATACCAATGAGATATAACGAATTAGAAATATCCAAAAATATCAAACTTTGAGTCCACTTGAGTCTTTGTGAAAATCTCCTTTAGAAAACTGACAGTTTGCACTATTTTTGTATTATCAGTTGGCACATGGCTCAATTATCAGTTTTTTTACTAAAAAAAAATGTTAGCATTTGTCCTTTAGTAATACAATTTAAGAATTTTTCCTTTTTTGGTTTACCCATTCATTAAATCATTGAACAAAGAGTCTATGAGAGTGTCAAGTGTGTTAATCACTTCATGAGGAGGTATCACTCCTTTCAAAGAAGGACGAATGAGCTTATATTCCAATTCATGGGAATTTTTGTTTTACTTTACATTTTAACACCCAGTGAGGACTTAGGGAGAAGGCTATTGCTAATCAATAACATTTAGGCAACACAAAAGGAGAGAGAACATAGAGAACTTAACAAATTGGTAGAAAGAGCATCTCTACAGGGATTTAAGACACAAAAAATTTGATTTTCTATTTCAATAAAGTTATTGGTGTGATAAGCTATGTAATTGTCAGCATGTACCGGGAGAGCAAATTTAATATATCTTACAGTAGTACACATTTTAATATAGTAAACTAGAGAAACTCACTGACTAGCAAGAAATTGAAATGTTAAAATGGAAATCCAGGCGTTGAGATTCCTAGAATCTCTGAAACCATCTTGTGTCTTTCTTTCCATCTGCCCATCAACATGACTTTCTGAAATAACTAATCTCAAAGTAATATTTTAGGAGCAAATATCATGTGGACATGTTTTTTTTACCCCCCCTCCCAATAAATGCCAATCTCAGGCAGTGTTTTTGTCAGAAGTCTCTGTTCAAGCTTTAAAAGCCAAATATATATATATATATATATATATATATATATATATGAAAATGAATACACTGAAATGTAATTTAAAATGCAAAATGCAAATTCTGCAGAAAAGCAGCAAAAGCTAACTGCAGTTTTTCTTCATGCTTGCCTCTGTAGACACATGTGTCAATGTCCCCTTCCTTGTGCTGGGAGTGCTCAGACCACGGCTGTGTCGCCACTCTGACCTCTCAGATAAAATGTATTCAACTAAAAAATACCACAAACCTAGTCACAGAAATCAATAGGTACTTAACCCTGTATAGAAGCAGGGGAGGAGGCGTATGTGGCAGTGCAGTTGTTAGAGAAATCCCCAGAATAGAAACGGTAGCTGCATGTGACAGAGAAAGGGCAGCCATCTATAATCTTTAAGAGCTTATGCAGTATAGATTAAAAAAAATTCAAGCCCCAAATTAAGGACACCATTTGTTTTTAAACAATCAAGGCTGCACAAGTACTTTAGATTAAGTTGGAGTCAATTCTAAAATGTGCAATTGTAGCTTCTTTTTATTTTTATTCCTGTCTTACCTGAATGCTATGTGCTATATCTTATGGCGAGCTTGGGTAAATATATTACTTGCAGCAAAACCTTGGTCACTCTTTTAAAATCCTAGGACTTGTATTAAAAAAAAAAGTACAACATCATTTGTGGAGTCTAGCTCTTACTCTGTTTTCTTTATCCTGGAGTGGAGGGTGTTATGATAAATTCAATCGACATTTTATCACAGATGTGAGTGGTCTTGCACAGGTACACAGGAAAGCCAGCTGAAAGATATTATTCTGAATGCAAGAGAAAGAGAATGGATTTACCAAATAAAATAACTGCTAGGAAAAGCTTGGGTCAAAAAAATTATAATTTGAATTCTTTTAAATGGCTCTGGGACTCAAGCAGGATCCATTTCTCCATTGTATGTGTTAATTAGGACCACAGAACCCTGTTGCCAAAGAATGCCTTTCCTGCTCCTTGTTCTTCACTATCAAAACTTTTTGACCTCCATTGATAGAGTTCTGCTGCTTCATGGCATTTCCTGCCCTCTAGTGGGGGTGCTACTGCCTTATAAAATGGTCAGGCAGAAACCAGGAGGGAGAGAGTGTGAATAATTGCATTGACCACAGCAGGACATGATGTGGTCCCAGATGGCCACACACATGCCAAGCTCCAGAGGCTGTTGGGGTCCTCAAGGAGGGAGGGGTGCAGAGATTCCCGTGAGCAGCCTAAGGCAGCACAGGGGCTTGGGACAGCTATTATAGTATGTTGCTTAGCATCTATTTCTTCTTCCAAGATTTACCATCTGGGTTACTCATTCTGCCAGAGAGCCATGGCTCCTTTTAGTGACATGGTGCTTGTGCACTTGGAGAGGAAAGGCAGAACCCCGTGCAACTCCATCAATCACCTTGTGCATGGAGTCACACCCACTCGCTGGCGTGTCTGACGCGGGGGGGTTTGAGGAGATGGGAAGCGCGTGAAGAGGGAAAGGAATTGAAGTTCCCTTCTGAACTTCATAGGAAGTTCAACCATGTGAAGTCAGTTTAACCGTGTGAGGAACAAGTTAAAGCAAGCTTTATAGGCATCAGTCCTATATACACCAGTCTTAATGTTTTATCAAATAAGTCAAACTGTGCTAAGCGTTCTTCATGCACAACTACTTTATTTTCTCTGAAATTCCTTCCTTTAGTTCCAAACAGTTTTTTTAATCCCATTTTTTTTCCTTTGGGGGAAGGGAGGAAGTTAGCTGATGCCTCATGTTAGTCCATCTGTGGGAAAATGGAAGATGATCCTTTTATAATAACACTCAGATATACATTGTTTTCTTTTAGTAATTATGTCTGCATGAGTATTGTGCTTTGTTTTGTAAAATGAAGATGGGGCTGTCCTTTCCTGGGTCTCATGCACAGAAGAGACACACATCCTAAATGCATTTGTTTATTTGTGAAATATTATGCATATGACATAAAATTGAAAACAGAAAATCAGAAGAGAAGTCTTAATGCAGAAGGGTAATAGAGGGTGAATCAGAAGTAGGAAAATGTGCAGAAAAATCCAGTGTCAGCCCATCTGTCTGTTCTTTGGTTGTCAGTGGTGCTCTGTATTTCCAGTTCTCAGTTTCCTAAACTAGAGAACGTTCCTCCCCTCCCCACCCAAACCAAAGCCTTATTTCTTATTTCCTTGTATAGCCAGTTGTCATTTCTAATGTGAGCCTGATGGTGTGACTAAAAAAAAAAAAAAAAGATTGAATATTTTAAGATCTACAATAGTTGAATAAAAGAGGACCAAATATTCTTTTCTTTATTGCCAGAGAAGAACGAATCTCTATTCAAAATAAGTAATGGATCTAAGATCTGAGTTGCTTTAGGCTCTATGTGATTGTTGATTGTATTTCATTTTCTATGTTTCTCTGAATTCCTTTAAGACCCTCACATTAATGTGTTTCATTTATCTGTCCCTTCTGCCCCTATAGAATGACTGTAATAATACTATTAATACTACACAGCTATTCTTTAATGATTACAAACACTGTAGTATTAGTATGTGTTGGGCATTATTGTAAATATTACACATTAACTCATTTATCTTTTAACCATCCTGTAGCATAAGTACTATGACTGTCTACATTTTACAGATGAGGAAACTGAGCACAGAGAAGCTAATGAACTTAATGAAGATCACTCAGCCAGTAAACTTAGAACTGAGATTCAAAACCAACTGATGTGGGCCAGGTATCATGACTCATGCCTGTAATCCCAGTACTTTGAGAGGCCAAGATGGGAGGATTTCTTGAGGCCAGGATTTTAAGACCAGCCTGGGCAACAGAATGAGACCTCATCTCCACAAAAAAATAAAAAAAATTAGCCAGGAATGGTGGTGTGCACCTGTAGTCCCAGCTACTCAGGAGGCCAAAGTAGGAGGATTGCTTGAGCCCATGAGTTTGAGGCTGTAGTAAGCTATGGTCAGGTCACTGCACTCCAGCCTGGGTGACAGGGTGACACTTTATCTCTCAGAAATAAAAATAAAACCAGCTGGTATGGATCCAGAATTAATGTTATTAAACATATTGGTATACCATTTTCCTATAATAATTGCTAAAACGTGTTGCATTTTTACCATCAACAATGTAAATGAAGAGGAAAGCAATCTATTAATATCATATATCATAGTAATGGGTAGCATAGCACTTACTCTAACTAGTCCTATGTGATGCCTTGAAATTGAGGTGTAAGCCATTAGCTAAGGTGATGATCTTAAGCAAAACTAACTTGAGGATTACCCAAGAAATGCTCCCTTCATAGTAACAACCACTTTTGAAATTAGCCCCTTTATCTTTATCTAACTGTTCTTCTCTTCCACCTTTATCTGTCCTGTTCTAGGATATGTTATCCTCCTTTATCTTTTCCTCTGATTCAGTCTTAAGATCTCTCTGGTGAGGAGCTCTGCTCTCTAGCCCTGCTCTAGCCCTGGCCATGCAGGGGAGATGGTGGTGGGCATTTACAGTGCACCTTTAATGGGTACCTCCTTATCCTGGTCCATGGCCTAAGGCCTAAGCGTCTGGGCCCTGGCCAGGTGTCCCTCCCACAGGAAACTTGTTTAAACTGGTTGACACCTTTGAGGCTCTTGTCTGACTTGTGTCCAGTTGATTCCTGCCACGACAGTCACTCTAAAGTGGCCCTGACGCGGAGGACGATTGGATTCGGTGTGTCGGCCAGGTGAGACACAGAGGAAGCAGCACGACAAAACACGTGGAATGACAGAAGCAGTTTTCATTACTTGGAGATGCCAGAGAGAAGAGCACAGCATGCCTTGTGGGACCCATGAGAAGTGGGGAGCTGTCTGTGACACACATGTTCACCTAGTAGCTGGGGAGCAAGAGAGAGAACGAGGGGCCTGAGAGGCAAAGGCTTTATCGGGGTCCAGGGTATTAACCACAGAGGTTGCCCACGGAGATTTCTAATTGGTGAGTTTATAATAAGCAAGCGTGAGTTCCAGGAGGTTCTGCTACGACTGAAAGGTGGTCACTCAAGTGTATCTGCACAGTTATGCAGAGTGTGGAGGTCTGTGGGGGGAGTCAGGGAGGTTGCAGCCAGCTGTCTCTTAGGGAGGGGTCACCAGGAAGTGGTTGCATAAAGCAGCTGTCTGGATCGATCACATGGGAGAACTGGGAGGAGGCAGAGAACTGGAAACTGTCACAGGTGACTAAGCCCTGACTCTGGTATGAGAAAGTCCAACTTATATTTAAAATGAATGCCAAGGCAGATGGACTTACAAGAATTCACTACATTCTCCATTCCAGAGCCATTTTTCTGGTAAAAAACAAAACGTGATTGGCCAGGCATAGATGGAATTATTATTATACTAGCAAATATAATCATATAAAAATAACTAAGATTCAGACTCAGTGGGAAGAAGGGCTGGTTGCCTCATAAAGCAATAAGTGGCAGAAATGGAGGACACATGCTGGCTCTCAGAGAAAGCTTGACGGCCTTTATAACTTTTCTAGAAGGAACAACATAAAGCATAAGAGGCAAGGTGCGGTGGCTCACACCTGTGATCCTAGCACTCTGGGAAGTGGAGAAGGGAGGATTTCTTGAGCTCAGAAGTTCAAGACCAGCCAGAGCAAGAGTGAGCCTCTGTCTCTATTAAAAATAGAAAAATTAGCTGGGCGTGGTGGTGTGCACTTGTAGTCCCAGCTACTTGGAAAGCTGAGGCAGGAGGATCCAGGAGTTTGAGGTTGCTGTGAGCTATGATGATGCCACTGCATTCTACTGGAGTAACAGAGTGAGACTCTGTCTGTCTGTCTGTCTGTCTGTCTCTCTCTCTCACACACACACAAATAAATAAATAAATAATAAATAAATTACCAGTGTACCCATCAGCAGAATAAAAAAATATTTTTTAAAAAAGCATAATAGAAAATAAACACTGTCTTTGGAGGCAAGCAGTCCTGTGTTCAAAGCTCTGCTCTGCCACCTAAGACTGTACATCTGTTGGTAAATATTATAATAATTATAATAATTATAATAAGAAGTTGACAGAAATAAGAAGACACAGAAGGCAAAGTAATAATGCCACAAGGAATCAACTTATGTTCTCAACAAGTTACTGTTCTCCATTCCGGAGAGTGGATTTTGCCTTTTCTCCCCTTCACGATCTAGCCCATGCCAATGCATGCTCTAAAGTGGCTGTAGATGACACAGTGCAATGGTGGAAGAGAAGAGTACTAACTTACTCCCAGCTCTAGTTTATAGTCTGGAATGACGCTAAAAGTATTTGATGGCTAAATAGGAGAGTCACCTGCATTGCACGCCCAGCTGATTGCCCGTGCCAGCACTCAATCTCATCGTGAACAGTCACATGGACTCTCATACTGCACCAATGTGGACTTTCTCACTGACTAAGCAGCTATTTTTATATGTCAGGAACTACCTGGACAAGAAGGAAGGTGTCTCTAACGTATGACTTCACCACTCTGTGAGCTGCCTGGAGACACATCTCTGTAAAATGCATATACTCTTGCCTGATTTCCGCTTTCAAAGATTGCTTTTCCTTTCCCTGTCAATGAGGAAAATTCCTTAACAAGTGGAATGAAAGGTGAAGTTTTAATCTTGTACCTTAAAGAGTAATAGCATAGTAATTGGAGTTTTCTCAGCATAGGCACCAAATCTTTAAAAAAAATTACTTGGCAACTTTCACTTTGGCAAATACTTAACAAAAACAGAAAACAAACAGAAATGAGATAAAGAGTAACCAAATATGCAACATTTCACTTTAATCTCAAGATCAGCAGCAATTTAAGTAAATGTAAACTGGGCAACTTTTTAAAATATTAAAATACAGCCTTGCATCAAAAGTTTAGGTTGGAGACATGTTAAATTGGTCTGAGAAGTCTCTAAGCATCCTTCCACCTTCTGTCTGAAAAGAGACATTTAGCAAATACCTGCTATTAGTGTTGGAAAGGGAAAAAGTACAGGGAACCAAAGCCCATTTATTGAGTAGCACATACTAATGGTATTGCTGAAGACAAGTCAGTTCTATCCAAATCGCTTGGCTGTCAGAAATCCCAGGGAATTTGGCCTTTGTTGGCATTGTGGTCCTTAGGGTACATTTCTACATTGAAAGCCCAAAGGATGCTGGGAGCATGGGTTAGGGTTTCAAGGACCACAAAAGAGCAACCCCAAACTCTGCAAGAAATGGTATTTTAGGAAGAATTGGTGCTTGTACTGATGCTGTCTTCCCATTTCCTGTATATTAGACTAGAAGTAGCTTAAAGGTATTTAGAACTTCCAGGTTCCCTTTCTATTGACTGGAACCTGCGGCCTTGGGCCCACATGTGGCTTTCTGGATCCTTGAGTGCAGACTTTGAATCCAAATTTTACAGAGCAAATCTTTTTAATAAAGGAATCTGTTCTGTGAAGTTTGGATTCAGTTGAGGGGCTGCACTTGGGGATCTGGGGGGCCACATGTGGCCTTGAGGGGTTCCCCACCCCTGGACTGGACCACAGGGGTGGAGCGCCAGGTGGGCTCGTTCTCAGTCTGAAGGTGAGGGTCTCGCTGGATGGTGCTTTCTCTGCCGCTGCAGCGAATTCATCCTGGTGTGGCTGGCAGAGTTCAGCTCTGGGTCAATTGTCAGCACAGACTCTATTACTGTCCTAACAGGGTCATGTGAACTGCCTATTTGCATGTGTGGGGAATGCTCTGCGTAGACAACACGAGCTAGTATACCCGGAACAGCGTTTGTGCCAAGAAAACAGCCGCACATGCCGCAGACACCTTGGCTTCCTCCTACTGCTTTTCAGGTGGCGGGAGCCCCGGCAGGAGCCCAGTCCAGGGAGGCATCCGGTTCTCTGATCCACCAGCTATGTTGGGCCAGGAAGGCAGTTCCAATTGGCAAACAGTCCCTTCTTTTTGATCAAAGCTATTGACACCTGCTGTAGGAGAGAAACAGAAATGGGAAAGAGCTGGTCTTCACTGTGCACCGGTGATGTCAAAACTGATATCTTCATTAAAATATCTTAAGCTGAACTTATCTGAGAATATCAACAAGTCATTGCAGAAAAAGTCTAAAGCTTTATCATGATCATCACCATTATCGTCAGGGCTATGCAGGGGGTGCTTAAACAGTGCCCTGAAAACTCCTAGCTCCTGGAAGGGGGGCATGTGACTTGGCACCTATGTTGCTAGAACATCTTGTAAGCAGGGTCCATGCCAGATGAACACATATGAACATGAATACTCAGCAAGGAGGAAATGTTTATTTTGTCAGTGAGTATCAAGGCTAACTAGAAAAACAGGATAGAGCTGCTTCATCTGCTCCATGGACAGGGCCATCTAGGCTTCAAGACAACAGATCACTAGTGCAGAAGTCAGGGGCAAAAAATAATGATAATGATAACAAGGCTGTGCATCTATCCACTTAGTGAAGCCCTGGTAAATCAGCATTTTCCCGCATACGAGCATGTTTTAACTAGCCCACCCTCCCAGAGGAGGGAAACATCATAAATCAAATCTGTATGCTCTGCTACTCATCAGACATTGTTTTCCTCCTGAGCAAGTTGGGAGAGTGGCTAATTGTTTGGCTGCCTTTTGCATGCATATTATGAATGAATGCTGCATATTTTAATTGATGGTTCATACACCTGCAGATAATATGAAGGGGAAAGGGAAGTTCAATGTGTGCCAAGAGCGGAGCAGATAACTCAGTTTATTTCCTCCCCTGGGGTATCCTAACATTGTTTCTGGAGAGTGTTTTTCTTTTCCTTTCTTTTCTTTTTTCATTTTAAAGATATAGCTTTATTGGGGTGTAAGCGACATACGTTATTGCATATATACCTGTAAAACGCACAATTGATAAAGCTGTCTATGCACGTATCCATGAAACATGGCTACAGTTAAGATCATTAGCATACTCACCACTCCCAAGAGACATTTGTGCCCCTTGGTAATCCCTTCCTCCCGCTCCACCCCATCCTCCTCTTCCTCTTCCCCTACCCTAGGCAAGCACTGGTCTTCTCTTTGTCACTGTAGATTACTTTGCACTTTATAGAATTTCATATAAATGGAATAATCCGATATGTAGTTTTGGGGGCATCTAGTTTCTTTCACACATTATACTTTCCTTGTGATTCATCCACATTGTCATGTGCCAATAGTTCATTCTTTTGTATTGTAGTCTAATTACGTGGATAGAGGACCATTTGTTTATTCATTCACATGTTGATAGTATTTGGATTTTTTTCCATTTTTTTTTTTTAGATATTACAAATTAAGCTGCTATGAACATTCACATATAATTCTTAGTGTGGACAGATGCTTTCGTTCCTTTTGGGTAAATAGCTAGGAATGCAATAGCTGACTCCTGTCTTGTGTGCACACTTATTTAAGAAACTGCCCAACTGTTTTCCAAAGTAGTTGTACCACTTTACGTTACAGATATCTGATATGTTTTAAAATTTTACTCATTCCAATAGACGTACCATGGTACCTTACTGTGGTCTTAATTTGCATTTCCTTAATAATTAATATTGAACGCCTTTTCATCTGCTTGTTTTCAACCAGCATGAATTCTTTGGGGGAGGTATCTGTTCAAATCTTTTTCCCATTATTTTTTTTCTTAGTATTGAGTTTTTAGAGTTCTTTCTTTACTCTTCAAATAAGTCCTTCATCAAATATATGATTTGCAAATATTATTTCCTAGTCTTTGGCTCTTCACTCTCTCAATAGCATTTTTAAAAGAACAGGTTTTTAATTTTGATGAAGCCCAAATTATCAATTTTTTTAATAGCTCTTGCTTTGGTGCAGTCCTGAAGCAGTGTTTGCCTTACCTGAGCTCACAGTGGTTTTCTTCACTATTTCCTCTTTCTCTTTTCATCCCTCCGTGCCAGGAGCAGAAATGGCAGAGCTGGTTTCTAGATGTAGAGAGATTCCTGTTTTCTGAATTCAATAGCTCTGTGCAGTCTGGCTACTTGCCATTTGGATTTGAGGCATTAGAAGGAAGACAGGAGCAGGAGACTTGAAAACTTTCTGTGAAACCTTGCGTGCTAACTAAGAAAAGAAAGCCACTAATTGATTTCAGAGAATTTGTCAAGAAGGTTTCAGATGTACTCACAGTCGGTTTTTCCAAGAAGAAAAGTAAAAGCAGTTTTTATACAGTATTTTGAAATGTTAACCAGTGGCATTTATGATTTAGCAAAACTGGGAAATGGGAAGAACTTTCTTGGCATTTTAATTTCAAAGTGTAATTAAAAATATTCTTTCTTTCACTTGTTCTCTCTAATTTAGATTCTATATTTCTGAAATATTAACTTAGCTAATGATTCAAAATAATCAATGTAAGGTACTAAATGAGCAGTTCTAAAAACTTAAAATTTAAGTTATAATAATAAAATCTGAATGTTCTGCTTGGCCATAATTTTTGGAAATGTTTTCCATGAATTATAATTCTGATATGAGCTCTATTTGTTGAAATTTCTTTAATTCAAGGCACATTCTAAATATTTTCCAAAACACTTTAGTGTTTTAAATCACTAAATATAGAAATGAAACTTCTCCCTTAAGCCACCCCCTTTAAGGGAAACCTCATACCTTTAAGAAGAAAATAATGTGAAAACTTTCAATTAAACTCTTGTAAAGCAGGTAATCTAAAAGAGTTGCTTAGTTAATACTAGGTGGTCCCTACACCAGATATCTGTTCTCTTTTTTGAGACAGAGTCTCGCTTTGTTGCCCAGGCTAGAGTGAGTGCCGTGGCGTCAACCCAGCTCACAGCAACCTCAATGGGCTCAAGCAATCCTCCTGCCTCAGCCTCCCGAGCAGCTGGGACTACAGGCATGTGCCATCATGCCCGGCTAATTTTTTCTATATATATTAGTTGGCCAATTAATTTTTTTCTATTTATAGTAGAGACGGGGTCTTGCTCTTGCTCAGGCTAGTTTCGAACTCCTGACCTCGAGCGATATCCACCTGCCTCGGCCTCCCAGAGTGCTAGGGTTACAGGCGTGAGCCACCTCGCCTGGCCAGGATATCTGTTCTGATGTCATCAACGACAGTCCTCATTACTTTTGAGACTTGAGACCATTTTGCAGAAGGCTTGCATGTTCTATACTCAGAGGTTTAGATTTAAAACTACGACACTACACCAAGGAGAGTGCCTATCACTAAAGCTGGTTTAAACAGTTTAAAATGCAGTCAGGAAGGTTGTTTTGCATTGACAGTATAAAAGCTAGCTGAAGGGTTCTGAAATGCTCACACAGGAGGGAGGGGGAGGGAGTTGAATTTCTTGCCATGGGCCACCACAGGAGCAACTGTTAACATTTTAAACAAGGATTATGTTTTAAAGCAAAACTGCAATGGAGGTTTCTTTCCTTGAGGCAGGCAAAGGGCATGGCTGGACTCATACATTTTTAGCAGCTGGCATATTAATGAGACCATTTCCATTGAAATGAGCGAAATGCTATTACAGTTTGTGGACTTACAGCTGATTTCTGAAGCTTTTATTGAACTTCAGAAAGTGCTTCCAGAATCAATTAAAAATAGATTTTTAGATTTAATGTACCTACACTCATGAACAATCAACATTTATACTTATTTGGCTTGGTTCATAAAGAGTCCGATTTTCTTTGAAGCGTGTGTTTTGATGGCTAAACAATAATAGAAATAAAAATCTGGTAGAAGTTGTCATCTGATTCAGTGAACTTTTCACAATTGTAACTTTCTTTTTTGGGAGAAAAATAATACCCAAAACATCCACCGACTGAAAAGCCTGCCAAACTCGAGCCAATAACTCGTTCAGCACAGCTGGAAGAAAACCGCACCCTACAAGAGTAGGAAGAAACAGAGCTCTTCCAGTTTCTGGATCTGAAGTGGCATTAGTATCAGGTGGTAATTATATCTTTGGTGTGAAATAGTCAATTTGTCAAAGCACTCATCTATTCTGAGTTTGGTTCTACTCGCTTATGTTTTTTTCTTTTCTAAAGTATTCTTGTGTAAATTATCTTATTGGGCTCTCAAAAATTGATACTATCATACACATTAGGGAAACTAGACACTCAGAGAAGTATTTTGCCCAAGGTAACGTTGCCAGTTCGCAGAGAAACCAGGGTAAGAACACTTTCTTTCTCTAATAGTTTTTTCACTATTAGGTGAGGCCACTTTATTTAAAAAGCAACTCTTTCTGTCCACGAGATGTTGAACTGTGTCCAGTTCTGCTTCCCTCACTCTCCATCTTCGGGTGACGGTGAAAAATGATCGCAGTGGACTTGGAGGGAGCAGAACAAAAGCACGGAGGAAGTCTCACGTGCTGCCCAGGCCCAGCAGCCTACCTGCAGAGAACACAGGTGTTCTGCATTCTGAGGTCTCGCGCTAAGACTCATGCGGCCCCACCAGCCAGGCGGCCTGTCTGTGGCCACTCCACCATGGGACAGGCACATTCCGTGGTCTGCCTCTGAGCCAAGACGTATCTCTGAGCGCTCAGTCCCTTTTGCAGATGGGGAGACTCGTGTCCAGATCGAACAACAAAACCAAATGCCTGTGACAGGAGCATGGCAGGGACAGGGGCTGGGGAGACATGCTGAGGCATGCCTGGCTGGTGTTTGCCGAAACTGGATACAATGAATTTGATGGGTGCGTTAGTGAACTTGGGCTGCCCTAGCAAAATATCAACACGTTGGTGGCTTGAACAACAAGAGATTTATTTTCTTATAGTTCTGGAGGCTGGCAGTCCCTGATCCAGCAGAGGTGGGTTTGGGGAGGGCTTCCGTCCTGGCTTGCTGACGCTGCTCTGTGTCCCCATCTGCCTTTCATTGCTGAGTGCATGTGGCTTTTTTTTTTTTTTTTTTTTTTTTTACGATGGCACTAATCCCATCATGAGGGCCTCACCTTCATTGAACCCTAATTACCAACTGAAGATCCCATCTCCAAATACCATCACGCTAGGGGTTAGGGTTTTAACACATACATCTGGGGGCAGAGGTATTCAGTCCATAGCAATGAGCTTATGGGACATCCAGCTGGAGAGGCCCACAGTTGCTGTAAATGTGAGTCAAGAGTGAGATGGGGTTACATATACCTAGATAATATAGATAGAGTCTCCTCTGCAGGTCACTATTTCTCCAGCTTTTCTTTAATGTGAATATTGTCAAGGTCTCTGCCCCAGGAATTTCTTACTTCTCATGCTACTACAGATACTTCCTGGGCAATCTCATCCTTGTTTATGTCTTCTACTACTACATGCAAATGGATTAAAAATAAGGCAAAACTTCCTAATATAGTCTCCTATTTTTCTGACATTTCTACCCAACTATATTTTAAATATTTCCACCTAGTTATCCTTATTGGTCATTCACAATTAAGAATTTCAAAATTGCACTCATTATTTTTTTCCCTGAATACCCACGCCCCATAACAAATAAGAAAACTTCCTTCCATTGCCTCCACCGTGAGTGATGCATCACCACTCGCCATTCAGGTGACCACCCAGCAATGAAGCTCTTGCTCCCTGCGTTAGTTCCTGTGGCCTCTGTGACACATCACCATGAATTTAGTGGTGGGACTTAGCTCCTCACTGGACTAAAATCAAGGTGTCAACAGGGCCATGTTCCTTTTCAGAGGCTCTCAGGTTAGGGTTGGGGTTGGGGATGGGGTTAGGGTTAGGGTTGTTAGGGTTAGGATTAGGGTTGTTAGTGTTAGGGTTGTTAGGGTTAGGGTTAGGGTTGTTAGGGTTAGGGTTGTTAGGGTTCGGTTCATGCCCTTTTCTACATCTTCGAAGTCTTCATATCAATCTTAATTCTCCTTAGATGTCATATCTTTTTTTGTTATCTGGTTTATCTTCCACTTTTAAGTTTGGATTGTCCTTCTATTGGGCTACCCACCTTATCCATAGAAATCACCCTGTTTTTAGACCCTCTGATCATCTCCCTGAATTCCATCTATAATCTTTACTTCTAATTGTTGTGTGACATACATATTCAAAAACTCTATTGTTTACGACTTGTGTATCTGTTTGAGGCCACCATTCTGCCCCCTACTTTGCCTCGTACTGTATCCCATGCACCCCGCAACACACCTTAGTTGCTTATTTTTCTTCATTGCATTTATTGCTAACTATGATATGTTTATGGATTTACCTGTTTGTTTTCTGCTTCCTTCACTGCAATGAACGCATCAGCGTGCAGAGGCTCTGTCTTGTCTATGCTGTGTCCAGAGCAACCCCACAGACACAGCAGGTGCTCCATAATTACCCTTTGAATAGCTGAATAAGTAAAAATCCCATTTGTCACTGAGGAGTGTTAGTTTCACCTTGATGGGATGTTACCCAGGTCTTTTCCCTTTTATCGTATTGACTGTTAGTGTGTTACTTCACTCTACTCTTGCTTTTTTCCTGGGGAAGTTTCACTATTTTAGTAAATAACTAGCCAGTGTGAGCACCTTCAATTTCTGTTCCCTGTTTCTAAAACCCCAAATCTGTTCATGTTAATCTTCTACATCAAACCCTTCCATGGCTCTCTGGCGGAGTTTGAGAGGTTACATGCAACTTGCCTCTGCCCCTCTCTTTGTGTGTTTCTCTCTGCACGCCAGCGTCCGTGTTCCGGAAATTCCACAGTATTTGTCTAGGCTGTCCTTCAGCCTAGAGTGTCTTTCCTCCTTCCACTCTCTAGACAAATACCCCTTTTCCATAAGGATCCACATGGAGCACATCCCTTTCCACGAAGCTTTCTGTGGGGAAACCTCAGAGAGGTGAGCTGCGCCCCTTTGAGTCTCCTGTTGTCAGGAGCCACAGGGGAGGGAGCTGCCAAGAGGGGCCCAGGGAGTCAGGTTCTGAATGCAAGAGATTTGGGGTATTTCTTAATTCTAAAAGAAAGGTTTAGAGGGCGCTCATGATTCTGCTGGTAGAACTGAGCCAGAACGTTACTCCGTTATTAACAGCACTGTGACTTCTTAAGCTGTCCCTCTCCTCCCTCCCCACACCAACACACACGCTCCACTCGGATCTTACAGGCTGTGAGACTGACCAAATTCCAGGTTGCACTACTGATATGCACTATTCATCATTTTATTGTGCTAGATATTATATATATTACAAATAAATAAAGTTTTATAAATCATGTGTTTTATGTGCTCTTTTTTTATACGCTGTGAACTCTGAAATGAGTTTTTTCCAGGTTCAAATTTTAACTCTGTCACTCACTAGCTTTATAACCTTGAATGACTTTACTTAAGCTTGCTCAGTCTGAGTTTTATCATGTAAAAAGTGAATATAATAAAAGTCTCATTTTATAAATGTACTGGGAGGAATAAATGAATTAGCACATGGGAGCATGCTTAGTTAGTTCTAGGTATATGTGCCTAATAAGTGTTATTAATTTTTATTATTCTAGATAGTCAATTTTCTAAGGGAAAATACTATTTTGAATTCACCTCTGTACCCTCGTAACCAGACATGATTTTGACACATAGCAGACAATAAATCAATATTTGTTGAGCCATGAAAACATACTATTCTCAGAATGTCAGGATCCTGTTAATGTAGGGAACACCAATCTAGAAATAAGCCTTATTGTGAAAAGATTTTGAAAATTGTGGTACTTTACCTCTTTCCTTTTATCCCTCATTCTTTGAATCAGAATTTTGACTTGTTAAATAGAATGTATCCATATATAATTGGATGGTGTTAACTAACTTGGAATTTAATAAAAACTAATTTGCTGAGAATCTTTGTTCAGCAAACAAATATTTATCCAAAGGCTGGTATGCGTGGGGCATGCTTCTAGGTGCTAGAGCCACGGCACTGTGCTCTGCGTCACTGGGAACTGATGTGTAGAAAGAAATATGTTTTGCATGCATTCTTTTTTTTTTTTTTTTTTTTTGAGACAGAGTCTCGCTTTCTTGCCTAGGCTAGAGTGAGTGCCATGGCGTCAGCCTAGCTCACAGCAACCTCAATCTCCTGGGCTCAAGCAATCCTGCTGTCTCAGCCTCCCGAGTTGCTGGGACTACAGGCACGAGCCACCATGCTCGGCTAATTTTTTATATATATATATTAGTTGGCCAATTAATTTCTTTCTATTTTTATAGTAGAGACGGGGTCTCGCTCAGGCTGGTTTTTGAACTCCTGACCTTGAGCAATCCGCCCGCCTCGGCCTCCCAGAGTGCTAGGATTACAAGCGTGAGCCACCGCGCCCGGCCTGCATGCATTCTTAACAAGAGTGAAAACTGAGGCTGGCAAGAGCCTGCAACTGGCTCTGTTTTCTCCTCATTCAGCCTTCAGGGACGGCCTTGAACCGGAGTGAAAAAGGGACCAACCGAGTCCACCGTCCCCTGTCAGGTCCCACGTTATTTGTGACAACTGCGACATGTGGTGGGCTTTGCCCAGACTCCCTGCACTGTCTTCTGAGCCTCAGCAGTCGCAGGGCTGGTGTCCCTCCTCTCCTGTGTGTCCTGGTTCCTGGCTCTGCTGGGCGTTGCTTCTTCTCCAGCAGAAAATGTCTTTTTTTTTTTTTTTTTTTTTTTTTTTTTTTTTTTGAGACAGAGTCTCGCTTTGTTGCCTAGGCTAGAGTGAGTGCCGTGGCGGTCAGCCTAGCTCACAGCAACCTCAAACTCCTGGGCTCAGGTGATCCTTCTGTCTCAGCCTCCCAAGTAGCTGGGACTACAGGCATGAGCCACCATGCCCGGCTAATTTTTTCTATATATATTAGTTGGCCAATTAGTTTCTTTCTATTTATAGTAGAGACGGGGTCTCGCTCTTGCTCAGGCTGGTTTCGAACTCCCGACCTCGAGCAATCCGCCCGCCTCGGCCTCCCAGAGAGCTAGGATTACAGGTGTGAGCCACCGCGCCCGGCCAGCAGAAAATGTCTTGAACAGACATGGTCCAAAGTGACTCTGGTAATTCTCCTGATTTTAAATAAGGGTTTAAAGACACGTTGGCTCTTGGCTCACTAGTCTTCTTATTGCATCCAATTCCATGTCTTTGATAGACAATGGACATTCGTAAGGAAAAGCTGCTTCTGTGAGTCCCAGTTCATCTGTGAGTCCTGACTCCTCAGATCCCTAGGACTGAATAGATAGCCATGTACCCATCCAAGAGCTGTACAGTGCTCTGCGGCCCAGCTGCAATCTACTCGAAGCTTAGGGCAAGAAATCTGATTATATTCTCCTTCGACTTTCCCTGTCAGGATTAGTTTATCTTATTACAGTCTAACCTGTACCCTGTATGGGAAATAATCCCTCTAATATTTGAGTATGAATGTCTAATCTGAGAATGTCACATAGTGAAATTTTATTGTTTGAAACAGCCTGAATAGCAACATTAATCAACAACTCAGCTGCCAATCCTTGATGTGCTTCCTCAAGTCTCAGTTTCCTCAAATGTATCAAAGGGGTGATATTAGCACCAGACTCACAGGATTGCTACACGGACATGCATGAAATGAGTCAATAATGTGTATTGTTCTTAGCAGGCTGCTGGTACTTTGTATCTAACTATCAATAACTATCAATAAACTAACAATAAATGATAGTTATTCTTATCACTCATTTATTACATAGTCTCCAAGGGAAAAAGATTTTAGTTATAAATGTTCCCAATACATTCCTTTACATAGCTGGAACATTGTAGATTAATTTAAAAAGAGATTTTTACTTTAGAATGGTTTTAGATTTACAGAAAAGTTGCATGCAGTACAGAGCATTCCCATACTCCACACGCCCAGTTTGCCTGTCATTAACATCTCAACTTGCCTTGTCACAGCTGAGAAACCAACACTGGTACATTACTGTGAACCAAATTCCATACTTTAGTTAACACTGGCTGTTTTGAGGAGTGCTGGTTGGGTATTTTTTAAAATGTCCCTCATTTGGGGTTTGTCTTGATGTTTTTCTCACGATTAGGCTGTAATTATGTTTTTGAGAGGGAGACAACAGAAGTGAAATGCCTTCTTGTTATAGCTTGGTAAGGGTACCTATTATCAATCTAGTTTATTTTTGGTGTTAACTTTGCTTGCCTGACTGAGGTAGTGTTTGTTGTGTTTCTCCATGATAAAGTTACTTAAAAAAAAAGAAATTGGCTAGAAGAATGCGTAGCCTCACACCTGTAATACTAGCATTTTGGGAGGCTGAAGCAGGAGGATGGCTTGAGGCCAGGAATTTGAGACCAGCCTGAGCAAGAGTGAGATGCCCATCTGTACAAAAAAAAAAGAAAAGTTAGCTGGGTGGGCATGGTGGTGTGCACCTGTAGTCCCAGCTACCTGGGAGGCTGAGACAGGAGGATCGCTTGAGCCTGAGAGTTTAAGGTGAGCTATGATGATGCCACTGTACTGTAGCTTGGGAGACAAAGCAAGACTCTGTCTCAAAAAAAAAAAAAAAAAAAAAAAAAGGAAAAGTAATTAGCACATACCTTTAGGGTACATGAAAAATTTAAAAATGGCAAAGGCTTACTTTAATAGAGAAGCAGAATCCCAGATCTCATTTGGAATATATTCCTTGAATCCTGTCAGCACCAACTACTGTGACGAAAAGACAGAAATCTTATTACCTTGGTATTGCCTCGACCGTTATTTCGTCCCTACCTTCTGACGGTTGGCTGGAAAGCTAGACATAGATGAAGCTGGTGTTGGGAATTAAAGAAGATTTTGTTTGGAAGGTGTGGATAATAAGACGTGGGCAGGACAAAGGCCATGTGGTAAGCACAGTGGGCTGTCAGAGAAGGGATGACTCAGGTACGAGGCTTCTGATCAAGGAAATGAGGTGCTGTAAATTAGGGGGACTTGAAAGACGGGGTTATGGGTTAAGGTTTGAGTGAAATGAGGAAATAAGCTATGTATGGAATGGGGGAAGAACATTCTAGGTGCAGGAACAGCAAGTACAGCAGCCTAGAGGCTTTGCTGATGTGTTCTAGGAATGATAAAAATGCGCTCTAATTGCTGATCATCTCTAGATGTTTTTAGGAACTTGCTCTGGCTAGGCACTCTGTAGGAAATTTAGCCTGGTTCTGAAGTCTGGGGAATCATGAATGAGAAGGTGCTGGAAATACAGACTTCTAGCCTTGAGTTTTGAAAGAACACCCCGTCTGCTTTTGGGAGAATTGGTTGGCTGTGGTGTTGGGGCGTTAGGTGGAGAGGGCGGGTCCAGCCGGAAATCCCTGGCTTTGTCCAGGTAAGAGAGGGCAGTCGCTTGTTTCAGATTGGTGGCGAGGACAGAGAAACCTGAAGGGATTCAAAGATCTAGAAGATAAAATTGACATGGCTGGAGGGATGCTAGTGTGGACATGGGCACTCTGTCCCTCTCTCTCTCTAAATATGTTAGATATTATACATATTCCTCCTGTATTATATATTATACATATATAATATATATGCACATATGAAATATGTATGTGAGTGTGTGTATATACATGTTTATGTAGTTCTTTAAAAGGATGCTGAAATAGAGCAGCCTTCGTGGTTAATTTCTTTTTGTTAGCAGACTGTCATGCTTTCTCTTATTTTCTCTACTCAGTGTAATAGTCAGGAGTTTCATGTAAACAGAGAATACGGGATAATTGGGGGAAAATAGAAGAAGTTTTCTCTTATTTAATTGATTTTGACCAGTTTAATTATAGCACACATATTACATTTTTTGAACTGAATTATGCCAAGCTTCCCCAAACCACTAATCAAAGAAGTCACTTAAATAATGACTAGATGATAATAATATATTACATTTAAAGTGACAATAGAGAAGAATTAAAGGTGAAGAATGCTGAATAATGCTTAATCGCCATTCTCCAGGTAAAGACTGCATGATTTAGGGTCACCCTGAAGAATGATATTGGAAAAGTGACAGTTCAGGAATCGAGACTTAAAGTTACTAATTTTTTTTTTTGTTTTATGGATTTTTTTTCCCTGTTGTGATCATACCATTCTTTTTGATGAATTTTGCAACTTTTATGATTCTGATTTGTGGAGTATTTAAAAAAGGTGTAAATTATAATTTAAATTTCCACGTGCTTTTTATATCCTCACATATGTTTTATTAAACTAGTAGTTAAGTAAGTGATTATCCTATAAATATAACTTTAATAGCCTAGTCACCTGGATGGCATCTGCCCCTGAATGCTTTATCTAAGAAAAGCTTTCTTTGGCATTTATATTTCTGTTGCACAGGGCTTCTTGTTTATTGAATAATTGGAGGTGCATTATAGCCATAGGACATAGCCAATGTGCTTGAAACATGAGCACTTAGACCAGGGGTCCTCAAACTTTTTAAACAGGGGGCCAGTTCACTGTCCCTCAGACCATTGGAGAGTACGCACTGTGGGCCCGGGATGAGTCGGCTGCTAAGCAGGACAGGCAGCGGCGGCAAAACCACCCCGCAGGCCAGATAAATGTCCTAGGCAGGCGGCATGTGGCCCTCACGTCGTAGTTTGAGGAGGCCTGACTTAGACCTTTTGCATAACATTTAGGTATAAATTAAATTTTCCTTTTGAAAATAATGAGCAATGGGAAATGACACATGTTTTAAAGGATGAGCTACGTTGCCACAAAGCACTGAGATATGTTAAGGTTTTATGGATGATTTACTTAGGTAGGGCTTTGGTTGACTATGATGACCAGATTTTGTCAGCATCCCTGGTAAGTATTTTGGATGGTTTGCTGTGGTACGAGTTTTCTGAATTGTATCATGAAAGTTCTGAGACTCTAAATGAAGCCAGAGTACTGTGTGTTACTGTATCACTGCAACCTCACAGCAGGAAAAACATTTTAAAATACGTTATAAAGGCTCTCTCACTAGATCTTTTTTCTTCTTGACATATACGTCCATCGTTGAAAACGATCTATAGAAAATCACATGACAACCTGGAGAAGATTAGGGAAATGCTGAGCTTTGCCTTTAAGCCTGTTTTCCTGACAACACAAATAGTTATATTGAGGCTGGTGTTTTCTATCCTGAACGATTAATTTGGCTTAGAATGTCTGTCTCTATGTCACCATTAATTTTTTTTTCTTAAATATGAAATGGAGATACCATGGACAGGGGGTTTCAAAAGAGCTGCCACTATGGCTCATGGCCACTTTAGCTCAGGCTTCCTTTTTGTGCTATCTTCCTGACAGAACATCTCTGTCTGCCTTTCTGACAGCATTATTTCTGGGAAATCAAGCTAATTTCTATGTTTCATTCTCTGTTGAAAAGATTACTCATATCCACTCCCTTACTCCTAGTGTGTCCTTATCTCTGATTAAGATAATCTATAATATTAATAATAATCCAAGTGACTCCTTTGAAATTGTTTTTCCTTTAAGAAATGCTATCACCTTTTTTTTCCCTCATCTAACTTCATATGCTGGTTTTTGGTTCAGATCTAGCACCTTTATGAACCCTTTTGTCCAATTCTTTCTTTACCTTAGAATGTTTCTTAACTCTAAGAAAATAAATTTATTCAAGATTTTACATACAGTATTACTTATAATGCAATTTGTGTTATATTTTTAAAATTTTCATAAAGTATCTATAAGCTTAATCTCATTTTATTTTCTTTCTATGATTGTTATAATTGTCCTCATTTTACAGTTGAAAAAATCAGGGTTTAGAGAAATTAAATAAGTAATTTACTCATGGTAATATTGGTGGAAAATGACAAAGTTAGGGCACAAGCTATATAATATTATTTCTAAAAATATATAGTCCACGAATTACAAATATTTAATAAATCACATATGTGAAGCAATGTCCTCAGCCTTGGGGAAGGACATTTGGGCAAAGAGCAAAAGATGAACTTCCTATTTTCATAGAGCTCACATTCCACAATTGGGTATTTTGACTCAATTTTTTCCCACTATACGTGCAAAACTAACATGACACCACTCACACCATCAGTGTGTTAGGAGTTACAGGAACACCCTCTTTTATTATGCTTTCTATTATGGCACTTGGCAGAGATTGCATCTTGAAGGTTTGCAGTAACCCTTCCTCCACTCAGTCTATCGGGGGTATTTTCCCAAAGCCTATACTCGCCTTGTGTCTTTGTATCGCATGCTGGTCATTCTTACAATATTTCAAAGTCTTTTGTTACATCTGTTGAGGTGACCTGTGACTAGTGACCTTTGATACTACCCCCATAATTTTTCTGAGGTGCCATGAACCATGTCCAAATAAGATGACGACCTGAATCAACAAATGTGGTGTGTGTTCTGATCGCTCCACCACTCAGCCTTCCTCCATCACTCTTCCTCTTCCTCTCCCTCTCCGTGGGCCTTCCTCTTCTCTAAGACACAATAATACTGAAATTAGCCAATTAATCACCCCACATTGACCTCTAAGCATTCAAGTGGAAGTGAGAGTCTCGGGTCTCTGACTTTAAGTTAAAATATAATTAAGCTTATTGGGGAAGGCTTATATGTTGAAGGCTGAGACAGGCTGAAAGCTAGGCCTCTTAAACCAGTTAGTCAAGTTGTGAATGCAAAGGAAAAGTTCTCGAAAGGCATTAAAGGTGTTACTCCAGTGAACACATGCATAATAAGAAAGTGAAACACCCTTATTGCTGACGTGGAGAAAGTTTTAGTGGTCTGGATAGAAGATCAGACCAGCTACAACATTGCCATAAATCAAAGTCTAATCCACAGCAAGGCCCTAATTCTCTTTCATTCTCTGAATGCTGAGAGAGGTGAGGAAGCTGCAGAAAAGCTGCAAGCTAGCAGAAGTTGGTTTGTGTGTGAGGTTTAAGGAAAGAAGCCATCTATATAACATGAAAGTCCCAGGTGAAGCCACAAGTGCTGATGGAGAAGATGTAGTAAGTTACCCAGTTATCTAGCTAGGATAACTGATGAAGGTGGCTGCACTACACAACCGATTTTTGGTGTAGATGAAACAGCCTTCGGAAGAGAATGCCGTCTAGGACTTTCACAGCTGAAGAAGAGAAGTCCTTGTCTGGTTTCAAAGCTTCAAGGGACTGGGTCACTCCCTTGTTAGGGGCTAGTGCAGCTGGCGACTTTAAGTTACAGCCAGGGCTCACTTACTATTCTGAAAACCCTAGGGCTCTTACGAATTATACTAAATCTACTTTGTCTGTGCTCTATAAATAGAAGAACAAAGCCTGGATGACAGCACATCTGTTTACAGAATTGTTTACTGAGTATTTTAAGCCCACAATTGAAACCAACTGCTCATAAAAAGAGATTCCTTTCAAAAATATAACAACTCATTAACAATGTACCTGGTCACCCATGAGCTCTGATGGAGATGTACAAAGAGATTCATGTTATTGTCATGCCTGCTAACACAACATCCATTCTGCAACCCAGGGATGAAGGAATAAATTTGACTTTTAGTTGTGTTATTTGAGAAATAAATTTTGTAAAGCTATTGCTTTCATATATAGTAATTCCTTGGATGGATCTGGCCAACGTAAATTGAAAACCTTTTCAAAAGGATTTACCATTCTAGAGAGCATTAAGAACATTAGTGATTTATGGGAGAAGGTCAAAATACCAACATTAACAGGCATTTGAAAGAAGTCATTCCAACCCTCATGGATGACTTCGAGGGGTTCAAGACTTCTATGGAGAAAGGAACGGCAGATGTGGTGGAAAGAGCAAGAGTTAGAAGTGGAGCTTGAATAGGGGACTGAATTGCTGCCATCTCATGATCAGATTTGAACGGATGAAAATTTGCTTTTTACGTGTGAGCAAGGAACGTGGTTTCTTGGGATGGGGTCTGCTCTTAGTGAACATGCTGTGAACATTGTTGAGATGACAACAAAGGATTTAGGACATTACATAAACTTAGTTAATAAAGTATAAAATGCTGCAGAGTTTGAGAGGGTTGACTCCAGTTACAAAATGAGTTCTACTGTGGGTAAAATGCTATTAAACAGTGTCACATACTACGGAGAGGTTTTTCATGAAAGGAAGAGTCAATTTAGGTAGCAAACTTTATTGTGTATTATTTTAAGAAATTGCCGTGGCCACCCCAACCTTCAGCAACCACCATCCTGATCAGTCAGCAGCTGTCAGTGTTGAGGCAAAACCCTCCACTAGCAAAAAGATTATGACTCTCTGAAGGCTCAGATGATGACTAGCAGTTTTTAGTAACAGTATTTTTTAACCAGTGTATTGTTTCTTTAGATGTAATTCTGTTGCACACTTAGACTGCAGAGTAATGTAAAGATAACTTTTATATGCACTGGGAATCCAAACACATTGGTATTACTTGCTGCATTGCAATATTCACTTTATTGCAGAGGTATAGAACTGAACCCTCAATATCGCTGACATATGCCTATAATTAATTTACCCTAATCATGGAGCTTAAGGGCTATCATATTAATATGGCCACTGAGATATGATAAATACAATGTGCTTTTTAAATTTTCTTAACATAGAATGAGAAATGGAACTTGCAATTTTTTGCATTTGACTGATGGTGTGCATTTTTGGAGCAGGTGGCCAAGCAGAGGGAGGCTGCAGAAACCATGAAATGGAGCCAGGCTGAAGGATCTGTACACAGAGTGGCCTCCCAGTCTTGGCCACACTTAAACCTCATGAGCCGGTGGGCCAGCTAATACAGCTTGCTAAGAGAGGGTAGCCTAGGTACTGCTGAAGAGCTTTTACTGACTTTGCTGATATTGATATAATTGTTCTGTTACCTTATATCAAGAATCCTTCCTCTTTTTCTTTTCTTTTTTTTCTTTTATGCACTATATTTACCATAAGGAATCCTTCCTTTTTCTAACTCCTGGCACAAAGCCAGGATTATAATAATATTGATGTAATTTTAATAGATCCCACAAAATAGCAAGTCATGTATTCTGTGAGTTAACCGTTGCATGTCCTCTAATCACTTAGCTGAAAACTTAGTCACCCTAAATATGCTGGAAAAGATCTTTTGCCCTAAGCTTTTTTCCAAGAATTCCTCAGAGGCAGAATTTCTCAGTAATATTCTAATAGAGCAATACAAGTTTAGGGCCCTTATTGATATAGAAAATAGCTTAGAATGAAATTTTCACCAAGATTCAAACCCTGGATTCAAACTGGAAACAAAACAATGACTTAATGTTTTTGACTTTAAAACATTTAAGTATTTCCCAGATTTTAATTTTCTTTGAGAATAATATATTTTTCAGTCAGGAAGTGGAAGGAATCCAGGAAATACTAAAGAGGTCCCCAAATAGGATGCTTGTTGGCTGCTGCCCAGGATTTTAGCCAAGATAGTGATCAAAAGAGCATACAGAAAATTAAAGCTCTATCATTAGAAGCCTTAATTGTCTTGGGTTCATGGACTATTTCGAAGCAATTTTTGCAATTAATAAATTATTTTTGTGTTGGCATTGTGATATAAGCACTTCTTTAAAGCGAACAGACTCACACAACCCCTTAGGCTTGGTGGATGCATATGATAGTTAAAGGGACGCCTTCCTTTTTTAGTTGGGATTTGGCGGGTGGGAAATGGCTGCAGTTCCAGATAGTTCCAGCAGGGAGCAATGTGTGGTCACCATTGCATGCTGAATGCTCAGTGAGCAGCACAAGTGTTGATCCTAATTGGAGCAGACACAAGGATCCTTCATAATCCTCTGACATCCTTTTCAAATAATAATTCTTAGGTGGGTGGTGGGCTGGGGGCTGCAATGCCAGTGCAGCCTTCTCCACAATGAAGCCTAACCATTGTCAATTATTTTTGATGTATGCTAGCTTAACTTATGTCTCCTTACTGCCTTCTCCAACCCACAGAAGGGTAGGCCTCCTCCTAATTACTGAGACACACTACCCAGGACGGTCAGAACGAGCATGTTATTTTGGCGTAAAGCACTCTGCAAACCCCATGCCTTCCTTTTGCAGCCTCCCTGTGCTCTTCCTGCTCAGCACAAAGAGGGAGCACATACTTTCAGCCAAATGTCTTAGGAATATTTTACCTATAATCTTCACTGCCATCGTCATTTGACTTTAACTCATTCAATGCCAGCACTTGCAGGCAACTGGAGATATGATAATGAGCATATAGGATCACGGTTGCATGTATGTAGCTTCCAATCCTCCCCCACCACACACTCTCTAATAATTTGTTCAGGGACTCTGCCAGCCAAGTGAAATTCAGGGGCCAAATTGTCCTCCTTCATGTGCACGGTGAAGAAGGGGGGTTGCTGGAGTCTCAAACTGTCATGCAGAAGTGCGAGCTCTCTGAGTCAAAAAGGAAAAAAACAAACAAAAAAATGTATGTCCTGCCCCACATTTGTAAACTCATTATTTATTCTCCTTGGCCCTGAGGACAGCCCTTTCTGTTGAGCAGGGGAGCGAATGTCTCCATGTAGAGACGTCTTCCGAAATCCAATTCTGGAGAGCTGAGGGGTGCTGCAGCAGGACTGCATTACCGGGGCACTCAGAAGGCGGCTGCCCGCTCGAGTGCTGCTGCCTGCACTGGGGACAGAGGCAGCAACAGCACGGCTAGCGCCTCACTCTGCAAAGCTTAGCCGAAGCATGACTCTAAAGTGATGCTGGCCTACATCTCTGTAGGGGCAGGGAGTCACTTTGCAAGGTGAGATGTGGGTTATATAGGTAAGGCCAGAGTTAGCAGCAGGTATTGATCTTGAACTAGGTTCATAGGGGCTGGGATAATTTTTCACATGTACGGAGTTCGAGAGGTTTGTAAATATTCTATCACAGACTTCAGTATCAGATAGAAAGAAATATATTCATGTAGGTCCATTTTAAATATCCTCTAAAAATGTGGAGGTTTATTTTACTTTCACAGATTACCAGTACCCTTTGATGAATCCATAATAAAACCAAATCCAGTCATCTTTATGATTCTTGGCAAATCTTGCTTTAAACTTCACATTGACATATTGAAGCAAAGCAGTTGCTAAAATTCTTTGGTGGGACTTCTCTTATCTCCTTTACTGTAATTCCATATTTACTTAAAAAACAAAACTAAAATACCTTCCTGAAATTCAGGGTAAGGTATGAGGCATAAATGCTGTAAGTCCATGAAGATGACAGCAGTGGCTTCAGCTTGGGCCTGACAGCATCTGACAGGTGAGAGTCTGTCTCGACGGGTAGTCAGGAGAGCTGGAAGGAATTTTGAGCTCATCCTTGGCTCTTGTGGCAGACAGATTAGTTTGCTTATTTTTCTAAAGGTTATGGTTAGCATGAATGGAAAATGGTTCAGATGCATGCATCTCGTAAATGAATCATGTATTTATTTATTCAAGGAGTATTTATTGAGTGCCTACTATATGCCAGGCACTGATATAAGTATTGGCACTATATTGACGAATAAGATGGGGAAGGGCTGTATTCTCATGGAGCTTACATTCTGCTTGTTGACATGCACATATTTTGAAAGTTGTAAGTTAGAACATGCTCTAAAGAAAAAAACCTCAGTGCATTTTTATTTCCTCACTTCACACATTTCCTTCTTCATATTTAAAATGTATGCTGAAACACTCCTTATATTCTTTGAAGGTGAAAAAAATATATAACTTCAGGGTGAACTACAGAATTTCAGTGACTGTTAGAAGTGCTTCAAGACATAAATTGGGAACAGAGTGGATGTAAAATGGATTACAAATTATTAGCAGATTAGGATACTTTTTAGTTCATGCATCCATTCACGAAAGTGAGCACGATGTGTCTGCAGCAGCTGACACCAGGTTGGAGGCCGCGCATCTCCTCTGCAGGAGGCCGTGAGCACTGAGCACAACTGTTTCTTGTTCTCGCAGCACGGCTTCAGGAAAACCAAATGGTCTCTGCCCTCAGAGTCCTGACCTTATGAATTAGGAGAAGTGAGAGGAGATGGCTTCCAATTACGTTTCAAAACTTGCAAGGATTTTAACTCTATCTGTACAATTTGCCATTAAACAAGGAAGCAGACTAGAAATACAATAAATAGATAATTGTCTCATTTCCTTATTCAAATGTAGCTCTAAGCTCAAAGAATGACTCCTTGTATCTAATGATTTATTTGGAAAAAATCCACATAATTTAAAACATTTAATTGAAACCCATAATTTAAGCTATGTTATATCTTTGCTTATTATAAGGATGGTACATTTTTAAGGCGTCTGGGAGCCAGATGCAATGATCATGCCATTTCTCCGCTGCCTCCCCTTTGGACCTTTACCGTCTGCTCACTTGGAGAAGAAGCACTCCAGGACCAAAGACAGGACCTAGTTCTTTCCTTTCCCTATGATGTTGGTTCTGACATTCATCCCCCTCTGTTTTTTTCCTAAAAAGATACAATGTTCATCATTTCCTTATTCACAGTTACCTTTAATTAATGAATAATCACAAAGTACCAGGTTTCCCTGTCTTGCAGACTCCCTGATTACAAGAAATCTTCCAAAATCTCTAAAAGTAATGTTGACATTTTCCTTTGGAAGGCGTCAGAAAATCCAGATACTCTCTTGCTTCTGAATTCTTTCAAGAAAAGAGGCTACAAGTGTTCCTAAAGACACA
Organism: Microcebus murinus; assembly: GCF_040939455.1. Lineage (NCBI taxonomy): Eukaryota > Metazoa > Chordata > Mammalia > Primates > Cheirogaleidae > Microcebus > Microcebus murinus. The sequence goes on from NC_134130.1 coordinate 18,519,558, forward strand.
TTTTCTATTTCTAGACTGACTCACAGCTCCTTGTAAGGTAACACACCATTCACGATGGATAGGGAGCACACCAAGAAGGAAAGTGTTGTTGCTTCCCTGGAGCTTCTCTCTCCCTCCCTCTCTTACTCTCTCTCCTCCTTCCTCTCCATCTCTTCCCCCTCTTTCTCTTTCCCTCCCTCTCTTACTCTCTCTCCTCCTTCCTCTCCATCTCTTCCCCCTCTTTCTCTCTCCCTCCCTCTCTTACTTTCTCTCCTCCTTCCTCTCCATCTCTTCCCCCTCTTTCTCTTTCCCTCCCTCTCAGTCTCTAAAAGATGACCTCAATATTTGGATATTTATTATGCCTGGGTATTTTTCTGTCTCTTAAATGACTGTTGATTTTCTTGGTTACTGCAGGAGTATTAAAAATTATAAATAGATTTTGAAATAAAAGGAATTGGTTATGTTAGAGTTTTTCAGAAACTGCTCAGTCTGAATTTTTTTTTCAGGATACCAAGATAAACGTTTAAGGAAATAATCATTGCAGGAAATTATTATAGTAGACAACTTTTAGGACTTTTTTGTTTTTCAGCTTGGAGCAGAACACTTTTTTTCACTGGATGAAAAGTTGCTTTTTATCACAGCGAATTCTTTCCTTCTCTACTAGGCGGGGGATGAAGGTGCCGGGCGAAATCCGGGTGCCCCATCAGAGCCTGTTAACTTGAGGCAGTGGACAAGACTCAGAAACTCACGCTGTCTTGGGAATTTAGTGCCTCCAAGTTCTAGTTCCTCTTTATATTTTTATTTGACCTTGAAGAAAAATGTTCACCTTGGTTCATAGTACCAGGTGACTTGTTTCCTTTTTTTATCTACTAGAACGTTAAAAAATCAAATATGGGAACTGTCTGTAGAAATTATGTCCATTAGAAATGCATTTTGTGGCTTAACATTAGTAACTCTATTTTACTTTTAACCTTTTTTATTCTTTCTGACTCTTTTCCTGTTGAATTGTGTATTCTCACATATACGATCTCAATTTTAGAAGGACATTAGATTATAAATAAGTAAATAAAACTAATAGTTACGTGTATTGATTAATTACTAGGTGTTAACATTTTCATTTAAGCATTTTACGTATACTATTACACATGGTATTAACAACAGCCCCATGGGCTATGGGAATACATCAAGGGAAAGGCTAAGGAAACTCAGGGTGGATGGATGAACTTGAAGACAAGGTAGTATTTCAGTTGCATCTTGAACTGTTCATAGACATTACCAAGACAGTGTGTGGGTGTGTTCTAAGAAAGGAAATAGCATGAGAGAGAGGAGAGGATAAAGATGGGAAAGTGCATGGATTATGCAGAGACCAGGGCAGACAAAACCTTTAGTGACTTCCCATCACATGGAGTGTGCATCCCAAATACCAAAGCCCTCAGTGAGCTGGTCTAAAACAAAATTCCTGCTGTGTTGCTCACCCCATCTCTCAACTTGCTCAGTTCCCTCTGCCACTGGGATTGTGTGATGTTCTCTAAACATCACACATACATTCACCCTCACGCTACTGCCTTATCAAAGAAAACCTTCTTGTGTGGGACAACTAGAGCTTTCTTACTTGGCTGAAGGCAATGTCGAATGGCATAACCATTTTGGAAAGCCAACAGTTTCTTAAAAGTAAAACATATAGCTACTGTATGAACCAGGCATTTCATTAAGTATTTACCCATGGAAAAATGAAAACATATGTCCATATAAAGACTGACTTATGAATGGCCACAGAAACTTTATTTGTAATATCCAACTGCTGGAATCAATCCAAATGCCCATCAATGGCTGAATGGATAAACAAATGTGGTATATCCATATGATAGAATACTATTCAGCAATAAAAAGGAACAAGCTATCGATGCATTCTACACCATGGGTGAATCTTAAAATAATTATGGTGAAAGAAGCCAGACCACCCCCCCCAAAGAATATATAATGAATGATTTTTTAAAATATAAAATGTTAGAAAATGCAAACTAACCTAGAGTGACAGAAAGCAGACTGGGCTTTGCCTAGGAGGAAGGCCCAGGAGAAGGAGGCTGCCGAGGGCAGGAAGGAAGACTGGAGGGCGATGGATATGTCCATTCTCCTGACTGTGGTTATAGTTTCACAGGTGTCAAAACTTATCAAATTTTACACTTTGAATGTGTGCAGTTTATTATACTTTAAGTATACTTCATTAAAGCTGTAAAGAAAAAAAATCCATGATGTAGTGTATCACCTAAGAATGTATTCAGCTGCAAGTAGCTGCATATCCAAGGAATAGTTACCTAATTAAAGAGGGGAGTGTTTATCTTAACCATAGCATGAGGTTTAGAAAAAGTAGGAGTTGGCATTGATCCGAGAACTCAACTGGTGTTAGAACTAGCATCAGGGAAAGTCATGTGTGCTTTCCCTCATGTACTTAAGAAGGTTGCAGTAGCTCAGGATATTATGCCTGTATTTAACAAAGCAATAAGATAAAAAGGTTAGACCAATCATGTTTTTTGCTTTTAGCAGGAAGCAAAGCTTCTGAAAACTTCAGCCAACTTCTACTTTTATCTCACGGACAGACTGTGTCATAGAGCCCCTCCTAGATATAAAAAATAGATATTGAAGAAAAAATAAATGGTTCGACAATGGATATTGAAAAGGATAAATTAAAAAATACTTAACAACTATTACTCCACAGACACTGAAAAATTACAATGCACACTGGCTATGAATAGTTGGTAGGGACCTGGCTGATGAGTATATATAGAATACTAGCTCTCAGTGTAGGGTCAACTTGCACATGGATCATTGTTTATAATCTTGATGTTATAAATGAAGAAATAAAGATTTATAAAAATTTTAATAAACCAAGGTTATAGAATGAGTAAATGGTGGGCCTGATTTTAATCCAGGAGGATATCTTGACTGTTATTTTTAGCCAGTGTGCTACACTGTATATCCCAAAATACATACATTTAAAAGTGGTTTAGGCATTTGCATGCTGATACTATTATAATACTAATAAAATGAGGCTTCCAGGGTACATTCTGGTCTTGCTTGATGCCTACTAAATTGAGCACACAGAATCAATTCCAAAATATATTGTGGAAATACAACTTCTGAATTTGGCAGAGCAGCTTGTATTGGACTGGACTTCCCCCAGATAACAATGATAAATTCTGGGTAAAACTTAAAAATAGTACTCACAATAAATATTTGAAGACTGAAACTACAGGGGAGCCAACTCTTGAAACTAAGATGCTGCATTAGGTGAGATTTGCGTTTGTAAGGTTTTTGGTCTGAGAGAATGCTGGAGTCTGTGAGGCATGGACATTCTACACCTTGAGCAATTAGCCACAGTGTTAATGGCTTGAACAGTCAGAGAATAAAGTCTGGGCCGCTAGTGTTGCTAAGAACGGAGAAGGGACTCTCAGAGGGAAGCAGCACTGAGGCGCACTCCACAACCCGCAGATAACTCCACTTAAGTTCGTGCCTGATGCTGGACTGCACATGGAAAGGTGGGACGGGAGGGGATCTTAAGACCCTATTGAGAAGGAACAAATTGAAGGCTGAAATAACTAAGAAAAGATTTCTGCTGTTGCCCACCACAACGGAGGCATATTTTGAACTTGATGAACATGTCGGTAGACTTGACGTGAGTGAGGAGAGAATCGGGGATCGTGAAGATAGGTCAATAGAAACGTTCTCAACAGAGATGCAATGACACAAAAGAAAAAAAGGCATTCAAAACAGGAGGAAAACATTAAAATGTATAACATGTGTGTAATTAGAATATCAAGAAGAGAAGAAAGAATAGAGAAGAAAGAGTTGATCTAGGAATGGCTGAGAATTTTTCAAAAATAATGATAAACACCAAACTACAGATCTAAGAAGCTCAGAGGAAACCAGAATAATTACCAACATAAAAACAGAAACAAACAAAAAGACCACACACACTCAGGAAAATCATATGTATACCGTAGAAAACCAAATACAAAGAGATGATATTGAAGGGAGTCACAGAAGAAAAATAACCTTACCTATAGAGAAATAGGATAAAATTATAGTGGACTTCTTATAATACTATATGAGTAACTGAAATAAATGACAGCAATGTCATAAGGAACAGGAGAGAGAAATTGGGAACACTCTGTTATATGGTAACTAACTAGATATGAAGTGCTATAGTATTATCTGAATGTGAATTTTGATTAATTTAAAATATACATTGCAAACTCTAGGGCAACTACTAAATTAAAAAATAGTATGATTGATGTATGCTAAGAAAATAGATAAAATGAAATCATATAAAGTGATCAATTAAAACCAGAGAAGGCAGAAATGGTGGGGGATGGGAGGACAAATACCAAATTAAATTAATAAAAAACAGTTACAAATATGGTATATATTAATACTAATCCAACTACATCTGAAATTACTTTATATATGAGTAGTCTAAATATACCAATTAAAAGAAATTGTCAGAGTAGATCAAAAAATGAGGCCCAACTATATTTTGTCTAACAGAAACCCACTTTAAGTGTAAAGACCCAATTGGGTTTAAAGTATAGGGATAGATAAGGATATACCATGTTAATACTATTCACAGGAAAGCTGTAAAAACAAAGACAGCTGGTATAGCTATATAAATTTTAGGCAAATCAGACTTCAGATCAAGGAGGATTATTAAGAAAAAAAGGGAGGTTACATAATCATAAGGGGTCCCTTTTCTAAGAAGACTTAATAATCAGAGCATCAAAAATACAAGAGGCAAGAAGTGAGAAGAGAAATAGACAAATCAAATCCACTATTATAGTTGGTAAATTAAATGCCCCTCTGTCAATATTTGATAGGTCAAACAAGGAGAGAATGAATGAGGATATAGCTGACCTAAACCGCACTGTCTATCAACTTGATCTATTTGACATTCATGGAATACACCATACAACAAGAGCAGAATGCACATTTTTTTCAAACCCACATGGATTATTTATCAAGATAGACCACATTGGACCATACAATATCCTTTAGCAAACTTAAAATAATATAAATTATATAAAGTGCATTTTCCAACTACATGGAATTAAACTAAAAATTATTAACAGAAAGATATCTAGAAAATTCCAGAATATTTGGAGAGTAAGCAATACACTTCTAAATAACACATAGATTCAATAAGAAGTATCAAGAGATGCTGAAAAAATATTTTGGACTAAATGTGAAAATACAACTTATCAAAATTTGTATGATGCAGTGAAAGCAGTGTTTAGAGATAATGTATGGCATAGCATAATACGCATATATTGCAAAAGAAGAAAGCTCTGCAATTATCATCAACCTAAATTTCACCTCAGGATACTAGAAAAAGAAGAGTAAACCAAATCCAAACAAGAATAATGAAGGAAATAATAAAGACTAGAGAAAAGTTAAAAAATTAGGAACCAACTGAAAGAGCTCCCAGTGGGGAAAGCTGGAACCATTTGAACAACAAATATAATAGTATTAGATTATAACTCAAAATACAAAATAAATATACATAGATTTATAATAATTAAATGATAGAATAAATAAAAAATGACACACATGGACAATCTACTGTGCAGAACAATTTCAAGTAATTTTTGCACGTACTCCCTTCTCTAGGCAGTAGAGTAATATGGGCTGAGCATAGGGATGTCTTTCTGAATAGCACAGTATGTAACTTCACAGTGGAGAAACCCGACAGACACTGCTTTGGCCAGGTGATCAAAGTTACCATCCACAGTAATAATTCACATTAATAGTATATACCCTGGGTGTGATAGAACAAAATTGTCAGTTTTCTTCTGTGGTGTCCCTCCTAAAAACCCAAAACACCAGAGTAATTATGAGAAAAACATCTGAAAAATCCCAATTGATAGATATTCTACAAAATACCTGAACAGTTGCTTCTAGGAATTGTCGCGGTTATCAAAAACAAGAAAAGTCTTGAGAAATTGTCATAAGAAAGAAGAGCTTAAGGAGATAGGATGACTAAATGTAGTATGGTATCTTAGATGAGATCCTGGAACAGACAAAGAACATGAGATAATAAATAAGAATACCTTAGTAAAGTTTAGAATATAGTTAATAAATTATTCCTCAACTTTGATATATGTATTATATTAATATCTTAGTAATAAGGCAAACTGTGGGATATATGGGAACCCTCTTACTATCTTCATAATTATTTTTAGGTCTAAACTATTAAACTTTTTAATTTCAAAGTATTATGGGGGTACAAATGTTTTTGGTTATAAAGATTGCTTTCGTAAATGCTTGAGTCAGAGTTATAAGTGTGTTCATCACCCAGATAGTGTTCATTGTACCCATTGGGTAGGTTTTCACCCATGCCCTCCTCCTCCTTTCCCCTGATTGATTTCCACTGAGTTATACTTCTCTGTGTACACATGTGCGCTCATCTGTTAGTTCCAATTTAATAGCGAGTACATGTTGTATTTGTTTTTCCATTTTTGCCATACTTCACTTAGGAGAATGGCCTCTAATTCCATCCAGAATTGTTGCAAAAGCCATTAAGTCATCCATATTCATGGCTGAGTAGTACTCCATGATATATATATATATATGCCGCATTTTGTTACTCCACTTATGAATTGATGGGCAATTTGGGTTGATGCCTCATCTTTGCAATTGTGAATTGTGCTGCAATAAACATTTGAAGGCAGGTGTCTTTTTGAACTTAAGTATAAGGAAGCCTGATGCTTCCTTATATTGCTTATATGCTTCCTTATGCTACCAAATTGAGAGAGGTTCTAAAAAATCTAGTTAGTACAGTAGTGCCCCCTTATCCACAGTTGTTTTGTTTTCTGTGGTTTCAGTTACCCATGGTTAATCATGGTCCAAAAGCATTACAGTATTTCAAGAGACAGAGATTGAGGCCACATTCACGTAACTTTTATTATAGTATATTGTTATGATTGTTTTATTATTGTTGTTGTTAATCTCTTACCGTGCCTAATTTATAAATTAAACTTTATCAGAGGTCTGTATATATGGGGAAAACATAGTATATACAGTGTTTGATACTATTCTTGTTTTAGGCATCCACTGGGGGGCTTCGAATGCACCCCCCTGGATTAGATGGGACAACTGTACTTTTAAAAATAGTGAGTTCAAAAAACAAACAAAGGCCGAGAAAATTGTTACTGGCTAAAGGATACTAAAGAGACATGACAGCTAATTGCAATGCATTTTCCTAGATTGGATCTAGGTCTGGAAAAAAACAGCTATTAAATATATTATTGTGATAAATGATGAAATTTGTAAATGGACTATGAATTAGGTAATAGTGTTGTATGTTAACTGTTCTAATTTTGATAGTTGAACTGTAGTTACCTAAGAGAAAGACCTTGTTTTTGGGAAACACACACTGAAATGTTTTTGAGACAAAGAAGTATAATGTCTTTGATCTATTCTCAGATCCAAAACATTATCTATATTTCTGTCTCTTACTCTCTCATTCTATCATCAATCATCTATGGAGAGAATGATAATGTGAATGATGGTAAATAATAGTAAATCTGCATAAAGGATATATGGTAGTTCCTTGTGGCATTCTTGCAATTCTTCTGTAATTTTTAAATTATATAAGAATAAAAAGTCACAAAACAAGTTCTGTGAGGACTCTGACCTTTATATAGCTGGTACTCCGCAGGTGGTCCTCACACCATAGGTATTGACATCACCTGTGAGCTTCTTAGAAAGGCTTGATGTCATGCCCCAGCCCTAATCTACTCTTCTAGAATCCGCGTTATAACATCTCCAGATAATTTTAGTATACAGGAAAAACTGAGCAGTCTCTCTTTGGGTCTTTATTTGTGTGAAAGTATACAGCACCATCTTCAGGTGCTATAGAAATTCAGGATAGTGGATCATTTACCTTTTTTATTTTTTTATTTTTTTTATTTTTTTATTTTTTAATTTTTTTTTTATTTTGGCATATTATGGGGGTACAGATTTTAACGTTTCAATAAATGCCCATTTCCCCCCTCCCCCCAAAAGTCTGAGTCTCCATCATGACCATCCCCCAGATGGTGCACATCTCACTCATTATGTATGTATATACCCGCCCCCCTCCCCCCTCCCACCTGCCCAATACCCTATTACTGTAGTACCTATGTGTCCACTTAGGTGCTACTCAGTTAATACCAGTTTGCTGGAGAATATATCTGGTGCTTATTTTTCCATTCTTGGGATACTTCACTTAGTAGTATGGGTTCCAGCTCTAACCAGGAAAATATAAGATGTGCTATATCACCATTGTTTCTTAGAGCTGAATAGTACTCCATGGTATACATATACCACGTTTTATTAATCCATTCTTGGATTGATGGGCACTTGGGCTGTTTCCACAGCCTTGCAATTATGGATTGTGCTGCTATAAACATTCGAGTGCAAGTGTCTTTTTTGTAGAGTGTCACTGGATCATTTGGGTAGATGCCCAGCAATGGGATTGCTGGATCAAATGGTAGATTCACTTGTATCGCTTTAAGGTATCTCCATATTGCTTTCCACAGAGGTTGAACCAGTTTGCAGTCCCACCAGCAGTGTAGGAGTGTTCCTCTCTCTCCGCAACCACGCCAGCATTTATTGTTTGGAGATTTTTTGATAAAGGCCATTCTCACTGGGGTTAAGTGATATCTCATTGTGGTTTTGATTTGCATTTCCCTGATGATTAGAGATGTTGAGCATTTCTTCATATGTTTGTTGGCCATTCTTCTGTCTTCTTTAGAAAAATTTCTGTTCAAGTCCTTTGCCCACTTTTTAATGGGGTTATTTGTTTTATTCTTCCTAATTTTCGTGAGTTCTAAGTATATTCTAATTATGAGTCCCTTATCGGATGCATAGGATGCAAAAATTTTCTCCCATTCTGTAGGTTGTCTGTTTACTTTCATGACTATTTCTTTGGCTGTGCAGAAGCTTTGTAGTTTGATCATGTCCCATTTATTTATTTTTGTTGCTGCTGTGATTGCCTTTGGGGACTTCTTCATAAACTCTTTGCCCAGGCCAATGTCTAGGAGAGTGTTTCCAACTTTTTCCTCTAGAGTTCTAATAGTTTCATACCTTAGGTTTAAGTCTGTTATCCAGTGTGAGTTGGTTTTTGTGAGAGGTGAAAGGTGTGGGTCCTGCTTTAGCCTTCTACAGGTGGCTATCCAGTTTTCCCAGCACCATTTATTGAAGAGGGATTCTTTTCCCCAGCGTATGTTTTTGTCTGCTTTGTCAAAGATTAGATGGCTATGAGGATGGTTTTATATCAGGATTCTCACATCTGTTCCACTGGTCAATATTCCCATTTTTGTGCCAATACCAGATTGCTTTAATTACGACAGCTTTGTAGTATAGTTTGATATCTGGCATATTAATGCCTCCCATTTTGTTTTTGTTGCCTAGAATTGCTTTTGATATTCGGAGTCTTCTTTGGTTCCATACGAAGCGTAAAATTATTTTTTCTATATATGTGAAGAATGCTGATGGGATTTTAATAGGTATTGCATTGAATCTGTAGATCAGTTTGGGTAGTATAGACATTTTGATGATATTGAGTCTGCCGATCCAAGAGCATGGTATGGATTTCCATCTGTTTACATCCTCTGCTATTTCCTTCCTCAGTGTTTCATAGTTCTCCCTGTAGAGGTCTTTTACGTCCTTGGTTAAGTAAATTCCTAGGTACTTTAATTTCTTTGTTGCTATTGTGAAGGGAATTGAGTCTTTGATTTGGTTCTCAATTTGATTGTTGTTGGCGTATATGAATGCCTCTGATTTCTGTGTATTGATTTTGTATCCTGAGACTTTACTAAATTCATTGATCAGTTCCAGGAGTTTCTTGGTTGAATCCTTGGGGTTTTCTAGATACAATATCATATCATCAGCAAACAATGAAAGTTTGATCTCTTCTGCCCCTATTTGGATACCTTTAATTCCATTTTCCTGTCTGATTGCTGTAGCCAAGACTTCCAGCACTATGTTGAACAGAAGTGGAGATAGTGGGCAGCCTTGTCTGGTTCCAGTTCTAAGTGGGAATGATTTCAATCTTTCCCCATTCAGTATGATGTTGGCTATGGGTCTGTCATATATGGCTTGTATCATTTTTAGGTATGTCCCTTCTATGCCTATTTTCTTAAGTGTTCGTATCATGAAAGGGTGTTGAATTTTGTCAAAAGCTTTTTCTGCATCTATGGAAAGAATCATGTGGTCTTTATTTTTGCTTCTGTTTATGTGGTGAATTGCATTTATAGATTTATGTATGTTGAAGCATCCCTGCATCCCTGGGATGAAGCCCACTGGTCGTGGTGGATTATTTTTTTGATAAGTGTCTGGATTCGGTTAGCTAAGATTTTGTTGAAAATTTTTGCATCTATATTCATTAAGGATATTGGTCTGTAGTTTTCTTTTTTTGTTGCATGCCTTCCTGGTTTTGGTATCAGAGTAATATTCGCTTCATAAAAGGTGTCGGGGAGGTTTCCGTTCTTCTCGATGTTGTGGAATAGTTTCTGCAAGATAGGTACTAGTTCTTCTTTGTAAGTATGGTAAAATTCAGGTGTGAAGCCATCTGGACCTGGACTTTTCTTTTTAGGGAGATTTTTAATTGCTGTTTCTATTTCAGCTGTTGAGATTGGTCTGTTCAGGGAATCTATTTCTTCCTGATTGAGCCTAGGGAGGCTGTGTGTTTATAGAAATTTGTCCATTTCCTCCACATTTTCCAGTTTGTGTGCATAAAGATTTTTGTAGTATTCATAAATTATATCTTGTATCTCTTTGGGATCAGTTGTGATATCTCCTTTTTTATTCCTGATGGAGCTTATTAGAGATTTCTCTTTTCTGCTTTTCGTTAGCTTAGCCAATGGTGTGTCAATTTTGTTTATTTTTTCAAAGAACCAACTTTTTGTTTTATTAATCTCCTGAATAGCTTTCCTGTTTTCAATTTCGTTTAGTTCTGATTTGATCTTGTTGATTTCACTTCTTCTGCTGGGTTTGGGGTTGGTCTGTTCTTCTTTTTCCAGCTCTTTGAGTCATTTCATCAGATTGTCTATTTGTGATCTTCTTGTACTTTGGTTATAGGCATTTATGGAGATAAACTTTCCTCTCAGAACTGCTTTAGCTGTGTCCCAGAGGAGTTGATAACTTGTCTCTCCATTGTCGTTTTCTTCATAGAACTTTTTTATTTCCGTCTTGATTTCTTCATTTACAAAGTATTCATTTAGTAGGAGGTTGTTCAATTTCCACATTTTTGTGTAGAAATGTGAGTTTCTGTTAGGGTTGATTTCTACTTTTATTCCACTGTGATCCAAGAAGGTACATGGTATGATTTCTATTTTTTTAAATTTCTTGAGATTTTCTTTGTGTCCTAGGATATGGTCAATCTTAGAGAATGTCCGGTGAGCTGATGAGAAGAACGTATATTCAGTGGATTTTGGGTAGAATGTTCTGTAGATGTCTGTCAGACCCAATTGTTCTAGAGTTTTGTTTAAGTCCATTATTTCTTTATTAATTTTCTGTTTGGAGGATCTGTCTCGTGCCGTCAGTGGGGTGTTGAAATCTCCGGCGATTATGGGGTTGCTATTAATCCATTTGCTTAGCTCCAGGAAGGTTTGCTTTATGAATCTGGGTGCACCTAAGTTGGGTGCATATATATTTAAAATTGTTATCTCTTCTTGTTGGACTGTGCCCTTCACAATTATATAATGACCCTCTTTGTCTTTTACTACTTTTGTTGGTTTAAAAACTAAATTGTCTGAAATTAGAACTGCCACACCAGCCTTCTTTTGGCTTCTATTTGCTTGGAATATTGATCTCCACCCTTTTATTTTTAGTCTATATGCATCCATGCAGGTTAGATGTGTTTCCTGAAGACAGCATATACTTGGCCTGTATTTTCTTATCCATTCAGCCAGCCTATGTCTCTTCAGTGGAGAGTTTAAGCCATTCACATTTATTGAGAGAACTGATAGGTAAGGTAGATTACTGATCATTCTGTTGGGTTGGATGTTGTTGCTATGATTTCTGTCTTGAGCCATTGTAATATCTGGCCTTTAATATCTTTGGGTTATGGTTTTTTTATATTCGTGGGTTATTATTATGATGTTCCGTGCATAACGCTGTTTTAAGTACTTCTTGTAGGGCTGGTCTTGTCTTGGTGAATTCTCTGAGCCTTTGCTTGTCTGAGAATGTTTTTATTTCTCCTTCATATACGAAGCTTAGTTTTGCAGGGAATAATATTCTAGGCTGGGCATTGTTTTGTTTCAAAAGAGTGAGAATGGGGCCCCAGTCTCTCCTTGCTTGTAAAGTCTCATTAGAGAAGTCTGGTGTTATTCGAATTGGCTTTCCCTTGTATGTCACTTGCTTCTTTTGTCTTACAGCTCTTAGAAGGGCCTCTTTAGTTGATACTTTGGTTAGTCTGATGACTGCATGTCGTGACGTCTTCCTGTTTGCGTTAAATCTCCCAGGGGTCCTCTGAGCTTCTTGAACTTGTATATCAAGATTTTGAGCAAGGCCTGGGAAATTTTCCTCTATTATATCTTCAAACAGCTTGTCCAACCCTTGAGTGTTGTCTTCTTCCCCTTCTTGTAACCCTATGACCCTCACATTAGGTTTTTTCACATAATCCCACAGCTCTTGTAGGCTTTGCTCTTTTCTCTTGTTTCTCTGCTCTATTTCTGTGACTGATTTATTTAATTGGAGGGTGTTATCTTCAAGCTCTGAGATTCTTTCTTCTGTTTCATCTACCCTGTTCTTGAGACTTTCCACTGTATTTTGTAGTTCCTTGAATTGATTCTTCATTTCCAGGAGTTCGGTTACACTTTTCTTCAATGTGTCTATTTCTTTTCTCATATCCTGGAGACTTTTTGTGGTTTTTTGGTGTTGGTTATTGAGTTGTTGTTGCAGCTGGGTGAGTGTTCTTATGTTCCACATACGAAATTCCTCTTCTGTCATATTGGTTGCCTGATTTTGGTCGGTGTCCGTTTCTAGGGGGCTGGTGCTCCTCTTTGGGGGTGTGTTTTCCGTTTGGTTCTTCATATTTCCTGAGTTCTTTCGCTGATTTCTTCCCATGTCGATCAGTTGTTGTTTCTTTCCTTAGGTTATTGTTTGGGTATTCACACACCTTGTTTAGTTTCTGAGGCGTTAGGTGGTGCCTGTGGGTGAAATTGGACCACTCCCTGTATATTGAGTCAGTGGGTGCCGTGGAAAGGCTGTGCAAGATGCCGTCCCTGTCAGTAGGTGGCGTTTGCTCTGAGGAACAGGCTATGGTGTTGATTTTGAGTCCTGTTATCAGCTCTCGTTCTGGGCGGAGCTGGGTTGGGTAAGCCTGCCCTCAGGCCGTTAGCAGGGGTCAAAGTTCTGTTTTCTGCTTTCAGGGAAAGCTGTCAGGGTGGGGCTGGAATGGTCCTGCTCAGCCAGAAAGTCTGGGTGTGGGTGTGGGGCTGTCTGAGACCTGCAGTCTGCAGCAGGCCTCACTTCTTTCCACCCTCCCCAACTCCGCAGCTACTCCTGGGCCTCTGCCAGCAGGCCAGACCACAAGCCACCAGGCCTCCCCGGACTGTGATGCCGGCGGGGAGGTTCCCTGCACAGGAACGCCACCTGGGTTGGGCGCACGGCCTCCTCCTGGGAGGAGGGTTGCCCTCTAGGACGCCGATCCGCCCCTGGAGGCACACACACCTCAGTAGGCTGTTCATGTATAACCCTTCTGTGCCCCGGGCAATGCTAGCCCTCGGTGCAGGGGATCTGGTCTGCAGGTCCGACCTCTGGGTCCCAGAGTTCAAACTGTATTCCCACCATGGAGAGGATTTCCGGTCCTAATTCACCTACAGGGAGCCCAAGCTGGGTCTATGTCTCTCAGCCTCCGAGTCGGCACCGTTTTCCTGGGAACACGGTGCCAGCAGCACCTGGGAGGGCGGGCGGGGTCCCAAACGGGAAGGTCCCGTTCCCTGGAGGTGCCTCCGGCTGGTGGCTGTATTGTCTCTCTGGGCAGCCCGCGGGTAGGGTCGGCAGAGGGGAGGAGGAGGCAATATGGCGCCTGCCGCGCGGCTCGGGTCTGTGCACACGGAGGTGCCCGGAGGAAGTTGGGAACCTGGTGCCAGGTCTGCTACAGGCTCACCGTTGGCAGGCGGCGGCAGTCTCTGGGCTGGTGTCTGCAGGTCTCTCCACCCGCTGGGGAGCCCACCAGCAGTCCCGAATGCAGGGGAGGGGAAACAGCAATTCCACCTACCCTTGCCGCTGGTCTCCGGGCTGCTCCGGTGGTCTCAGCCTCCAGTTCTCCTCCGCAGCCTCCTCCCGTGGAGTCTCCCGGGGTCTCAGGTACCCCTCCTTCCGGCCCTTGTCCGCTGTATGCTCGTCTTCTTGCTTCTTTCCTCTAGTTTCTGCTAGAATCTGTCTTTTCTGCAGAGACCCTCTGTCTGGCGGTGTTATTCGTCGCCATCTTGCTCCGCCCCCCACCTTTTTCATTTTTATTTTTTTTGATACAGGTTCTTTCTCTGTCAGTTAGGCTAAAGTGCAGTGGTATGGTTGCAGCTCACTGCAGCTTCAAAGTCCTGGGCTAAAGCAATCCTCCTGCTGCAGCCTCCTGAATAGCTAAGACTACAGGTGCATGCCACATGTCTGGGTAATTTTTCGAAGTTTTTTTTTTTTTTTTTTTTTTTTTTTTGTAGAGGAGGGTTCTTGCTATGTTGCTCAAGCTTGTCTTGAACTCCTGGCCTCAAACGATTTTCCTGCCTCAGCTTCCCAAAGTGCTACGGTTACAGGCAGGAGACACTGAGCCTGGCCCATGTATCCTTTTGGAGCACCAGGTTGGGCCCACGGATGGGCAGCCTCTCATTCCCATTCCTTTCTGTGACCCATGTTCCTCTCTAGCATGCATGACACCATGACACACTCAGAAACTTTTCATTCACTGAAATCTGCTTAATGTACGTCTTAGCTTTCTTCTACCTATTCTTATTCAAGTCTCAGTTTGCCTCTTATCTCATCTGTGAGCACCTTTTCAAACTCCTCGGACATCTTTAAACTTCTGTAACACTGTCAGTCTTAAGAAACAATTTGATCTTTTACTTGTTATTGTATGCTACTTTATTGCCCTCTTCACAGCTCCAAATAGGTCGTATGTTTCCTGCGGTTACAGATCAGGTTCTGCGGACTAGAACCGTCCCGCAGGCTCTCTATTACAAATTTCTCCAGAGTATAGTGTTTTCCCTCTAGAATGTGTGGAAGAGGATTCTTGAGAAAAAGAGAAAAAAAATTAGAACTCTGGTTATTTATCAAAAACTGGAAGAAAGGCAATATATTAATATTTGATGCATTGTTAGAATATATAATTTATAGTTTCACAGCACATATTCTGGAGATACAAGCTCAAAACTTGTTATTTATATGGGTATGTAATATAAAAAGTTTGGAGACCATTGCTTTAGAGGACTACAGAAAATATCCATTAAATTCTTTTTATTATATTTAGTGATAAAGGAAAACCTGAAGGAAGAGGCAATGATACTCAGTGTTTGGCCTAAGAACCTCATTGTGGATATGTTGGGTTCGGAGAATAGCCCCTTTCCTACTGGCTGGTGACATGGTTATGGGAATGGCTCTTCAGTGAAACTGTACGAGGACTACTGGGATAGATCAGCATTCAAATTCTATGTACCAGTGATTCCTCATCCAGTGGATATATTGGGCATGCCAGGACAACCTGACATCAAATTAAATAAACTCAGAGATTTTATGGTTATAGGAAAGATAATAATAATTTACTTTTCTGTAAAATCTCTAATCTAGTTTCATATTCAGTTTTAAAAAATTTTACCTCTTAAAAACAATACGTGTGATAAAATCCTGTGAAATCTTACTTGGTGAAGTCCTGATCTGTAGCTCCTTGTCGACTAATAGGTGCAAAGCACAACTTGTAAGTGGCATTCCTGAAATCTAAAGACCCTTTGTTGGAAGAGATGGACGCAGCTAATCTCAGTAATTATCTTTGAAATATTTGATGTTTTATCACTCTCAACATACAAAGCAACTTATACTAGTTCTAATTTTGAGGTGGAAATCTGATTTGGGAAATCAATAAATCATGTTATCTGCATATGAATAGGTGCTTTCCAAGAGTTTGAAAACTAGTTCTTTTAAGTAAACATTATAAATCAAAAACATTTATTTTAGGCTATTATGATCACATTTACACCCACTGTTGTTTCTTAGTGCATTTTGCAAACTTTAAATTTAAAGTTAAAACTAAATCAATAATTTAAAAAGTGGGATCTAATGATCCTAGTGTCTAATGTGCACGTTTGCCTCAGCAGCTGCGGTCCGCCTTGCTTTTTAGTTAGATCTCTGTAATCATTTTTGTGTTATTTTTCTCAATGTCCTACATTATTATGATTCAAAAACACATACTCACTCACATCCACCTGCACAAAAATATTATACCCTATGACTTCCCTTTAAAAATTACACTCATTGATACTATCTGCTGAAGTTTGCACCTTCTTCATCCAGGTTCAAAATATTTTACATGTTTGATTCAGTTAACTGAGGAGTTTAAAACTAGGTTCAAGAGCAGTTGTAAAAGCAGATACCTTTCATGAAATTTCCTGAAATTTCAGCTCCACTATTTCAAGAAAAGAAGAGAAAGCTCAAAATAAAAATATTACTAGCTTTCTTGCAAAGTTAATATTCTGATTATAATTGACAATTATTTTTCCTCATTTGTGTTCCTAACCTTGAATTCAGGGTTCTAACTACTGCTAGTATTTATTTATTTCCTATATAGACAGTCAGGTGTCACTTAAAAATGGGGATACATTCTGAGAAATGTGTTGTTTGGTGATTTTGTCATTCTGCAAACATCATGGGGTGTACTTACACAAACCTGGATGATACAGCCTACTATAGACCAAGCTATATGGTCCACATGGCCTGTTGCTCCTGGCTGTAGACCTGTACATGTTACTGTAGTGAGTGCTGTAGGAAATTATAGCACAATAGTATGGTAAGTATTTGTACATCTAAACATATCTAAGTGCTGGCCTTACAGGTGTGAGCCACCACGCCCAACCTACATTTTTCTAAACATAGAAAAGGTACAGTAAAAATACATTATAAAAGATAAAGAATGGAATATCTATACGGGGCACTGACCATGAGAGGAGCTCACAGGACTGGAAGTTTTCTAGGTAACTGAGTTGATAAGTGAGTGGTGAGTGAGTGTGAAGGCCCACGGCATCAGCGTATACCCCTGTGGACTTTATAAACACTGGACACTTAGAGTATACTAACTGTATATGAAAAAATTTCTTCTTCAATAATAAATTAACCTTAGCTATGGTTACTTTTCTATTTTATAAACTTTTTAATCTTTTTGACCTTTTTTGTAATAACATGTAGCTTAAAACACACAAAATATTTTCTTTCTTTATATCCTTATTTTATAAGCATTTTTCTATTTTTAATGTCTTTTTTTTAGCTTTTAAACGTTTTTTGTTAAAAACTAAGACATAAACACACATTAGCCTTGGCCTATACAGGGTCAGGGCTGTCAACATTCCTGTCTTCCTCCTCCACATCCTGTCCCACCAGAAGGTCTTCCAGGGCGATGATGCACATGGGACTGCCATCTCATGTGGTCACAATACCTTCTTCTGGAATATCTCCTGAAAGACCTGCCTGAGACAATTTGACAGTTAACATTTTTTCATATAAGTGGAAGTACACTCTAAAATAATGACAAAAAGTGGAGCACAGTAAATGCATAAACTAGTACCATATTTATTATTATTATCAAGTGTTATGTACTGTCCGTGATCGTATATGCTGTGCTTTTATACGACTGGCATTGCAGTGAGTTTGTCTATACAAGCATGACCATAAACACATGAATAACGTGTCGTGCTAGGATGTCATGACGACTGAAACGTCATTAAGTGATAGGAATCTCTCAGCCCCATTATAATCTCAGGGGATAGTTGCGTACACAGCCCATCATCGACCGAAATCTCACGATGTGGGGCGGGATTGTGTGTATAAAGTACACGTATACTTTTATAATGGATAAATGGAAGCATTACTTCCATGAAATGTCATTGATTGAGTCTATACATGCCAAATTAATATCTCTTTTGTTACATCAACTTATTAAGATCATTAAGTTTTGGGAACTTAGGATAGTTTGTTTTTTTGTTTGTTTTAGGGAATCATACTTCATTTTTAGGGGACCCATTGCATTCTGTTGGTAACTGTCAAAAATGCTCAAAAGTACTTAAAACTTTGGACTCGTTTTTGCACCTACTGGATAAATTAGGTTATTTGCTAGGTCAGTCTGTCTTTCAAATATAACAATAGTCACAGATGTTGAACTAGTATAGTTCTGATTTCAGTCAACACTGTAGAGTTATCCATGTTCCAAAACCATAACATCATTATTTGGGTAATTTATTAATTCAACAAATATTTGTCAAGTAGTAACTCTGTTAGAAACTGCATAATAATTTCTGTATTTTGAATATATGTTTTATTATCTCCTTTTCCAGCTTTAAAATACTTCTTCTTCTTCTTTTTTTTTTTTTTTTTTTTTTTTTTTGAGACAGAGTCTCACTCTGTTGCCCAGGCTAGAGTAAGTGCCATGGCATCAGTCTAGCTCACAGCAACCTCAAACTCCTGGGCTCAAGCGATCCTCTTGCCTCAGCCTCCCACGTAGCTGGGACTACAGGCATGTGCCACAATGCCCAGCTAATTTTTTCTATATATATATATTAGTTGGCCAATTAATTTCTTTCTATTTATAGTAGAGATGGGGTCTCTCTCTTGCTCAGGCTGGTTTCGAACTCCTGACCTTGAGCAATCCACCCGCCTCGGCCTCCCAGAGTGCTAGGATTACAGACGTGAGCCACCCCGCCTGGCTAAAATACTTCTTTAATATATTTTTTTAAAAGCTTTAATAACCCACTCAAAAATTACCAAAGCTAACATCCTTATCAACCCTCTTTTTACCCTTATACATCAATATTTCCCCTTGGGAACCCTCTTTGCTTTGTCAAGCCCACATATTCCCAATTCCTGCTACAGAATATATCTTTTTATATCTGTTCTTGTGTTATTTTTTAAAAAAATTAACAAGCGTTTATTGATCTGTATGCTAAATTCTATACTTGTGTGTGTGGTATTTGTATGTCTGTATTTGGTGAAATGTGGATGTAGAGTGGGAATATATAAAGATCAGTAGAATATAATTGTGACCCTATACTGCCTTATCTTCTGGTAGTAGAGTCAAAAATAAATAATTAAATTTAAAAACTGTGAAAAGAGTGATAATAGAGATACAACAAATATACTACAAGAGAACATAAAAACAAATAGTTTTAGTGGTTAAAAAGGAAAATGAATTTGTGTAAAAGTATTTAAATATTGGAATGGCAACTACATGCAAAATGCTGTATCTAGGAACTTGGAATAGAGTGAACAATAGGACAGAATGTTCTCTGAACTTAGAGAGAACACATTCTGGTCAGGGAGGCTGACAGTAAGTAAAGAAAGAGAAAAGAAAGGTATTTTCAGACGATGGTAAGTGCTGTTGCAGACAACGAAACAGATGATGTGGGACAATGTCTGGGAGCTTCTTCAGGTAAGATGGCCAGGAAGACATGACTGGGAAGGTGATACCAGCAATGAGCGCTACAAATGAGGTGGTCTCTGTTTATCCTCCTTCCTGAATCACTCTCCTAAAAACCAAGACTGGTTCTCTGGATTCCTCAGAGTTGTTGTCCTAATTCCCTTCACCGTCAAGTTTCTGGAAGGAGGAGTTGAACTGGTTTACCCTCTACGTTGACAAGGTGCTTGCCTAATTGCTGACTCCTGGACCTACAGCGCAGACGGACTGCAAGTGTCCACTCAGACCCCCCAACAAATTCAACGTCACACAGCCTGATGGACCTTCATCTTGGGTGCCAACATCTACCCAGTTTCTCAAGTCATCCTTGATGTTCTCCTTCTTGTCTGCGATGAATGTCTTTCAGTTCTGCCTCCCTGACGCGCCTAGCTTCTCTTTCCGACATTCCACACCATCCACAGAGCTTCAGTTCACACTCTGGTCATCGCTCTCCCAGACTCCGCCAGAACCTTCCGACCTGTCTCTGTACTTCCAAGTGTGTCCAAACCCCCCTTACATCTTCCCTGAGGCAGATATGGAAGGTGTTATACCCCCAAACTGTTAAGCATATGTCCATTCTGCTTAAAATGCTATGCTTCAAGAGCTCTCTTTGCCTCTAAGATAAAGTTCAAACCCTACTGTGTGACTATAAAGCATCTCATGACCTGGCACCTGTTTGTCTCCCAGACTCATCCCCCATTCTCCCTCTTCCTCCAAGCCTGAAATCTGAGCAGCGGTAAGTGCAAAAGAAGGTCCTTCCCTTAGGTCCTGTTCTAAAAATGTGGGCTTGCTCTTCATTTCTTATTTTCAAATAACATAATTTCATAAAGTTTCTATTTTAAATAATATTTACTTTGACTTTTTGAGGTATTAACATGTGATATTCATGAAATAAAATTAATAAACTCTAAAGTTTGCTAAAGACTCTAATTTAGTATTTATTGTAGTCTTGTTGTCAACACAGATACACATATGCAGATAGAATGTTCACATTTGGGGAAGTAGGTTCTATTAGTAGGTCATCATTGTTATGAATTAGGAGTGGTTTTCCAACTACTGCTATTCTGACTTTGATTATTTTCATTATACATTTTAGTACTTATGTAAATAATTTTGTTTAGTTTTCAGGGTGTCCTAGAATATATCTAATTCAATAGTATTTTTGGCCTGTGACTTTTCAAAGGCCAATGTCTAAGAGAATTTGGATTGCAGTTCGGGTATGAAACATTTATATTTTGTATTGCTAAAGCAAATATATATATATATATATAGTCTATTCAAAATTGATTTGTACGATGCTGTACATCAAGATGCACTGCTTGTGAATGTGTGGTATTTAACTAATCTTCTATGTGGTAAAATATCTACAAGTCATGTTACAGACAAAACACTCATCTTCCCAGTATATAGAGAACTCTCAGAAATTGATAAAAAGCAGAGGTCAATTACTCTATTAAAAAATGGACAATGGATATGAACAAACTATTTACAGATAAGGATGTATGAATGACTCTTAAACATAAAGACATATAAATTCAAACTGTAGTGAAACATTATGACTTATAAATTTTGTAAAATTTCAAATGCTCAGTAAAATATTCTGCCATTAAAACCTTAGTACATGCATTGTGTTGAATGTAAATTGGTGTGATCTGCATGTAGGGCAATTGGTTATATATTTTTTTCTTTTGAGACAAAGTCTCATTCTGTTTCCCAGGCTGAAATGCAGTGGTGCAATCATAGCTCACTTCAGCCTCCAACTCCTGGGTTTGAGTGATCCTTCTGCCTCAGCCTGCTGACTAGGTAGGAATGCAGGTATGCACCACCATGCCCAGCTAATTTTTAAACATTTTTTTGTAGAGACAGGGTCTTGCTATATTGCCCAGGCTGATCTTGAACTCCTGGCCTCAAGGAATTCTCCCGCCTCATCCTCCCAAAGTGCTAGGATTACGAGCGTGAGCCACCACGCCTAGCTGGTTATAAATATTAACATAACAAATTACTTACACATTATGATCTCTCAATTCACTTATTCTAGACACATTTATACATTTTGGAAATCATCTCTATATAAAGCCATTAATAGAAGTGTAGACTTTCACTGTATTGATTTACATTTAAAAATTTCAGCAATTTTAAAGAAATTATTAATTTCATGAATATGCTATTAAAATAAATTATGGCCGGGCGCGGTGGCTCACACCTGTAATCCTAGCACTCTGGGAGGCTGAGGCGGGCAGATTGCTCGAGGTCAGGAGTTCGAAACCAGCCTGAGCAAGAGCGAGACCCCGTCTCTACTATAAATAGAAAGAAATTAATTGGCCAACTAATATATATAGAAAATTAGCCGGGCATGGTGGCGCATGCCTGTAGTCCCAGCTACTCGGGAGGCTGAGGCAGTAGGATTGCTTGAGCCCAGGAGTTTGAGGTTGCTGTGAGCTAGGCTGACGCCATGGCAATCACTCTAGCCTGAGCAACAAGCGAGACTCTGTCTCAAAAAAAATAAAAATAAAAAAAAATAAATAAATTATGATATCATGTTCTTTTCCATGCATTACATCAAGCAGCTCACATGTCTTAGTACAAGTGTTATTTACATGTGATTACATGATTACATGATGATTACACATGTGATTACATGATTAAGTTATTGTGTGTCAAATTTCTCTAAAGTTGTTTTTTTCATACAGTAGGTAATAGTTAATAGTCTCTAGTGGGGATACTTTGAGAGAGTAGCAATTTCTATTTCTCCTCAAATTTTTCCCACTAATTTTAACATCCATCAGTTTATCTTGTTTACAACAATGGTTTGGTGCAATTATGTAGTGTTTGCCTAATGTCGATTCTTTATTCCTCTCTTCTAATTCACTAAGTGGAATTTTATTGCAAGAGCCATTCCCTCTCCCATTTGTTTATTTACTCAAGTATTTATAATAGTATATATTTATGAATATTTTACTTTATAGTTTAAAACCCAATACCATTATTATTTGTTGCTCAGATTGACTCAACTTTGGTCATTAAGACCATCTTGTCATTAGGTCATAGGTCTGATTGTCTCCTGCGTTCTTTCAAAAGGCTCCCATCTATTTTTGAGCATTTTCCTACTTTCCTACAGGCTTACCTTGCATTTTCCCTGTCCTGGCCCTGGAACCAGCCACTTGTCAAACTATCCCTAGAGGCATCACTTTTATGCCATTCGTCCCAGAAATACAGAATGTCCTTCTAAGCATGAGAAAACAATGGACAAAGCCATACTGAGTGAAATTCTATAAAATAACTGATTAGTAGTCTTCTAATGTCGAGGTCATAAAAAACAAGGTAAGGCTGAAGGACCATCACAGATAGGAAGGCAAAGGAGAAATAACAGTTGAATGCAATGTGGGGTCCTGGATAGGACCCTGGAACAAAGACATTGGTGGAAAATATGCTGACATTAACATAATGTCTGTGGTTCAGTTGATAATACTATAATAATGTTTATTTCTTGTTTCTGATAATTATAGTTGTGTAAAATATTAACATTGTGAAAAGTATGGTAAGAGATATAAGAAAATTCTTGTAATAGCCTTGCAACTTTTCTATGTCTAAAATTAGTTCAAAGAAAAAGTTAAAAATAGTAAATTAAAAGGGGAAACATACATTGAAGTAGTCTGGAAGGCTCTACAAAATATTAATATAATTCTGGGAAAGAAAAGTTCATCAATTGTGTATATGTGTGGAAATATATTGTGAACGTGCATAGTAACTTTGGAAGGACACGCACGAAACTATGAATACTTGAAAACTGTGAGGACATTGGGAGACAGGGAGTGAAACAATTCTTATTGCTGTTATTTTTTTAATCATGTGTATGTATTATTTATGCAAAAAATGTAAAAAGTAAGTGATATTATATTGTTGAAATAAGTGTAATGATTTACAGGGTTAATTTAAAATGTGTAGATTATTATTTAAACATATAATCAGGTATATAGGTATTTTATCTCATTGATAAAGTGATTCATACATATTAATGTTAGAAGTTTGCTAAAATTCATGTATTTCGTGTCTTTTTAATATCACTTTTTTCCTAGAGAGGAAAAATGATTGTTTTAATGGTTGTAGGTCTGGGGCTCCACCCAAGTGGCATATAATTTTTAAAATGCTTGATTGCCACCAAGGTAAAGCTCTGCTTTCTCTCAATAATCAATTCTTTTTCACAGCTGTTCTCTTGTCAAGAATGCCTTCCTGACCATTTTTTAAAAAAACCTTTGAAGCCCAGCTTAGATATTATCTTCTTCACAAAGCTTTTTCTGATCTCTAAACCCCAGATTTGAGCTCCACAACCCTCTATGCTTCATTATGCTGTGTGCGTGCCTCTGCATAACCTCTATTTTGTTATAATTATTTTTGTCTCTTTCTTAGGTTATGTGCAACTTAAGAGAAGAGACTGGGTCTTTTATCTTTGTACCATTTATAATTCAGAAAATGAAGGTCTTGATATCAAATATGTATATATATATCTTTTAAATGATGCAATTAAAATAAATGTAAAATACAAATATAGCAATCTCATACTTCCTGGAATGAGCAAATCTACACAGAATTAAGTCATCTCTATGAAGACGAAATGAAGTCACAAGGCCTAAGGTCTGAAAAATTTACACAAAGTGTAAAGAAAATAGTAGATAATAGCACTGAAGTAATCTTAGAGATGAACAACCAGATCCTATTAAGTAAGGACCCGGAGCGAGGGGAAAGGGTGTGGAGTGAAGCAGATTCGGTAGAGGTATTCTTGCTGGCCAGTTAGAGGTGGGTAAGAAAACCACAAGCCAAGAGATGTCCCAACCACAGAAACAAACACCTTGGGATATGAGCACAGAGGAGCCATCAGCAAGCTTAGGTGAACTGCCCTCATTAACATAGCAAAAATCACACCCACTGGCGCTGACAGTTTACAAATGTCATGGCAACCCCTGGAAGTCACCCTATAAGCACAAGTTAAGGGAGGCCCGCCGTTTAGCATACACCATATGATGTAGACATAAAAGTAGAAATGTATTAGAAACCAGGGTCTTCTCCATTGGCAGAGACAGAGCTGATCCCACTCCGGAACGCACTGTGCTTTAATAAATCCTGCTGTTTGGCTTGCTCATTCGTTCTGTCATCAGGGTACCAGTAACTGTTCTTTGGTACTGGGAACCAAGAACCAGGGAACACAGCAGGAACTTCAACCCAACAATCCCGCTCTTCATACCTGTGAGGGAACCTTGCTATTTACATTGGGTTCTTTAGATTTTGTGAAACAGATTCAATCAAAGCGTTTATTCTAACTTTTCACTAGGGGTGATAAGGGTGATGCCCCAGTGTACAAGTTAGGGAGGCACTTGGACTAGATGTCTGAATCCCGAAAGGTTCTCCGCCGTCCAGGCCGCTGTGACACTGAGCGCAGGCTGTGTCACTGTTGCCTTCCGTCCCTGTCTTGACACTTCTGCAAAAACACAACCCTCCCTCACCTGCACTGTGGCCCCAGACAAGAGAATTGAAGCCTCAAAGATATCCCAGAACCAGGAGAAATCTAAAAGGTGAGTTCTGGGGACATAGTGACACGGTCCTGGCAGCCCCCTTAGAGCTTTGCCACCAGCACGACACAGTGGCTCTCCCTGCTACCTTCTGCAGGGCGTCTGTGACTTTCTGCTATTACCAGCAGGCTCCTTCTACTCTGCATATATGAAACACAAAAAATACATCAAAAAATATTATCTCATAGCGTCTAAATAAACTATGATTTATCATGACTCTGACTTTTAAGATTGTTATGGCCACAACTCAGGGCTTCTCTTTATGTACTTTTTTTCAGCCTTGGTTCTCATCTCATTCTCTTTTATTTTGCATTTCTGTTTCTGGAGACAATGTGACTGTCTCTGCTCATTTATTGTGTGTCTGTGTGTCTGTGTTTGGATTCCAGGTACCTGTTATCTTAGGAAATAGCTGCTTTAGGATGGATTAGCAGCTCGCACTGATGGTCCCAGCTACAGCTGAGGCACTGTGTGGGGGTGTGGGCTGGGGCTCCTTTGGTTCAAAAATGACTTCCTGCAAGTGCTTATTCAGCATTCTGAAGAAAACAAAAGTCAGAAAATCTAATGGGCAACATTAAGATTGCAGGTCCTTAGGTATTGTTGGTCTATCAAACAAAATTAGGTTGGAAATAAGATTAAAATATAGTATTAGATCCCAAAAAGTCAATTTACCTAGATGTCATACTTAGGTGTTCATATACATAGTAAAATGGAAATCTGGGGATGAAGAACCACTGTGGGTGTGTGAGGCGCTGACACCTTGTACGCAGCGGACGTCCCTCAGTGTCGAATGAGCACGACGGCAGCTGGACGCTTCACACTGTGCCTTTTCCCTTCTCCTGTTGGTGTTCTCAAGCTTTGCTTAGAATCCTTGCTTGAATAAATGTTCTGCATTGATTTCCAGAACTCTAAATTTAATGTCTATGAAAACATCCTGATATTTAAACATCTGAAACTCATTTCAAGTGTTTTTGGATAGTTACTCATTAATTTTTCCTTTGTAATAATGCAATTTGTTACTTTTTAAAGTTATTGTTATTTGAAGATTTACATCTGACTGATAGAAGCAAATCAAGATATTGGAGCTATTTTTCTCTGAATTATTTTAATGTTTCTTTCTATAATTATTTAAAGAATACGATAAGTCATTCCTTTTCCTTCTTTTTCTAACATCTGGGACAAAATTCTTTTATGACAGACTTCACTAGATTTTCAACGATGTCTCTTCCTCCTTCATTTTCATTTGGCACAAGAAGTATAGATTGAGTTGGATTCGTGTCTATAATACGATACATTTAAGATATTATAGAAAAATTTCTGTATATGTAGAGTTTATACATGTAACTTAAGGAAATGTGATTCCTCACATAAGTAAATGTGATTAAAGTGTTCACAGGCACTAGTAAAAATGTTGGATGTTGCAATAAAAGAAGGAAAATTTTACAGTGTGTTTGAAGAAAATGGTGGTTAAGTAATAATGCTGTTTGCTGATTGTACAGGTTTAATTCACTTAAAAATGGTTGTAACTTCTGGTATCATTTATATGCCATTAATTCCCAACCTTTCTTTCCAGTCCAACTCATTTTGCTAAACTCCAGACTCATATAATCACGTGTTTATTGGACATTTCCATTTAGATGTTCTAGAGAGAGCTAAATAAAAAAGAACCAACATGTACTTGTCATTTTGTCATCCCATTTCCAAACACCTTCACCTGGGCTCCTATTTTATTGAATGACACTGGCATCTACTTAGCTATTCAAGGCAAAAAATTATTAATTTTCCTTTCTTTCATCCTCATTGTCTGTCTCCCAAGATCACCAATCTTGGTTTTTCTACCTACAAAATATTTCTTAAATAATGTTGTTCTATCCATTTTTATGTCTAGTTCCCTTATCCAATAGGACACCAATTTCTTTCACTTAAAATATCACAATTATTTTTACTTAAACATTATAAGTAGTGTCCCTAACTTTATTTTGCATTTCTCTCTCCTCTCTGATGCCAAAGTGATTTTCCTAAAATATGAGCTTGGGCATTTCTCTGTCCTGCTTTCTTCTTTGACAGAATCTCTGTCTTCTCTCATCATTACACTAGATTCTAGCTTTCCTGATCTGGTTTGCTGATTGCTTGGTTTGCTGACTCTACCACACCCTCACTCAGCTCAAGGGCCATGTACCTACTGCCTCTTTGCCTGAGAAACACTCTCTTAGCTTCTTGGTCTGGCTAATTCTTAGCAGTGCTTTGACCGGCTGCTTCAAAGTTGAGTCCTTGGGGTAGAATTCTTCAGTTTCACAAGGTTAAATATTTTACCTGTGAGCTTCCAGAGCACCCGGCTCCTCCTCTATCCTAAAATTCTGAATTAAAATTTCTCATTCAATTTATGTTTGCCTTGTAGGTTATAAATGTCACAAGGGTGGAAATCATGTCTACCTTCTTTATCCTCATAACCCTAACATCTACAAGAATTTCTAGACCTCATAGGTAAGAATAAATACTTGTTAAATGAAAGAATGAAAGTGCTCTGATTTCTTCTTTCTGTGCAGAGGGTGTTTTCTTTCACATAGCAACTGTGGTCTGTCTCCTATCATCACATGCATTTTTCTGAGGGGAGTGAGTGAGTGATGTGACTCATAACATTTTGGAAGAATAATTTGACTATGCTAGCTAAGTCACTTCTTTTTGTCTTTCTCTTTAGGTCAACACACCTGTTTGCAGAAAGAATGAATTCTGCTTGGCTTCTATGTGTGTTAAGGTTGACAAATGCAGGATCCCCTATGAGAAGGTCCGTGGTGGCTTAGTGCTGCCTGAGCCCAGGTTGGTGTCTGTCAAGATCTGGGGTCACAGTTAGGAACCTGCCTGCTGCAGGTTTCCTGATTGCTCCTGCTTGCTGTGAGTCTCCCTCTCCCTCATCATACTGCTCAGTGGTAAAGGCAACATCTATATTGTCTTCCATTCACTTTTTCTTGTTTTTAACTAGTTCGGGGGTGGGGGAAGGAAATAGAATATTGTTTATTAGTCTCACTGATGCCAACAATGCCACAGCGGCATTGCTGCATTCTAGGCTGTTTCCTCCATTTATTCATTTAGGCAACAAATACTTAGTAAGTGTCTACTAGGTGCCAGGCAACCCTGAGCAATAATAATTCTTCCACTTGAGCTTTAAAAACTAAAAATAGACATTAGTTAGTTCATGACTCTATTCCCACTAGAATGCAAACTTCCTGCTGAAGTTGAATTGGTTAGTATTTGGAGTTCATACTATTCTAAATGGATTTCAAAGTGTGTACAGTGGAGTTGGAAAATGTGTTGTTCATTTGAGGGCACTAATTTATATGTCCTTTTCTTTTCTACTACTCTTCTTAATTCTTTTAGGTAAGTGAAATAAACTATTCTTTAGGCTTCTAAATATTTCTAACATTGCACCTCTGCCTTCAATTAATTTAATTTGTACTTAAAGAATATCTACAACTACATTTAAGCAAAAACAGTTTCCATGGAAACATCATAGACTTTCTAAATCCAGGCTATGATGTAATCAACTAAAATGACTATCATACCCAAATTCTTATTTATTTCATCTGTAGCATTTTCATTTAAATCTATTATACCACACATAAATTTTCCACATCTGAATTTAACTTGGAGGTATAGGAGATTTTCTCATTGCTTCTATTTTAGAAATTTGTGTTTGATTTCACAGTATTATGGAATTCACAATTCTGCTAAAGTTAAGCTATCGACAGAATGGGTTGGATTATGTAGAGTGAAACTATATGATGTTGACCTAGTTTTTACAAAATTATGGAAATTTTCTACCCATGCTGACAGTATGTGGAAAATCACTGTAGTCAAAATATTACAGAAGAGTGAATCTCATATACTAAGTTAATTGTTATTGTTTCACATATTAACATATTATATTATGGGGTAGTTGAGGATATTGTCCTTGATTTTATAAAGTATATAATCTACTAAGATAATTTTTTCATATATATATATGTATATATATATATACACACAAATTTTTATTTAATTGCTTTTAATTTAAGTAGTAGTTCTGAATAACTATTCTGTACAGCTGTATACAATTGATGTTATTCTCTAAAGTACTGTAATTTAATGGTAGAAAATGTCAAGATCTTTGCTGGGTTCAGATCAGCTATTTGTTTCAATAAATCTTGCCTTTTGAGCCTATAAACTCTAGATAGAGAATTTTATATGTGGTTTTCTTTGCTCATATAAAATTTTTCTTTTTTCGCTCACTGTTTTTCCTTTGTTCCTTACTTATGGCTCCAGTCAGAAGCATAGACATGCAGGATAGAAAATCAAGAGCATTAATTTGTGGAAAAAGTCTAGTTACATCTTAGAGGATAAATAAAAAAGGAGAAAGGAAATAAAATCATCAGATATGTTAATACTCTCCAAGATGCCCCAGTAGGGTTCAAAAATGGTCAAGGAATTTATGGAGCTATATAATTCAGAGGAAATGCTTTATAATAATTTTGCAAGATATATACAGTCCTTTTTACTCTCCACATTTATAGAAGATTGTTCATTTTATAGCACATAATATATACAATATTATTATATCTGTAAATATCTCTTCTCCTAGTCCCAATGTCCCATAAGGATAAGAAATTTCAAGAAAGCAGTTATCAACATTGACAACAGTTTCAGAGAGGTCAAAAGGGATGGAATACACTGGGTTAGAGAAATCTGGACATTATTGGTGATAGTCACTAGAACAGACTCAGGAGGTGTTGGTTATATTTCCTCAGCACTCCCTCAGAGATAATACACCATTCTATATACTCTGTGCATACAAGATTTAATAGAAAATTAAAGGTTTACAGGACTTGGACGATCAAAGGAGTGGAGGTTGCCACTGAGGATAAGGGGACCTGTTGGTGACAAGTCAGAGAAATTGAACATGAACATCTCAATTTGATAAACTAAAGTGAATCATTTTTAAAAGCTTGCCAGAAGCTGTTCTATGTCTCAGTTCTCTGTGGGATGCTCACAGCAACTGGGCCAGTCAGCAGGAGCAGAAGATGGGCACTGAGAGCTTCTCTGAAAGCCATGGTGACTCTCATCTCGCACACATCAACTGCTTCCAAGAAATGTGGATTCTGGTCTCCGTCAGCCTAATTCTCACCTGAGTATTTCGTACAGAAAAATTCTAATCCAGAGCCCTATAAAGAAAGGGGTTCTAGGGGATGAATTTGCAGGGTTGGATAGGAGGGCAGTGGTGCTGAGTTGGCAACAAGTTGGTTCCCATGGCTTAAAATGTGGGCCAGAAAATAGACTTTTTCTTCAGAAAGGAAGAAGCTAATAGAGAAGGACAGATTGTTGTATGATAAAATGAGATGATTGTTAATGAGGACCTGGTCTCTGAAGGAGATGGGAGAGGTTGAGAGTGAAGCGTGATTCGAGCGTTGAGTCTTGAATAGCAGGAAGGACAAGGTTCTCTAGGAAACTGAAGATGAGACAGCACGGTGCATAAATAGATTAATTTATTGGGTTCAGAGTGATGAATGGAGGGAATGTATAGGTGATGGCCTCTGTTTTCTCTGTGAAGTAAGAAGTGATGATGCTGCTGACAGGGGATCTGGCAAAGGTAGCTGTGAGGAGAGTGGACCTGTTTGGAGCAATGCAGGGGGATGGGGACAGGAGTCATATGCGAACGAGTGGAAGATTGCTGAGTTCGCCGAGAGCTCAGAGGAGGCCAGAGCCCACACATGCGCAGTGGCACCAATCTGCATAACCGCTGGATTCCCCCACCTGAACTTGCCATCTTTGATGGATTTACAGCTCACTGGGGTTCCTCTTTCCTGTGAGAGTAATGAGTGAGTGCCCTGTGCTTATCTTCATCCTGGAGATTCACATGGACACAGCAAAAATGGTCTATTTGTGCCTGTTTTTTATTAGGCATTCAGTAGAATGAATGTCAAATGGAACTGAACCAAACTGGTTGTAGCAAGAGACTTGATCTAGGTTTAGTGGGTGGTGGAGTCCGTGATGTAAAAACACAGAGGACCAGGGAGTTGGTGGGAAGCATCGGTGACAATGTCCCTGAAGGAAGTGAATCCAGAGTCTAGGCTGGGCAGGAAAGAAAGCAAGGCCTGGAGAGGGGCTGATAAAAAGGGCTAGAAATGAAAGGAAGAAGAGAATCAAAGTCTTGAGAGATTTAAGAACAGAGTTAGTGGGAATGAGGAAACTAGAAAAAACAACAACAGGAATGGTAGTCAAAGAGTGGATTGTTGGGGACATTTTTAGAGGAATAGAACTTATACATGGCAGAGAAAAAAATTCCAATTATATCCATGGAATGAGGGAAGGGCACTGAAACTCAGAACATGAAAGAACTAAAGAAGATGGTACGTGGCAGCCACTACACACTGTTGTGTACTACACCATTGCAGTCCACGTTATAGTCTGTGTTTGCACCTCCTGGAGGTGCACATTGCACAGCCAGTGTGGCCGTGCGCAGGGGTCCTGAACAGGGCGTTATTCATGTGGACCTTGTGACTTTGGCAGGTGTTTGCACTCAGTTCTTATAGTTACGTAAGTGGGAATACAGGTCATTGTGGGACGGCTTTCTGAATACAGCAGAAAAGAAATGAAATCAAACTGAGACAGGTTTTACAGAGTTCAGGAATGGTGCCCTGTGACACAAAGCATCTTTTGATGGACAGAAAGGAACCTTTTCATGTTGGAAGCTGCATTAATTTAGCTGTGATCAAATAAGGCCACACTCAAGAAACTTCAATTAGATATACTTAAAAATATACATTATTTTATAAAAATCTAAGTACTATGTACTTAATAATTTCAAAAAATGAAAACTATTTGTTAATTTTAAAGTTAACTAGCCTTTTAATGACTTTGTTGTGTCTACTTTTTGTTGGAAAGCATTTGAATGTTTGGTTGCAGCATGGAGGTCTGCAGTTTCAGTTGGTCCTCTAGATGGGTGTCAGTCATTTCTGACATTAAGGGTGTTTTTATTTGGGTTAGGTAGGAGACTGTAGATTCACAGCAATAAGTAGTTGAAAAGCAAAAAAAAGCATTTTGTGAGCATGTTGCTAAAGGTGTGAATATTCAATTGCATTTTTCCATATTTCAATTGGATCTTTCTTAACATCAAATAATGACTTTAAATGTCCTCCACAGAGAGCTCAATCAATTCCATCTGTAGTTCTTTAGTGCCTTGGTGCTATTAACCACTTCGGTATGAGCATCGACTATAGTCGATAGCCACAGATGAATGTGCACAGCGACTTTAGCCAACAACCGTGATATGAAGGTGCACAGCCGAGCGTCAACTTTAGCTGACAGCATGATATGACTTTTCCAATTTTTCATTTAGAAAAATAAAATTGTGAACATTTAAAAATAACGTAATGAAAACATATATGTGTATGTTACCTATTCTGATTTACATTACAAGTAAAGCTGCCTGTAAAGTAAGACAAGCTTTCAGTGCTTTAAAGCTTTCCTCATCACACAAGAGAAAAACAGATTCATCATCAATATATAGCAGAAACTATTGTGTGGACTACGAGTGCCGGCTGTGGGCAAGGTTTCGCAGCAGGTGAACGACATGCCAAAGTGGTTAACTAAGTGAGGCTGAAATGCTAATTTGAGTGCAGTGTTATGATTCTCAAAGTCAGTGAACCTTTCATTGTATTCTCCAATTAAAAATTCTTTAACAGCTGTGTATTCTTCAAATTGTTCACATATACCATCCTGCTCATCAATGACCTTTGCCAACTGGGGAAAACGTTTATTTGAAATTTCCTTTTGAAGAAGTAGTATTTTGAAAAAGATAGCTTTTTCAAAGTGCTTAGATTTTTTTGCCATATAACATATATAGACTTACTCTTAACTTGCAAACAAATATTCAAGTCATTTTGATTTGATGTGATATCACACAGAAATACTGCATTCCTATATAAATCTTTCAATAAGTCACATTGCTGATTCTGTTCTTCATAAAATTTATTAATAACTATCTGTTTTTGCAGAGGTAAAATTTTGGCTAACACCCTGTGATAGCCAACATACTTTAAAATGACATGGCAAATCCACAGTGAATACCTCATTGTTCAACTTTAGCATATTACAAAACTGAAGATGCTGTGTTGCATTTGCATGAATATAGTTAGCATTATTTATAACTTGTTGCAAAGTGTCACTTAAAATAGTTGCTTTAGCACAGATGTTGCTGATGCAGGATACAATGAAAAGAAATGAGAGCATCTGGATCTGTTAATACTGTTTTTATTTGTGCAATAAACCCTTTATGTTTTCCTGTCATGAAAGGTGCACTGTCCGTATATACACTCACTAAATTTACCAAGTTCAGTCCAACTTCATGACATTTATCTTGAAAGTTGTTGAAGATATCTATTTCCCGTGTTCTGTTCTCAAGAGTGCCCACAGCAAGTAACTCTTCATAGCAAAGAAAATCTTCTGTTATGACCCAAATGAAATATAAAACCTGTGCTGAGTCAGTTGATTCATTCAAAGTGATTGAATAATATATATTTTCCTGTTGTCTTGCATGACATTCTGTTAAGTTGAAGGCTAATTCATGCTGTTGCTCAGTTATGGTTTTCCTTGAAAGAGGCAGTTGTTTGTACCTGGAAATGTTATGTAGGGGACTGACATATATTTTCCTAGTTTAAGAATTAAATTTAGTAATGTACATGCTATGCCCAGAGCATTTAAAAGAAATATGTTCCAGACAAGGCCCCTGTTGCCTTGAGGCATAACAAAAACAAGGTGTTGCCTAGAGGCATAACAAAGGACCTGAGTTGCAAGTAAGCAAGAGCTACCCTGCCCCATGGCATTGGGGGTCTGGATAAACATGATAAATATATCGTTCCTGTGATTGTTGCGTACACCCCATAAGATGGCTGGTAATGGCTGGTCAATGATGGGTAAGACCCCTCAAGGGACGGGCAACCTAAGCCAGGTACAGCCACCAGGGTTCAGCTGAAGATCTTAGGGGATCACCCTAAGAAAAGCTGGGGATGAGAAATGCCCCCCTATGACTTGCCTTGCCCATCCTTGCTAATCTCGGTCCATGATCTATGCCTAGCGCCTACAGCAACCACCTGGAAACCTTGAGCCAGGGGATATCTGCTTCCCTAAGGCTACGTATTCCAGAATTTATGGCCATTGCTGCAATGCCTGGATGGTTACGTACAAGGAACTAACTTTAAATTTTTAGAGTATAAAAATAAAACTGACCCGGTGTATTATTACTCAAGTCAACTATTTGTACATGTGTCCGTGATTTTCTTTGTGTTCTGCATTAGTGTTTTGTGTTCTGTGTTCATCCTCCGTCCTGTAAACAGGCCACGACAATGTTATCCAGATCTCAGCATCCTACAACGTTGACATGCATTCTTTCACTATTTCTACATCATTGAATGGCTTTCTCCTGGAGTATATAAACTACTTCATAAATAGCTTCAATGGCAGCATTTTTGGGTCTTATTGATGCTTGAAAGAATTGTCTTTGCTTTTGCTTTTCATATTTTAATTTTTACAATACAACCTTTGTGCCTCTCCCTCTAATTTAAACTATTTGTGGTCCTTATGAGTGTTATAATGCTTATGAGCATTGAATTTCTTTAATGTTGGTATTACAGTATCAACCAAGCAAGCAAATCAGCTGTCTTTAGCAGAAATGAGAGAATATTGCAATTCCCAATCCTCATTAAAAAATCTGTTTTCTTCCTTTAGCATTTTCTTGGTCTCTTTGACAAGATGGTCTGTAAAGCAGACAGAACTAAAAAATACTGTCGAGCTGGGCAACTATTCACAAATTCCACTTTAGACAGAAACATAATGTACCATTGGCAAAAGGTAATAACAGACTGGTATACTCGATGTCCCACAAACTCTCCCCAACCAGCCTTGTGTGGCAATGGCGCTAGTCAGGTGGGGGAAGTTAGAACTAAACCATGAGCAGCTGTCAATTTAGCCCTCGTGGCTTACTAATGTCCTAATTGTGCCAGTCAATCTGGGAGGAT
This sequence comes from Microcebus murinus, assembly GCF_040939455.1. Taxonomy (NCBI): domain Eukaryota; kingdom Metazoa; phylum Chordata; class Mammalia; order Primates; family Cheirogaleidae; genus Microcebus; species Microcebus murinus. The sequence goes on from NC_134130.1 coordinate 18,554,828, forward strand.
TATTTCATTGAAACTTACTTTATTCTTTGGTATTTTAAATACGTTCCTTTTCAAAATAAAATAAAAATGTAAAAGATGAACAAAAATATATTAATAAAAATAAAAGGATTTGTTCTATAAAATTTGGATTCAGCCAAAAGGTCACACTTAAGGGCCTAGAAGACCACAGCTTCCCCACCCCTTTGGGATAGAGAGAATAGCAGGAATGAAGACCTAAAAGGAAAAAGTTGTTTTGATTGTGTAAACAATACATTTTGTGCTTTTCAGAGCTGTGGTAGCCATGGCATCATGATGAAAATAGTAGTCCTGAGCATGGGAGTCCACTGGCCTAGGAGAATACAGAAGAGCAGGAATTTATGTCAGAGCAGGAATTTACCTGCTTTTAATATCTGAAAGATAACTCATATAGAAGAGGCTCTCCTCTGATCACAAAAGGTATTTTCAAAGACTCTGGGTTTTTTCTGTAAGCCCCTAATTTCACCAGTACCAATTCATGGCTCCTCGACCCTTTTAAGGAAATGGAAAATGTAGAATGAAAAACTTGAAGAACCACTTCAGACCTCTGTTCTCTCCACCCTGTGCTCCCCCTTTTCATGTGCCCCATCCCTGCTCACCTTTCCGTGTGTCCTGTCCACGTTCCACAGTGGACCTCATCAGTCTTCCTGCTTCTTTGGTACTCCTCATCCTCAGCCTCACCTCCCTGCCCTCAAGGACCCTCTGTCGTGCACCCGTGTAATCTGGCTTCCTGGTAAATGGCCTTGCTAACTCCTTGAAAGCTCAGTTTCCCATATTTACACAGTGACTACTATTCTCACCTCTCATAGATTCTGGATATCCTTTGTCTCTAAATAAGCAAAAAACTGGTGAGTCAAAGCAGTTTCTTCTTACGACACTCAAAACTGTCATTGTAGCTAATGGCATTTAGAATCAGCTGCAACCTCGTCTTAACACCTTTGTCTTTTTACTTATACTATAAGAAGATCAGAAAAATAGTCATCACTTCTACTTTTATATTTTTTTTGCAAAGATAGCTTATGTTTTCCTTTATGTCACTCCTCTCCGAGGAACTTTTGTTTTGCTTGTGTTCCCTATTGTCTTCGTCCATTTGTACTGTTGAAATACCTGAGACTGGGTACTTGGTAGAGAGCAGGAATTTATTTGTCACACTCTGGAGTCTGGGAAGTCCACGATCAAGGCGCTGTCAGGTTTTGCGTCCGGTGAAGGCTGATCTCTCGGCCTCAAGACAGCACCGTGTTCCTGTGTGCTCATGTGAAGGAAAACGGAAGGGCAAGGCAGGTGGATGCTGGGTGAAGCCTCTTTATAAATCATTAATCCCATTTGTGGTTACAGAGGTCTCATGACTTAATCATTTTCCAAAGACCCCGCCTTCTAATAGCATCACCTTGGTGATTAAGTTTCAACATATACATTTTGGAAGGGACACAAAAATTCAAATCATACCACTATTTTTTTTTTACTGGATTTGTTTTCATTAGTTTCTCTCCTTGTTTGTGTTAATTCTAGTTTTACTGTCTGTCATATGGGGTCTGAAGATATTCCAAGGGAACTACTTCTTTAACAAGATTATTGGGGTGTAGAGTTGATATTCAATTACATTTTGTTCATTTTGGTGCTATTATGTCAGGAAAGCTCATTCCACCTAGGTAAACCATGATTACAGAAGGTGGAAGGGGAAGTCTGTGAGATTAGTTAGCTAACATTTTGTATTATAATACCTAAATTTCCCAATCCTCAATTTGTGTACAGAAATCCAGATTGCAGCAGAATATCTAAGACATTCAATATATTTAATGGAAATAGGTCCAACTTAAATCAGCCAAAACTGAAGTCATTTTGAGGGTGGGAAGAAAACATATTTCCAAATTTGAAAGGTCAGAGATGTGATGGAAAGGTAGAACTAGTTTGTACTTTTCACCCACCACCTCCTCAGCTTTCTCCCAAACTCACACTCTCATCCAGTCGGAAGGGAGAATTGCAAATGGTAGAAAGTGAGCCTAAGTTTCCTGCTCCAGCTTCTCTGAGAGAAGATGATTCACCTTAAGGTTATGGCAAAGCCCTTAGGAAATGGGAGTCTCCTCTGAGCATGCAGGAATTATCCTCAAAATACCATCAGGAACATTTCCATAACCTGAATTTTTTTCAAGAAGGCCCTAAGCACTATTTTCACCTAAAAATGTAAGTAGAGGCAAAATGAGAAATTGTTAATGTTTTAAATGTCAGTGACTTTCTCTTCTCTGTTCACCACTTCTAGTTTTCAGCCTAATTCATTGAGCAGTATATTCAATATGGACTATATAGATCCCATTGTTTTATTCTTTGTGAGGCATTAAAGATGAATATGGTATGATTCCTGCCTCAAGGATCTCAGAATCCACTGGAAGACAATTTTTATTCATTTGTTTAGCACATATCAATTGGAAGCAGAAATAGAAGGGACATAAACTAATTGCTAAGAGGATGATTCATATGATATATTGATTAATTCTTACAGGGATCATGGACATTCATGTTGAAGGTAGAATTGGGGCCTATTTTTGAAAGACAGGAACATTTTCAATAGGTGGGTTTTGTAGAAGAGAAAAGAGCCACGACAGTCTAAGTAAAGCACACAGCTTTAGAAAAACACAGATGTGGGAGGTGCTAGGATTGTGGTTATCTTGGAAATTAAGAACCATCAGGGTTTGGGACGGTGTGCTGAGGGATAAGACAAAAAAGATGCATTAGGACTAGTTTGTGAAAGATGAAAATTGCATCCAGAGAAATTTGTACTTTATTCTAGGTGTGTTGTAGAGAAACTGAAAGTTTTGTATCAAGGATATATATGAGGAACATTCTTTTAGAAAGAACAAATTTGTGCTTTGTTGAGTTGGAAAGGCTAGAAATTGATGAGGCTGCTCAATCACAAGACGTTGTAATAGTTGAGATAGCCACTGGATGTCTAATCTGATTTTTATTATTATTTTTGAATGGACGAAGGGGTAAACCTCAGAAGTAAACAGAAGCAACATCAATCAGTCTGTTGTTGGAAAAAGCCACACTTTCCTGCTCAGTCACAATAAGAAGAAAAGTGAGAGAGGTAGAGGTCATGGGCCTCATGGATTGAATAGTATTTATGTAGGAGTTTCCCCTCTCCTTAAAAGGTATAGGTGCTTTTTATAGAATGAGACTACTTGAGGAAAATTCCCAAAGAAATAAAGATTAGAGGTACCTGAAAAACAACACTGCCATCTCATTCTGTAGTTGGAAGCATTTCTAAAAAATAAGATAAATAATGTGAATGATAATAAATATGTAGTTAAATGGATAAAATGACTAGAAAAATATAACAGCAAAAGTGACTCAAGAAAAATGAGAATATCAAATAAACCAAACTAGTGTAGAAATTAAATCAGTATTTTAAAATCTTCTCACTAAGAAAACACTACAACCAATTGATTTTCAGCTAAATTCTTCATTTAGGGATACAATAATTCTAAATACATAAAAGTTCTTCTAGAAAACATAAAATGACAAAACACTTTCTACCTCATTTTATAATATATAGGCATATATACATAATGATAAATGTATGTTACAAAATATATATAATACTATATAAAAATATATGTGCATATAGTTGTCCCTTGGTATCCATGGGTATTGGTTCCAGGAACTCCTGCAGACACCAAAATTTTTGGATGCTGAAGGCCCTAATATAAAGTGGCACAGTATTTGCATGTGACACAGGTACATTCTCCCATGTATTTTAATCTATCTCTAGATTATTTGTAATACAGAATACAATGTAAATGCTATATAAATAGTTGTCATATTGTATTTAGGAAATAATGACAAGAAGAAAAAGTCTATACATGTTCGGTACTGACATAATTTTAATTTTTTCAAATATTTTTGATTCCTAGTTGGTTGAATCTGTGCATGTGGAACCCACAGATAGGATGGACAACAGTACATAATATAAACTTTAGCACCCAAACCAGCCAAGGAATAGTATAGAGAAATACAGTTATTTCATTCATGAATGTAGATGTTAAAATCCTATCGTTAATACACATCCAAATGTATGAATCTCATAGCATAAGTAAAAAACTAAGTCAGAAATTTTACAGAGCATGATATCATTTTTGAAGGTTTGAAGACAAAAGCAAACAATATGTTGCTTGGATATGCACACATTCATTCAGGAAAAAATTTAGAATGGCGGATGCCTCTGTGGGGAAGGGAGGGAAATGCAGCCTCAAGGGCACGTGGCAGAGACATGGTGCTCTTGGTGACTCACTGTCTTAGGCTGGATGGGGACTAGTTGAAATTATTTCTCTAGCATCAAATAATTTTAGAGTTGGAAAGGACCTTTGAAATAAGCAAGCCTGGTTTCTTATTTTACTCAGGAAAAATATAGGCTCAGAATTTCTAAAGTCTTTACATATGGTCACACAAAATCATCTGAGTTTCTTGCTAATGTTTTTTTTCCCATCACAAAACACTGATAGAAGCTGAATGAGTCTTCTGTTTGGATTTTTCTTTTATCCATTGAAGCTGTCATTAGGCATGAAATTCTTATGACAAACAATAAATAACAATCCCATTACTTAGCATTTGTATTTTAATATTTGTTTTAATCATTTATTTTTAATGTGGTTCAGAAGTTATTTTAAAATGAAACAGGAATAGTTATTTAAGTGCTCTCTATGTGTTTATCACAGTGATGAGGTTTTTCTTTTTTTTATTTCAGCATAATATGGGGGTACAAATGTTAAGGTTACATACATTGCTCTTGCCTTCCCTCCCCCCTCGAGTCAGAGCTTCAAGCGTGCCCATCCCCCTTACAATGCACATCGCACTTATAATGTATATATACACCTATCCCCTCACCCCCTCCCACCGGCCCAACACCCGATAAATTTTTTCTTTTAACATTTTGGTTAGACTTTATAACTTTGCCTTTACCTGGCAAGGGTTAGAGGTTTGCCCTTCCCCTCCACACTGTTCGGCACATCCCTCAGATGTAGGTCTAGCCCCCACCTCCTGAATCTCTGGTGAACACCACCACCCTTTGAGCACCATGTTGATAATCGGTCAGTACCAAGTTGATGGCGAGTACATGTGGAGCCCATTTTTCTGATCTTGTGTCACCTCACTTTGGATAATGGGCTTAAGCTCAATCCAGGATAATATAAGCAGTGCTAGCTTGATGTTGTTTCTTAGAATTGAGTAATATTCCATTGTAAACATACACCAAATTTTAATAATCCAGTCATGAATTGACGGGCACTTGGGTTGTTTCCACATCTTTGCAATAGTGAATTGTGCTACTGTGATAAGTTCTTTCTGTATATTATCAACTAATTTATTGTATGGTTTTATTAAATTTAGAGTCAAAGTTTATTCTTGGGAGCATTTTCCTAATTGTACTAGAATTAGTTATACTAAAGTGATTTAATTTGAAGAAATACTTAGTAGGGGTTAGGAACATTTCCTAGAAGAATATGATGAAGAGAAGTCATCTAGGTGAGAAATGCAATTGAAGGGGGCAGAGAAACAGGTGGGCCAGAGAACACAGAGAGAGAGCCAGAGAGAGGTGGTCCCAAGGGGAATTTGTACTCTGCAAATAGGAAAACAGTAGATTATTTCTGTCCTAAGTATAATACTAAAACAGTAGGTAAAGCAATGGACCCTGAACATATAGTACAGGCTAAGGGGGGAAGATATTTTCAGAAATCTTTAAGGTTTTTGGTATTGGATGTTCTCCTTAGCTCCCCATTACAACCCCAGTACCTTAGCACTGCCTATGACCCCAGAACTTCAGCATTACTTGGGGTTGTCTCTAGAAGGACTAAAAGTTTCTCAGATCAGTCTACATAGCATCTCTGTGACAGAAATTAAAATGAGTTATAGTTCTTAACTCACTGTGTTTGTGGTTTTTATATCCACAGAGGAGAGATTAGCACATCATATTAAATTGAAGCCATGGAAAACAATGAACATTTGACATGAAAAGTAGAAAGTACCAATGACAGAAGCCTGAGGGACACCAGCATGTAGAAGGAGAACAGAGAAAGCAGAAAGAGCAACCATGAAGCTAAGGAAAAAACTGGAGTTTGGAGTTATAAACACTGAGGAGAGAGGAAAGATTTCAAAAAGTTTGGATGAAATGAAATCAGCAAGTTAGCTGGGAGTTTAATGAAGATAAAAGTTGAGACGTGCGTGCAGGACTTGGTGACAATGAGATCACTGGTTTTTTAGAGTTGTTGGGAATAAACAGATGATATGTAAAGGACTGACTACTAAGTGAGGAAGAGGAGACAGCCATGGTGCACAAGAGTTTCAAGATATTTGGTTTTGAACAGGCAGTCAAGACAGGATGGTAACTGGAAACAGGTGTGGGGAGGAGGAAGGGTTTCCTTTAGAAAGAATGAAAGCAGAGTATGTTAAGTACCGATGGAAGCAGACACAGAGAAAGGACAGAACAATGAACAGAATGAAATCACAGAGAATGTGGAAAGGGACAGTACCAGGAAAGAAGTGAAGAGACTAACTATAAAGAGGAGGAGATCTGTCTATAAATTTGGTGACAGAAAGGGAGTATAAAAGAATCCTTTTTAAAAATAATTTTTATTTATTTTTAGTTCAGAATATTATGGGAGTGCAAATATTTTGGTTACATGGATTGCTTTTGTACTGCTTGAGTCAAAGTTATAAGTATGCCCATCACCCAGATAGTGTGCATTGTACCAGTTATGTATAATTTCACTCATCCTCTCCTCCCACCTCCCTCCTGCATGATTTGCATTGAGTTTTACTTCCATTTGTACACATGAGAGCTGATAGGTTAGTTCCAATTTAATAGTGAGTACATGTGGTGTTTGTTTGCATTTTTTAAGATATTTCACTTAGGAGAATGGTTTCTAGTTCCATCCAGATTGCTGCAAAAGGTATTAATTCATTTTTTATGGCTGAGTTGTACTCCATGGTATACATATATCACATTTTATTAATCCATTCATGAAGGGATGGGCACTTGGATTGATTCCACATCTTTGCAATTGTGAATTGTGCTGCAACAAACATACTAGTGCAGGTATCTTTTTTATAAAATGACTTTTTCTCCTTTGCATAAACACTGAGTAGTGGGATTGCTTGATCAAATGATGTGTCTACTTTTAGTTCTTTGAGGAATCACCATACTATTTTCAATAGAGGTTGCACTAGTTTGCAGTCCCACCAACAGTGTATATACTAAGTGTTCCTTTCTTTCCACATCCAGGAGGTCAAACTATCACTCTTTGCTGATGATATGATCTTATATCTAAAATTCTCCAAAGATGCTGAAAAGAGATTGCTGGAATTGATAAATAAGTTCACAAAGTCTCACACTACAAAATAAATGTACACAAATCAGTAGCATTTCTGTACACCAGTAACAGTCAAGCTGAGGATCAAATCAAAACTCAATCCCTTTCACAATAGCGTTGAAAATAAAATAAGAAATAAAATAAGAAAATAAAATAACTAGGAATATACTTAACCAAGGAGGTGAAAGATCTCTATAAGGAGAACTATAAATCACTGAGGAAGCAAATCACAGATGATGTAAACAAATGGAAAAATACATCATACTCATGGATTAGCAGAATCAACATTGTTAAAACATCCATACTACCCAAAGTGATTTACAGACTCAATGCAATCCCAATCAAAATATCAGCACCACTTTTTGAAGCTCTAGAAAAAATAATTCTGTCCTTCATTTTGAACCAGAAAAGAGCTCTAATAACCAAAATAACTTAAGCAAAATGAATAAACCTGGAGGCATCACTTAACAGACTTAAAGCTATACTACAAGACTATAGTAACCAAAACAGCATGGTACTGACAAAAAAATAGAGACAAAGACCAATGTAACAGAACAGAGAACCCAGATATAAAACCGTACACATATAGCCATCTGATCTTTGACAAAGTAGTCAGCAATATACACTGGGGAGAAGAATCTCTATGCAATATTTGGTGCTGGGAAAATTGGATAGCCACATAGAGAAGACAAAAACAGGATCCATATTTCTCACCAGTCACTAAAATTAATTCAAGATGGATAGCAGACTTAAATCTAAGACATGAAACCATAATAATTCTAGAAGAACATGTGGAAAAAATTCTTCTAGATATCGGCTTAGGCAAGGAATTTATGAAGAAGACCTCAAGGGCAATCACAGCAAGAACAAAAATAAATCAGTGTGACTTGATTAAATTAAAAAGCTTCTGCACAGCCAAGAAAATAATCAACAGAACAAATAGACAACCTACAGAAAGGGAGAAAATGTCCTCATGCTATACATCTGACAAAGGGCTTAAAACCAGAATCTATAAAGAACTCAATCAAATCAGCAAGAAAAAATCAAACAACCCCATTGAAAAGTGGGCAAAAGACATGAACAGAAGCTTCTCAAAAGAAGATAGACTAATGGCCAATAAACATATGAAAAAATGCCCAAGGTCATGAATCATCAGAGAAATGCAAATCAAAACTGCAATGAGATATCACCTAACCCCAGTAAGAATGGCTTTTATCAAAAAGTCCCCAAAGAATCCTTTTTGATAAATTCTTTTTTCTCTGAAGATGAAGGCAATTGCATCTACTGTGAATTGAGAGAGGGAAGGCAGAAGGCCTGAACAGCCGTGGTGCTAACCAATGGGTCTTACCTTTGTCTCAACTATGGAATCACCTAGAGAGCTGTCAATCATCTCATCTGCACCTCAGGCAAAATAAGCATAATCTCTGAGGTTGAGATCCAGAAATCAGTATTTTTAACAACTCGTAGGTGATAATTATGTGCTACCAAGGGTGCAAACACTTCCCTGAACCCTGGATCCCCATTAGAATCATCTGGGAAAATGCCTGGATCCTATCACAAAAGGGTCTGATTTTATTGGTCTTGGATGAGGCTCGGGTATTAGGATTTTTAAAAAGCTTCTCAGGGTTTTAATGTGTAACCAGGATTGAAAAGCTCTGATTGTAAATGGTGGTCAGGCAACACTGAACACCGAAAAGAGTTTGAAATCTCAGGTTTGAAAGAACAGCTGCTTGCACAGATGTGTCATGCATCTGTGGCCCTCAGCAGTCTTTGTCTAGAATTGGAAAAGATGGATAGTTGGATCCGTCTGAGGCCAGGGTTTTGTTAGCCACTACTGTCTCTGAAGGAGAAATGGAGAAAGAGACTTGCAAATGTTGATAAAAAGAAAGGTTTACATGATGAATTATGAAGTTTAATCTGAATAGGAAATGAGATACAGAGATGAGGGTGCCCGTAAGGATGAAGTGAAAAGGTCTTGAGCAGGAGCTTCCTCTGAGGTACACAGAGACAGAGCAAGCAGCCGCATGAAAGAACTGTCGATAATTGTGGAAGATTACCTAAGATTGATTGAATTTTTAAATTTTTTTCTGTGCAATACTGACATAAGCTGACACTAATGTCAGTAGTCAAGCACAAGTGACCAGGTGAGGATTAGAGATGATCTTTGCACAAAATAAGATGCTATTTGGGGGTGACATGTCATCATCACAGAGCCTTGCATTTCTGGGTGTGTATTGGAAGTGGTGAATGGTATTTGGCCTTGGCAGTTAGAAATGGCAGTCGAGATAGATGGCTGACTACAATTCTGTTTTAAGAGATTGGCCTTTATGTAAAGTCACAGAAATCTCCATAACTTTAGATCTTTCTGGAGAAGTCTCTGTGTGACCTTATAGAAGACATGTAGCTGGACCAGACATTCCCATTCTCTACCCTGAAATTGATCTTTCTTTTGGGAGTTCCTCACCTTGATGCGCCACCTCCACCATGCCTGGCTCTTGGGGATATATCGCTGTCTTGTTTACATGTCAGTGTAAATGATGGCACTATTTTAAGATTTAACAAAACAGAAAAAAAAAACCCTTCAAGTCATAAATGACAAGAAAATAATTACAGAAAATTTTTAAAAAGTCAAAAATATTGTTTCTCAATCCAAAGTTTTTTGTTCTATAATAAATTAATTCTAAAGTTCAAAGGCTTTATTGGGCTCGTTTCCCTTTCTATTTCATTCAGGGCTTATGTGGTTTATTTGACTTTATTCTCTGACATATGGAGAGGTTTCTAGGTAACTTGCATTCGGTTGAAGAAAGTCTCAAAGCATTTGATATGCCACTGTTGCCTTTGAGTTCTGCCTCTGGTGGAGGAGATGGCAGGATTACAGTGAGAAGTAGTCAATTTGGGGTAGACCCCTCTATTGCCCAGAAACCAGGAAGTATCCTGATGCCTTATAGACCCATTGAATACATTTATTATATAACAATTTTAGCTTGAGTATATTAATTAATAATAGCTATTATTTATTGAGCATGACTATATGTATCAGACACAACTCCAGGTACTTATCATGTATCATATAATTTTTGCAACAGCCCCTTAATTTACAGTTGAGAACAGTGAGGTAAATAGATTACTCATGATCATACAGATACTACCACATTGGATTCTTTTTAATTTGAAAATTAAAATATCTTCTTAATAAAATGGCTAAGTGACCCAGGCTGCTGGCTTCCTCTTCAATCCCAACATAAGAGATACCAGAATGGTAGAAGAAGATAGGGATTCTTAAATTAACAGAAAAACCATAAAGAAACCCTTGAAGAGGCAGCATGTGGCTTCAAATGTGGGGTTAAAAAGCAGTTTAGAATGGAAAAGGTGAGGTGTTATAGATTATGACGGTTAGGGGAGGGCTTTATAGACAGATCTTTCATTCTCTCCCTCAGATTTTTTTGAGAAATTTCCTCTCCCCATCATGACTTCAAAGCAAGCAAAGCATCAACAGGGCAGTGTCAGCCAGAATAGATGAGTTGCAGTAGAGTAGCATTGGAGCCCAAATTCAATTGCTGAACTTTACAATTGCTGAACTAAACAAATGGACTTAATAACAGAATAAATGGGTATACCTTGAGAATAAATTGCAAAATGAAAGTCAAGCAGCTATTATAGAATAAAATAGGAAGAGATGAAAAAAGTATGAAAAAGTTAAGAGATAATTCAGAAGTTGAAATTGAAAGAAAGTTAAAGGGAGGAAATACCAAAACATGAAGAATAGAAGGACAAGGAGGAGGAAAAGGAAAATAATGGAAAAAAGTGTTTGAAGAAATATGGCTATGGATTGACAAAAGTTCTAGATAATATATAATTAGCTTAATAAATTGACAAAAATGTAAAATAAACATAAAAGTGAGTTAATTTAGGAATAACTGGTAGAAAAATAAAATTAGAACATATACTTTCATACTGAATAAAAAATCTTTCCAATATAAGAATTTCCAATATAAGAATGAAAAAGAAATGATATATGACAAATATTAATAAGTCATTAGATCATTACATAATAATATAATTTTAATGTAATAGTATTTGCAATAAAGTAATTAATTTATAAATCAAAAGATACTCTGAGATTAAATTTTAAAAACTATAATCCAGAAAAATACTCTTGAACAGAAAGTTATGAAGAAATTTTTACAAAGCTACAGAATAAAATGAACTAAAAGAATGATGGAATAACAATTTTAATATCAGGCCAAAGAGAATTCAAGTCAAACACAACAGAAAAATGTTAAATACTGATAAAGAAATAAGTAAACCTAAGAAAAGAGTAACATAAACTCATAGGAGATAGGGAAGGTATACATATATACATGTGTGTGTGTGTGCGTGTGTGTACATATGTATAAATCATAATGAAGGAAAAGAAGAAATAGAGCAAATAGATAAAACTAAAATTTATTCTTTGCAGAATGTTAAACACCACATGTTCTCACTCATATGTGGAAGCTAAAAAAAGTTGATCTCATAAAAGTAAAAAGTAGAACAGAGGATACTAGACACTGGGAAAGGAAGGGGAAGGGAGAGATAGAGAGAAATTTGTTAAAGGATACAATTTATAGCTAGATAGGAGGAGTAAGTTCTAGTGTCCTATACAACTATAGGATGACTGTAGTTAACAACAATATATAGTTTCAAATTGCTAGAAGGATGATACTGAATGCTCTTCACACAAAGACATGATAAATGTTTGAGGTGATGTATATGCTAATGACCCTGATTTGATCAAAAGTTTTCTGGAGGTCATAGGACCAGACTGTCTAGAGCCACCCCCACTGGTGCCTGTGGATGCCACCTAGGGCTTGAGGATCAGCATGCTCAACCTGCCACCACCACTGGGGCCTCAAGACTAGCCTGCCTCCTGTCCCCATCCCCAAAGTCTTGCCACAGCCTCCAATATGTACCCCATGTATATATACAGTTATTATTTATCAATTAAAAATATAAAATTAAATTTAAAAGAATTGTTATTTGAAAAAAATAATAAAAGCTGCCTGCATTCTCTGCTTGGAGGCCTGAGGATTGGCCTGCTGCTCCTGCTGCCATTCTGACACCACATGCTTCCCAGGGCCCTGGGGAACCCCCTGTTGCCACTACCAGCACCAAAGCAAGTGTCCTGGAGGCCAAAGGACGAGTGTGCTCCGACATGCCCCCACTGGTGCCTGTGTGTGTCATCTGAGGGCTGGGACTGACATGCCAACCTTGCCGCCACCACCACTGGTACCTGAGTACTGGCTCTCCGGTTGACCTCAACCTAGTAAACCCTTGCCACAGCCTCCACTAACAGCCACAGGTTAAGCCACTGGGGAAATCATAGACACCACTGTTACTGATTACAGGCATAGAAACCATTCAGACTACACTGTTGCATGCACCCAGAATAATCAAAGCCAAAACACCCTACCCCACCAGCATTATAGATACATCTATGGAGAAAAGTCTTTTCTTATAAAAGACAATCCATAAAATTGAAGAAGTGACTATTATACCAGATGTGCAGTTGTCAACATAAAGACACAAGAAACATGAAAAACCAAGGAAATATGACATCTCCAAATGAACACAACAATAGCAACCGATCCAAATAAAAATAAAATCTGTGAAATGCTAAAAAATAATTCAGAATAATGATATTAAAGAAACTTAGATTCAAGAGAACATAGATAAACAGTACAAATAAATCAGGAAAACAATTCATGATCTGAATGAGAAATTCAACATAGAGACAGATATAAAAAAGAAATCAAAATTCTGGAACTGAAGAATTCAATAAATACAATAACAATGTAATTGAGAACTTCAACTTCAATGTGTCTTGGGGAAGACCCTGTGAGGTTGAATCTAGTGGGGGATCTTTAAGTTTCCTGTATCTGGTTGTCTATTCTACTGCAAGATGGAACATTTTCAGCAATTATTTTGTTAAATAAGTTTCCTATGCCCATCTCTTCTTCTCTGGAACACCCAAAATTCAAATATTTGGTCCCTTTATATGTCATGTAGGCTATCTTCATTCTTTTTATTCTTTATTTTGTCTGTGTTATTTCAAAAGAGTTGTCTTCAAATTTAGAAATTCTTCTGCTTAATCTAGACTATTGTTGAAGTTCTCAATTATATTATTATTTTATTTCTTGAATTCTTCAGTTCCAGAATTTCTATTTCCAAACTCTTAATCCAACAAGGGACTAATATTCAGAATATATAAGGAACTCAAACAACAGCAAAAATCAAATAATCCCATTAAAATGTGGGCAGAGGATCTGGGTAGATATTTCTCAAAAGAAGACATACAAATGGTTAACAGGTATATGAAAAAATGCTCAATATCACTAATCATCAGGGCAATGCAAATCAATATCACAATGAGATAGCATCTCATCACAGTTACAATGGCAATTATCAAAAAGACAAAAAACAACAAATTCTGGTGGGGATGTGGAGAAAGAGAAACTCTTATACACTGTTGGTGGTAATGTAAATTAGTATAGCCATTATGGATGGCTATGGAACAGTATAGAGATTTATTTAAAAATTTAAAATAAAATTACCATATATACCATAAATATTACCATATATACCAGCATATATTACCATAAATACCAGCAATTCAACTACTGGGTATTTATGCAAAGGAAAGGAAATCAGTATATTAAAAGGATACCTGCACTCCCATGTTGATTGCAGCACTATTCACAATAGCCAAGATATGGATTTTACCTAAGTGTCCATCATTGGATGATTGTATAAAGAAAATGTGGTATATATGGAATATTATCCATCCATCTGTAAAAAAGGAATGAAATCTTGTCATTTGCAGCAACATGGATGGGGCTAGAGGTTATTATGTTAAGTGAAATAAACCACGTACAGAAAGACAAATATCACATGTTCTCACTCATATGTGGGAGCTAGGAAAGTTGATGTCATGGAGGTAGAGAGTCGAATGATGGTTACCAGAGGCTAGGAAGGGTGGGTGGAAGATAAAGATGGGTCGGTTAATTGGTACAAACATACACTTAGATAGAAGGAATAAGTTCTTATGTGCAAAGCACAGTAGGAAGACTATAGTCAACAATAAATTATTATATTTTCTAAAATGGCTAGAAGAGAAAATTTGGAATGTTCCCAACACAAAGAATGATAAATATTTGAGGTAATAGATATCCTGAATACCCTGATTTGATCATTATACATTGTATGCATGTATCAAACTATATTTATCCCATAAATATGTATAATTATTATGTATCAATATAAAGTAAATAAAAATATTTATTGTTGTGGACCTAGACAAAGGAATTCTAAAATATATAAGAAAGAATAAAGTGTTCTAATAGCTAAGTCAATTTTGAGGGGAATTTTCAAGAGGGAGTCTTACCCTAGCAGATATGAATACATATTTACAAAGCCATAGTGATTTTTTTTTTAAAAAAACAGAATATCTATGGGTCCCTGAACAAAAAATAATTCATTGAAGAAGATATTTAGCATCAGAAGCATCAGAAACTGACAGGGAATTACAGAACTCCCAAGGAGGGAGTTCTGGATCCCAAGGTCTATCCTAAGCAAGGATTGCAAAGTCTCAATAGAAGTGAGTTGAGCCTAGAGCCTGTCTGCTCCACTGGTCAAACTTCGGCATGAGATAACAGGTCTGAAATTTATCAAGAAACAAAGAGGTGTACATTTTGAATGGAAGGCATAGTAAGTTAATGGATTTATAATTGGGACAGATGTATTACCATATAGTGAAATTAAGGCTCAGGGAAATAAAAAATTAATAAGAACCACCAACTTATGGAAAAACTTAATGTTGACAATAGAAGACATAAATAAAAAAAATAAGTACAAAGAGAAGAACATGAAATTCAGAATTAGTAAAGACCATGAACTTTACTCAATAGAAAAAAATAATTTGAAATTCATAAAATACTGGGCAGAAATATAAAAAGTAGACATTATAACTAGAGATTTTTATATAACATTCAGACAAGTTGATATATCATGGAAACCAAAAATACCCAACATTCAGAAGATTCAAATAACAAATAAACTGAAACATACATATGTGTATATATGCATATATGTACATATTACATATGTATGTAGATTGTGTGTGTGTGTGCAGCGTCAGAATCTGACAGAGGGTTAATTGGCAGGACCCCTACATATCGGGGAGGCACAGGCTCCAGACTGGACCCAGGACGTGCCAGGTGGGGACGGGAGGCAAGCTGAGACTGGAGCCTGACTGCTACTGGTCAAACTTTGGTCTGAGCAGCCAGGTCTGAAACTTATCAAGAAAGAAAGGGTCATACATTTTCAATGAAGGGTATAGGTATTTAATGACTCCTAAATTATGTAAGTACATATATATGTGTGTATATATAAATCATATATATCAGAGAGAGACAGACGCATACACTATAATAAAGTGTCTGACTCTATTTCTGATATTTGACTGCTGGCCGCTTTTTAAGCCCCATCACTGTTCCTTCCGTCTGCTCCTCACCTGGGCAAGCTGATGAGAAAGCCCAGGAGTCCCCCTCTTTGGTGCCAGCCAGAGGTGAGTTCGAAACACACAAGTTTGGCCAACAGGTACGTGAGCTCTCATTCTAGCCGCACCCTTCTCCCTGGCCAACGTTGAGCCAGTCTCCTTTCTCTGCTCTCTCAAGCTGGTTTTGGACCTGCTTAGGGACCATTATGCGATAAACCTTTAATGGCCCATCGGTGCATGTGTGGTGTAGTCAGTCTGACATCCAAACTAAGTGTTGGTGTGCATATCGGGGTGGGAGGTCCACACATTGATGAAGAAATTTTACAACCAAACAGGAAAAAATTACATTTTTTTAGCAAACAGAACATGTACAAAAATTAAACCACACACTTAGCCACAAAGAAAGTCTCAGTGAATTCCAAAAATCCACATTTAATCTTTGGGTTGAACACTGTGTTAGAGAGAAAAAACTTAGCCTTAAATGACCTTGAAAATAGAATGCAACCTGTTGAATTTATTGAACTAGAGTAGGTATAGTTAGAGGAACAAGGACACACGGTCTTTATAATAAAAACTGAAAATAAACAGACTCCCAAGCAAGTCTAAACATGACTTGCAAGAACAGAGATCAACTCACAAGCCTAGGAAAAGAGCAGCATAACAAACCCATGTGATATATATAAAATAATAAGGATAAAGCTAATGAAAGAAAGAAAAAAATAGAGAAGATTGATAAAACTAAAATTTGTTCTTTGAAAAAATTAAGAATGACGCACCTCTGGAAAAACTGTTCTTGAAAAAAAGAGAAAAAATGCAAATTTTAAACAACAAGGAAAAAATACAAACATGATAATTTTAACATAACATGATAAAAGAATACAAACAGCTATTCCCAATGATACTTGAAAACCTAGATAACTTTGCATAGCTACACTGACACGTGCCTGTAGTCCCAGCTACTCAGGAGGCTGAAGCAGGAGGATTGCCTGAGCCCAGGAGTTCAAGGCTGCAGTGTGCTCCGATTGTGCTGGTCAATAGTCATTGCACTCTAGCCTGGAAAACATAGTGAGACTCTATCTCTAAAATAAATAATATTCATATAAGAAATAAACCCTAGATATCTTGAATAAATTTTTAGAAAAAACTGAAGCCTGCCCTGCAGGCCTTTATAGGTACAAAAAAGAAGAAAATATGAATACCTTTAAAACTATTAATGAATTGAAACCAGTCAAGCGCTTCTTCCCATCAATAAAAGATTCAGACAGTTCTACAGCTGGATTCTGTGAAACTTTCAAGGAACACATATCTCTCTCTTTTAAAATTGTCCTATATGGCCGGGCGCGGTGGCTCACGCCTGTAATCCTAGCTCTCTGGGAGGCCGAGGCGGGCGGATTGCTCAAGGTCAGGAGTTCAAAACCAGCCTGAGCAAGAGCGAGACCCCGTCTCTACTATAAATAGAAAGAAATTAATTGGCCAACTGATATGTATATAAATAATTAGCCGGGCATGGTGGCGCATGCCTGTAGTCCCAGCTACTCGGGAGGCCGAGGCAGTAGGATCGCTCGAGCCCAGGAGTTTGAGGTTGCTGTGAGCTAGGCTGACGCCACGGCACTCACTCTAGCCTGGACAACAAAGTGAGACTCTGTCTCAAAAAAAAAAAAAAAAAAAAAAAAAAAAAATTGTCCTATAAAACATTAAAAAAACCCACACTTGATCAACTCATGTTATGAGGTTAGTATAAATTTAATTATCAAGTTGGATAAATAAGAAAAAGGAAATTGTAAAGGACTTGATTATTTCTTTACACTGATGGAAAAGTACAAATAAACCATTAACTGTATTCAAATGTGTATTCTAAAAAACGATTAAGATGAATCTATTTCAAAAATGTAAAGGGAAGTAAACATCAGAAAATCTAGCAGCACAATTTACTACCTTAATTGGCCAAAGGAGAAAAATGTCTTGATTATGTAAATGGAGACAGAAAAACTATTTAATAAAGGTCAACTCATATTTATTAGAAAAGCTGCTAAATATAAAAACTAAGTTGCTAAATATAGGATCAATTTACAAAAGTGAAGTTCATTCATCTGCATCACCAACTAAAATATAAGAGGAAATAATCACAGCAAAAATTAACCTATAGAATATGTAGGAGTTGATCTAATAAAGAATGCACATGATCTTTATAGAGAAATAAAAACAAGTCAATTAAATGATATTAAAGACTATCTAATGGACAAAAATACTGGGCTATATTTATGGATGGAATGATTAATATTAGTATGTCAATTTTATTATAAAGTAACATAGGAATTCAATAAAACTTTAATCAAAATTATACCAAGATTTTAAAATAGGATATTAGCAAGCTAATTTATTAATATATGCTTTTGAAAGAATAGGTCCTCAAAAATTCTAACATGTATTAAAATAAAGAATAAGAACTGGTCTCTCAAATATTAACATACACTACCAAGACAGAGTTCTGGAACTAAAATGAAAGATCAGAAATGGATCTGGTATAGACTGGCATTTGGTTTATAACTGGAGCAAATCTCAACTGAGTGGAGATATGGTCGATATAAATGCGAAGAGAAAACTTTCAAGTCAAAAGAACAAATGGCGTGAGAATTCACTGCTTTCTGAGGATGGCAAGTGCTTCAAAATAAGGACATGTTAATCAGGAGGCAGAGATTCAACTACATCACAGGTGAAGATTTCTGCTCAGAGGATAAATTGACAAAATTAACTCAGGGATGACAAATGGAAGAAGATAATTTACAGTGTAAAAAAAAGCCACAAAAGATTAATATTTAGAATTTACAAGGAATGTTAACAGGCAAAAGACAAGAAAACCAACAGAAAAGTGGACAATCCACAGAGGCACCTTCTGAATGAATTACAAGAATAAAATGCCGGGAAACAGAGTCTTTGTGAGGCATTTAACTCAACTTTTTCGTGAGATAGTCTCCTCCTTCCACAAAATGTCAAGTATACTGAAAATCAAATGTTTATGTGCAAATACAGTAATATACAGTAGAAGGCCCAATCTTAGCCGGCAAGGAGACTGCTCCTGAAAGATTAACCTTTTCAGCAGGCCTGGCAAATTCTGGGTGCTGAGGATAAAATGTTACTCTTGCGCCATTTGCACTTTAGTTAGAGAAAGTGCTCTCTAAGCTTTGTGAGTTTTGTCTTATTTTGCCTTATCTCAAATATATATAATAGGACTTTGCACACAGTTTTTGAATAAGTGAATGAATGATGAATGACGCTCCAGCTCCCTATTAAAAGGTAATTTTTGGTGGTCCCAATTGAGTTAGATCCTTTAGTAAAAAGGATAGTAAATTTACTCCCATTCCCATATCTGTGTTTCTCATGCTTTAGTTCAATGTCTGATTTCACAGAAATATCTCACAAGGCAGCTCTATGGTATAGTGATTTACTTAGTTTCAAATCCAGCTCTATCACTTACTATGTGAATTTTGTCAAGTTGAATATTCGGATGCATACTTTTCCCACCTGTGGAAGATAGGTAATGACACTTGCCTTAGTGGATGGCTGTGAAGTTTAGGAGTGATTAAACACACACACACACACACACACACACACACACACTGCTTGTGTGTTCCCAGCATGGAAAGAACACTCTATAGATGATAGCTATTATCAATAATTACATTTTGTTAAATGACATTACTAATGGCTGAATCACAGTGGAGAAAATGGTGAAGCAGAACTCTACACTTGAACTTCATTTCCAAGCATAGTCTGTCCCTCTGTGCTTACATTTCTCCTCACACACAAAATTGCTTGGTTAAGGTACAAGAGATCAGAAAAAAGGGGATGATCTTTTGCGTTTAGTGCCATTTTTTGTGTGTTGAATCTACATTCATGAATCACTGAATACCAGAGCCAGCTCTCCCGGGAAGAAACTGTGCTTCCTGCTCTTGTCTCTCTGGCCTGCGCTGGCTGTTCTAGCAGAGGAAGAACCTGAGACAAGGGACCGCACAGAGGTAGTTTGTTCTGGGAAGTGATTTCTTGCGTTTCCAAGCTGTGTTTGCATTAATGCCTAGTGGGCCTCTTTCAACACTACCTTGGAAGCCTCTGACTCACTCAGCATGATGTGAGTTGATAATTGGCTAATCTAAGGTTGCCTTTTCTTTTTTGCAAGGTTCTTAAGAAGCTACCTCAAGGATTGCTAATGGGACATCACCTTCATTTCACTTCCAGGTTTCTCTCGTGTGAGAACTGGGTGGTTTCCCAAAGTGTCCCATGTTGTGGAGTCAAAAAGTGCCAGAGCACAAAGCAAGTACTATCTGGAGTAGCAAGAGAGAGTGGAGTCAGGATCTCATGTTGTTACTTATCATAGCCACAGAATAGAAGATAGACCATGGGAGGAGCCCGGCAGAAGTCCAGTACATATTCCTTGCTAGAGATTCATAAATATAACCCTCCATTTAGGGTGCTGCTACGAGTGCTTCAATGCACCTGTTCCATCACAGGGCCAGAGAACATCAGAGCAGAAAACAACTTTGGAGACGTCCCCTTCACCTCTCTCTCTCAGTGGTCCATATTTGACTAGTACCAACACATTAAGATATTCCATTGGTTCATAAGGTCTGCATGTATTTCTCTGTTGCCACTTGGGTTAGGCAACACACCACGAAGCCTTGGGTGTTAGCCAAGGAAAGGTGTTGGTGAGGAGCTGAGAGAAATGGGATTTGGGGCCACACGTTCATATAATTCCCTCGTACCCTCTAGTCTTGCTTGCAAACAGTTCCTTATGCAATGGGTCACTGCCTCATTCACCCAAACTCATGACTCAGTAGTTGGGGTAATATTCAGCTTGTGGTGGGTAGCTTTGGTGTATATCCCCCTATCCCCTATGGTTAACATGTCAGCAGCAAGCCAGGAACTGATTTTCAAAGTCAGAATAGTCCTCTGAATCGTGAGTCTCAGACTGGGACTTGTCAGGCATCCCATCCAGCACCAGAACCCACCACACCTGCCTCTAAACCCTCTGGATCTGCTGTGTCCTGTGGTCCATGTGTCAGACAGCTTGCACTGGAGTTAGGAGTGGCCATAGTGCCTTCTTTTGCTCTGACACCCGCTCAAAACAGGCAACTTTCTGTGTCACCAGAAACAATTTGAGTATTCCTAAGTGCAACTTGCACTGTTTCTAAAATCCAAAGAGGATTCCTGTATGTTGTGCCACTATTCAGGAATAAGGATGCTACATAAAACAACTTGTCTTCTATCTCAGAAGGTGTGGTTGGGGATTGGGGGTGTCCTGGCTTGCTCTAGACCCCTGGACTCAGAATTTCAATGAGATGGCAGGCTTGTGAATGTGAGATTCTCTGGTCTCACATAAAAAAAAATCCACCCTATTATTTCTTCTTGCCGAGGCTTCTGACTCCTTGCTCAAACCTCTGGTAAGACACTTCTGATCTCCCTCTATTATTTATTGCAGACTGAGCTTCAAGGTACCATCCCAGCAGCATATTGAGAATGGTTCTAGGTCTATGTTCTAGTTTTCTTTACTGAAACATGAATCCTTTGATGCCATTAGATTTTCTCTGATGCAACCTAATAGTTTAGGATCATAGTACAAAGGGCCCCATCTCAGGTCTTGAAATGCCATTGACTTTTCTATCAGGCCTTTGACAGGGGCATGTAAAAGTTATCTGACCCATGTGTCCTGGCTCTTCTGGAACTCCATCCTCACATTTAAACCATACAGGTGACAAAGGCCTCTTTGTTAATAGAAAACACTTCTTATGACTTTCTCAGTGTTCCAACTAAATCCTAGTGATGGGCCAGGCGCAGTGGCTCACGCCTATGATCCTAGCACTCTGGGAGGCCAAGGTGGGTGGATTGTTTGAGCTCAGGAATTCGAGTAAGAGTAAGACCCTGTCTCTACTATAAATAGAAAGAAATTAGCTGGACAACTAAAAGTATATGTAGAAAAAATTAGCCGGGCATGGTGGCGCATGCCTGTAATCCCAGCTACTCAGGAGGCTGAGGCAGGAGGATCGCCTGAGCCCAGGAGTTGGAGGTTGCTGGGAGCTGGGCTGATGCCATGGCACTCTAGCCTGGGTGACAGAGTGAGACTCTGTCTAAAATAAAATAAAATAAATCCTAGCGATAGCCTCAGCAACTGTGGCAGAGCATGCCGGGACTTACCGGCCCCTCGCCTGCTACCACAGCAGTGGGGTCTTTATCTCCATGTGTCTGGTCAATAATCCAGACTCTCACCCCGACGGGCCATGTCCAGGGCGGTGCGTTACTTTGTTTGTGATCCACTGTCAAAATACAACTTTCGGCAAGGGCTCGCATGCAAGTAGCTTATTTGGGGAAGTGACTTCAGGAAACCAGGGTGGTGGATTAGGAGGCATGAAATTGGGAAGAAGAAAAGCCCATGAAAGATCTGTTATTAAGTTGGTCACCATGGTGGGCACCTGGGGTGACCCCACCAGACCTCCCTGAGAAGGCTGAAGAGCTGCCTCCCATTGTCCACACGGGGGCAGAAGAGGAGACTCTTGTCGGTTGGATCTCGCCTCTGTGGATGAACACCTGCCCCCCGGGGCTCTTGCTTTCTCGCACTCCGGTCTGCGCAGTGTGTCTGCCGGGTTCCCGGAGGAACCCTGCCTTGGACAGTGGGATTGCAGCCCAGAGAAGCGATGGCTGCAGCGTTGGATGGGCTGAAAGGCTGTCAATTGGGCACAAGAAGGAACTAACTACACTCCTTTCTTTTTTCTAAAAATGTCCCCAAATCTGGTCTTGCATTTTTGTGTTGTGTTCCAGGTGCCTCACTAATGTTTTTGTCATAGAATCATGAAACATCAGAGCAGAAAGGAACTGCAGGGCCCCTTATGAGGGCCCCATGACACAGATGATGATGCTCAGGTACAAAAAGGCTCATGAATTCTGGGTCGGTTGCACAGCAACTCAGGGCTAAGATTAGACTCGGAACCCAGGATCCTTGGGTACCTGCATTTGGTACTTGAAACTTCCAACCTCTTGGAGGCCAAAAGATCATGTCCTTGCTAATATGCAAATAATCTGATTTACCTGTGGTCTTCATGCTCCACAAATAACTTCAGTAATGCTACCTGTGTTTATCTGGTCCTTTATGTTGTTCTGTGATGCAATTTTCTATACCTCAGACAGTTTCATCCTCACAGGAACCCTATGAGAGTTGTGTTCTTGTCACTTCATAGATTAAGAAACAGAAGTATAGAGAGCCGGTCAGTTGTCTGCCCATGGTCTCAGTTAGAAAATAGAATTCTGTCTTCTGAAATAGTTGGAATTCTGTCCTTTGAATTCATTTATTACAAACCATGGGGAGAAGCTTTATAAATGCTAAAGGAGTACACACATGTACAAACCAAGTCATTATTCAGAAATCTTTAATCTTTCGTGGAAATCTGCAGTTTCCAAATATAATCACACACACACACACACACACACACACACACACACACACACAAAGAAAAATAATTATTAATTTAAAATATGTAAAGCTCCTAGTGCCATTAACAATACAATGATTGCTTACTCCTCTATTCATTCATTTAAAAATGAGTGCTTGTTAATACTGTGGATGGTAGTTAGAACAGGCAAAGTCTTGCTTTCATGCAGTTGATTATTTATGTTAAAATTCACATAATTATTTGTGCCCATGGTTGGAGCTCAAACTGACTCCCTGTGGGCTGTGACATTTTTTACAGAAGCAGATAGGAAAGAAGAAACGACTTTGGTGCCTAGAACACGACGGTGAGCCGGAACACACCCTGATGTCGTAGATTGTTTTCAACATTGCAACTCTGTGGCAGAGGGAGACCAACAGGAGGAAAGAAGGTGAAACAAAGAACTTCTGCTTTCAGCAGAGTTTCCTTACCATTTTCACTTAAAGAAAAATAAGTAAAATTATCACACCCTCATCTTCATTCCTCTTCCACCAAGTTCCCTACTCTGCTCAGCCACCAATAAAAGCATCGTCCTCATTTCTAACTTCCAACACTTGCCTACTACTTCTGCCAGCTTGTGGTTACCTATGGGAGACATTTCATGGCCTGAAATTGTCTGGCTTAAGAAGCATCCCCCCACCCCAAATATGCATAGCAAAACTGATGGTAACATATGGCCCTATATTTTTTCCTTTCTTGCCAGTTCACTAAAATAAATTTACTTTCAATTTACATATTCTTGTCTACATTTCAGAGATTTAAATATATTTGTAAGGTCTGTCCTGTCTATCTTTTCTGAGATTATGCAACAGCTTTGCATGCTGTTTAGGAAATAACAGAAAGTTTTATGATTTTTAGAATCTTTCATTTCCTAAGAAATTTAGAAAAGCTTATGAGATCAGAAAGAGAAAGGCCAGGATGTCCTTAGAAATGTAAAATTATGTAAAATGTATAATAATTGTTTCTAGAAGCTAGAGAATAATATACTTTTCAAATTTGAAAACAAAATCTACTGCCTATAAAACTCGAAATAAAAATTCTATTAGGTACATACTATTCTTACACAACAAAAATTTCAGGAATGGTTGAAAAATATGGCCATATTTTTTTAGAACTGTAGAAATATAAGGGCCATTAAATGTCTCCCATAGGTAACCACAAGCTGGCAGAAGTAGTAGGCAAGTGTTGGAAGTTAGGAATGAGGATGATGCTTTTATTGGTGGCTGAGCAGAGTAGGGAACTTGGTGGAAGAGGAATGAAGATGAGGGTGTGATAATGAAGATGACGATTACTTATTGTGGACCTTTGAATTTGCTAAAATAGAAATAATATTATTTTCATCCAGAGATAAGACTACTGCATTGTTCTGGGAGAAAAACTGGAAGGCTCTAAGATAATGTCTCAAAAGACTGGCTTCTCTCTTCTGGGATCCAGCCTCAACCATTCCTGAGATTTTTGTCAGCAGAGTGCCAAATGTAGAAAGGAATGGCCCTGCAAACAAAGAGTGCCTCGTGCCTGGAGCAACAGTTCCCGAATGCTGCCCTGAGGCTTGCTTCGTCTGTTTACAGTCTAGATTCTGTTGCGGAAAACAGAGCTTTTGCCTGGGTCTTTACGAATCTGCACCAGGGTTAGCTCAGCAGCTTCCTTTACTGATCATTGGCAAAACACCACGTAACCATTACTAATGAGTAATGGGTATGGAGTGTTTACTCTAGAGACCCTTGCTTCTGCACTGAAAACCCTATGGTAGGGGCAGTAGGGATGTTTATGAAGTCAAGGGTAAAGTGAGACATTTTAAGACAATTTTTAGAAAAGTGGTTCTCAACTGAAAGCAGTTTTGCCTTCTGGGGGGACATTTGGCAGTGGCTGGAGACTTCTTAGGTTATCACAGCGGCGGCGTGGAAGGTGCTGGTGTCTGGTAGGCAGAAGCTACAGGTGTGGCGGCCAAACACCTCGCCATGCACGGCGCAGCGCTCCCCCACCAAGAACGCTTTGGTTCAGGGTTTTGTTAGCACTGTCATTTGACGTCCACAGCAGATGTGCTAAAATATATTACATGCCTTATTGTTACCAAGTAATGACTGCAAGGGCTCTCCTCATTTTATACTATCCGGGAGTTTACCCCTTTTCCCCTTTCTCTGTCAAGACTCACTTTGTTCTTTACAACGTCCTTGTATTTTCCCCAATTCACAGCCCCACTGTATCCCATTCCTGATCCCGTCCCCCAGAGCACCATCTCATACCTGAGTTTCAACTGAGGGATTAAATAAAAATATGTTGTATTAAAAAAAAACCCAAAAAACTGAAAGTCAAATGGTTTAGTCTTTAGGCTGCAAAATGGTCTCATAGAATATAGTATGCCTGAGCTAGGATATGTCCAAGCAGGAGGTCTCCTTAATGCATTTTACCGCTAATACTCAGGTTACTTATGATTACTTTTTAGTTATTCTATTGGCATTATAGGGTAGTGATCTCCTGACAGAGTAAATGCATATTGCTGCCCCCAAATTTGCTGCAAATATTCATATACATATAGGGCATGGAAAGAAGGAGAGACTAAAGTAATTAATAATAAAAATGCATGATCATTTTATTTAGAAAGCAAAAGAATATGGCAAAGCATCAAATAGCGTTCCTTTTTGCATGATGGAGTAGATAACTTGTAATGTTATCAAAGAAGAGAAGTAGAGTAAGGATTGATTTCTTCTCCAAATGTTCAGAAAGGCAGGTATTTCTTAACTTGATAAGAACTGTTAGAGACTTTTGGTCAAGAAAGGTAGAATTAATATAGAGCAGAAGAAAAATTATAAGGCTGGGTGGTGACTTGAAATTTGTAAAAAAAAAAAAGTTTTACATTTAAATTAGAGACATGGAAAGACAAGATTAAAGTCCCAGAGCGAGAGCAGGGTTGCTGTGTGTGTGCTCAGTCATGAAGGTTTGAAAACAGTATAATTAAAGTTGAAATCATGGAGACAGTGGTGTGTGTGGTTGTGTGCAAGAGTCTTCTCGTTGTGAAAGATGGAGCAGATGTTCATGCTTGTGAGATGTGGAGACAGAGATGTCTGATTGTGAGAGATCAATACTTTATGATTGTGGAGTTTGACATTCCTAATTTGATAAAGAAAAAAAACCCTCATGTGGTACAATATCCCCTGCTCCTCTCGAAAGATGAACAGCATTTCAAATATTATTTCCCTTTTAGGTAGGAGATAATAAATGACTATCATATTATGAAACTATACCTTTATAAGCATTTTCACTGGAATATAACATCATAAAAGTGCAGAGAGAAAGAAAAGAATAATAAGAGCTAAGGGTCCGTTTTGCTCTGAAAATTCTTTTGCAAGGGTGTTCTCACCTCCTAATCTCAGTGCAGAATCACATACATTTTTCACAATCCACATTAGAATACATCTCCTATGTTCACCTCTTTTGATGACTCCCATCTTCATGCCAAACACATTTCCTCAAAAGGGAGAGGCAATACATGTATAGTAGCCAGTAGGGTATTTTTGTTTTTAATTTTACTTTAAAATCTCCCTTAAGCCACTTTTTGTAATTGCTTACTTCAAACAAATGAGCCCAGCCAATTTGCCCGAGGAGACAAGAAATGCTTCATGTCCTTAGGACTTTCTGTCTCCCGTAGAGAGTTGAAATTTGGCATCCCACAGCCCCTTCATAGCCAAGAAATTACAGGATTTCTATTTCAATAGCTAGCTGCACTTGGACGTTTGCCTGATAGGGACGTGTGTCTACAGTCAGTAGCACCTAAGGCTGATAGCAAATCAGACGTGTCAGAAAATTTTTTCAGAAATTGCTACAGCTGCCGCGTCTCTGCTAGAAAATAAATAACAAATATATTGACATGCCTTTTCCTTAGAAGAGCAGCGGTGCTGATCAATGCTGTTAGAAGGGCTGCCTGGCCAAGCCGGGGGTGGCGTGTGACAGCCTGAGTTAATGCCCCGGACACTGAGGTCCCTGTTAGTCTAATTTGCCAGAGGAGAGCCCAGTTCTCCGAAGTGAAATTCTCTAGATGCGCTTCCAACCTGACACTACCACCATGTGCCCTGTGGGGGGTGATAACTTCTGCCCTATATATATTTTCTCATCACTGGCATTTCCTGGCTGGAACCGAGAGGGAGTCTGCTGAGGGGGCATAGAGCCGCCACCCCCCGCCCCCGTGCCCTCACGCCCCCTCTTTTTCTTCAAACAGGCAATGAAAACATCTTGCATAAACAAATTCCCAGTCATAACTAATCATATGAAACCTGACAAAAGTGTGTTATCCTACACTATGAAAATACTAATCAAAGAAGCTTGTCAATTGTTAAAGTTAATGATTTAGATATGCAACACTCTGACTAAATTTTAGTGGGTAATTACATAATTATGCATAGGTTAGCACAATCAAAAAATAGCAGTTGCCTCCTTAGTCTTTAAACTGTGCCAGGGAACCACAATCTCATTCTGGAAATGACTGCATATCCCATGATGTTTGAGAGTACAAGTGTGACAAAGGGAAGATTTTCATACATCTGGGCTCATCTTCCTAGACGTTCAAGATGAGAAGGGGGTTTTCTGTCAGTGCTCAATCAAATTTGTGGTTGAAAACACTGAATTTACAAGTTTCTATTCCCTCTTTAGCATAAGCAGGTTTAACATCAGAGGATGATCCATTCTAATTCACAGTGCTCCTTGTCTCCATCTCAAAATTCAGGATTTTAAATGCAAATATCTGTTAGTTTATATATTTAAAGCATTCTAGGATAATTTTCCTCAAAACAAATATCTGGAAAGCAAACTTTTTCTTTATTGATTTGTATTGCTCTATTGAAACCACGTTTCAATCAGAAAAAAAAAGAAATCTCCAGAGGGTGGACTTAAAATACTTTGTTGAATACGGCATTGAAGTGCCAGGATATTTTCTAGCACTTTCCAAAAATACATAGTGTTACTTAACTTTGGAATTTCTGCCTCAAGCTCAAAATTTGGGAAGAAAGGAAGAGTTAAAGGAGACCTGATCAGGTACATTTTCATTTTCTCATTTTCTCCTCTTTCTTCTCCTTTGCCTCTCTCACTTGTTCCTTAACTTATTCCTTGTTCCTGAGTCTTTACCAAGCCTGAGGAGCCATGAGATTTATCAGGGATATAAAAATAAAAAGCAGCACGATCTGAAAATTCAGAGGATTCTCCACATAGTTAGAAAAGACACGTAGGCAGACAGGTGCTGTCTATGAGGTAGGTGCTGGAATAAAATTATAAATAGAAGTTTATGAAAGTGGGGGCAGAAATGCTTACGTTTGCAATAGGAAGGAGGGACAGTTGGGGAAGCTCACAAAAAGAAGGTTCTTTATCTGAATCAGGAGTATTTGAGGTAGAAAGTGGTGTTTTGGGGGGTTGAGGTGCAGGAGGGGAGGACATTGGGGTAAATAGCCTGTGAGAAGATGGGGAAGTCTGAGAGCGTCACAGGGCTGTATCTGAAGGACTTTGCGTATCCAGAATTTATTTATGTGTAGGAGTATAAAGGAGAACTTCGGTAAGATCTCTTAGAGGGCCTCACTTCTGGGACTACAATGTACTGACTTCTTTTTCCATCTCACATGAGCATACGGGATTAATAAACAATGACCATTTTTCTAAATCAAAGTGTGTCAAAGTCTTTATGTTCCTTCCACAAAATAAAGTTAGTGTAACGTGTAACATCTGTAGATTCTCCACTTAAAAGCTTTTGTTCATGCTGCGTTTTCTTTTTGTTTCCATGAAAGAACCGGGAAAAACTTGCTCTAGAGTGCTCCAAGTGGGTTAAAGGTTTTTGATTGGATATCGTCATGGGCTGATGACTTTTGCCCATGATGGCATTCAATCAAAGTACGGAAATTTATCAGGCATCCTCTCTTAGCCTTAAAAAAACAGGATCTGAGACAAATCTATATGCTAATACCTTATGATAGGGTGCAAATCAGGGGCAAGAAGAATGAAAGGAAAAGAGAAGTGAGGAAGGGACAAAGGGAAAGCGAACGTGATGGGATATATTATTGAGGTCGCTGCAGCTTCGAAGGAAACACGTTTGCTCGGTCTTTGGGGCTGACTCTGCAGAGCCCGGGCGCCCCGTTCCCCGTCCCGTCTGCACAGTGGAGGGTGAAGGGTTCATCTCCTGGATCCTCCTCTTCACCGCCCACACTGGGCACCGTGGGCCACTAGCCCCCTGCCCTTCCCGGAGGGGTCCAGCACGCGCGTCACACAGCCATGCTGCAGCCTGTGACTCTGGAGGGAGCAGAACGGGGACGCGGCACAGCCCAGTGTGGACGGGGAGTCTTCTGAGGGGAGGAGCAGCCTGTGCAGTCCCAAAAATGACGATTTGAGCCAAAAGTACGTGTGCTGAAAGCTGTCATAGACAGAGCGGACCGCTCACCTCGAATGGCATACTGATTCACTGACTGTACATGTTCCAGAAGTTTCGAGGGCACGTTTGGTCCCTCAGCGCCGCCGGGGATCCATGCAGTCCCTCTGAACTGCCACCCGCGCGGGACCGCCGGTCTGGGCTGCGCAGGCGCGTCCGGCGCGGGGCGGGCGGTCTGGGCTGCGCAGGCGCGTCCGGTGCCGGGCGGGCGGTCTGGGCTGCGCAGGCGCGTCAGACGCGGGGCGGCGCGGGGCGGAGCTCTCCACCAGCCTGGGGACGCACGGGAAGCGCGTTTATCGGGGGGCTTCTCCCTGCGAACGGCGACTCCCCCCGGTCTCAGCATACAGCACCTCCTTTCTTCTTAGATTCCTGTGTACAGATGTTAACACTTTCAATACAAAGTTTCAAAACAATAGTGATTTTGTGAATGCCGTCACAGAAACAGGGTGCATGTTCAATGCAGGCCGACCCTTCCTTCAGGCATGAGTCCTGTGATCAGATAGCCAATCCCAAACAGACAGGAGTGGCCGCACACTGCGGGAGTCAGACTGAATGAGTTCTTCTATTATGGTTACTTGTGATAAATGAAAATAAAAGAACAACACTTTCCTGCTGGAATGAGTTCTTTAAAATAAAAAATATATTTTTATATATACATGAGAAATATATATTTTGATGTCACCCTTCGTTAATATTTTAATTTTAATTTAGAAGACAAGAATGTAATCTCTACCTTGTAAATTATATTTAAGAATTTATGTTTTGGATTTAGGAGACAAGACTGAAAGAAATATCAATGCCTATGCACAAGTGTGTTTTTAATCTCTTTTTAATTTCTGTTTCAGTCAAATCTGGAATGTTGATCTATTGTTCTTTGCATTGCATTGGACCTAGTCACTGCTGTGTTCACATCCTAATATTTCTGGAGACAGCTCCTTATTAGAAAAAAGACACTGACCTCTTACCTGAGTCTCCCTATCTATTTAATAGTTGTGAAAGGTAACCCATCTCAGGGCTTCTATGTACCTGCTGTGTTTCTAAACCACCTTATATTCTTTTTTTAATATTTTATTTATTTATTTATTTTTATTTCAGCATATTACAGGGGTACAAATGTTTAAATTACATATATTGCCCTGTCCCCACCCGAGTCAGAGCTTCAAGCCTGTCCATCCCCCAGACGGTGCGCACCACACCCATTAGGTGTGAATATCCCCATCCCCTCCTCCCCCTCCCTCCTGCTTGACACCCGATGAATGTTACTACTATGTGTGCACTTAAATGTTAAGTCAGTTAATACCAATTTGCTGGTGAGTACATGAGGTTCTTGTGTTTCTATTCTTGTGATACTTCACTTAGGAGAATGGGCTCCAGCTCCATCCAGGATAACACAAGAGGTGCTAGATCCCAACTGTTTTTGTGGCTGAGTAGAACTCCATGGTATACACATACCACATTTTATTGGTCCACTCCTGTATGGATGGGCACATGGGTTGTTTCCATATCTTTGCAATTCTGAATTGTGCTGCTATAAATCACCTTATATTCTTATCTTTTCCCTCCTTTCCTTCTCAGAATAGAAATATACAGACAAAGCATCATCCTACTGTCCTTTGTCCCCTAGTTAGCAAAGAGCCCACAGTAACTTAACCTTCATTTAAAAATGGCTGTCTTCACAATGTTATTGCTGATGAGTGGATATTTTCCTAGTATTAGTCTTCTTTTTTCTACCATTCTGTCACTTTTTTTTTTTTTTTGAGACAGTCTTGCTCTCTCTCCCGGGCTAGAGTGCTGTGGCGTCATAACTCACTACAACCTCAAACTCCTGGGCAAAGAGTGATCATCCTGCCTCAGTATCCCAAGTAGCTGAGACTACAGGCATGCAGCACTATCCCCGGCTAATTTTTCTATTTTTCTGTAGAGATGGGGTCTTGCTCTTCTTTAGGCTGATCTCGAGCTATTGGTCTCAAGCGATTATCCCACCTCAGCCTCCCAGAGTGCTGGGATTACAGGCGTGAGCCACTAGACCCACCTCTCTCACTTCTTTTATCCTTGTTAGTGACTACTAATTAGTATTTCTTAGAAATGTAATTCCAATATTATATTTCCTGGGTGCTTTTAGGAAGCCTTATTTGAGTCACTCTGCTCCTAGCTTTAAATCTGAGTTCTTTGGAGGACTAAACTTTTTCTTTTTAAATTTAGATATATTTTGAACATAACATGTCAGAACTGTTTTTAAATGAAGTGTTTGGTCATAGCAACGAATACTGAAGTCTTTCTATTAGTGGAAATCTCTCCCAGGGCCCACACCTTCAGATGCTTCAGAGCTGATAGAAGCAAAACATCGTTCTAGAACTTGAATTTAAAACATTTCCGTCCAAATTCAAACCAAACAGACAATTTTCACAGATGACACCAACTTTTACAGTTTCTTTTCTTTCCTTTTTTTTTTTTTAAACTTGTGTGAGATCGATGTCTATGAGACTTTTACTTTAGAGTCATTGATCGATGACTCTGAATGAGAATTCTACCATTCGGCGTCCATGCTTCCGACTAGGTTTGAGGACAGAGTCAAAGGGCTGTTCAGCCTGTGAAGTGGTAACATCAGAGTATCAGGCGGTAGTTTTACAATGTGTGTGGCCTGTCAGGAGCTGAAATGCACAATGCAAGAGAATAACACTAAGAGATGAGAGGAGCAGTTTCAGGGTAAAAAACTGACCATAAATGACTCCAAGAGAATTCTTCTGGAATGGTGGACTATTTCTCAAATCAACATAATCTCCAGTTTTATCAGTGAATAACAGGAAAAGGCAAGTGTTAGAACTGGACCTGGAAAAGCCTAATGTTTACACGTGAGAAAAGGACTTTTTCTGACCATTCGCCATTTTTCAGAGTCTACATTCTTTTCTCCATAGACTTCCTTGTTCTTGAAATTGCTGAGACTGATGGAGAGGAGACAGCGTTTACCATGGCTCTGCATAAAAAAAAATTTTTAAAGATATATTTTAAATTATAAAAACTTCAAATTTTATGAATGTCCAATTTTTGTATTAATAATGGGCACTGAAAAAAAGTGATGAAACAATGAAGAGAGACCTATTTTCAGTAACGACACTGATATAATTGTTGTTTGTTGCTTATAGTAGGGCTGGTCACTAAATGATTTCTCCAGAAAATAAAATCATAGGAGACAGAGACAATAATATCTTTGTTAAGCATAAATGAAATAAAAAATTAAGAAACAAAAATATACATAGCAGAACTAGACTTGGATTGCTGATCCAGACTCTGAAAGCAGGCACACCAATCATTTAACAGGGCTTCTGGGGAATTAGTCAATGAATATATGTATGTACTTTCCCAGGTCAGCAGTACCAGAATTACTTCTTATCTACTAGATTATGATCAGTTCTAGAAAAGTTGGGGAAATGAAGAAATCAGCCCAGGAGTCTTTATCTCTTTCACCACCTAAAACGTTCAAATCTAGTCATCCCCCAGCCCCATACTGGCATCAATCTCTCTTTCCATGTGACTTGTCTACTTAAGACCCTTCCATGGATGACCGTGATCTGTAACATAAACTGCAGTTTCTTGACCAGTGTATATGTTCCTTCACCACATGACTCTTAAGGAAATAAATGTCCAGTTTTGTGTTGCCACTTCAGTTGCACCATGAATTACAACTGTTTGTTGTATACAATTCCCTGAACATGACTTTCACATCTGTTATTCTCTTTGCTTGGACGCCTTACCACCTTAGTTTTTGTATACCTATCATACCCTGACTTAGTTTTTGAAAATCACCCCACTGTCACCTTCAGTAAAAGCTGTATGTGTATGATAATGTGTACATAGCTTCCACTCACTGTATATGCTTTCACGGTTTTGCTCCTGTCTGTCTTGACTGTACCTCACTCTCTAAGCATTGCAGGGCAAACTCTAGGCTTTATCCATCTTTCATACCAACATGTAGCTTCATGTCTGCTGCAAAAGAGTTACAGGATGGAAAAATTTTTGGAGGAAGAGTGAATGGATAAATCTAGAAAATATAATTAAGTCAAAAATAGTTTCTGGAAACTATTAAGTCTGTCACATTTAGTTTGGAAAATGGATCCAGTATTGGATTTAGGGACATCTCCAAAGAAGGCTCAGAAGTCTGGCCTTCAGAAAGGAGAGCAACCTTTATACAAACCCACAACTGCCTTAGCTATCACTGATAGCTACAGTAAAGTTGATATTTCTGAGTAAGAGTCCTTTGTCCCAAACCATTAGTGTTGCCTGGAGTGTTTTGTTTTTGTGTGTGTGTGTGGAAGAAACCAATGAATAAATATTTTAACTGACTATTTAATTCTGAGTTGGCTAAGTGTTTTAAAGATATATTCACTAAAGTATAAAAGATTGACACTTCAAGGTAGTATTTTTCTTTTCTTTTCTTTTTTTTTTTTTGGAGACAGAGGCTCACTCTGTTGCCTGGGCTACAGTGCCATGGTGTCAGCCTCGCTTACAGCAACCTCAAACTCCTGGGCTCAAGTGATCCTCCTGCCTCAGCCTCCCGAGTAGCTGGGACTACAGGTATGCACCACTATGCCCGGCTAATTTTTTCTCTATATATTTTTAGTTGGCCAATTAATTTCTTTCTATTTTAGTAGAGATGGGGCCTTGCTCTTGTTCAGGCTGGTTTCGAACTCCTGACCTTGAGCGATCCACCCACTTCGGCCTCCCAGAGTGCTATGATTACAGGCATGAGCCACCGCACCTGGCCAAGGTAGTCCTTTTTGTAAAGCACTGAACCAACTTGCAAAATCGCTGACCTACATAGGGTAGTGAGTAGAAGTAGAAAAGATGGGTTAAGTGCACCTATAAAATGAAGACAGAGTTCATAACAAAAAGAAGAGAAGAGAAGAGCATTAGGAGATGACTTATTCATCTTACATTTTCAGCACCTAGCACAGGGCTTGATACTCGGTAGATGCTCAATATAGTTTTGTTGAATAATTGAATGACTGAGTGAATGAACAAGCCAGGCAGACAGAAGGAGGGAGATATAAAGAGCTGCTATATTTGGGTAAGTTTTTAGTAGAAGATCACAGAATGGAAAATGTTCTACTCTGATCATGAATAAAAAGCAGAGAAATATATGAAGTATTAGCAGAAGGAGAATAGAACAAACCTAGATTTTTTAAAGCTTTATGTATATGTAATTTGTTGTAAAATTCACTGATTTTAAGTGTACATCTTGATGGCATTTTATTAAATTTAGAGTTGTTCGATCAAAAACACAATCTAGTTTTAGAACATTTTCATCACTTCAAAAAGTCCCCTCATGCCCATTTCAGCCAATCCTCACTGCTATCACGAGTCCCAAACGTTGATCTGTTCTCTGTCTCTATAGTTTTGCCTTTTGTAGAAATTTTCATATAAATGTAATCATACCATGTGTAGTCCTCTTTGTGTAGTTTCTTTCAGTTAGTGTAACGTTTCTCAAGTTTCATATTGTTGCATGTATTAATGATTCATTCCATTTCTATTGATTAGTATTTCATCACATGGATTTACCATATTTTGTTTCACCATTCACCTTTTGATAGACATTTGAATTGTTTCCAGTGTTTTTTTACTTATGAATAATGCTTCTATGAACTTTCATGTATAGGTCTTTGTATGGACATATACTTCTACTTTATTTGGGGAAGGAGTAGGCACTTTTCAGGAAACTCAAAACGAATTTCCAAACTGCAATTCCATATCTAAAGTGAGGTTTATGGTTTCTTTTCCCCCCAAACTGAAATAGAAATAGGACATTGAGTATTGTTAATCATTATTATTGAAGCCATTTTCTCTTAATATACATTGACTAAGTAATTAAACTTAACTGGAGTCAATTGAATGGGTTTGTTTAAATTCATAAATAGAGATTTGAGAGTCACTGTGGTTTTTTCCCCCAAGTGAAGCAAAGCACACTAGAAAAAATCCCTGAGAGCTGAAGTGTAACAAGGTTAGTATAGCTGTAAGTGCGCACACTTTAAAACTAGAGACCATTTTCATTTAATAAATCTGATAACTGTCTTACGAAAATGTACCTTGTTTGTACCTTAAACAATTTTCTTTAAATCACATGTCAAGTATTTTTATATTATTCATGTTTTACATTTAAATTGTACTATTGCATTTTAATAATTTCAGAAAAAGAGGCCATATGGTGTTATAACCTAATTTATATTAAATTTCAATCATCTGTTACGAAGAAGAATTATTACTACTAGTGCATGTACCCAAATGCTAAATTATATCATTTTCATAAATTACAAATAGTAATGTACAGCAGATGCCCAAAACTGAACAGCATTTTATGGGTAGGGAAAGTTTCAGTTTGTGAAACTAGATAATTTTATTACTCTCACTTAAAAAATCTTTCTTATCAATTTAAATAATTATAGCTCTAAAGTCTCTTTTGAACATTCAATGTACAACTTGGGCCAGATTTTGCAATGAAATGAAAACGATCCACTCCAGACTGCAAAGAAATACAGTTTGGTTAGTTGAAGAAAATAGCTCATGATTGATAATAAGCACTGCATATGCACAGACACACCTCTGAGCAAGAACCATTGATGTTTCCCGGGTTCTGAAATCTTTTAATGACAGGAAAGTAAAAGCATTTCCAGAGCAGGGCATTCTCAAAGCTTGCTAAATAAAATGGCTGCTTTTGGTTTGAGAATTTATTCTCTTACATCACTCTAGTTACAGAGGGTTTGTGTTTCCTGTCTCCCAGGCAGAGTATACAAGGTAGAAATCAAAAAGGGCTGAAGATAAAAATCAGGCAAGAAGAAAACTAAAAACAAAAAAAAAAAAAAGAAAGAAAAAGAAAAACCACCTAAGTTCTTTGTTACTGCCTGGAGCTGTCTGTCAAAGCAGCTGCACGGTAGGCGCAGGAGAGGTGTGAGCTGTGGAGGTCACACATCTGATCACACCTGTTCACACCTGAGCAGAACAACGAGGCCAGGTCCAGCACCCTCCCTTTCCGGGCGGCTCCGTCAGTGAGTCGGTTGGAGCCCTCACTGCTGTTCCTGAGAACGTCCTGCTCCCTTCCTTCCCCTCTCTGACCACAGGAGGAACCCGAACGACAGGGTTTTTGAACTCTGCGCTTCCAGTGGACACTTACGTCTCCCTTCACAACTCAGGAACAAACCTTTTTGTCCTCGCAATGCTAAGGTGAGTTGGCAGTGAAAGGAATGAAGTCACCATTGTCCAAAGTGAAATTCACGTATGTGAAAAATAAAAAAAAGTTAATGGACTAGACTCTGCATTATGTAAAGCAAGGCCTTTGCTATTTTTAAAGTCAGTGATCTAAAGTCGAGACCAAAAATAAACATGACTCAATGACTTTGGCAAGTAACTCAACACAAGTGAAACAGAGGCTTAGGGAGGCTAACCGAGGGAATAGTCTGCTTACATCCACCAACATTCTGAGACTTCTGCGACACTTCAACACCGTGTTCGCTGTCCCTTCTAAGTGCTCTCGCTGCATTCTTGTTCTCACCTGTACTTTATTTATAACGCTTACTGCCAGCATTTCGAACAGTCCAAACTTCACGGGAGTTACGAAGAAGATACAGTTTTATTATTTCCACCTTTAAACATGGTTTTCCCATTCATTACTATCTCAGGCAAATGCCATAGCTGCCCAATCACTTTCAGGTACTGAAATAAAGATCAGTCCGGCCAAATTTAAAATTACAGTTTTATATTCAACGTAACCCTCTTGTCTCTCCAGCTCAGGCTAAGCAACAATTTAAGTGGGGTGGGGAGCTTGCCTGCTACTTCATGCCTCTGTTCTCACCATTTGGTTTTGTGCTGAAGCAGGCAAGATGGTCATTAGTTCTGTTTCTTTAATCGAGACTGCTGTAGACTATCTTGCACCATTGTCTTCCCCTGAAAATCTTCAACCGGCCATAGACACCATCTGCATGACAGTGTGCTGATAGAACTTTGGGGGTACATGTGTGGAACCATCAGGAGCCTCCTCATTACAGATTCCTGACATGGGGGGCTGGTCTTCCCCCTCCTCAGCTCCTCCTTGGTTACCCCCCCTACCCCCACCCCACAGCCTCTAGCTGCCTGGGTGTCTCTGCTGAGTTGTCAGCCTGGCTAGGTCTGGACCCAGGGTGCTGATTTAAACCTAGCTCCTGCTTAGACCGCAGAAAGGCACTAAACCTTTTTAATCCCATCCTGTGGTCACTGGTATAGCACCATGTGACATTCTAATCACATATCCTATTGCAATGGCCTGAAGGCTGATTTTCACCTCATAACCTTGAAAGGACCTTGAGACCAGAGGAGGGGAAAGACCCGTGGTCAAATCTGAATTTTTACAACCTAGCTTAGTGCCTCATACAGAGTAGGGGTTCATTAAATAGCTGTCAAATTAGTGAATAGATAAATTAGTAAATAAAGGAAAAGTACAAAATATAGTTATTTAGTAGAAGTATATTAACCAACTCTTTTCCTATTATTTAATATTTTAAAAATTCCAAATATGAAATCCTCTCCCACTTCAGATAAATTAGGCATTATTTGCATCATAATTATGCTCCTTTAAAACACTATTAAAATTTGAGAAAAGTGAATACTGAAGTCAGCGGAGCAGACTTTGGGGCACCTCCATCAAGCAATCACTTCCTTTACATGTCTCAAGGCAAATATAACAAGTGCCATAGCTTGGAAGAAACACAGATTATCCCTTACAAAAGGCTGAATGGTATTTGCATGGGCCAGTCATTTGCTTGATCCACACAACATTTCATCTGCTTGGTTCTTTTTCTTGTTTCAGAATATTACAGGGGACAAATGTTTCGGTTACACCGATTGTTTTTGTATTGCTTGAGATAAAGTTATAAGTGAGTCCATCACCCAGATATTAGGTATGATTTCACCCCATCCTTTCCACCTGTTTGATTTCTGTTGAGTTTTACTTCTTACTGTGCAAATGAGTGCTGTTTGGGTAGTCCAGGTTAATAGTGAGTACAGGTGGTACTTTTCCATTCTAGTGATATACTTCATTTAGGAGAATGGTCTTCAATTCAATCTAGGTTGTTGCAAAAGGTATTAATTCATTTTCTATGGCTGATCCATGGTATATGTATACCACATTTTATTAATCCTCTCAGGCATTGATGGGCACATGGGTTGTTTCCACATCTATACCATTGTGAATTGTGCTGCAATGAACATTCTAGTGCAAATGTGTTTTTGGTAAAATGACTTTTTTTTTCTTTCTTTTTTTTTTTAATGACTTTTTTTTCTTTGGGCAAATACCTAGTAGAGGGATTTCTGGATCAAATGGTAGGTCTACATTTAGTTCTTTGAAGAATCTCGATACTATTTTCTATAGAGGTTGTACTGGTTTGCAGTCCCACCAACAGTGTGTAAATGTTCCTTTTTCTCCATATCCACAGCAGCAGCTATTGTTTTGGGACTTTTTGATAAAAGCCATTCTCGCTGGGGTTAGGTGATATATCATTTTGGCTATGACTTGAATTTCCCTTACAATTAGTGATGAGCATTTTTTCATGTTTATTGGCCATTAGTCTATCTTCTTTTGAAATGCTTCTGTTTGTGTCTTTTGCTCACTTTTTAATGGGATTGTTTGATTTTTTCCTTGCTGATTTGCTTGAGTTCTTTGTAGATTCTGTGTATTAGCCCTTTATCAAATGTATAGCATGTGAATATTTTCTCCCATTCTGTAGGTTGTCTATTTGCTCTACTGATTGTTGCTTGGCTGTGAGGAAGCCTTTTAATTTAATTAAGTCTCATTTATTTATTTTTGTTGTTGCTGTGGTTACCATTGATAGCTTCATAAATTCTTCTCCTAGACTGATATCTAGAAGAGTTTTCCCCACGTTTTCTTCTAGAATTCTTATGGGTTAATGTGTTAAAGTCTGCTGTCCATATTTTTTTAATTTTAATTTTAATTTTTTTCCTTTTATTTCATCATATTATGGAGGTACAAATATTTTTAGGGTTACGAATATTGCCCCTGCCCCCTCCCTCCCCCCATATGTCTAATCCCCTGGTGGTGTGCATCACACACATTATGGAAGCATACACCCCTTTCCTCCTCCCCACTCCCGCCTGCCCACCACCTGCTAAAAAGTTTTGGTTTTTTTTAACATTTTGGTTACATTGTATTTCTTTGCCTCTCCTAAGAAGGGTGAGAGTTATGCCCTCCCCCTCCAAAATGCTCATCCCATCCCTAAGAATGGGTTCCCTCCCCCTACCGAATCTCTGGTGAGCATTGCCACCATTTGAAAACCGAAGTTTAAATCAGTCAGTACCAATTTGATGGCGAGTAGATGTGGAGCCCATTTTCCATGTCTTGTGTCACCTCACTTTGGATAACGGGCTTAATCCAGGATAGCATACATGGTGCTAGCTCACTGTCATTTCTTAGGATTGAGTAATATTCCATTGTGAGCATATATCACATTTTAATTATCCGCTCATGAATTGATGGGCAATTGGGTTGTTTCCATGACCATGCAATAGTGAATTGTGCTGCTATAAACATTCGGGTGCAGGTGTCTTTATAATAGAATGTCTTATGCTCTTTTGAGTAGATGCCTAACAATGCTATTGCAGGGTCAAATGGTATTTCTGTTTCTATCTGTTTGAGGTATCTCCAAATTCTTTTCCACAAAGGTTGCACTAATTTGCAGTCCCACCAGCAGTGGAGGAGTGTTCCTGTCTCTCCGCATCCTCACCAGCATTTGCTGTTTTGGGATTTCTTGACATAGGCCATTCTTACTGGGGTTAGGTGGTATCTCATTGTGGTTTTGATTTGCATTTCTCTAATAATTAGAGAAGTTGAGCATTCTTTATATGTTTGCAAGCCATTATTCTGTCTTCTTTGGAGAAGTTTCTTTTTATTTCTGTTGCCCATTTCTTGATGGGATTGTTTGATTTTTTCTTGTTAATTTTTTAAAGTTCTAGATAGATTCTTGTTATTAGGCCTTTATCAGAGGTGTAGACAGCAAATATTTTCTCCCATTCTGTGGATTGTCTATTTGCTCTACTGATGGTTTCCTTGGCTGTGCAGAAACTTTTTAATTTGATCAGACCCCATTTATTTATTTTTGATGCTGGAGTGATTGCCTTGGGGGTCTTCCTCAAAAATTCTTTGCCTAGGCCAATGTCTGATAGGGTTTTGCCAACATCTTCTTCTAGGATTCTTAAGGTTTCATGCCTTAGGTTTAAGTCTATTATCCATCTTGAGTGAATTTTTATGAGAGGTGAGAGGTAGGGATCCTGATTTGCTCTTCTGCATGTAGCTAACCAGTTTTCCCAGCACCATTTATTGAAGAGAGATTCTTTACCCCAGTGTATATTTTTGTCAAATTTATCAAAGATTAGATTGCCTTATACTGATGGTTTCATCTCTGGTATCTCAGATCTATTCTAGATATCTATGCTTCTGTTCTTGTGCCAGTACCAGGCTGATTTAACTATTATTGCTTTATAGTACAGTTTGAAGTCAGGAAGACTGATGCCTCCCAGTTTGTTCTTTTTATTTAAGATTGCTTTAGCTATATGAGATTTTTTCTGGTTCCATACGAAGTGAAGAATTATTTTTTCTAGATCTTTAAAGAATGCTGATGGTATTTTCATGGGGATTGCATTGATTCTGTAGATCACTTTAGGTAATATTGACATTTTAACTATATTGATTCTACCAATCCATGAACAAGGTAGATTTTTCCATCTGTTTAAATCTTCTGCAATTTCTTTTTTTAGTGTTTCGTAGTTCTCCTTGTATAAATCTTTTATATCTTTCGTTAAGAATACTCCTAGATATTTAATTTTCTTTGGGGATATAGTAAAGGGTATTGCATTTTTGATTTGAGTTTCTGCTTGATGGTTCTTGG
The DNA here is from genome assembly GCF_040939455.1 of Microcebus murinus. Classification (NCBI taxonomy): domain Eukaryota; kingdom Metazoa; phylum Chordata; class Mammalia; order Primates; family Cheirogaleidae; genus Microcebus; species Microcebus murinus. The sequence continues at coordinate 18,596,530 of NC_134130.1, forward strand.
CATATATGAATGCTTCTGATTTGTGTATATTGATTTTATGACCTGAAACTTTACCAAATTCGGTTACCAAGTCTAGGAGTCTCTTGGAAGAGTCCATGGGGTTTTCTAGGTGTAATATCATATCATCAGCGAAGAGCGAGAGTTTGATTTCATCTGCCCCCACTGGAATGCCGTTAATACCCCTCTCCTGTCTAATTGCTATCACTAGGACTTCGAGCACTATGTTAAATAGGAGGGGAGATAGTGGGCACCCCTGTCTAGTTCCGGATTGAAGGGGGAAAGATTGCAATTTTTCTCCATTTAGAATGATATTAGCAGTGGGTTTGACATAGATGGATTTGATAAGTTTAAAGTATGAGCCATTTATGCCTATTTTGTTAAGAGTTTTTATCATAAAGGTGTGTTGGACCTTGTCAAATGCTTTTTCTGCATCTATTGACAGAATCATATGGTCTTTGTTTTTGATTTTATTTATGAAGTGAATTGCATTTATAGACTTGCATATGTTGAACCATACTTGCATCTCTGGAATAAAGCCCACCTGGTCATGCTGACTTATTTTTTTGATGTGCTGCTGAATCCTATTCGCCAAAATTTTATTTAGGATTTTTGCATCTGTATTCATGAGGGATATTGGTCTGTAATTTTCTTTTTTTGTTGTGTCCTTTCCTGGCTTTGATATAAAGGTGATATTGGCTTCACAGAATGAGTTAGGTAGGATACCATCCTTCTCAATGGTGTGGAATAGTTTCTGTAGTATAGGTATGAGTTCATCTTTGTATGTTTGGTAGAACTCTGAAGTGTAGCCATGTGACTCAGGACTTTTCCATTTGGGCAGGTTTTTAATTACTGCTTCAATTTCTGAGCTTGAGATTGGTCTGTTTAGGAATTCCGTTACCTCCTGCGTGATCTTAGGAAGGTTATATGATACCAAGAATTTGTCCATTTCATCTTCGTTCTGTAGTTTTGGGGCATATAATTTTTTATAATAGTCAACAATAATGTTTTGTATTTCTTTGGTATCTATTGTGATCTGTCCTTTTTCATTTCTTATTGAGTTTATTACAGTCCTTTTCCTTTGGGTCCTTGTCAATCTAGCAAGAGGGCCATCAATTTTGTTTATCTTTTCAAAAAACCAGCTTCTGGTTTTGTTGATTTTTAGTATAGTTCTTTTGTTCTCCATATCATTCAGTTCTGCTTTGATCTTTGTTATTTCTTTTCTTCTATTAGGATTGGAAATTGTTTGCTCTTCTTTTTCCAATTCCTTGAGCTTATTCATTAGGTTGTCAGTATCTAAGCTTTCTGTTTTTTGGATGTGAGCGTTAATTGCTATTAGTTTTCCTCTCAGGTAAGCTTTTGCTGTATCCCACAGGTTTTGGTAAGAGGTATCACCGTTATCATTTTGTTCGAAGAAATTCTTGATTTCCCTCTGAATTTCTTCCTTTACCCAATAATTTTTCAATAATAGATTGTTTAGTTTCCATGATTTTGTGAGGGGTTGAGTGTTTCTATAGGAATTGAACTGTAATTTTATACCGTTATGGTCAGAGAAAATACATGGTATAATTTCTCTTTTCTTGAATTTTTTGAGATCTGATTTGTGGCCTAGGATGTGATCAATTTTGGAGTAGGATCCATGGGCTGCTGAAAAGAATGTAAATTCATGTTTGTTAGGGTGGAATGCTCTATAGAGATCTGTCAGACCTTTTTGATCAAGGGCTTTGTTCAGGTCCATTATTTCTTTGCTTATTTTCTGTTTGGAGGATCTATCCAGATCATTCAATGTGGTGTTGAAGTCCCCTGCCACTATGGTAGTGTTATGTAACAAGGTGTTTATATTAGATAAGGTTTGCTTTAAGTAATTGGTTGCTCCTGTATTGGGTGTGTAGATATTAAGAATTATTAAATCTTCTTGTTGGATATTTCCTTTCACCATTATATAATAGCCATCTTTATCCTTTTTTACTTTTGCTATTTTAAAGCTTATATTATCTGCAAATAGTATAGCTACTCCAGCTTTCTTTTTACTTCCATTTGACTGGATGATAGTTTTCCATCCCTTGACCTTCAGCTGGCGGGCATCTTTGTGGGTTAGATGTGCTTCCTGTAGACAACAGATGCTAGGTTTGTGAAATTTTATCCACTCTGCCAGTCTATGTCTCTTCAGAGGGCAGTTTAAGCCATTTAAATTTATTCAGAGGATTGAATTGGAGGTAGATTACCATTCATATTGTTGGGTAGAGTCTTATTGCTTTGTCTTACTCCTTGGGCCATCCTTTAGTTTGAGATCTAAACTTTAATTCTTTGACAATTTCACTTTGAGGAGTGTTTACTGCCCTGTTCAGTTAGAAATGCAGGTCTAAGAACTTCCTGTAGGGATGGTCTGGTCTTTGCAAATTCCTTCAGTGATTATTTGTCTGAGAAGGACTTTATTTCTCCCTCATATATGAAACTTAATTTTGCTGGATAAAGAATTCTAGGTTGGGCTTTGTTCTGTTTTCGAAGATTAAGGATAGGTACCCAATTCCTCCTGGCTTGTAAGGTTTCAGATGAGAAGTCTGCTGTTAGTGCGATAGGCTTACCTTTATAGGTCATTTGCTGCTTTCATCTCGCTGCATGGAGAATTGTTTCTTTCACGTTTACTTTGGTCAACCTAAAAACCACGTGGTGAGGTGAATGCCTTTTCACATTGAGTCTCCCCAGAGTTCTGTGTGCTTCTTGTATTTGGATGTCAAGATTTCTGGCCAGGCCTGGCATATTTTCCTCCAGTATTCTGTGAAATAAGTTTTCTAGCCCTTGTGAATGTTCCTCTTCCCCTTCCGGAATCCCAATCAGTCTGATATTTGTTTTTTTAACATAATCCCACATTTTCTGTAAACTTTGGTCTTGTGTCTTGTTTCTGTGTTCCCTTTCTTCCTCTGATTTGTTTAGAGCATAGGCATAATCTTCAAGTTCTGAGATTCTTTCTTCTGCATGGTCCATCCTGTTCTTTAGGCTTCCCACTGAATTATGAAGATCCTTGATTGTTTCCTTCATTGCCAGAATTTCTGTTTGGTTTTTCTTGATAGTCTCAATTTCTTTGGAGAATCTTTCATTCATTTCCTGTATTGGTCTTGTGGTTTCTCTATGTTGTGATTCTATTTTCTCTTCAATTCCATTCAGTTTTGTAGCAATCCATATTCATAAATCTTCCTCTGTCAGTTTACTCATGTCATGTAAGTTGGTGTCAGACGATGGAAAATGAGTATTTTGCTTTGGAGGTGACTTTTCTCTCTGGTCCTTCATGTTTCCTGTAAACTTTCGCTGGTTCTTTCTCATCTGGATGCTTTATTGAGGATCGGAGATACAGGGAATGGATTATGAGCTAAGATCAGCGGTGCTTGAGCTGCCATGGACCACTGAGAATCTCCACTGAGGGGTGACGACTATCCCTTTTCCATGTGTCACCAGTGGAACTTTAGCCACTGCAGACCCCTGGGGAGGATTCACCGAGGATGGCGCTAGCCCTCTCTTACGCCCCTTCCCCGACAGAGCTCAAGCAGCTGGAGTCTGTAGACTAGTTACACTGAGGGATGAAAACTTTCTGCACCCCGGTGGCAGTTCTTGGGCTGCTTGAGGCCCTTGGGGAGGGTCCACCAAGGATGGCTCTCTTCCCCCCCTTCTGCCCCTTCACTGGCAGAGCTCAAGTGGCTAGGGTCCACAGGCAAGTTTCACCGAGGGGTGAAAATTATCCACACGTCTCCGTCCCTGGCGGCAGGGCTTGGACCACTAGAGATCCCTGGGGAGGGACTGCAGAGGATGGCTCTCGCCCCCGGCTCTGTCCCTTCACTGGCAGAGCTCAAGCGGCTGGGGACCACAGACAAGTTTCGCTGAAGACTGAAAACTATCAGCGTGTCCCTGCAGTGGTGGGGCTTGGGACATTGGAGGCCCCTGGGGAGGGTCTGCAGAGGATGGCTCTCACTCCATCTTCTGTCCTTTTACCAGTAGAGCTCAGGTGGCTGGGAACCGTGGACAAGTTCTGCGGAGGGGCAAAAACTATCTGTGAGTCCCCACGTCGGCGTGGTGTGGGATGTTGGAGACCCCTGTGGAGGGTCCGCAGAGGATGGCTGTCATCCCACCTTCTGTTCCTTAACCGGGAGAATTCAAGGGGCTAGGATCGTGGACAAGTTTCACTGAGGGGCGAAAACTCTCAGCATGTCCCCATGGAGGCGGAGCTTGGGTCCCTGAGGAACTCTAGGGAGGATCTGCAGAGGATGGCTCTCACCCTGCCTTCTGTCCCTTCACCAGCAGAGCTCAGGTGGCTGGGAACTGTGGACAAGTTCCTCAGAGGGGTGAGAACTATCTGTATGTCCTCGTGATGGTGGAGCGTGGGTCACTGGAGACCCCGGGGGAGGGTCTGTGGAGGATGGTTCTCACCCCTCCTTCTGTCCCTTCACTGGCAGGGCTCAAGGGGCTGGGAGCCCCGGACAAGTTCCGCTGAGGGGCAAAAACTATCGGCGCATACCCGCCGTCTAAGCCTCTTGAAATCTCTGTGGAGGATCCACGGAGGCTGGGACCCGCGGGCAAGTTCCACCGAGGGGCGAAAATTATCGGCGGTTCTGCAGCCCAAGCCACTGGAAATTCCTGCAGAGGATGCGCGGAGGCTGGGACCCGTGGTCAAGTTCCCCTGAGGGGCAAAAACTATTGGCATGTTCCGAAGTCCAATCCGCTGGAAATTCCTGCGGAGGATGCTGGGACCCGTGGGCAAGTTCTGCCAAGGGGCAAAAACTATTGGCGCGTATCTGCAGTCGAAGCCCTTGGAAATTCCTGCAGAGGATGCGCGGGGGCTGGGACCCAGGGGGAAGTTCTGCCGAGGGGCAAAAGCTATCAGCGCATCCCGCAGCGGTGGGGCTTGGGCCTCTGGAGGCCCCGGGAGTTTCCCGGAGGATGGCTCTCACTCCCCTCTTCCACTCCCTCCCTCACAGCGATTAGGCCACCACTCGAGTCCACCAGGCAACTCAGTCAAATGAGCAATCTGTCTCACTTTTCTGTCCCTTCACAAGCGAGGCATAAGCCACTGGTGTTTATGGATCTCCCAGCTATGGCGACCTTACACGGTGCCCTGGAGATTTTAAATTACTTTCTGCTCCTGTTTCCTCTCCAACCTGCCTGCTGTCCGTGTTACCTCTTCACTCTGTTTTCAGGCGCTTCTCTGCTTGTGTGGGCATGGAGGTCGGTGAGGGAGAAGTCGTCCCCCTGTGGGAAGGATCACACAGCCGTGTGGCTGGCCACTAAGTGCGGCCAGTTTACACTCCAATCCCCGCAGTACCACTCGGATTCTCGGAACTTTACAGTAAATCCACTGAGTCACTTTCCTCCTTTTCCTGGCACTGCTTCCCCTCGAAGCTTCCCTGCAGTTCCATGAAGATGATACTGTAGGAGAACTACACACTCAAGTGATTCAGGCCGCCTTCTTCACCTCCCACTCTAAGAGCAGAGAGCAAGGAGGTCATCCCTAGTCCGCCATTTTTGACCTGCTATCCATCTTGAATTAATTTTTGTGAATGGTGAGAGATATAGATCCCATTTCAATCTTCTACATGTGGCTATCCAATTTTCCCAGCACCATTTATTGAATAGGGATTCTTTTCCCCAGTGTATATTTCTGCCTACTTTGTCAAAGATCAGATGTCAATATGTGGAATGTTTTACATCTGGGTTCTCCATTCTGTTCCATTGGTCTATGTCTTTATTTTTGTGCCAATACCATGCTGTTTTGATTATCATAGCCTTGTAGTATAGCTTAAAGTCTGGTAAAGTGATGCCTCCAGATTTGTTTCTTTCACTTAAGGTTGCTTTGGCTATTTGCCTCTTTTCTGATTCCAAATGAAGCATAGAATTATTTTTTCTGGATCTGTGAAAAATGACATTAGTATTTTGATGGGAATTGTATTGAACCTATAAATCACTTTGGGTAGTATGGACATTTTAACAAAATTGATTCTGCCAAGCCATGAGCATGATATGCTTTTCTATTTGTTCACATCATCTGCAGTGTCCTTCCTCAGTAATTTATAGTTCTCCTTGTAGAGATATTTCACCTCCTTGGTTAAGTATATTCCTAGGTACTTTTTTTGTAGTGATTGTGAAAGGTATTGAGTTTTGATTTGATCCTTAGCTTGACTGTTGTTGGTGTAAAGGCATGCTACTGATTTGTGTACATTAATTTTGTAGCCTGAGACTTTGATGAATTTATTTATCAATTCCAGGAGTCTCTTAGCAGAATCTGTGGGTTTTTCTAGATATAAGATCATATCATTAGCAAAGAGCAGTAGTTTGGCCTTTTCTTTACCCATTTAGATACCCTTAATGTGCTTTTCCTGCCTGATTTCTCTGGCTAGGATTTCAATCTCCATGTTGAATAGAAATGGTGACAGTTGGCATCTTTGTCTCATTCCAGTTCTGGGTGGAAATGCTTTCAATTTTTTCCCCACTCAGTATGATGGCTGTGGGTTTGTTGTATATGGAGATATGTTCCTTCTATGCCTATTTTGTAAAGAGTTTTTATCATACAAGGGTGCTGAATATTGTTGAATGCTTTTTTGGCATCTATTGAGATGATCATATGATCTTTTTTTCCCTTCTGTTTATGTGGTAAATCACATTTATAGATTTATATATGTTGAATCATCCCGGCATCCCTGGGATGAAACCCACTTGGTCATGGTGGATCATTCTTTAATGTGCTGCTGAATTGGGCTTGCTAGAATTTTATTGAGAATTTTTGCATGTGTATTAATAAGGGATATTGGTCTGTAGTTTTCTTGTTTCCTTTCCTGATTTGAGTATCAATGTGTTACTGGCTTTGTAGAAAAAGTTGGGGAGGATTCCTTCCTTCTTCATATTATGAAATAATTTCTGCAGTATGAGTACCTTTCTTTCTTTGTAGGTCTGATAAAATTCAGCTGTGAAACTGTTTGTTCTTAGGCTTTTTGTTTCTTGGAAGATTTTCTATTGCTGCTCCAATTTCATTGCTAATTATTAGCCTGTTCAGGAGTTCTATTTCTTTGTGATTGAACCTTGAGATATTGTGTGTTTCCAGGAGTTTGTCCATTTTATCAGTATTTTTGAGTTTATGTGCATAGAGATTTTTATAGTATTCACAGATGATATTTTGTATTTCTGTGATATCAATTGTAATATCTCCTTCATTTCAGATTGACCTTATTTGGAGCCTTTCTTTTCTGTTTCTGATTAATTTAGCAAGATGTCTTTTAATTTTGTTTATCTTTTCAAAGAATCAACTTTCTGTTTCATTTATCTTCTGTATTATTTTTCTGTTTTCAATTTCATTTAGTTCTACTCTGACCTTAGTTATTTGTTTTTTCTTCTGCTGTGGTTGGGTTTGGTTTGCTCTTCCTTTTCTAGTTCCTGAGGCAATTTGTTAGATTGTTGATTTGTGATCTTTCTGTCTTTTTGATGTTGGCATTTAAGGCTATGAATTTCCCCGTTAGGACTGCTTTTGCTGATCCAATAGATTTTGATAACTTATGTCCACCTTGTCATTTAGTTTGAGGAATCTTTTAATTTCTATCTTAATATCCTCTTTGACCTGACTATCATTCAACAGTAGGTTGTTTAATTTCCATAATTTTGTGTAGAATTTAGTGTTTCTATTAGAGTTGGTTTCCAACTTTATTCCACTGTTGTCTAAGAAAATACACAGTATAATTGCTATTTTTAAAAATTTGTTGAGGCATGTTTTTTGGCCTAAGATATGATCAATCTTAGAGAATGTTTCATGTGCTGATAAGAAGACTGTATGTTCAATAGTGTGAGGGTAGAATGTGTGCTGTAAATGTGTGTTAGGTCCATTTACTCTAGAGTCCAATTTAAGTTGAGTGTGTGTTTATTTTCTTCTTGGAGGATCTGTCCAGTTCTTTCAGTGGGGTGTTGAAAGCCCAGCTATTATGATGCTGTCATGTATCACTTTGGTTAGCTTTAGGAGGTTTTCTATATGAATTTGGGTGCACCTGTGTTAGGTGCATAAATATTTATGATTGTTATGCCTTCTTGTTGAATTGCTCCTTTTACCATTATATAATGACCCTCTTTGTCTTTCTTTACTTTTGCTGATTTGAAGTCTATGTTATCTGTTATGAGAATGCCTATACCTGTTTTTTCTTTTTATTTCTATTTGCATGGAATATTTTTTCTATCCCTTCACCTTGCATCTGAAAAAGTCCTTGTGGGTTAGATGTGTTTCCTGGAGACAATAGATACTTGGCTTGTAATTTTTTAATCCATTTAGCCAGCCTGTGTCACCTGAGTGTGGAATTCAAGCCATTCACATTCATTGAAAGAATTGATAGGTGGGAAGCATTTCTTTTCATCTTGTTGTGTAGAACCTTATTGCATTGCTTTACCTCTTGAGCTATTATTTTATACGGGCTCTGAGCATTAGCTTTTGGGTGATTTTACACTGGTGGGTGTCCATTGTGCTGATCATTATATAATGCAGATCGGAATACTGCCTGCAGGGCTACCCTGGTCTTGACAAATTCCCTCACTGTTTGCTTATCTGAAAAAGTCTTTATCTCTCCCTCATATAAGGAGCATAGTTTTACAGGATACAAAATTCCAGGCTGTTAACTATTCTGTTTAAAAAGACTGATTATGGGGTGCTAATCCCTTCTGGCTTATAAAGTCTCAGTTGAGAAGTCTGGAGTTACCTAATCGGTTTTCCTTTTTGAGTTACCTGATGTCTTTGCCTTATGGCTTGCAGGAGTTCCTCCTCTGTGTTAACTTTGGCCAGTCTGATGACTATATGTCAGTCATGCTGATTGCCTCTTCATGATGAATCTCCCATGTGTTTGTTGAGCTTCTTGTACCTGGATATCTAAATTTCTAGAAAGAGTAGGGATATTTTCCTCAATTATTTCCCCAAATTGTTTCCTAACCCTTGTGTGTTTTCTTTTTCACTCTCATAGATATGTATGATTCTTATTTGGCCTCTTATATAATCCCATATTTCTTATAAGCTTTGTTCATTCCTCGTATTTCTGGTTCTTTATCTTCAACTGACTTATTTAATTTGAAGGTGTTGTCTTCAAGTTCTGAGATTCTTTCTTCTGCCTGGTGTATTTTATTCTTAAAACTTTCCACTGTGTTTTGTATTTCCTTTAAAGAATTTTTCATTTCTGTAAGTTCTATTTGTTTTTTTTAAAAATAATTTTATTTCTTTAGTGAATTTTTCATTCATTCCTGCATTGTTTTTGTGGGTTTTTTGTGTTGGTTTTCCATCTTTTTCTTGTATTTCATTGAGCTTCCTTACATCCAAATTTGGAATTCCTCATCCCTCATTTTGATATTTTGGTTTTAGTTGGTATCCATTGGTAAAGAGTTGTTGTTTCCTTTTGGGGGTGTTATTTTGCCTCTGATTTTTCATATTTCTCAAGTTCTTTTGCTGATTTCTTGTCATCTGCCCCCTCAATTGAGTCCTGGGGGTACTGGGTCTCACTTGCGGATCTGTCCCTGGGACACTGAAGATCAATCCTTGACCATGACAGTGAGAAGAGTGCTGGTCCTGAGTTGCATATGGGTGTTCTAGCAGGTTTGATGATGGTTTCAGTTTTCCTCTGTCCTGCTGTCTTCACTTATTTCCAGTAGTGTGAATTGTGTTGGGTCCCCCGGCTTAATCTCTGATCTTCTGGGCGGTACTTGTGAGTACAAATCAGCCATGCCCTGTGTGCTTGAGTTAGAAGACACTATCATGAGCTATATAGATGTTCTCCCTGTCACTGGTTGATGTTTGTGTGAAAGAGCCAGCTGCCGCAATGTTGTTTTGTGCTTGTGGTACACTCTGGTCCCCAAGGTGGAATACTTGAGTGCTCCAAACTTCAGTAGGGACACTGTAGCTGGCATGGGGTTTCTTGATCTCCATCACTGTAGCTGCCATGGGGTTTCTTGATCTCCACCACTACTGAGGTGAAGGGAAGAGCAAGGCAGTTCCTGGCTAGGTTACAGGAGCCTGAAAGGCTTTACAAACCCTCAGTGGGGCTCAAACATTGCATTTATGGACATGAGGGGAGCCACTGGTAGGAGGGTCAGGTCAAGCTCTCCAAACTGGGAGGTCTGTTCATGAGGGAGGGGCCTAAACCATTATATGCTAAGGCCCCAGGCTGGGCTCTTTCCATCCTCATCTAGTAGTATGGTTTTTCTGTGGGAAGGGGTGGGTGCTCTTCCAAGTCACTCCTTGGAAAGCCCCACACACCTTGTAAAATTGAATCAGTAAATGCTGTAGGTGGTGTGTAAGTTGACCTTTAGCAAGTAGGTGGTGCTTGCCAGAAGGAAGAAGCTGCAATGTTGTTTTTAGGTCCTGTGGCTGGCTCTAGTCCCTCCAGAGAAGGGAAATCCCCAGGTGGTGGGTGGGGCTCTGGAACGTCCAGGTGTCTCCTTATTCTCTGCTACCGGAGAGGTGGGTGTGGGAGTGTATCTGGGTGGGTCTGCATTGGGTGAGCTTGTCCTTAGGCTCCACAAAAGCTGGCAAGGTAGCTGTTTTGGCAGGGGTCAAAGGTCTGCTTCCAGCTTCTCAGCAAAGCCACCAGGGAGGGGCTGAAGTGGCCCCACCCAACCAGAATGTCTGTTTGTGGAGGTGGGGCCATCTGAGATTCAGAGTCCGGTAGTCTGGAGTGGGCTTTGCTCCTCTCCCCCGTCTTCTTCTCTGTGTTCTCTCCTGTGTCCGCCACCTGGAATTTGCCAGCAGGCAGGATCTTCAGCCAGGTGAGCTCCCCCATGACTAGGAGGTTGGGCTGGGAGGTTCCCTGCCAGTATCCCAGCCTGAGCTGAGAGTGTGACCCTCCCTTGTGGAAGGGGGCCCCATGAGCATACTGCAGCTAGGACCTACACTGCATTCTCCCCCCAGATCTACCCATGTGGGCTCTCTTGCCTTATGAGACCAATTCATAAATCTCCCCTCCATGTCCCTGAGCAATATGATTGAGTCATAGGGATATGGGATCTGGCCTGTGAACCTGTCTCTGGATCCCCAAAGATCAAGCCTTGACCATGCCAGGGTCCTGAGTCACCCATGGGGTGCCCAAGCAGGATCGATGTTTCAGGGGATGTGCCACTCTGATGGAGCCACCGGGCAGCAGCACCAGGGATTGTCAGGGAGCAGGGAGCTCACAGACTGACCACCCACAGCCTGGCCTGAGTCCCACTCTCCGTGGAAGCCTCACCATGGTGGCTTAGTTGTTTCTTTGGCATACGTGGGCCAGGTGGAGGGGTAAAGGGAGGAAAAGCATCTGGGTGGAGGAAAGCCAGCACTCTGGTTGTCTTTGTCCCCTCTCTGGAGGCAGTCCACCCAGAACGTCCAGGCTCTGGAGTCATGCGGATCACCTGAGACCCACTGGGCCTTTGTAGCTTCTGTAGTCTGGGCAGGAGTTGGGAAATATCTGTGTGGGGATGAGCAAGATGAACCCTGAGCAGTTGAAGCCCCCTGGGGGCAGAGAGGTGCACTGTGGGTAGAGAAGCAATATGGCACCTGCTGTCCTGGCTCATGTCTATGAGATGGGGAGTGCTCCTGTCCACAAGAAGCTCCCAGCTTGCTGGCAGCAGCAGCAGCCTCTGGGCTTGTGTGGACAGAAAGTCTCTCCAGCAGCTTGAGAACCCACGGAATGTCAGAGGTGTGAAGGTGGGAGACACAAACCACTCCACCCACCCTTCTCACTGGACTCCAGTCCTCTCTCGGGTTGATCTCTGTCTACACCTTGCTCCTTCCGGTTATGTTCCACATCTTCTTCCCATCAAGTCTCCTGAAGGTTCTGGCACCCTTGTCTCAGACCCACATCCGATCTATGTTTGTCTGTTTGTTTGTTTTTTCTGTTTCATTTAAAATTTCTCATTTTTATTGAGGTGCCCTAGCAGCTGGTGCCTCTGGTCTGCGGTCTTGCTGCTTCTCCTTCTCATCTGCTTGATTCCTTGAGCATTGTTTCTACATGGGAGCCATCAAGACAGACAGCATTTTTTTTTGATTCTTTGTTTATTTGGTTTTTCTAAGCAAGGTAATATGGAAAAGATATAGAGTAGCAATTTCACTTCTGACTTTACAACAAAAATTCCTTGCTATGATAATTTCTAACCCTATTGATTTATTTTTATTTTTAAAAATAAAAGTAAAAAAATAGTAAAACTGCATTTCCTGCATTTTTACATTACTTTTATGTAATTTTTCCTTAAACATTCGTAAGTTGCAATTGCCACCCTCAGATTGTATCTTTGTTAATTAAAAAAGGTACAGACAACTCTCTTTGTTAACAAAACTTCTTACAATCTACTGTTAAATATCAATGGAAACAAAGACAAGGTTCTCATGGGACCTTATATCTTAGTAACTAAGATGGAGAAGTCCCTTCTCCATCACTTCCTAACTGGAGAATCCTAAGGCAGTCGTTGTATGTTTGTTTCCTAATCAATAACGTGAGGAAAATAATACCATTTACCACATAGGCTCACTAAATAGAGCCAAGGACTAAACTACTTTATCAACAGGTAAGAAGCTCTGGATTATGGAGATTTTACTAAAGATGTTCATTTGTTTAGTTTAGGCACTTAACGTTAAAAAACTCTTATAAGGAATAGTTTCAATTTTATTAGCCTGGTTGTTTCTAGATCAAAAATGTGAGGCATAAAGAATGGTTTGCTGACAGGTGTATGTGCTTCCTCTGTTCAGTCCAAACATTGGGGGCCTGGGAGGTCTTTGAGGGTCGCCCTTGGGCTCTGGCTTCAGAAGGGTACTCCTAGGGGTCCTCTGCTCACTGAATTCACTTCCAAGAAAAGCCTAGACAGGTGCACAGCACTTTTCAGTTGAAAACATGCTGTGAGCTTTATTAAAACTCTGAAAAGTTGTCACACGAGGGATTATTGTCCCCGTTTTACAGATAAGGAAAATGAAGCTCAAAGAGGTTAACTGAGATGCACAAGGTCACATGAGTACTTAATAGCAAAATGAGGATTAGAACCCCATGCCTCTGGCTTTCAGCCCCAGGTTCTGTCTCCTCTGTGTGGTCAGAGAGCCTGAAAGAGTCAATTCAGCTGCAGCTTGATTAACCCGGAGGGAAGCCAGTCGATCCGGTTGACAGCCAGGAGAAGCCCTTTTCTTTCTATGCCAATGTTTTTACTACGGCAGCAGAACACCTCCCATCTGGATCAGAATCAGAATCCCAAATATCAGAGCAAGCTAAATTTCTCTTTTTCTTTCCTTTTCTTTTCTTTCTGTAGTTGCATCTGTCTATTTATAGTTAAATACTAGTTACACATATTGCTAAAATTTCTGGCTGGTAGCTTGTGATAGCTCTCCTTACGATGCTGATTTGTGTAGATATCCCCAGCACCTTTCTGGATTTTGTGATTATGGATGATGCATCCAATAAAAGAGTAAATAGTCACATGATTCAAAAAGAAAATGCTGAGGCAAAGGCGAAAGCAGCTTAGGATTTCTGTAGGTCAATCACCATTCAGCATGGTACATCTGCGGCGAGATTCCTCCTCTGAGTGGAGCCCTGGCTCATACTCAGGAAGTGATGTTTTAGGTGTGGCCTTACCGACTTGAACTGAGAGCTTGTTTTGCTTAGCAATCCTGAGGGAATCAAGATACAGGTAAAACCAGGAGGGTGAGATTTTATGATTACTATAGGAATATAAAATATGTGTGTTCCTTTCATTTTCACAATGAATAGTCATAATTTAAAGACATCTATCTATTGTAATTTTTCTTTGTTTAGCTATGATGCCCTTTTTAATTTTTTTCAGTTTTTCTTTGTGAGGAGGAAGGGCTGAGTATTCATTTTATATTAATTGGAATACATGTGCTCTTGTTAGCAGAAATATCTATATTTTCATTTATTATAATAAATTTTTTCTCGTTAAATCTGAAAACTGCACCACATTACTATCCTATATCTTTAAAGCACTTTGCAGTCTGCATTTGCACAGTCATTATTCTTATCTTATTCACACAACATCCTATGAAGTAGAACTTAGAAGACATTGTTTGCCATTGCAAACTCAATTATGAGAATGTGACTTTTTGTTTGGGGGAAAATTTTATTTTGACTTGATTATCACATAGTTTGTGAATGTGAAAACAACTGGAATAGTCTCTTTATTTCTAACATCCTAACTTCAGATGTCTTACCTGAAATTTTTGTAACACAATGTTTAAATAAATTCTCTCCATTGTTAAAGAGAAATTAGAAAACAAGTCATAGTGAAAATTTTATTTAAGGGAAAAATTGGGGCAGCTTCATATGTATCAGATTTCTGTTATATTACTCATTTCTCATCTGAAGAGATTATTCCTTATATTTTCAGGCTATACAAAGTCAGTGCAAGTCCTATTTCACTTGGAAATTATCTGTTTAATAACTGCTACTATTGTTTTTCATTGTGATTTTAGGTAAATATCATCAGAAAAAATGAAATAATTCTGCAATCTCTCACCTGTCTCTTTAAGATGTGCAAGGAGGGCTAGGAGCAAAGAATCTGCAATATTCTTTATAATTTCATGGGGTCGTCTGAGGAAATGTGCCAATTTTATGGGGACTCGTAGGGAAAAATTTTGATTTCATGTGGATTCCAGTGAAAAGGTAAATTTCATGGGATTTCTAAAAATGGCTGGATTTCTCAGGATCCATGAAATCCATGACAGGCATGGAGAAAATGCACTGCTCTTGTCATGGAGCAAATTTCAGTGCAGTTTGGCAAAACTTTATTTCTTATACACCTGCTATGACAGGTACATTATGCATTTTAGGTCACTTTTGACCATTTTCTCTTTTATAGATGTCTCTGAACACTAAAAATGTTACTGTATGGGCATAATAACAAAAATGTGGTTGTTTTGTCAGTTGCTGAGAACACATGCATGTGTTCATGCACACACATGTGACTCACCTGTTCACATATGTTGGCACCAAGTTCAGGACTGTGCTGCTCAGGGGTGTGGTTCTCCAAGGATGGTCCGAGATCTAAACATCTGCAACGGAGTCCCCTGGTCTGAAATTTAGACCCCTTGACTCACCCTACACCTGCTGAACCAGATTTGCAGAGAGAAGAACCTAAGAATTCACCTTTGTGATTTAACTGCCTGAGCAATTCTCATGCTGATGAACCCTCCAGTTTGGAAACCAGTCTACAAATCCATTTTTCTTCCCAATGCAAACTGTCTGGCATGTTGACTCAACATGACTTCTAGATCTTCTCTATTTAAGATCCTTCCCAGGGGTGGGGAACCTGCAACCCTCTGATTTCAAGATTGTTCTTTTTTAAGCACCAAAGGAGGCAAGAAAAGCGCCATCCTTCTCTGAGCTACCCCTTTTAATAAAAGAATTTGTTCTGTAAAATTTGGATTCATTCAAAAGGCCTCACTTAAGGATCCAGAAGGCCATGTGTGGCCCCAAACCTGTAGGTTCCCACCCCTGCTTGTGGCTGGAACTGGGGCTGGGTCATAGTGAAGGCTGTTGGGGAAGAAAAGATGTCTAAGCCAGTTCTGGAAACTTGTGCCTATGGAAGCACTGTGAATACAGCAGCTGCAATAGCTGAGTGCCACACGCATGCTGTATTGGTAATAAGCAGTTTCCTTAATGTAATTTATTTTTTTTATGAAATGATGAACAACTCTTGGTAAAGTCTCAAAGAAACAAAATAAGATCTTATCTTAATGTATATGGTACCTACATTCGTGCAACACTTCAGTATACACTAAAACAGTAAAAAAAAAAAAACACTGCTTGAATATGTAAAATAGTGTTAGATTCCAATTCAGACTATTAAGAAGAAGTTTTTCACATATCTGAATGTCCATTGGAACATTAGAAAGTAGTTTTGGATACAAGAAAATCCTTCTTTATTCAGGACTGCAGGTGTTGCAAGCTTCTCAGGCTTCCTGGGCCCCTGCCTACTAAATGTTCATAATGCCTTCTTATCCTTGTTACAACAAAAATTTACCAAAATTTCCAAAATGCCTCCTGAAGTGGTACTTAATGCCGTTTGAGAACCATTTCCACCAGTTATCTTAGCCACATAATATCCAGGCCTTTCTAAAATGGAAGTATGCACATATAATTCTTCTGCTTAAAATCTTTCCATGTTTCCTTATTCTTTTCAAGGTGAAGTTCAACAATTTTGTTTAGCATGAGGACCATCACAGTCTGGTCGCTTTCATTCCTCTAGTTTCATCACATCTGGCTCCCAGCATATTGGACTATTTAAACATTGTGCTACTTTATGCCTCCATGTCTTGAGAGATGCATTTTGCTTTTACTATGACATGATTTCTTTTCACTTTGCTCATCCACAGCTCAAGGATCACATTTTTCTGTCTTTTTAAAAAATATTGTCAGTGATTTTTCTTTTTTTCTTTTTGATTAGCTATGCTTTCTAAGATTTCTAATGCTATAAGAAAAGGTTTCAAATAATGAAATATAATTTAATTTTAATCGATAATAGGGAATTAGAAAATATAGTAATTATAGAAGAAAAATGTGTAAGCAGTCAGTAGCCAACTTAAACCACCTTTAAAACCCTATGCATTTGTTTAAAAGGCAAGATACAACAAGAACCCCAAATCTAATATAATATTAAAGGTAGTTTAAAAGTATAAGAATGGAAAATGATACACAGTCAGTTCTCATTATTCACAGTAATTGTGTTACATAAAGTTGCTGGAAACAAATTAGATAATATACTGCTCTCAAGAAAAATACAGGGTTAGGTTCCTGTGAAGGATCACATTTTATGTAAAGGCCCTTGGCAGTTGGATTATGTTGCCTTTCCTCCATACTTGAATAACAGTAACCTTGTACTGTAATTATTGGTTTATCCAACCTGTAAAAATAAGAACTTTGTATTTCTCTATAATATATATGTATTTCTCAGCACGGCCAACAAAATCTCCAAGATACGCTCCTATATATCTTTCCAGCCCCATCGCTCATGACTTTGCGTGAACACTCAGCATTTCAGCCATATCAAAGTCCTCTCATGCAATTCCAGAACTCACCTTCTTCTGCAGCCCCTATTCTTTGGCCTGAAAAGCCATTTTCTGATCTCATCACCTATTTAATTCCTGCTCATTCTATGAGCCTCAACTCAGTTGCTATGAACTTTGTTGGGAATCTGTTTAGGCATCAGGTTTAGGGCTTGCCCCTGGGATTGTAGGAGTGATGGAGACATGGCCTTTGCTATATGGAGCTAGTCGTCCAGTGATAAATCCTCTCTCTCCCTTGAGGCTGGATTAAGAACGTTTCCTCCATCCAATCTCTAGGATAGCACTTATTCCATGATATTGCACTATGGGCTGTAGGCTTCATGAAGAAAGAAAATGAGCCATCTTTCTTTGTATGTGGTCAGCACCTGCCACAGTGATTCATAGTAGGCACTTAAACAGTGGGTGACAACCTGAGGAGTTCACCAAATATCAAGAAAGCCAATATGATACTTATTAGAAAGTTCATGTGTGGCAGTCTTGAGGATAGTGCCTTCATATTTTGAATTCTGATCCTTACCATGTACTGTATTTTGAATAGCTCCTCAAATGTAGTTTTCTAGTGATGTTTTCTTTTCTTCCTCATTTCTCATAGAGTTTTCCTCTTGATAATGGTGGCTGAGCTCTGAATTGCCACCCCTGACATCATCTCATCCCTAGAAAGGAGAGGGCAGGAGAGGGGAGATTAATATTTGTACAAATCACCTTCTGTTAATCTAGGGTGCAAAAGATGGGGGTCAGCTGTAGGTCCCCCTCCACCACCTGCCAAACTAAACAGCAGAAGGGGATGTCACTTCCTCAAATTCACAACTTAAATGAAAAACAAAATGGCAGACACAGATCCTACAGATGGTACATTTTCTAAATCCTTCATAAAATACTTGGTTTTCCAGCTATGGAACACCCAATATTGCTTTTCTCTACATTAGTGGGCTTCTGATAAATATGAAATAAATTTATAAATTCTGAGAACATAGTCTTCAGGTATATAATTTTGATTTCTAAAACACAAGGACTATTTTTATAAGCAGATGCCCCTTCTCCAAATGACACAAACTGAACAATGGAATTTCTTGTGTTTTATTTTTCTGCCTATTTGGGCAAAATGAAAGAGTGAGAGTCCTTTCTAGAACAGTAAATGGTATTGGGAGAAATTAGAAGTTTTCATCCTGGACACAGACATAATTTTCAAAAACAGAAACTTACCACCTTCTGTGCAGAAATATACCAAATGTATATTTTTAAATATTGCCTAAAATAGTTCGTATTTAAAATATAAAAGTCTGATAAAACTAAAACAAATTGCAAGTTGTAAGATGTTTACATAGTGATTTGAAAACAATCTTATCAAATTCCCTTCCCATAAAAGTTTTTACTATCGTCCCTGAATCAAAAAATCATAAATTTGAAAAGTACTTTACTTTTATAGTATAAAGGAGGAAAGGAAAATACTCCAACAAGAGATTCATGGGTCTGGGACACAAATAGCCTAAAATAATAATAATAATTTAGCTAGGGTCCGAGGCATATCTCATTGTCCACTTGCCCAGTCACAATTCACAGAGCCAGAGGGACTGACGTCTGGTCCTCGTGTGGCTTTCTTCTAGCCACGTTGCCTTGGCAAAGAGCCTTTTGATTCTTTGAGCCTCAATTTCCTCATCTATTACAATCATATATTATAAAAGGGAATTTTTCTTCTTGGGGTTGTTGTTATGCAGAAATAAGAAAATATACTGTGTGTTAAAATTATTTGAATGAGCTGTAAGATACTATATACTAGTAAAATATTATAATCTCTGTTTACTTCTTATTCTTTCCCAATGTAACCCCTAATCCAAACTTTGTCCTTTATATAGAAATTGCAAAGATACATCTGGAATATAGAAACACATTAAGCTTTTAGAAATCTTTCGGGATGCACCAGCATTCATCCTGCTAGATTCACACTCAGGACACCTCTGTGATAGCACTAGTGCTTCTGATTGCTTGTGAGTAAATTGCTTTCTTACAAACCAAGCCCTTATATTTCAGCAGTTAAACAATGTGGAAAGATAAATAGTCAAATAGAGAATTCATTTTTGGTTATTTTTTAATTTTTTAAATTATTATGGATACATAATCGTCGTACATATTTATAGGGTACATGTGATAATTTAAAATGAATGTTTTAAAACATTAGAGCCTAAAATTATGTTGATATCTTTAGACATATTTTAAATGAAATCAATCCAACAAAAAGCTAACCATCTTACAATACTTAGCTCTAAAAGGCCATGGCATGGTTTTAAGAAAATATTTATTTCAGACAGCTTCATAGTCGGTGCTGTGATTGTTGTTGTTTTTCCCTTTCCTTGTGGAATTGCATCCATTGTATTTTTTTCCTCTTAGAATGAGAGTTTCTGTTTTTGCTAGCTCCTGGGGTGGGTTTCCCTGCTGGGTGCTGGGATCATCAAATTGGGCAATCTGAAAAGCTTATTCTAAGCTCCGGCCCCCTTGAGACATGAGCAGGACACAGGGCTACATTTGGGGCTCCCATGCCACCCCTCACGCAGCAGCAGGAGCCACACCTCGCCTTCCCACAAGATTCATGCTCGTCCTGGGACTGGCTGGGCTCTGGCACTGTACAGATCTGTGAAGATCCAAGCTGCTCTCTACATAACTCAGGGCAGAATAGGGATTGCTTTGTAGGCACCTTGGCTGTTTTAAAGTTTTCTTTTAACCAAGTGACTTTGAAATTTCTCAGTATTTTTTGTGTGTGAGTAAAAAGAGAGTCAGACAGAGGAGAGCTAACGTTCCCCAGGGGCAAATCGTGTTTTCAGCTCCTCTTTAGACCAAAGTTCTTCTTGCATTTTATCTTATATCTCCTCCTACAAGCTAAAGATTTGAGCAGTTCTTTTCTACCAAATTTAAGGGATGGCTGCCTCAAGGACACGTGCCATCTTTTGGATCTTAATGATTTACTCAATGTATAGAAGGTAAATGCAGGAGTTTTCATTATCCCTAACCATATTATTTGACACTTAGGCCTTTTCATTTAAGTTTCTGGATCCCCAAATCCCTGGACATTTCTGGAGAAACAGAAATGAAATTTCTACTTCAAAAAACAAATGACAAAAATGATATTTTAATAGTTACATCCTTTATTAAGAATTAGCTGAAAGTATTTTCTTTTTCCTATTAGGGGAGAGGAAGGCAATAAAGAATGTGACAGACTTCCAGATCTCAAAGCCAGTTGGGTATTTTACTACATAATTCAATTGCATTCTCACAAAATTCCTAGGGAGGAGGTGTTACAAATGCAATTTTAGATGGGTAGGGACAGGCTCAGGAAGGTCAAGTGACATGGTGAAATCACACAGCTAATGCATAGTAGATCCAAAATTAAAATCAAATTTGTCTGATTCTAAATCCCATGCTTTTCTCACTGGTTCCTAATGCCTCGTGGAAGGGAAAGGGATTGAGGTATCTGAGCTAACCAGGAAACAGTGGAGATTTATGTTCCAGTTCCCTGATTTCTGAGCAATTCTTCCATGAAACGGACATAACGCCACCATATTACATTTCAGGATTATCAAATACACTGGATACTGGCAAATTTCTAACTAGGTCCAGTGCAGTACGTAGCATCTCCACCTCCTGCCTGAAACCTCTGCACAGTCCTGAAACCTCTGTGGACACTGCCTGTCACAAGATCTCCCCACACCTTGTTCTGCGAAGCATTTCTCAGTTGAGACACCTGCTTCCCTGCTTCACTTGCTACATAGTGCTACCACATAGAGAGGTAGATGAATGCTTTTAGAGAAACAGAAAGGGAATAAGGATAGATTAGGTAAAACCTCAGTTCTTGTGGATTAAAAATGATATATAAGGTATTTTTGTAGTACAACTGCACTGCAGCTTTGAATTATACAAAAGCTTCCCAAAACATAGATCAGAGATAAAAATAATCACATCCTGGACATGCCTCAACTCTAATTTCTTGGTCCACAACTGGCTTGAGTCAGGTGAATTTTAATCCTTTATTAGCCATCGAAGACAAACTTAGCCATTGTCTGGCTGGAAACAAAGATAGGCACTTCTGAGGGAGGGAGCTACTAAGTTATTAGGTATGAAATGTCTGATTTCCTTAAGTACTAAGTTTAACAGCAATACTTGGACACTTCTTGTTTTATTTTTACTGTGAAGGTACATCCTTATTCTTTCAAACACATGGTTTGGCTTGTGATTATCTTTTACATATTTTTAAAGCAATTTTTGTGAAAACATGGAAAAGTCAAAAATTCGAGTTATTTTTGAATGAGTTTCATCATGGGACCAATGCAGCACAGACAGCTTAAAATATCAGCGAAGTGTTTGGAAAGGATGTGGCTAATGAATGCACAGTACCTCGATGGTTTGAGAAGTTACATTCTGGTGACTTTAATCTTAAAAATGAGCCACATGGGTGACCCGAGACCAAGGTGGATAATGATGAACTGAAAGCTGTAGTGGAAGTGAATCCATCTCAACCTATGTGTGAATTGGCAGCAAGGTGTGACGTTACTATTACAACAATATCGGACCATTCGAAACAAATTGGCAAGACAAAGAAGCTGGGTCGAAGATGGGTAATGCATGAATTAAATGAGCATCAAAAGAGAAATTTCAAAGCTTGCCTTTCTTTGCTGTCACAATATAAAGGGGAACCAGTTCTACACCGTGTTGTTACATGTGATGAAAAATGGATTCTGTTTGACAATCACAAGCATTCTGCACAATGGTTGGATAAAGATGAAGTGTCAAAACATAGTCCAAAACCAAATATTCATCAAAAAAAACACAAAACACACAAAAAAATGGTGTGTGTTTGGTGGTCCAGTGCTGATATTATCCACTGTAGCCTCATGAAGCCTGGTCATTCGATTACCATGGACATCTACTACAACCAACTGGACGAAATGATGAGGAAGCTTGCGATTAAGAGGCCGAGATTGGTCAGTAGAGATAGGCCAATCCTGTTGCAAGACAATGCTCGACCACATGTCTCACAATGTTGCTCAAACTACAGAGGCTGGACTTGGACACTCCCTGTCATCCACCACATTCAACAGACCTTGCACCAACTCCCTATCACTTCTTCCAGGCTTTGGGCCACTTCTTGCAAGGAAAAATATTCTATTTTCAACCAGCCGTGGAAAACACCTTTTGTGATTTCATCGCCACTCGCTCTCCAGGCTTCTTCACTGCTGGCGTAAACAAGCTCCCGTTAAGATGGCAAAGCTAGGCCGGGCGCGGTGGCTCACGCCTGTAATCCTAGCACTCTGGGAGGCCGAGGCGGGCGGATTGCTCAAGGTCAGGAGTTCAAAACCAGCCTGAGCGAGACCCCGTCTCTACCATAAAAATAGAAAGAAATTAATTGGCCAACTAATATATATAATATAAAAATCAGCCAGGCATGGTGGCTCGTGCCTGTAGTCCCAGCTACTCGGGAGGCTGAGGCAGGAGGATCGCTTGAGCCCAGGAGTTTGAGGTTGCTGTGAGCTAGGCTGACGCCACGGCACTCACTCTAGCCTGGGCAACAAAGCGAGACTCTGTCTCAAAAAAAAAAAAAAAAAAGATGGCAAAGCTGTGTCCATAGGTTAGGCTCATACTTTGACTAATTGTACTATTGCTTATTTGAGATATAATAAATTAAACTTTTGATTTGAAATCAGACATTTCATATTTAATGACCTAATATATTTGTCATTGATTTGGTCATATTTATTTAAACTTATTTTTACAATAGAAGGCTGTCTTTGGGGTCCCTGAAAGGTTCTAAATAAAGAGTCAAAAACATACCAACTCAAGATTTTTCACTGTTAGCTGTTTCGGAGGAACCATTAGGAATGTTCCTTTGCCTTTGTACAGATTTTAAACTCTGTGAGGGCACAGAATCAATTCTTGATACAATTTGCCAGTGTTAAGGCTTTTGCTTCATGTCAGACAATATTCTAAGTATTTAGAGTAATAGCAGAAAACAAAACAGAGAGGTTTGGGTTTTAAGTAGCTAGTATGTGTGTGTGAGAGAGAGGGAGACGGAGAGAGAGAGGGCCAGGGAGTGTGTGGTGGAAGGGAAACAGGTAAAGACAGATGCAGACTGTGCTAGCGGTGATGAGGGCCACCGAGAACAAAGGCCAGAGGAAGAGACAGAAAGCGGCTGTGGGTGGTGGGGGGAGCAGTCCTATTTTCCATTGAATGTTGAAAGAAGGGAACTCTGAGGGGTTATTCTTTGAGCAGAGACCTGTTTCTGACGTTTTTCAGAAACAGCAAGGAGTGTGATTCGAAGAGAGGAGTGAGGTGCCGGACAGAGTGTGCAGGCACAGGGCTTAGACTGTGTAGGGCCTTCTAGGCTGTGGCAAAGGTGTTAGAGTCGACTTTGGATGAAATGGGAGGCCTGAGTGGGTTTTGAGCAAAGATGGCTCACTCTGGCCGCTGTGTTCAGACTAGAGGAACAAGCATAGAACTTAGTTATCTTTATTAATCGCCTCTGGACAAACTTAGAGAGTTGTAGAGGGGATTGAGTGAGATAATACATATAATGAGTTACTGAGTTAATACACCTTGAGACCCTAGAACATGAAAATGCTCAATGTGTTCGCTTGGGAGGCAACCTAACTCAGTGGTTTAGAGATGGTCTTGGGCATTGCATTGTCTGGGTTAAGTCCTAGGTTCATTTCTTACTTGTGTAATTTCAGAAGCATTTCCTGAATCCTTCATTCCTTGAATTTCTCATCTGTAATGTGAACAACAATAGTGTTTACCTCACAGAATCATTGTTAGGATTAAAATGAAACTATGTCTGTAAAATACTTAGAGCACCACCTTGCTCATGGTAAACAATAAAGATTTTCGATATCACTATATAGCTTTTATACTTTACAAAGTAGTTTCATGTGCTCCATCTCATAAGGGCCTATGAGATAAATCACATAAGTATTGTTATTCCAATTTTGTAGAAAAGGGGATTGAAGTTCAGAGAAGTGAAATTATTTGCCGGAGATCACTTAGCCAGAAAGCGGTGGAGCTGGGATTGACCCCAGCTCTTCCAATGCCAAGTACTCTTTCCGTTATGTTCTGTTGCGTTATGTCTAAGGGAACTCAAGTTCAGGCCTTCTAACTCGAAATTGATTATTCTTTCTATTTTATAATAGCTCTTAGTAAAATCTTTGTATAATGAATGAATGTATGCATTAATAAAGCAAAGAAATGAGAAACGAGAGTCCTTTAGAAAGAAGACAAGTTTAGGTTGCTAGAACATGATGCGTGGATTTAGGAGACTGGATACCAATCAGTTGTTGACACATTGTATAATTCTGAGAAAATTGCCTAACATCTTGAGTCTTTGGTTTCTTCATCTGCTAAATGAAATCTCAGTATATTCTCATATCTGCTGGCTAGATTTGCAAAAATATATGCCAAGATAAAGATGGAAACACTTAGGAAAAAAATGCTCCATATACCACATGTGTTGCTACTATTAAACTTCTCTAAGAAAATTCAGATCTAGACACCTCTAAAATACCTTCTGGGGTTGGTTAGTAAGCATTTGCTCAAAAACTTGAATTCTTTGCACTTTTCTGGGGGGAGGGTGAGTGTGGATTAAAAACTTTTTCTAGTGGCTTAAATTCATGGTAATTTTCCTAACTAGTTTAGAGAAAGTTGTCCGATCCCACCTTCTTCTTGACTTTTCATAGTAGGAGTTATAAGCTGATGTCTTAGTCCATTTGGGCTGCTATAACAAAATACCATTGATTTGGTAGCTTATAAATAACAACAAAAAAGTTTATTTTTCACAGTTCTGGAGGCTGGGAAGTTCAAGATCAGGGTGCCAGCAGATTTGGTGTCTAGTGGGAGACTGCTCTCTGCTTGATGGACAGTGTCCTCATGTGATAGAAGGGGAAAAGGGTCTCTCTAGGGTCTCTTTTATAAGGGCAGTAGTAATCCCATTCATGAGGGCTTTGCTCTCATAACCTAATCACCCAAACACCCCACATCCAAGTACCTTCACCTTGGGGATTAGGTTTCAACATATGAATTTAGGAGTGTACAAACATTAAGACCCTAGCACAAGGCTTTCTTCCCCAACCATCAGCAGCCACCCCAATGAGGACAGTGAACAGAACTTTCTTGATTTCAATAAATATTTGTCGACTATCTATTGTGTACCAATTATTCCAGTATGGGAGGCCAAAATGATAAGACACCATTTCTGACCTAATGGAGCTCAGAATCTAATGGGAAGACAGCCTTGCAAACCATGCAGAGATCATATGTGATATAAACTATAGTAGAGACTTTTACAAAGTGCTTTGTGAGTATAAGTTCAAAACATGCCTAACTCTGGCTGGTGTCAGGTGGAGCGGATTGGATGAAGGAAGGTATGTCACGAATGGTGTTTAAACTAAATCCTGAAGCAGCGTTAAAGGATGGGTGCTGGGGGTTTGAAGAAGCCGAGCCCATGAGTTTGTACCTTTTATTTTTTCCCCCCAGAGAGAATTTTCTTTTTAAAGGGATGGGACGAAGTTGTAACTATAGGGACAGACTTTTAGGGAGGGATATGTTTGAGGACATGTATAGGTTGAAGGGAAAAGAGATTGACATTTTAGAAGAGATATTTAATAGAGCAATGCCTTGTGGATGCAGGTAGGTTGAATTAGTTTGGCGGGAGAGAGGCGGTGTCTTCCTGGGAGACCACCACCGGCGAGGGGCAGGCACCCACTGTGGTAAGGCTAGTTTGTGGATATTTGTTCCTTTAATGTTCGGGAGAGGGTAACCTGAGGCTATGCATCCTCACAGAGGACAAGTGCTCATGTGTCCCTGAACTATGAGATATTTGGGTGTCGAAATCCTTTAAGAATAGTTGGCCAACTTAATAGCTGGGTGGCCATGAAAATTTATTGAGTCTATGGGTGCCTCAGTTTGCTCATGTATAAAATTAGAATAATAATGGGACCTCTTACAGTTGTTTCAAGAATTAAATGACTTCATATTGATAAATCACTTACATCTATATTTGACATAATAATGTGTTCAGAAAAGTATATCTAATTTCAGGGATAGAGACTGCATGAAAATGCCACCCTGTTGCTCTCCAGACCTGCCCAAGACAGAAGGAATAAAGTAGGACAAACTCATCCCAGATAAAAACAGAGTGTCATTAGCGTGGTGGACAGGGGCAGTCTGTCAAATGTGCAGTTAGAAAGGTGTTTTTCTCCCTCAGTATGGACTTAGACAACACTAACTCTGAGAATTAATGGTTGGCTTTGCCATGTGTGAATTTGTATGTGTATATGTGAGAAATAAAAACTATTTTTCCTTTTAAAAAAAAAGAATAGTTGGCAAAATTATGGCAAAGTTGTCAATTTGTGTGAGTTGCTTTTTGAATTTCTACCCTCCCCTCAGAGGACAAGATCCGGTAGGGTGACTGCAGAAAGGTCACAGATTTTATGGGACTGACCCGTTAGGGTAAGCAGTCAGTATTAGCTGATCTTTATCAAGACTGAACCTGAATTCCAAACCTGGAGCTCTGCACAGCCGCCTATCCTACCTGGTTGATGCTTTTGCTATGGGCAGATACGTCAGGAGCAGACATCAGGTGAGCGGCAGACCCCAGGCCACATGCACATTGATAATGCTGCAAACTTGCCGCCAAGCTGCCGAAGCCAAGGGAAGCATAGAAGCAGCAAAAAGTTTAGATGGAAGCTGATGTTTTCAGGATTCTAGGACGTGGCTTTGCCAGATCCGCGCGTTAACTTAATGAGGAGGAGCAGCCCTCCTTGCAGGAAGGAAGGCAGCCACGCGCCTTGTCCCGATGAATCAGTCCCTCAGCGCAGGTTCTGAGCCGTATAGAGCTCTCCACCCTCCCCCACCCAACCAAAACCAACACAAAAAACCGAAAAATCCTCATCTGACTCAATTGTAAAAATACACTTGGGGTTTGGGCGATGCCCATTTGATGTCGGTAGCCTTTTCTGCAGACCTTGCTCATTACTCTCTGTAAATACCTTGCTTCCGAATTCCCTTTAATGCGCAGTCCTTTGTTCCTCTGCTCATATTCTCTTCTGCTTGTGAGCCATTTCCTGCCTCTCCCTTCTCAATACTCATCAGACTTTTAGACACCTCAATTTCTTCTAGGCACTTCCTTTCTAATGAATAAAAAAAACTAATTTTCTCCCCCTTCTTCACAGTTACAAACATGGATAACATTTATCATTTTGTTGCCATTTCTGTACCGTTCAAGTCTTTGATATTTTTTTCCATAATAAAACCCTTGAAACTTTGCACAGAATTTATTTCAGTGGCCTCTCATACTATGATTAGTGTCCTTTGCTAATTCTTGTCAGATGTCTAGTTTTATGTGACCTTGTGTTTTGAATGTTGTGGATGGCATTGAAGCAATGGTTTCAAGTTTCTGCTTCCTTTGGGCTCTAGAGCTCTCTTTTGGTCCATGTATGCTTAACAGTTTGTGAGCATTCTCTGTTTTACTCCCTGCTGCTATTACACATGTTTATTTTTTCGTGTTAACATGTTCCTAGGCTGGGCTCGTACCTAGCACACTTCATAGGCTCATTTTTAGATCGCTGGATCCGTCAGTCCATTGTCCCAGACTCAGTGAAAAGCCTATGCCATATGCATTCCATTTGTTTCTTTCCTACATAGCCATCTCTTCACTAAGGTCCTAGTCTGAAAATAAAAGAAGAATTCACTTATCAAAGTGTGAAGAGAAAGGGGAAATGTCAAAGCTCTTCCAAAGAGCATTTAAGGTTGGAGTCCATTTTATCACGATTTTTCAAAGTGCAATGCTGTCTCTTTTAATCTGTTACTCTCTACGCTTAGAGCTCATGTGTCTGCTCTTCTTCCCTCCACCCTCAACTTGTTAACACCGAAGTCAACACATAGCTGTACAGCTAGTTGGGGAAACATTTCCAAATAAATAGACAGGGGTCCCTGGATTCTTCTATCCCCTATCCCCTATCCTGAGAGACTTAGACTTGGCAAAACACTAAGGAATTGCCTGGCCCTGTTACAGAACCCCCATATTTTCTATGTCAGTTAACACCTCAAATGGATTTACAACACTTTGTGTTAAAAAGTAAGGTGTATATTGTACTCCCCTTTCTGTCTGGAAAGGAAGCTTGATGTGGGGCTTTTCACTTGCACATTTGGTAAAACCAAGCCCTTGGGGAGACTAACATTTTGCCTTTGTCTCATTTGAGTGAGATAGGGAAGGAAAGAGGCCCAACAAAGAAATATTCTAGGAAAAAAAGTCTATTCCCTAATAGTTCCAGTTTATATATAGAACCCCAAGAACCTCATGAATTTTAAAAAGAATTTAATTTGGAAGTATGTACATATTTTATCTTCCAAAGATATGGTGGTATCTTTATGCAAAAACCCAAATAAAAGGATACTTTTAGGGCAGTGATTTACTGAAATTCTATCTTTTGCATTGCAGAGGAAGCCTTCTTAGCAGCAAGGGTCTCACTGGCTGTTAGGAGGATGGTGGTCGAGGCAGCCATTTGCTCACTGAGCATGGGTAGGGGAGGGTCATGAGGGCTTGGCAGAACTGACCTGAAGGTAGAGCAAGGTGAGCACAGTGGAGGGAAGTCTTCCACTGGTGCACAGAGAAATTCTGAGACGCTCATTGTTGCAGAAAGAGAGGAAAAGACACTTCCTCCGTTAGGCCCCTGGAAGGAGTGGAAAGAGACAGAAGAGGAAGTGACACACGCAGCAGCTTGTCAGGGACGCCTAGATGCAGAACCTGGAGAAGGGTCCCTTGCAGCAGGGTCCAGCCCAGGTCCCAGCCCATGGCCATGCGTGGTCACGAGGGTGGTGGCACAGGCTTTGACCATTCACTTTCCACTCACTGCTGCCCAGGGAAACAGTGTCGCTTGTGCAGTTTCGTAGAGAAACTTAGTTGTATTCAGGTTGATTTAACAGACACTTCCTTGGCCCTCGCTTCGTATCAAACACTGCTTTAGGTGCTGGGATTATAGATGAGCAGCACACAGTGTCTGCCTTCGAGTTGTGTTTTGGAATGTTTTGCTGATGCAAAGAGGTAATTTCCTTTGTCCATTAGGTGACATGTAAGCCCTCCCACAAATGGCGTCTGACTAATTAAAATGACAAGTTTATACGAGTTGCGGTGAGGTGCAGGTGCTCTGCCTCCTGTCCGGGCACCGCAGACGGTGACTGTGTGTGGCAGAATGTGCTCGGCCTGGTCAAGCCTTAGAGAAACTGGACACCACAAGGCACGCCTGCTCTGGTTCCTGAACTCACTGGTTGTTTTTAAGAATATATAACTGTCCGCTGTTGTAGGAACAATAACGAAGGGTAGTTGTTTGACTCAGGGCTTTCAAGTGACTTACTTATGCCTAGGTAGCATTCAAGTTCAAAGGACAGAGAAGCAAACAATTAGAATTACAGCAGCATGAACAGAGACAGTGTCAAGTTTGTGGCAGAAATTGATAGAAATAAAACAGAGTCTTGGCTAAGGTGAAAAGCTTATTTTAAATTATACTGAAATGTTGGTGATGCTTCCAACCACCATCCCCCGTTTCTACCACAATGAGCTACTTTTTTTTTCATTCTTCTTTTCCACGCAAAGAAAAGAACAGACCAAGGACATAGAACTCTGTATTGCAGCCAAGGTTAGAGCTGAGATATTTTTGGCTCCTAATTCTCTGCTGAGTCCATTAGACTATCTCCTCTTCGTTCTATTATTTGATTTTCTGTTCACTGAGTGTTTACATACTCAAACCGATAAAATGCATTTTTGTTCTTATGTTCCTAATGCAGTGGAGGTATTTTTCAATTTTGCCAAACAGTAACACTCCAAACATGGCAAATAACTGCTTTCAACAAAATGTTTTCAAGGCATGCTTTGAAATGGGAGTTAAAAATAGGAATGCAAATGCTAATAACAGTATTGATAAAAGAAATTCTGGCTTTGAAAGTGAGAAATTCAATTAGAAAAAAAAGGTGAAAGTATTTGAGGAAAATATTCTGTAATGTAGGAGAATACTAATGGAAAATTTAGCTCCATGGCATTATTAAAAATTAGATATATTTTGCTCAACATAGTTACCTTCAAGTCAGCTAAGATAAAATAAGGAAGCGTTTCTGGGGACATCCCATTCATCCCTGAAGGTAACATGCTGAAATTTGGATTACTTTAATATTTGTAAACAATGAAAAGGAAGACTACTAATTCCGGGTTTTACCCATGGGACCCAGCTCAAGTAGCTTCTTAATGTTCAAACACACATGCCAATCATAAACTGTATTTTTCTCAAAGAAGTTAATGGTTTACTATGTATTTTTAAGATCATCTAGCATACAAGTGCTTACATACTTAGACAAAAAATGTTATATGAAGGTGCTTTATTTTTTTATAGGATCTCACCCAAAGGCCCTCAAGGTACTTATAATTGCCTGTCATTAATTTTCACGGCATTTCTATGAGGGAAGGAGCAAAAAGTATTCCGTTCATTGTCACCATCAACATTTTTAGATAACTTACTTTTAAGACACTTTGCAAAACTTAAGAAAGCTGCTATGTCTGTCTGCAGGGTGCTTAAAACCTGAGAAGTCCTGGCAAGGTCTACCACACAGATAGCAACACCATTTACAGCAAGCAAAAGTCAAATGCCCTCCAGAGCCAAAGAGTCTATCATCTTCCTCCTGAACACATTCCAGCAAATAACTGGAATCTTAATATTTTGTGTTTTGATATAAAGCTGTTTACTCGGGATCTTTTTCTCAGTGCACACTCAGCTTAGTCCATTACCAAACTTGGTAAAAGAGAAGTGAATTTCTATCCCTATAGGCCTTGAGTGAACAGAAAATGAGCACTATCAAATAGGAGTTTTCACAGAATCTTAACAATTGCCCAGAGTTGGAGTGGGGATGGTCAGGCTAACAGTAGCTTTTTGAAAACATATAGATATTTGGAAATGTAGTTATATACTATGTAAGTAATTTATATGTAGACAGAGAGTTGAGTGAGGACTAGCTCTTAAGCCAGACTGTTAAAAAGTACATATTATGTAACACTAGCTGTGCAAGATGTTCTTGAAATAAAAGGTCAATACATTTGTTGAACTATTCATTATTATTCTCTTTCAGATATTAACCACATTTGTGTTTCCAGGGGAGGCAAGGGGCATGGGGGGGGTGCCAGGGGACCATCTTCAATAGTATATTAGAGGTTCTGATAAGTCTTGAAGTAAAGAAACTTACTCAACCTTATAAAACCTGCCCAAATTTATTTTAACACCAAATACTTTTTCAAGTAGCATCATCCATACAGAACAAACATTGGGAAAGTAGACTTAACTCATGTCATTTGAGTATTAACATCTTGGGGACATTTCCTCTTCACTAGACATGGTCTTTGAGCTCAATGAGATCATAATCTGGAGGAGATACTACATGGTGTTTATGACATTAAAAATTTTTTTTAAATGTATAAAACAGAAATGCTGGGCTCCAAACGACTGGGACAGACCAGAATGTGTCTTAGGTGTTAAGAGAGAAGTGTAGCACAGGAAGTTGGGTTTGTATAACAGAAGGTCAAGCAGTCTTGGGGTGTGCAGAACGGAGCAAGGTGGTGCAAGTGTGTGGGGTAGGTGTGGGGTGGAGCGTGGGAGAGGAGAAGAGGAAGAGCATGGTGCTCCATCTTATAAGGGTGAGCACAGAACGCTTGGTTATATGCAGGCGTGGCCATGCTAGGTGAAGGAATATAGACTTTATTCCCAAATCGCCAGACTTAGATGTGTTGGTAGATCTTTAAACTTCACCTCATAGACTCCACTGTGGCTGCTTCCCATCAAAAGGTGGCCTCTGTCTCTATTCATTTCTTATCCAATTCCTTGCCTTTCTGTCCAGGACCATCCTCCAGATGTGCAGGGCTGGAGCAGGACTACAGTTGCAGGCCTACATACCACAGATCTAAACACATGAAATATTAATAGCAAACTAGGAAGACAAATGATTAAATGTACACCGTGGCGTCCTCCTACACTCACAAATACACCTTCATAGTAACCTGCGAGGCCAGGTTCAGATGTGGGATTCTTGGGATAGGCAGAATTCTAAAAATAGCCAGTTAAGGATTGAATTATGTACTCCCCAAATTCATATGTTGAAGTCCTAACCCCCAGTAGCTCAGAACATGATGTGTTTGGTGACAGGGTCTTTCAAAGGTAATTCAATTAAAATGAAGTAATTAGGCTGAACTCCAACCCGACATACTAGTATCCTTGTAAGAAGAGGAAATTTGGACATGGACATGTACGGAGGGAAGACCACGTGAAGCACAGGAAAAGGCAGCCACCGATGGGCTGAGGAGAGAGGCCCCCAGAGGAGACCAAGCCTTGACCTCAGACTTCCAGCCTTCAGAACTGTGAACAACGGATTCCTATCGTTTAGGCCGCCCAGTCTATGAGACTTTGTTATGGCACCCTGAGAAATCAGTACAGCCCTGCTAACCGCCCCTCAATCCCCAGAATGTATAAAAACATGATTAGATGTCACTCATTGGTATATATTGTACGGCACAGCTGACCTCCAAATAGAGACATTATTTTGGATTTTTTAATGGGCCCAAAGTAATCCCATGGGTCATGAAAGGCACAGAGCTGGTGTCTGAAGGCGAACCCTACAGGTGTGAAACACGAGGACTCCATGAACTGCTGCTGGTTTGAGGATGGAGGGGCCAGGTGAGAAGGGACGCAGGTGGCCTGAAGGAACTGAGAGAAAGGCCTCTGGATGACAGTCAGAAGGGAATGGGGACTGCAGTCCTACATCCATGGGGAACTTAAATTCTGCCAAGAACCAATCAAGCTTGGAAGTGGCTTCTTCCCTAGATCCTCTGTAGGAGCCCAGTCCAGCACACGCCTTGACGTTGGCCTTCTGAGAACCGTCAGGGAACCCATCTGAGTCCTTTTGGACTTTGGACCTGTAGAATTTATTGTGAGACAATAAATGGGTATTGTTTTAAGTTGCTATGTTTGTAATAATTTGTTATGCAGCAATAGAAACTACTACAATACCCTTAGAGTTTTAGCTTAGAATAGGAGAGCAGTGGTCTATAGCTCACGCCCTTCTCTTCCTACCTCCAGTACCATCCCTTGCTGTGAAGTCCAGCACACGAGAGCACAAGTGTTACAACATCATACCCTCTGCAAACAGCTACTCCTTAGCCAATCTTTGCTCCTAGATGTGCATCCATTTGCCTCATGATTCATTATCAGGAGGACAGACTCAGGGCAGAGACCCACACAGGCCCTAGAAGCAGATTCTGGGCTGGCTGTTTGGGAAGGAATTTCCAGGGTCACAGATATCTGGAGCCTGGTCTGAATTAGAGAATCAAACCCCCTAGTTGGCTGCCTGCACTGGTCTGTAGAATTCACGCTGAGCATTGATGTGATGGCCTGGAAGGGAGCCACGTAGGAGGAAGGCCACACGGTGCTTCAAAGTGCAGAGCCCAGGACTAAGCTCCTGGTGGCTGGGTCTGGTGGTGAGACAGCCTCTGCTCAGTGCTTTTGTAGCCTCAAGAAAGTGCAAGAGTTCCCACACAAAATAAATCAAGAAATTTCATCGTAATGGATAATTAAGTAAGAGGTTTTTTTCCTTTTAAATCAGAGGGATAATATGATAAAAATAAATTTTGATTCTCTTTAGTTTTAAGTTATTTATAAGTTGGATGTGAGGTACAAAAGATTGGAGAAAGACTTACTGGATGGCAGGTATATGAACACAAGGTAAGAAGAATTCAGATGCGAGCAGCAACAATGGAAATGTGTAAAAAAAATACCAGTGAAAGTATTTTTTGATAGAGTTGAACTAGAAATTGCGATAGTGTTTTGAAGTGGAGACATGTTGCATGCGGTGCATGACACGAAGCAGGGATTCGAGGCAAAGATCAGCACGGGGCAGTGGACCACTGTGCCTGAACGAGTGAGATGGGTCGCGGAAGGTGTAGGGACATAAGAGTTTCCAGGGAGCGCACAGAGGGATGGGAACAACAGCTTGGAGCATGTGGCAGATCAGAGTCAGAACAAAGAAAATCCAGAGACCAAGTAAGCGTCTCAGAGAAAGGAGGAGCACAGGATAAAGATCCCTTCCAGCAGGTCCCTGCTGAGACGCATGTGAGAAGAAGGAAGGGTGAGACTATGTAGAATCAGGTGAACATGAACCTGGAGCAGACTCTTTCCTCCTACTGTCTGCTTCTCTTGCATTTCTTGCCTCTGAGCCAACTTCTGGTTCTCTCCGTGGCGTCCTGTGTAGGTGAACCATCTTGCTTGGATTTCCGTGTCGGAGCCGTTCCTCCTTGCCGACTTTGCTCCGTCACAGGCCGGCGAGGCTCGCTGCGCCTGATCCTGTCTCCGCGCTCAGCTCTCCTCTATCAGAGACGATTGAGTGGGAAGGTTGGAGACTTTTCTCTGGCCATGCTGGGTGGTCAGTCCTCAAGGTTAAAAGCAGCAACAAGGAGAATAAAGATTAGGAAAAGGAAGTGGAGATTAGGCAGCTATCGCAGGATTTAAGAGACCATTTCTTCCCAGAGAAATTGAAAGGAAATCAATTGATGGATCAATAATCTAACCTTATAGTCTTATCACTTTGTATCATTGATTTTTCTAGGGAATTTGAAGAGTGTTCGATCTGAAAATTAATTTGGTACTCATTATTTGGAGGAAAAATGTAGAGCCAGAGTTCATGGAGTTTTGCCATCGATTTCTTATTTCTGTTCCTTTCAGAACGTAAGAAACAACTCCATTCCATTCATCCGACAGGGCAGGGACAAACATACCATGCGAACACTTGGCATAAACGGTGAGGATTCCTGTAATCAAGATCTCGGTCACAAACGGTGCACACTCCTCCAGCCCACACATTTATCGAGTTCTTACTATATACTGGAAACTATTAGTCTATATGCTGGTTTGAGTTGTTACAAGAATATAAAATCCTTGGCCCTCAAAAGTTTACATTTTAGGGATATAAGACAGACGCAGTTAAAATAAAAACAAACAAAATGCTTTCAAAAGCAGAAATGACCTATGTAAAAAATGTAATTTTTAATGCAAATTGATATTTCATGTGTTCTCTAAATTTATTCTAATGCTATACTTTTCTAACCTTCCCTACACCAAAACTTTTCTATGAATTTTGAGGCTAGGCTGGTGATTGGATCTTTGTTAGATGTTGTTTATTTGGTTCCCAGCGACTGCAGTGTATAGTCTCCAATATGTCTTTGATTCAGGTAGCAACCACATCAGAGACATGAGGATCATTCTAGCCTCTTTTCTTGGCAAGAAAATCTATTGAGCCCTACATCTTGTCATTTTTCTTCCCTTGATATATTTATTTATTTATTTTCCCTTGATATATTTAGAACTCTCTTTGTCTATGCCAATTCCATGACTACTTAACTAAATGGCATTACCTATATCTTGGGCTATTTAAATAGTCTACTAACAGGTCTCTCTGCCTTCCCTAATTTGAATGAGCCTCCAATTTGCCCCATACCCAGAATGGTCTTAACGCTCAAATGTGATTATGTCATATCTTTACTTAATATCTTTCAAAATCTTCTCATTAGCCAAGAATAAGGTATAACACAGTAGATTTGGTTAATACAGCTTTTGGTAACCTGGCCTCTGTTCGACTCACCATGCTTAATTCCACCGTTTTCGCTCCCACCAACCTGACCCAGCTATGCTAGTGATCCTAAGAATTTAGAAAGGACACCTTTGTGACATGGTCTCAAGCCAGCCTCTGACATGTCATAACCACAGTAGTCTATTCAGACCTTGCCTGGCCTGTTTTGTCTTCACTGCGGTGAATGGAATATTACCTACTTCATGAGGTTGTTAGGAAGATCAATGTATGCTAATTTCATAGTTACGCACCTTTTACATTAACTAACACATAGTAAATGCTCCAAATTATAGTTATTATTATCATCACTTACTCTTTGTCTGCAAGACTCTTTCTTCAATGTTTAACTAGGTATTCGTGAAACAGGCTTTGATTCTTCCTTCAAAATTCAACACATACATAACCTTCTCTGAGACATTTCATAAACTTACAAGGATTAAGTTCTTCTGAATTTGTAAGAATTGGTATCAATCTTAGTTCCACTATATTCTATTTGTATAACAAGACAAATTTTTCAGATTCTCGGTTTTCTCATTTTTTGGAATGAGGATAAAAATCATTATCTTGTGATTTTATGTATTATACTATTGTTTAAAAAGGACAAATAAGTCTACCTCTTCTTTCCCAATAAATGAATGTTCTCTCATTTCCATTTTTTCTCTCCATTTCTTTGATGTTTTTATATTTTCAATATGAATGGAAAGGTGTAGGTTTATTATTGGTTCCTTTAAATTTTCCTCACAAGCCCCTGCCCTGATCCTGAATCAATTAATTATTCCTTTCTATATTTCTTTCAGAAACATGAAGGCCGTTATTTATAAGTCTAGTAGAATATAGGCATGAACCTGTGCGCACTTATGTGTTTGCCTTTATTCAGTATGAGTGCATTATGCTGCATTGAGACCTGCACCACCGGAGCTCGTCACCTGTGGAAACTCCACGTACAGCAGACAGAATTAATTAATACAGACGGTCTTGTTTGTGGTGAGTGTTGGCAAGTGGAGTACAAGTCCTATTTGTGGTGAGAAGCACTCTATTGTCTCTTGAAAAGGAGATTATTTAGTGTGGTATAAGAGTTTCTTTAAAGAAAACTTGCCAGTGCTGGAAAAGGCACATGGTCATGGGCAGAAGAAATTCCAAATAGGCACCTTTAAAAAATACATAGTTATTTCTGTAAACATGCACAAAATACGCATCGGCCATTATCTTTTAAATAACAGTGGACAAAATGGAAAAATGTTAAACTCTCAATCTGTGATGTTTGCACATTGCATTTTTGTTTTTATCATGCTTCTTCAATGCAAATACATCCCTTTGCAAACCTATCCCGACAAAACTCCACAATCTCTGTACAACCATGTTATTTCAATAATACTATTTGAATGATCATATCAGAAGATGAGCAGAATCGAAAGCAATGTCCTCCTAGATTTTTAATAACGAGATTATGCTTATACTTCCTGGTTCAGGCATTTCTTACAACACCTAACAGGTGGTCACTAAATGAAATCTATAGTCGACCCACAGTGTCATTTTCATCTGCTTCTCTCTTAAGCAGAATCACCTTCAGTCAGCTCTTGTTCTATGGGTTTTTAAAAGTGTGTAGAAGTGCTTCCTTGATCGATACAATATGGGATTGTAATATCCCCAGAGATTGAGGTGTGTCTGCAATAACATCGCAAGTTTATTGATGTTACACTAGCAACTGATTGCTGCAAAGTTGCTACTTACTGTGTAGCCTCACAGAAGGTTTAGCTTTCTCTCAGTATCTTTGCAAACCATTTGGACCATGCTGAATGATTTCTTGAATGAGTTGACTCATCTTTTGCTGTTTCACACACGCATACTCCTGAAAGAGATGAATCACCAAGAGGAGTGAACCTTGAGCGCAGACTGAAGCTCAGCCAAAGGAAATGCCAAGCCAAATAAATCAGCGTTCTCTTCAGCTGGGTTGCCTGCTGGCTCGGGAAGGACGGGAGACTCAGGCGCAGACCTCGAGTCTCACTGAACAGAGAGTAGAGGGACGTTCCAGGGACGGGAGATCCGGACACGGCCAATCAAATCATCCTGGGGTGGAAAGTCTCAGAGTAGCTAGGAGACAGAAAATGCTATAAAAATGCATCAAGTTAATTTCACGCTTTTCCACCTTCAACTTTCGCACAAATTAAATTTAATGCTCCTCATCCCAAGTGGTCTGCATGCAAAATGGTACCACGTGGTGGGGGTTGGTGGAGATAAAAAAGAGTTCAGTGCTATTTATCAAATAGTAAGAAAATATTTGTTTTGTGATCATGAGTAGCTTCGCAGGAATTAAATGTTCCTCTCCCCTCTCCTTAAAGGCATGGAAACTCTAGTAGCTCACACAACATTAAAATTACACTATTTACCCTTCCTCAAAATTAGATACCAAGGTAAGGTTATCAACTTATTCAACCATCCACCTTTAGTTCCAATTTCCTCATAAAAATAAGTGGTTTTATTCATTAAGTGATCCTTAGAACATCTTCCTGTATTAATGATTTAGAACAGGGGTCCTCAAACTTTTTAAACAGGGGGCCAGTTCACTGTCCCTCAGACCGTTGGAGGGCCAGACTATAGTTTAAAAAAAAAACAAATTCCTGTGCACACTGCACCTATCTTATTTTGAAGTAAAAAAACAAACGGGCAAAAACACCTGCATGTGGCCTGTGGGCCGTAGTGCGAGGACTCCTGATTTAGAATCTACATAGGGCCCATATTTATTGACTGTCTCAATGTAAATGCTAGAATAAAACTCCAAAGGACAGGAAGACATGGTATATGCGTGGTCTACACCATATCTGAAAATAGACATAATCTAATATTTAGTAGAGTTACTGACACCAGTTTTCTAAGACCAATCAATCCAAACTAACCCTGCCCATACAAGACAGCCCTAAGCAGTAGCTAAGAATGAGGGTGTTTGGCCTGTGAATATCTGTGAAAAAATCTTACAAAATGTATCCTGCCCTTCCTCTCTTATTTTCCTTGTCTGAAATATAATACCAACCTAACAAAGAGCACTGAAGAGGTTTGGGGCTTAGGGAAAAGTCTTCTGATTCTTTCAGGAATAAGAAAGAATAATACAAACCCACAGGAACCATACAAGTTATAAGAACTGGGGGGTGGGGGGCAGGGAGAATGCAGAGATAAGGAAGGAACCAAAAATAGTTGTAAAAAATGTTTTTTTGCTCATTTTTCATCACAGTTAACATATTCTTCCTGCTCCTTGACTCTCCTAAGACATTTTCCCTCTATTTTATTCCTTAGTATGATTACATTTTTGGGCCTGGAGTTTGGAGGTTCCTGCCTAATAACTCTTGAGGGAAACTTCTCCCGCAACCCGTGTGTAACCCACCAGCCCTGTGATGGCGAGTTAAGGTGAAAATTAGCAGGTTATGTTTTTGCTGGTCGCTTTCATTGGGTTGGGCTTACTTCGCTGTAATGTTTCTTTTTGATGAGGCAAAAGAGGTGGTGAAAGTCTTTTTTATTTCTTATTTTTCCCCAACATAGAAGGGATATAAGGCACTGGAGATGTGCACGGAGACACTGGCTACCACGTCACCATCCTTTCCTCTCGTGACAATGACTCTCATCAGAGAGGAACGTGCAGTGCAGTCTACTCACTACACCACAGGAGGCAGAAAAAAAATAAGAGAAAGTATTTAACTTGATAAACTTTCTTCCCTAGATGATGCCTAAAAATGCCGTGATAATTTTTCTTCACTATTGTATCCCTATAAAGTATGGCATGAATTTCAGAGATTTCATCTTCTCAGTAGGACTTATAGAGAACATGATATGCTCTTGCCTTGGGCAATCAGGCATTTGTGGACATTTTTTTCCTTCTAATTCAAGCAAAGTATCTTTGAGAAATATCATCTTATTTTTCCCTGAATTTCATTACTTTCTTTTATTCTGTAAGCCTCCACTTAAGATCCTGCAGCTAAGCCAATGCCCATACATTTCTCTGCTGGAATTTATCCACCCTTTGCCCAACCCTTTGGTCTGTAGTAGCTCTCTTTTTTTTTTTTTCTGGCCTTTCCCATCCACACCTCCACCTCATGGACTGGTGATCCCCTTAATCATCTTTTAAAAGTTGCTCAGATACTTCTGTGAAACCTTCTCTGTCTTCCCCAGGAGTGTTAGTTGCTCCCCTAAGTACCATGGAAACCTTCCATTAGCACTTACCTAATTGCACTGTGGTTATCGGCTCTCATCTGTTTCTCCCACTGGAGTGTGATCTTCCTATGGGCATCACTATGCCTTTGTCAAATTTGTATCCCCGGGGTCCAACCTAGTACTTTGGCATTCAATAAATGTTTGATAAATGAATGACTCAAGAGCAGGATAAAAGAGAGGGAAGTAGAGTACAGCATAAAAGAACTAAATTACATAAAGGTTGACCTAACGCCTGCCGACTGTCCCACTGTCCTCTCTGCCCCTGTCCCCTGGCAGCAGCATCAATGTGGACAACATGAGGTTACTTTGAAGTGTAAACTGGAGCTGGTCAACAGGATGCAGCAGAATGAGTGAAACCACTGATTCGGTGGACTCTGGCTAAGAGGTAGTTGTTGTCATGGTATTGTGTGATAAAGGACTGGTGATTTTAAAGCCCTTAGGTTTGATTATAACTTGTGGTTATTGCAATGATCTGCAGTAAGTGGTAATAATGATGAGTTAATATTTATGAACTACCTGCTATGTGGCAGACGTCTATCATGCTAGGTACTTTTCTACATTATCAATAGTCTTCTCAGGAATCTTACATCATTTTCCTAATTTAGAAAATTTGTATAAATTTTTACAAGGGTACAAGTACAGTTTCATTACATGGACCATCACTAGAATATTATACATTGCACCCATTGAGTTATTTCTCATCCCTCATCCCCTCCCACTCTCCTACCCTTCCAAGTCTCCAATGATTATTATTCCACACTCTATGTCCATGATTTGCATAATTTTGTATATGAAGGAGAAAAAAAATCTAAGAAAGTATTTCAAACTAGGCCTCACAGCTGTTAAGTGCTGGAAAAATCCAAGCTACTGCCATCAATTGAGGCCAGAATCCACTCTTGGCAGAGATTAACCCCAGGAAAACTTTCCAGAAACTGATAAAACCATCACCTGAGCAGGGGTGATCAAATCAGGGCTCAGCTGATTCTAATAGTTGCTGGAACTCTGTGATTTGCTGTTTTG
The DNA here is from genome assembly GCF_040939455.1 of Microcebus murinus. Taxonomy (NCBI): domain Eukaryota; kingdom Metazoa; phylum Chordata; class Mammalia; order Primates; family Cheirogaleidae; genus Microcebus; species Microcebus murinus. The sequence continues at coordinate 18,637,463 of NC_134130.1, forward strand.
CCTGAAAGATTTCAGAAAGTTCTTAGTAATTTCCTAACAGTGTTCTGTGGGAACTTTGGCCAAAGGCTAGATTCTGCCAGAATCAACAATCATACAGCATTTCAGGAGCATTAATACACCATTCCTCCAGAGTTTCCTTTAGAACCTTAGAGACAGAAAATGCTTTGTGTCTCACATTCTCTTTTTATTAACCAAAGTCTATATCAAAGTCTCCGATTCCTATTTCTCTGGTGCACACTCATTGTGGTACAATCACGTGGTCCTTCCCAGATTCATTATCCCACTTCTTTACTCCCTTCTAACCATTTTCTTTCCTTCCTTGGGGACCTCCGTGTCATAATAAACAAAGCTTACCACACCCTCACTCCCTTAACAGAAAGCTCCTTCCACCTTCTCATTTATTTGAAGCCTGAATCTCCCTTAAGAACATGGACCTTTCTCCTGCACCCATCCATGGTGGCAGTTATTTTATGAGTCCTGAAGAGCTACAGAGGAAAGCTTCCCTGTCTCGTAACTCTCCATTGCCACAAAGCAAAGCCCTTCCCAACTCAAGCAAACAGGGAGCAGCTGATTTATACTAACAAGTACCACTCACCATCACCAAGATTAAGCTTGTGGACCTAACTCACGATATAGTGTTAGGAAGAGGTGAAGACAGCGGGCCAGAGGTAACCCAAGCAGCACACCAAACCTGATAGAACATCCCGTAGGCAACTCAGGATCAGCCCTCCTTTCCCTGGCATGCTCGGGGATTGATCTTCAGGGACCTGGGGATAGGCTTATAAGCTAGGCCAAGGTCTTAATTGAGAGGCCAGATGGGAAGGAATCAGTGGAAGAACTCTGGAAACATGGAAAGTCAGAGAGAAAGGACACTCCCAAAAGAAAACAATAACTCCTTACCAATTTATGCCAATGAAAAAGAAACAACTTACTACCAATGCATACCAACCAAAATGAAAAGATTGAAATAAAAGATGAATAATTTTGAATAGGAAGGTAAGGAAGCTCAATGAAGTACAAAAAAAAAAAAAAAAATAGAAACCCAACACAAAAACTCCACAGAAACAATGCAGGAAATGAATGAAAAATTTACTAAGAAAATTTAATTATTAAATAAAATCAAACAGAACTTCTGGAATTAAAAAGCCATTCAAGGAAGTACAAAACACAGTGGTAAGCCTTAAGAATAGGATATATCAGGCAGAAGAAAGAATATCAGAGCTTGAAGACAAGACCTATGAGTTAAACAAGTCAGTCAAAGAGAAAGAACTGAGAAATAAGAGCAATGAACACAACCTATAAGAAATATGGGATTATATAAAAGGTCTAACACAAGAATCATAGGCAACCCTGATAGTGAAGAAGGAAATACACAGGGTTGCAAAACCTATTTGAGGGAAAAATTGAGGAAAATTTCCCTAGACTTTCTGTAAATCTAGATATCAAGGTACAAGAAGCTCAACAGTCCCCTAGGAGATTCATCACACAGAGGCAATCACCATGACACAGAGCAATCAGGCTGGCCAAAGGAACTATGAGAGAGGCAATCCTACAAGTTGCATGCAAAATCAACATATAACTTACAAAGGAAACCCCATCAGACCAACTGCAGACTTCTCAACTGAGAACTTACAAGCCAGAAGGGACTGGGACCCCATTCTCAGTCTTCTCAAACAGAATAATGGCCAGCCTAGAATTTTGTATCCTGCAAAACCAAGTTTGTTGTAGAAAGGAGAAATAAAGACTTTCTCAAACAAGCAAAAACTGAGGGAATTTGTCAACACTAGAGCTTCCCTGCAGGAAGTACTTACAACTGCATTATACATGGATCAGCACAATCGTTACCCATCAGTGTAAAATCACACAAAAGCTAAAGCCCAGAGCCCATTTACCATATGACTCAAGTGGTAAAATAAAGCAATAAAGTTCTACTCAACAGGATGAACAGAAATTCACTGCACTTTTGAATTCTTTCAATAACTGTAAATGGCTTGAACTCCCACTCAAGAGACATATATGCTATTTTAATGGATAAAAAAAATAAAAGCCAAGTATCTCCTGTGTCCAGGAGACACACCTAACCCATGAGGACTTGCTCAGACTCAAGGTAAAGGGATAGAAAACAATATTCCATGCAAATGGAAACCAAAAGAAAGCTGGTGTATCCATTCTCATATCAGATAACATAGATTTCCAATCAGCAAAAGTAAGGAAAGATAAAGATGGTCATTATATAATGGTGAAGAGAACAATTCAACAAGAAAGCACAACAATCATACATATTTATGCACCTAACAAAGGTGTGCCCAGATTCATAAAACAAACCCTACTTGACCTAAACAAAATGATAAACAGCAATATAGTTATAGCCAACAACTTCAACACTCCACTGACAGAACTAGACAGATCCTTCAAGAAGAAAATTAGGAAAGAAACAATGGCCTTAAACAAAACTCAAGAAAAAATGGGACTAACAGATATTTACAGAACATTCTACCCCCAAACCACTGAATATATGTTCTCCTCATTGGCTCATGGAACATTCTCTAAAATTGATCATATCCTGTGCCACAAAATATGTCTCCACAAACTTAAAATAATAGAAATTATACCGTCTATCTTCTCATACCACAATGGAATAAAATTAGAAATCAACACCAATGGAAACACTCATCTCTATACAAAATCATGGAAATTAAACAACCTCTCGCTGAATGATTATTGGGTTAAGAAGAAAGTAAGATGGACATCAAAAGATTATTTCAACTAAATGGAAAAGGGGACAGAAGTTATCAAAATCTGTGGGATTTAGCAAAAGCAGTCATAGGAGGAAAATTCATACCTTTAAATGCCTACATCCAAAAGACAGAAAAATTATAAATCAACATCTAATGTATTGACTCAAGGAATTGTAAAAGGAATAGCAAACCAATCCCAAATCCAGCAGAAAAAAAGAAATAACTAAGGTCAGAGCCAAACTAAATGAAATCAATAACAAAAAACGTATATAGAAGATTAATTAAATGAAATGTTGGTTCTTTGTAAAGAGAAACAGAACTGACAGGCCTCTTATCAGATAAACCAGAAACAGAAAAGAAAGGACCCTGATAAGCTGAATCAAGAATGAAAAAGGAGATATTATAACAGATACCACTAAAATACAAAATTTTATTTCAGAATATCATAAAAATCTCTATGTACATAAACTTGAAAACATTGAAGAAATGGACAAATTCTTGAGAACACAGAACCTCCCTAGGCTCAATAAGGAATAAATAGAACTATTGAACAGACCAATATCAAGTAATGAAATTGAAGCAACAATAAAATATCTCCTGACAAAAAAAATTATTCTTGGACCAGATGGTTTCACTGCTGATATTTACCAGATATACAAAGAAGAACTGGTAGCTACACTGCAGAAATAACTTCATAACATCAAGAAGGAGTACCCCCAAATCACTTCTATGAAATCAATATTACCTCAATAACAAAGCCAGGAAAGGACACAACAAAAAAGAAAACTACAGACCAATATCCCTCATGAAAATAGATGCAAAAATTCTCAATAAAATTCTAGCAAACCGAATTCAGCTGTGCATCAAAAAAATAAGCCCCCACAATAAAGTGGGCTTAATCCCAGAGATGCAAGGATGGTTTAATTTATGCGAATCTACAAATGTGATTCACCACATAAAGAGGAGCAAAAACAAAGACCATATGATCATCTCAATAGATGCAGTAAAAGCATTTGACAAAATTCAGCAACCTTGTATGATAAGAACTCTTAACAAAATAAGCATATATTGAATACCTCAATAATATAAAATCCATATACAACAAACCCATAGCCAACATCATACTGAATGGGGAAAAATTGGAAACATTCCCACTTAGAACTGGAACCAGATAAGTTTGCCCATTGTCACCACTTCTGCTCATCATAGTGTTGGAAGTTCTAGCCAGAGCAATCAGGCAAGAAAAGGAAATCAAGCATACCCAAATGAGGAAAGAAGAAATAAAACTATTACTCTTTCCTGACAACATGATCTTACATCTAGAAAACCCCAAAGATTCTGCTAAGAAAGCCCTGGAATTGAAAAATAAATTCAGCAAAGTCTCAGGTTACAAAATCAATGTATACCAATTAGTATCTTTCCTATTACACCAATTAACAGTCAAGCTGAGAATCAAATCAAAGACTCAATACCTTTCACAACAGCTACAAAGAATATAAAATAACTGGGAATGTATTTAACCAAACATGCAAAAGACCTCTACAGGGAGAACTATGAAACAGGAACCAAAAGAAAGACACCTTTAACAAAAACCAAAACAACAACAAAATCTCATTTTTATGCTAAAACTCATAAGATTTTTTTTTGAGGCAGCGTCTAGCTCTGTTACCTAGGCTAGAGTGCCATGGTGTCAGCCTAGCTCACAGCAACCTCCAACTGCTGGGCTCAAGCGATCCTCCTGCCTCAGCCTCCCCAGTAGCTGGGACTACAGGCATGTACCAACATGCCTGGCTAATTTTTTCTATATATTTTTAGTTGAACAGCTAATTTCTTTCTTATTTTCTTTAGTAGAAACAAGGTCTTGCTCTTGCTCAGGTGGGTCTCGAACCCCTGAGCTCAAGTGATCCTCCCACCTCAGCCTCCCAGAGTGCTAGAGACTCATAACAATTTTATACAAATCAATGCATTTCATTTTTACAGCTTTCTGAAGAACATTTAAATAAAAAGGAATAATTTATAAATGCTAGCATCTATTAAAAATCTTACTATGTGCTAACCTTTATGCTTAGTGGATTACCCTGATACTTTAGAAACAACCATAATTCATCCTTGTCAATAGACAAAAACAGACAATATTTCAAATTATATTACAAAATCATCAGTGTTTTGTAGTTCTCACTGGAGAGGAGATTATGAGCATTGAAAAATTATTTTATCTCAAAAAGCACTATTTTGGAAGCCCTGCTTGGGGCCTGCCTGCTCATTTCTACCGCAATTCAACATTTTCAGCACAAATTATAAGAAAGATGAGTGCTAAATATTAACTATTATAATTTTATTTTTATGTGTCTTCTCTTTCATTATTGGGAAGAGTACTGTGTGTATTATGTCCCCTTTTCCTGAATGAGGAGGCTAAATGGAATGATATATTTTCATTCATTGAATATGGCACATTTGTTAGGGATTAAGTTAATTTCCTCTCAAAATGTCTCTCTCCACCATCTCATGGTCTTCCCCTAATTTCAGATGCTCATTGACAGAATACGGCAATATTCTGCGTGGAGTAATAAAAGTGAAATATAACGAAGATGGAAAATCAGATCTGGCGTTTAGCAGACAGTTTTATATGTCACAGATTCTCTCATCCTTAGACCCGCTGCAGAGTTAATAGAGTTAGTGTAGGTCCCGAGGAACCATGGAACAGAAATAACTGATAAGGAAAGAAATTAGCTAAAACATACTTACGACATTTCTTTTATAGCGATTGATTAAAATGTGGTTCACAGAGTATTGTTTGCGACTGATGCAAAACAAGGAATCAAACCAATTAAGGTCCTTAAAGAGCCCAGAAAACTTTACTCCAAAAATCCCATTTACCATTGTTTTCAACTTGAGATAATTGTTTTCTGCTCACCTGAATTTTCCACTTAACTCATCCCATTCCTCGAACAGAAAACCTCAGAATCCCCTCTCTTTATTAGCCCTGCTTTCCTCTCTCTCTTCTGTCCTTCTTTGCCATTTGCTCTCCTCACCCCACCCCCAACCTCAGCAGATCTTGTTAGCACAATCTTTATTAATTATCAACTTAGCACCTTTTCTTAAGATGGTCATCTGCCAAGGAAACCATCCTCTCCCCAGCTCTGCTTCCCTTTTCCTAAGGAAATCACATTCACAGAGATGCTGGAACAACAGACAGGTGACAATCCTAGTTCTGACCCTTCAAACTATATCTTCTCATCCCCTTTTTCAGCTAAGCATGCAATTCATGTGCATTAGGTTGCATTAGAAGAAATGCAGTATACCCCAGGGGGCAATAGCCTCACCGCACCACTGCACCCAATAGTTGTCAAGGAATACCTGAAGTGCTTCACTGAGTTCTGGGCATCATTTTCTTCCTTCCTTCCTTCCTTCCTTCCTTCCTTCCTTCCTTCCTTCCTTCCTTCCTTCCTTCCTTCCTTCCTTCCTTCCTTCCTTCCTTCCTTCCTTCCTTCCTTCCTTCCTTCCTTCCTTCCTTCCTTCCTTCCCTCTTTCTTTTCTATTTTTCTTCTTTTTTTTTGAGACAGGGTCTTGCTTTATCAGGTAGTCTGCCAGCATAGCTCACTGTAGCCTCCAACTCCTGAGCACTAGCCATCCTTCTTTCTCAGCCTTCCAAGCAGCTGAGACTACAGGCATGCACTACCATGCCCGGGTAATTTTCTTTATTATTTGTAGAGACAGGGTCTCACCATGTTGCTCAGGCTGGTCTTGAACTCCTGGCCTCAAACAATCCTCTCACCTTGACCTCTCAAAGTGCTGGGATTACAGGTGTGAGCTACCACACCTGGCCCTTGGGCACCACTTTTAAAAAGACATTGACAAAAAGGGGGTAATCAGTGAAAGGTATCCAGGATATTCAGGAGTGTTAGAAAAATATCAGAAGATAGTTGGAGGGAAATAGAGCTCTTTAACCTGGAAATAAGGATATTTAAGAGACGTCCTATGTCCTGCTTTTCAACACCTAAAGGGCTTAAATCTATTTTGCATTTTCTCAGAGGACCAGACAAGGTCAGTGAGTAAAGACTATGTGAAGACTACTGTAAGTCAGTATAAGGAAGCAAATCCCGTTGACTTCTAGAGCATATTCTCACCTTCCCAGTTCTCTTCATGTAGACTCCAATCCAAGATACCATCATCACTTGTGCCGCCTGCTTCAATGACTTCCCTTCCAGTCTCTACTTCCACTCTTTCTGCCTCTCCAGTCCATCCTGCAAAGAGCAGCCAGAGAGAGATTTTTAAAGCCTAAATCCTGTGTCTTTCCTGTCTAAACCAATTCTAGCATGCTCTTACTTGGTATAAAAGTATGAAATCAAAATTCCTGTCCACTGCCCACAAAGCCCTAGATGATCTACTCTGCCTACCCTGTTTTTGTCTCATTCCCTATTGCTGTATGTGTTCTAGCCACTGGCCATCTTTTTATTCCAGAAAAAAGCTAAATCTCTTCCCACCTTCAGACACATGCATTTGCTGTTGCCGCTGAAGGGACATTTGGCGCCCATGGGCTCTGGCAGCTGACTTGGTCTTGTCACTCAGCATCGACCCAAATGCCTCCTTCTAGAGAATGCCTCTCCGTGCTACCTGTGCTAAAGGAACACGCTCTTTTTACTGTGATCTCACTTTCTTTTCCCCATAGCCCTTATCATTCTTTGAAAATATCCATTTTAGATTCATGAGCTCAGGACTTTGTTTTCATCACTACTGTATCCACAATGCCTAGAACAATGTCAGGGCTATGGTAAGAGTAAGTAATGATTTGTTAGACCTGGATGCCTCTATAGCCCAATATATACTAAGATTCTATGATTCTAGGTCTCACCATTAAATTCTTCATGACCAAAACACCTGCACTGTGGCTGATTTCCTTAAGTGAATGTTTATTTGAGTTTAAAAATTGTACCTACAACATATTTTATCTACAACATAATAGCATAGTGGTTTAAAGTATGATCCCTTGATTGTGTGAATTTCTAAGTATCTTAAAATACGTTTATATATAAATTGTATACAACATTGGCCCCTGCCCCACTACTGTGTGTTTGGCTGATAAAATAATAAGCAATATGCATAGTACTTAACACAATGCCTGACCTATGCGAAGTCTTTGAATACTAGCTATTAGTAATGGTAGCAGTGTTTAATGTTTTTACATAATTTTGCAACTATCAAGCCAGTCCTTTTATATGAAAATAAGTCAATACCAAGGTGAACTGAATAATGACCAAGAATTTAAGTATGTCCTTAAAGTTGTTTAGTCCAGAAAAAAAATGTATACCATTTTTCAATGCTATCCTCTCCTAACCTTATGTGTTTATTCCGACAAATGATAAGCTTTCTGATTACTTCAGAGGAAGAGAGGGTAAAAAAAGAGGAATTTGATAAAAGAGTATTTCTATCTTTGAACTTTTACATAAATCAGGAATTTTTTCATTCTAAGAGACCCTAATGCAAAAATTAGAATTCACAGTGATGAAAAAACCTGTACCCATATCGTAAATATATTGTAAGTTGTTTCACTTGTATACATTGTTTTTGGGACAGAAAAAGAAAAATTATATTGACATTTAATATGAAAGTGAAATAGACATTTAAAAATACCAGTAATGATATAATCAACATTATTTAGCAAAAGAAATAAGGCACATGATTTTTATCTGTATTCATAAGGACATATGGAAGTCAATACAATAGATACATAATTATGAATATCTATTAAACATTAAAATTCACCTATGTATTAATTCTTCATTCAAATGAATAAAATTTGCTTTGTTTAAGTTTTTAAGAAGTATTTTTGAGAACTAGCCCATTTCTAATGACTAAATACCCTTAATGTATGCTTTTGATCCTGATTCAATTAGATTGTTTTTGTTTCTATTTTTCTTTGTATAGTGTATAAAATAGGCAATTCACAGTTTATATTTTATGACTAGCCCTATTATTGAAGAATACCAAAATTATATTCCTGTCAAAACATATTAGTAACTATGGACAATCTTTGGCTACCTATAGTTTTCATGTATATTTGTAATTTTAATAATGACAAATAAAATGCTTTGTTGAAAGATTTATTGGTCTGATTTCTATTTAGAAAAAGCTCTCTTCTTTTAAGAATACGTGATTACTCAAATAGTCTATCCTATATATTGTATTTCTTTAGCTTGTTAAGGCTGATTTCCTTAGCATGACAAGTCTTCTTTGACTTATGTGAAAAATAAATTGGAAAATGAACCAGATTATTTTCAATGAGAACTCAAAGAAATGTGCTTGTGGAAATTTCAACAAGTACCCTATTAGTTAAGAGAAAATTATTTTCAGACTGAGTGTCTAGCTAAGCTCCTCATTTCTCTGTGCATATTTATCATTAATTAGTCTATACATATAGCTACCCATTTTCAGATTTGAATATATATAGTGGTTATTGTTACAGAAGTCAGGCATTCCACCACACATCCTCTTTTAGCACACAGAGAATATCGTGCGCCTTCCTTTTTCACTGAACTCTCAGTAACCGAAGCTCACGTCAAGGACGCATTTTCCAAAATTTAGTGAAATCACCATCAAAACAGAATGTCAAGGTGCCGGCTGTCCCCATTTGTCTTTCTGGAGCTTTAGCTGTTGATTAAGTGGCTTGAATCTCTACAAGGCCACCAGTCACTCCTCTAAGGCCTTGACCACACACGATTCAATTGCTTGGCTGTTATGTTTTCAGCAGGCAATGACTATTTGAATATAATCTACTCAAAGTCCAATTTTCTGACAGAAGCTACAATAAATCAGTGGATTGGTACTTAACCCTCCTAGAACTCAACCTAAGGGAAACAATTCTTCTCACGCTGGAGGACTTACAACCACACCTGAGAAAGGCTGCGGTGAGAGCAGAATATGCCAAGTCCACGGGCTCCTTACGCTTTGACCAAGTAGGAGTTTTATGCGGAAGATACTCATGAACCATGACGTACATAAAAGAAATAACACCACTAACCCATCCTATTGGAACCTTGCCTGGGAATTATTTTTCTAGTAGGAGATGTTGCATGTATGCTGATCCAACCACATCTGGAAGTTTCTTGTGTTATGTGAGGCTTTCTGGCAGTAACACCTACCACCCCTGGCAGACAAGCACCTCTAGGTGTGCCTGTTCCCCCTCCTTGGCTGCATGGGCAATAAGACTCCTTTATCTACGCCTTTAGAGTGCCTTTGTTCTGAACAATGGCAAGCATTCAGGATATAGTTAAATGTGGTTGTGGTTGTGGAATTAGGGATAAGGGATTTGTGTTCTATGAGTTGGTAAGGAGGGCCCATAGGAGCAGGTATAGCCACATATATCCTCTCTCATACTAATAAGGAAATATGCATTGAAAAACTGGTATTTCTTCTAATCTTAGGAAGGACCCAAACCTGGCAGAATTCACAACTTTCTGACTAAAGAGCTGTTGGGCTCAAATAAATGTCAGAGGTAGCCAGGCAACAGTCACCACTGGCTTTGAGTGAGCCTGGGCTGGCTTCAGGTATAACCTGGCACTGGTGGCCATGTGGAGTGCCCATGTCACTCCTCCCCCAACTTCAGCAGCCCAGCACAGAGTGAGGGAAGAGAGTGAGAGACTTTGCCTGGTAATCCAGGGAATTCTCCTGTATCTTACCCAAGCTCACCAAGGGAACACCACTGGGAGTCTGCAAGAATCACAGCACTACTGGGCTTAGGACACCCCCAGTGCCGATACAGCTGCAGTGACCAGAGACTTAGACCACAACACTCAATTTCCTTTGAGTATCTGGAAGATGTTTGAAGAAGGACAGTTTCAAACAAGCTAAGACTATGAGTATTAAAATAAATACCTATTATACAGACAGTAGGAACAAATTAAAAAAAAATAGATAAATAAATACCTAACTCTTCAATGCTTATTCACTGATGGACATCTACAAGCATCAGTAACATCCATGAAGACATGAACCTCACCAAATGAATTAAATAGGGCACTAGTGATGAATCCAGAGTGATGGAGACAGGTGACTTTTCAGACAAAGAATTCAAAATAGCTGTCCTGAAGAAGCTCAGTGAAATTCAAGTCAATACAGAGAAGGAATTTAGAAACCTATCAGAGAAATCTGACACAGAGTTTGAAATAACAAAAACAGCAGAAAATTCTAGAGCTTAGGAATTCAATTGACAAGTGGAGAAATACATCATAGTTTCTCAACAGCAGAGTTGGCCAAGCACGAGAAAAAATTAGTGAGCTTGAAGACAGGCTATTCAAAAATACACAGTAAGAAGAGAAAATAGAAAAAGGAATGAAAATAGTGAAGTATACCTACTGGATCTAGAAAATAGCCTCTAAAGAGCAAATTTAAGAGTTGCTATCTTAAAGAGAAGGTAGAGAGGGAGAGAGAGAAGAGAGTGGGAGATTGAGGTAGAAAGTTTATTCAAAGAAATAGTAACAGAGAACTTTCCAAGCCTACAGAAAAATATCAACATTCAGGTACAAGAAGGTCATAGAATACCAAGTAGATTTAACTCAAAAAAGAGCTATATTTCTCAATGTTAATGTTATATGCAAAATATACGAGAGTAATATATTTTAAGAATCATAATTAAAAAATTTTGAATCTAAAATGTTATATTCAATAATTTACATGCAAAGGAAATATACTTACATATTCTCAAACAAAAACTCAGTAGTTTTATCAAGCAAATGACTCTTTTGAACACACTTTTTTAAGAAGTATAGCAGTAAGTTGTCAAATAAACCTAGAAAGATCCATGAAATACATGAAACGTAGAGGTGAGAAAATAGCCTATTGCTGAAATAGCCTTATTGCTGAAATAGCCTTATTGCTGAAATAAACTTAGAATCTATAAGATATCCATAAAGCTCAGAGTTTAATATGTAGAAAATGCAAACATGATGGTGGTAGGGGGAAGGGAATGGGAGACAAGAGAGAAGTAGATGATATAGATATTATATAAGCATAAGAAATGAGTAGAATGGAAAAATAATGCAGATATATATTATTTTACCAGCAACCAAAATAATAAATAAAATACAATGTCAACTTTTATATAAGAGAAAGAAACTTGATATGTTGAATGGAAGGTATAAAAAGAAAATTATAGGAAGACAGGGAAAGTATGCAATAGAAAAATCAATTAAATACGGAGAAACAAATGAGTCCTAGTAACAACTGCAATAAATGTAAATAGGTTAAACTCGATGACAAAAGATGGACACTTTCTAAATGAATTAAAAGAAACATAAGCTAACAAAATATAAAATACAAAACACATACTTCCAATAAAACATAACGATCAAGATGGCGGATGAGAAACACCGCCAGACAGAGTGTCTCTGCAGAAAAGACAGATTCTAGCAGAAATTAGAAAAAAAAGAAGCAAGAAGACGAGCATACAGCGAACGAGGGCCGGAAGGAGGGGTACCTGAGAACCCGGGAGACTCCACGGGAGGAGGCTGTGGAGGAGAACTGGAAGCTGAGACCGCCGGAGCAGCCTGGAGACCAGCAGCAAGGGTAGGTGGATCAGTCACCTTTCCCCTCCCCTGCATCTCAGACTGCTGGTGGGCTCCCCAGCGGGTGGAGAGACCTGCAGACACCAGACCAGAGACGGCCGCTGCCAGCTAGTGGTGAGCCTGTAGTGGACGCGGCACCAGGCTCCCAACTCCCTCCCGGCACCTCCGTGTGCACAGACCCGAGCCGCGCGGCAGGCACCATATTGCCTCCTGCTCCCCTCCGCCGACCCTACCCACGGCTGCCCAGAGAGACAATAGAGCCACCAACCAGAGGCACCTCCAGGGAACAGGACCTTCCCTTTTGGGACCCTACAGCTGACTAAGGGGAACTCAGACTGTGAGCTCCCTACCCGCCAGCCCTCCCAGGTGCTGCTGGCACAGTGTTCCCAGGAGAACAGTGCAGACTCAGAGGCTGGGAGACATAGACCCAGCTTGGACTCCCTGTGGGTGAATTGGGACTGGCACTCCTCTACCTGGTGGGGATATACTTTGAACTCTGAGACCCAGAGGTCGGACCTGCAGACCAGATCCCGTGCACCGAGGGATAGCAGTGCCCAGGGCACAGGAGGGATATATGTGAACAGCCTACTGAGGTGTGTGTGCCTTCAGGGGCAGATTAGCATCCCAGAGGGCAACCCTCCTCCCAAAAGGAAGCCGTACACTCAGCCCAGGTGGCGTTCCTGCACAGGGAACGTCCCCGCCAGCATCACAGTCCGAGGAGGCCTGGTGGCATGTGGTCTGGCCTGCTGGCAGAGGCCGAGGAGTAGCTGCAGAGTTGGGGAGGGTGGAAAGAAGTGAGGCACACTCCAGACTGCTGGTCTCAGACAGCCCCACCCCACACACAGACTTTCTGGCTAAGTGTGACCATTCCAGCCCCTCCCTGACAGCTTTTACTAGAAGCAGAGAACAGAACTCTGACCCCTGCTAATGGCATTGATGGTGCCTGAGGGCAGGCTTTCCCAACCCAGCTCCGCCCAGAACAAGAGCTGATAACAGGACACAAAATCAATAGCATAGACTGTTCCTCCAAGCAAACGCCACCTACTGACAGGGACAGCATCCTGCACAGCCTTTTCATGGCAAGCACTGACTCATTATACAGGGAGTGGTCGAATCTCACCCACAGACACCACCTAACGGCTCAGAAACTAAACAAGGTGTGTGAATACCCAAACAATAACCTAAAGGAAAGAAACAACAACAGATCAACGTGGGAAGAAATCAACGAAGGAACTCAGGAAATATGAAGAACCAAACGGAAAACACACCCCCAAAGAGGAGCACCAGCCCCCTAGAAACGGACACCAACCCAAATCAGGCAACCAAAATGACAGAAGAGGAATTTCGTATGTGGATCATAAGAACACTCACCCAGCTGCAACAGCAACTCAATAACCAATACAAAGAAACCACAAAAAGTCTCCAGGACCTAGAACAAAATTTCACTAAAGAAATAGACACAATGAAGAAAAGTTTAACTGAACTCCTGGAAATGAAGAATCAATTCAAGGAACTACAAAATACAGTGGAAAGTCTCAAGAACAGAGTAGATCAAACAGAAGAAATGATCTCAGAGATTGAAGATAACACCCTCCAACTAAACAAAGACAGAGCAGAGAAACAAGAGAAAAGAGCAAACCTACAAGAATGTGGGATTATGTGAAGAAACCTAATGTGAGGGTCATAGGCTTACCAGAAGGGGAAGAAGACAACACTCAAGGGTTGGACAAGCTGTTTGAAGATATAATAGAGGAAAATTTCCCAGGCCTTGCTCAAAATCTCGATATACAAGTTCAAGAAGCTCAGAGGACCCCTGGGAGATTCAATGCAAAAAGGAAGACATCACGACATGCAGTCATCAGACTGCCCAAAATATCAACTAAAGAGGCCCTTATAAGAGCTGTAAGACAAAAGAAGCAAGTGACATACAAAGGAAAGCCAATTTGAATAACACCAGACTTCTCTAATGAGACTTTACAAGCAAGGAGAGACTGAGGCCGCATTCTCACTCTTCTGAAACAAAACAATGCCCAGCCTAGAATCTTATACCCTACAAAGGTAAGCTTCGTATTTGAAGGAGAAAATAAGTCATTCTCAGACAAGCAAAGTCTCAGAGATTTCAACAAGACAAGACAAGCCCTACAAGAAGTACTCAAAACAGTGTTACGGGCTGGGCGCGGTGGCTCACAACTGTAGTCCTAGCTCTCTGGGAGGCCGAGGCGGGCGGATTGCTCGAGTTCAGGAGTTCGAAACCAGCCTGAGCAAGAGCGAGACCCTGTCTCTACTATAAATGGAAAGAAATTAATTGGCCAACTAAAAATATATACAAAAAAAAAAAATTAGCCGGGCATGGTGGCGCATGCCTGTAGTCCCAGCTACTTGGGAGGCTGAGGCAGGAGGATCGCTTGAGCCCAGGAGTTTGAGGTGGCTGTGAGCTAGGCCGACGCCATGGCACTCACTCTAGCATGGGCAACAAAGCAAGACTCTGTCTCAAAAAAGAGAAAGAAAAAGAAAAAAAACAACCCAGTGTTACGCACGGAACACCATAATAAAAACTCACAAATATAAAAACAACCAAAACCCAAAGATTAAAGGCCAGATAATACAATGGCTCAAGACAGAAATCAAAGCAACAACATCCAACACAACAGAATGAACACTAATCTACCTTACCTATCAGTTCTCTGAATAAATGTGAATGGCTTAAACTCTCCACTCAAGAGACATAGGCTGGCTGAATGGATAAGAAAATACAGGCAAAGTATATGCTGTCTTCAGGAAACACATCTAACCTGCAAGGATGCGTATAGACTAAAAGTAAAAGGGTACAGATCAGTATTCCAGGCAAGTGGAAGCCAAAAGAAGGCTGGCGTGGCAGTTCTAATTTCAGACGATTTAGTTTTTAAACCAACAAAAGTAGTGAAAGACAAAGAAGGTCATTATATAATGGTGAAGGACACACTTCAACAAGAAGAGATAACAATTTTAAATATATATGCACCCAACTTAGGCGCACCCAGTATCATAAAGCAAACGTTACTGGATCTAAGCAAATGGATTAATAGCAACAACATAATCACCGGAGATTTCAACACCCCACTGATGGCACAAGACAGATCCTCCAAACAGAAAATTAATAAAGAACTAATGGATTTAAACAAAACTCTGGAACAATTGGATCTCACTGACATCTACAGGACATTCTACCTACAATCCACTGAATATACGTTCTTCTCATCAGCTCATGGGACATTCTCTAAGATTGACCATATCCTAGGACACAAAGTAAATCTCAAGAAATTTAAAAAAATAGAAATCATACCATGTACCTTCTTAGATCACAATGGAATAAAACTAGAAATCAACCCTAACAGAAACTCACATTTCTACACAAAAATGTGGAAATTAAACAACCTCCTACTAAATGATTACTTCATAAATGAAGAAATCAAGACGGAAATAAAAAAATTCTATGAAGAAAATGACAATGGAGAGACAAGTTATCAACTCCTCTGGGACACAGCTAAAGCAGTTCTGAGTGGAAAGTTTATCTCCATAAATGCCTATAACCAAAAGACAAAAAGATCACACATAGACAATCTAACGAAATGACTCAAAGAGCTGGAAAAAGAAGAACAGACCAACCTCAAACTCAGCAGAAGAAGTGAAATCAACAAGATCAAATCAGAAATAAATGAAATTGAAGACAGGGAAGCTATTCAGGAGATTAATAAAACAAAACGTTGGTTCTTTGAAAAAATAAACAAAATTGACACACCATTGGCTCAGCTAATGAAAAGAAGAAGAGAAATCTCTAATAAGCTCCATCAGGAATAAAAAAGGAGATATCACAACTGATCCCAAAGAGATACAAGATATAATTTATGAATACTACAAAAATCTTTATACACAAAAACTGGAAAATGTGGAGGAAATGGACAAATTTCTAGAAACACACAGCCTCCCTAGACTCAACCAGGAAGAAATAGATTCCCTGAACAGACCAATCTCAACAGCTGAAATAGAAACATCAATTAACAATCCCCCTAAAAAGAAAAGTCCCGGGCCAGATCGCTTCACATCCGAATTTTACCACACTTACAAAGAACAACTAGTACCTATCTTGCAGAAACTATTCCACAACATCGAGAAGAACCTCCCCGACACCTTTTATGAAACAAATATTACTCTGATACCAAAACCAGGAAAGGATGCAATAAAAAAGGAAACTACAGACCAATATCCCTAATAAATATAGATGCAAAAATTTTCAACAAAATCTTAGATAACCGATTCCAGACGCTTATCAAAAATATAATCCACCACGACCAAGTGGGCTTCATCCCAGGGATGCAGGGATGGTTCAACATACATAAATCTATAAATGCAATTCACCACATAAACAGAAGCAAAAACAAAGACCCCATGATTTTTTCAATAGATGCAGAAAAAGCTTTGGACAAAATTCAACACCCTTTCATGATACGAACACTTAAGAAAATAGGCATAGAAGGGACATACCTAAAAATGATACAAGCCATATATGACAGACCCATAGCCAACATCATACTGAATGGAAAAACTGAAATCATTCCCACTTAGAACTGGAACCAGACAAGGCTGCCCACTATCTCCACTTCTGTTCAACATAGTGCTGGAAGTCTTGGCTACAGCAATCAGACAGGAAAATGGAATCAAAGGTATCCAAATAGGGGCAGAGGAGATCAAACTTTCACTGTTTGCTGATGATATGATATTGTATCTAGAAAACCCCAAAGATTCAACCAAGAAACTCCTGGAACTGATTAATGAATTTAGTAAAGTCTCAGGATACAAAATCAATACACAGAAATCAGAGGCATTCATATACGCCAACAACAATCTAATTGAGAACCAAATCAAAGACTCAATTCCCGTCACAATAGCAACAAAGAAATTAAAGTACCTAGGAATATACTTAAGTAAGGAGGTAAAAGACCTCTACAGGGAGAACTATGAAACACTGAGGAAGGAAATAGCAGAGGATGTAAACAGATGGAAATCCATACCATGCTCTTGGATCGGCAGACTCAATATCATCAAAATGTCTATACTACCCAAACTGATCTACAGATTCAATGCAATACCTATTAAAATCCCATCAGCATTCTTCACAGATATAGAAAAAATAATTTTACGCTTCGTATGGAACCAAAGAAGACCCCGAATATCAAAAGCAATTCTAGGCAACAAAAACAAAATGGGAGGCATTAATATGCCAGATATCAAACTATATTACAAAGCTGTCGTAATTAAAGCAATCTAGTATTGGCACAAAAATGGGAATATTGACCAGTGGAACAGATGTGAGAATCCTGATATAAAACCATCCTCATATAGCCATCTAATCTTTGACAAAGCAGACAAAAACATACACTGGGGAAAAGAATCCCTTTTCAATAAATGGTGCTGGGAAAACTGGATAGCCACCTGTAGAAGGCTAAAACAGGACCCACACCTTTCACCTCTCACAAAAACCAACTCACGCTGGATAACAGACTTAAACCTAAGGTATGAAACTATTAGAACTCTAGAGGAAAAAGTTGGAAACACTCTCCTAGACATCGGCCTGGGCAAAGAGTTTATGAAGAAGTCCCCAAAGGCAATCACAGCAGCAACAAAAATAAATAAATGGGACATGATCAAACTACAAAGCTTCTGCACAGCCAAAGAAATAGTCATGAAAGTAAACAGACAACCTACAGAACGGGAGAAAATTTTTCATCCTATGCATCCGATAAGGGACTGATAACTAGAATATACTTAGAACTCACGAAAATCAGGAAGAAAAAATCAAATAACCCTATTAAAAAGTGGGCAAAGGACTGAACAGAAACTTTTCTAAAGAAGACAGAAGAATGGCCAACAAACATATGAAAAAATGCTCATCATCTCTAATCATCAGGGAAATGCAAATCAAAACCATAATGAAATATCACTTAACTCCAGTAAGAATGGCCTTTATCAAAAAGTCTCCAAATAACAAATGCTGGCGTGGATGCGGAGAGAGAGGAACACTCCTACACTGCTGGTGGGACTGCAAACTAGTTCAACCTCTGTGGAAAGCAATATGGAGATGCCTTAAAGCAATACAAGTGAATCTACCATTTGATCCAGCAATCCCATTGCTGGGCATCTACCCAAAAGATCCAATGACACTCTACAAAAAAGACACCTGCACTCGAATGTTTATAGCAGCACAATTCATAATTACAAGGCTGTGGAAACAGCCCAAGTGCCCATCAATCCAAGAATGCATTAATAAAATATGGTATATGTATACCATGGAGTACTATTCAGCTTTAAGAAACAATGGTGACATAGCACATCTTATATTTTCCTGGTTAGAGCTGGAACCCATACTAGTAAGTGAAGTTTCCCAAGAATGGAAAAACAAGCACCACATATACTCACCAGCAAATTGGTATTAACTGAGCAGCACCTAAGTGGACACATAGGTACTACAGTAATAGGGTATTTGGCAGGTGGGAGGGGGGAGGGGGGCAGGTATATACATATATAATGAGTGAGATGTGCACCATCTGGGGGATGGTCATGCTGGAGACTCAGACTTGTGGGGGGAGTGGGGGAAATGGGCATTTATTGAAAGCTTAAAATCTTTACCCTCATAATATGCCGAAATAAAAAAAAAAAGAAAAGAAATAAAAAACCACTAAAAGATATCACGGCACACCTATTAGAATGGCTAAAAATAAACACTACTGGCAAGGAAAAAAAAAAACATAACGAAAATTGAGAATAAATGTAAGACTTCCAATTACAAATAATGTTGGATTAGTTTACTGGAACCAAACCTTTGACTGAAGACAGCTAAAAGACAGGGAAAATATTAGAATTATTTGTATACGCTTTGAGGAGTTGAAGAGACCAGGCCAATGTTCAAGGGACAATGAGGATCTGAAAAATAAACAAGTACAGAACCCATTTAGAGTAAAATCTAGCAACTATTTGAACTATGCCTCTTCTTTGAGAACTGTGCTTTTTCACTGGAGGTCCAGTGTCCACACACGCAGAAATCTGGAAGTTCCTGGGAATTTACTCATCGGCACGGCCCTCGGCCCGTGGCTGACAGGTGCAGGAGTACGACAGCTGAACTTCCTTGACTTGGGCAGTTCTGAAGTGTAATCTTCCCCTGCAGAATCAAGCCGAAGCTAGCCTGTGCAAGACTTTACTGGAGATTATGCCCTGGCTTGGCTTTCTTCTCTTCCTTCTCCTGTTTTCCCTGCTACCTTGCCAATCTCTACAGAGAGCATTGCTTTACTTGTTTGTGAATCTTTACTGCATAGATTGCTCCTGGGAAAACTGACCTAAGATACCACGTCTAATGTTGTCCCCTCCCCATTCTTCCCAGTTTATTTTTTAATTTCTGATACTCCAATTAAATGTGTATTAGAAATTTTATGTCATTTTCCATGTCCTTCAATTTCTCTTTCATATTTTACAACTATTTGTGTTTCTATGTTACATGGCAGATAATTTTCCCAGTTATTAAGTTTTTCACTTACTGTATCTGATTGGCTGCTTCCTCATGCATTGAAATTTTTAATTTCAGTCACACATATCTTATTTCCAAAAGTTTTATTGGGCTCTTTTGCAATCTGAGTTGCATTTTTACAATTTTACTCTTTTTCATGTTCCAGTTATCTTTTTAAAATTTATTTAGACATGTTAAACATATAGTTTTATATTCTACACATAAGGTATTTCTGTCATCTGTTGTTTCTATTGGATTCTATCTAACGATTCCTTGTGGGTATTGTTTTATAAATTTTGACTGTGAATTCATGTTTCTTAGAACTTTACCCATAGGAATTCTTTGAAGCCTGGATGGTACACATATTCCTGCAAAGAGAATTTGCCTGGGTTCATGTCAGAACCCTGGAGGCTTTTACAAAACGACTGTACAAGATTATTGGATTTAGATTTGTTGGGCCAACAGGTCAGTCTAAATTCAGGGTACAAATCACCATGAGAAGTGTTCTTTGACTATGAATACTCAAGTTGGACATTTTTTCTGCAACGAAATCATAACAAATAATTTTTTCACTGTCTTATTCTATAGGGTGGATTTTTTCCAGCACACCCTATATTTAAGGTATAGCTACTTAAGGCCCTAGCCTTACACAGGGACCTCTTAGATTTATCAACTTTGGTGAGCCCAAGGCTTTGTCCTCTCTCCATACCTTCTGTCCTTCCCTATTTACATAAATTTTATATTCATGGCTTCTTTGTAAAGGCCTTATAACAAAGGATACCAGCAGTAATAATAATTTTGGAGCCTATTATTCACTCAGCTACAAAAAAAAATAAAGAGTCCAGTTGTTATGAAATTGGGAGCATATTCAGAGAAAAATTAGAAGAACCAGCACTAAGTTTTCATGCATAACTTCAAAAAACCGAAAGAAAAAAAAAAGAGAGAGAAGCACTACTAATTTGCCTTAAGTATAAGATGGAAAAACTTGCTACCTTTTACCCTCTGATCAGAACCTTTGCTCTGGGGAGAAGAATTATACTTCTCCCTTGGAAATTGTCATTGTGAATGGATGAGTGATTGAGGCAAATATTGCTGCAGATGAAGTACAATTGAGCTTATGCGGCTATTAGTGGTAACCAGTATACAAATGAGAACATTTTTATTGATTTCGTCAAGCACTAGTTGTGATTTTAGGCTAAGGGAGGGTCACAGATGGGATCATATCACATAAGGTGATGAAAGTAACAGATGATTCCTGTGAAAACGTTCAAGAATTCTTCATAGCTGCAATAGAGTCCTTGAAAAGGACTCATGGTACCTGTATAGGTAGAAGTAATTCCTCTTTTCCAGTATTTTCTAATATTATTGCTACCAAGCATCATTTTTATTATTAATACCATGACTTACTTTGGGTACTAAAAAACATTTTACTCCTTAAATTGCATTGAAGAAGTAACTGTGAATTCACTTTTAAATAGTCAAAAGCATGGACATTTTTATACCAGATCAGCAAGAAATAACCAGCAACTAGGATTGATATAAGTATAGACCAAAGTTAATATTGTGATTTTTATTTATTCATTTACTTTTTCATTTATTCTACTGTTCATTTGCTAATTCATTATTGAGTAGTTTTCATACACTACTATACTAGGTGTATAAGTTTTTATTGTGGTTATGTGAAACATTTCTAAGAGCTTTCTCACATACCAAAAATAACTCAAGGACTCTCTACTACAAACTTTGTAGCTTACAATTTTTAAAAGCTTATTTTTTATATAGAAAAATTGAAAATCTAAACCTAGAGAGTTTATTTGCCCTAGATTATACAGATAATTCATAGTTGTTTTACCACTAGAAGTTAGATCTTCCTAATTCTACTTAAAGTAGATAATAAATATGACAGTTCATATTTATTATGACAACTAATTAAAATATAAAATGTTAAGTGTTAGTGTTCTATTGTTGTTGGTATTTATGTTGTTGTATCATGTTGCAGATATTATTTTCTCTTTTGGTGGTTATATAAAAATTGAATTATAAATATATTAATAATACTTAAAAAAATTAAAGATAACACTATTAAGTCTGGTCTGTTAGAATCTGTCATTACACTTGGCAAAAGAACAGCTACAGATTTATTTGTACTATAAATTTCAATGGTACAAATTAGCAACAGTTTTTTCTCTGGGAACCCTAAAACTGATACTTCTGGGATACTCTTGGGCCTCAGTCAGTTGTAGTTGCTTGTAAGTTCAACTGGAAACTACGGTCAGGCAAGTTTGTCAATATAACCCAAGATAGTTTGAAATAGTGCTGGAGCCGCAAGGCATTTAATCTGTGGCCATAGATCAGTGCATAGCCAGTGCTAAACAGAAGAAAATATGAAGTGATAAAACAGGGTATTTTCTGTTGATCACTAGTTTAGAACGAAGCTGGGTCAAATCTACTTAAATTTTAAAATCAGGTGAAATCAGGAGCGTTCCATCTCTTTTCATATGGACAAACTTCTTAAGGCCCTATCCTTTTAGTAACAGCTGTGTCTTCATTATTTATTCATCCCTGGATGTGCTTAAAATATAAAATATCATTATTTGAGTTTGTTATATCATGAGATTTAAAATTTTATAAATTACTGAACAGGGGACGAATTGAATAAGTTAAAGAGATTTATTATTGTAAGAAAAGTACATCAGTAGGAAATATCATTGGTAAAACAGAAAACTAGACTATAAAATTTACTGAGTGCCTTTGATTAAAAAAAGCATTTTCAAACTTTCAAAATATGAAGGTTGTCCTAATGACTGATATGTATTTTTAAAAAATCCTAAAAACCAGGAAATTGGTTTTGTTTTGTCTTTGCAAAAAAAAATGGTCACCTAGTTTTTATTTTCATGTTTCCATTTTTAGGAATATACTCCATGTGCCTCAAGAAAAGAATTTATGATGAGCATGGTTTTCTGATTATGTATATATGTATATTAGAAGTTTCTTTCCTTTTTCATGAGAAACATTGTTTTAAGCTTCTTTAAAAATGAACACCTCAGAAGTCCAACAAGGAAGCTTTTTATTAGGAAAAATGATTAAGAAATTGTTACTCTAGATTTGCTTTTGACCACCAAAGAAACTGGTTCAGTGATGTAGTAGTAAAAGAAATTCCGAGAGAAAATATAACAACTGGGGGGAAAAGCTAAAGTTAACAAAAAGGATCTTTACAGGTTTAATTTATTTAATAATTATTAATATTGATTAAGCACCCATTTGGTGCCAAGCACTATGAAAATCTCCCCAGAAAAGAAAAAAAAGGTCCTTACCCTCTTACCACTTACAGTCAAATGGAGAATGCAGGCACACTAACAGGCATTTACAATAGAATGCACTAAATTCCACCAAAGGACTAAAATGAGGTATCATAAAACATAGAGGAGGGGTGCCTGATTTAGGTTTGAGGACAAACGGAAACTTCTTAGGGAAAGTGTCTCTAAGAACTGATGGTTGAATAAAAGTTAGATTAAAAGGTGGAGAACAGGAACCATAATTATGAACATAGAGTGGGTTATCCCACTGCTCAGAAAAGGTGGTGAGAGGCTAAGACACACAGGCAGGAGGCAGAATCCATCCACTCCTACTTTGCATCTGTCCTTGCCACTACAGAGAACTTATCATCAAAATAAAATGGATGGAAAAACACCCTTAAGAGTGAATTGAAGCCGGGGGCGGTGGCTCATGCCTGTAATCCTAGCACTCTGGAAGATCCAGGCAGGCAGATCGTTTGAGTTCAGGAGTTCGAGACCAGCCTGAGCAAGCTCGAGACCTCGTATCTACTAAAAAAAAATAGAAAGAAATCAGCTGGACAGCTAAAAATATATAGAAAAAATTAGCCGGGCATGGTGGTGCATGCCTGTAGTCCCAGCTACTTGGGAGGCTGAGTCAGAAAGATTGCCTGAGCCCAGGAATTTGAGGTTGCTGTGAGCTAGGCTGATGCCATGACACTCTAGCCCAGGGAAACAGAGTGAGACTCTGTCGCAAAAAAAAAAAAAAAAAAAAAAAAAAAAAAAAAGAATTGAAGTCTCAGGAAAAATAAGAAGACTAGGTTGTAAGAAGCAACCCAGACAGTTTAAACGAATTCAAGTTTGCAGTTGTAGACAAATTACGTGCCTAGGTGTTGGAAGGACGCACAGATATAATCTCAGAAGGACTGGCAGTAATCTGCAGAAATCACAGGGGAGGGGGTGCTGCCAGGAGACTCAATCTAAGCAAATGTCGCCCCAATTCTCTCAAACGGTTAAAAGGTAGATTCTGGAAACTGTTAGCTCAGCAATGTTGATCTTTCATAGCATTCTAAAATGGATTACTTTAACAAAAAAAATTGAGATTACTTAGAAAATAGTGAGACTATCTCTAGGATCCAGTCTGAGCGCACTAAAAGCATTCCTGACAAATTAGCCTTATTTAATTTTTTGTAGGTTGAGTAGCCTGGGAGATTTCGGAGCATTGGGAGGCTGCAGCGTTTGTGCTTAGGTAAGGATTTTGACGAAATGGCTCCCATGCCCTGTGGACGTGGGCAGAACTATGGCTAGGTGACAGCAGAGGCAGGCAGGTGTGTGGCTGGCGACCAGCTGCATATGATCAACTCGGTGTTAGCTTGCAGGGAGGCTTCTGCAGTGCGTTTCAGGGCTTTGCCTTTTGCCTTGTCTTGGTCGAGTTTAAAAATTCAGTCAGGGTGAAAAAGACATCAGTCTGGAAAGGATACGGTATTCTATTGACCGATCGAAACAGAACTAGAAAATGCTTTAGTAGAACAACGCATAAAAACCAGGATATTGAGAATTAGCAGCAGAAATAAATGCACAGATTTGGCTTCTACAATTGCTTACATAAGAATGCGCTTGGGAGGAGGTTTAAAAGTTGATCTCAAAGCAACACAAAACAAAACAAAACAAAAAACCCCCAAAACACTGTAGGTACTTTTGCTAACCAAAACAGTAAATGCTTTAAAAAAAAAAGGTGAATTCAAGGCAAGATAGAATTAATAGAGGAACATTTCCAAAATGAAGGAAATGGCAGTAAGACTGATTCCTAATCTTTCACCGAACTGGAATGCTAGTCAGACCCACCCTGAGTGTTACACAGTTATCGATGTATGGCAGATGGGAGATGTGGTTATTTCCTCAGCATCATTCCACCTGCCCTGTTGACAGCTGCTATAAGCTATGAGGTTTGAGTGAACTTGACCTCACCCCAGCTTCAACAGCAAGCTATGCTCAGCTAAGGCCAATAAGAAAATTCCATCTGCCTTTGCATCGTAATTGGTTTAATTAATCCAGGCCTAAGCTTATCAGTGCGTGGCATTCCCCTGGTTTTAGGGATTGGTTCAGGGGTGGCCAATTGATGTAAATCTCAGTATTTTCTTTTTCCCAGCAGTTAATGGGAAGCAACCTGCCTCTCCTGCTGAATGAAGCCGCAGGCAGCACTAATTACCACTGGCAGGCGTCCAGCCGCTATCAGGGAAGCCAGTCTGGGGAGGAAGTTAACACAGAGAAAGGCGGAGGAGAGCAAACCACAGGAAAATGGACCCAGAGCCCCTATGGAACTACCGGTACTGGCCTATATTGCCCTGAGACTGGAGTTTTTAGTTATTCATTAAGCCCATTTGAGTTTGCTTGTTTGTTTTTGTCACCTTTAACTGAAAGCATTCTAGCAGATCCAAAGACAAAATTCTAATAAGATTATTGTCAAAACACAGGAAAGCCAGGCCATAAGAAGGAAGTTTAGAGGAACTCAGGAAGATAAAAACTTAAATTATTTAGATACATCTGTGCCACTGACGAGAGCGTGAATTGTTGCTATTGTTTGAGAATCCAAAGCGAGGACTATTGCTACAGAGATGTGGGAAGGCAAATTTTGATTCAACATAAGAAACCGAGAAATACTCTTTTAAGAACATTTTTAATTTTTAGAGGCATTCCATTGTAGAAAGAGCTGTTTGCCAATTACTGCAAGTGTTAAAGCAAAGAATAATGAACCATCTGTAAGTCCTATTCAGCCGCAGGATTTGATGGTATTTTACCATCCTTCGTTATTTAAATGTGGATAAGGTAGCTGCTGGTTTCAGAGAGCTTGATTTCTGCCTTGGCTTCCTTAAATGACCAGATCGATGCTTTCTGTGGGTCTGAATCCCCATCTGAAGAGTGAATGGGTTTGAATAAATGGTTTCTAAAGCTCTAAAAATTTCTGCCACCCAAAGGAAATTACTGGAAGTATGGAAGACAGGCTCTTGGCCTGCTCCTTCTCAAGATAATAGTAAAATCTAAAAATGGGAAATTAGAATAGCTGCTTCCCATTAATCACATTCCTTCTCAAAGTTAGCATGAGGGATTGCCTTGGGAAATTCCACTCAGCTCTAGTTCCTGGAGATATTATGTGCCTGTTTCAGAAATGGAATCTCCTATTGAGTGAGTTATCCAAAATTCAATCACTTAACAATGATTCATTGAGCATGTGTTTCCCAGGCCTGAGCTGGCTCCACGACAGGGAGCACCTCGCCTGTCTTGCGCCGTCTGAGACACACAGTGCGTTGTGAGTGCTCAGCGCCCCGTCTCTGTTATCTGGGGACCACATAGCACCTTCCCTAGCTTCTGGTCTCAGTACTGAGTTCAGGATATTTCCAAGATTTTCAATAGAGGAAAAACAAAAAGGAAGAGAGAAGAATAAAAATATAATTTTAAGTGCTTATTCAAATTTTTTTTGAGAGTTCCAAAAAGATCTTTTAAATAGAGGCTATAAATCTGTTTGACAACACAGACACACATGTCATACGCTGAAATTATGTCAAACAGTAGATAAATATTTCTTATATTAGCTTGTTTTTATAGTTTTTTTTTTAGACAATTTAAGTAGCAAAAAGAAGATTCAAAAACATCCTGGATGGCTAAAAAGTTTCTGCATACTTGTTGCCGTGCAGGTGCTATGGAATCTGTGTGACTGTGGCTCCCGCTTCCTAGGAGTGAATAATGGGGAGAATCAAGATGGAATGAGTGAGCGTCTGAAAGGCCTGGGGGCATGTGCTCATCTGTGTGTGCGTGAGCACAAGGCAGCGGAGAGGACAGGCGGAGGCTGCAGCGTGGAAGCTGATATGGAGAGGGCGGGTCCCAGCCTTGATGGACAGGCTGCAATCGAAAAGCAGAAGAGATGAAGGATGCTGCTCCGATGAGGGAACACAGCTGAAGAGGTTCAGGAGGCACAGACTTTCATATGGCCGTGAGGGCGCTGGCCTTATTAGACAAAGGAGTCAGGGCTTCATGGAAAGCGAAAGGGCAGTGAGGTGTAACAGACTCTCACATGTCTTAAAAGTCAAGCAGAGGCCGGGCGCGGTGGCTCACGCCTGTAATCCTAGCACTCTGGGAGGCCGAGGCGGGCGGATTGCTCAAGGTCAGGAGTTCAAAACCAGCCTGAGCGAGACCCCGTCTCTACCATAAAAATAGAAAGAAATTAATTGGCCAACTAATATATATAATATAAAAATCAGCCGGGCATGGTGGCTCGTGCCTGTAGTCCCAGCTACTTGGGAGGCTGAGGCAGGAGGATTGCTTGAGCCCAGGAGTTTGAGGTTGCTGTGAGCTAGGCTGACGCCACGGCACTCACTCTAGCCTAGGCAAGAAAGCGAGACTCTGTCTCAAAAAAAAAAAAAAAAAAAAGTCAAGCAGAGTGATTTAGAGGCACAGGTTTGAGTTGGGGAGATCTAGACTGCTTTTGAGCAGGACGCAACATGAGCAGTGCTCGGGGACATGTATATGGCAGTGAGCCGTAGTATGAATTGAAGAGTAAGGGGGCTTGCTAGAAGCTGCTGTAGGAATCCCAGTGTGACGATATCAGCACATGGGTAGCTAAAAGATTTATAACAAGATTAAAAATTGTATGAAAGGCATTTTGAAAAACAAAGGAGAGGTAAGACATAAAGCTGATGATAACCTAAACAGCCAAAAACCATCATTTCAGAAAAAAACTCAAATGCTTTCTTTTGTAAGAATTAGATGGGAAATTAAAACAAAATATTTGTTATTGATCATGCCAAACTACCCAGGGTTAAGTGAATAAAAGTTTGCTTAACTAGCACTCTAGGAGGCTGAGGTGGGCGGATTGCTCAAGGTCAGGAGTTTGAAACCAGCCTGAGCAAGAGTGAGACCCTGTCTCTACTAATATTAGAAAGATATTAATGGGCCAACTAAAATAGATAGAAAAATTTAGCCGGGCATGGTGGTGCATGCCTGTAGTCTCAGCTACTTAGGAGTCTGAGGCAGGAGGATAGCTTGAGCCCAGGAGTTTGAGGTTGCTGTGAGCCAGGCTGACGCCACAGTACTCTGATCTGGGCAATAGAGTGAGACTCTGTCTCAAAAAAAAAGTTTGCTTAAGACGCCTTTAATTTTTAAATGTTCCTTTCACCTTTTTATCTTGGGTGACATGTGAAATAGTTCAAGCTTTCCTCTTCTGGTTTGTACTGTCACAAGAAACCAGGGACACAGGGTATGGTTTGCTCTCTCTATATTATACATTTATGTATTAGATGTGTTTTTGGACTGCGTACATGATTAATAATGTAAAAGCTCAATATGCTGAGATATGCTTAATTATTATGGGAATCCAATAAGAAAGTGAAGATGCTACATCTATTACTTATTTCCCCAATCAATTGTGTTGATAGGTGCACAATTACTTTGGGGGAAAGCAAAATAAAACTAGTGGGCTACAACCCAATAGGATAGCACTGAAGCTGGAAAACACCCAAAGACATTGGGTGTAGGTTCATTTGGTTTAAATTATAGTAGAATTATTGACACTGTGAAATAGAAAAGAAATGTTGTTGGAAGTGGACTTAGATAGCCGTCCCTTTTGAAGGGCAGGGAGGCGTGCATATGTGCTTGGATGCAGGCAGGGTGAAGGTTTGGGGGTGGAAGGATGAGGATGGTCTCTTTTTATGGCTTCTATTTGCTCAGGCAAAATTACCACCTAGGCAGGATTAAACGAGTGACGCTTCCGGTTTGTGGAGAAGGGAGAGGGAGTAAAATCAGTTATCTTGGAGACTGGAAGAGAGAAACGTGTAGTAAAACATAGAATTAATAGATGGTGCTGATGTTTGCTTTCATAAATTTAAAGTAAGCACAGGTGAATTTTTTTCTTCAGGTTCAGTAGCACAAAGTTGTGAGTGTAGGTGAAGAGCCAGATTCCACCAGGATTGGAATCGCGTCAAACAAGAAAGATTGAGGAGGAGAAGAGCAAGGAAAGAGAGGGCGTGTGTTCGAGGCGTTTCTTGTAAGAATGCATGGAATGCAAGCAAATAGAAAGGAAGCAGAGACATGGTGTGGTAGAACTATTGTGGGAGTGCCAGGTAGAGTTTAAGTGGACAGGCAGAGGTGGTGATCACAGTGTGGGATATTTGGAAGATGAAGCAGTTATTGATAATGACAGGATCTTGTGGGCACCCAGGAGCATGGATGGTGGAAGGAATGAAATCAAGAAACTGGGAAGCCTTAGTGTTGAAGAATCTTCTCCAAATCTATTGAAGTCAACAAGATTCTTGGCGGTATGAGTACTGGAGGGAAAAACAGTGATCTCAGAGCTAAGATCTTCACTGAATGAGAAGCCACTAAATGTGGGAGGTGCTATGGTACAGCCATTAGGAGAACGGACCCTAGAGCTAGACTGCCAGGGTTCAAATCCCAGCTCTAACATGTTCTGTTTAACTGTGAACATCTTAACATCCCAGCACTTCAAGTGATTCAGGAATCTATGTGACTCCTAGGGTAGGGGGATTAATCCAAATCTATGCCTAGCACAGAATAATCATCATGTAAACTGAGCAAACCTAATCTGAAAATCTGAACTCTGAAATGCTCTGAAACTTTTGAACACCAACATGTTCAAAGAAAAATGCTCATGGGAGCATTTGGGATATTGGATTTTTCAAATCAGAGATTCTCAACCTGGTATGCATTTGGTATTTATAAACATCCCAAA
Source organism: Microcebus murinus (assembly GCF_040939455.1). Classification (NCBI taxonomy): domain Eukaryota; kingdom Metazoa; phylum Chordata; class Mammalia; order Primates; family Cheirogaleidae; genus Microcebus; species Microcebus murinus. Next base: position 18,667,309 of record NC_134130.1, read on the forward strand.
ATCCGGGAAAAAAAATCGGAAATCTGAAATACTGTTAGTCCCAAGCATTTCAGATAAGGGAGGCTCGCCCTGTGCAAATGTTCGTTGCTATTAGCTCGTGGTGTCCTCTGAGAGGTAGGATTGCTCATTCTCTCTCTTTTTCTTCCCCCTCCTGTGTGTGTGTGTGTGTGTGTGTGTGTGTGTAAGTATGCATTTATGGAGCAAGACCCAGGAAGACATGGCATATGGGAAAGCAAACAGCCACACTTGAGAAGGCTTCAGGGAGAGCCCTGACCTCGGGGAGGGTCACATCTCGGTGAGAGCACAAAGATAACAAAGATGCTCAGGGAAAGGATTGAAGACACGGCGTGAGCTGCTAACAGACTGTGAGTTCCAGAAGCCACAGAGCAGGGATTTAGAGTGGCGCAGTGGTGGGAAGCCTGGGTCAGATTTAGGGCATGGCTAGAGCTACGTAGGGATGGATGTCCTCATCGTGACGGATCACCTGAGAGGGCAGGGCTGGTCCTGTTGAGTCAGGTGAACCAATGGCACAGGTGCTAGGACCCTGGTCCTGATGATCTTCCCTCCTGGGACTGGTCTCATGCAGTGTTCAGAAGACACAGTGTAGACGCCTATGAAAGATGAACAGAACTTGGACGTGGCCAGTGTAGAGTCTAGAGGAGCCACTGCCTGGGAAGGCAAGGAGGCCAGAACACTTCTAAGTGAATGATGACAAGCTCCTTAGGTAGTGCCAATGCCAAATCCTACGTCCTAACAGCTCACTCAGGCTCCTAAGACTAGCTCAAAACTCCTTAAAAGTTATCAAAGCACCTACATTTAATTAACTGATAATTATTTATTTAGTGACTGTTTCTCCTCACTAGAATGGGTAGGAAGTGCACCTCTTTTATTCACTGATGGAGCTTCAGAGCTTTGCATGTCACTATATCTAATGCATATTTATGTGTCTATATCTACACCTTCATTTACATCTACATCTGTATCATCTGTCTTTTGGGGGAAGTTCTGTTAGGAGTTCGGTTGTCAAAATGCATTTATTGGCAATGATCATGTCTAATTTCAAACTTTGCTCCCTAAGCCACGTATCCACGTTAATCAGGGTTGTTTCTGGAAGAGCAGCCCAGTGAGTACTGGAGTTCAGCTCCACAGCCATCCTGAGGGCTTTACTAGTGTCTTTATACACTTTCCCCCAGGGGAAGAAATGGAGACTCGACTGAAGGGTGAATTAGTCTCTGAAATGTTAAAACTGAGAAGCAGAGGATGCCTAGGTTAGTAAGAATAAGAGTTCACTTAGGATGTCCTTCTCATTGTCTAATTCAATGGACAAAGAGATTATATTTACATTGCCTGAAATTGTTCAGTGGTTCTTTCACGTAAGTGTGTATTTTGTTCCTCAACTAGATCATAGCTCCCTAGTGACAAGAAGGAGTGTCACTTTGGGCTGGAGACAGCTAAGTCTCATTTGGCCAAAGCCGGTGGTTTCTTTCTTATTGTACTGTGTGAGCTGTTTGGGGAGTCAGAGTGGCCTCGTGTAGCACTAAATGGAAAAGACCGTCTTGTGGTCAGGGCTCTGTGGTTAATGGGTGAGAAAACGAGTCTGCACAGCACTTGCCCCCCGCTAATAGGGCCTCCTGGAATTAATGAGGCCGTGTTATCAGGGCGTAGGGGCAGGGCAGCAGACACTAGATCATTTATCGCTGCATTCTTCCTAGTGCATGACTGTCTACAGCGGCCATGGTGCACACATTAATAATTATTTTTCTCATGGGCTGGAAATAGTCTATATTTTTCAAAATCACACTGTCATATGGCTTCTGCAGCGTTAGCCTTTTGTTCATGTCGTAGCACATGCCGTTGAAACTATCAACTCTTTAGAGTTGGGAAAGCTGTCAGAAGACTTTGCTGAAATGCAGCAACTTGTGGTCCTCCCTCCCCCCTCGTGACCCCCAATTGAATTACCACCCAATGTAACCATTTAAACAAGTGTCTACATTCCAACTGAAAGAAAGATAAAAGAGAAGACCCAGGTGGGAATTCCATGGAAAGATAATAGTGCTTTGCATATTGTTGGGGAAATGGCAGGAAGGTGAGTAAGAAAAGATGAGGAGATGATAGCAAAAGGGACGTCAGCACCCTTCAGAGCTGAAGCCACCTGTGCATTTGATGTAGTATCCTGTTCTTCTTTTCGTCCTAACCTGATCTGTTTATTTGCCTGAAACCTGTATCCTAGAGCAAACCTCTTAGGTAGGGGTGAGAATGGAATATAGAAATTCTTCGCACAGATTCTTAGTTTAAAGCCACTCAACACACTTAGTTCCCATCCACTGAATACTGTCACTCTCACTGACAAGCCATGTTGGCTGAGACTACAGAGAAAGGCTGACCTGCTCTTGGCTTTTCTGCCCACATCCACCTTTTACCTGTCTTTTGGGGGAAGTTCTGTTAGGAGTTCGGTTGTCAAAATGCATTTATTGGCAATGATCATGTCTAATTTCAAACTTTGCTCCCTAAGCCACGTATCCACGTTAATCAGGGTTGTTTCTGGAAGAGCAGCCCAGTGAGTACTGGAGTTCAGCTCCACAGCCATCCTGAGGGCTTTACTAGTGTCTTTATACACTTTCCCCCAGGGGAAGAAATGGAGACTCGACAAACAATCCATGAACATAATTCCCAAATGCTCAAGGTGATTTTTAAAATGCCTTGAACTATGTAGTCTTAGACTCTTGAATAAGTTGCTGTGCTTTATAACATTTTCTGCCATCATTCCTCTTGGGTCACAGGGTAGCCATCTCTCTGGTCTCCTCGCTGACACTCTTGCCTCTGTCCACATAGCAAGCAAGGCCATCAGTACGGACTGATTGTGTATGCTCCCCTGCCACAAATTCATATTTGAAACCCTAACTCCCAATGTGATGGTATTTGGAGATGGAGTATTTGGGAGATAATGAGAATTAAATGAGGTCATGAGAGTAGGGATGTCATGACCAGATTCGTGCTTTTCTATTATGCTCTTCTCTCTCTGTCTCTCTGTCTCTCTGTCTCCCTCCTGACCTTCTCTCTGTGCCATGTGTCACACAGCAGGCATGAGCAGGTGCCTGTCTATAACCTGTAAAAGGGCCTCACCAGCCCTTGACCATGCTGTTGGCCTGATCTCAGGCTTCCAGCCTCCAGACTGTGAGAAAATACATTTCTGTTGTTTAATCCACCAAGCCTATGGTTTTTGTTATGGTAGCCCAAACTGACTAACATAGTACGTTTCACAGATTTAATTACATTTGAAACATTCTTGTTGAAAATCCTTTAATGCCTTGTATCTCCTGGAATAACATTCTGATGCTCACCATAGTCTGCAAGGTGTTGAATACTGTTCATCCCAGCCTGCAATGCTCGCCTCCTGCTGTTTATTTCATTCATCCAACTTATCAGTGCTTCTAATTACTGCTCCAATTATACACATGATCACTCTTTAAATGCTTTCTTCATGTGCGTCTCTCCCTCTGGAACATGAACTGCATGAGGACAGGTATTGTTGCCCTTTCTCTTAATTGATACATTCCTTGGAGCTGGTACTACATTTGAGACATCATAGGTACCTATAAAATATTCATATTAATAGATTGAGTGACTAGTAGCCAAGAATTATCAAAGCATTTTTATTGACATGAAAAAAACCCACTTCCTTCTTTGACTCACTTATTACGGTTTTGATGTCTTTAAGTTGGGATTGCTTATGAAACATATTTGCCTTTCAGCTCCACATTTTAAATTAAATATGGGCTGCCTAGGACTGTCCCTTATAGCTGGGAATAATCTTATTTATAAAATCTATTATTCCCTCACAGGTATCCAGCAGGCTTCTCACAGTCATACCTTTTAATCTGGAAAGCTGGGGTTTATCTTTGAGCCCTACAATCAGGGCTAAGAGGGCCATGCCCTGACTCTCTTCAGACCTCACTTCTTCTCTGGAGTCAAGGTGGTCTTGACCACGTCCCATGACACGCAAGCCCTGGGAATCTCACGCTGAAATGACCTTAGCCAGTTTCCCCGTCCCACAAGACCTCGTTCTTCAAGACCTGCACCCCACTCCTGGGCCTGACTCGTGGCTGTCACCATAGCTATGGACAGAGCTTGGACAAGCAGACTGAACCGTCCACGTGCCTCTGTGCAGGGCTGGGCAGACCACGCGTGGGGCTGGGACGAGAAGTAATTTCAGTAATTTCAGACCTGGTCAGAAGCACTTGCCCCAAGAGTAGCGGGGCCTTGGCTTTAGGCATTTACCCCAAGACTTGCTGGTTTGTTTTATAAGCTTGGACTTGGAATAAAAAAGAAAAGAAAATGACTCATAGAAAACTAAGATAAGAGAAAAATGAAGAAAGTATATTGTTAATAAAGAAGCTCTTAAAAGTTAAAGAAGCCCAAAAGTAAAGATTATATTACCAGGAAGGTAATTTATTTATTAAGTTTGGCCAGAATATGGAGATTTTTAAAACACTACAAGTTTTATATTTTACCTTTTCTCATGAGCTAATGCTTAAGAAAGGAAGGAAAGTTAAGTGACTTCCTGTTTCTTCCTAAGCATGTTCATAGAATTTAATACAGACTAGAACGTGATTTTCAAATACTTTAGGCAACCCGCCAGAAGTGTGCGGATTGCCTCTATAGCTATAGAGTAGCAAAGTTTGTGACTTGAAAGCAAAATATAGACGTGTTCTGATCATTCCCTGAACTTATCTCAGTGTTTCATGTCCAGGGTGAGAGGGTGGCTGCGGGTCAGTTTTCGTGGAATAGTTGTTGCTTCCTGCCTGAGAGACACAAAAGCAGCCTTTTACCCCAAACAAAAAAGGAGCAGCTACCTGGATTTCTATCCACTCCCTCACTTTATTCTGGTGTATGTCCATGCATAAAAGATTTAAGCTATATGAAATATGTCTCCCCACAAAAAACAGAATCATAGCAAAATAGAGGACATATGACCAAAGTATTAGTACATTTGCACTTTTTCAAAGGACCTTAATGCGATTAATCTTAAGGTTTGGTTATAAGTAACATTGTATACACTTTAAATTATCCAGCTAGAAGTTGGTTTTGATGTTGCAGCACAATTGTCAATTAGAGTCAGAAATTTTCTAAGCACAAAGTGATAAAGTAATTCCTAAAAACTTGAATGAAATAACTAAAGACAGAATCAGAAAGGTAAAAGTGAACAAGATAAAGCATTTAAACAGGAAAATAATTGGATCAATGGATGAATATGATAAAAGTAAATAATGCAAATTCCTAGGCGGAGGGATTTGAAGTGTGAAAAGGGGTCCTTTCCTTTCTTTTCATTAAAATGAAATAGAGCAAAAACCTTCTTTTCTCTGCCCATAAACTTATAAAAATATCATTGTCTCTGTATAACATCAGCAAGAGTGTGATCAGATAAGAAAGAGATTTTGAGTCCAAATGTAGATCAGGGCGAGGATAATAATAATGGTTACAGATTTGTTAATGGAATTTTAAAAATCCAAGCCCTTAATGTACATTTCATGCCCACTCATTTTTCTCAAAGTGGTTCAAGTAAAACTATATAAAAGGCATATCTTATTAATAACATATCTGTTTTTTCTTCTAATTTGAGCCATTTTACAAATTATAAATTATTATTGTTTTGTATAATTTTCTTGTGAGATATGGTATTTAACTGATTTAGCTACATTGTCTTCAGTTAGTAAATACAGAGTTTATACATATGTAGTGAATTCTGTTTACTATGGGCACAAGAAGGTTAAACATTAAAACCTTGAACTATTATATGGTAGGAGTAAAAGGAGATGGTAGTGAAATTAGTGCCTTTGATAGTGTTATGTAAGAAGCAGCATAGACTCCAAGATTTTTTTATAGCAAAAAGCTATTATTCTCAGGTGCTATACTGCCAATCTGGTACTTTCTCTCTGCCAAAATTTCAGGTGCTTATGTGAACACATACACAACACCTTAGCACAGATCACAGAATGCCCGAGGGGTATCAGTCCTAGGAAATAATCAGCTATGGTTGGCATTTTGCAGAGCATATTGAAAGAAAACACACCTTAAGTTTTAGCATCACATGGATCTCAGCATAAAACTATACAACTACAGAAGAACTATGGAAAGACTGTTGGTGAAATGTGAGCTTTGAGTTTTTCTGGCAAAGAGATTGAAATTAGGCACCATTTACTACAGATTGGCATGGCATACACTTACAGACTTAGAATATGAATATTCAAGCAAAACTAGTTTTGATTGTGGGTGTGGGTGACCTGGAAGTTAATACCAGAATCACTATAAATACTATCTGTAGTTTTAAAAAAATCTAGCCAGAATTCTTATCAATCCTGATAAATTGTGCATAGTTCTTATTTCATGCTGTGGAATTATTCAGTCTCATGTAATTTTGAGTTAAAAAAATAAGGTCCTGAAAAAAAGGGTCTAAAAATATAGGTGTCTATGAAGAAGAGTTATTGAATTAGATGGACTTAATAAAATGTCAGTGAGGATTTGGGTAGTTTGAAAAATAGGCAACAATTACTCCAGCTGAATGGTGTTTAAAAATATGTTTCTTATTATTTGAGTGGGTTTTACTTAATCCTGAGATTCATATGATAAAATGGGCTATAGTCTATAGTTTTTGCACCTAAAATCATTCAAACTTTAGCAAGATAAAATTACTTTTTTATTTTTGATGAACATGCATTACATACAGAATCACAGAACAAGAAAATGACAGAAATAAGTGTTTATAAGTCTGCTCAGTGACCCTCTCTTCCAACTGTGTCACTTTTCTGGAGGACAGAATTAACAGTTGTATATATTATCACTTTAGAAGACAACTAGGAGCTAATAGCTGGGTTTCCTAAAGTACAATATAAATATTCCTTACCTAGCCTCCCAGGATATCTCAAGTAATTAGGATTGTAGTTACCAGGCAAAATTCAAAAGTAAATGTTAAAAACATTCTATTTCCTATTCCCAATGGAATTTAGTTGGTCTAATAAATCATGTATGTGCTATCAGTTCTCTTTCTTATTGATAATGGGTCAATAAGAGCCTATACAGTTTTAACTCCACAAATGGACACATAAAATTTTAGATGTATTAATAAAATATTAAACTTAGAAAACATCTAAACACCAATCATTCAAAATGCAAGTAGGCAGCCTTGTTGAACCACTTGCATTTCCCTAAATGTTCTCTTACATCACTTTGCTTCTGCAGTAGCTCCTTATAATGGCCTGCCTCCTCATTTTAATTCGACTAATTCCTGCTCATCTGTTAAAACTCAGCTTGGCCATCGCAATCTCCAGGCATCTTTCCTTATCATCTGTCTGCCGACATCAGCTGGTCTAGTTCGGATATTCTTCCGTGCTTCTATAAATTCCTAGGCTTTTGCCTGTCATAATTCAGTATCATCCAATACTGTAGTCATCTCCTAGTTTATCTGTTTTGCTAGGGAACACAAAATTTGTCTTTCAACTCTAAATTATTAGTGCTTAATATGCTGGCTGGTAGATAATAGGTGCTCAAAACGAATTGCCGATTTATAATTAGTAAATAATGCTACAGCATATGGAGTGACGTTGGAATTCAAGGGACTAGGCTTTTGTTAAAGATTTTGATGTATTAGAAGGAAAAATGTCAGCTGCCATCAGGAAATGTATCTTGCTAGTCACCAGAACAGTTCATGCTTTATGGCCCTGATGGGCACACAGTCCTGCGGGAGAGCCCGCTCACTCAATAAAGCATAGTTGGTCTTAGGGCTAAGTCAACTTAAAAGGGCTTAAAACAGAGGACGATTCATGCAAGATTCTGAAACACTCTAACGCCATCATCATCCTGGTCACCATATACTAAGTGCCCGTTCTGCATCAGGCATCATTAAGCATTTTATGTAAATTATTTTTTATTAAATCACCACAACAACCTTATCAAATGAACACTGGTATTTTATACAGACTGCAGATAAGAAAACTGAGGCCTAGGGAGAGTAAGAAACTTGCTCAAAGTCACATAGTAAAAGAATTTAAGTGCTGGTCTGTCTCTAACGCTCATAATCTGTAACTGTTGGGCCGTTCTGTTTCCATTAGACACAGCCCAGCTGTGTTCCAAAGTGTTTCATTTCCCTACTCAATGTCACCACCAGGCGTTTCTGACTCTTCTCCTTCACAACCATGGAGGCTGCCACTGTGACTCTTCAAACTGAAATCTCACTTCTCATCTTGTCTCAGTGTTCATCTAGCAGCAGGACTAACTGATTACGGTTGAGGAGAAAAGAGGGCAGTTCAGTCTTCTCAATTAAAACTCCTACTCTCAATCCTCCAGTTTCTTCTGCTGTAGGATTAACTGCAGACGGTGGAACATGGAGTTGAAATGAGAAACAATGGGTGGAGAAGGGAAGTAAACTCCATTCTGCTTTTCTCTCCCCAACCCCAATACCCTCACTGACATCTCTTCTATGGAAACAGTTCCAGTGTAATTATATGACAAAAAGAAAAGAGAAAGAGAAAGAGATGAGAAAAGGAAATAATGTAGAAACTATGTGAGTCCCATCAGCTTTTTTCTCTACCTCTACCAGCCAAATCCCCTAATTCCCACACTCACCCTCATATAAATAAACATTTCTGCTGAAATAGGATATACATACAGAGTGCACAAGTCAGAAATGTATTTTAATACATTTTCACAAAATGAATTACATTTGTAATTACCACCCACATCAACAAACAGAATCTTATCAACACATTGTGGTGTTTTGTTTTGAGAGAGGGCCTTGCTCTGTAGCCTGGGCTAGATTGTGGTGATGTCATCATAGCTCACTGCAGCCTCAAGCTCCTGGGCTCCAGCAATCCTCCTGCCTCAGCCTCTTCAGTAGCTGGAACTACAGGCATGCGCCACCATGCCCGGCTAATTTTTGTAGAGATGGGGTCTCTCTCTTCCTCAGGCTCACACTATGGTTTTAACTGCATTTTCCTGGTGATTAATAAGGTATAACATCCTCTCGTGTATTTAATAGCTCTTTGAATATATTATCTAGTGAGATGTCTCTTATGTTTTGCCTATTTTTTAATTGTGTTGTCTGTCTTTTTGTTATTAACTTGTGAGGATGATTTTATATATATATATATATATATATATATATATATATAATATCATATATGATACATTTGTCAGTTAAATGTATTTCCAACATCTTCTCCCCTCATTTGCTTGCCCTTGAATGAATAGTATCTTTGATGAAAGGTTTTTTAATGTAGGTTTTTTTATAATTTTTATGTAATTTTTTGTACTTTTATGTAGTCCACAAAATTTTAATGTAATCCAATTTGTCAATAGTTTTCCTAATGTTTAGTGAACTTTGTGTTCTGTTAAAGAAATCTTTGACTGCTACCAAATTATGAAGGTATTCTCTTTTGTTAGCTTCCAGAAGCTACAATTTCTCTCATGTAAATTTTGATCTACAATCCATCAGGAAATGATTTTTGTGTATGGTATGAATTAATTATTATTTCAAGAATATTTTTTTCTTCTGAATATGTAACTAATCTATTATTATTATTATTATTATTATTTTTGAGAAGGCCTTCTTTACCCACTGCATTGTGTTATCTTTGCCCTAAGTCAGTTGTTAGTACAGGAGAGAATCTGTTTGTAGACTGTTATTTTGCTCCTTTCATTTAATTATCTATCCAAACACTTGACTTTTTATATTATTTTAAATGTCAGTTTTTAGTTTTATTTCTAATTGGTGATACATACAAATAATTTTGATTTTTTATATTGTTCTGTGCAAAGACATGGCAAAAAAATCTCATCACTTTGAATAATTTATCTGCATATACTTTTGAATTTTTTATGCATGAACATGTAAACTGTGAATAATGAGTTTTATTTCTTTATTTTCCACTCTTCTACTTTCTTTCTTCTCATTCTCTTCCTTCTTTCTATCTTTCCATCATTGTCATCAACTCCATCATTGTCCTCCATCATTGTCATCAACTTCTTTGTCCTCTTCTTCTTCTCTTTATTCTTCTGTCTCTCTCCCTCCCCGTCTGCCATTCCTGCCTTCCTTTTGCTTTTTTTGTTTTGTTTTGTTTTTGCCTCATTGCACTACTTGGAACCTCCAATATGATGATGGACACAAGTGGTGATGCAGTAAATTTTTATCTCATACCCAGTCCCATGGTGAAAACTTTCAATAATATAGCATTAAGTATCAAGTTTGCTATGGATATTGTTTTGTAGATACCTTTTATCAAGTAAGGGAATATTGTTCTAATTATAATTTTAAAGATGTTTCAATCAGTTGCTTAATTATTTCAAGTGCTTTTCTTGTATCTATTAAGACCATGCTATAATTCTTCCTTTTTATTCTGTTGATGTAGTGAATTACTTTAATTTTATAATATTAAAGCAACTTTTCTTTTTGGAATAAAGCCCAATTTATTGTAATATAGTATTCTTTATTATATACTTTTACATTTGATTCATTTATGGTTTTTAAATTTTTGCATCATGTTTATGAAAGATAGTGGCTTGTGAATTTCTTTTCTTATAATGAACTAGTCAGGTTTTCATATCAAGATTTCATTGGCCTTGAAAAGTAATTAGGGAACTTTTATTTATGTTTTTTAGATTCATTTGTATAGATGGTTGTTATTTTTCTTAAACTGCTTAGAAGAAATCATCATAAAATTGTCTGGTTCTTATGTTTTTTTTATACTCTTGGAAGGTTTAGTTCTAGTTTCAGTTTATTGAATAAATGTAGAGCTATTCAGATTTTCTATGTTTTTGGTCTGTTTTAAAAAGTGGGCTTTTAAATTCAGTGTTTTCTGAATGTTTTAATTTATTGACACAAAGACAGTATTCTTTTATATTGTATAATAAAATCTGTTAAAAAATCTACCTGTTATTCATGATATTAGTAATTAGAACCTTCTTTCATACATCATTTCAGATGTTCATTATTGGTATATAGGAAAGCAGTTAACTTTTGTTTACTGACTTTGTATCTTGTGACCTCTCTATGATCACTTATTAATTCTAGAAATTTTTTTTGATTCTTCGGGATTTTTTTTCAAGAAAAAATCATGTCATCTATGAATTAAGACAGTTTTATTTTTTCCTTCTCACTCTGTATATCTTCATTTCATTTTCTTGTCCTGTTGCACTAGCTAGAATTTCATTACGATGTTGAGTAGGAGTGGGGAGAAAGGACATCCTTCCCTTTTTCCTGATTTCAGGGGAAAGGCATTCAGATTCTCAGCATTAAATATGATGCTAGTTTTTCTATAGATATTCGTCATCAAATTAGGGAGGTTCCCTCTATGCCCAGTTTACTGAAAGTTTTTTATCATGATTGGGCGTTGGATTTTGTCAAATGCTTTTCTGTGACAATTAACATGATCATATGACTTTTTTCTTAAGCCTATTGATAAGGTGGGTTGTTTTTGAATGTTGAACTGCCTTTGCATACCTTGAATAAATCCCACTTAGTTGTTGCTATTGTTTGAATGTTTCTCTCTTCCCAAACTCATGTTGACATTTAATCGCTCATGTAGCAGTTTTGGAAGTGAGGCCTTTAAAAGGTGATGAGGACCTGCACTTGAATGTTTATAGCAGCACAATCCACAATTGCAAAATTGTGGAAACAACCCAAGTGCCCATCAATACATAAGTGGATTCATAAAATGTGGTATATGTATACCATGGAGTACTATTCAGCTCTAGGAAACAACGGTGATATAGCACCTCTTGAATTTTCCTGGCTACAGCTGGAACCCATTCTACTAAGTGAAGTATTCCAAGAATGGAAAAACAAGCACCACATGTACTCACCAGCAAATTGGTACTAAGTGATCAACACCTAAGTGGACATATAGGAATAACATTTATTGGGCGTCGGGCAGAGGGGAAGGGGATGGGCATATACATACATAATGAATGCGATGCACACCAACTGGGGGATGGACACGCTTGAAGCTCTGACTCGAGGGGGGAGGGGGGAAAGGGCAATATACATAACCTTAACATTTGTACCCCCACAATATGCTGGAAAAAATAAAATAAAATAAAAGGTGATGAGGCCATAAGAGTGTCACTCTCATGGGATGTTTTGTGCCTTAATAAAAGAGCTTTTAGTAAAGGGTTCTCTCTCTCTCTCTCTCTCTCTCTCTCTCTCCCCCTTCCTGCCCCAGGTGAGGAACAGCTGACAAAAGGGGAGAGTTTTGTTACTGAAGTCCCAGTTCAGGTGATTAAGTCCAGCTCAGATCCCATGGAATGTGGACATTTTTGCAACGAGAAATGGCTAACCACAAACGGAAGTGACTTTGAATAAAAGGGATAATAGGGGAAAGGCCATCAGACAGGACTCATTCTAAATGATATTCCTTTACCTGCTTAAAACTGTCAGAGTGGTGGGGGGAGGTGGGAATGATAGGTACCTGATAACTTCCTTGCCAGCAGAAACCAGTGTTTGGGGAAGATATCCATGGGCACTCTAGGACACTTAAAAAGGGGTCTAGATGGCAAGAGAATAAGGCTGATGACTCTGTGTGTTTGGGAGGATCTGCAGTCAACCGTAAGCATTAGTATAAGCAAATGACCACCACTATGGATCAGGTCGAGATTCAAAATAAGTGAGATTTAGGGTAACAGAGAACCAGCGCACAAAGAAGGGGTTCCAGAAAGCCACTGCACTAGGCCTTCTTGTTAGACAGCTCAGCATGCCCTAACTGGTAGTTAATATCAGGGCCACATATAAAGGTATATTATTTGTTTATATTATTCCATAATATAATTATTATAATCATAATTCCATAATATAAGTTCACTTTTATTCAACCAATTCATTTTTGTTCTAAGTTTTAAGGGAAAAAAACCCTATAGATTTTGTTAAGGGGATGTTCCAGAACAGAGCGGACATTATGAATGGACATTATGCTTCTGAACCTAATGGACATTGTATGTCATTACATCCTAACATGCCAAGAAGCAGATATAATATCTGTGACCTTTTAGAGAGATCAGGCTCTTTAAACATTCCTACATTAGCTAACTATTATTACACCACAGATTGTACATGATTAGCGCTTAGAAGCACCCTGCAACCCCAGAACAGACATAGAGAGATTTCTTTAGCACTAAACTGGGATAAACCTCTGTTTCAACTGTTATCACCATCATTCCTAAGTTATTCACATCAGGGAACTAAGACTTCGTAAGTACCTGCTAGAGGTGGTTATTCTCTGTGTGTGTCCCGATACTACATTGCGATTCTCTCTCCTGCTTCCTGCCCCAGGAGGCTGATCAGAAGGACTGTGTTACCCAGGCCCATTGCCCTCCAGCTTCTAGTTGGGTTTGACAAATGCAATGCTGGCGCCTAGGAGGAACAGGGCAGTGTATTTATTCCTGCTGCTCTCTTCCTGGTTTGGCAGTGTGCTCGGTCCTTTTGCCTGCAGCCTCAGGCCCTGTACGGTGATAAAGTGGCTTCTCTCCCAGCATTCGGGTTCTTCCCAGGCTCCAGGACAGCTCCCTCCCTGGCTCCTCCTGGCCCAAGAGTGGTGACAGGTCACCCTGCTTTGCCTCAACATCCTCTGTGGGTTGCTTAACTTCTGCAATTAGTGCCTTCATCAAACCCTCTTCACTTCCCTCATTTGAATGAGCTGTAGCTTTCCTGCCTGAAACATATGTACCCCACACATTATTTTCTCATACATTATTTTATTTAATTCTCCCAACACCCCTGTGAAAGAGTTATCATCACTCTATAGGTCACTAAACAGGATCATACCTACTAAAAAATTGTAACTCAGATTTAAATGATCAATTTTATTAATATTTTCAAAGAATCAGATATTGAATTCATTGATTCTATTGTTTCCATTTATAAATTTAAATAGTTTTATGTTTTAATGTTTCTTTTCCTTTCACTTGCCTTAGGCTAAATTTCTTTTTATTTTTTGAGTTTCCTAAAGTGGAAGCTTATATTATTAATTTTAGATTTTTATTTTTTCTGATATACTCATTTAATGCTGTAAGTTTACCTTTAAGCACTGTTTTCACTGTGTCCCACAAGCCCTGCTAAGTTGTATTTTTCATTTCACTTAGTTCAAAATATTTATTATCCATTCTGACACTTCTTCTTTGACCCACGTGTTATTTAGAAGTGTGTTTACTTAATCACCAGATATTTGAGAATTTTCTCTTTATTGATTTCTATTTTCATCTCATTGTCATCTGAGAAAATATTTTGCATGATTTTTATTTTTTTTAATTTGTTAACTATATTTCATGGCTAAGAACGTGGTATATCTTAGTGAATGGTCCATGGTGAGTTTGAGAAAAATGTATATTCTGCTCTTATTGGAGGAATTATTCTATAAATGTCAATTAGATCAAATAGATTGATAGCATTGTTCAGAAAACTACATATTTATTGATTTTCTGCCTGCTGAATCTATTAATTACTGAAAGAGTGGTGTTGTAGTCTGCACTGCTAGAGTGGATTTGTCTATTTTCCTTTCGTTTCTTACAGTTTTCCTTCATGTGTTCCGATGCTCTGTGGTAAGGTGAGTACATGCTAAAGATTGTTATGTCTTCATGGAGAATTGACCTATCATTCTGTAGTGCTTCTCTTTACCCCTGACAGTTTTCCCTGTTATGAGGGCTCCTCGTGTCTCAAACACATGCAGCTACTTCAACTTTATTTTGATTAGTGTTGGCATGACATATCGTTCTTCAGCCCTTCACTTTTAATTTATACAGGTGCTTTTCTTTAAAATGCATTTCTTATAATAACATTGCTGTCATCCATTTCCCTTGTTTATATGCTATGATCACTCAGTACATTGTTGCTATTATCACTTTTTAAAAGTTTATTTTAAATTTTTTGATTGACATTTCTATATCTGTGTTGTCCAATGATCTAATCAGGGTAGGTAGTACATACATTGCTTCATGCATTTATGATTTCTTTGTGGTGAGAACATTCAAAATTCAAATTATATTGTAATATACAATATTTTACTGTTAACCATAGTCACCCCACTGTGCAATAGAAGATCCAAATTTATTCCTCCTATTTAATTGAAACTTTGTACTTGATGATCAACGTCTCCTCATCCTACCCCCCCTCCTCTCCCTCCTTCCATTCTCAGGTTCTGATAACCACTGATGTCCTCTCTCTGATATCAACTTTTTTTTTCTTTTTAGAATCCACACGTGAGTGCGATCATGTGGAATTTTTCTTTCTCTGAGGTTTATTTCACTTAACATAAGGTCCTCCAAGGCTTGTCCACATTTTCTCAAATGACACATTTTCACAAATTCATTCTTTTTTTCTAAGTGAATAATATTCCATTGGAATATACCACAATTTCTGTATCCCTTTATCTGTTATTGGATACTTGGGTTGATTCCATATCTTGGTTATTGTAAATAGTGCTGCAATAAACATACGAGTGTAGATATCTCTTCAACATACTGATTTCCTTTTCTTGTATATATACCAAGTAGTGGCATTGTTGGATCATACAGTAGTTGTATTTAACATTTTTTTTTTGAGATAGGGTCTTGCTCTGTCACTCAGGCTAGAGTACAGTGGCATCATCATAGCTCACTGCAACCTCAAAGTCCTGGACTAAGGAGATTCTCTGGTCCTAGCCTGCCTAGTAGCTGGTACTACAGGCATATATCACTATGCCTCGCTATTTTTAATGTTTAAGAGACAAAGTAAAATCTTTTGTGTTGCTTAGGTTGGTCTCAAACTCCTGGCTTCACGTTCTCTAAACTGGGATTACAGGTGTGAGGTACCACCCCTAGTCTATTTTTAATTTTTTTTTTTTAGGACTTATATACTATTTTTCATAATGGCTGTACTAGTTTATAATTCCACTAAGTTGTATGTTTCTTTTTCTCCACATCCTAGCCAACACTTGGTTTTTTTTTTGTTTTGTTTTTTATCTTTTTGATAATATCCATTCTAACTATAATGAAGTGGTATATCATTGTGATTTTGCTTTGCATTTACTTACCTGATGATTAGTGATGTTGAGCATTTTTTTCATATACTTGTTGGTCACTTGTACATCTTTTGAAAAATGTCTGTTAAGGTCTTCTGCCAATTTTTTTTTTATTTCGGCATATTATGGGGGTACAGATTTTAAGGTTTCAATAAATGCCCATTTCCCCCCCACCCCCCACAAGTATGAGTCTCCATCATGGCCATCCCCCAGATGGTGCACATCTCACTCATTATGTATGTATATACCCG
Source organism: Microcebus murinus (assembly GCF_040939455.1). Taxonomy (NCBI): domain Eukaryota; kingdom Metazoa; phylum Chordata; class Mammalia; order Primates; family Cheirogaleidae; genus Microcebus; species Microcebus murinus. The sequence continues at coordinate 18,683,597 of NC_134130.1, forward strand.
CCCCCCTCCCCCCTCCCCCCTGCCAAATACCCTATTACTGTAGTACCTATGTGTCCACTTAGGTGCTACTCAGTTAATACCAGTTTGCTGGAGAATATATCTGGTGCTTGTTTTTCCATTCTTGGGATACTTCACTTAGTAGTATGGGTTCCAGCTCTAACCAGGAAAATATAAGATGTGCTATATCACCGTTGTTTCTTAGAGCTGAATAGTACTCCATGGTATACATATACCACATTTTATTAATCCATTCTTGGATTGATGGGCACTTGGGCTGTTTCCACAGCCTTGCAATTATGAATTGTGCTGCTATAAACATTCGAGTGCAGGTGTCTTTTTTGTAGAGTGTCATTGGATCTTTTGGGTAGATGCCCAGCAATGGGATTGCTGGATCAAATAGTAGATTCACTTGTATCGCTTTAAGGTATCTCCATATTGCTTTCCACAGAGGTTGAACTAGTTTGCAGTCCCACCAGCAGTGTAGGAGTGTTCCTCTCTCTCCGCAACCACGCCAGCATTTATTGTTTGAAGATTTTTTGATAAAGGCCATTCTCACTGGAGTTAAGTGATATCTCATTGTGGTTTTGATTTGCATTTCCCTGATGATTAGAGATGTTGAGCATTTTTTCATATGTTTGTTGGCCATTCTTCTGTCTTCTTTAGAAAAGATTCTGTTCAAGTCCTTTGCCCACTATTTAATGGGGTTATTTGATTTTTTCTTCATGATTTTTGTGAGTTCTAAGTATATTCTAGTTATCAGTCCCTTATCGGATGCATAGGATGAAAAATTTTCTCCCATTCTGTAGGTTGTCTGTTTACTTTCATAACTATTTCTTTGGCTGTGCAGAAGCTTTGTAGTTTGATCATGTCCCATTTATTTATTTTTGTTGCTGCTGTGATTGCCTTTGGGGACTTCTTCATAAACTCTTTGCCCAGGCCGATGTCTAGGAGAGTGTTTCCAACTTTTTCCTCTAGAGTTCTAATAGTTTCATACCTTAGGTTTAAGTCTGTTATCCAGCATGAGTTGGTTTTTGTGAGAGGTGAAAGGTGTGGGTCCTGTTTTAGCCTTCTACAGGTGGCTATCCAGTTTTCCCAGCACCATTTATTGAAAAGGGATTCTTTTCCCCAGTGTATGTTTTTGTCTGCTTTGTCAAAGATTAGATGGCTATATGAGGATGGTTTTATATCAGGATTCTCACATCTGTTCCACTGGTCAATATTCCCATTTTTGTGCCAATACTAGATTGCTTTAATTACGACAGCTTTGTAGTATAGTTTGATATCTGGCATATTAATGCCTCCCATTTTGTTTTTGTTGCCTAGAATTGCTTTTGATATTCGGGGTCTTCTTTGGTTCCATACGAAGCGTAAAATTATTTTTTCTATATCTGTGAAGAATGCTGATGGGATTTTAATAGGTATTGCATTGAATCTGTAGATCAGTTTGGGTAGTATAGACATTTTGATGATATTGAGTCTGCCGATCCAAGAGCATGGTATGGATTTCCATCTGTTTACATCCTCTGCTATTTCCTTCCTCAGTGTTTCATAGTTCTCCCTGTAGAGGTCTTTTACCTCCTTACTTAAGTATATTCCTAGGTACTTTAATTTCTTTGTTGTTATTATGAAGGGAATTGAGTCTTTGATTTGGTTCTCAATTAGATTGTTGTTGGCGTATATGAATGCCTCTGATTTCTGTGTATTGATTTTGTATCCTGAGACTTTACTAAATTCATTAATCAGTTCCAGGAGTTTCCTGGTTGAATCTTTGGGGTTTTCTAAGTATAATATCATATCATCAGCAAACAGTGAAAGTTTGATCTCCTCTGCCCCTGTTTGGATACCTTTGATTCCATTTTCCTGTCTGATTGCTGTAGCCAAGACTTCCAGCACTATGTTGAACAGAAGTGGAGATAGTGGGCAGCCATGTATGGTTCCAGTTCTAAGTGGGAATGATTTCAATTTTTCCATTCAGTATGATGTTGGCTATGGGTCTGTCATATATGGCTTGTATCATTTTTAGGTATGTCCCTTCTATGCCTATGTTCTTAAGTGTTCGTATCATGAAAGGGTGTTGAATTTTGTCCAAAGCTTTTTCTGCATCTATTGAAAGAATCATGTGGTCTTTGTTTTTGTTTCTGTTTATGTGGTGAATTGCATTTATAGATTTACGTATGTTGAACCATCCCTGCATCCCTGGGATGAAGCCCACTTGGTCGTGGTGGATTATTTTTTTGATAAGTGTCTGGATTCGGTTAGCTAAGATTTTGTTGAAAATTTTTGCATCTATATTCATTAGGGATATTGGTCTGTAGTTTTCTTTTTTTGTTGCATCCTTTCCTGGTTTTGGTATCAGAGTAATATTCGCTTCATAAAAGGTGTCGGGGAGGTTTCCGTTCTTCTCGATGTTGTGGAATAGTTTCTGCAAGATAGATACTAGTTCTTCTTTGTAAGTGTGGTAAAATTCAGGTGTGAAGCCATCTGGACCGGGACTTTTCTTTTAGGGAGATTTTTAATTGCTGTTTCAATTTCAGCTGTTGAGATTGGTCTGTTCAGGGAATCTATTTCTTTCTGGTTGAGCCTAGGGAGGCTGTGTGTTTCTAGAAATTTGTCCATTTCCTCCACATTTTCCAGTTTGTGTGCATAAAGATTTTTATAGTATTCATAAATTGTATCTTGTATCTCTTTGGGATCAGTTGTGATATCTCCTTTTTTATTCCTGATGGAGCTTATTAGAGATTTCTCTTTTCTGCTTTTCATTAGCTTAGCCAATGGTGTGTCAATTTTGTTTATTTTTTCAAACAACCAACTTTTTGTTTTATTAATCTCCTGAATAGCTTCCCTGTTTTCAATTTCGTTTAGTTCTGATTTGATCGTGTTGATTTCACTTCTTCTGCTGGGTTTGGGGTTGGTCTATTCTTCTTTTTCCAGCTCTTTGAGTCGTTTCATTAGATTGTTTATTTGTGATCTTCTTGACTTTTGGTTATAGGCATTTATGGAGATAAACTTTCCTCTCAGAACTGCTTTAGCTGTGTTCCAGAGGAGTTGATAACTTGTCTCTCCATTGTCGTTTTCTTCATAGAATTTTTTTATTTCCGTCTTGATTTCTTCATTTATGAAGAAATCATTTAGTAGGAGGTTGTTTAATTTTCACATTTTTGTGTAGAAATGTGAGTTTCTGTTAGGGTTGATTTCTAGTTCTATTCCCCTGTGATCTGAGAAGGTACATGGTATGATTTCTATTTTTTTAAATTTCTTGAGATTTATTTTTGCCCTAGGATATGGTCAATCTTAGAGAATGTCCCGTGAGCTGATGAGAAGAACGTATATTCAGTGGATTTTGGGTAGCATGTTCTGGAAATGTCAGTCAGACCCAATTGTTCTAGAGTTTTGTTTAAGTCCATTATTTCTTTATTAATTTTCTGTTTGGAGGATCTGTTTTGTGCCGTCAGTGGGGTGTGGAAATCTCCAGTGATTATGGAATTGCTATTAATCCATTTGCTTAGCTCCAGTAAGGTTTGCTTTATGAAACTGGGTGCACCTAAGTTGGGTGCATATATATTTAAAATTGTTATTTCTTCTTGTTGAACTGTGCCCTTCACCATTATATAATGACCCTCTTTGTCTTTCACTACGTTTGTTGGTTTGAAAACTAAATCGTCTGAAATTAGAACTGCCACACCAGCCTTCTTTTGGCTTCTATTTGCTTGGACTATTGATCTCCACCCTTTTATTTTTAGTCTATATGCATCCATGCAGGTTAGATGTGTTTCCTGAAGACAGCATATACTTGGCCTGTATTTTCTTATCCATTCAGCCAGCCTATGTCTCTTGAGTGGAGAGTTTAAGCCATTCACATTTATTGAGAGAACTGATAGGTAAGGTAGATTACTGTTCATTCTGTTGGGTTGGATGTTGTTGCTATGATTTCTGTCTTGAGCCATTGTAATATCTGGCCTTTAATATCTTTGGGTTTTGGTTGTTTTTATATTCGTGGGTTATTATTATGATGTTCCGTACGTAACGCTGTTTTAAGTACTTCTTGTAGGGCTGGTCTTGTCTTGGTAAATTCTCTGAGCTTTTGCTTGTCTGAGAATGTTTATATTTCTCCTTCATATACAAAGCTTAGTTTTGCAGGGAATAATATTCTAGGCTGGGCATTGTTTTGTTTCAAAAGAGTGAGAATGGAGCCCCAGTCTGTCCTTGCTTGTAAAGTCTCATTAGAGAAGTCTGATGTTATTCGAATTGGCTTTCCCTTGTATGTCACTTGCTTCTTTTGTCTTACAGCTCTTAGGAGGGCTTCTTTAGTTGATGCTTTGGTCAGTCTGATGACTGCATGTCGTGACGTCTTCCTGTTTGCATTGAATCTCCCAGGGGTCCTCTGAGCTTCTTGAACTTGTATATCGAGATTTTGAGCAAGGCCTGGGAAATTTTCCTCTATTATATCTTCAAACAGCTTTCCAACTCTTGAGTGTTGTCTTCTTCCCCTTCTGGTAAGCCTATGACCCTCACATTAGGTTTCTTCACATAATCCCACATTCTTGTAGGCTTTGCTCTTTTCTCTTGTTTCTCTGCTCTATTTCTGTGACTGATTTATTTAATTGGAGGGTGTTATCTTCAAACTCTGAGATTGTTTCTTCTGTTTGATCTACCCTGTTCTTGAGACTTTCCACTGTATTTTGTAGTTCCTTGAATTGATTCTGCATTTCCAGGAGTTCGGTTAAACTTTTCTTTATTGCATCTATTTCTTTTTCCATATCCTAGAGGCTTTTTGTGGTTTCTTTGTGTTGGTTATTGAGTTTTTGTTGCAGCTGGGTGAGTGTTCTTATGATCCACAGATGAAATTCCTCTTCTGTCATATTGGTTGCCTTATTTTGGTTGGTGTCCATTTCTAGGGGGCTGGTGGTCCTCTTTGGGGGTGTGTTTTCCATTTGGTTCTTCATATTTCCTGAGTTCTTTCGCTGGTTTCTTCCCATGTCGATCAGTTGTTGTTTCTTTCCTTTAGGTTATTGTTTGAGTTTTCACACACCTTGTTTAGTTTCTGAGCCGTTAGGTGGTGTCTGTGGGTGAGATTGGACCACTCCTTGTAAATTGAGTCAGTTGGTGCCGTGGAAAGGCTGTGCAGGATGCCGTCCCTGTCAGTAGGCGACATTTGCTTGGAGGAACAGGCTATACTGTTGATTTTGTGTCCTGTTCTCAGCTCTTGTTCTGAGCGCAGCTGGGTTGGGTAAGCCTGCCCTCAGGCCGTTAGCAGGGGTCAAAGTTCTGTTCTCTGCTTCCAGGAAAAGCTGTCAGGGTGGGGCTGGAATGATCCCGCTCAGCCAGAAAGTCCGGGTGTGGGGGTGGGTCTGAGACCCGCAGTCTGGAGTGCGCCTCGCTTTTTTCCACCCTCCCCAACTCCGCAGCTACTCCTGGGCCTCTGCCAGCAGGCCAGACCACAAGCCACCAGGCCTCCCTGGACTGTGATGCCAGCGGGGAGGGTCCCTGCACAGGAACCCCACCTGGGCTGGGCGCACGGCCTCCTCCTGGGGGGAGGGTTTCCCTCTAGGATGCTGTCCGCCCCTGGAGGCACACACACCTCAGTAGGCTGTTCACATGTAACCCTTCCGTGCCCCGGGCAATGCTAGCCCTTGGTGCAGGGGATCTGGTCTGCAGGTCCGACCTCTGGTTCCCAGAGTTCAAACTGTATCCCCACCAAGGAGAGGAGTTCTGATCCAAATTCACCCACAGGGAGCCCAAGCTGGGTCTATGTCTCTTAGCCTCTGGGTCGGCACCATTCTCCTGGGAACACCGTGCCAGCAGCACCTGGGAGGGCGGGCGGGTAGGGAACTCACAGTCTGAGTTCCCCTGACTCAGTTGTAGGGTCCCAAAAGGGAAGGTCCCGTTCCCTGGAGGTGCCTCTGGCTGGTGGCTGTATTGTCTCTCTGGGCAGTCGCGGGTAGGGTCGGCCGAGGGGAGGAGGAGTCAATATGGTGCCTGCCGCGAGGCTCGGGTCTGTGCACATGGAGGTGCCCGTAGGAAGTTGGGAACCTGGTGCCACGTCTGCTACAGGCTCACCGCTGGCTGGCGGTGGCTGCCTCTGGGCTGTTGTCCGCAGGTCTCTCCACCCGCAGGGGAGCCCACCAGCAGTCCCAAATGCAGGGGAGGGGAAACAGCAAATCCACCTACCCTTGCCGCTGGTCTCTGGGCTGCTCCGGTGGTCTCAGCCTCCAGTTTTCCTCCATAGCCTCCTCCCGTGGAGTCTCCCGGGGTCTCAGGTACCCCTCCTTCCGGCCCTCATCCGCTGTATGCTCGTCTTCTTGCTTCTTTTTTCTAATTTCTGCTAGAATCTGTCTTTTCTGCAGAGACACTCTGTCTGGCGGTGTTATTCATCCGCTGTCTTGCTCCTCCTCATTCTGCCATTTTTTTAATCAGTTAATTTGGGAGTTTTTTGCTATTGAGTTTTTTAGTTCCTTATATATTCTGGATAATAATCCCTTGTCAAATGTATAGTTTGCAAATATGTTCTTTAATTCTATAGGTTGTCTCGTCTTTCTTTTAATAGTTTTCTTTGCTGTGCAAAAGCTTTTGAGTTTGATGTCTCATTTGTCTATTTTTTATTTTGTTGCCTGTGCTTTGGTTGTCTTATTTTTAAAAATCCCTTGCCCAGAGATTGTGTGAAGCTTTCCCTCTGTTTTCTTCTAGTAGTTTCATAGTTTTGAGTTTTACATTTGTCTTTAATCCATATTGAATTGACTTTGGTATCTTTCAAGAAGTCGAGATCTAGTCTCATTTTTCTCCATGTAGATATGCAATTTTCCCAGCACATTTTTTTTTCTCAGTCTGTCTGTTCTCCAATGTGTGTTCTTGACAACTTTGTTGAAAATCAGTTGGCTATAAGTGTGTGAATTTGTTTCTGGGCTCTTTTAAGTTCTGTTGGTCTATGTATCTGTTTTCATGTCAATGCCATGCTGTTTTAGTTACAATAGCTTTGTTTTAAATAGTATATTTTGAAGTCAGATAGTGTGATTCCTTCTGCTTTGTTGTTTTTGCTAAGGACTGTTTTGTCTATCCAGGTCTTTTGTGGTTCAACATGAATCTTAATTTTTTTCCTATTTCTGTGAAGAATGTCATTGGTATTTTAATAGAGATTGGATTAAATATATAGATTGCTTTGGGCAGTATGGTCATTTAAACAATATTTTAATAATTCTTCCAGTTCATTAACATGTGATATCTTTTTGTTTATTTGTGTCTTCTTTAATTTTTTTCATCAAAGTTTTATAGTTTTTAGTCTAGAGATCTTTCAACCTTCTTGATTAAGTTTATTTCTAGATATCTTATTTTTTGTAGTTATTGTAAATGAAATTGTTTTCTTGATTTCAGAAACAGACAGTTCACTGTTAGCTATAGAAACACTATTGATTTTTGTATGTTGATTTTATATCTTGTAACTTTCTTGAATTTATTAGTTTAAGGGTTTTTTGGTGGAGTCTTTAGAGTTTTCTGTATGTAAGATAACATGATCTGCAAAGGGGAACAATTTGATCCTTCTTTTTAATTTGGATGCCATTTATTTCTTTCTCTTGCCTAATTTCTCTGGATAGGACTTCCAGTACTATGTTGAACAGAAGTCATGAAAGGGGCATTCTTGTCTTATTCCTGATCCTAGAGGAAAATCTTTCATCTTTTCCCCATTCAATATGATGTTAACTGTGGTTTTCTTATATATGACCTTTATTGTGTTGAGGTACATACCTTCTATACACCTAGGCAAGTACCTCAGTTGTTGAGGATTTTTATTATAAAACGATGTTGAATTTTTTCAAGTGCTTTTTCTGTGTCTATTGAATTGATCATATGGTTTTTGTCTTTTTTTCTGTTAATGTGGTGTATTACACTTATTGATTCACGTATGTTAATCCATCCTTGCATTCCTGGGCTTAAGCCTATTTGATCATAGTAAATAATTTTTAATGAGTTTTTTTGCACCTATAGTCATCAGAGATATTGACTTGTAGTTTTCTTTTCCTATTGTGTTTTTGTTTGGTTTTGGAATCAAGGTAATGCTGGCCTCATAAATTGAGATTGAAACTACTCTTTCCTCTTTGATTTCCTGGAATAGTTTGAGGAAGAATGATATTTATTCTTTTTTAAATGTTTGGTAGAAATTAGCAGTGAAACCATTAGGTCCTCAGCTTTTCTTTGATAGAATACTTTTTATAACTGATTAAATTTCCTCACTCATTATTGATCTCTTCAGATTTTCTGTTTCTTCATAATTTAATCTTGGTAAGTTGTATATGTACAAGAATTTATCCATTTCTTCTATGTTATAAAATTTGTTTTCCTATAGTTGTTCATAATAGTCTCTTATGAACCTTTATGTTTCTTTGGTATTGGTTGTAATGTCTCATTTTTCATGTCTGATTTTATTTATTTGAATCTTCCCTTTTTTTTTCTTAGTCTAGCTAAAGGTTTGTTGATCTTTATCTTTTCAAAAAAGTCTGCCCTTTATTTTGTTGATATTTTGAATTGTGTTTTAGTCTTTATTTCATTTATTTGTTATCTGAGCTTTATTATTTCCTTCTTTCTACCAATTTCAGGTTTATTTTTTTCCTGTTTTTCTAATTTCTTGAGGTGCATTGTTAGGTTGTTTGTGAGAAATCTTTATTTTTTTTTTTGACATATTGCTATAAACTTAGCTCATATAACTGTTTTTGTTGTGTCATATAGGTTTAGGCATGAAGTCTTTCCATTCTTGTTTGTCTCAAAAAATTTTTTTTAAATTACCTTTTAATTTCTTCATTGACCCATTGGTTGTTTTGGAGCATATTGTTTAATTTTCACATATTTGTAAAGTTTCTGAAGTTTTTTTTCATTGTTATTGATTTCTAGTTTTAAACCATTGTCAGAAAAGACATTTGATATGATCTCTATCATCTTAAAATTTTTTAGATTTGTTTTATGGCCTAACATGTGATGTTCTTCCTTTCATTATGTAAATTTGATATTCTCTCTTATATCATTTTCCATCTCCTAAAGGACATCTTTTAATATATTTTGCAGTGCATGTCCGCTGGACATGAATTCTATCCGTTTTTGTTTGTCTGAAAAGGTTGTTATTTCTTTTTCATGTTTTGAGGATAATTTTGCTTAATATATAATTTTAAGGGAGAAGGAGGGAGGTAAACAAGATAAAGAAAGAATTTAAATAGTGATCTTTTTTCCCAACACTTTAAATATTTCACTGTACTCTGTTCTTGCTTGCATGGTTTCTGAAGAGACTTTTCCAACAATTCTCGTCCCTATATAGGAAAGTTTTCCCCCTCTAGCTTCTTTCAATATTTTCTTTTTGAAAATCTGTATGCTACCCCAAAACATTTACATTTCTATAATTTTTATTAAAAATCTCAAATATCTTGTCATTTTTTTATTATCCACTTTACATCAAATTCTGTACAATATGAAGTAAACACTATTTTTATCCCCATCTTACAGACATTCAAGGAGGCATTGAAAGTTCAGAAGTGACTCGTTAGTCTTCAGATTCAGTGCTCTTAATTGCAATGCTATACTGGCTCACGCTGATAGCCTCATATCATTACTAAAACACTCTAGCAACAACAAATGTTGAGTGATCAATTTCATCAAATAAAGCTCTCACCTTTCACGATATTGACTTTTTATGTCCTGGGTTCCATCTTTGAGTTCCCTTTGAGGCCTCCTTGCAGCAAGCAGGAAAGCAATGCTGACTAGTATGGACTTAACATAGGTAATATCTTATTTATTACATATATTGCATGTCTAAAGACAAAAAGAATATCAATTTCCTTCCTACCCACTTGTAACAAAATTCGAATTATAACCTCAACTGTCTAGTAACAGACAAAATGTTGCTTTAATTATATTAACACAGATAATTTCCCACTTAAAGAATATCCAGGTATAATTTATCTGATAATAAGAAAAAGTACAAAAGAACATGCACAATACAAATATATATTTGCCAAGTATATCTACCATTAATGACCCAATATACTTACTGTGTGATTATTGAATTTAAAATTGGCATAGAAATTCAATGAGTTTTCCAAAGCAATACATCAATAATGTATAATTTTCATTTGTCTTAAATTTCCCCATGGTTAACGTCAAATTCATAGTTACAACATTTGTTTTTACATACCTCTAGACAGAGAGGCCATTTGAGATTATTCTCCGTGCCGAAATCTTTAGCTCTGATCTGGAGTAATATATGTGCTCCCCTCCCAGGAGTTTTCAGACTTCAGAGAGCTTCTTTAAGATATTCCTTTTTGGAAATTATGTATTTCATCTTATAAAAGATAGGAATATGTTCCTTCTTCTTTAATAATTTTACCTGATTATCATGGTAACACTTGCTATGCATATATATTGTTTACTGGTTATTCCAATGAAGTATATGCTGAGGTTACGCTTACTATTTTTTTTAATTTATATACATTTTTTGTTTACTTCTTTTATTTATATTTTTAAGAAATTGATTTTTATTTATTTATTGTTTTTATTATTGTATTATTGTTTAGAATTTTATAGGAGTACGTATGTTTTGGTTATATAATTTGCTTTTGTACAGTTTGAGTCAAAGTTATGTGTGCCCTTCAGTTAATTAGTGTGCACTGCACCCATTAGGTGTGAATTTACCATCCCCCCTCCCATCTACTTGATTTTCCTTGAATTTTACTTCCACATGTGCACATAGTGTTGATAGATTAGATCCCATTTAGTAGTGAGTACATGTGGTGTTTGTTTTTCCATTCTTGTGGTACTTCACTGAAAATAATGGCCTCCAGTTCTATCCAGGTTGTTATAAAAGGTGCCAGATCACCCTTCCTCTTAATCAGTGCTCTCTTGCAAATAAAAAAGGAGGAAGGTCTAGAATGTGCTCCTTCTCTCCATGCCTTACACATTAATATTGCATATAATTATTTTACCTAGCTAAATTTTTTAAAGTCTGGATATTTGTTTTTAAAATTAAGAATCTATTAGTACAAACTAAAGCAATTTAATTTGTTTCCAAGAGTTTGAAACATATGAACTGAAAGAGAAAGTAAGACTTACCGGAAAGTTTTATTTCCCCAACCCTCGGCCCCATTTAGTATATTTCAGGTCTCAGTGCTTTTTTTCTGATCTTAATACAAAGGATGAAGAAGGAGTTATAGTTCAAATTCTAAAATGTAAATTATTTACTTAAATGTTGAACAGGCCATCGAGTTTTCAGTATCATATAATATATTAATCAAAGATTAAATTAAACACATGAACTCATGTGTTTAGATAAGTACAGAGAAAGAAATCACTGATTGTAAATTCTTACATGTAGAAGGAAAATGCATAGAAGTAGAATGGAGAAGGAAATCATTTGTGAAGAAAATGCTAGAAGTTCACTATTTATATTTAATAATCAGTCTTTATAAAAGACCCACCAATTTCTTCTCTCCATAAAACACACATCCCATCAAGAAGAGTGCTCATCTCCCCTCTTCTGAATCTGGACTGGCCTTTGAGCAATTAAATGCAGCCAAAAGGCAGCCATAGGAGACCTTTAGCTTCTACCTTTTTCTCTTGAAATGTTCACTCTTCGGGCACCACCTCTCAGAAACCTGCCACATGGAGGAAAACTTAGGAGACCTGCTTACTAGCAGTGCCCCACCCCCAGCTAGCATCAGTGGCCCCTCACGGGAGGCAGCCACACTGGAGGTGCCGGCCCAGCCAAGACCCCGAAAGACCACTGCCCTAGCTGATATCATGCAGGGCAGAGAAACCATCCCGCTGAGCCCAGCCACCTCACGGATGGGGAGGGAATGTTGAATCACTGAGTTTTGGGATTGAGGTGCTATCAGAAATAGAGAACTAAAACATGTATGTAAGAAATATTTGACCAGTATGTGGAACTGATAAAGTCCAGTATAAAAGTAAACATGTTAAGCTGAAGAGAAAAAATGATATGTAAGATAAATACCTGGCTAACATATGTATGCTAGTTAAACAAAATATACTTTTAGACAGACATCTGTTACTTTATATATTTGAGTGAAAAAGGATAAAATTTTGAGGAACATAATTCTTTATAGTACAGTTTTATACTTATGTGGCCTTTGTCAAATATACGTAGGTAATTTTATTGAGTGTTCTAATTCTCTTGGCCCAATATTCAGAGAAAGCTAGAAAATTCCCCCTTCTAGAAATCCCAAGAGGTTGGCTGTAAAATATAAGAAAGAACATATATTTTAACAAATCAATAAAGACATATATCAGAAACCAAAGTTTTACAACAGCTCATACAGTCCCAAATGAAGTAATTCTTAATGTTTTTCAATCATTCCAAATCATTGAGCACCAACTATGTGCTAAGCATTTTGTCTGGAGGCATAAAGATGGATACTACATAGTCTCTGCTCTGAAGAGACCATGAAATGTTGGACAAGGTTGAAATGTTAAAGAGAATGGGGTCAGTAAGGAAGCAACATTCCCACGTGTCCAAAGTCTTTTGATTTTATTATCTTTTTTAAAACTCACATATTAAGGAGTGGTTTTATTCCCATTTTTAGTTAAAAAATTAGGATGAGAGATATTTAGTAACTTGTTTAAGACAAGCTAGTAAAATGAAACAGTTGGTATTTAGAAATCCATTCTTTTTTTTTGCTCCCAAACCACAAATTCAATACAATGCACTAAAGGTGTTGACATAAGTCTGTAAGGACAGGAGCAGAGCTTGCCTGGCAGGGTCAACCTCTGCATCCTGTGATCTGGTGGCTCACGCAGTGTCCCTGTCCCCGTTCTCCACTGCTCTCCACTGGGGCAACGGTGCTGAGATAGGGCTGGATGGCTAAGAGCTTTTAGAGTCAGGCCGCTTTGGGTTATGATTCTGGTAAATGTAGTAGACGTGTGGCTTTGTGCATGTTATTGAGTCTTCTTTCCTGTCTACAAAAATAGGAATAGTAACATGTAGCTCAGAGCATATCAGGATCACATGACGAGATATTGTGCATTAAGTACTTGTTACAGTTCCTGGTGTGAACAACCTCTTAGCGAATGATGGGAGTTAGTGTAATGGACATTTCATTATTGCTACTCTGATTTGTCGTTAATTGATCTGGTTCAGGGGTCTGGAGGGGATGTTTTCCTAGGAAAATGATCTGTGCAGGTCTCCTTACTTGCTAAAATAAGGCGAATCTTGGAGTGAATTTTTTGACCTGACCATTCACTACAACCCTTTCATTTTAGATCATATCTCCGGGAATGGGGTCTTCAATATCCCTTAGAGACCTAGTCTCACACTTTACAATGTGTGAGACCAGGCACGCCTCATTCTTTGGCACTCAGAGAATGAGGATCATTCAGGAATAAAGGCTCTCTTGGAGCAATTCCTCCTCAGCCTTCGCCTTTCATAGTCAGCTTCTGCCTTTAGCTCCCGTGAAGCAAAGCGGCACTGACTGTGTTTGCAGATATGAAACCTAATCCCTCAACATGTATTCTTCAAAACACTCAGAAATGGACAGAACTTGATCCGTCTGTCAGCTCACCTGTCGGCACATCCTTCCGTTATCCCCCGAACCTGGGCAGAAATGGTCAATGTTCAGAAGAGTGTAAGTAAAAAAAATTGAGTTATTTATTTTCACCCCAATCCTGATCTCATCCTAGCCAAAGTTGGGTCTTCAAAATCCAGAATATTTGCGGTATTAGGGTCTGCCTTCAACTCTGCTCGGGCAATGGGATTAGGAGGGGGTCAGAGCTCAGAATCCTGACACCAGATAACGAGGGCAGCACAGGAAAAATTGGAGAAAAGACAGGAATCCATTATAGAATAACAGCCAGAGCAGGCACTTACCAAATGAATTGGAAAGGAAATGTCTTAGAAGGCCTTAAGAATGTGGAGAAAAAGGAGCAGTGAATCTGAAATACAAAATTGAAAGGCATAGCAGATGGATGATTCTAGTCTTCCAGATAAGAATCCTTCTGGAATTCAAAAGCATCTAAAAGAAACGAGGCGTTGGCTGCTGGGCTCAATAGGTAAGCACAGTGCTGGTTGGCGCAGCAAAGATGTTTACTCCGGAAGTTAATGCAGCGTCAGGGTGGAGGGTCCAATGTTTAATCCAGTTCCGTTGCAGTCTGTTGGTCTGCCTTGGAGTGCAGGGTGGAAAATTAGCAGACCAGAAAAAGGAAAAAGTAAAGGACTTTTTCACAAGTGAACTGTGAAATCGTGGACACTGATAGGAGTGATAATGCAGACAAGTCAAGAATTACTTGCATTTTTAGTTAATGCATGCCACTTGCATTGTATATTCACATATTTTTATTAAATATATTAAAATTTTTATTTGCCTCAATATCCAGGTAGTCACAGAATCTTAGAGTTTCATTATGTCCAGTGCCCTGATTTTATAGATTAAATCCTAAGGAACAGAGATGTGACATGACTTTCCCTGAGGCCGCTCGAGGCAGGCATGGGCGCACAGAGACTCCCATTTCATAGGGGAGGAGGGAGGGAGAGAGACCCCGGGGAAGGTTGTTGCCTACGGCACCAGCCCAGTCTTCTGTCACCAAATGAATTGGAAAGGAAATTTCTTAGAAGGCCTTGAGAATATAGAGGAAACGAAGCAGAGAATCTGAAACACGAAATTGAAAGGCATGGCAGATGCACGATTCCAGCCTTCCAGATAACATTCCTTGACTCTATTAGTCATTCTTACTGTAAAAATCTGTTTAGCATCCTTTGATATAAAATATTCTGCAATCATTAGTAGCTAATCTTCATCATACTGTAGAAAAAATAAAGATCACTCTCCATGATGTAGAAATAAAAATATACACTTGATTGCTGGACACAGAGGTGGGTTAAAACATTTTTTTATGCCTCCACATGACCTCTAGCATTCTTTTACATTTGATAATTTGGGTAATATCTCATGGGGTTCTTGCAATCTTTTTCCACAATGATTATTACAGGTGATATTTCAGTCTGTAGTTAAGGAATTCTCACTGGAAAAGGAAACCAAAAAATGATTTTTCCCATTGTATTTTTTAAAAAAAAAGCAGTCAGAAAAAAAATTGCTGTGTATGTTCTGGGAGCGAGCAAGCGGGGTTAAGACTGTCGGGGAGAGAGTGAGACGCGGGTTTCCAAACCGGTGCAGCGGCCAAGGGGGACCCACGCAGGCGCTCGCTGCCCGTGGGGCTCCCTCCTGCCTGCGGCGTGATTAGCACAACCCTCCAGCGCAGCTGTCCATGGAGGGTGCCCAGTTCAACAGCAAGGAGTCAGCCGGTTAATTACATTGTCAGCAATAAAGAGCACAGTGGGCCGTGCTGGCAGCCCAGTCCCGGGCGCCCGCGAGCCGTCGCGCGCCTCCCCTTGCGCCTCCCCTTGCGCCGGGCACCGGTTGCCGCAGACCCGGTTGGGACAGTGGCTCAGCAGCCACACAGCAGGCAGCGACTGTCTCTCCCCTTCTCTAGGATGGCATACACCAGGGAAGTGAGAAGGGGAGAGAACTAAGTCTATCTATAGAGCAGAAGTTAATGTACAAAAACAGCACTGGATAGTTATCCCTTAGATAAATGCTTTGTAATGATTCACGTGGACAATTAAAATTGCTGAGTTGTCTGGTTCTTCCTAGGTTTTTGCTGTTTGTTTGTTTGGTTATCCAATTGCTTTTGCTACCCTCTTCTTTGAACTCTATGACTAAATTTTGAAAGTATTTATTAAAAAAAAAGGCAGCCCAGAAAAGCCTTATCTAATACTTTTCTACTTAAATTAAGAACGATGAGGCATGTTACTTTATGTATTGATTAACATCTGATCTATTCTTTTAGGCAAAGATGACCAATTGCTGGTTTGATAATCAAATTCTAATTTTAATTAGATTCCATCAAACTCCAGAGTGATATCACTCCAGTCCTGTTCCTTAGAATTAGAGAAAACTCTAGAATCAAGTGGACCTCTCTTCTCTTCATGCCCAGAGGGGAGCATTTAGGGTTTAGGATTAAAATAGCTGAAGGGCTATGAAGAAATATTACTATAAGGCTTCTTCTATTTCTTGTTTCCTTTATAGTATCTCCTTTTAAATCTATTTTTCTGTTTTTCGTCTTCTTTTTTTTTTACCCATTATTAACCAGATCTAGACTTGTCATCTCCAATTCCTATCTAGAAACATGAAGTACAAACAAATATTTTAAATGAATGATTATTTAAACTTTCTTGTTCTTAATTTTAAAAAGCAAATGAGCTAAATGCTCTTTGTCTTTTGCTAGAGCCTTTTTTAAATGAATCAGAGCCTTTTTCTAAAATGAACAACATGAATAAAAACCAGGAGAAAAGAATAGGAATTTCAGCAAATCTACCTTATTCTATTTGTTCCATTTTGCCTCAAATGGGTTTTATGATGAGTTGGTGTTTTAAATAGTGTATTACTGTGATGGGAGGGAGAGAACACATTGACATGTGGTTTCCAACAAAATGTAGATTTTGATGGGAAATGAGTTTTGATGATGTTATCGTGACTGTCTTACTCTTTCAGCTTCTGGGAGGAAAATAATAAAAGTAACCTTTTTCTTTTTTTCCCCTCTCTTTTCTCTCCCACCTCCCACCATTCCCTTCTTTCCTCTCCTCTTTTTTTTTCTTTTCTCTTATATATTTAAGAGTTACCATGTGCCAAGGCTGTGCTGGGCACTGGAGAGGGCGATGAGCACAGTCTTTGCCCTCAAATAACTTGTATGAGTATGGTTGAAAACAATGGGCCAGTCAAACAGCAATGTTAATTCCTTGTCTGAGTGCCCTCAATTATGAATTAGTGAAAACTCTTTATAAGAAAGATTTTTAGCTGCTTAACTTAGACGTGGGGAGTGTGGCGAAGCTTCTCCAGAGGCTGGAAGGGTGGGGCAGGGCCACCACTCCCGTTCAGGCCCAGCACCTGGCTGAGCCGCGCCTGGTTGTTGTGGGGCCTGGGGCTGCACCATGGAATCTGCTCTGATCAAACAGGGAGGTTTTCCTGTGGGGTGGGGTGGGCGCTCTCCCAGCTCACTGGGTCTCGGAACCCCACTGTATTCTACCATCAGAACTGTCCCCGTGGGTGTCCTCGCCACCCGAGTCAAATTCACAGACCTCCCGTGTCTCCAGCAGTCACTCAAGTCCAGAGGGAACAGGGGCCAGCCTGGTTGTCTACCTACTCGTATGAGACTCTGTGAAATGACTTTAGGCAGGGGGTTCCTGAATCAGGCACCCCGGATCCTCTGCGGGCCCCAAAAGGCAAAGGCTTGTGTCTCACTTTCAGTGGAAGCCTCAGCATGGAAGCATGCTCCCATGTGTGGGGTGGGGGGCCCAAACTGTTTTCCCTATTGCAGTGGTGGCAGATGGGTAGCAAAAGAAGCATCTGGAAGAAAGCTGGCTCTCTAGCCTCTCATGACATTCTCCCCAGTGGGGAGCCTGGCACAGGGTGTCCAAGCTCCAGGATCATGCAAGTTCTTCCCACTATATGGTGTTTACCACCATGTCTGCACTCATGGGGGTGGAAAAGTCTCCAAGAAACTCAGTAGCCCACTGGCTGCCAAATGCCTGTGGAAGAGTGAGAGACAACACCCCCCCTTTACTCTGTCACTGGGCTTGGAGCTTCTCTGGGTTGGATCCTTGCTGATATCTTTTTTCATTCTCTTCTGCCTTCTCTGCTTTGCAGTTTTCCTCTGTGACATCTCTGGTGGGCTCTGGCACCTCTCTCTATGATCTGTATGCACTCTGCATCTCTTCTTTTCTCTCCGTTGTTAGAATTCCTATCTTTCTTCTAGGATGGTCCAACAAGCAATGTCTCTAGTCGGCCATCATGGCATCTCTTTCCAGCCAAAGCAATCTTGAGAAAAATGAACTAAGCTGGAGTCATCATACTTCCTGATTTTAAACTATATTGTAAAGTTATAGTGATCAAAAAAGTACGGCAGTGGTATAAAAAGAGGCACATAGACCAGTGGAACAGAACAGAGAGCCCATAAATAACCCCCTGTATATATGGTCAACTAAACCTTGACATGTGTGCTAAGAATACACAGTGGAGAAGGGATTATCTCTTCAATAAATGGTGCTGGGAAAACTGGATTTTCATGTGCAAATGAATAAAATAGGACCTTTTTCTTTCACGATATGAAAAAATTAACTCAAAATAAAATTTAAAAATTAAATGTAGGATTTGAAATCATAAAAATTTTAGAAAAAATACAGAAATCACTCCTTGACATTGGTTTTGGCAATGAATTTTTGGCTATCACCTCAAAAGCACTGGCAACAAAAGTGGAAAAAAGGCAAGTGGGATCACATCAAACTAAAAAGCTTCTGCACAGCAAAGGAAATAATCAACAGTGTGAAAAGACAACCTATGGAATGGGAGAAAATATCTACAAACCATAAATGTGATAAAAGTTAATACCCAAAATATATAAAGAACTCATACAACTCAATAGCAAAATAAAAAAATAAAAGTGGGCCAAAATCTAAATAGATATTTAGTCAAAGATATAAAAATGGTGAACAGCTATATGAAAAGGTACTCAACATCACTAATCATCAGGGAAATGCAAATTAAAACCAAAATGATGTATAATTTCACACCTGTTATGATGGCTATTATCAAAAAAACTAGAGATAACAAGTTTTGGCACGGATGTGGACAAAAGAGAACTCTTGTACACTCTTGGTGGAAATATGAACTGGTACAGACATTGTAGAAAACAGTATAAAGTTTCCTCAAAAAATTGAAAGTAGAACTACCATATGTCCTAGCAATCCTGCTTCTGAGTATACTGTATAACTGTAGGAAATGAAACTCATATCTGGAAAAGATATCTTCACCTCCATATTCCTTGCAGCATTATTCACAATAGTCAAGATATGAAAACAACCAAGTGTCCATCAATGAATAAATGTATAACGAAAATGTGGAATGTTATTCAGCCATAACAAGAAGGAAATCTTGCCATTTTTGAGAATACAGATGAAGTTGCCGGACATTATGCTAGGTAAAATAAGCCAGACACAGAAAGATAACTAAAGTAGGTTCTCACTCATATGTAGGATCTTAAAAAGTCTTACAGAAAGAGAGAACAAAATGATGGTTCCCAGGGGATGGGGTGGGGGAAGTGGGGAGATGCTGGTTGAACAAGCTTTCAGTTATAAGATGTGCCAGTAATGCGTATCTAATGTCCAGCATAGTGCCTATAGTTAATATTGTTTACTTAAAATTTGATGAAAGAGTAGATTTTAAGTATTCTCCACACACACACACTGACACATGATAGCAATGTGTGGTGACTGAGTCATTAGGCTGTGATAATCATTATAAAATGTATATGTGTATCAAATCATGTTGTATACCTTGGATATATAAAATTTTTGTCAATCATTTTAAAATTAAAAATAAGCTACAATATATTGAATGTTTTTTGTATGACCTTTCATAATACTAGTGCTTTACATAAGATTTCTAATCATTCAAAAATACTTTTATGTTGGTTTAAATCCTACTTTCAGATAAGAAAACTGGGGTTCAGAACGGTCAGTTTGCCTCTTAGTCCAAATGTTGATAGGGGGATTGATTCTCCATGTGTTTAAGACCCCAGAGCTTGTTCCCCTATGTCACTTTGCTTTCTAAATGTGATAAATGTTTTAATTATTGCTCATATAAAACATAAACTAAAACATATTATCATAATGAATATCATTCATTATCAAAATGAGCTAAATGTATGGTTGTAATTGTATGTGTGGGTTGGTGTGTAACACTAAGATACTTTTGGACTGTTTATATGAATGAACATCAGACACAAGAATTTACATATCAGACTGCTAAGGTGTGAAATCTTTAAATTGCCCTTGAAAATTCAACCAATCCACAAAATGGAATTAGGGCACAAGTTCAAAACTTTTTAATGTTCATATCTTTATATATAATATGTATTTTTACAATTAAATTTGCCTTAAATTGCTTTAAAAGAAATAACATTTATTAAACATTTTTAAAAAATTTAAAGTGATAAACTAAGTACTTTAAAATTAAATAAAGATAAGTTCAGAAATTCAAATAGAGTAAAGCAAAGAGTTTTAGAAGAAAGAAGTAAATTCTATCTGGCTCCTTCGTGTATACAATGACCTTAAATGGGCTCAGCATCAGAACACTTGGCCACTACTGACTGCCATGAACTAAATAAGTAACCTTGGGTAATTTCTTAGTCTCTTGAAACCTTGACCTTTTTTACCTTTAAAAGTAATGGGTTAAGGTGAATGATCTCTTTCATACTTAAATAATTTTATAAGTCTAAGAATATTTGATGTAATTAAAGAAACAAACCAATAATCTATTAGTTTTATTAATATGTTACCTATTAATTTTATGTCAAAAATATTTCCTCTTGACATATAGTACAATTAAGGGTATCAGCTACATTTATTACTATCAAATGATTATTGTAAAAGGTCCGGTTAATTTTATATAAATTTAAATCTATCATTAGTGACTAGATACATTTATGTTATCTGTAGATTATATCCAAATAGGAAGGTAACACGAAGAAAAACTTATGTGAAAATATCAAATCTGCATGTTATAAGAATTTTTCAGAAAACAAAAATGGATTTTTATTTTTAAAGTTAAAAATATCATTTCTTTTATGACAGAAAATACTTGTTCATTATAATAATATTATAAATTGCAAGTAAAGCCAAAAACTTTCACAATTTTATCACTTAAAGATAATCATCATTAATCCATGCTTATATCTACTTAAGCTTTTTCTTGTTGCTCACAAAAAGATGAAACGTTGCACATAGTATTGCATAATTTGCCTCTTCCATTTTAACAATACATTGTAAATGTCTTCTCATATGAATAAATCTTATGTAATGGCATCCTCTACCTTGATTTCAAGATCGATCGTGAATTATGCTGCCCTTCTTGTAGGTCCAGACAATCTAAAAGAACTCTGATACATTCAGTAAAATAGAGACATAGGCATAGAGCATGAAGAGGTCCCATCTTACATGCAACTTACCTGCTACAGTCTGAATGTTTGTGTCCCCCTAAAATTCATATGTTGAAATTCTAACATTCAGGCTGATGGTACTATTACAGAATGTGGAGCCTTTGGGGTGTGATTAGGTTATGAGCACAGAATCCTCATGAGTGGGATTAGTGGGTGCCTTATAAACAAGGCCTGAGACAAACTCTTTTGCCCCTTTTGCCATGTGAGGACACAGCCCCAAAACGGCGGTCCACAAAGCAGGAAGCATGAAGGTCCCGTCTATGAACCAGGAAGAGAATCCTCACCAGACGCCAAATTTGTTGGCCATGTGATTTTGTACTTCCCAGGCTCCAGAACTGTGAGAAATACATTTCTGTAGTTTACAAACTACCCAGATTATGGTATTTTGGGATAGCAGTCTGAAGGAACTAAGACATTACCTTAGCTTCTTCCTTGACCTTCCTTATACTGGGGTCTTTCTAATACTGCAAAAATGTAAAAATTTAACATCCCATCTAAAAGTATATTTTTAAGAACTTTAGACATTATATAAGAATATAACAGGGTTACACAGTCTGAAAAATTTGATGTAACTTTTTAGATTTAGAGTTCACGAAGTTGGTGCTACAGAGCCTCACAAAGTATTCACAGGTATTATACCTAAACACAGTTGACTAAGTACATATTCCATATGTATTTAACTATACTATATTGGCAACATATGCTTTGGTTAATTCCAAAGCTATTCCTATAACAATATCACATACAAATTAAAATCATGTTTAAAATAGTATATAGCACACAACTCAAATGACCTTTGTGTGTGTGTCTATGGAAATAGACTTTAAAATCAACTTTTATCCACATTAGTGGATTTAATCTCAATTCTGAACATTTGAGACTATCTCTAGTTATTTTTTTGGAGTATGGATGAATTATTTTCATTTGAATTCTCAGAAATATTTGTTATTATATAAGAATTTTCATAGACACTATTGACATTTGGAGATGTAGGTTGGAGATGATTTCTTTCTCTCTCTCTCTCTCTCTCTATATATATATATATATATATATATGAATGCTAAAAATCATGAAGAATTTATAATTTCTTTAAACATATGGATTTCCAAATAAAAAGGTTATGGAAAATACTTTTGACATATTTATAAGGTATATTTGATTTAATTATAATTAGTCTTTGAACAAATCACTTCTTTTTTGTAATGTACAAATATCACTCAAGATCTGAAAATAAATTATTGTTCCTTGATAAAATCAGAGAAAAATGTATCCAGTAACTATACATAGAAAGAAGTATATATTAAATTAGGAATAGGTGTTGGAATGACCAAAGCTTGTGCTTCAAAACCATATTTTAAAGAAATCAACATATAAATACTGAGACATCATTCTGGACTTTGTTGTATCAGCAGCAGAAATAGCCAGGGTTGCAAACAAGGGAGAGATAAGAGAGAGATGTTGACAATAAGTGAAACATTTCCCCTCATAATAGAAACTTTTCTTTCAGAAACCATGCCAAGATATGTGTCAATATCTCAAATATTTTCACTATAGTGGTTTGAATTTGGGTTTCCATTCCTTCCAGGAAAGACTCTTTACTTAATTTATTAAAGCATAGCAGTCACCCCCATCTGTGGAGGACATGGGGACACCTTCCCAGATCTCCAGTGGAGACCCTGAGACCTCAGGTGGTATGGAACCCTATGCACTATGCTTTTCATATACAGCCATATACTACAATTAAAGTTATGTGAATGTGATCTCTCTGAAAAAATCTTATTTGCTGTGTTTACTTAATTTCGGACCATGGTGTTGCCTATGGGTAACTGAACTAGAAAGTGAAACCATGGGCAATGGGGGATTACTGTATTGTTTCCAGAAATTTCCATTTGTTTCACAATGATTTATAGGCCTCTGCTATATATGTCACTGCTTTAAAGTAATACTATCCATGTGGTACTTATCCCAAAGTTATTTTCAAGGCTCACCTCTTACATCTCAGCAATTGTTTGGGGAGAGAGGGATTCTTTTTATTTCTATGTTTGGAAGTGTGGCAAGTTGGTAGGGATGAATTTTAATTGATTTGCCAAAGGTCAGACAGCAGGTCACAGGCAGTTCTTGGTTGATAGCTCCGATTTGCTAAGATCAGCTCTGTGTTCTTAATCACATATATGTATTGATCCATTGATATTCATATTCTGCTACCTCTTTGAGAATTAAAGCAACACATAGACTTTATTTTTATTTGCAAATGGTCAATTAAACATTCAATAAATATCATTTCATACAATTTAGTATTTTTTGGTTTAACCCACTTCTGGCTTTGCAATTATACAAGTGAGTAGAGAAATAACAGAGGTGGTATCTCCTTTCAGTGGTAGTCATGAAATAAATCACTTTTATGTATTGCAATGAACCAACACGGACATTCTATGATCCGGCAACTAAAGTATAAACACTGACCAGTGTGCATCAGACCACACTCAGCGCTTTGGCCAATAAGGTCACGGAGTCTGATGTTTCTAACAACATGTTCACAGAGCCACGGATGGGCCCTTAGCATCACCTGCCTTGTCCCTGCCTCCTTTTAGGAGGCTCTCCCTTATGTGGTCAGTTTGTTTTAAAAATTCTCTCTTTTAGGATAAAGGGTTTTCTTCTATAATTAGTGACGGCATAACAGGAAACAACCCAGGCAAACTTTTCATACCATAGGCTATGTATAAATGATTATTCAAGGTATTGCCCCAAATAGCAGGGTTTGATGCCCAGCAGGTGGGAATCTAGAGAAATATTAAGCAAAAATGTAAAGGAGGGAAAAATACTGAGAGACTTCGGAAAAGATATTAAAGAAAAGCTTCTCATTTCCTGGAAGTCCTGCTAAGTGGCGTTCACTCAAATTGAGGAATGTGAGTTGGTACAGTGACTCCAGCATGGATCAGGTGAAGTTAAAGCTGATCTATGTAAACCCAGTGTCTGGGATAGGACTTGGCAGCAGGCACAGCAAGAGGAACAGTGGGTACGTATTCAGGTCTGGAATCTCAATATGGCTTTAGAATTAGAGGTGATTAGCGTGATTTTCAGAACCTCTACAAGAATGATCTCAATAGTTTCTAAGGAGATGTCTTGATAAGAAAAATTAGAAAGTATTATTTTCATGGTGACCTTCACATAATGACACCTCCCCCCACCCCATGGTAGTACTCCGGTTCACATAGTCTACTGTGCTCTCTCTTTTATTCCATGATTACTACTAGCCATAGCTATATGATTTCCTACCTTCTTGCATGAATTACATCTGGGTCCTCAGAGCCTAATTAATATATTCAATCCCCCACCCTTATTTATTTTATTTTATTTTTTTGTAAGCAACAGAAATCTCACTTTTGAATTATACCCCTCCAGGTCATTCATTAAGAGGTTAAACAAAAATGCACATCTTTCTCTTTTATTTTTAAGAACATAGAAGAAATTAAATTCAATGATAAATACAGTTAGTATGGCAGGGCTTGGTAGAAAAGAAATAGGAAAATACACAAATAATCTGGTCATGTCATTTTGAAGTTCACTGCATTGCCTCACCTCTAAGCCTTTCCAAGTATACTCTTTGTATTTGAAATCTCCGTCCTCACTTCTCCTTCCCTTGGCTGACTTCTGCTTCCTTCCCTGCCCCACTTACCTCTTCACTTGTGCTGTGTGTTCTTCCTCCCGTGGCTGTGGACACCGTGGGCTCTCACAGTGATTGTCGTTGCCACTAGACAGGGGGCGACCTGAGGGCAGTACTAACACGTTTGCGCGTTCTTACAGTTCAATCTCACAGTCTGCACTAGGGAATTCAACTAACATTTGTAAGAAGGAAGGAAAGGAGGGGAGAGTGGCAGAAAGAAAAGAAAATGCAGGTTTTTTAAGTGATTAATGAACATGAAGTAATGCTCTCTCCTTCAGATTTTAGCTGGACAGTTTTGCGACTATTCACATTACTTTTTTCAGTCAATAGAAACATAGCTGGAGGCTGGCAAATAGAGCAGTTGCTTGTCCCAAGCAGATCCTCACAAAGTGAAGCATTTTTATTTCTTGTTTTTAACATAATATGGTGACGTGATGGTTGGGAAGACAATGATGAAAAGGGCTGAGCTGAATCAGCATGAAATCCAGACCCCGAGACAGGGACAGAGTGCCTCCCACACCAGACCTCCCCCGCTGTGATGCTGCACACACGGTGCGTTTAATAATTGCAACTTGATGATAATAGTGATTGATAAAAGTAGCAACGAGGACAGTCATTTCTGAAATCTCTGTTATAAATAACTTAGGAAATTTAGAAGCAGTGACTTCTGGTTTCACCTGTGTCAAATAGTTTATAAATGCTCAATTTCGGTGAAAATGTCAATTATTTCTGAGTTATTAGGCTAATGCTAACATTTCACCAGGTTTTGTATTTCCATAAATGCAAAATGAGGGACAGCACTCCTGCTTTTCAACCGCAACTCAGATTATTGGTGTCTAGATTTCTAAAGATTCCAAGGATTTCTTTTAAGTACCTAGTCCTAGAATAGCTACCAGCCCTGATGCTTCAGTCTCCTTCTGAGCCAGCTGTCAAGAAATGCTGCTGAAGGCATTTCCTGTTTCCTCTGCACTTCTTTCAGATGTCCATGACATACTTAATCTGGGTCTTGTGCCCTGTAAACTTTTAATAGTTCTAACTGCTCAACTATCTGCTCTTGTGTGATCATAAAATCCTTTTAACATTCCACTTTTCCCCTCAAGAAAATGTATCCCAGTTTCCGGGACATGACCTTCAGCTTCTTCCGTAAATATTCAGGCCGAGAATTCATTCAGGCTCTCAGCTGAGGCAGCCTCATCCGTCACCCACGTCCCAGTCCCACTCATCCCCTTAATGGCGCTGCAGATGCCTGGCTGGCTTGTATGCTTTTAATGTCATAAAAGAAGTTTGCCCTCCGATTTGGTAATTTCTTTGCCTCTTTTTCTCCCCTAGGTCCTTTTTAGAGTTCCCTTTCAAGTATAGAGGATTCCATTTTCTATTCCTTTAAAAATTTTGGATCCTGAAAAAGAAAAGGGGAGCCTTTTCTTTGCTGCATCGTTCTAGAAGCTTTACTTTTCCACTTTGATCTTGTAAAATGCTAAACAAATTTACCATTTATTAGTGGGACTGGCATTCCGGGTGATGCCGTGATTTTAAAAACCACTTTCCTGCTATTTACCCTGACCTTAATTCAGTGGCTTGTCTTTTTCTGAATTAATGATTCCATGCTATATTTTATTTTCTGTCTTCCTAAATTTCCATGTTGTCTCTAAACATCTCTAGCTTTTTTTGAGATTAAATCATACTCTTAATGAGAGTTAATCGCTGCTTCCTATAGTCTCTCTTTCCTTTGAGTCATAAATATTATTTAATTCTCAACTTGGTATCCTTTCCTCCCTTTCTGGGTGATGTGCACATTAAATCAGAAACCTCCTCTGCACAGATCCATCCTCACTTCCTGCACTTGATGTACTCTTGTCCTATGGCTAGGTAATTAAAATCTTGCACCATTAACACCCTGCCCTTTGCTTGTTATGTGTGCGCGCGCGTGTGTGTGTGTGTGTGTGTGTGTGTGAGAGAGAGAGAGAGAGAGAGAGAGAGAGATTGCATAGTTCATTTCTGCCAAGACAGCCTTTAACACTACTGTTACCACCTTTTTAGCCAGTTTATAATACATACCTCTTATCCTTCACTATAGCTTATTTCAGAAACCTATCATTCAGGAATTACCAAGTTTGCCCCATAAACAAAGCAGCATTTTTTTTTCTGTTGATTCTTACAAATATGAGCACCTCATATAGAGGAGTCATTAAAAGGTTTATAAAAGCCTCAGGATTAATGCGCTAACAGTAACAAGGTTTTGTTAAACAACAGCTGATCACTTTACGTAAACTGCCATACATAGTGGCTAGGAAACTGTTATGATATATGCACATGTGTGCTGGTGACCTTCTAAAATGGCCGCATGTTTTGAAAAGAAACAGAGCCCTGCGTAGAAAGGAAATTTTGAAAACCTAGGAGCAGCCTTTGGATTGTTTGCTGCCACTGCTTCTAGGCAACAGGCAAGAGCTGTTTACAGTGGGCGCTCTGCCCTGCCCCCACCTCCAGAGGCTCTTCCTCTGCTGCTGCGCACGGAGCACCGCCCGCCCCTCCCCCTCCTCCAGGCTCCCAGCCCAGCTCGCGCCCAGCAGGCTAATCACCCCTCTGCCACCAGGCGCTTTTGTGCAAGTTAATGTCATGTTCAGAGAGGACAGTACTGCAGACAGCAGACAGGATTTGATTTCTCATTTTACCTGTGAGAAAAACAGCACCCGGCACAAGATGCCCCTCTTGTCCTCCGTGCTTGACTTCATTGTCACCGACCCTCTGCCGCCTTGGAGTGGCCGGCGAAGTGGGTTCCTGGTTCTCTAGCTGAGAGTCGAACTTAGCATAGGGATCCTTGACCCTCGTTTTGCAAAATCAGTTTTTATCAAAGCCAAGGCTTCCGTTTTCCAAAACGATGAGCAAATAGAAAAGAGCATGGTTTTAATTTACCTTCTAAAAGCATACTACCTTCATCTGTTTAAGAAATGGAGGGGTAGAAATTTAACAAAACAACAATAATAAATAGAATATCAAATTCTAAAGGTAACTGATTTCTGACCTTAAGAAACAAGCCTGAATTTTTTCTTTTATCTTGTGTAAAGCAAGAGGAAGATATCTGCAAAAGGAAGGAAAGACATGTAAAAGGGAATTGAGGGAGAGAAGATTTGAGGACTGGGGCTGGTAAGCCAAGGATACTGTCCCAGTTGCCAGGAAACCTCTTACACCTTGTTTTGATACCACCCAGAGCTTGCTCAGACTGGCCAACTAGAACAGCAGCTGAATTCAAAGGTGTCAGCTCAGCAAAGGCTGAGGGACAGCCTTTCAGGGATGTTGTAGGGGGTCTTTATTTCTCCACTTGATGGGAGGCTGGGCCAGATCATCCCTTAGAGTCTTTTCTCTCCAACTTTCTCTGATTAACAGAGTGCTCAGCATATAGTGCATAGTCAAATGGAGAGAAATCCTTGTCCATTTATTATGAATCCAGGCTCTGGGGTCTGACGCTTGTGTTCTAATCCCGGCTCTGTTGCTTTTCTTCAATTTCTTTATTAGTGAAGTGGAGGTAATACCTCATAGGGCTATTTTAATGATTTAATGAAATAATAATCATAAATCACCTAGAATACAGTTTGGAATATAGTAAGCACTTGAGAAATGATACATAGTATAATTAATATCTTTTTGATAACTTAAAAGAAAACATTGGTAATTAAAATTCATTTTCATGCTATTTGCTATCCTAGTTACATCACCAACAAAATTTGGTTAGTATTTAATACCATTGGATTGAACGTTTCCCACATTTAATCTATAAAATTAGAAGAAGAGAATCCAACCTAAAAATTACACTAATAAATTTATCTTAAAGGTAGACATATCTATGTTCCTTAATGAGCTCAGGTTGGCAAATTTGTCCTTCATATATGCTTATGAACCCTTGTTCCCTTCAAATGCTCTAAAGAATATTAATAACTGACATCTGTTTAGTGCAAGATGAATATGAGCACATTTGATCTTCAACACAACCCTTAGAAGAGTGTGGTGGTGATCTCCACTTAACAGAGTGAGAATTAGGCTCCCGCATGTGCACCATTGTTCCAATTTTCCTAGATGTTCAGTGATGGAGTTGAGGACACACGGGTCTTCTGATTTTAAATCATGTGCTTTTCTTACTCCATGCTCCTGCTTCTGC
Organism: Microcebus murinus; assembly: GCF_040939455.1. Taxonomy (NCBI): domain Eukaryota; kingdom Metazoa; phylum Chordata; class Mammalia; order Primates; family Cheirogaleidae; genus Microcebus; species Microcebus murinus. The sequence continues at coordinate 18,712,444 of NC_134130.1, forward strand.
CATGAGAGATGGGGCACTGGATAGAGGGGAGATTGGACAGAAGGAGACAATGTAGGAAGGGCATGAGAAAGAGAAAGAAGAAAATAGATGCACAGAATAATAAGTTATTTATATTTACAACCTGCCTCACAAGGAGGATGCTGCCACGGGAAAGCCACCACCAACCCTAACATCTCTGATGTGTTAGGAGCCACCAGCCATCAGGAGCCACATCCACCAGCCCAGGAACAAGCAGACGTCCCTTCCTCATGGAGCCCTGGTCTTTTCAGTCTCTATTTCTCTGATATTTCAAACATTTACTTACACAATTGCAGGCAAAAACTTTAGCAGGCAGAACCAAGTGAGAGTGGTTCTGGAAGCTTTAAACTGTGATGCTTTAAACACAGCTTGTTTGGTTAAGGCTGATGGCTGAGGAGAGCATGGAGCACCTATACCTCAGGGCCCATCCTGGATACCATTTCATTCTAATTTGAAAGTGTTGACTTTAATCTATTAAGACCTTATTTGACTTGGGCCCCTTGTTACCTTAGAGATTATCTGTCTTCTTTTACACTCTCATAGCAACTGGGAGCTACAAAGAAGCATTTAGTCGTAATTTTTAACTGCCCAAAGCAGATGTGTATCCTTGGGTATGGGTGTGTGTGCATATGAGAGAGAGAAAGAGAGAGAAGAGATTACTCTTCCTGTTTTCTTCCCCAATCAGTCCCCTTTAACATGTCTGTGAGTTACTTATCTCTGTGCAGGACTTGAGCTCTTTCTTTCTTAAGGAACACTTCAGATGGTCTGAAAGAATACCAGAAACCATGGTATATGTTGGCAGTGATCTGCCTCACATATTCTGTTCATAATCATTTCATAAAATTTGACTGCTACATTTTGTTTGAACAGAAAATAAAAACATTATTAGTAGCTGATAACAAATCAAAGCATTTGAGATATATTGAGAAAAAGAGGCCTGAATTGTTCCCATAATTTTGAAAATAATATATATTTATGTAAATTTTTATATAAATAATATTATGTATAAATAATTTGCCAATACCTCAATATTTGTTGGCTAAGTCTTTATCCACATAGAAACATTTGCAGTGAGTGTAACAAAGAACCTACACATGAATTTATGAAAATTACATATAGAAACCAGATGTCACAAAGAAAGAGGAAGTATCAAATTATAGATTTGCTCTAATAGGACATATGCCAATGTGTAAAAGTGTGATAACTTTAGTGTAAATCAGGAAAGGTTTAAATGGTCTCTTCCTGAAATCTAGGTGGTCAAATATATCTTTCATTTTTTTGATATCTAGCCCAGTACCTGGTGGGTATTCAATAAATAATCTTCTAAATGAATGATTCTATAAGTAAATGAATAAAATTTTGGAAGTTAATTTGAAAAGTCTAAAATCAAAACAAACCAAGAGAAAGGAGCTATTTTATTTCCTTCCTTCCTTCCTTCCTCTTTCTCTCTTTCAAAATATTCAGGGAGTACAAGTGTCTTTGTTACATGCACACCTTTTATAGTGCTTAAGTCAGGGCTTTATTGAGCCTGCCACCTGACTAGTGTTCTTTATACCCAATAGGTAGGTTTCTGCCCCTACTTTCCTACCCTCCCCCTTCTTGATTCCCAGTGACCTTACATCTCTTTCTGCCCATGTATGCCCATCGATTAGCTTCCAATTATTAGTGAGAACATGTGGCGTTTGGTTTTCCATTCCTGAGATACTTCACTTAGGATAATGGTCTCCAGTTCCATCCAAGTTGTTGCAAAAGACATTATTTTATTCCTTTTTATGGCTGCGTATATGTACATGTATGTACCACCTTTTCTTAATCCACTCATGAATTGATGAGCACTTAGGTTGATTCCACATCTTTGCAAAAAGTATATATAGAAGACACACAATATTTTTGAGAGATTTGATTGGCAAAATGTGCTAGCACCAAGACTAGACGGGACTGGACCTGCTGGGGATGTAAGAGGACCTCTCAAATGTCTCCAAACAGGAGACAGTCTGAGGAAATTGCTCAGCTTCTGTAAAGAACATTTTAGACAAAGTCCTTTTCAGAAATGGCTGAGGAGGGATTCGTAGGACAAAAAAACGTCCAAAAGTGGGGAGCAAGCCTGGAAACCACTTCCTGGAAGCAGAATTGGGATTTTATCAAGGACCATTTCCCAGCCCTAGAGGAGGGGGATCTGGCAACATTTTCCAAACGGGATGTCAAAATTGCTATCGACCAATGCCTACTGGGTGGCTGCATCCTATTCTTTTCTCTTCCGCTCTTCAAACAAGTGATTCTTGCAATCATTCTTTCTCTGTTCCAGCAGTGTGTTGTGTTTGATTGACATGATTTGCTACTTTAGTTTACAGGTTTCCAGATCAAAAAGTGCCTCATCGGAACTGATATAAATTATAAGATCCTGGACCTTGAGCCTAATTTCATGGGGCAGGAGACTTTGAAAGGTTTAGGATGACTGTGAGTGTTTTGTTTGTTTTGGTTTCATTTGGTTTTTGCATGGGGGAAGGCTTGCAAATGAGTCACTGTGGCCAGCAGTATAGACTGGAATAGATTAAAATTTTGTTTTCAATTTTCATTCTTCTCTGTATCCATATCCTTGCCATGACCTCATCTGAAGCATCATGTTTGTTCCTATTCCCTTATTTTGACCTTAACCCTGTGTCCTGCACTGTCCCATTGCAGGTGGATAGAAGGGACAGTGTGCCTGTTATGCACCTAGCCCTTAAGTGGCATTATTATTTTTCTACTTGTCCTCATTGTATCGGTGCTGTCTCCATGAGAAGAGCTTCCCTGCCTTCCTTTCAGCCAAACGAACTGAGTGAGCCAAGCTCCATCAGACCCACAGCTTGAAACAGAGCCACCTATCTGGGGACAGTCTAGATGAGTTGACCCCCAGCTGACCTGCAGATCTGAGAGAAGAGACTATATTGTTTCAAGCCACTGAGTTCTGGGGTGGTTTGTTAAACAGCATTACTGTGGCAATATGTAGCTGATTCATAAAGTATTCATATTCAAAAAGGAGCAGGAGCAAAGGCAGCACTGGTTAGAAAGAAGGTATCTGCTAGTGCAGCCACCACTCGCCTGGCTAGACTGCCCATTCGAGTTGCCGACTCTTGTCCTAGTTCATCCTGACCCATTTTCCTATTCAGATGACTGTTACAGCAGCGTCATGTGCTACAGAGGTCTATGATAAAGTAGACCAACAAAGTCTTCTGGGTAAGAAAACACTGCTTTTCTTCCAGAACACATTCTGAATGAATGGCAATGGCAAATATTGGTTTTTTTTTACTTTTATTTGAAAATTATTTTTAAATGAAGCATTATATAGGTAGAATTAATTTATTTTGGCCACATCGTGAAATATACCTTTTTTTTTGGCCATCCAGCTCAACTCTCCACCCTTTTCCACCTTGCTCATGGCCCCCAGAAGACTAACCTGTGTGGACCAATCAGTGGGATCCGTAACTCTCTGGCTCGTGCTTTGCCGATAGGAGCCCTGAGAAGAGATGTATAGCAGACAGATATCAAGATATTTATTCTCCCAGATCTTCTGGATCCTTCCCTTCAGGGCCACCATGGGCCAGCTATTTCCCTAAGTGAATCACTGCTTCTTTCTAGGTAATGCACGCTATAGGACATTTCTCACTGAATTAGAATAAGGGCCACCTCTCCCCAGGTCCCCTCTTAGTCTCAGGGACCACACTTTCACTTGTAATTTTCCTATGCCCTTTCCATTATGGCCTCTCAATTTAATGTGCTGTAACCTTGATAGAGACACAAATAATCAGATCCACAGACTATAAATTATGGCCAGTCAATCTCATCTGAAATAATAAGAAAACAATAGTATATAAAGAAAACCCATTCTTTAAAAATTGTGACTACTCAGCATTTAGGCACATACCGATAGAACATAACTATTACTGAGAAATATTTGCTGTCTCAATTTTTGGTTTACAATATATAAAACTCTAATATCAGTAACAGTGATTTTTATTTTTATAAAAATCAGGTACATTTAATTTTTTGTCATCTATTTAAATTATACAAAAAATTCAGCTATATATTTTAGATAGCTAATATTTTTATTTGTGATATAGTATTTGTGCTTTGATTTTTGACTTTCAGTGACAATTTTTCTTTTTAATAACAGAACTGAAATATTTCTTATATAGAAAATCATTTTATCTTTGAAGTATGTATAGGTTTAGAAATTATTAAATACATTCAAATATTAGCAGAATGTATCCACCTGTTTGGTTTCAGACATTTAAGTTTTTCATTATTAATAATTCAAGTCAGATTCTTTGGAGAGTCCCATTCTTGGCCAACACTGGAAAAGTGTAGATGTATATTATCGCCAGAAACCTGTGCTTTAAATCGAAGCCATGGCAACCTGACCATGTCAGAGCATGAAACTGGACGTGTATGACTGAAATGGATCCACCTAACTTTTTCAGGGAAGAAGTTGAAATTCCCTTAGGGTATTCTTACAAAATGCAAATTCACTGAGGTAGAGACCTTGGTGTAAAATCCCACATTTAATTTGATTGAACTTTAACACTTTCCTTTCCTAAAGGAAAGATATAGCAGAACAAAACCAAACTGACAACTTTAGAAAGGAAAAATATTAATAGAAAATATAGTATCATTTTAAGATTAACTGATGACTACTGCCCTTCCGAGTTAGAGAAATGCTTTATGCTTTCCTTGGAGAAAAAAAGAAGCCAAAATGTTTATATTGAATAAACTATGGTCTCTCTCTCTCTCTCTCTCACACACACACATACACACACACACACGTGCAGGCAAGCACAGTAATTATGTTTTTGCAAGACAAAAATCACTTTGTTCTTCCCATTGAAATATTTGGTTAAATTTATTTCAGAGGCCTGGACTATTATTGTAGCTCTGTAGCTGTGTGTTATGGGTCGGGAGGCAAGTAAAAAACTAATTTAAATGAGCAAAGACAGAAGGGAGTAGCAGTAGTGAAAGACTGAAAAACCTATGACAGGAGATGGTGAACCAGTTTTATTCTCTTTCCCACAGCTCCTACACAGATGCCACTATTCCAACCAGACCTCGAAGAAGACCCTTGTGTTTTAGGACTATGTCAGGACCTCATTCTGGAAAAGAGATTTGGATCCAGATTATTGAAATCAAGGCCCATGGTGTGATAAAAAACTACATCAAGATCCTAAAGCACACATTACAAATGACAACAGAATATTTTAAAGATTATGTAGAAGATTGCATTTTCCTAAAGCAAACCTACCAGCTTAGCTTAGACATGAGTGTAAAAGTCAGAGTAATTCAGTTTCCCAATGACAAAGACTCCAAGCCACAGAGCCACCTCTGACTATTTTTCTTTGTTGCCACTTATATTTGACTGGTCATCAAGAACTACTGATTGTAGCAGCCTAATGTGTCATCAAACAGCCCCTTCCTTTCCATTTCCACGATCACTACTTAGTCTTTCGGCCAAGTACCTGAGTACTGGGTAATAAGTGCTTAAATTAATCCTCTAATCCTGGTATTTCCTCTCTCCACTCCCTATATCATTATTAGATTATTAGTAAACCCAGCTTTCAACCTGTCACTACCTTGCTCTAAATCCTAAACTTTTTAACTAAGTATTCAAATCCAGTACAACTTTAAATCCTAATGGAACCATAAATAAAAATAATATTATTGCAGCCACTAAAATTTAGGTCTACTTAACAGCTTCCAAATTGTGTTCATGCACATAATCTCATTTTATCCCCTAAACATCCTTGTAGAGGTGATATTTACTATGAATATCATCATTACCGTGTTTAATAATGCCACAGCCAGGGGAGGACGTGCAAAAGGAATGTGGCAAAGAGAAGCAGGGGCAGAGATGGGCTTTGCAAAGGAGCCTGAAGTCCAGGGTAAGGCTGGTCTGTGTGGACAAAGGAGCCAATTTTTGGCATCTTGGAAGAGCAAGAGAAGCAGGTATTTGAATTTCTCAGAACAAGTTGGCCCCTTCAGAGGAAGACGTGCCTTTGCTACCAGGGGTAATAACTTACCAGAAACACGTTGGCACTATAGGGTGTTAATGTTCATAGCTTGGTGCTGTGATGCATGGCAGGAGATGAAAATTACCATAGAGGAGTGGGAGTTAAGGAGAGGAAGCATGGGAGTGACTTATCAGCCTGAGAATCTCTACACTCTGCCAAATTTCCTTCTTACCAACCCCACCTCTCTTGATATTTCTTGACAAAAAGCCCATGACCATTCAGACTGAGCCTTACAGCTGTCCCCTCAAATGTCTTGCTACTTTAAGTCTCCTTGACTTTTTCATTATGTTCCATAGAGGATTATGGTTAGTCTTAGAGTCTCACTTAGGATTCCAAGAGGAGCAGTTTAAGCATGCTCACAAATAGAAACAAGAACTGACCAACAAGAAAAATGGGTAAGAGGTCTAGAAAAAAGCTTGTCTTTTTGTTTTACTTGTATTGCATTCACCTTTTTCCTATATGTCTGCTCCATTATACTCTTGCTGCTCTCCACTGATAACTCCCCCTCCATAGTCCATTGTCCACATCTAAACAATTAGCTTATTTAACTATCAGTATTTAAGTCAGCCTCACCATGAGTGTCAGATGAAGCAATCGAAACTCAAACAGGGAGGAACATGGCAGCCTCATGAGACCCATGTCCAGTAAACGGCTCTCCCTGCAAAGTCACCACTGTTTTTTCTACAGACCTGTATTTTTTACCAATTCTTCAAAGAACAGCTCCTATCTTTATTTCCTTTCTGGAACCTTCCCAACTAGCTCAGGTCACAGCATGGTGCAGTGGCAAGAATACAAAGTTTGACATTAATTACACAGACCTCACAGTTATCACGAAATTCATACCTTCACTATATATTTCTCAAACTTCTGCATGCACGAGAACCACCTAGAAAGCTGATTGGAATACAAATATATGGGCTCCAGTCCCAGAGATCTGATTCAAATGGTGTGGGTTGGGCCTCAGAACTTGCATTTCTGACAAGCTCGCAGACAGGGGTGATGCTGCCGTCTGTGGAACACACTGTGAGTACAACCTCCTAGGTACATGGGGATGGGCGTAGTTGACAGTCTATCTGTAAAACAAGGATGCTAGCGATATCTCTTTCACTGGACTGCCATGCAGTTTCTAGGAATCAAGATATATTTTGTGTTTGGTATATACTGCAGTAAATATTAATTGGTCCACTTTCCCATTCTCTGATCTTTAATCAACAATAATAATTCAATGTCTATTATATGGTACTTCTTTAAAATTAATTTAGCACTGATACCAGTTTAAATGGTGACGCATTATGGTTCTCCAATTAGACCCCAACCCACTCGGGAGAGTGACATAGTGCCCACAGTGCTTTGTATACAGTAGGTGCTTTTGGCCTTCGATGAGGAAGCAGAGGGGACTGGGAGTAAGAGCCCAGGCACGGTGCCTAGCACCTCGGTATGAATTGCAGCTCTGCAACTTAGAATCCGTGTGACCTTACACAAGTTACTTAGCCTCTTTGTGTCTCAGTTACTTCCTCTATAAACTGGGACTACTAACATTAGCTTCCTGAGAGAGCTGGTGTATTAAATGAGGCTCGACGTGCAGAGCACATGGAAGATTGCCTCACACATAGTAAGAACTACACAGATGTGAGTTATTGGGTTCATTTTTTAATGTTTCCCAATAGAAAGATCAAACATTTTAAAACAGAATAAACACTGAGTGTAAAAATAGTATAAAATGCTTTACTAAAATATAGTTATTTTTAGTTTCAAGTATTAGAAAGTAAAATTCAAGCCAGGTATGGTGGCTCACCCCTGTAATCATAGCACTCTGGGAGGCCAAAGCGGAAGGATCGCTCGAGGTCAGGAGTTTGAGACCATCCTGAGCAAAAGCAAGACCCCATCTCTACCAAAATAGAAAAAATTAGCTGGGCATAGTGGCGCATGCCTGTAGTCCCAGCTCTTCAGGAGGCTGAGGCAGGAGGATTGCTGGAGCCCAGGAGTTTGAGGTTGCTGTGAGCTAGACGCCACAGCACCTAGCCCGGGCGACAGAGCAAGACTCTGTCTCCAAAAAAAAAGAAAGTAAAGTTCAGTTTTCATTGTTTTTCTGGGTCTGTTTTTCACAGATAACTTATATGCTAACTATTGCTACAGATTTGAAGAGAGTTATTAATAGAAATATTTATAATTTCTTCAAATTTACTTTAGCTGCAAGAATCAAAGACGATCTCATTATCCTTCCTTTACCATGGTATACAACTATTGTATTAAATGTTTTCCTGAACACATGCTTTCTACAAATTATAAAACATGGTTTGGGGTATGACAAAGAAAGAAAACTGTGTAAAGTTGTAAACTATTGACTCAGCTATTGTATAAACACAATGAGTGAAACATTAAAATATATACACCTCAAAAACATTTTCTTCATTCCTTTTTCATCATTCATCTTCCTGCTAACAAGTAACTTATTTCACCATAAGCATTTTACATTTTCCATGAGCCAGGAAGAATGGGTATGTCACTGGGGAAAGAACACAGTTTTTAGAGTCTCACAGCTATGGATTTCAGCAAGATGTCCTTCAAACCAGCTAAATGAACTTGGAAGATTTCATTGACACCTCAGAGTCTCAGCTTTCAAAAAGTGGAAGTAAAACAAAACTTGTGGATAGCATCACTTACCGTGAAGTATCATAGTAAAGTTGATATTCGATGGTGTACATAAAAGCACTTTGCTGAGAGTATACATTCAAATAATAGTGGTAACTATGTTTCTTTCTTATATTCTTGGCATCTACATTGGTGAGTAATACTATGTAGGCACTTGAAAATGTTTCCTGAAATAACAACATTTAAATTCAGGAACATGGTAGTGCTTCATTCTCAGTGTTGACTAATTCCAGGAGTCAGAGCGTTCAGTAGCACCAAACCACTAATCAATGAAGGCTCTCCCCAACTCTTCCTAGAAAGTTATGACAATCAGGGCAGGTCACTTCCTAGTTCATTAAGATGCCCAACTCCTTTTTGGATTAATTCAGCTAAGAGACCCAACTGTATGAGATAAGAAATTCGAACTCTATGCTTTGCCCTTTCCCCAAATATTTTACCTATTCTGTTTCGCTCATCTCCATGGAAGGCAATAATAAAATTAATCCCATCTAAAAACATTTTTTGAGGGAATTACAAAAGAGCCTATGCTGGACTGAACATACTTATTGGTTTTGATTCTTTGGACAAGTTATTTAAAATACATCTGGTTCTCAGATTTCACATTGGTCTGATAGGAAAGATAATACTAAACTGTGTTGGAACGAGGTGTACGTGTCTGTCTAACCCTTTTCCTGGCCATTTGTTTTTATTCGCTATATCTCAATATCGAAGACACCTTAATTGCCCTTATTACCCCTGTTTCAGCAGTCAAAATATTTGTCAGTTTGGATTTCTTCTTATGTGAGGCTCGCATTCTTGTAGATGGGCAGCGTGGGCATGGCAGAGTTAGCTAACTACAGGTACAGTTTACACACTTACTACACTAAAGGGCTGGGACTGGACAGCAGCCACCCGGCTATGGCAATACGCACTCAGGTGTGACCATGTGTCTAATTCTTTCCAAAGGAACGTATGTCGGGATGGGTAAACAGTGGGCACGCCCTCTCCACTCTCTCCTCCCCATCTGCTAGTTGGACATGGAAGACTTCAAGGCCCCAGGAGATGGCAGATGGATCACTGTGTAGAAAAAAGGCTCTGACCAAAAAGAAGCAACTGCACCAAACTATTACAGGCATAAGAAAGAAATGTCTATTGTGTTAAGCCACTAAAATTTGGGAGTTTGTTAGAGCATGTTGGGGACAAGGCCCCTGGCCCCTGAAGTTTCACTGAAAAATTGACTCACCAAAGAAAGATGAATTGGAGAACAGGCATACTAATTTATTTAATGTGTGTACACAGCAGCCTTCAGAATGGAGACCCAAAGACGCAGGGGAAGTAGTCCATTTCTGTGCTCAGGACCAACACAGTGTATAGAAGTGTGAGTGGACAAAAAGGGTATGATCAACAGACTGAGAGGAAACCCCGCAAAGCCTGTCTGTCTCGACTCCTCTCGGCCTCTCTGAGCAGCGTCCTTCCTTCTGGGTGTGGGCCAGGCCCTTTCTGGAACGGGGGCCTTGTGACCTACAGTCAAACAAAGTAGGTCAGGTAGTTTCTTCATGGCCAGCTTTTACAGGGAATATTTTTAGGTTTTATGGCTGGCTTTTGAGAAAAGGGGTTCTGATTTCTATGAGCAGCTTGGGGAAGAGGGATTCTAGCTTCCGTCGGTAGCCTCGGGGGACAAGCGGACTGCCAGGCAGGACGGCTGGAGAAGGCCAGAGGAACTTTGCTTCTGAGGCTGCTGCTGAGGCCCTCCTTCCAGGGTGTTGTTTTCTGAGCCCCAACAAGCACCTAGCATTAGCCTGACTAATGCCACAAAGAAAATAGCTTCATAAAATGGTTACCAAGTCCTCTTCCTACAAGGCTTCATTACACACGGGGAACGGGCAGCACAGAGTATCTAATCGGCCTGAAATCGTTAAACATACTAACTGCCACTGTTTTAAAAATTACATAAAAATATAGATATTGAACATTTCTTGAAAATTTGGAGGATTAGCTCACGCCATAGCCATGTTCCCACAATGCACCACCTGGCCACAGGTGAGCACCAGGTGATTGGAGGGCTCCCACCAGTTCCCACCATTTCCTGAAATCCTGCTGTTATACCTGTGTCTTTTTTTTTTTATTTCGGCATATTATGGGGGTACATATTTTAAGGTTTCAATAAATGCCCTTTCTCCCCTCCCCCCAGAAGTCTGAGTCTCCAGCATGACCATCCCCCAGATGGTGCACATCCCACTCATTATATATGTATATACCCACCCCCTCCTCCCTCCCACCTGCCCAATACCCTATTACTGTAGTACCTATGTGTCCACTTAAATGCTGCTCAGTTAATACCAATTTGCTGGTGAGTGTATGTGGTGCTTGTTTTTCCATTCTTGGGAAAATTCACTTAATAGAATGGGTTCCAGCTCTAACAAGGAAAATATAAGATGTGCTATATCACCATTGTTTCTTAGAGCTGCATAGTACTCCATGGTATACATATACCACATTTTATTAATCCATTCTTGGATTGATGGGCACTTGGGCTGTTTCCACAGCCTTGCAATTACGCATTGTGCTGCTGTAAACATTCGGGTATAGGTGTCTTTTTTGTAGAGTGTCATTGGATCTTTTGGGTAGATGCCCAGCAATGAGATTGCTGGATCAAATGGTAGATTCACCTGTATCCCTTTAAGGTATCTCCATATTGCTTTCCACAGAGGTTGAACCAGTTTGCAGTCCCACCAGCAGTGTAGGAGTGTTCCTCTCTCTCCGCATCCACGCCAGCATTTATTGTTTGGAGATTTTTTGATAAAGGCCATTCTCACTGGGGTTAAGTGATATCTCATTGTGGTTTTGATTTGCATTTCCCTGATGATTAGAGATGTTGAGCATTTTTTCATATATTTGTTGGCCATTCTTCTGTCTTCTTTAGAAAAGTTTCTGTTCAAGTTCTTTGCCCACTTTTAAATAGGGTTATTTGATTTTTTCTTCCTGATTTTCATGAGTTCTAAGTATATTCTAGTTATCAGTCCCTTATCGGATGCATAGGATGCAAAAATTTTCTCCCATTCTGTAGGTTGTCTGTTTACTTTCATGACTATTGCTTTGGCTGTGTAGAAGCTTTGTAGTTTGATCATGTCCCTCTTATTTATTTTTGTTGCTGCTGTGATTGCCTTTGGGGACTTCTTCATAAACTCTTTGCCTAGGCCAATGTCTAGGAGAGTGTTTCCAATTTTTTCCTCTAGAATTCTAGTAGTTTCATACCTTAGGATTAAGTCTGTTATCCAGCGTGAGTTGGTTTTTGTGAGAGGTGAAAGGTGTGGGTCCTGTTTTAGCCTTCTACAGGTGGCTATCCAGTTTTCCCAGCACCATTTATTGAAAAGGGATTCTTTTCCCCAGTGTATGTTTTTGTCTGCTTTGTCAAAGATTAGATGGCTATATGAGGATGGTTTTATATCAGGATTCTCACATCTGTTCCACTGGTCCATATTATTATTTTTGTGACACTACCATATTGATTTAATTACTACAGCTTTGTAGTATAGTTTGATATCTGGCATATGAATGCCTCCCATTTTGTTTTTGTTGCCTAGAATTGCTGTTGATATTCGGAGTCTTCTTTAGTTCCATACGAAGCATAAAATTATTTTTCCTATATCTGTGAAGAATGCTGATGGGATTTTAATAGGTATTGCCATGAATCTGTAGATCAGTTTGGATAGTATAGACATTTTAATGATGTTGAGTCTGCCAATCCACGAGCATGGTATGGATTTCCATCTGTGTACATCCTCTGCTATTTCCTTTCTCAGTGTCTCATAGTTCTCCCTGTAGAGGTCTTTTACCTCCTTGGTTAAGTATATTCCAAGGTACTTCAATTTCTTTGTTGCTATTGTGAAGGGAATTGAGTCTTTGATTTGGTTCTCAATGAGATTGTTGTTGGCGTATATGAATGCCTCTGATTTCTGTGTATTGATTTTGTATCCTGAGAGTTTACTAAATTCATTTATCAGTTCCAAGAGTTTCTTGGTTGAATCTTTGGGGTTTTCTAGATATAATATCACATCATCAGCAAACAGTGAAAGTTTGATCTCTTCTGCCCCTATTTGGATACCTTTGATTCCATTTTCCTGTCTGATTGCTGTAGCCAGGACTTTCAGCACCATGTTGAATAGAAGTGGAGATAGTGGGCAGCCTTGTCTGGTTCCAGTTCTAAGTGGGAATGATTTCAGTATTTCCCCATTCAGTATGATGTTGGCTATGGGTCTGTCATATATGGCTTGTATCATTTTTAGGTATGTCCCTTCTATGCCTATTTTCTTAAGTGTTCGTATCATGAAAGGGTGTTGAATTTTGTCAAAAGCTTTCTCTGCATCCATTGAAAAAATCATGTGGTCTTTGTTATTGCTTCTGTTTATGTGGTGAATTGCATTTATAGATTTATGTATGTTGAACCATCCCTGCATCCCTGGGATGAAGCCCACTTGGTCGTGATGGATTATTTTTTTGATAAGCGTCTGGATTTGGTTAGCTAAGATTTTGTTGAAAATTTTTGAATCTATATTCATTAGGGATATTGGTCTGTAGTTTTCTTTTTTTGTTGTATCTTTTCTTGGTTTTGGTATCAGAGTAATATTGGCTTCATAAGGGTGTCGGGGAGGTTTGCATTCTTTTCGATGTTGTGGAATAGTTTCTGTAAGATAGGTGCTAGTTCTTCTTTGTAAGTGTGGTAAAATTCGGGTGTGAAACCATCTGGCCCGGGACTTTTCTTTTTAGGGGGATTTTTAATTGCTGTTTCTATTTCAGCTGTTGAGATTGGTCTGTTCAGGGAATCTATTTCTTCCTGGTTGAGTCTAGGGAGGCTGTGTGTTTCTAGAAATTTGTCCATTTCCTCCACATTTTTCAGTTTGTGCGTATAAAGATTTTTGTAGTATTCATAAATTATATCTTGTATCTCTTTGGGATCAGTTGTGATATCTCCTTTTTTATTCCTGATGGAGCTTATTAGAGATTTCTCTTCTGCTTTTCATTAGCTTAGCCAATGGTGTGTCAATTTTGTTTATTTTTTCAAAGAACCAACTTTTTGTTTTATTAATCTCCTGAATAGCTTCCCTGTCTTCAATTTCATTTAATTATGATTTGATCTTGTTGATTTCACTTCTTCTGCTGGGTTTGGGGTTGGTCTGTTCTTCTTTTTCCAGCTCTTTGGATCGTTTGGTTAGATTGTCTATGTGTGATCTTTTCGTCTTTTGGTTATAGGCATTTATGGAGATAAACTTTCCTCTCAGAACTGCTTTAGCTGTGTCCCAGAGGAGTTGATAACTTGTCTCTCCATTTTCATTTTCTTCATAGAATTTTTTAATTTCCATCCTGATTTCTTCATTTATGAAGTAATCATTTAGTAGGAGGTTGTTTAATTCCACGTTTTTGTGTAGAAATGTGAGTTTCTGTTAGGATTGATTTCTACTTTTATTCCACTGTGATCCAAGAAGGTACATGGTATGATTTCTATTTTTTTAAATTTCTTGAGATTTACTTCGTGTCCTAGGATATGGTCAATCTTAAAGAATGTCCCATGAGCTGAAGAGAAGTATGTATATTCAGTGGATTTTGGGTAGAATGCCCTGTAAATGTCAGTGAGATCCAATTGTTCCAGAGTTTTGTTTAAGTCCATTATTTCTTTATTAGTTTTCTCTTTGGAGGATCTGTCTTGTGCCGTCAGTGGGGTGTTGAAATCTCCGGTGATTATGTTGTTGCTATTAATCCATTTGCTTAGATCCAGTAAGGTTTGCTTTATGAAACTGGGTGCACCTAAGTTGGGTGCATATATATTTAAAATTGTTATTTCTTCTTGTTGAACTGTGCCCTTCACCATTATATAATGACCTTCTTTGCCTTTCACTACTTTTTTTGGTTTAAAAACTAAATCGTCTGAAATTAGAACTGCCACGCCAGCCTTCTTTTGGCTTTCACTTGCCTGGAATACTGATCTCCACCCTTTTACTTTTAGTCTATATGCATCCTTGCAGGTTAGATGTGTTTCCTAAAGACAGCATATACTTGGCCTGTATTTTCTTATCCATTCAGCCAGCCTATGTCTCTTGAGTGGAGAGTTTAAGCCATTCACATTTATAGAGAGAACTGATAGGTAAGGTAGATTATTGTTCATTCTGTTGGGTTGGATGTTATTGCTTTGATTTCTCTCTTGAGCCATTGTATTATCTGGCCTTTAATCTTTGGATTTTGGTTGTTTTTATATTTGTGAGTTTTTATTATGGTGTTCCATGTGTAACACTGTTTTGAGTACTTCTTGTAGGGCTGGTATTGTCTTGGTGAAGTCTCTGAGACTTTGCTTGTCTGAGAATGTTTATATTTCTCCTTCATATATGAAGCTTAGTTTTGCAGGGAATAATATTCTAGGCTGGGCATTGTTTTGTTTCAAAAGAGTGAGAATGGGGCCCCAGTCTCTCCTTGCTTGTAAAGTCTCATTAGAGAAGTCTGATGTTATTTGAATTGGCTTTCCCTTGTATGTTACTTGCTTCTTTCATCTTACAGCTCTTATAAGGGCCTCTTTAGTTGATATTTTGGTCAGTCTGATGACTGCATGACGTGACGTCTTCCTGTTTGCATTGAATCTCCCAGGGGCCCTCTGAGCTTCTTGAACTTGTATATCAAGATTTTGAGCAAGGCCTGGGAAATTTTCCTCTATTATATCTTCAAATATCTTGTCCAACCCTTGAGTGTTGTCTTCTTCCCCTTCTCATCACCCTATGACCCTCACATTAGGTTTCTTCACATAATCCCACATCTCTTGTAGGCTTTGCTCTTTTCTCTTGTTTCTGTGCTCTATCTTTGTTTAGTTGGAGGGTGTTATCTTCAATCTCTGAGATTATTTCTTCTGTTTGATCTACTCTGTTCTTGAGACTTTCCACTGTATTTTGTAGTTCCCTGAATTGATTCTTCATTTCCAGGAGTTCGATTAAACTTTTTTTCATTGTGTCTATTTCTTTAGTGAAATTTTGTTCTAGGTCCTGGAGGCTTTTTGTGGTTTCTTTGTGTTAGTTATTGAGTTGTTCTTGCAGGTCGGTAAGTGTTCTTATGATCCACATATGAAATTCCTCTGTTGTCATTTTGGTTGCCTGATTTTGGTTGGTGTCCATTTCTAGGGGGCTGGTGCTCCTCTTTGGGGGTGTGTTTTCCATTTGGTTCTTCATATTTCCTGAGTTCCTTCACTGATTTCTTCCCATGTTGATCAGTTGTTGTTTCTTTCCTTTAGGTTTTTGTTTGGGTATTCACTCGCCTTGTTTAGTTTCTGAGGCGTTAGGTGGTGTCTGTGGGTGAGATTTGACCACTCCTTGTATAATGAGTCAGTAGGTGCTGTGAAAAGAGTGCAGAGGATGCCCTCCCTGTCAGTAGGTGGTGCTTGCTTGGAGGAACAGCCTAAGCTGCTGTTTTTGTGTCCTGTTATCAGCTCTCATTCCTATAGGGAGGCATTCTAGTGCCTCAGGTGGTCGGTGGAGTCCTGGGACTTCCAGGTGTGTCCTTTTCTCCCCCTCAGTGAGGACTGGTCTAGGAGAGAGTCTGGGCAGAGCTGGGTTGGGTAAGCCAGCCCTCAGGCACCAACAGTGCCGTTAGCAGGGGCCAAAGTTCTGTTCTCTGCTTCCAGGAAAAGCTGTCAGGGCGGGGCTGGAATGGCCTGTCTCAGCCAGAAAGTCTGTGTGTTGGGGTGGGGCTGTCTGAGACCTGCAGTCTGGAGCGGGCCTCGCTTCTTTCCACCCTCCCCAAGTCCGCAGCTACTCCTGGGCCTCTGCCAGCAGGCAGGACCACACGCCACCAGGCCTCCCCGGCCTGTGATACCAGCAGGAAGGTTCCCTGTGCAGGAACGCCACCTGGGCTGGGCAACCTCCTTTGGTAGGAGGTTGCCCTCTAGGACGCTGATCTGCCCCTGAAGGCACACACACCTCAGTAGGCTGTTCCTGTATATCCCTTCTGTGCCCTGGGCAATGCGAGACTTCGGTGCACGGGATCTGATCTGCAGGTACAACCTCTGGGGCCCAGAGTTCAAACTATATCCCCACCAGGGAGAGGAGTGCCAGTCCCAATTCACCCACAGGGAGCCCAAGCTGGGTCTATGTCTCTCAGCCTCAGGGTCTGCACCGTTCTCCTGGGATCACCGTGTCAGCAGTGCCTGGGAGGGCTGGCGGGTAGGGAGCTCACAGTCTGAGTTCCCCTGAGTCAGCTGTAGGGTCCCAAAAGGGAAAGTCCCGTTCCCTGGAGGTGCCTCTGGCTGGTGGCTGTATTGTCTCTCTGGGCAGCCGCGGGTAGGTTCGACGGAGGGGAGAAGGAGGTAATATGGCGGGCATGGCTCCAGTCTGTGCACACGGAGGTGCCCGAGGGATTTGGGAGCCTGGTGCTGCGTCCGCTACAGGCTCACCACTAGCTGGCAACGGCCGTCTCTGGGCTGGTGTCTGCAGGTCTCTCCACCCACTGGGGAGCCCACCAACAGTCCCAGATGCAGGGGAGGGGAAAGGTGACTGATCCACCTACCCTTGCCGCTGGTCTCTGGGCTGCTCCAGCGGTCTCGGCTTCTAGTTCTCCTCCGCAACCTCCTCCCGTGGTCTCTGTACCCCTCTTTCCGGCCCTCATTCGCTGTATGCTCGTCTTCTTGCTTCTTTTTTCTAATTTATGCTAGAATCTGTCTTCTCTGCAGAGACACCCTGTCTGGCAGTGTTTCTCGGCAGAGACACCCTGTCTGGCAGTGTTTCTCGTCCGCCATCTTGATCCTCCCCCGTTACACCTTTTTCTAACTTCATAAATTCTATCTGTCAGAATCTACCCGGGAATACAGAAATCAAGAGTGTAATATAGGGAACTAGTTACTCAGGTGATGGAGGAAATGAGGGAATCACTGGACACTGTGACATAAGCCGGTTATTGACACAGCAGGAAGCTATGACCAGCACTTGTCTGGAGAGAACAAGGAGGGAGAGTGCTCTAGGAGCCCAGGGCCGTGAAGACTTGAGGGGCCTGGAACGCGCTAGAGCTGCAGCAGTTGGTCAGACAGTGAGAGGGGAGGAGTAGGGGGGAGCAGAGCTCACGACTTGCTCTCTGATGCCCCGTCCCTCCTCACTCTACCTGCTGCAGGCAGCTGCCCAGGAGCCTGGGCAAGGCACCTGCCTGCGCGAATCTGTGTGGCACAGAGCACAGCAAGGGAAGAAGGAGACAGACATCTGAAGGCAAACAAGCCCAGAACCTGGATACTTGTCTGCTCTGCCATTTATATTTTTTTTCAGAGGAGTAGCAACTATCTCACTTCTTTTTCTTTTGTATTCCAGTGCCCTAGGATTGATGAAACTACTTTATTTAGTTTCATATTTTAATCTACATTTTTATATAGCATGCAAATACTTTCCCTAACCTTAGGAGTGATATCAGGGTAAAATGGATAATACATTTAATAATAATGCCCATCGTCCACTACACATTAACCATTCGATAGGCCCTGCATAGTGTGGCTAATTATAGCAACTGTATTGCAAAGTCAGTATTACTTTCCTCAATTTATTTTAGAGAAATCTAAATCCCAGGTAGCTGAAGAAAATTTATAGGGTTACATGGCTAACAGAACAGAATTCCATATCCAGGTCAGCCAGACGACTTCAGAAACTGTTTGATGATGTCTATTATTCATTGTGCTTCTCACATTAATCTTATTTTTTCTTCCTGTGGCATTCTGAACATTCTTGTCCTGAATGCTCAATAACCACCTGCTTTATTGTTTAGATGTCAAAGTGACATGGTTGCACAGCCTGACTCTTTGGCTTTATGTACAATAGTAGACAAATACATGGTTTGGCTAAGAACCTTCCTTAATAAGACCAAACACATATGTATGAAAAAGTTTTTTAAAGAAAAATTTGTATTCCAGTTCAGGATCTACCAATAGATGCCTTCCGACATGCACACCCTTACCACACAGACCCACAGACAGACAGACAGACAGACAGATACTGGGAGATGCAGAACACTCTAAGAGAACACATAGTTTCGAGAACACATGGAGAAGATTCAGAGATGTAAAAGGTTCTATATTGGTGTTGTGAAATAGATAAAATAATAATGATTGCAGTCTTAGTTACCTCAAAAATTAAATATGTGATACATTTACTTTTATTTTCTCCTTATTTATTAAGTTACTCCCCAAGATTGATAGCCTGGTGCATACTAGAGCACTTGGCTTTTCAAAGTCCAATAATAAAATTCAGTTCCTATAAAGGCTTAATTTTAGCTCTTCTCATATTTGATTTTTCTATTTTTCCCATTGCTGACCACTTCCTTCTTTGTGAAACCCTGTTCTCGCATGCTGTTTTTGGACACAACCAGCTTTTGATTCTCCTCCACCTTTAGTGTGCATCCGATAAGGGACTGATAACTAGAATATACTTAGAACTAATGAAAATCAGGAAGAAAAAAATCAAATAACCCCATTAAAAAGTGGGCAAAGGACTTGAACAGAATCTTTTCTAAAGAAGACAGAAGAATGGCCAACAAACATATGAAAAAATGCTCAACATCTCTAATCATCAGGGAAATGCAAATCAAAACCACAATGAGATATCACTTAACTCCAGTGAGAATGGCCTTTATCAAAAAATCTGCAAACAATAAATGCTGGCATGGATGGGGAGATAGAGAAACACTCCTACACTGCTGGTGGGACTGCAATCTAGTTTAACTTCTGTGGAAAGCAATATGAAGATACCTTAAAGTGATACAAGTGAATCTACCATTTGATCCAGCCATCTCATTGCTGGGCATCTACCCAAATGATCCAATGACACTGTACAAAAAAGACAGCTGCATTTGAATGTTTATAGCAGCACAATGCGTAATTGCAAGGCTGTGGAAACAGCCCAAGTGCCCATCAATCGAAGAATGGATTAATAAAATGTGGTATATGTATACCATGGAGTACTATTCAGCTCTAAGAAACAATGGTGATATAGCACATCTTATATTTTCCTGGTTAGAGCTAGAACCCATACTACTAAGTGAAGTATCCCAAGAATGGAAAAACAAGCACCAGATATATTCTCCAGCAAACTGGTATTAACTGAGTAGCACCTAAGTGGACACATAGGTACTACAGTAATAGGGTATTTGGCAGGTGGGAGGGGGGAGGGGAGCGGGTATATACATACATAATGAGTGAGATGTGCACCATCTGGGGGATGGTCATGATGGAGACTCAGACTTTACGGGGAGGGGGGTAATAGGCATTTATTGAAACCTTAAAATCTGTACCCCAATAATATGCCGAAATAAAAAAAAAGAAGACATTTCTATTAAAATTATTTGAAATGATCAATGATTAGATGGTTTTAATCTCTGGATTGCAGGAGAGAGAGAGAAAAAAGTATTTATATATTGCCTATTGATAGGTTGTTAATAAAAATGGAGGCCAACTTAAAAACACAAACCAAAAAGTTCTGTAGGTCGGACACATTTCCCTCTTAATTTACATAAACTAGAAGAAATACTTCATACATTCATTCAAATTAGAAGGCAAGTAAAATTAGAATGGAGTAAAAAAAATAATTGAATTCTATAGGGGTATGTTCATACTCACATTAGAAAAAATCAAGTATATTTTAGTTGCCTAGGAATTAACATTTGCATATGAAATATAAATGGAGTTTCTCAGACTTAGTTTAAGATAAGCAATATTATGAAGCCCTAGAAAAACTTTGTAGACCTTTAAACCTTCCTAAGATGACTGTGTCATGTTTCAAAGATAACTTGGATTTATAATTTAATTTTACAGGTCAATGAGGTTGTCCACAATTTTTATAGAATTAGCATTAATGAATGTGAGAAATGCAAGAGGCAGAACATATTTGATTTTAGTAATCTGAGATAGACTCTTAAAATTAAGTTGCGTTGAGCATTGTCATGCCATCAGAAAATAAAATTGAAAGAACTACAAATTAGGAGTGATGATGAAAATGCTATTTTATTTTGAAGAAATATCCAACCTAGTCAGGAAGGAATTGATGTTAGGTATAGTCATGTTTAATATCTACATTAATCACTTGAAAATAAGAGTAAGCAATATGTTAATGAAATTTGCAGATGATACAGAATTGAATTGAAGGGTGGTGTTAGCATGCATAATGACAAGCTAGACAAATGATTTTGAAGAAGTATATGTAAGGAAAAATGACCTTTAACTTAATAAATCATGCTTATACAAGGAGTATAAATAATTTTTAAAAAATTACTCAATAAAAGAAAAAGCAAGAAATAAATGATATCTATATATATAAATTTTAAACATCCATTTAAAGCATATTTTAACTTTAGTAATAATGTGACTGAGTCAAAAACTAGTATAGTGTTTGAGGACTAGATGTGTTACTTGTATCCTTTACAATGAGAGGAAAACACTATTTCTCTGGGTATTCTGATGAGACCAATATTTGGATGCTGAAAGCAATTTTATATTTATCAATGTTCCCAAATATAGAAAAATGGGATTAAATATATCTGAGATGAGATGGGCAATAAAAATGATTAAGGATGATGAACTTCTAAGAAAAGATTAAAATAATTAATCTTGTCTGCAAACCTAAGCAAAGGAAGCACACAGAACAGTTAGTAGTAACTTTCTTCACTAAGGAATAGTACAGTAAAACTCCATTTATTCAAATGTAAGGCATTCCTTTGAATAATCTAGATTAAGATTATTTAATATTATTCATTAAACAATAATAATGATATGTCTGATAGAATGGTAAATAAACAGTTGTATACAATCATCTACTATGTAATCATTAACCTTGTATGCTTATTCTATCTAGTTAGTAATTGTTTCAAGAAGTTAGATCTTAGTGGTAAAGTATTTATTTTTTGGTATGCTTACATGTTAATTTAATCCTGGGGACTAGCGACATCAAACAATTTCAAACAAGTCTGTGCAACAGTCGTATAAACAAAAATCTTGTTTTATGTATACATACATGCTGCACAGGTAGAATTAATTTTACCAACCATTGAAAAATGAGTTCCATTTGGGGCAATGGAGCTTTGACATTTTATGTCAGAGTCAAAAGTATGGTGACAAGTAAAGGCAGTGATTCCAACAGGTCATTAAACGGGATATTTCTGCCACATTTATTCTTCATCGTCCACCTCTAACCCTAGCTGATTTGCTCGTGAGCTGTATGCAGATTAACTCTTGGGTAAAATGGAACTAGGTATGGCCAGTTGTTGAACAATGTATATTTGTGTTACAAAGCAGTGTTACTGTGTTTTAAAATATTTAGAAGGAAGAAAAAAATGAAAAAAAAAACTAGTTTAGAAGGATCTGGGAAACTGCTGAGTTAGTTACCACACAACCTTTCTCATTTTATGCCTTCAGGGCTAAATTCGATGACTTGCAAAGCTTTCATGATTTGTCTCTTCCTTATCTTTATAGTGTGATTTCTGGCCACTCTCTCCCAGCACACACACATCGGCACGGTGACTTATCCACACCAAACATGTTATGCGCGCGGAGTTCCCTCTATCAAGAATGCTTTTCTTCCCTTGATCTGTTTAGGAAATTTTTGATGACCCTTCAAGGTGCAGTTCAAGTGCCACCTCCTGTCCAAGCCCCACACCTTCCCCTAGGCACGTCCCTACCACTCACACAGAATCTGTCACTATTTTCTTTGTGTCCCACATCAGTGTTCTCATCACACTGGCAACAACCACCGCAAAGTCCATTGCGAGCATCATTTATCAGGTACCTAAAAGGGGCCAGGCACTGCGGCAGGTACGTGCTAGACAGTCTTCGTTCTCCGTACAGGAACACCTGGAAGGAGCTGGTGTTGTCTCCATGAATAACTTGAGGCTCAAATTGAGAGGCGTGTTCAGAGTCAGATGACAGTTTGCAGAACCCCACTTAACTCTACTCTCTGAAAATCTTCACTCTTTTTACATGATCATCTCGCCTCTTCTGTACATCTCAATTCTTACCTGGATAATTATGCTTAGTAATTTCTGTTGATGAGAAGGCAGCATGTCATTAGCTTTGAAAACCAGGCTTGGGAGCCATACTGTTTGCTTTTCAATCCTTTAATTCTGACTCTGATCAGCTGAGTGAACTTAAGTGATAGATTGAGCCCCTACATCTGCAAAGTGAGGATAAAACTCCTACCTCCTAAGGTGGTTTTGAGGATTAAATGAGTTAATAATATAATAAGTATTAATATAACAGAGCCTGCCTCGTTATAAGCACTCCATATCTGCTAGCTATGGTTACTGGTTTAGGCACTTCTCTCTCCTCTAGACTATGAAGTGTTCAAAGGCAGGAATCCTATCTTATTCATCTTTTCGGCTCCTCCACCTAGCACAGTGTCTTACAGATGCCAGCACCTTGCTATGTGGAATCACAAAAGTAGATTTATGCTAATGGTGAATTAGTGTGTTGAGGGGTGTGGACAGGCAGGAGGGGAGAGTCATGTCTTTGACACCAATATATGGTTGCTATGAGTCACTGTTGCCTGACAGGGGAAAAGAGAAAAACCTGTCAGCCGTGGTGGACTCAGCAATCCGTAATTGCACTCTTCCAGGTGGGAAGCTACGATATATGCTGCGGAACCGATTTCCCCTTGCAAAAGGGACTGAACAGACAGTGAAATTCTCAAGAGCTCAGAAGGCATGCTAAGGTGTCAGGAGTTGCTCACTAGCAGCTGCTACAGATCCCCTGTCCCCTTAGCCTTGGGCCGACGATTCTGCTTCTGCATGCTGTGCCTAGACCTGCACTCTGAAATTGGCTTCTGCTATGTGTAGTGGCAGAAAATCCCACGAGGAGGGATCTGCTTCAATGATGAAGGTTGATGGACAGTGCTCTCGTCTCTTGCTTGCTGTTGTTCTGACCCTTTCTGTTCTTATATAATACATTCGCTGATTTCTGGCTTCTGTCTGGAATTTCAGACTATCTGCCTCCTCACTCCCTCCAAACTGCCCCACACTCTTCGTTCCTTCTGCCCTCTTGCCTGTGACTGACTCCCAAACACAATGACATAGGATATTTTTCTTTGTCTTGTTTCATGCTCGATGGAATTTCCTAACCCTAACCTTCTGTCCAGCCCAGCAGCAGTGGTGACCAGCACAGCTTTAAGGAAACAAGTTCCTACCTCTTCTCAAGTTGCAGACCTTTCACACACACACAAAGTTCTTACGAAAGAACCTGTGTAGAATAATAGATAACACTCTAGAATGCCCACCTCCATGGCCTTGGGCAAGTTATTTACCTGTGCAGGCTTCAGTTTCTTCATCTGTATAAAGACACACAGAATGAATCTTACCTGGTGGAAATGTTATTTTGAACATTTGGCTAATGAATGCAGGGATCAAGTTAGTATTAATATTTTTGTTATTATTAAAAATAGATTCCCAAATTACTGGTTCAGAGATGAATCATGGGTAAGGATAAGACTCAAAAATTTAAGTCCCCCTATTATCAAAGTACCTTATTTTAGACGTAGAAATGACCTTAAATATCCAATTATCTTCTTAAAGAGATGAGGAAGTTGTAAACCAGAGAGCAAGATTCAGAGTTCTGTCACTATAATAATTAAAAGAACAGTTTCCATTCCCATATCCCAAATGAAGATTTCTGGCCTAGATTTAACAATTGCAATTTTGAATGCCCTCATTCAATTTATTCACATCTCCACCCACCCATCCTTCTTTTCAGGAAATATTTATTGCAGAATTCCTACTGTGTTTCCATCTCTCTTCTGAATTCTGGAATTTCAAAACTGTCGTAGTCTTTACCATCGTAGTGCTTTCATTCTAGTTCTTTCTACTGCTTATATCACTGTAAGATTCTGTTTCTGCCATTAGATGTCTCTGTGCATATCAAAACTCACCCTTTAGTGCCATGTTTGCTGTTCAGGTGATGGGCACATCCAAAACCCCAGACATTGCTGTTATACGAGTCATTCATGCAATCAAAAATCACTCCTACCCCTAAATCTATCAGATTAAAAAAAGAAAAAAGATTGTGATGATTAAAAATACTTACAATATATGATAAAAAAAAGTAATCCTAAAAAAATTAATCCTTTTATAGAGGCATAAGCAGAAGCTAATTTTGAGAAAAGAAAGTTCTTATTGGTAGAAGTGGATCTTATAAAACTGACTTCACCAAAATATCACTTAGAAGCCTTTAAGTAAACATGTTCTACATGTAAACCTAGGGAATTGTTTTTTCTTCTTCTGTTTGTCCTCTTTTGCCTCTGTATTTTTCTCTCTCCCCTTAGTACAGCTGGATACACACTAGAACCTTGAGCAAATGTACAAATCTAAAAAAATTGTGTGTATTTTAATGAATGATAAACCACACAATAGTGGTGGCTGTGTTTCATGCCATTTTTGGAATCTTAGCACTTGGTAGGTGCTCCATTAATGTATTATTAATAATAAAGTGTCAATAAATAATTAGAAACTCCTCAGAAAATGGTTAACTAATGGCTATTGTTAGCTGGAACTTTTGTATTTCCCCTTTGCTATTGTCTAGGGTAAGTGCACTTTGGGATTAGTTAGCAGGTCAGGTAAGTAATGCCTGAGTGGCAGCTGATAGTAATCAATGCAATCACAGAGGAGTTGTCCTTTTCAGCATTTATCTCTCGGATTGCCCCATTTATGACAATGCTATGCTCACCCAGAGAGTTTTTTGACATCTTAAGGATCATAGTTTTTCGGGAGCTGAATATTCAAGATAAAACGGATGAAAACCTACATGGAAATTGTAGCTGTGTGGAAGCCATTCACAAGAGAACTGACGAAGTGTGGGAAAGAGGCAAGCTGCCTAAATCACTTCTGAGCAGTCCTGCTTGACATGGCCTTGGGTGGCCAGTGCCAGTGGTGATGGAGACTCCGGTCTAACACATGACACAGCTGCATGCTCAGTAAAATATGCCTAACATTGGCACAGTGCTTCCTCCAACTTTCCCAGCAATGCTGGAAAATAGAACATATTTCACCCTTAATATAAACGAGAAAACTGAGGCTAGGAGAGGTTGAGTATATTGGTCATAATTACTTGATCAATAGCCAGTGATGTTTAAGCTAAGACTTGTTTTAAACCCATACCTTTTGACCAAAAGTCCAGTTCTATTTTTATCAAATCACAAATGCACTGGAGCATGTGACATATTCCTTCTCTGCCTCCCCCAAATGGGTTTATAATCTAAATGAGAAGGGAAACCTAACACATAGAAAATGAGAGAATAAACAATGGTTGTTATAAAAATAAGTGTTGGCTGGAGCGGCAAGAGAACTCTTCATGGAGGAGAAAGGGCTTGAAATGAGCTCTGAGGCATAGAGAGAATCTGAACTGAGTAAAGAGCAAAGGGAATGACACCCACACTCAAAGTTCAGTAAGAGGAAATGTGTGTGCTCCCGGGGCGCCATTCACAGACCCCACCAGTCACCCACTAGACGGACTCCGAAACCATCCCAGAGGAAGTCAAGCAAGAAGCGAGAGGATCTGCTTTTACTTTTTGCTTCAAGACAAACTCTAATAGCCTTATTGTGACGTCTTTTTGCACATGGAGGCTTGGCACAATTGTTTGTCTGACTAATCTTGGACTCAATGATCTTAGCATAAGGGAAGAAGCTAGTTTATTTGACAGATTCAGGAGTTTTTAAATGCTTTTCCTGGGGTTTCCTATTTTTCACTGGGTAAAATTTGTTTATCACAGCCACAAACTGACAACCCACAGGTATTCTCATTCTTGCAAAGCAGACTCAGTCTGCGAATCAGATGTTCCTCTTAAAACCACAGCAGAGTAGCCAGACACTTAGTTTTTTCCTGTCTTCATACCTTTCCAACTTTATCTTTCTAGAGAAAATCTATCCGGTTGTTCAAGTCAAAACTTTTGGCATTATTCTTGACTTTTCCCCTTTAAAATCCACGTTCAGTATGTCAATAGGTTCTGTTGTTTCTACCATTAAAATATATGCAAGTGAGACCACTTCTCTCAACATCGCTCCTGCCACCTCCGCTGGCTGCATCTCTATAATGCAATAATTTCCCAGCAGGTTTTCCTGCTCTGTCCTTGTCTCTTAGTCTATTCTCAACAAAAGAGCCAGAATTCTCCTAAAACTCTGAGAGTATATTTCATTCATAAACTAAAAACCCACTAATTGCGTCTCACTCCATCTAGAGTAAAGGCCTAGTTACTTACGATGGCCAACAGCTCCCTCATGAGCGACCAGTCTCTCATTATCACCACAAGCTCGTGCTTTGCCACAAGCTCCCTCCACTGCTATCCTTTCAGCGCAGCTTTGTACCTGCTGCACTTTCTACCTGGAGGCTTCTTCCCCTAATATTACATGGCACACTCTCTTACCTTTGGGTCTTTACTAAAATATCCTCTTCTCAGTGTGGCCTTTCCTAGCAAGGCTGTCTAAACTTGTCATCCGTCACATACACTTTCTATCTTCCTCCTTGTGCTTTTTCCTCCATTATTTTCACTTACCCCTATTTAATACACTATATATTTTGCATATTCTTTTTTGTCTGACCCCCTCAATGAGAATGTAAAGCTCTGTAAGAGTAGGATATTTGTCTGTTTTGTTTATTGCTTTATGTCTAGTGCTTAGAACTATACTTGGAACTCAGCAGACACTCTATAAATATTTGTCCAAAAAGTGAGTCGATAACATTGCAGGAAGGTAGAGTAGATTAATGACATAGCTATCCTATGCAGTTGACAGCCTCTTCGTGTCACTCTGAGGAATGTTGTGTTTTCCAAAGACACTAGCACATGCTCTTTTATAATATAATGTTTCCACCACAACCCCTCTTACCCCCATCAAAAGGTAGAATGGGCTCATAACTATTTTTAAGGAATAGGGTCAAGATAAAAACCAAGGTTCTGATAATATAACCCTTTGTTAAGACCTCAGAAAGATTAACAGTGGTACTCCAGAGACCCTTTCAAACAAATGAAAGTCTTTCTAAGGAATCGAGCCCATGTGTTCCAAACCTTTGCTGTTAAAAATTAGGGCCCCTAAGATTATTCAGGGCATTGCTCCATAGAAGCCTGACAGGTAGGCTTTTAAATTCACAGATCCTCAGAATCAGAGAGAACTAGAGAAAGTTTAGGAGCTGAACTCAAAGAATCATATCCAGGGAGCCTTGCCCGCACCTGGACCTCATTTAGATGATGAACTAGCAGCACTTCAGGCTGATGTCCCAGTAGAGGTTTTGAGGGAAGAGGGTGAGTGTATTCTGTATGGAACACAAGTGTGAATGGATGTGGCTAAAATGTAGATCACAGCAGATGGTATTTTTCTAAGACAAATGCAACAGTATCTCCTGACCCACAAAATTGTCCACAATGTGGTCTTGGCATTCTCCTATGAAGAAACCGAGGCCAATTCCTCCCTTCTTGAATCTGAATGGGCTTGTGATTGCCTTGACTAATTAAGTATAGTGGAATTGATGCTGCATGACTTCCAAGGCTATGTCACGGAAGGCAATGAAGCTTCTGCCTTGAAGTCCTGGGCTTAGAGCCCTGAAATACCACATCAGAAATCTGACTCCCTTCTGGCCACCATACACTGTGGGACAGAAACCACATGGAGAGGCCGCCTGTGGCCCCCCCCGCAGCAGTACTGGTCTTTCAATTTCCCAGCCCAGGTCCTAGATGTGCGAGTGAATGGGCCTGATGATTCTAGCCTCCAGCTGCCAAGCCACTCCCAGGCTTCACGTCTTCCTAAGAATATTAAAGAACAGCCATTGTATCTTGTCTAAATTGCTGACCTACATAATCTGTTATTACCGTGGATAACAGTGTGTCCCAAAAATAATGAATTAAAATAGCCATTTTATATTTTCACAGATTATGTAGATCAGCAAGCAAGTAAGTAAACTTATTTAACTTGAGATGCAGTTCTACTGGAAGGCTCATCTACTTTCTCAGTGTCAAATCTCAAGTTAAGTACGTTTACTTACTTGCTGACCTTGCTAACCTACATAATCTGTGAAAATATAAAACGGCTGTTTTAATTCACTATTTTTGGGATACACTGTTATCCACAGTAATAATAGGCACAAATCTCTTTGTAATGTCTTTGCAGCTCCTACCATCAGTAAGTAAAGTCTGTCTTTCATCCCTTAAATCGAGGCCAAAAAGGAGGCAGAACTGAAGGTGTTCCGGTTATGACCTTAGGCCTCAAGAGGCTTTGTGCACGGCTGCTGTTGGAACCCCGCCTTCTCTGTGAGCTTGGGTGAGGCTGATGGGAGGGGAGCGAGCAAGACTTGCCCACAGCGAGTCAGACCTGTGAGAGAGCCCTGCCTCAATCACCTGCAGCTGACCTGTAGCGGCCCACAGGCGTGTGAGTGAATGAGCCCACCGAAGACTAGAAAAGGCACTCAGATGACTTGTGGAATCATGAGAAATAATAAATCCCTATTGTTTTAAGCCACTGAGAGTTTTTGAAGGGGAGGGGGCAGATCAGAAGGGTCGTTATGCAGAAAGAGCTAAATGATACAAGGGGGAAAGATATTCCAAGGTAACTGAACTCTTGCATATCCTTGAGTGGGAAAAGCTATGGCTGGAACACCAAAAATAAGAATCACTGTACATTTGTGGTCAACAAATTATTCCCAGTCATCTCAGATCTATGTTTCTAAGCTCATAGTATAGGCCAAAAAGACATGCAAGAGAGACTATTTCCTTTATGTCATTCATGAGTGGGATAAAATAATCATTCTCCTTCTCATTCTGCCATTCTCATCCTTACACCAAATCCAATGAACATGCCTTGACTGACATCGTAACAGCCACTTCCTCTGCAGAATTGGACTTAACACAAATACTGATATAAAGTGCTTTATGGACAGTGTTACCATGCCCCTAAGCCTAGATGGAGAATAATAAAAAAAGAATAACTTTTAAAGTGCAGCTCAGAATTCATATTTTTATCAAAGCCAAATTGGAATATGGAAACGATTTTTAAAAATTCTAAATTTAGGTGCAATGGTTTTCATGTGTGTTTGGAACCTGGCAAACCACCTTCTTCTTTTCCTACTTTAGAAAGGTTGCATATAAGAGGGAAAGTGAAGTTTTGGGTAGTTATAGATGAACTACAGTTATAGTCCCCTCGAATAATAATCAAATAATAGTAATAATGCACATATGTTTATATCATCCAAATGTCAGTGCAAAGAATAAAATATATCATATTAAGAGTACCCTTTAAAAAATTAAGATGCATTGTTTTCATTGAAAGGCTAAGCCTACACATTTATACATAGAAACAATCAGTTATTTCCTAATGTACCTTCCTACATTAGGACATGTCCTTTACAGAACACAAATGTTCTGTCCTTAGAATGAGAATGATAGAATGACGAAGGGTCAGTCTGTACACTTTTTGACATGATGAAGGTAAGAATAATGAAATATAAAGGTAGTAACTCAATGAGAAATGAACACTCAGAATTTGAAATGGGCCTTTTAATGTTTTTTTTATAATGATGATATCTTAATGAGGGCTTTATTTTAACGAGGCCCTACAATGAAATTACCTTCCTTGTTGATACATACTATATAGCTGGTTAACCATAGTCAACTAATTCCCAGCACATCACTGAACACAGCGCTTGAGGTTGGGAAGGAATTCACAATCTAGTATGGATGATTGTGTGTTTCTGGTTCTATTATTGGGCCCATGCCTTCTGGGGAAGAAGGTTCTATTAGGAGTAAAAGGAAATCATGTTAGTTTTGTGGAATGTCATCCAGAATAAGCAGAAGGAGATGTTTGGCCTGAGACTCAGAGTGAGATGACTGCAGCAGATGTTGGTTTGACTCATGCAAGTCTGTGGGCTTGCACTGAGAGACCACAGAGAGTAAGCAGACACGTGGAACTCTAAGTAACCCCAATGTTTTAAAGGATTAGAGAAGGACCCAAAGGAGATAACGGAGAATGTAACAAGGATGAATTTGTTAAAGAAGGTCAGTACATGAGAGGCTAAAAAGATGAGGTCCATCCGATCTGAGAACTGGGACACCCCCATGAACAGGACGTTAGCAAGGACAGCTTTGGCCGAACGGTGGTCCTGGCAGCTAACACTGAGATGTCTGAGACGTGAATATTGTTGAGGAAACGTTGTCCTGGGTATAACAAAATCATCAGAAATCTTTCTATGGGAAGGAACAGGAAGAATAAGTGTATAAAGGAAAATTGAGATCAGGACTGACGGAAAATTAAGAGACCAGCTGAAGAACTGGAAATTGATAAACCAGTTACTGGGATTCCTGTTTTCACTGCCAATAGATCAGCTTGTCATCCACCGTTTCATCCAAGGCACTGGTAAAACATCCATCAGAACAGAGACAATAAAAGGATTATTGAAACATGCCACTGAAATCCTCTTCCCAGACATTTCCTGTCACTAGTTAAAATATCTTTACATATCTTGTTTCAACACTTGGTTTCGTTCTCTGAAATTTTCTTAGTCTGCCTTGGTGAGTTATATTACACTTTGTCCTTCACTGAAATTCCCTCCACCCCACCCTGGGCTTCTCCACAGTGTGGAGCTCCATGACCTTCCGTTCTACTATCCTTTTCTCCCTCGTCTTTATCTTGTAAATGAAGAGTCATTTTACTTCCACTTTTTTTACATATGGCCTCACAAAAACGCAGTTCTACTGGAAGGGCTCATCTACTCTCTCAGTGTCAAATCTCAAGTTAAGTAAATTTACTCTGTGTACCAGGCAGTCATACATAAGGCTACAAGTTTTGCTTCTCATGTTGTCATCCCCAGTACATTTCCCCTAAATTATGTTACTTTCACCACTGATAGTCCCTCCCTTGTATTTTATCAGACAAATGCAGTAGTGCATGCAGAGATTATATTTGGAAACTTTTCCCTTTCTTCCTCAATTCTCAGACTGGAATTTCTCTCTTCTCTTATGATTTTAATATATGTTACCTGAGTTCTCAGACTTTCTTATTAATAAATTAATTACTTCTGATTCCTTGCTTAACTAGGAAAATTGGTTGTATTTCTGGCAGGCAACTGGCCATGGAACAGGACCCTAGCAGCAGGTCTGCAAGGCAGCAAGTAGGAGAGTCAGCCTTTACAATGTGTCCATTGTCACCTGACTGAGTCGCCATTCTCTTGCCCCTGTCCTTACTCTGTGAAGAGATTTCCCTGTAACTGGCTTACTAAGTGTAAGTTATCAGAAACTGAGCCCCACCTACTTAGTGCTGAAGCCCTCTCTAATAAGACCCTTGCCCACATGATTTCAACTAAATTTACCTTACCTTACCTCACTCCCAAGGCAGGCTTCAGTTTTCTATTGAAGTATCTAATCTGACTAAAGGATTGCCATAAGATTCCTTCACATTTCAGCTTATTTGCTTCCTCCTTCTTTGTAATCAGTAAAACTTAGAGGATTCTTTTGTTGTAATTATTTTTTCTTTTTTTTTTTTTTTTATATATATAATTAGAATGGCAAATACTTTTTGGGATTTTTTTTCTTGAGCACTGGAGTGACATCATTTTAACAGAATCCTCTGAGAAATATAATTGTGGTTGAGCCAAACTAAGAAAGTTGTCTGTATTGACTGAAAGAAGAAACTTGAAAAAGGCTAAAGTTTGGAAAGACTTCTGAATAATTAAGAGGAATGAATGCCAAGCCAAGTACCATATTCTCAGTGGTATATTCTATAGAAATCGAGAGTGGGAAACAGATGGAAGTTGAGGTATAGACTCAATATCACTGGGACATCAGATCATAAATTATTTTTGGAAATGTAAAAGGAGCTTTGTGTGTAGGAGGAGCTCAAAAGCTGGGATACAAATCCTGGGAGGGACTAGACAAAGAATGAGAAATCAAGTCTTGAGTGGTAAGTAGGGCTTGTCTGCTTTGTGGAAGAGCTATGTGATCTTTCTCTAAGTACTGATTACACATATATTCAAATACCCTATCTTTTGAGTTTTAAATCTGAGTGCAAACTCAGATGATTTATAACTATTTTGTAGCAAGAGCAGAGAGTTTTTATGTGAATTTTTGTTCGTTGCAGCTATGCTTTCCCTCCCTTCTACACTGGTATTCTAGAGAAATCACACTTATCTAGACATAATTCTTGTGGATTTTTAGCTTCTAGAGATCACAAAGTAGATGGAACAGCTATACGGGGAAGGCAAAATAATGAAAGGATTTGCCAGACTTAAGGACCAGCCTGAGACAGAACGCAAGGAAAGCGGCTGCGTGTGCATGCTTGACAAACTCCCAGCGTTTGCTCAATCTTGGGGAGGAACAAACGGCTGCCAGGTGGAAGGGCACAGCAAACACTGTCAGGCCAGGTGTCTGGCAGTAAAGCTCTGCTGTGTGGGGGTCCCAGATGGCTGGAAAGAGAGGTGCAAATGAAATGACCTAGAGAAGTCGGGAGATGGGAAAGGAGGGCAATAAGCTACATTTAGGGGACTTGCAATTAGAGAGATTCCAATGGCTTGGCAGTTATTGGAGCGATAACGAATGTTTGACTCTTTCTTGAATAGTGGATAGATCTATTTGTTTTTGAAGACGTATTTGCCAGCCTCTTTTGTCTCTAGCTCTCCTTGACCACCCTCAATTGTTTTCATTTTAAAGGAGCAGGAGTATATTTAAGGATTTCTAAAACTAGAGTGAAAAGCAGAAATTTTAATTAAATATATGCTAGATAATTATACATCTTACTAAAATATGAGAAACTAAGATAATATTAAAAAATAAGTTGTCTAATATTGAAATGTATAATCTATATACTATAAACACTGTATATATTATATAGTATATATTATACATGTATATGTACATGTATACACTATACTATGTTCATCATATATACAGTCTGTATTAAAAAGCATGTTGATGGCCCACATTGGTATTATAGTAGAATACTAGAGTGATTTTTCTATTGGGGCGATGTAAACATTCTCAATAATAATATCTACTTAAATACATGAGTGTGTGGTATTATAGTAGAATACTAGAGTGATTTTTCTTTTGGGGAGATGTATACATTCTCAATAAATAATATCTATTTAAATATATGTGTGTGTATATGTATCAGTTTTAATACATATCAATTTTAATCATGTTTTAATACATATCAATTCTAATTTTGCTTAACAAACAACATTCTCCATTTTTTCATAAGTTAGCCTAAAATAACTTTAAGTTTTCATATATTAATGAGAATACGTGAATTTCAAATTTTTAAAAATATACATTTGGTGAACATAATACTAAATCTTCTAAGTGATGTTTACTGGTGCTTTTATTTTTTGCATTTTGAAGGAGATATATGCTTCACAAATTGATTTGTTGATTAATTAATTAAAACATTGAACTATTTTTTACCAGTCAGGATGAAGATAAAAACAAAGGTACAAGTTTGCTCTAATAATGTCCAAAACTAATTCATTTGCATCATATTGTTATTTACTTTGTGATTGGAGAAGCTGAAGAATAGGTTCTCAATCTTGAAACACTGGCATTATCACCATACCTAACATATTAAAGCTGTAAAAGAAAGGAAAGGTCATATATACCAATAATGTTAATGTGGGTATGTGGTTCAGTATTTATTTTATATAGTCAATAATCATCACAAAGTACTATCTATATTGCAAATGATTATTGACTGACAATTCTCCATGGGTGTCTTGCATTTCTGTACTTCTTAGGAGTGGAGAACTAGCTGCCCCTTGTTCTGGGATACCGTTTAAAGGTTTTTGTATAGCAAATGTACTTGGAACATAGAGATAGTGTCTTCCTGCAGAGCAAAGTTCATGCCTGACGTCCGCCCTTTAGAAAGGATTCAGGATTTCTAAGTTCAGGGTTGCTCTTCTGCAAAGTAACATGGGGTGTGAAGCTGTCACTGGCTTTCTTAGCAGCACTCTATGGGAAATAGGGCTTCAGAAATAGTCATGAGAGTAAACAGACAACCTACAGAATGGGAGAAAATGTTTGCATCCTACGCATCCGATAAGGGACTGATAACTAGAATATACTTAGAACTCACGAAAATCAGCAAGAAAAAAATCAAATAACCCTATTAAAAAGTGGGCAAAAGACTTGAACAGAAACTTTTCTAAAGAAGACAGAAGAATGGCCAACAAACATATAAAAAAATGCTCAACATCTCTAATCATCAGGGAAATGCAAATCAAAACCACAATGAGATATCACTTAACTCCAGTGAGAATGGCCTTTATCAAAAAGTCTCCAAACAATAAATGCTGGCTTGGATGGGGAGAGAGAGGAACACTTCTACACTGCTGGTGGGACTGGAAACTAGTTCAACCTCTGTGGATAGCAATATGGAGATACCTTAAAGCGATACAAGTGAATCTACCATTTGATCCAGCAATCCCATTACTGGGCATCTACCCAAACGACCCAATGACACTCTACAAAAAAGACAGCTGCACCTGAATGTTTATAGCAGCACAATTCATAATTGCAAGGCTGTGGAAATAGCCCAAGTGCCCATCAATCCAAGAATGGATTAATAAAATGTGGTATAGGTATATCATGGAGTACTATTCAGCTCTAAGAAACAATGGTGCTATAGCACATCTTATATTTTCCTGGTTAGAGCTGGAACCCATACTACTAAGTGAAGTATCCCAAGAATGGAAAAACAAACTCCACTTATACTCACCAGCAAACTGGTATTAACTGAGCAGCACCTAAGTGGACACATAGGAACTATAGTAATAGGGTATCGAGCAGGTGGGAGGGGGGAGGAGGCGGTATATACATACATAATGAGTGAGATGTGCACCATCTGGGGGATGGTAACGCTGGAGACTCAGACTTGTGGGGGGAGGGGGGGAAGGGCACTTTTTGAAACCTTAAAATTTGTACTCCCATAATATGCCGAAATAAAAAAAAAATAAATAAAAATAAAAGCAATCAGTCTTACTCGAGGGGGGAGGAGGGCATGGGCAATATATGTAACCTTAACACTGGTACCCCCATAATACATTAAAAAATAGCAAAAAAAATCTATAAATGTAATGCAATACCACTAAAAAAATAAAAAACAAAAACAAAAAGGCAGCAAAAGAAAGAGCAATAAATGCAAGTATCTAAAGTAGAGACACCTTTCCTATAAAACTACTTAATCAAAACAGGCACCTTAGAGTAATCAAGTGGCAAGTTTATCCACTTTCATGTGGTATAAACTGTACACACTTGTTAAAATATAATGTGATCTAATTGTTTAACAATTGAAAGTTTAAAAAAATGTGTATTCTACCTATATATAGAAAATGTTCTAATTTTAGCACCACTATAAAATATTTAATATAAAAATGTGCTAAAAATGTATATTTGAGGTTTGATATTATAGTGACTATCGATTTTAAAATACATTGTATTTAAGTGATGAAAGATCTACTTCACATCAAGTGACAATTTGAAACATGTGAGTTCAAGCAGAAGAGATACTAGGTAGCACAATGAAATAAAGTAGGTTAGCCCATTTTCTTTTAGTTAGCACCTCTTCCCTTTTTTTCTTGGTCAACACATACTTCTCATACTAATTGTTATTCTTTTCTTCTATACTTACTCATACATGCTCAAGCTTTTTCCATAAGGAAAAATAAGGGGTGAATTTCCCAGGGAAGTTAGTGTTTTAGATGGGCTTTCTGAAAAAAAAAAATTATTGAAGGGCCTGTTTAATCAATCCAGGAAGAACCCTACCAGATCACATTGAGCCCACGGGGGGGGTAAGACCCCTACTTCTCCATCTTTCAGGCTCATAGTCACATAAGTTATGTTAAAGAAAACCAAGCCAAGAGGATAGGTATGACAAGCAATATTTGTAATCAAAAGACTGGGCTACAAATCTTACTCTAAGACTTAGTAGTTGGATAAACTTGGGAAAGTCACCAAATTGCTCTGAGGATCTTTTCCCTTATACATAAAATAGGGAGATAATAACCAAACTTGCCTCTCATAGTTGTATTAAGGATCATACTAAATGATGTACCTGAACATCCTTGTGAATCATTAAGTTATATACAAATATATAACTAGGAAGCATAACATTGAGCAAATAACTCTTGGGCCAAAATGGAATAATGTATATGTTTTAATACTTGCTGGAGTCTCTGTGACTTTATAGTGCTAAATAAGTCTGAAGAATGTCTAGCAGCACCTAGACATTTAATATTACTATTATTTGGTAGTCAGCCAGGTCTGTCTTAAGAAATCTTGGTTTTATGACTTTAGAAAACAATGCTAATGTATAATTACTTATTAATAAAGTAACTTTATCACTGTTGGCCCTTGGTACAGTTACCTTCCAAAGTTAACCATCCATCCTAGACATAGCCTAATAAAAATCATTATGTTCATAGATGAATAAAAATTCTTGTAAGCAAATAGGAAGAAAAATAAGATAACCTATAAAAAATAAAAACATGGTGACTGGATAATTCTGCGTCACGATACTACACATCAGAACATAATCTGATAGACCAAATTTTTATAGGGCAAAAATATGACTTAAGAAGTCTATACCAAGCCAAGTAGTTAACTGTTTGTGAGAAAAGTAGGAATATATTATCTAGTGTGTGCTTGAAATAACTGCTCTATGAACTTTATTGGAAAAATAAAGAATAAAATTGCATTGGTAATTACATGGCAACAAATATGAATGAATTAAACTCAATTGTTGAAAAAGTAAAATTCTTATTTTGAGTTAAAAATAATGCCATCAACGGAGGCAGAATGCTTAAATAAACCACCACAAATCCATGTAATTTAATGTTATCCAGCTATAAAGATCTCATTTTCAAAGTAGACTTAATAATATTGGATACTTTATAAAATAATATTTAGTGAAACAATTAGAAAACACAACTAAATATGAGTAGCATTTCTTTTCTGTTAAATCATATTAGGAATAAAACGGTAGGGAAAATATCAGCATAGTGACAGCAGTAATTGGTAGGTGACATGATTATGCATGATTTTAAATTTTGTGTTGGTTTTAAGATAATGTTTAATTTTTAGGATTCTATAATGGCCATATTTTACTTTTATAATGAGGACAATGAAATAAAGAAAGAGGTGTGAGAGAGCCATTGATGAGTCCTGTGAAAAGTAAGCAGACATGAAGGGCAGACCTGCAAGAGATTGAGAAAAAGAAAGGAAACAATCTGAAGAAGCAGCAGCCAACAGCCTCAGACACCACTCTGAGAACAAACAGCATGAAAGGAGCCTGGCAGTATGAAAGCCCGATCGAAAGAGTCACGGACGGGCTTCTCAGCAGCAGGGCCAGGCCTTGGCCAGACCTATCCATTTGTCAGACTCTCGGCGGCTGCAACATAAAGAGCAAATGGGGAAGAAATCATAGTCCTTTATTTTGAGGAACATAACCCTGAAAAAAAGGAAAATTGAGGTTTGGCTAGAGGGTAATATAAAAATAAAGGTTTTTATTGTTGTCCTTTGTGTGTTTGTTTTAAGATATTACAAATTAAGCAAGAATTGAATAATGTTACCATATTGGTAAAAAGCAAAGCATTTGGAGACAGACAAACCAGCATTTCAAGTGGGGTTTCAAGGAAGATTCTAGTATCGAGGAGAACACACAGTACATGCCATTCTAACCAATGTTATCAGAAACTTTAGTTGATCTGTTAATCTAAAATAGATTTACATGGGTAATCATGAAATATACCACAGATTCTAAAAGTTTATTTTAACTTAAAACATACAAAGTCATGTTTATTGATCAAGCTCATATAGGCAAAGCCTTTACTTAGTTATTCATTGTCTTTTTAAATAAATTACACTCTCAATGTATCATTTACAATTTCCAGTAGTGAGTTCTGCCAAGTGGACTTAAAATGTAAGGCCCTTAGGAAACAAAAATCTTTCTCAAATTTTTACAGATTTTTCTCCCATACTTAATTCAGCTATAATTTATGATTTAACTTTATCAAGACTTTTCAAACCATTCAATTTGATTTTCCTGGAAATAAATTATTATTTCTTGTTTCTTTTATACATACTTATATAGAGTACAGAGTGCTTATTTAAATTTAAAATAACTATAAGTAGAACCGAACAAAATAACTGTGAGAGTAAACCCAAATGACTCTTGGCAAACCCACAATCTAGTCAGTGAGCACAGGACTGCAAGAGGCTGATGGGGTCAGCAGAGAGTATCGGGTGGGTGTTGCATCATTCAATGTGTTTTGAAGAGGAATTAAATATTGGTTATCAGTGGGCTGGGTAAGGAGAGGTGGCTTGACGTTCTACTCTAAAAATCACATTTTTACTAAAGTAAACAAACAATAGAGCAAGGTCCTAATCCTGAAAAAAAAATCTATACATTGAAATGTACATGACAGAGAAGATGTATTTCTTAAGAGTCCAATAGTAAAAAAAAACCAAAAAACATTATAATGAACTATATATCATAGACCTCGATGGTATACAATGTGAGACTTTCCAAAGTCTAAAGTGATTTAAAAAATACTGGACCACATTAACCAGATGTTGAAATCTTTTTTGCAACAAATATCTATGTCGCAGCAAATGGGATTCTGAAAGCTTTCTTTGGCTGTAGGTTGAAGAGGTATAATTTTAGCAGGAATCTAGAAAGAGAGCAATTGAGAATCAGAGTCCGTGGTGATTTTTATTTTGAGAAACTGATGTAGAAATTTATTTTGTTGCTACTTTCAATTCTCACTATACATTTCCATGAAGCCAAAAGTTAAGATCAAATTATATAACTTTCTACTATGATTGAAATCAAGATCATTTTCTGAAAATCAGCCCATTAGTGTGCTTCCTTATTATAAATGTTTAGGCAAAGAGGGAGGGATGCATGCCCCACGGTTCCCGCACACAGCCCAGCCGCCGGACCACTACGGAAGCAGGTACACGAAGCAGGTGTCCTAGGAGAGACAAAGAGGTCAGTCACCAGACGCATCTTCAAAAACATGTGGTCGGCCAGAGAGAAAATTAAGCCGTCTCATGGGGGGGCGGGTTGGGGGTGGAGAGACTGTGGAGAGCCAGAGAAGCTGAGCGGTCGGTTTGCCAAACTGGGAAATCTAGAGCAGGCGGCAGATTGCTGAGACAAAAAGAGCCGGGCTGAGCCAGATGGAGCTAGGGAGCTCACGGCCGTCCCCAGCCTCGCGAGCGGCAGGCCGTCCCTGCTCTCCGAGTGCCGTGCCTCTGTCTCGGGTTGCCCCGCGGCGGGGCCTGCAGGTGGAGTCTGTGGTCTCCCTTTGTCCTTACCGGAGCGTCTCATTTTGTCACAGAATGTCACCTTTTCCTCTCATTTCTGCTGTCACCTGCTGTTCCCAGGACGCTCTTTCTCATATTTCAACTGGTTTATCTCCTGGTTTGTTGTCATCCTCTGCAATGATACTGCCTTCTTATTTTAGACGATTCATGTTCGCGTGGCCAGCAGGGCTGGGGCTGGGGCTGGGGTGAGGCGCATACCAAGTTCAGGGAGGCACCCACCCACCCCCCGAGTCTTCTCCACAGCTAATTGTTGCAGCTGTGAGGTGACCGCGACGTCCCACCTTGGCAGTTCAAATCTTCAGACACTCCTGCTCCAACCATTCTTCATCTCCACCAGTGGATTATTCCTGCTAACTTAATTATCCCTCGCCCCTGTGATACTTCCACCCTCTTGTTACCATCTTGAATTCCACAGAGCGTCATGATGACAGTTCCCTTGTGTACACACCCTCTACCGCCTTGCCCCTCTCTGGCTTCCTTGTACTCATTCAGGAATAACACAGACCTGAATAAATCCAACTCTGCCCACTTCACACTTAAACCTCTGCAGCTGAATGTGGCTGGAGAAAAACATACAATCATGCTAAATGCTTGTTTTTTACATTCCTGAGCACTGAGCTCAAATGGGGTCTCCAGGCTGCGAGGAAATCAGTGTGCAGCCCCAGTGCCTGTACTGGGCCACGCTCCCACATGCCAGGTTTGTGTCTTCTCCTCTCCCTTCAAACCTCTAGCCCATCTTCCCTCATCTGATAGTAGTTGATTTTGTTTCTTTCTTTATTGAGAGCATTTAAACATTCAGAACAAACAAGGGTGTACATGGGGGTGTCGTGGGTGTATGTATACTTATCTGTCTGCCCAACAGCATCTCTGTGTCCCCGGCCAGAATGGAGGCTGCCCTAGGGCGACTTTGTTCTGTTCACTGACACTCTAAGAGCTTAATAGAGAGCTTGGCACCAAATAAATATTTATAAAATGAACTAACTAATGAACAGGAGATAAAAAGAGTACTTCAGGAATTATGCTTCATATCATAATAAAATTTTAGGTTTAAATAGTTAAATACATGTTTTAAAATCAAATTTTTGAAACCAATAAGAAAATTGAAGTGAATATGTTTTTATTCTGAGTCTAGGTGATGATTTTTTTAAACTCAAAATCATTAAATTTAAAAGCAACGGTTAAAAAATTCACAAGGACAACATATAAATTAGATTACATAAACATTTAAAACTTCTAAATGGCATAAAACATTACAAATACAATTTAAAAACACAGAGTAAATGTTCTTTGTCATGTGTAGTGTTACAAAGAATTAATGTCTTTACCATGTAATCATGACACTCAAGGCA
Source organism: Microcebus murinus (assembly GCF_040939455.1). Taxonomy (NCBI): domain Eukaryota; kingdom Metazoa; phylum Chordata; class Mammalia; order Primates; family Cheirogaleidae; genus Microcebus; species Microcebus murinus. Next base: position 18,753,808 of record NC_134130.1, read on the forward strand.
TGAAACATAAAAAGCTTATAAACTAGAGAAAATACTAAATTCCATTAATTTAAGAAATACAAATATACACATTAGAATCTTTCAAATTAACAAAGTAAAATAATATTTAAAATTTTAATATTAAATTTTCTTAAATTGAATCAATGTTAAAATTAATAAATCTAATGTAATTACATTTAAATTTTATAATAATAATAATTTTCAAAACTAGGGCTGTAGAGAGCTAGAAATTCATTTTCCCCTCAAAACAATTAAAAAATATGAACTAATTTATTAAAAAGTGTTCCTTTGTTTTGATTTAACAATTTAACTTATAGGAATCATGAGAATTTCAAAAGAAAGTAGCAGTTTCAAATACATAGAAATCTGCATATATATAATAATTTTGTGATAGTACTTTTCCTTAAAGCAAAAAAAAATTTTTTATATAGTTATATAGAAAATATAACTATAAAAATCGAATGAATAAAAAAGATAAATTTTACATATCTTTCACATGGAAACCATAGATTCATTAGAAACGCTATTTTTAAAAAGTTTAGCGGAAAAAATTTAGAACTAATAAATAAATGTAGTAAACCTTCAGGATATAAAATCAACAATCAAAACCTATAGCATTTCTATATGCTAATAGCAAACTATCTGAAATAGAAATCAAGAAAGCAATCCTATTCACAATATCTACAAAAATTAAAATATCAAGCAATAAACTTAATCAAGGAGGTGAAAGAGCCCTACAATGAAAACTATAAAACATTGATGAAAGAAATTGAATAGGACACAAATAAATGGAAAAATATCCTGTGTTCATGAATTGGAATAATTAATATTAAAATGTCCATGTTTAAGTAATTAAATGCTACAAAAAGCGATCTACAGATTCATCCCTATCAAAACACTAATAACATTTTTCACAGAAAAAGAAAAAAAATCTTAAAATTCATATGGAAATATAAAAGACCCAGTGAGCTAACCAATCTTGAGCGAAAGAACGAGCTGAAATCATCAGACCACCTGACTTCAAAATATGCTACAAAGCTTTAATAACCAAACCAGCATAGTACCGGCATAAAAATAGACACATAGAACAATAGAACAGAGTAGAGAACTCAGAAATAAATCCAAGCATTTACAGCCAACTGATTTTTGACAAAGATACCAAGAACACATATTGGGGAGAGGACAGTCTGGGTACTGGGAATAATGAATAGCCACATGCAGAAGAATGAAACTAGACTCATCTCTCATGGTACCAAAAAAGTCAACTCTAATGGATTGAAGACTTACCTGTAAAACTCCAAATTTTAAAACTACTTGAAGAAAACATTGAGGAACTGCTTCATAGACTTTAACTAGACAAGGCTTTTTTGAATAAGCATAGGCAACAAAAGTAACAATGGACAAATAAAATTACACAAAACTAGAAAGCTTCTGCACAGCAAAGTAAATAATCAATAGAGCAAATAGACAGCCTATTAATGGGAGAAAGTATTTGCAAATACTGTATCTGGCAAAGGGTTAATATCCAGACTATATAAGAAACCCAACTCAATAGCAAAAAATAAATGAATAAAATTTTAAAAATCTAATTAAAATGGGCAAAAAACCTGAAAAAATATTCCTCAACAGAAGACATTCACACAAATGGCCAAAAGTATGTGAAAAAATGTCAACATTCACTAATCATCAGGTAAATGTACGTGAAAACCACGATGAGATGTTACCTTACCCCAATTATAATGGCTATTATGAAACAGTCAGAAAATAACAAATGCTGGTGAGGATGTGAAGAAAGTTCGGGAACTCTTATAAACTGTTGGTGGAAATGTAAATTAGTACAACCATTATGGAAAACAATATGGAGTTTCCACAAAAAAATTAACAGTAGAACTCCCATATGATCCATGAATCCCATTACTGGGTATATATCCAAAGGAAATAAAATTAATATGTCAAAGAGATATCTGCACTTTGATGTTTATTGTATCTTTATTCACAATAGCCAAGATGTATAATCAAACTAAGTACTCATATATGGATAAATGGATTAAAGAATATGTGAGACACACACACAGAGACAATGGGAGACTATTCAACCTTAAAAAATAATAAAAATCCTGTCATTTGTAACAATATGAATGAACCTGGAGGACATTATGTTAAATGAAATAAATCAGGCACAGAAAGAAAAACACCGTATGATCTCACTCATATGTGAAAGCTAAAAAAGTTGATCTCAGAGCAGTATAGAGTAGAATAGCGGCTTCCAGATGATGGGGGGAGTAGGGAAGTGAGGGGATTAGGAGAGGCTGGTCAACAGGTACAAAGTTACAATGAGGCAGGAAGAACCAGTTCGTGTGTTCTATTATACAGTAGGGTGACCATAGCTTATAATAAAGTATTGTATATTACAAGATAGCAAGAAGATAGGATTTTGAATGTTAATACCATGAAGAAATGATAAACATTGAAAGCGGCAGATATGCTAATTATCTTGATTTGATCATTCCACGATGGATATATGTATTGTAACATAACATGGTACCCCATAAATATGTATAATTATTATACAGCAATTATAAATAAAATTTTTTAAAAGTGGCTTAAATAATAGGATAAATTATTAATAGTTATATAATAATCTTAGCAAAAAAGAATATAAACCTATAACTAGTATTCATGCTTTTTAAAATCAGATTATATTTTTAATTGACAAATAATAATAGTATATATTTATGGGGTGGGTACGGTGTTATGTTTCAATACATGTAAACATTGTGGAATGATCAAATAAGGGCAATTAGCATATCCATAATCTCAAATATTTATCCATTTCCTTGTACATTTTAAGAATTACAGAAGAATACTCCATTGTGTTTATTTGTATTTTTAATCTATTTGTATGTTGATGGACACTGAGGTCATTTTCACATCCTGGCTATTGAGAGTACACTGCAATAAACACAGTAGTGCAGACATCTCTCGGATGTACTAATTTCAATTCTTTGGGGTATATACCCAATAGTGAGAATGCTGGATCATATGTTAATTCTATTTTCAATTTTTGAGGAAACTCCATACTGTTTTCCAAAATTGTTGCACTAATTTACAATACCACCAACAGTGGATAAGATCTCCCTTTTCTCCACATCCTTGCAAACCCTTGTTATCTTTCATCTCTTGGGTAACAGCCAGTCTAACAAGTGTGAGGTGATATCTCATTGTGATTTTAATTTTCATTTCTCTGATGGTTAGAGATGTTGAGAATTTTTTCATATGTCTGTTGTTCATTTGTATGTCTTCTTTTTAGAAATGTCTACTAAAGTCCTTTGTCCATTTTTAAATAGGGTCATTTGTTTTATTGTTATTGAGTAGCTGGAGTTCCTTGTATATTTTGATATTAGCCTCTTATCTGATATATAATTTGCAAATATTTATCTCCAATGTGTGAATTGTCTCTTCACTCTATTATTTCCTTTGCTTTCAGAAGCTTTTTATTAATAGTTTGATGTAGTTTTTGCTTTTATTGCCTGTGCTTTTGAGGTCACATCTGGGAAATCACCGTTAAGACCACTGTCATGGAGCTTTGCTCTTATGTTTTCTTGTAGTGGTTTTATAGTTTTAGGTCTTGTGTTTAAATCTTTAATCCATTTTGTTTTGATTCTTGTATAAGAGACGAGATAAGGGTCCATTTTCATTCTTCTGCATATGGATATCCATGTTGTACAACATTATTTATTGAAGAGACTGTTCATTGCCCATTGTATGCTCTTGGCACCTTTGTCAGAAATCAATTCACCATATATGTGTGGGTTTATTTCTGAACTTTCTAACCTGTTCCATTGGTTGCTGTGTCTGTTTTTATTTCAGTACCATGCTGTTTTGATTACTATAGCATTGTAATATATTTTGAAATCTGGTAGTGTAATACCTCTAGCTTTGTTTTGGTTTTTTTTTGGTCAAGATTGCTTTGGCTGTTCAGGGTCATTCGTGGTTCCATGCCAGTCTTCTTTCAATTCAGGAAAAACATGTGTAGGAAAAAGATATCAGGAAATATAGCAAAACGTAGCTTGAGTAGTACAACAATGTTACAGATGATTTTGATTTCTTAAAGGTTTATGTATTTTTCAAAGTGTCTCCGATGAGAATATTTTACTCTCATAATCAGAAAGATACTTTATTTTTAACAAGAAAAATGATAATAAATATATCAGAACATCATAAGCAAATCTCCTATACCTAGTTGAGTTTTATATGTAAATATATATATGTAAATATATACATAGTTGTTGTTTATTTGTTTCTCTAGCCCCCCCCAAGGTTAATTAATTCTAGTAACCCAGGTTTATTAAACATATTCCAGACTCTCTTTCATTATATCATTGCTCTTTCCTCCTAATTTACTTCTATTTCTAGATTCTATTTGACAACTCTCTCTCTTTCCCTGAGTACTTGAATTAGCCACTTGAATTAGCTCTTTTGCTCATAGCTTATTTAGTTCTTGAGTTGCACATGCTAGATTTCTGCCTCTGACGAGGTCCACATTTGTGGAAGTATAAGAATCCTTTTTGGAGAGATACTATGGCAATCAATTCAGGATGTAATTTCCTCACTTCTATTCTGTCTAAGTATTAAATGCTACCCCCTTGCTACCACTTCAGGTTTGCAATGATCTATTTGCTTCTACCCACTTAGTAGCTGAGACATTGCAATTTTTAGGCCTTTGACAACTGAATGCCAAACTACCATGTTTCCCTGAAAATAAGACAGGGTCTTATATTTATTTTTCCTCAAGAAGACACCCTAGGGCTTATTTTCAGGGCATGTGTTATTTTCCCCTCAAAGCCTCAGCTTGCAGCATGCACAAGATGGCTGGGACCTGACAAGGGGAGCCGACCTTGTTGGTGGGGCTGCCCGCACCTTTCTGGTCACCTCTGGGATAATAGCTGTCACTATGGGGCAGATGAGAAGGGCTGCTCAGCTTCTTTACCGCTCTGCGACAAAATGCATGGATTGTGCACATGCGCTGCGTAGCCACGCCCATCACTAGGGCTTATTTTCGGGGTAGGGCTTCTATTGTGCAAATGCTTAGAAATCCTGCTAGGGCTTATTTTATGGGTAGGTCTTGTTTTCAGGGAAACACGGTAGTTACACTTTTACTTCTGAGCTTCTTCCTCAGTTCCCTAAGTAGAATTTTCCACTACAATCAACATCTCCCTGGATAGGTCCCTCTTGCTTTTCTATCCCTCTTCCTCCTTTTGGCCTCACTTTTATCTTTAGGGGATTCCTCTGTCATTTGTTATCACCAGCGTGCCTGGACAATCTGGGCCTACAACCCTCATCAGGAATCTCTCTTCTTAGGTTCACCCTTATCTCTGGGAAGTGTTCCTTCACAATAACATTTACACAGGTCACAAAAACATTAACCTTTAATTAAAGTTCAATCCTCCTCCTTTTCCTCAAATTAGATGATGACTGGGGACTTTGAGGAAGGGGAGAGTTAGCTAGGTAGCATTTCATATTAACACTGTATTTGCATATTAATATGAAATTATCATACAATCAAGTATTTCAAGATCGTTGGGGAAAAACATGTTAGGAACTTTGTTACTATTATTGTTGTTGTTGTTATATTTGAATCTTAGACATGCATTTGTCTTCTTAATTTTTTTAACAAGCTGTGTCAATCAATTGCATGAGTACCATCTTTCCCTGAGATTAGAATGTCCCATTTGTATGAACAGAAACACCAATTTTTGAATGGATGTCATGGCCAATGAAACCCTACTTCCTTGTGTCTATAGAGCTGAATCACGAGAAGCATAAATGGCTTCACTCTGTTTCTCTCAAAACTTACATTTGTTTTATTCCTCTTCCAGTCCCACAAACTTATTTATATTACATATGCAAACCCTTGAGATTTTTCTGCTTAACGTAACATCAATATCAATAAGCTCTACCACTTTATTGAGTTTAGCCAAGAGCAGAATATCCAATATATTAATGACAATAACTATGCTCATTTGTTATCAAAATCCTGCCAATATATCTCATACCTACTATTTTAACAATTCCAAGTTTGTACACATATTTGTATACCAACTTTCAATTGGGAAACAAGCAATCTCAGAAACATCAAAAAAAGTTCTTGGGAGGCTGAGGCAGAAGGATCGCTGGAGCCCAGCAGTTTGAGGTTGCTGTGAGCTAGGCTGACGCCACGGCACTCTAGCCAGGGCAACAGAGTGAAACTCCACTTTGAAAAAAAAAAAAAGTTCATTGGTGCTTCTTTGTATAATATATGCAGCTACAGTTTCTATTATCCAGATAGGTATTTTAATAGTTAATGTGTATTTTATCTATTTCAATGGTGCTTGTTATTATTTATCTTTCCAAACAACTTATTTTAAATTTCCAGAGTTACTTCATAAAAATTCTATGGATGGATTCTTAAATCCTCTATGATATGGGAAGAGGACAGAGGCAGAAATCTAGGACATGCAATATAATACTCACATGAACCATGAACAGAAGAGCTCAATTCATGAAGCAAGAAGGAGACTGAAGAGTAGGCATGAAGAAGAAGCTGTCAGGCTCCTTTTTCAAGCAGTTTCCCCATACCATTTAATACAAGAAGAAACCAAGATCAGTGGCTGTAGAAGAGTAATTCTCAGGAGATAAGTTCTCCTTATCATTGTTCTCACCCTAGCATATTTTTGAGGTTGCACACTGTAAACCATTTTTCCCCTGGGGATTTCTAAAGGGACGGTTTGCCTCTGAGACTGTGACTTCTCTCTCCCCTGGTCCTGGAAGCAAACCTCAGGTCAGAGATGGCACTCAGCACTGCAGCCAGGTCTACCTGTTGGATAAGTTCTTCCTCTCTATCACTAGGTTCTAGAGGCATCTGCCCCGGCATTGGCTGCCATAAATCATGGTACCAAGGTATGTGAAACCTTGTCAAGTTCTTGGAACAAGATGGAAAACATTTTTCATTTAGGATCCTGTATTCAAGGAAACGTTTGGTGCTCATAGGCATTGTGCAGGAGGAGCACAGGATCCCTCCCACCTGGTCCTGCTTAGAGCACTGAGCAAATCTTTCCAGATGGCGGGAGCTGTGGGTGGAAGCCACAGAATTAATAATTTTCCATCATGGGGGTTTTTCATATGGCTGAGTAAGCTAGAGGAGACAAGAAGAAAATTTCTTGCTAAGAAAAGCTCTCTGGGGGTTCTACTCCTATTAATCGTGGCTTTAATAGTCTTTTGTGTGATCTGAGGGTTGATCTGGACCATGTTCCTGTAGGTAATTATTTATAGTAGAATTGCAGATGTGGGTCAGGTGAATTACCTGGGCTGAAAATCATAGAAACTATTGAAAGTGATATTTTGAGTTGAGGTATAGACTCTGTTGATAAAATAAAACCATGGTAGTTGGCAAAGTAGCCTAGCCATACCGTCATTATGAAATATAGCACTATAGGACTATTCTTGCGTGCTACTTATCTAGTGAAGCTAGCCTTTACATGGAAGAAGTACCTATGAGGGTCATCAAAAAATAGAAATCACAGGAGGTCCGAGGTCCAGGATCCTTGGTCTTTGTCAGCTGATGTAGAGGGAAACTAATTTTTTAAAGTGATGTCCTGCGTGGTGTGCAGTGTTCCCTGAAACAGCTCCCCCTGCTGTGCTTCATTCGGGCTGCACCCCACTTCCCTGTCCCCCTTGTCCTTTGCTGACTTTTGCCTTTTGGAAGGTCCAACCCAAGCCTCACTTGCACCTCTTCCTCTTTATCTTAGTTCTTCAACCATCAACCTCTTTATTCCTGCTAAACATCTGCCTTGTGTTTCAAATTCATTACACAACATTACTTTCTATTTGACAACCGTTGTTCTAGAGAATAAATTTTTTTGCCCCAAAGCAAGGACTAAAGTAGCTTCTCAGTGAAAGGAAAAAGGCATGTGAGAAAAGGAGTGAAGCTGCACTTTTGCACTGATGCATGATGAGGTAGGAGCTGTTATGAGAAGCTCTAATAATAATAGCAGTACAGAATATGAATGCTATAAATGAGAGTGTAAGGAACCCTGAACTAGTTCAAAATTATATGTATGTGTGTGTGTGTATATATATATATATATAGAGAGAGAGAGAGAGAGACAGAGAGAGAGAGATGTAATATATATACATACTGAGAGAGAGAAAGAGAAGGAGTAGGGAAAATACTGTACTAAGTTGGAAATGTAAGCATCAAAATTTGTCACATAAATGCAAATTCACCACTTAATTTTATAATATGTAAACTACCTAAAGTATCCAAAATATAAGTTTCCCTACCAGGATTCTTCTACACAAATTTCTTTAAATATTTCAAAAGATACCTTTATGCTTTTGTTTCCAAACCATTCAAGTTTTTTTTTCCTTCTTCTTCCTTTTTTTTTACCAATGTGCTAAATTATGAAATATTCCAATTACAGTCAATTTGGGGAAAATGGAGTATTTTTGTTAAATTAGCACCAGTGCTATTCTCCCAGATAATTTTACCTATGTTACTTGCAAGAAATGATTCAGAATATTTTTCTCAGTTCAGGCTCAGATTAATCTAAGAAACAATTTTGTCAAGATAATTTGTTTTGAAATCAGAAGTTATTCTTTCTTCTTTGCTCTATTTTTTGCTTATTTATAATTTAAGAGTAATAAATGCCTATAATTTAATACATTTAGAATAATAATTACCTATAACTTAAACTAATAAAGGAAGAGTATCCGGAATGCTAAAATAATAAGGTGTGGTAAAAAATATTATATCATTTCAGTGTTTCCTAGAAATTACAAGTGTGCATATATTAATATATCATCCTCCATGAAGTAACAGGATGAAACACCACTCACTTCCAAAACAGATGAGACAGAAAAAGAGGCACCCTCACACAAATCTGAGACTGATGAAGCCCTTATTTCTAACACCCTGCAGCCCTGTGCTCAGCATCAGAGGATGGCCTTGAGCTCAGCCATGCTCAGCAGAGTAAGAGACGCTCTGGGAACACAGATTTCTGAAACCTATCTGAATAGTTAAGCACAAAATTCCTGCTCCACTAGAGAGCACTAATGACCAAACTCTTACTGCTGAAATTTTGGCAGAGATGACTTCACTTTTTATAAATCTCAATACACCTTCACCACTTCAACTAACTTTCCTGAAGAAGCAGAAATTCTACCAATACATATGGTGATGAATATATAGCATCCTTAGGAGAGAAGGGCTACAAGGTTTCATGTCATGATAGTATCTCACCAAAAAAAAAAAAAAAAAAATACAGAGGTAGATTGCAAAATTATTAATAGGACCTTTCTGTCTTTTTTATTTTAAGCTCCAACATAGCATCAAAGGACTTCAAAATTACAAAAAAAATGGCAACATTGAGAGAGGGAAAGTGATAAACATAACCATGTGGAATGTGGTCGTTTCACTGCTCAAATGCTGGTCGATGTGGCCAGAATTATGCTAGGCTTTCTCCTGCACCAAATAGCAAGTCTGTGTTCCCTAAGGCTTGTCACCAATCCTAAAGGACTGTCCTAGTTGTTAGATGCAAAAGAAATCCAGGAAGCAACACTTGGATTATGTCGTCACTGTCGTAGAGACACGAGACCACCGGGCAGAAACGACGCTGTGGACACTGAATATGGCACCTCAGCAACTCAAAACCGCATAAAATAGCAATTGAACAGCTTCTTTGCCAGCTAAAATGAAATACTTTTGAGCAATGTATCTTTATCTTGGCCATAGGAAACTTTGAGAAGCAGTGTTCTTTTGAGAAGTCTTGCATATAAATTTATTTGGTTGCTAGTTCCTTGTGAGTCAAAACCCTCAGATAGTAATTAGAAACTAAAACTCCCTGTAGATCAAATGAGTATTGAATGTAAAGCTTCTGAGCTTTGGTTGTAAGTATACTGACTCAGGATCTCTTTGTTGTGGTCTCTTTCCCCTCCTCCATATCTCACACATATTTCATAGTTGGCTCCACACTTCCTCCTCAAATCTGTTCTCTCTTTCTTATTTCCATTTTCATTGAGATACATCAATCCATTCAATCCATTCAGCTAGAAAACTGTGTCATCACTCTCTCCCCCCTGCCAACTGGCCAACTCCGGTGGATTCTGCTTCTTAAGCCTCCTTCAATTATTTCCTCTCATTTCCAATCTCTCTATGGCATCTTTAGGTAGGTCATCATTTCTCCACTTGGATTTAGAAATTGTTATAATAGTTATCTCTCCAGTTCCGGTCTTTTCCTTTCCAATTCACCCTCCCTGTTAGCACATGGGTTTTTTATTTTCTCTCAACTATCTGACATGTTGTTCCCTACCTCAACACTCACATGCTTCCTTACTGCCTGCAAGAGCAGGCCGTTTACTTGTGAATGTTACAAAGTGGTGTACTCAGTGCTAGAGTTGACATACGCAAGATGTACCTGTGTATCAAAGGTGGGTAATATCCACACTAAGCTGTAGTGATACAAACCATCCTCTGTCTGCCCCACTGCTTATAGAAGGAATCACAGACTTAGGACAGGAGAGCTTTTACAAAGGAGTAGATCCTTAATTAAGCTGAAACTAGAACAAAGGCTCTGGAAACAGTTATAAATTAAAATTTCTAACCCACCATGTACAAGATGTGTATCTGGGCTAGTCATTATACCTTTCCAAGTCCAGTTTTTCACCTTTAAAATGGGGTTAATTATGCCCGTAATACATAGTTTATGTGACATTTCTTTGAGATAGTTGATTTATGTCCCTAACACAGTACCTAATGAATAGTAGGTATTTATAAATATTACTTCTTATTCCTAAAAAGATATATAGGAATACAAGAGAAGGCCTTACTGTGAAAAGTTATTTCAAGCAAGGAAAAGCACAAAAAATGGCTTGTCCCAGTGAATCTGTATGGCCTGTTTGAGGAACTCCAAGCAGTTTGAAAAGGAGAACAAACAGGAAATTAAAATTTAGGGGGAAGGGAGCCAAGAGGTTAGGCTAGAAGCAGCCCACATATGCCACTCTCTGGGAGAGGATGGAAAACCACAAGTAGATGCTCACCTACAGATGGACCCTCTTGGAGAGAGCATCGTAGATCGTCAGAGAACCCACAGGAGACAATCAGAGTAAAGGAGGTAGGGGGCTGGGAGATACACTCCCGCAAGACCAGAAGGTCCTTGTGGGAGGCCCCTGCAGGTGGGGAGTGAGAAGGAGGGAGCCCCAGGCCCGGAGTTCTCCACACTGACACTGCAACTCGGGCTGTGAGGGGTCCCCCGATTGCCACTCTGGGCTTCCGTGCTGCCCTGGGAACCGCCTCGGGCACTGGCTAGTGAAGTTGCATCAGAGAGCGGGCTCAGCAGGGACCTGCTGGTCATGGTTCCTGTTTGCCACAGAGCACCATGTCTACATAGAAACCAGCCTGGCTGCAGCTGCCCCAACATGGCCCCTTGACAGGCTGGGGAGGGAGCAGGTAGAGCAGCTGCACTTGCGTGGCTGTGAACCAGGCACCCTCCACACCAGAGAACTCCAGTGGAGCTTGAGAGATCCCACTAGAGCAACCTCAGCAGGACCTGTGTGGGGGAAGTGCCCCAGCCACCCTGCAGCCCTGCCCCACAGCTTGCACCCTGACCAGTGGAACCAGCCCAGACCCACCCACCCTACAGCCCGCGCTACAGCCCTGAAGCCCACGCCTCTGCGGATCTGGGTGCCGAGTGGAGGTCCATGACCCCACAGCATAAGCTCACAGAGCCGCAGGCCATGCGGAAGGCCACACCCCTTGGTTTTGTGCTCTGGCCAGCAGGCCACGCCCCCATGACCTCAAGCACCTGACCAGCAGAACAATCCCCAACCCCACCCCTGCAAGCCACCTGGCAGGCCGCACCATGTACCTCCACACCTGTGGTCCAGAATTTCACCACAGACCTGCTAGCCGCAAGCTGCTCCCTGCTGTGATGGCCATCACACCTAGACCTATATGGAGTGAACACTGGCATCCCAGACACCTGCCGCTGCTGCCCACATAGTCTCACCAAACAGCCACTCCCACCACTGCAGAGAGACCCGGGCAAAGCAATTTCCTGCAATGCTCACCTCAGTGAAAGGGATTCATCCAGTTTCCTGCCCAAGCTTCCAACAGTGGGATTGGCCTAGAGACCAAGTCAGCATTCCACATGAAGATCCCCAGGGGGCCCAGATCCTGCGCCCCACCCAGGCTCTGGCCAAGGAGCAGTACTCACCCAGGTGCCCTCCAAGGTCACGCCACCCACCTCTATGGGTGGAGAGGGACTTGTGCAGCCCCCTGCCTGAGTGGACTGGGTACCAATACACTAATCTGAATGAATATCCCCAAGCATCAGCTTGGACTGTGACAACCACAGGGGCCTGAGATGACACAGGAGAACAGCTACTTACAAGCTCTCAGTGCATCTGCCCCTTCTCTATCAGGTCAATCCTCTGGAGTAAGACAAAAAAGCATTATCTAGGGATCTCTCCTCCTTCTCCCAAATTAGGAAAGTTCCCAGCAAAAGAGAACATATGTGCAGCAAACCTATCGACCCTGAACTGAGAGGAGGTTTCAGGTAAGAAGGAACCAGCAAAAAAATTCTGGAAACATGAAAAAACAAACTAGTTCGACACCCCCAAACAATCACAACAGACTCACAGCAATGGATTACAACCAAAAGGAAATAGTTGAAATGTCAGAAATAGAATTCAGAATATGATGATAAACAAGATGAATGGAATTGAAGAGAAAGTTGAAAACCAAAACAAAGAAGCCAAAAAAATATTTCAGGACATGAATGAAAAAAATGAAAACTCACCAAAGAGATAGGCAACATAAGAAAGAATGCAACCAAACTTAAAGAAATGAAAGAATCATTTATGGAATTATAAAATTCAGCAAAAAGCTTCAACAACAGGCTAGAACTAGCAGAAGAAAGAATCTCAGAGCTTGAAGACAAGGCTTTCAAATTAACCCAATCCATAAAAGATGCAGAAAGAAGAATAAAAAGGAAGGAATAATCTCACACAGAGAATTATGGGACTATGTGAAACCAGCCAATATATAAATTATAGGCATCATGGAGGGAGGGAAAGAAAACCAAAAAGTATGGAAAACCTGTTCCAGGGAATTATTGAGGACAACTTCCCTGGCACCTCCAGACATTTACATATACAGACACAAGATGGTTACCAAACAGTGGGAAAATTCATAGCAAATAACACATCCCCAAGACACATAGTTATTAACCTGGCCAAAGTCAAAATGAAAGAGAAAATTCTACAACCTTCAAGACAAAAGCAACAACTCACCTATAAAGGGAAATCCATCAGGCTACCAGCAGACTTCTCAGCAGAGACCTTACAAGCAGAATGGATTGGGGCCCCATTTTTAATCTTTGTAAACAGAGCAGCTACCAGCTAAGAACTCTGTATCCTTAAAAACTAAGTTTCATAAATGATAGAGAAATAAAGACTTTTCCAGACAAGAAAATACTGAGGGCATTTGTCATCACTAAACCTGTCCTATAGGAAATGTTCAAAAGTGCATTACACATGCAACAGCACAATAAATATCCATCAGTATAAAAGGGCCCAAAATTATAGCTCACAGCTATTATAAAATAATAGCACAAGAGGGAAAACAAAACAATAATTCAACATTATGAACAGAATAGCATCCCACATGTCAATGCTAACACTCAACATGAATTGTCTGAAGACATAGATGGGCAGAATACATGAAAAAACACAACTCACAACTCCAATATTTGCTGTCTCCCAGAAACAAATCTAAACCACAAGGACCCACACAGACTCAAGGTTAGGGGATGGAAAAAATATTCCACTCAAATTGAAATCAAAAGTGAGCAGGTGTAGCCATTCTCAGATAAAATAGACTTTAAATCAACAATGGTAAAGAAATAAAAAATGGTCATTAGATAATGGTAAAGGGAGCAATTCAGCAAGCAGATATAACAATCCTAAATATATATGCACCTAACACAGGAGCTCCCAGCTTCATAGAGCAAATTCTTCTAGATCTAAGCAAAGAAATAAGCAAGTAGCACCTTAATTGCTGGAGAATTCAGCCATGCACTGACAGGATTGGACAGATCACTGATGCAGAAAATGAATAAAGAAACATTGGACATAAACAGGACTCCAGAACAGATGGACCTAATATACATTTACAGAACATTCTACTCCCAAATTATGAAATATATATTTTTCTCATCAGCATATGGAACATGTTCCAAGATCAATCATATCTTAGGCCACAAAACAAATCTCAGCAAATTCCAAAAATTGAAATCATATCATGTATTTTTCTCAGACCACAGTTGAATAAAACTAGAAATCAATTCCAAGAGAAACACTCAAAACTACACAAAGTCATGGAAATTAGACAACCAGCTGCTGAATAATCTTTGGGTCAATGATGACATTAAGATGGAAATCAAAAGATTCCTCAAACTGAATGACAAAAAAGACACAAACTTTCAAAATCTATGGGATACAGCAAAAGCAGTCCTAAGGGGAAAATTCATAGCCTTAAAATGCCTACATCAGTAAGACACAATGATCACAAATCAACAACCTGATGTCACATCTAAAGGAACTAAAAGAGAACAAACCAAACCCGCAGCCAGCAGAAGAAAAGAGGACTTGTAGGGACTAAGAGTTGAGGAAACTGGCTTCTGGCCCAGGGAACAGAGAGGAGAAATGACCCTGCTTGACTCCACGCTGAAGCTTCTGCAACAGCTGTAATTTAGGTCTGACCTGGCTCGTTGAGACTATAGTACTTTTGTTTCTTTGTTTCTTTTTGTTTTTCAGTTTTGAAGCTTAAAGTCTGACTTAATTTATCAAGTCCAAAAATTTATTCTATCCACTTCTGCTTTTTCATGTGGGCAAAAGACTATACTCTGATGACCTGGGTAATTTTATAAAAAGGTAAACGAATCTAATTAGGCATCGCAAAGCCCAAATGGGATAGTATTCTTGACTTTCATAAAGCAGAGCAAAGGTGAATTTCTTTTAAAAGAAACAACTTTTAGAAAAAATGTGAGTATAGCATTCATACACACACACACACACACAAATACACATACACACACACATGCCTGCATGGAAAACCAAGAATATGAATAAAATAATTATAATGATTTATACATTCTCTTCTTTATGAAAAGCACTTTACTGACAAAGAACCTACCAAAATCTTTACTTCTCACTAAAACCCAGCAAGATATCCACATTTTACAAATGAGGAAACTGAAATTGACAGGTTGAGTAACTTGGATATTGGACATGCAATATTTTGTATATCTAGGATTCTTAGTCTTTGTGATTTCAAAACTTACAGGTTTTAGCAAATTAACTATCATATGAGCTATATTTAAGTCACACTAGTTTTGAGCCTGGGGCCTCATGAAGCAAAACCTGGGCAAAGCTCTGCAACTGGTTTGTGAAAATATTACTTGTTGATGTTCTTATAGTTACAATTAATATTGACAATTTAATACTAAAAATATGGATTAAATAGACATCAATAAATTTTATTTTTCCATTTATACTTACCTTTAAATTACACGTAAGTCTGACAAATCAAGAAAAACACTTTACTCTTATGAAATTTTTTTCAAGTTTTCACATAACTTTTTACATTATTAATTTTCAAATTTTTATATTATTTTTTTGAGAAAATACAGAATACAATAAAAAATAACAAATGTTTTCAATCAATTAGAAAGAATTGTTTTGTTCTTGAAGTTTTTATTCTATTTTCGTAATAAAACACAGTAGTCCCAAGGAAAAAATATTTTGTCCTAGAGTGGCAGTCAATGTGTTAATATTTTTTCAGTGCATTTTGAAGAGGAGTAAGTAAAGCATTGTTACTTTAATGGGAGCAATTTATCCCAGCTAAAGAACATTGATAGTGCTTTTTTCATACATTTCAAAAAACTAGGAAAAGGGGAGTGACCAAAAAATTATGGAGGATTTTAATTCTATACATACCAGCCATAAGTTCTTAAATTATTGACCTGTGTTAATAATATTGGAACAGTCAGAAAGTACATGCAGCAATAATCAGACTATTAACTTTATTAAAAAATAAAGGAGAACTGGTGAAAAAAAGTAGTAAGGAATTTTGAAAGTAAGTAATCATGTAGTTTCGAGTTTAAATTGGTCTGTGACAGGAGTATTTATTTCAGAACTTTTTCTATGGTTAAAAATAAAATTTGGAAACTACTAGAATGTCCCCTAGTACAGAGAGTTGAACAAATTGTGATACATGAAAACTCTAGAAAATTACACAGTCATTCAGAAGAATGCATTAGATTTACGTCAATTGTCTGGGACAGAGCCTGTGATTATAGAAAGAGAGAAAAACAAGATGCAGAGATGAATACGTAATATGATCTCTTACAGAGGATGGGTTCTCCAGGAAATAGACTCTGAGATGGAGTTTAGACTTCCAGATATTTATTAGGGAGTGTATTGGAATCAACATTGATGGCAGGAGAAAAACACAAGGTGTGGCTGAGGGTGAAATGGAGCTGTGAGGCAAGCCTCATGAGAATCGTGGCTGACCCAATGGGGAGTTCTAGAGCTAACATGGCCATTGGAGTGTCCCTGCATTGGACCAACAGGGTAAGTCGTGCCTGACCTAGGTCAGTCATTTGATGCGGAATGCTCAGGAAATAGTGTGTTCTTGGAGGAGGCGGCTCATCACTGAGGGGACTGAGAGCTGAAGGCATCTGCTGATAGCACCCCTAGCTTCTAGTCCTGCACTGAGCAAGGGCCTGAGTGCTGTCTCCGTCCATCACAATACCTAAAACAAATTATGCCCAAACCCAAAGGTGTAGACACAATTATACATGATTATGTATGTGTGGAGAACAGTAGGATGTAATCTTGGTCATGGAAAAATTGGCTAGGGAAAGTATAAGTAACCAAACAAAAAACAGGTAAAAATATTAATAACAAGGCATACTATGTAGATAAAATTTTTAATTTGTTGATTTAATACTTAGAGAAAAGTATTAAAAAATTGGTCACCCATGGCCAGGCGCGGTGGCTCACACCTACAATCTTAGCACTCTGGGAGGCCAAGGGGGGAGGATTGCTCAGGGTCAAGAATTTGAAACCAGCCTGAGCAAGAGCGAGACCCCATCTCTACTAAAATATAAAGAAATTAATTGGCCAACTAAAAATATATAGAAAAAATTAGCTGGGCATGGTGGCGCATGCCTGTAGTCCCAGCTACTTGGGAGGCTGAGGCAGGAGGATCGCTTGAGCCCAGGAGTTTGAGGTTGCTGTGAGCTAGGCTGATGCCACGGCACTCTAGCCTGAGTAACAGAGTGAGATTCTGTCTCAAAAAAAAGAAAATTGGTCACCCAATAGTATTTATTGTGACATTACCTTTTCGTTATACATCTCCATTCTCTTTGAGAAAGAATAAATGTGTATTATCTAGATAATTTTAAAAGTAATTAAGCTATTTAAAAACTAATAGCAAATGTGATGATCACTACAGATTAAAGGGTGGAAGGAAATGTGCACAAGTAGCCCCCGGTGGCTATTGACAGCCATACTTTAAAGATTAACCACTCCAGTACAAGTGTCAACCGTAGCGACAGCCACAGCTGAGCGCAAGCAGCGAGCGTGGACTGCAGCGACAGCCGCGACATGAAGGCGCTCGGCCGCGCGTCCACTTTAGTCTATAATTTTGAATTGACTTTTCTAATTTTTCATTTATCAAAATAAAATTGTGAACATTTAAAAATAACGTAATGAGAACATATACGTACGTGTTACCTATTCTGACTTACATGACAAGTAAAGCCGCCTGTGAAGTGGCCGAGCTCTCAGTGCTCTCCAGCCTCCCGGCCGGCAGAGCGGCCGTCGCCAGACCGCGGCTGGGGCCGGCCAGCGCCCTGCCCAGTGGTCCGGGTTGCTCACTGTGACCTGTGTTGGAACCATTATCTTTCTGAGAACGTGACCACTAAGACCACATAACTTATAACTGATGTGCCTTCAGACCATGTCTTACTTCAGGACAGGAGAGTTAAGACGGTTTGAATCAGGACTGTAAAAGCATATGTTGTCCATTCAGAGGGAATGCAAACGGGCTCCTGCCCTCCTTTCTGAAGAAGTAGAGAAGACACCCAGGCTAGATCACTTCTACCTACCATGGACTTGGAGCACCGCCAATAGCTCTAGCAAGGACACCACACCCAGCAAAGCCACCTCTCTTGGGGTTTCCTCTAAGTTGAGTTGTCAGTAAGCCTTAAACCCAGCATCCACCTGGGGTTTGTAGAGACCTGGCTGGAGAGTTACGTGAGAAACCACACAGGTCACTCATCTCGAGTCTGTTATACCCGTACAGTGGCAATAATCTCTGTATTCTCTGGTTTCAACATCAATGCATGCATGAGCACTGAGGGAAGGTTTCAGAGACTTTGCCTTCTCCTCTATGGTAGCTCTTGGCCCTTGCGTCTAACAAATACTGAGATGGTTCCTCTTTCTCCCTCACCCCAGTTACCATTATCCAAGTAAATGGAAGGTCGAATTGGGAGGTACAGGGAGAATCGTTACTGTGGACTCTTTCTGTGCGGCTGCAGGCTTCTTTCTCAGGTAAAACCAGCAACTTCTGGGTCTGAAAACTGGCTCAGATCTGGAATTCTGGAACACTGTTGAAATATTTTTATCTGAGGAACTGCCCTCAGCCTCCTCATCTCCCATCCTTTATTTTGGTTGTGCACGTCCTACCTTTGTTGGTGGCACATGTGTCTCACCCCTAGATTTGCGGGGTTCAGTTAGCACCTCGATAGCTCTCCGCAGATCCTCTCCTGGCTGCCACTCTGCTGTTGCTGCTTAATATGATAATTGCCCCGACTGGTGTTTGACAGGTCAGCACTGCCACCTGGTCTCTATTAATTAGACATCCGGTGAGCCCCGTTGCTGTCCATGAGCCTGGTCATTAACAGCATCTCTTACCCTCATCCCTGGCTGATAGAAGACAGCTACTGCTGAGCTTCTCGGTAATGCCCATGCCCTTCTCACCAGCCTATTCCTTTTTCCTTTGGTAAACGAAATTTCCTCCCATGGATCACAGTGGTCTGGTAGGTTTTCTGACCTTGTTAGCGTATCCACTCTAGCATGCCTGCTTCTGTGAACCCTTTGATCCCTCTACAACTGTAAGATAAAGCAGTTCTGGTACTTTGGCCTCAAAGAGTATAGTCCATTACTTTCTCCAAGCTTCTAGGTGTCATCCTAGTACCTTGTCTGTCCCACCTCCCAGGGACCTTGCATGGGTTTTAAATCCTGCAACCTGGGAGAGTGCTCTCACTTCAATAAGCTTACTTCTATCCAGCATCCTCAGAATATGATCCTATGTGTGCTCTCCTGAATCCTGCCAGTCTATATTGCTAGCTTTTCCTCCAGGTCACAATCCCTTTGCTACTCCAGCACTCCTCTAGATGCCTTATGTTGTGACTTATCCTGGTCGCAGGCTCAGCCGGGCAGGGATACGGGAAGGGCGGCATGTCCTAAAGACAGCGCATTTGGTCTCACGAGGAAGCTAGCCTCAAGCAAAGGCAGGTAGCCCATAATTGACAAGGAGGAGTGTTGATTAATGATGGTCCCAAAGGGTCGAGGAGTATCTAGAGAGCCAAAGTTTGGGTGTGTTTCTATCCAGATATCCCAGTTGCAAAGTTCTGCACCTTCCCGATCTGGGATCTGACTTTGGCACCACCGATCCTGAGGTCTTCTTTAATTAAATACTAAATCTTCAGCTTTCGCTCTCCACTGGCCAGGTCCTGCCCAGCAGGTTGAGGTCAGAGATAGGCAAGTGAACTGTGTTCTACAAAGGAAGGCATTGGAAATAATTGATCATAGAGAATTGAGAGTTTGAAAGGGGATGTTTATAATGATGGACCAAACTTAGTATGCAAGGAAGCAAAGGCATGAGAGGGTGAGGGAATGGTGGAAGGATCAATGGTTTGGTGGGAGGGAGAATTGAAGGGATGTTTGAAAGCCAAGGACTTGAGAAAATGATCTAGAAAGATAGGAGGTGATGAGTAGACAGTGAGTCTAGAGAGTGACCATAGAGTTTAGCTACTGAGGTATGGTGGAAGAAACCATTATGGAAGGGAGGGGGTCAAGCAGGCAAGTGCAGTGGAGGAATTATAAACCTAAATACTGAAAACACATGTGTCAAGACACTTTGTGGAGAAGTTAAGCCAGGAGCTCAACCTACATTTTTCAGAGATTAAAGAGAATCCCCCAGTCCTGTCAGTAATCTAAACGAGGAAAAGAAACAAGTGGTGTAGTCTTATGATATCACTGCTAAATCAGGGGAGCCAGGGGTGTGGGGAACATTGAATGTTCTGGAAGTGGCAAGGATGAGCCTTCCCTATCACCACCGCAGTAGAGAGCCACCAGGTATGCAGTGCCCACAAAAGAGCTCTGTTTTGGCAAGAGCAAGAAAATGAAGGGAACTTTTAGAGAAGTTGTTGAGAACATGCTGAGAACAGGCAAGTGGTCTCAGGGCTCGGGGCGTGTTGGAGATGGCTACTGAAAGGCGGACATACAAGCTGTACGGGAACTCAAATGTGGAAAATGGCCAGTGCTCTGGTTACCCAGGTTTCTTGTTGTGACTGACAAGAATATTGATAAAGTGCATAAAGAAGTGAGTCCTGATGGTCTCTGGCCAATAGTGGGGAAGGTGAATGTAGGGGAGCATGCAAAAGTTAGAATTTCTGGACCTCTCTTCATAATCTGTATGGAAGTGTGGAGACCAAGAAAGGTGTGGTTGTGACTGTAGAGATATCCACGTTACCACAATGCCTTTCAAACTCTTCATTTAATGGCAAAATATTTTTTCTTATTGCCAGATTTCTTGGCTTCTATATGGGGCAAGCTCAAATATGTAGCAAGAGCCTCTAGTTTCTGTTTTTTCCACATAAAATAAATAATAATTTCCTATGAAATAAATGACAAAATAACCATAATTTTGGCACAGGAATGAAAAAAAATTGTGAGGTTGTACTCAGAGCAGAAGTAATGAGTGTCTGCCACCTCTTCCCAAACTAATTAGTGATAAAAATAAAACTGCTCTGAGCATAATCTTAGGATATGCCCCTGGAAACTTCATTCCAGCCTTTCTGGACCTGAATCATTACTTCTATGGACCACTCATCACTTTAGGAATACCCTTCCTTTTGAAATTTCCTGTCCCCATCTCCCTTTCTGGTAACTCTTTCTGAGTTGCCTTCCCTATCTGTCCCCTGAAGCTCATCTGTCCCCTAAGCTGTGAGCTTTCCTCAAATTGTCCACATGGTCTCCTTCCCGTTCCATTCTGTAGCTGGGATACAAATCTAAAATGCTCTTAAGGGATAGAATGTTTCTTCTCCCTCCAAATCATCTTCTCCAGTATATATAAGAAGAATCCTCTGAAAACAAACAAACAAAAAATACAACAGATCATAGACGTTCTAGACCAAACAATATTTAGTGGCCTCCTTTTACTTCTAGGCAAGTCTTTTTCCCTGGCATAACATTAAAGGCTATCGGCAATTTAATGTTATTCTTCTTCTTAGGTTTCATTTCCCATCACATTTTCTCTTCTCTAGGTCCCACTACGGCAGCCACACTCAGCAACGCACCATTTGTGCCCTCTGCCACGCACCTGAGTGCACCCCTCAGCTGGGCTTACACACGCCCTTTAGGTCTGGTGTCTTTCTTCTCTTCTTGTTTGTTAGTCATTTTAGCGGAAGAGACTTCTTTCATGACCTCATCCTCAGGAGCCTCCCAGCCCTCCGAATCGCTCAATCCTTCCAATTTGTTTTTATAGCACTCTATTTATACTTATAGAAATTTTCAGAGTCTGGTTTTTGTCATCATCATATGGATAATGAATACTCATATTTATTTACAGGCTTCTTTTTATAGAAAAGGTGGGGTAATTGTCATTAGATCTGTGTGTGTGTGCTTCCTGTCCAAGTAACCTCTATTAAAGTCTTAGTTTCTCGAGGGAATCTTCTTATTCCCTGGGTACTTGACACTATGTCATGCACACGGCTAGTGTTCAAGAAATATTTATTCAATTACAATATGATAGAGAATAATCCAGGCTAGAAAGGAAGAGTGCATGGCTATCAGCTGAATAAAGAGATGACAGTAGAATGCAAGTTCCAAAAGGGTATGAGTTTAAGCATATTTTGTCTTTTGAGAATGCTGTAAACATGTAGCGAATAAAAAAGATTCATGTACCATATTTCACATTTACATATTAACACTTAACCTTGAGCAACATATAGGTGTTATATGAATGGTGGGGCTTGTCACGTTCCAATTAAAATACACCTTTGAATAAAATGCTGGTTATTTATCTCACAGGCTACCTTTAAAAAAATCTGGTCAGACATAAAGGAGAAAAATGTTTTCTTCAAGTATAATTCTACAAAAAATAGCCATTCTTTCTTTTAACAAACTTTTAATTTTAAAGAATGCTTATGTTTCTTAACTCTATTCAATTTTTAAAATCAATCACTCGTGCTGAATATTTTTAAATGAATATGACACTTTGCATGGATCCCATAAATAAACAAAACGTGCACAGCTTTGTTTATGTTAGGAACCTTCTGCTAAGTGTTGCTTCTATTTATTTACTTTTAAATTATGCCAGATTTTTGCAAATTTGAGTCAGTTTGGGGATCAACTTGAAATTTTAAACACTGGCTATTTACTTTGCTTCTGATAACTTGCAAATACATTAAGATAATAGTTTTAAGGGCCAGCAGAAGGTATAAGATGAAAATATTCAAGATGGGCTGAATTATGGAAATAGATGTGCCATGCCACAAATTTTTTATCACTTCTCTTAATTTCTTTTAACTTCTTCATTCTCTTTGCTTTCTCCTAGCATCCAGAATATTTAGCTTCTGTCTCAAGCTCAGATACTCCCTGACTTATGCAGCACAGCACAAGAGGTCTGTGATAGTGAACATACGTTTCAATAAAGATGGGTAGACATAGCACAACTTTGCTCAGAAAAATCACATTGCTAAAAACAAGCCCTGCTTACAGACGTGCATAACCAAAATTATAATTCCCAAATTCACTTGTGATAAAAGGAAGTCAGTTTATGGATGCCAGCTCTTTATTATACGTAATCTGGCATGATCTATGAGATTTAGGGCTGGTGAGCTTTTCTAAGGCGTAGAAATCAAATGGTAATGGAGTCATGTAAGGCAATAGACACCGCTGCTTGTCTCACCAACGACCATCCCATGACCCCCTTCTTCTTCCTTTGTAACTGAACCATGATTATATTAGGTATTTCCCATCCTCTACGCTGTCTTGTGCTTTAGAATGATCCCATCACTAGTTCCAGAGAGGGTAGGTGGTAGATTTATAATAAGTCAGTCCCATTCTCTTTGAGAAAGGCTGGCTTGTGTGAGGGACTGCCACCTAATTCTGGCCAACTAGATCTTAGAGGAAGTCAGTGGTAGTGCTTCTAGGCAAGTTCTTCACTCTGAAGATGCAAACACATAAAAAATACATAGTCCTTTTCTTTCCCTGAATGCTTTTTTATGCCTGGATATGATGTCTGGAACGGCTGCCACAGTGACTGTGAGGGAAATCTGCTCGACAGAAGAACCAAGACCATCACGATGACGCCGGAGGAGATGGGAAGAGCCACCTGTGATACCTGCAAGTTTTCCCTGCCTGGAGCCTGCCCTACCAGAGACCTCAGCATCTAAGCCAGTTTGAGTAATTTTCTCCTATGTGTAGTCAGCAGAATTCCGGCAACCCTTCTTTTAATCTATGGTTGAAGAATAAAGTTATTAATATTTTGTTTTGTAAAAGGAATATACATATCTGGATTTCTCTTGCACGTAGGTTAGTGGGCAGTAAAATATCTAGAGGCTAGCTTTGGTTGGAACTTATTCAAATTTTGGACTCTTAAAACTTGGTAAAGAAAGGTGTGTAAATCAATTACTGTTCCCATTGGGTAGCAGCATGCTTCTTTTTCACTAATATAAGGTAGCCAAGAATTACAGGAATAGAATATCTTTAAAAGTAGAAACACTCCAAAGGAAATGTCATCATATCGTCATGCATTTTAAAAGAGCCAAGTTACAAATAGGTAAAAAGAAAACCATTCTTTCAAACAGAGCTACCATTATAAAATGTTAGCAGATAGCAGAAAGAGACTAGGGTGCAAATAGCAGCAGACCCCGCCTTCAAAGAGTGGCTATTCCCAAAGAAATACATTATCATGACTATTCGATACACATTACTCTTTGAGTCATTTTGTTAATTTTCAATGAAATATAGCAGCTGATTCAGCTACAATGAGTTCATGCAATTGAAATGTTTATGTAATTTGTATCCTGTTTGAAAATTAGTTTACATGAAAATGTGTTTTAGGTGAAATGAGTCCACAAAAAAAGAGGGTAAAGATAAAATTGAATATGCTTTCAATCCTAATGTAGCTATAGCTTATGGGATATAATTTCAAAGATGGGATACTAATTTTTTAATACTCACAAAGGTGGCTGTGACATTCATTATTTCGTTTAACTGACCTGTCGTTGGGATCCCAATCAGGCCATTTCTGGCCTCTAGACTGCCTTTTTGCAAATTAGACCCACCAGAACCTGGCTTGGCAAGCAGCACAACAGACTGGATTCCAGCCCCTACTTCTCCATTTGGCCAGGTGTTGTTGTGCAGTGAACAGCTCGCACAAATGTACACGGACGACTCGAGTTGTAAATTCCAGTGCTTAAGTGGACAAGTGTTAGATAACAGGCAGTGCTGAAAATGTGACAAACTAGAAACTCATCACTGTTCGTAGTTCCAGCTACTATTTCCAGGAGGGAATGTAGACATGTGTTTTCAGATATTCTAATTTCTGAAAGAAACCCCAAGTATAATTCAGCTTGCATTCGAACAAAAGGTGTTTGAGGACCAAATACAAATTGTGAATTGGCAGTTTATAACTTTGACTTCAGTGAAGTCTGCAGCTGTGGCTACTTGCTCAGACGCTACTGTTAACCTCAATCCTGTTAGAGTCGGGATGCTGGGCTCTTGGTGGTGATAGTACAATCTGAGAAAACTGGGGCAGAACCACATTTTGCATCCAAGATAAGTCTCAAGTAGGAAAGACCACAGATATAGATATGGAGGGGAAAGAAAAAGTCAAGAACTGTGATCCTATAACTCTGAAGAAAAAGAAAAGGCCTATATAAAATGAATACTATGTGGGGAAGAGGAAGTTGTGGTTTTCAGGTGGGTTGCCTTTTATAGTACTAGTGAACTTTGCTAACATTAATTAAACCTCACAAACCCTGTGAGATAGGTAATTACTGTAATTAAACTGATATTCCAGATCAATGAAATGAGACTTAGAATACCCAAGGTCATGGAGATTGTATGGCCCAGTTTAGCAGACAAAACTACATGTTCTCACACCAGATTACTGCCCTAGAAGGAGCACTCTCCCTTTCTCTTTCTCCATGTTTAGATTAAGAAGATATAATAATGATAGGATAAATAAACTTGATCACTGAGAACTTAAACTGCAAGTTAATCTGGGAAGCTTAAAGACAATATGGACAAATGGCTAAATGAATAATCCATATTCCATAAATAAAATATGTAATATGCAAATTCCACTTCAATTAATTGCATTTATTTTAAAATTTCCATTCAAATTGGTGGTTTAGCTAAATGCATCAGTAAATCAAGAAATCCACGCACGTAAAGCATTCTCCATGGTACACAACAGCATATAGAAACACTGTCATTAGTTTGGAAAGAGAACACAACAGACAGACAGAAGGAACTCTTCTTGTTGCTATAACTACAGCATAACAAAGGTCAGCACTGGAAAGAAAAAAAAAAACCTTTCTGGATTGAATGTTAACAACTCAGGGATATTACCTTGAATTCTTCCTCTCCACAAAGAAAAATAGAAATCCTTTTTTAAAATAGGGTTAATTGAAGATAAACTAAATGGAAAACACATATTTAAAAAACAAGCATAAAAATGACTTTGATTTCAAATAAAATATGGAGAATAATACCGAGAAAGCTGCACATTTGCAAATGGCATATCTGGATTACATTGAAAGTCTAAAATTTCAACTTCAGAAAGAAAAAGCAAAATTTTTTTATGTTCACAAACATTTTATAGAAATTTCTTCATTATATTTAAAAATGGCAAATTCAAAGAGTGATTTTAATTAGTATTTGATAAAAAATGGTTTAAAATAGATTCTATTTTGAAGTTTTACAGAGCTTAAAAAGTATGATTTTTATGTCTAATTTTGTGTCTTTAAAAATAAATTTTAGAAGTAACTCCATTTTTAAAAATTCTTGAAGATTTTTTTGTTGGTTATTTGTTTTTATTAATTGGGAACATCTTATGTGGTCATTTGAAAGGTCAGAGACCTATTTATAAAGTGTCTAGTGTCTGCATGAGAGCTTCATTTTAAACAAAGGGTCCACCTCTTTCCTTTGAGCTAAAAAGAAGATTGGTTACCTGAGTTACTGAGTCTGGAGATTTGACTGAGAAAAAGGAGAAGGATTGAGAGAGCAGACTCTTAACTTGATTTCCAGTATCCCATACATCCTCTCCGAGAAGACTTATGTGCAGAAGAGAACAGCTGAAAGCAGAAGAAACAGACACTAGCACATTCCAAACTGCGGTCACACTGAGTGCTTGTGGGCAGGGCAGGACAAAGTGTTTTCTGGTCAGCTCTTAATCATAAATTTCACCATGAGCTTTCCACACTTCACCTTACTCTACCATTACTTATCACTCTGAAGAGATTCACCTTCTAGAAAGCACAGAGGTAGCCCTCTGTCTAAAACAAATTTTCCTGGGGAAAAGGCCAACATGGGATGCCTGGATACTGCCTCGCAGAGGAAAAGCAAGACCCCAAAGAACAGCATGGAGGGCCCGAATTGCAAATTGTGTTTAGATCGTTAAGTGTCATGACTTAGTGTTTTGTACCAACATTGACCCATTATTCCCTTCATGAGTGAACACTTTGAAAATATCTGGAATATTATTTGCTTTGAATTTGCTAACAAGCCAATGAACAAAACATACCCAATATTCATGGTAAAGTACAAGGAGGACCATATCTAATCAAAATCAAGCTAAGTTAGGTAGCCCATGGAAGAAACATTCTTCTAGAGACTTCCTTTTTTTAGCCTACTCTAGAAAGTATGGATTTTTGTGTTTTGAGACAGCCACGATTATACTGCCATCGAATATCAGAGTTGTAACTTTACATAAATGAAAATGTATATGATGAGAAGAAATACTATGAGTAAATAAGAATGGGACTAGACCAAATTTGATTGGGTGAGGAACAATTCCAAATATGAATGTGCAGGGTAATACTTGGCATATAACCGGTCTAGTGTCCAAACCATACATATAAACATATGAATATGAGGTACTTGATTATTTTAGTTGATTGAATATGGTGTTAATAAGGCCAAGATAATGGGTTTAACCTTGTGAACCCATTATTTTCATTATCCTCACTTGTCACAGTTTTTATACTTGATGATGGCCAGCCATTCCATATATGCATTCTGTTAGTCATTAGAAAGACACGGTAAGAGAATGAAGGTAGCTGGAAAAGCCACTCAAAGCACGTGACCTAGTGTGCTGGCAGGTTAAAAGTGCCAGCTTCAAATACGAAGGTCAGCATTGTGATAATGATGTCTCCATACTTAACTAGAAGTGAAAGAAAATAACAGGTGTGCAGAATATATTGACTTTAAGAAGTAGTTTCAACAAATCTCATTTGTGGAGCTACCACAAAAACTTCTGAAAATAACCTTAAAAATGTTCAGCTAAGGGATTTAAAAATATTTCATTATATTGCAATAATTCATCATATGCAATAGTTTCTTTTACGTAAACAACAGTATTTCATTTTAGCTCATGGTTCTTTATTAATTAAAGATTTGTTTTCCCTTTTGGTTATAAGACAGATGATGTTTTCTGAGAGAAGTAGACTTGCTGGAGTAGAGAATTCCTAGGAGTAAAAGGAGATTAGATTCGAAAGACAGGGACAGTTGAAGGAGGGTCCTGCACAGTTCATTTTGTGAATTCTGCACTTTGATCCTATAGACGAAGGGGAGCCACTTCCACACGCCTTGTGTACGCTCCTTTCAATGTTCCTGGCGCAGAATGTCGCAGGAACCCACCCTGTGGCTGGCAGCAAAGCTGGGTAACACGCAATCCCTGACTTAAGACTCAAATTCTGGTAAGGAAATAAAGTAAAAAATTCCAGGGAGGATTTGGTCATAGTCAAAGAAGAGTTAAAGACATGTTTTCTTATTTTGTTGTATTGGTATATTCCTTCTACGATAAGTGTGATTATTTAGTATATATATGTGAATTTCTATGCAAAGAGGTAGTCCTCAGGGCCCATGAGCATGAATCGGGATGGGGGTTCTCAGATATGAGGTGAGAGAGAGCTTCACACACCTCTACAGACCTGCACATTGGATATTTTCTTGTGACTAATAGGGAGCAGGACATCGGTGCTGGTGGAGGGAGGGGGTGGTTAAAAGTGACCTCTGGGTTTTGAAAACACCAGCAGACAAGCTGCCAGTGCCCAACATTTATCTCCAAGTCAGTTTATTTTAGATTTATGGTATTTCCTCTGATTCTATGACTCCTGCTCTCTTTATTCTTTGGTAAATTCTTGTTTGAATATTCTAACCTTGGCTTGGCTACCCTATAGGTCTTTAAGAAAGCATAATTTGTTCATAGTTGCCAAACTTTCCGTAAAGTCGTTACAACTATTTTTAGCTTTTAGTGGTAATCTCTAAGGGCAGTAAACAGCAAAAAAACCAAACTACTCCCAGGGGGGAAGAAGATTCTCAAAGTCAGATTAGGGCTTTGTGCTCTGCTTAATGTCTTCAGCAGATTATTCTCCTACTATTACTCTGTTTGGAAGATGGCTAGTTGTCTACCAAAACTGTGTCTCAACTCCATAGCAGTGGAGTGGCATCTAGGAAGCAGCTGTCCAGCAGTCTTTGCAGTTAGGGGTGGGGTTTAACTAGTTCATGACAATTGCATGTGAGCTGCAGTGCTGTACTAAGTAATCTGCAGATACTTTATTTTGTCCTTGCAATAACCCTATGAGGTGGTTATTATTTCTATTTTATAAATAAAGGAATTGAGGCCCAGAGAAATTAGGTAACCTGGATTAGGTCATGAAGTTAGCACATAACAAGTGTGAAATTTGTACCAAATCTGTCTACCTCCAAAGCCACTTCAAGACCAAGGTCTTTAAGAAACTATCGTGTCTCCTCCATGCCCCTCTGTCAGCTTGATAGGTTGATGAACAGTCTTTGGGGATGGCAAAGCCCCAAGAGAGAAGGAAACTAGATGCATGGATAGCTCATGCAGGACAGTGGCCTCTGACCTGAAAGTCCCACCCTAGACTCTTAACATGAGCAAAAAATAAGCTCCTGTGGTTTTTGCATTGATACATTTTAGAGTCTATTTGTGACAACAGGATATGCTACCTTTTTAGAGATTCCGGGATAATGATGACAATTTTGATCATGATCATGATGGAAAGCAGCCGTACTTTAAAGGTATTTCATAACACAACACAGAATTTATGCAGAGTGGGGATACTTTCTCAGGTGAGACTTAAGTTGGATTTTCTTTTTTTTTAATTTCCCTATCATGACACCTATGAAACCCCTGTACTGTTTCTTACTTCAGATAACAAAACACAGAAAGCAGAGTAAAGGCACAAACCAATCCCAGATTACTGGAAGCTGTAGTGGGTGTTTTGCAGAGGAAACAAACTTTATTATGTTTTAGTGCTTCATAGAACTGTGGATCCTTAATAGAGTTAACAGAGAACTGACTGTTCTCAGCAATTTTTATATCAAAACCCTCACGTATCATCCTTAAGCAGATAATATAGGACATAGACTAGTGTGAGACATGGTAGATTTGCAAGTGTCTACACTAGTATAAAAAAGTAAGGGCTGTGAGGTAAAGCAGAAAAGAGATTTTTCCCCTATCACATTTGGCTAAGGATGCAATCCTTAGCCTGGTCCCCTACTGGAAAGGCCATGGATGCTGTATCAGAGCCATGGAGTATATTGTTTATAATTTGTTCTATACGTTCAATTAATGTCATATCAATAAAGGGCCTACAGTCAGAATTAAACCTAAGGTTCTAGTATCCAGAGAAGGTTAATAATTACTGGTAGTGAGACTAGGGTAGAGATTATAAGCACAAGGCTTTGGAGGTAGACAGACTGGGTACAAATTTCACACTTGTTACATGCTAACTTCATGACCTAATTCAGGTTACCTAATTTCTCTGGGCCTCAATTTCTTTATTTATAAAATAAAAAAAAATAATATATATATATATATATATATGTAACTACCACACAGGATTGTTGCAAGGACAAAATAAAATATCTGCAAATCACTTAGTACAGTGTCTGACACATGGGTCATTAATAGTAGCTCTTATTAAGACTAAGTGTTCTGTAGTTTCCCTTTATCAACCAGAAAGTAAAATTCTTTGGAATTTAGAGCATATTTTCTCTCATTTGTTTAAGATTTCATTTTGAAATTGAGCTTGAAGAATCCCAAAATGGAAAGCACGAGAAAAGGAATTTCCAAAAAGGAAAATTTCCAGAAAAGAAAATTTGGCATGAGAAAGCATGATGCCTTTATTTAATTAAAAACATTGCTTATTTATAAACTTCAAAACTTGTAACATTGGACTGATATTTTAAATATTTTGAAAAGATGTTTAAGAATCTATCATCTTTCTACAATGTTTTCACTCATTAAAAGTGACTACATTTTCCTGATAAATTTCCTATGATTCTCAGCTAAATATATATATATATATCAAATGGAAAATTTCCTTCCTTGCTTTTACAAGGCATTAATACAAGTATAAAAATATCTTATTAACTGAATTAACTACTAACTATCCCATTATTTGGTCTATAAATGCCAAATAACCAGTTATAATCAAATATAGTCTATGTTTTAAAAAATGACAAAACATTTTTATATTATCAGTGAGTCACAAAACACATCTGTCCTCTATCACAATAGTTGCCCACTTTCAAAACAGCACCTCCATTTATACACACCCCAGTTCTTCACATCTTGTCAACAATTTATCGTCTATAGTTGGCAGAATCTTGGTATGGTCAACGTCAATCTTTTGAAAATTCAAATGTCTTTAAAGCATTTTGTTCCTTTTTAAAAAGAAGCCATGAGGGCACTTTTCTTCCTTCTCTGAAACTACGCTATTGCATTACCCTGGAATCTAGTTTTGATTTGAAACTTTTACTCTGTTTTATAACACTAAGCACTGATTTTTTTTCTTTCCTACTCTATAACATCATTAGCCACTGATTTTTTCTCTTAGAGAAAATTATTTTAAGATATTCATAATTCATATCTTATTTTATAACGATTTCTACTCCAGTATAGTTTAATAGTAGGAAACACGTATTCAGAAACATCTCGTGGCTACATTTATGAATGAGTTTTGACCTGTTGGTAAAATGACTTATGTTTCCATTAACAAAACCATTTTTTCCCAAGCGACAAGAAGTGAAATGCTAATCACATTCTGGGATAACTTAAGAGTTAGATATAAAAGTAGTTTTTGCTTAAGTAAACTTTGGAATTAAAAACCGGGCAGTGAGTTAAAAAATCTAATTGAATCTTTGCAACTCCCAGATGGAGCAGTCGGGGGCGGGGAAGGAGGCAGGGACCGAGATGGAGACTGTGAGGTGGGGCAAGCCCCCACGTCATCCATTTGTTAACGTTCTGGCTTCATAATATTTCAAGGGTCTGAACCACTGGAACACAGATCCGCTTCCCCTTATTTAAAAAATCTAAAGGATCATGATTTAAAAAAAGAAAAGTCTTCCTAGGCACACCAGGGAAATTATTCAAAGCCCTATGCGGTAGGCAGGGGGTGAACTGAGAGCACTCTGCAAACATGACCTTTTTAAAACTCCGTCTCTCGCACTGCCCCTCTGCACGCGCAGACAAGTTTATGGGCAGCCTCCCCCAGTTCAGGGGGGGGCGCCCAAGCGGCACGCCCTCCCGTGCCTGCGCACGCTGTCTCCGGGAGCGGAGGCATAAATCACCGGCGGCCTCCGCGCCCGCCTGGGAGGAGCCGCGCCGCGAGCCCCGGCCGGCCCCGGCCCCGCGCGGCGGGCAGCCAATCGCCGGAGGTGCCCGCGCCCCGCGTCCCCGCACCGCCCGCGCCCGCGCCCCTCCCCCCGCCCCTCCCCCGCCGCGCGCACACAAACAGCGCAGGGCGCGGGGGAGCGGCGCGGCGCCCTCCTCCTCCTCCTCCTCCTCCTCCTCCTCCTCCCGCACACGGCGGCCGCGGCGGACGGGAGCAGCGCGCGGGGACGGCAGAGACCACCGGCGACAGCCCCGCTCGCACACACGCACGCCCGGCTCGTCCGCCCCCACCTCCTCCTCCTCCGCCCCCACCACTCACACCGTCTCCTCCTCCTCCTCCTCTCTGCAACAAGAAAAAAAAAGCCATTTACAGGTATTTTTTTTTGATCCGCATATTTATTTATCCCCCCCACCCCCCACCCCTGGTCCCCAACAGTTTGTTTACAAGTATTAAAGTTGTAATTGGGAGCTGCCAAGACAGATCTGGATCTGTGTTTCTTTGTGTTAGGGGTGATGTGCAACTAATTAAAGGCAGACTGGCAGCGTCTGCAAATTCTAAGGCTTCCCCAAATAAAAAGAGACTGGTAAGTGATCGTTCTTTCTCTTTCTCTGGCTTTTTTTTTCTCTTAAATGTTTGCTGTCCGTTGGGGATTGTGAAAGTAGATATTAATGCTGGACTCCAGCAATAAAAAGCGTCGCTGTATTAATTTATTAATTAATCTGCACCCGCCCCTCCTCCTGAATGTTAAATATGACCTTTGATCTCTGTGTCTCTGGTAGACCAGACATACAGGCATGTACAGCTAGCTACATTGTGTGAAGGCAAAACAGGATCATGAAGTGTGGATCTCTGATTTAGCTTTGCCATAGGACTATAGTTATTTGTATGTATTTTATTTTGTTTTTAAATAAAATCCAAACAATAGCTGTGGGATAGGTACCCTTTTTTCATGCTCCAGAGATGCATTGACTAAACAATAATGACCTGGATACTGGGCATAATCATTTTCTACAGTTTCTGCTGGCATTAAACCTTGAGGTAGCAAAGGGGGAGGGGATGGCAATCAGAAAAGCAAGGAAAGCTTCTGTTTGGAAACACCACTCTAAGACTCTGAAAAAGGGACATCGAATTATTTCTTTATTTGGAACAAGGTCAAAGACTAAAATGTTGAAATTTCCCCCTCTACTCAGGGTGATGATATTTAATGCATGGTTGGCATAACTAGTTTTTACTAAGTAGCAGTTATTGTGGTCTTGCATTTACAATGTGATTCTCAGAAACTGAAGCTACAAGCATGTTCTTGCTGTGTCTTCCCCTACCCCTTCTAGGCATCAAGAATATTTAGCCAGGAGCATTTTGGGGCGCGCTTTGTATAGCCATCAGACCTCAGAAGGGAGCAGTTTTCCCTAATGGGAAACCACAGAGGTGGTTCCCGAGTGATTAGAGACTGGCTGTGATTGAAAGATGCCTGCTAGCTTCTAATCCAGCCTAGGGTGAGGTTCCTTATCTTGATTTACTTTGCCTAATAGGGATTTGTTTACATAAACCCCTCTTTTTAGGGTACCTCATCAGTAGGTCTTGAAGTTTTTGCACTTCGAGTTTGGGCACAAATTGCTCGTTGTTAATCTAATTAGCAGCATAATTACTATAATTGATAACCATTTTGAACTCTGAATATTTGAGACAGAGACTACTGGGCCCCCATGAGGAATTCCCTGCACTCCACATTCTAGACCAATCTGTGGACTTCCAAGATGTCACAAAAAGATATTCTGGCAAAAAAATCTGGAAACAAAGAAACTGGTTTTTTAGGTGAATATACACTTTATGTCTTTGCTTTACTTCCTAAAAGACTGTGATGTGCTTCTCCCTCTGTAATAAACAACTAAAATACCTCTTCCTAAAGCATAATAATGGCCTGGAAGCAAACAGTTGGATGCAAATACCCAGTTAACATTAACTTTCCTCCTAAAGAGAGCAAAAGAAGAAAATCATTTCAGTGGTCATTTCTTCAGATGAACAATGCCTTAAGAGATTTCTCCCTCTTTTTCAGTGTAAAAAATCAGTGATTGTGAGAAATTCTTTTTTAAAAGCCCCATGCTTCCCTCTTGTCTTGGGAAGAGATAGCAATCTTCATTAGGGATGATTGCGAATATTCTTACAGCGCCTGTAGGCAGGCACTTGGCTTAAAACCTGTGACATTGCTTATATTTTTCATTTTTTAATTTTATCTAGTCCATCATTTTCTTCCTTTCTTTTAAACAAGTAGAACACCATCCTCTTATTCCACCCCCTCCCCCAAGCCCCACAACCAAATGGCTTGTACAATTGAGACCTGTCCTTGGTCCATTGAATTAAGACCCTAACAGAGCCAGCTGTGCTGGGATTCACACTAATGACTGCAGACACAGAAGGACACTGTGGCAGCTGGTAGTTCTTTTTCCCCCTGCCTCTTTAGTTCAGATTGTACGTGGCAGTTTCTTAGCTCTCAGTTGTATTGTGTTTGCTTACAGTTGATACTCGGATGTGCTGTAGACTTTCTCAGTACCTCATTTGCTAATTTCCTGTTCATTTTCCTCCTAGGGCCATCGCTGTTTTCTACTTCCCAGCATTTGCATGCCCAGGCAGCAGTTGCTCGCACGTTTCATAACGTTTAAATGCCCTCTGCTTATAGGTGGCGTCGCCCGCCCGCCCGTGATTTGCATGTCTTTAGCACTCGGGTTGCCCTTTCCCTTCGGCGCCTGTCACCCCGCTCCCGCTCCCGTACCCTGGCCATTAACGCGTTTCTCGGGAGGGAGCTGAGGACGGGGAGGAGCTGCGCTCGCGCGGCGGGCGGGGGCCGGCGCGGGGGAGGGGAGTGGGGTCGCGTCTCGGCGATTGTCGTGCAAACGACCTGGCGGCCGCCGGGGGGAGCGGCCGGGGTCTGCGGTGGGGCAGCGACGGCGGCTGTTTGTTTATCTTTAATCTCTCTCCTCGCGCAGCGCGCTGGAATGACTTTCTTTATTTTAGTTGTGACAGTTGGAGGATAATGCGAAGGAAGACGCTGCCTGGGGGTTCGCCGTCTGTGGAAATGCGCCCGGGAGAGGAATAAAAGCAGCCCTCGTCTCGCTCTCCCTCCCCCGCCACCGCCGCCCCTCCCCCGCTGCCCCCTGCACCCGGCCGGACCGGCGGTCCCCACCTCCACCCTGCACCCCTTCTTCCCGCCCTGCACCATGAACACCAACGTCTGCGTGGAGCCGGGGCCGAGCCCCGAGGCGCCGGGCCTGCCCAAGGAGAGCCACCTGCCCGAGGGCGCGCTCAACAGCCTGGTGGATTACAACTCGGAGGTGGAGCGCTACCGCTCCTTCGCCACCTCCTTCTACAAGACCGGCGGCGGCGCCTTCCCGCAGGCGGCCAAGATCGCGCGCATCACCACCCCCATCTTCCCGGGCAGCGCCGCCGCCGCCGCGGCCGCCGCGCGCATCGGCATGTCCCCCTGGAACTGCGACAACGCGGCCACCGCCGCCGCCGCCACCGCCATGCTCTGGGGCAGCGGCGGGGGCGGCGGCGGCGGCGGCGGCGGCGGCGGGGGCAGGAAATCCTCCTCCTCCTCCTCCTCCTCCTCGGCCGCCGCCGCCGCCGCCGCCGCCGCGTCCTCGCCGGCCGTGCTGCCCGCGGGCGGCGGCAGGACGGGCGCGCACCCCCGCGGCGACGCGGCGCGCCTGGGCAAGGCGGGCTGCGCGCCCGAGCCCGCGCTGCAGATGGCCAACTCCAACTTCCTCTCCTCGCTGGCCCCCGAGCACTGCCGGCCGCTGGCGGGGGAGTGCATGAACAAGCTCAAGTGCGGCGCGGCCGACGCGGAGCTCATGAACCTGCCCGAGCGCGTGGGCACCTTCTCCGCCATCCCCGCCCTGGGCGGCCTCTCGTTACCTCCGGGCGTCATCGTCATGACGGCCCTGCACTCCCCCGCCGCGGCCTCGGCGGCCGTCTCGGACAGCGCCTTCCAGATCGCCAACCTGGCGGACTGCCCGCAGAGCCACTCCTCCTCCTCCTCGTCCTCCTCGGGGGGCGCCGGCGCCGCCACCCCCGCCAAGAAGAAGAGGAAAAGGTGCGGGGTCTGCGTGCCCTGCAAGAGGCTCATCAACTGCGGCGTCTGCAGCAGTTGCAGGAACCGCAAAACCGGACACCAGATCTGCAAATTTAGGAAATGTGAAGAGCTAAAGAAAAAACCTGGCACTTCGCTCGAGGTCAGAGGAGATGATTTCTTGTTTCCGAGCCTCCCCCCTCCCCTGCTCACTTCCTCTCCCCTGCAGGGACTCCTGTCTGGCTTCAAGAGGCAGCGCCCCTTCTCCGAAGCATTCGGGCTGTGAGGTGGCGGGGTGGGGGCGCACAGGGCATGGCCTCCCCCCGCCACCCCCACCCGTGCTCTGCACGTGGCACCGCCCTCCTTTGTATCTCTGGGGGGGAAATGGTGTCATTGTTTGGAAGCATCAGAAGTTTCACACTCACTATGCACAGTATTTCCCTTTGGTGGCTTAAAATGCCCCCCCTTACTAAAAAAGAGGGGGCATCTCTGCCCAGAGGGGTGGATGCCATCACACCCTGCATGCATGCATTTATTGGCTAAGAAAGACTTATGAGTGGCCCAGTTATAATAATGAAGACACAGTTTGTGGCACACAAGCCTATGTTGTCATTAAAAAAAAAAAATACAGCTGATCCCTGATGCTGAAATACCTGGATTCAAAAGAGGATTTGCTAATCCCTTCTAGAATAGTTTTCCTCTTCACCATGACAGAATGTTTCTGTTTCTTATGGTATTTTCTACATCTCTGATATTTTTTGAGCAAGTGGAAATAGTATAGAAGGCTGATCTGCACCTGCAGTTTTTAAGGAGATGGGACTTAAAATAAAGGGATACAATTAGTTGATTTCAGGACAGGTGATGGTGATTCTGGTGAAAGAATTCTGTTTTACATAGTTTTGTAAATGAATGATTTCTGAGACTCAAGTTGTCAAAAAACAAAAAGTATTTCCTTTGGGCTCTGCATTTGACAAAGTAACCATTTTATGGTTGCAAAATTGTTCTCTACACTAAGTGTAGTTTTGGTTGATACCTAATATAGTCAATAATAGTTTCTTTTACCTATATGTGCTTAAAACAGACATTGTACAGGTGATTGATCACTGAAGTAATCGTTAAATTAGGCTTTTCATTATGTTAAATTCGAAGATTGATGTGTTTGATGAAAATTTCATGTGGTATATCCTGACCGAAACATAAAGGGGAAAAGGTGAAAAGTCACAGGTAAATGGTTTTGATGGCATATAGACAAATATTTGTAGTCAATCCCTTGATAAAAATTCACAGAGTGGATGTTAAATGTTCATATATACATAAAACTGTAGACGGTGGATTGAGCATCTGGGAACATTCCATGGACTGGATTGTAGGGTGAGAGTGGCTCAT
The DNA here is from genome assembly GCF_040939455.1 of Microcebus murinus. Classification (NCBI taxonomy): domain Eukaryota; kingdom Metazoa; phylum Chordata; class Mammalia; order Primates; family Cheirogaleidae; genus Microcebus; species Microcebus murinus. Next base: position 18,791,524 of record NC_134130.1, read on the forward strand.
AAGTTGTCAGAAGAAGGCTACTTGTACATTGTTTTAAAAATTGTGAGCACTGTTTAGAGGAGTTTTCACTATGAAGAACTGAGGAGTGGTCTTTAAAAGGATAAAGAGAAGGGTTAAAGATCTTTGTTACAGGTTTAAACACAGAGAAAATATACTTCTTAAAATATCTTATTTGTATAAATCAAAGCAGATAACACTTTAGGATTCCAAAAATATCAGAATTATATTGATATGACTATTGATTATGATCAGCTCCTTCAAAATGTTGCATTTATTTCTCTTAATAAGAGAAATCATCTCTTTGTTGAAACTTTAACTTTACTCCAGGGTGACTTATTACATTTCCTTTGGCAATTCTCTTTAAGTAAAGATAATAGCAACTATAATGCAAATCCATGTAGTTTCTTAGGTGGCATTAGCTTTTGAATTCTATTTTCTGGATTCATTTCTCGTAGCTTCTCTGGGTCTTAAGGACCATTGGAAATTAAAATTCACCTCATATTGAAATTTCCTACTAGTACCCAATTGATAAGGACTACATGCTATTATTTTTCATATTGAAATGTAGTATCTAGAATTGTAGATGGGGTTCTGGCATTAAACCTGATCTTTGGTTAGACCCATGGCACTACGTGTAGTCCAACTTAGGGTACGTAGTGGATATGACTACTGAATAATTCTTATTTATATAGTAATTAACCACTCTGGAGGAAGTTGACATGAAGACCAATAGGTTTTCTGCACAAGTTTCTATGCTGGTGTCAGTCTAAACACATTTCATAAATTTCCTTTTTTTTGTTTTGGTAGTTTTCCCTCAAGTTTGTTGTGATTTTCAGATTCCTCAATTATCTTGATTACAAAATCCCATAAAATCACCTTTTCTTCTTTTTTAAAATTCTCATACATGAAATTCTGTTGATCTTCAGAAGATGAGGTGTGAAAAAGAGAAGGACATTTCTCCCTTTGTAGAACTCTCAAGATCTTTTCCTAGCTGCAGACTCCTTCCTTATGAGAGAGCATGGATTGCAAATCAAGGTTAAGATGATTAATGGAACACTGTTTGCCTGAAAGAAAGAAGAAAAAAAGTTCTTAAAATTGACTAGGATTCTGTCTAGGTCATTAAAAGAGGCAATGGCAGCATGACTGCCTCAAACCCACGTGTGACCACACAGGCATGGCTGTGAGAGAGCAGCCACATGCTGTCAGAGGGATAGGGTTGATATGACTAGCTGAGGTGGGAACAGGGATTGGACGGAGGTGAAAAGTCCGCCTGCCGACCTGGCTTCCCTCCTAATTTGGTTCATCATCATCTGAGGAAATGTCTTAGAGATTGCTTGGACTCCTGGTTGAGTGAGGGTAGTGATTTGGTGACTCATTATGGCTATTACCTGTGCATTTCCGGTGTAAACTTTGTAGCTAATATTTGTTGGCTTTAAATGACGAGCATCAATGAACATCTGGATGGTGATCATAACATATATTCTTATTTACCACTTGAAACCCCCTGTGTCCTTCTTCCCATTGACTTGTTCTCATCCCAAAGGCTGGAGTCATAATTGGATTTTTTCAGGGTCAACTGAAATTAAGACAGACTTACATGGATGTGTTGGGATTCTTGCCCACAGTTTTTTAAAGCTTCACCTCTAGCATTACTTTTAAAACTGCTTTAGTTGTTTCTATAATACATTTTAATGCTTAGTCTCACTTTAACAGCATCTCAATGCTAGAAAAATGTTTATAAAATCACCCCTTAATAATAATCAATGTGATAATGTACATAAGGCATTTCATTTTTCTGTATTTTGCACTATATGTTCACATATGGCACTGTTCATTTAGTCTATTACTCTATTAAAAATAGCCACTAATTGTTCAAAGCAGTCATTGCCGATGCGGTATGCCCATTATGTGACAAAACCTATTTAAAAAATTTATGTATTCTAAATGATCAATGTTAAATGCCTAGATATTTTAAGAAACGTGGGATTGCATAGGAGATCCTTATACTAATCAGGTACATAATAACACTTTGTCTCTTGCAAAAGTAATCCTTCAGTTTTTTCATTCACAGCTCTTACATTTCTGACGCTAAAATGTAAGTTTTTAAAATATCCCAATCTGATATGGCTCAAGGAATCAAGTTGGCCCGTGGGTCCCTAACATTGTTCAGGTGACATGATTGATCTCTGTGGGACAGCATTAGAGACCACACAGATCTAGTTTCTCTCCCATTAGTTGATTTATGGAATCACGTTAGTCAGCGGTGCCTCAGGAGGGTTCCCTGCCACCACGGGGCTCTCTGTGCTAGGAGCCCCCACTCAGGGTTTGGGGAGCTGCAGGAGCGACCGGAGCGGGAGGATAGGTTATAGTGAAGGCACTGAGAAACTGGAAAATTAGGGAAAAGAACCGTTCTATTTCTCTCTTTTCTTTTCTTTCTCTTAAATATTTGTCTGCTGATGGTACAGGCCGACAATTATTTCCCCACAGTGAGACTGAGCTTCTAAGGGATTTGGTGGAAAACATCCAGACACTGTCCCAAATGTGGTGACTTGCTTCAGAAGTGTTTTAGAGGAGGAGGGACATATTAGATATGCTATTAAATTCTAAGAACCCAAACATATAAATAGCAATTGTCAGATTCCGGGCAAAGCACTGTCTGCAATTTGTGCAGGAGATGGCCCCTGCCTCCTGAGGAAATGCATTTGTAGGCCAGGCATAAGGTAGGTGTGTCACTCAAACAGAGCCTGTAGAGAGCTAAGTAGTGAAATAAGTCAATAATTGAACATGTGATACATTTTTGAAATTTGGTGGCTTTAAAAAAATTTGTGGATAAAATATAAATGTTTCATGTCTTAAATGTAAACATCCACCAGTTTGTCATTTTATCTCATCATAATTTAAAAATGAGTTTTCAATTTTTAGTTTCAAGAATTAAAAACATGCCAGTAGAAAAATATAAATTTTTGTTTAATCCAAAAATGCAAATATATAATTGACTATAAAGAGGGAAGAAGAATTTTTCAATAAAATTCAAAAAAATGACAGCATATTAGCATTAGAATGTAACATAGAGTGTAGGAAAAAGATTTTGAATTTTATAAATGATAAGAAAAACGTTCAGAAAAGTTGAGACCTAAAGCCACAAAACAGATTTGTGGCTAAGGCATCAATTGTAATACCAGTCCAGTGAGATTCATTTTCTATCATGAAGTTTATTACAAAGAAGTTAAAGTTGTTTTTAGACACTTTAAAACATTTAATAATGTTATACACAATAAATACATACAATTTTATCTGTTAATTAAAAAATATTTTTAAAAGAAGCATATATTTTTAATAATTCCAAAATGAAAACAATACCCTCACCCATCTAAACATCATGTAAGTTCTAAGTAATCTTTTAGATGGCAATTAGGAATAGTAAAATAAAGCAATTAAAATTTATTCACAAGTTATAATGTAAGAATGTTTGCTTGAAATTCAACCATTATCAAACAAAATACAAGCAGTCAGAAAACAAATAAGAACAAATTAAATAACAAACGTTAGGCTTCAACATAGATAAAAATATCTGGATATTTTAAGAATTGAAAATGTTGGCTATTTAACTGTTACATTTTAAAGTTTTTAATGAATTGATTACTGAAGTACTGTTGCATATTTGGTTAGTGTAAGCCATCTGTTATTCTGGATGGATAGTTATGTTTTGCTTAGTGAGATTGATAAATATATAATAATTTAATAAAATAGCCTAAAAAACTAAAAATTTAAAGGTGTTTAAAAAGGATAGGCATTTGATCCATATTTGCTCCGGTTGGAACATTGTCAAGCTCCAGCCTGAAGATCTATGTTGGGGTAACCCTGAAGCCATTCTTGGAATGTTCTTTCTGGAAACACAGTTAAACATGAAATTATCTGAGTATTTCCCAAGAATAGGTTGATAGCGTGTTTTTTAAAAGTCTTCTAAAGTTGTTGGTGCTCCTAGTATTTATGGCTTAGCTTCATTGATCAGATTGTCTGAATATACAGTTCACTTTTACCAGAAAACAATTCACTTTATTTTTACTTTGAAAAAGACGAGCAAAATGTCCTAGTGTTCAAAAAATTTCATAAAAGTGGATATTCTTAAATTTATTTTTACTCACATCATACAAAATACTAAAAGTAAACTCTTGCATTTGTCACTTAGAAATATGTATTAAAAGTAATACGTTAAATAAATCAAGATTTATTTAAAGGCTCGTGTAAATATACAAACTGGAGAAAGGACTACTGCTCTTTTAGTTTTCCTCATGTTCCTAGATTAGTTTTTATGAAGCAAAAATAAACCAACAATACATGGTGCAGTCCAGTCTTCCTGAGCAGTGGGGTTTCCTGCCGCTGATCAGAATGTCAGATGATCTTAGCTAGGAAAGTAGAACAGTCTAGGAGGCATCATTTTTAATGAAAACTGTTTTCAAGAAAGTATCTTTTTGTAATCAGTGTAAACTTTGAGGATTTTGTGCGTTTGTAATTTTGTTCTTTCACGTGTGCTTCCTCCTTAGCCTACTTTGTAATCTAGCGCTGTGCTCCTTAGAAGCTTCAAGATACTGGGGGGGGGGGGGCACAGCAGTGATTTTTATCCTCCAGTCATATCTCGTTTCATCACATGCAGACACCTGTCCTGAAATTGAGTTATTCTGCAGGGTATAATCGAAGAGCCTCTCTCCATCCTGCATCGTATGTTTTCTGTTGTGTATTGTTGCTCCGGACTTCAGACGCGACAGCCATTTAATAATGTTGGAGACTTAGCTCTGCAGGGGCTAAAAGGATCCCAGCAGGCTTGTTAACTTCTACTCTAAAACATTATGAGAATTATTTTTTCCTCCCTGAAACTTCAGGGCTTTCTGTTAATTTATTTTAAAAGCATAAGAATCCATGAGATCAAGCCTGCTGATTTCTGTTTTTCCGTTTCTTAATATTTAACCCATCTATTTCACATTATATTTCTTACTAAATAGTGGCCAAGCAAAGAAGTACCTTTTCAGAGAACTCATATGGAAGATGTATTTCTGTGGCAGACATAAAACAAGATATAAATTGTATTCAGGAAATGTACTGTCCCCCTCCTGGCTTTTCATTTCTGTCTAATTAAAAATTATATTTGGGGCATGTGACCACACACTTAGGTAAGACGTATGGAAAGAGCCACTAGCATCAGGTGACTTAACAGGTAAACAGTGTTAGGTACCTCAGTGTAACTTCTCTGATTATTTCGTATTTCCTCATGAATAACATGAGGGTAATAATCTACATTACAACTAATATATGCAGTTTAATATTCTTTTCAAACTAAAAGACACTATACAGTGTCTCAGCACTATTTTCAAGTTATCAATAAGAGTGGAGAATAAGGCAATCATATTTACAAATAATTCAGCACACCAACGGGTCACCTACAGTTTTTAAACATTAAAACCCAGGTAGACTATTTTGTGGCATGTGTTTCCTAAATATTTGTTTTAATCATCCATGTTGGCAAAGATCTTGGTTTGAGTTTACTTGGAGAGAGACAAACAAGTTTTCTTGGTCCCACACCTGCGTTGTCAAATGTCCTGGGAAACTGAGCAAATTACCTAGTGAAGTCAGTCAATGCGGTGTGCCAATTTAGATAGTTGAGTGCTCTTTCTCCTTCCTGAGCACAGGCACACCACCACTGTTAATTCAGTACCTTTTAATAGATAATAGATGTGTGTGTGTGTGTGTGTGTGTGTGTGTGATTCATGTTACTAACCTGGTACCTTCCTTTGGCTCCTCTTTTCTTTCTTTGGACAGACATAGGGAGTTATTCTAACTGAATTAGTGAGTTCAAGAGAATCATTGTAAGAAAGAAATGTTGGAAATACATTTAACAAATGTGGGAAGTTGAAAATATTTTAAAAATTTGGAAAATTGGAAATACATATATATTAGTATTGGTAAGAAATAAAACAGGTAGATGTGCATTTTGAGATGAAAAGTAAAGTGAATATGAAGAGATTTTCTTTCTAAAAAGAAAAAAAATAGGAAGAGAGTATTTGTAAAATGTAATTAAGCAGTAATAGGAATAGTGATAGGTCCTAAAAGATTTGCAATACTAACCAAGAAAGATTACAAACAAATGAAAAAGGAATATTCAAGCCAAGTTGCAATGCACTATTAGAAGGAACTTTGACAAGATGGGATATGACGTCTGCTTTGCTTTGGCAGTTATAAAAGTTTTGTGGAGAATGGAAAATATATAAAGGAAAGATAATTTTTTTATGACTTGACTCAATACTTTTTGTTTGAGAGTCAAAGCTGAGGCTTAAGTGGAGTGGCAGATGAATTAGAGATAAGGAAAAGCAGATTATATTATAACTGATGTTATTATTTTTACTTATGCCTTTGAAACATTTGGTAGAATAATTCTAAAGTGTAACTAAAAGAGAATACTTCCAAGATGGGTGGAAAAATGGCATCCCATTTGTGTCTCTTCTGCTTTTAAATATATATTTTATAAAACATTCTTGAGAAAGTGAAGTGTCGAACTATGGGGAAAACTGTGCTGAAAGTGCTGTTTTTTGTTCAAAGACTCAAGAAAAAAAACCCTACCACCACCACACTACAACTGGATGATTGATGGTATCAAAAGGCTAGAGATCAAGTGGAAGGAGAAGAGAAAGGGACATGTGTTTATAGATCGAGAAGAGTCCTGGACATTTCTGTGTATGTCAGCAAGTCTGTCAAATTCCAGGGAAGATATATTTTCTCCAAAACTTTAGAAAGTAAAAAGGAGTTAAATACATTTTAAAAGGAATAAAAGATCATATAAATTTAATTATGTGGAAATGGTGAGAATTAGTGATGGTGAATCAGTGGTAAGAAAAACACTGTGGTGTGGAGTGACTTCTCTGTTGTCATGTTCTTTTTTATAGGTTAAAGTATTGGTTTTAATAGAGTCAAGAATAAGAAAAAAAGATAAAATGAGCAGTTGCACATAGATGGATTTGAAGTGAGAAGATACAGAATCTCCTATTAAACATTTAATATTTTGTGTGGTCTGCTTTTAGTGGATGAAAAACAAAATAGAGAACATGGCTGTTTCCATCCTAGAAGAAATGCATTGGATCTTCTCTGTAAGGCTGCTATCTGTAGAGCTAAATTCATTATGAGGTAGAGTGGTTTTTGATTTTCCTTATGTGATTCTTTTCATATGAACGGTTTTTGTATGGTGTGAGGTTTGGTTTTCAAATGGCAGGTGACTACATCAATGGTTCATGAACCCAATGTGTTGGCTTACCACCATGATTTGTAGAAAGCAGAGTATAATAGAATTAAGCAGAAAATATGAGTTCATCACATGTAGTAAGAGTAACCATTGTTAAACTTCTGTTTCAGTTATGTATGTTTACATGCATGTATGAGCACACGTGTGCTGGGCTTCTGTGTAAAATGTATTTGTAACTACAGACTGAGGTCACGTTTGGAAAACACTAGTTTAGCACCTGCAGCATCACAAGTCTATAGTGAGGAACAAGTCTGTAGTGAGGAAAGAACATTGTTGAACATTTGATAAGATAAAAGAGTAAAATTTAAATGTGTTTCTGTAAATAGTATGTCTTTACTTCTTCCAGGCAGGTCTATAACATGTCATATTCATGAATTCATGGCATTACTAAGCACATAGTAAACCCTTAATACATTTAAATCAATTTAACAAATCTTAGGTAGGAACTGTTATCTTCTAAGACTTGTAATAGCCACACATATACATATATGCACACATACATATACATACATATACACATGTACACATACACACATACATCTTGGCTTAAGGAACCAAACTTTTATTCCTAACTGCCTTTTTTTCAATACCCATGTAATTCTCTAACTCTAGGTCCCTCATCCAAGGTATTTAGTTCCCTATTCTTATTTTTAATTCTCAGCCACAAAAAATGGACACATTTAAAAATAGCAATGTTGAAATTTTAGAAAATTCTGGAAGCAATCTCACGTCTATTGAAAAGATTCCATGACTCATCTTTGGTTTAGTTCTCCACATCCTGATAAGTAATACAGACTGATTTGCTCTCTAGTCATGCGTGTAGTGTTAAGTGTAGTATTAAGTTTTCTGTTTTATTTCAAGGCATGTTTTACTGAGTACTGGAAACCTTTGCTTCATCTGAATAAAAGAAAAACTATATTGGAAGGGGACAAAATAAAGGAAGGAAGAAGGAGAGAAGGAAGGAAGCAAGGAAGGAAATGCAGGCGGGCTACAGTATTGCTATAGATTTAAGGGCGGAAAGGGTTGCATTGCTCAAGGTCTTCTTGAGTCTGTTTTAAATAAGAAACGGGTAGAAATAGTGACTGTCTCAGAATTTATGGGAAGATGTCACAGGTTCTCAGTTTAGGCCCAGTAGAAGCACTCAGCATTGCTTCTTTTCATTTACCATAGTGGAAAAACTAGTTTCAGGGACTCTAACTAGCTTTTTTTAAAAAAAAAAAATTCTCTTTAAGACTAATTCTCAAGTCTGCAGTTAGAAGCATAGAAAGGCCAAAATGGGAAGACTAATGCTCAAATCTAATGATGGTGTGAGGGATATAGAGCCCACCCAGCATCCATAGACAGCTAACTGTTCGAAGTGTCAGTGCCCTTTCAAGTGCTTGTAAGGAGAATTTCCTGAAAAAATACAGAATTACGCATATAGAAAAGTCTCCAGAAGCATGACAATAGAAAGAGGATTAATCGCTACATCTTATAAACTATATGACTGGAAAAAGTTAGGCTTATTAATTTACTTTGCTAGTTAGTTAACTATGTACATGTGACTCTGTTTGCACAAAGATAGAGCACATGGTACTTACAGAGAAGAGGGAGTCATGAAAACTTCCCAAGGAGGAATCAGAATCTGAAACTTGGGGACCTGCTGTAGCACACAATATGCTGATGTCACGTGAGGGAGAATGCCTGACAGTGTATGTCTTTTTAATGATGGTAGATACCAAAAGATATTTCTAAATAGCTAAAGACACATGTAATAATTTGATAAAGATTAAATTAAAATAATTGTTGATTGTACACATTTCGATTTTATTATGTAAAAAGAAAATTAAGGGGAAAGACCAAAATGTCAAAGTTGGAGTGACTGTGATTTTGAGCATTTGGTGTGATGGCAATGTAGTTAAGAACGAAAGCAAAAACGAGAGCGAGAGCTAGAGAGAGTGCGCGTGCGCTCGTAGCAGCCCCACCAGAGAAAGGGTGGAGGGAGGAAGGAGGGTCTCCCAAATCGATATGCTAGTCTTAGAAGTATAGTTTTAAGCAAGCATACTTTAAGAAGTATAGTTTAAGCAGGTTTTGGTGTAACATCTAATTGTCTGAAATATTTGAAATTAATGTTTTCCAAATTCCTCTCAGTAGTTCATGGGCATAAAGTATGCTGTGATTGCTAGGCTGGTACTATCCCAGTGGTCGAATATGATGTATGTTAACAGATTCTGAACCAATGAAGTTCAGCGACTACAGCCAAAATGCTGCTTGACTTAGCCTAAGAGAAAAATGTCTATCAGACTTACTTTCACTTTTACATAATGTTAAAAATATTTTTCAGATTCTCAGATCTACAGTAATCAAAGAGAATCTCCATAATTTGAATTACTTACGGATGTTAGGTGTACCTACTGTATTTTATTTTAACATACATTAAAGGCTGTCTAGATCATAGCTTTGATAGGTTAACAGCTCCCATTTCCTCATATTTTATATGAATATTTCTTCTCTTCAGTAAAAAAGTGATAAAGTTAATGCAGTTCACTGACTGCTTTAGAATTAACCAAAAGTTTTTAAATTGTCCAATAATTTGGTCAGGAAAAAAAGTGCTGGTTGTTTTTTTAACAGCTAATTACCAATGCTCTCACTTAGAGGTATTGTTGCATTCAACAAGAGCTACTAGAATGAATTTAAGAGGAAATTGAATTATTGAATTTGCATACACATACATTTTCATATATGTACATATTTATTTAGATTCTGTAACCATATAGACTTATATATACTTACATATGCAAATGAAATATAAACATGAATATATATAAATAAACTATTTTAATCATTCTTGACAATATAGGATTAGTATTATTAACCTAATTTTAATAAAGGTTAAAAAATACTATATAAAATTGTTTTTGAAAAACAACTATTTTTTTATTTTTTTTTTATTATTTCGGCATATTATGGGGGTACAGATTTTAAGGTTTCAATAAATGCCCATTTCCCCCCTCCTCCAAGTCTGAGTCTCCAGCATGACCATCCCCCAGATGGTGCACATCTCACTCATTATATATGTATATACCCGCCCCCCTCGCCCCTCCCACCTGCCCAATACCCTATTACTGTAGTACCTATGTGTCCACTGCTCATTTAATACCAGTTTGCTGGTGAGTATATGTGGTGCTTGTTTTTCCATTCTTGGGAAACTTCACTTAGTAGTATGGTTTCCAGCTCTAACCAGGAAAATATAAGATGTGCTATATCACCGTTGTTTCTTAGAGCTGAATAGTACTACATGGTATACATATACAACATTTTATTAATCCATTCTTGGATTGATGGGCACTTGGGCTGTTTCCACAGCCTTGCAATTATGAATTGTGCTGCTATAAGCATTCAAGTGCAGGTGTCTTTTTTGTAGAGTGTCATTGGATCCTTTGGGTAGATGCCCAGCGATGGGATTGCTGGATCAAATGGTAGATTCACTTGTATCGCTTTAAGGTATCTCCATATTGCTATCCACAGAGGTTGAACTAGTTTGCAGTCCCACCAGCAGTGTAGGAGTGTTCCTCTCTCTCCACATCCATGCCAGCATTTATTGTTTGGAGACTTTTTGATAAAGGCCATTCTCACTGGAGTTAAGTGATATCTCATTGTAGTTTTCATTTGCATTTCCCTGATGATTAGAGATGTTGAGCATTGAAAAACAACTCTTTAATTTGTGGATCATTGAAAGATTTTCTTCTCTCTGCTTACCACAGTGTCCATTTTTATATGTCCAAGAACATTTTAATAAGTGAACTACCATTTATACTATAGTAGATTTACTTACTTGTTCCACTTGAAAATCATTATATTAGGGCCAACTTGTTTCACAGTAGAATTCTTAAGGCCTAGATAAGTCAGTGAAATTTTTAGATTAGGAAATATTGTGAATAAATATTGGAACGATAGTTATAGAAGTTTCTAATGTCATACTCATTATCTCAATTTAAAATTGTATGCATTCTGAGGTAAATTTCAGCATCAAGAGTTATTAATTTTCTCCTTGAAACTTCAAGTCTAGCTTTATTAAGAAAGATTAGTTTTATGTTTAGTGTTGTGAGAACTGCTACATTTTACATACTGTATCTAGATATGAATGGCCAACCTGCAGATCCTCGTATGTTCAGAGTTATAGATGTCCCATTTTCAGCTTTTAGGAGCTGAATTTTTATTACACTTGACATTTCTAACAAGAGTATGTAGGTTTGTCCTCTACCTGAAGATACTATCTTCCATATAACTGCTTATCTGGTAGCAAAAAAGAGAAACATACTCAAATTCTTAAGGTGGCAGCTTTTGAGGATTGGTAATTATTTTAGGTTGTTTAATTATTTCTTCATTGCTGATTTAATGAAGATCAAACGGAAATACCAACCTGCCAAAGACATTAATAATTTTTGCATTTATTCTCAAAAGGTAAATGTAAAATGTACTTGGGCTTGGATTATATAATATCATTCCTTTATTCAAGGAAATTCCTTTGTTTTTAAAAGTTACTCAGGGGAAAAACAGAAGACTGTGAGCGTGAAGGTTGTTTTGTATCTGGCTTTTTGTAGTATGGACTCTCTGGAACACAATGCTCTACAGCAGTACCAGAAAGAGCGCTGGGGCTGCAGGTTCCTCCAGAGGCCTCCTGGGAGCAAGGCTGCCCTTTGCCAATGTTGGCACCTGCATGGACGGGGAGGCTGCCTTAAACAGTGCTGCTCGGTTCAGTCCTGCCCTGTAGCTCCTGCCCCCTGCTCTTCCACGGGGATCTGGCTCTCCTGTCATTCAGGATAAAGATCCCTGCAAGCATCACTGAGATCCAAAAAGTCACTGTAATCTCATCAAGAATGTGATTCCCCAGCTGGGGTTTTGACTTTATATAACCTGAAGGTAGCTGGTCAGGGTATCTCATCCCCCTGATTGGTGTGCTGAGCTTCTGCACTGTTTAAAATTGAAGTCTTCTTATAAAGATGACCTCATTAGTGGACAATTAGGAAAGATGTGTTCCCAAATTAGTACAGGCATAATTAGAAACTTATAATTTAACCTAATATTTTACCTATGGAAACAATGTTCCCTCATACAGCTTGGCTGGAAAGAACTCAGTCCAGGCCTGATGACAGCTGGGGAGAAGATTGGGGCGCATCTGTTCTGTGTGCTCTATGGGACACTAAAGAGTTCTGTTACTTTTTAAACCTAAACTAAAACTGTTAGAGAAACCTTACTACAAATTTCAGTAGATTCCTTATTTGTTCTAATTAATGAACCAGTGGTTTTCTTACTTTTTTTCACATATTTTATTTTACGTGATTTCCCAACTAATCATTTTTAGGCTTCTTGACCTCAAAGATCTTAACATAAGGAAGAAATAATTTTAGAAGCTTCTTCCCTGTTTACCTTCCGACTTCCCCTGCAATAAATTGTCCATATTCTTATATCTGGGATATATGCTGGTCTCGATATATGCATAGTAATGTGATAATGCACAGTAATATCACAGATAATACTGTGATAGCAGTGCTATTCTGGGACAGATCATGTTAATGTAGAAAAATCTGTGCTTTGCTTTTCTCATGTTTGCCTTGTTTAATTGATTTTTAGAGCTAACATGCATTGAGAAGTGATTAATTTTTTTCCTTACAATAGTGACTTTTGACCATGGCTGAAATTTTATAAGCTTGTTTTTTCTAAATATTGCAAATAAAATAGAGTAGCTGAAAGGGGCACATGAACAGCAGAAAGTTGGAAAAGCATTTAAAAGTATATCTAAGACATAAGGACTTCATCTCATTTAAAAAATGTACTCCATATATTTTTGCTGTTTATCTTTGTAAACATATATGTTTATCAAGATACAAGATTACATAAGTATATATTTATAATCTTGTTTCCAGTTGGCATCTGAGAGTAAGCTGGCATCTCTATGTCATACATATACACATAAATGTGAATATATATGAATATATATGCACATGTTTATTTTTCATATGTGAATCTGTAACCATAGATCTATAATTGCATGGATACGCTTGGATGTAACTTATCTCGTTAAAAATGACTACATTTATATAAGTTTGCATACTTATATAAAATTTATTCTTGGCATCAGCAAGCAAGTTAGCATCTGGTATAAACTTTTAAGTTTTCGTTTACTGCGTGTGTGTGTATAAAATACGGATATTAGAATGACTATGTTATGTTTCTTATTACTTCCTATGGTTCCTTTAATAATGATTAAATGCAATGGAGATATATAATTATTACATTTACCACTCAAAAGTTAATTTTAGAAAATAGTAAAGGGGTTTTTCTCACTAACCGAATCAAATGATGGGGATTCACTCAGTTATGCGTGGTGAGCTGGAAAGGAAAAAACTGATTAAACCATCAGGGATACGGAGTAAAATATTAATAAGATCAGTACTATCTTTATGAGAATAGTGGAACATTTTGTTTGTGCTTTTAAAAAACAATTCACAAGTTACATTTTTTGATATCCATATATACAAACTTAGATTAGGTAAATTATAGTATATCAATGATAAGTTCTTAATACAGTTAAAGTTTGAAATTTATTGTATTGGTTGAGGACGGTTTTAACCGCGGGCCCGGCGCCCTGGGGACGGGCAGCTCGGAGGCACTGAAAGCTCGGTCACTTTGCAGGCAGCTTCGGGAAAATACTATAGCAACTCCTAGGAAGGGCTTGCTGGAAGGCCGGGTCGCAGTCACTTGCGCGGAGCGCGCTCCGCCGCTGCAGGGCGGCCGCCAAAGCCCAAGTGGTTAGGAATTCTCTTTAGTGCACGTGGTGAAAAGTCTGTTTGCTTTCCAAAATGGCTGTGTTATTCATTTGAATTTCTAATTGACATCTTAATCAATGAATGCACTTGTTTTCTTAGATGACACTATTACAATAGGACAGTGTCGGCCAACTAACTCACGTATGAGGAAGCAAATAAAAGCTAGTCTCAGAATGTTTGTAGTAGAATTTGTAATGTGTTTTCTGAAATATGAAATTCAAGTGCTAGTAACATTCTTTTAAGATGTATTTACAAGGTATATATGTGTGTGTTCGTGTATTTTTGTGTGTCTACTCGACATATTGGCAGCGTGCATTTAGCACGCCAGTGCATATACCTACTCATCCTACACAGCCAGCTTATAGCCTGTACGGATTGCTGGACTGGCCTAAGTCATGTCAGCTCTTCCATTGGCCTTCATGGAAAATTTATTCTTAGCTTGTTGTTTCTTATACACCTTCACTGTGTATTAATGTGATTATTTATGTATACCGTTACAATAAATGCAGCAGTACAGGATGAGCTATTTTAAAGGAGAATATGGCATGATGAATTATTGGACTGTTAATATACAGAGGAAAATTCAAGCTTAACTACCATTTGCCTAACAAACAAAAAAAAAAACTTCATAGTAACCATGAACTTTTTGTTAAAAGGACTGTTTATACTTTTGGTACTAGCTTGTTACTCCTTTGGAAAACCGTTTATAGCATTTTTATGGTACAAAAGGGTAGTTATTCTCCATTGATTAGTGTCAGTTCACTTTATACATATATTAATTTGTTGAAAATATAAAAATTCATTCACTTTAAAATAGTGATATGTTTGGTCAGTATAGTTCTCCTTAGATTATATATAGAAATGTGTTTAGCATTTAGTAATTGATAAATGATGGAGGAATATTGATGTAATATTTGTTGTTATCTTGTCATTAAAAAAAATCTCCAGAGTAAAGAAATTACTTCACTGAACTCAGAACATCAGCTTTACATAGATTGCATATGTATGTTTATATTGTGATTTTTATACATAAAAACAGTGGTCTAAATTTCAGTTTAATTTTTTGGCTGCATTTTTTTAGTGTGGCTGGAGGCAGAGTGAGTCAATTGTAGTCATTTTAACTGCATACAACACTTGTATGCCTCACATTGAAGACTATGTGCATAGCTGATTATTTCTTCTGAAATACAAAAACAGATAAATGAAGACTTATCATGAAAAATGACTAATAGAGCTAACCAGCAGAAATGAATTATTTCCTTTCTCATTATGTGATTGTGCCATCTCTGGGCATGTCACCCTGACACTAAGTTGATGCGGGCATCCTGCAAGGCAGAGACAGATCTTGAGCACATCTGCTATCTGGTCTTCCTGCTATTGGCTGAGAGCTTGAAGCTTCCCTTTATTCTGATTGCTATCTATGAATGTTGCAGGCTGTTATTCCCTATATATTTTAAACCAATTGTTTTAATCATTATGTTCAGTAAAATTACCATTAAATTCATTATTCTAATTTTTGTAATGTTTTAAGATTGAACATTTCATTATTTTTATTAAATATTGAAATAGATAAGTCATTATGTGGTATATTGCTAACTAAAAATATTGCTGAAGTGTAAAGGAGAAAAATCTAATTTTATATTAGCATAGAAAGAAAGCTTAACTTGTTTTCTTGCTCTTTTTTTATAGAGAACACCTGTTCCCAGCGCTGAAGCATTCCGATGGTTCTTTTAAAGCAGTAGTAGATCTTATTTTCGAGGCATTTGGAAATGAAGGGCAAACTAATGTCTTGTTTTAAGAAACTGCTTAGTCCACCACTGAAGAAAATATCCAGAAATTATTTTCATTTTATGTATAGGGGTTTCTTCAGAAAAAAAAAGAGGAAAAGAAAAAAAGACACATAAAAATAACGTGGGAGTTTGGGGAATCGGCCAGTCTATTTACTCTCCATACACTGATTCTTTCTTTGATGTAATTTACCTATGCTAGTGAAGTTGTTGTCTATTTTGAAAGTGGCTGTAAAAAAATAAGTTTGGGTAAACCCCTGCTTTAAAATCATGTATCTTTGCAAAGTACATATCTATACTTCATTTTCAAATATATGTGTTTCAGTACTGTAAACTGTACAGATAGCAGCTTGTATTTTGTGTGTTTAGACACAAGGAGACAATCATGTCTGAGCATCTAAGGAGATTAACAGTTTGTACACGACGGTATGGTTCTGCGAGTTAAATCTGGAGCAATAAATTTTAGCTTTAAATATTTTTTGCCAGTTGTTTCTAGAAGGAGCAACAGCACTGGCACCATTTTGCCATGTATCTTTCCATAGAGACTCGATGCCAAGTTTTACAAGACTGAAAGATTATGACGCATCCGGCAATTACCTTCAGTTGTATTGTTACAAGAGGGGAAGATGTTATGAAAGTTTCAATTAATCTTTTGAGCACTATATTAGAGTAGTGGTTATGCACTTGCATTGCTTACAAAACGAGCTGTACAGAAGGGTATACCTCCCGAATACTTAGTGTAGTTGACTTGTCTTGGGTTGCACTGTCAGGCGAAGTACTCAGAGTAGTTGGAAAATGCAGAATCAGTTGTATGATTTAAAAAAAAACACAAAAAAAACAGTGTTTTCTAGACTAAAGAATAAAGTCTCATATCTTAGGGGGAGAAATCCATGGCTGACTTTTATTTTCCCAGACCAAAAGGAGCTGTATACGTTTTCTTTGTTTCTTTATTTTTTGCTTATTTTTTTGGTAGGAAAAATAAAGAGTATCCAAATGTTTTAATTCCATGTGTGATATCAAATGGGTAGTTTTGTTTTAACACTTAAATATGTTGAGGCCTTCTGCCTTTAGGCATGGCTGGATATATTTTTAATTTAAAAGAATTAAATACATTCGTAAAAGTGAAGTGTTTTATCTCTTTTTGGTCTTTTCTTTCTCAGAGCCTCCCTATTGGACCAGTAGTCTTCCTCTACTGTAGTAATGCTCCATTGATCCCACTCCTGCTCTTGTCCCTCGATGCTTTGATTCCTGAGAAGGCAGGGCCACAGTCTGTGGAATTTGATAAATGCAAGATAGCACCCCCGGCCCCTGCGCCAAACACAGACACACAAAGGATCTACTGCTTCCTAGAACCTGTGCTACCTTTCATGTAGGATTTGGTTTTCTTATCACAGTCAGGTTCTGAAATCTGTCCCAGTAAGACAGATATTATTTGCATTTTGTTTTTTGTTTCCAGAGTATAAAAACTTTTTTCAGTTTTAGGAGTAGAACAGAGGCTAGCAAAAATACATGACGTTTTACTGCAGCTTTTTGTTCCTTATCCACTCGCCAGTGGTTTGCGCCCCCACATCCATTGCCTCTGAAGACGTTAGCAAAGCAGATCGTTAGAAGGAACATAATTTGAGAAGAGAGCGATGGGACAGTGAAAGGAGCTAGGAAATGCTGGAAAGACTAGCAGGTGAATATTTTTTAAAATCTAGTTGTAGTTTTGAATGGGAAAGGATGTGGCAGAAAAGATTTTTTAAAAAAGCAGAAGGAGCGCTTCATCATTAGAGGCCCAGGGGAGGGATGGATCAAAGCAGGGACGAATGCCAGTGTGAAAACAAGTTTGATTTCCCTTGCCCAGAGGATGAGTATGTGGTCTACAGTCATGGTCAAAAGCCTTCTTTGAGAAAAATTCATTATGTATCACTCCTGTCCATACTTAGAGATGAGAATTAAGTAATAACGAGCTAAAATGTGCGATATACTGTATTAATTTTGTGATAACTTTCTACTTGTATATTCCTTGGAGGGTTTCTAGTTAGAATTTCTATTTCTGCTATTGGACCAGTGAGAGCTATATGAGTTCTCTCTTGTTCCATTTTTATTTTATTGTACTTCTTTTGTTTACCAAGTTGCTAATTAACTAGAAGTAAGTGAAAACTTACTTTCACACTTGAATGGTAAGCTCGCCTTGCTTTTTGGAAAACGATGATTGTTATTTCAGAAGTGAAACAAACTTCTATTCAGGCTATGTTAGACATACAGATCTCATAACAATGTACTGAGAATCTAAAATACATTCTAGTATTGCATGTCTCAATGTGTTTTTCTTTGTTTGCTTTTTAAAAGAACTAATGAATTTGTATATTGTAAAATGTGGTGTTTTACCTGTCAATTCATTTTTTTAAAGGAAAGAAAATTTGTTGATTACTGAAATGGGAAAGTGTAGCTTTTCTTTAATTTTCTTATGTTTTTCTTATTGATATTCTTTTATATCACCCACTTTTTAATGTTTTTGATTAAACTCTATTTATGTCATATAGGGTGAATATAAAGTTCTCATTGGTGATGTTGAAGAAAGATATTATTCTTCTGGCCTCCCTCTAGTTTTCCACCCCCCCACTATGTCCATGTGATGAAAATTTGTAAAGCATATCATTATCCTAAGGCAGTCATTTGAAGGTTTACATTTTTTGTAATTCTAAAATACCAATGAAATGTAGCCTTTAAAAATTCCTCAGTGTATGTTACATATTCAATATCAAAAAGATTCAAAATATAGATTGTATGGACTGACTATACAACAGATTGTGTGGACTGTCTGTACAACTTAAAAAAAATCATATATCAGATCATCTGAATAAAACACTTGGTGAGAGAGGTCCACATAGGCAGGGTCTTGTCTTCTGTAGGTGCAGTCAAGAAGATGCCATGCCCTGCCAGGATTTGGCAAGAACAGGGAAAAGACTTGTGATGTTGGCACATGGTGCTGTGAGCCAGCGTCCTTTTCGGCTGATACTCAGCCACCCTGACATCACAAGAATATCGTAGTGCAAACCTCTCTCTTTCCAGGTCTTCAGACCAAAATGGTTTTCTGGTGGACTCTGCCTGTCTGTGGACAAGCGGGGCATATTCACAGAGGAGAAATGTACCCATTCTTGGGAGAGAAAATAGTAACAGTCATCCCCCAATGTAAGAGTATATAAAAATGTCTCTTGCCTAATCCCAACATTCAAATTTCTTCTTCTGAATACATTTATAGGGAGCAAGAGATGGTGGGCTTGCTATGAATTAATATTAAGCAATCACAAAAAAGAAAGGATTATTCCTTTACTTTCATTCAGAACTCCTGGCATGCAAGTTGTGCAATTAATGCTAAAGCATATAAAGTCTTTAAGCTGATAGTATCTGTGACCAAATAATGAAAAAAAGAAAGCAGTTAAATGAACACACATTTCAGGGTCAAATATGTTCAAAAAGCTGTAGTGGGTCTTTGATCATGGTTAGAGTCACAGTGATATCAAACAGTTGGTTCTCATGTAACAGCTAAAAGTTTTAGATTTTGTTTTTATTAAATTTGGCATTTTACACTGAGATCTGTATTCCTCACGAATAAAATACAGCTACTATGTTAGGAGGGATTCCATTTTTACAATTGCAAAATAGAGATCTTCTAAGAACATGGGCCACAAAATGTACTCGTTTCACAGTGTTCTACTCTGAACTGTGCAGTTATCTATTAAATTTTCTAATAGATATTTGTGTAAGGTGTATGTATGCTTGTGCAATTATTTAAAAAGCAGTTTTGGAAAACAGTGTATTTATTAAAGAAAATCACTTATGGGGCATGTACAAAACTGTAAAAAAAAAAAAAAAACTTTAAAAAATCACATTCAATTTGCCCAGTAAAGTTGTTTTTGTGAAATTTCTGTGTTGTTGAATAAAGGACTTTAGTATTCAAAATATCTATTTTTCCATGGACAAATTTTATTTGTGGGATTTTAAGTAATGAGCCTATGATTATGAAAATCTTATTTTGTTTATGATAAAAAGTTTATAATTCTCCACTTGCCCTTATGTCCATGAAATGAATGCTGTGTAAAAATATTTCATAAAATATGTTTATTTTTGGTTTCATAAAATGATGTTCATGTTTGGTTTTCCTTACATATTCTTTCTTCCTCATATATTTAAAGAAAAGAAAAAAAACATGTTTCCTTGTACATTTCTAAAGGATATATTTTCCTTAAAACTTACTTCCTAAGTAGAGGAAGAACTGTATGCACCCAAACATTCTTCCTTCCTTCTCTGTCATACGTGTGCTAAGAGAAAATATTCCATGCGTTCCTTATACCATGAATGAAAAGTCCTGGTGCTGATACTTCAAAGCATTAATGTGCAAGAAGAAATGTGAAACACTGGAATTGTGTTTAGCCACTCTCAGCAATACCCTGAGATGAAATTTTTATGTGTTTGTGTTTAGTTATGGAATATTGTGGTCTGCTTATTAGTTGGTGGTGAATGTGCTTAACCCTCATTTCACTGCTTCTCAGTACAAGGCTTATGTTTTTAATGTTTTATAAACTACAAGAAATGTAGAGCATGGTTTTATATCTTGGAAATCCTTACTATGATAACAAACAGAATTTTATACAATTGAAAGAGTTTTTATCCATATAATATAATATTAGAAGATTTTTATAAATTTGTTAACCATTAGCTTGTGTCTTGTTAGTATAACATCACAAATATAAAATATCTGGTCTAAAGCAACGGAACTGGATTATATAGGGCAAGAAAGAAGAATGAGGTGATTTGAATTCAGGGAACTCCTGAATCCGCAGCAGCTTTGCAGGTGAGTCACTGTGCTTCTTGGTTGTATTTTGCTTTAGCAACAGTATGGCAAATATATTAAACTGAATTTTTATAGATAATTTTTTTACTTGAGATTATGAAAGATACAAATATTTGGAGGTTCATGTGTAATGATAAAAGGATAATTCTTTAAGACAATTTCAATAAACCAAAAAAGCAAGGGGTGGTGTGGGGAATATCTATAACCTATTGAGACATTGAACCAGGTAATAATTTCATTTGGTTTCTCCACAAGCCTATATTTTTTCAAGTATGTTCATTGGTGAAAGTTGGTCTTATTTCTGTGTTTTATGTTTTTCCATTTGGTCCACTCTTTTTGTTATTTTATGTTGTTTTCATGGAGAAAAATGTTATTTGAAGTAAGCACAATGAATACAAGTTTAAGGTTTTATTTGCATATACTACATAATTAGCATAGTCATGCATGCATTTTTTCTTTATTTGGAAATTTTGTTTCTAATCCTTTATTCTAATATTTTGATTTGAGTTCTATTTTTGTGTCTTTTAAAATCATATTTATTGGCCAGTTTTAGGTCAGTGTTTCTTTATATAAAATGAAGCATCAACCAAATATCCTTTTAGTCAGGTCTGTACTTTGTATGTTCCTTATGTGACAAAAATTATTCCAGTTAACAAGTGTTACAATTTCATAAATTGGAAGCAATGTACATATTCTCTCTAAGAACACTACTTTTAAAAGCTACTCTTATCATATCTAACAAGTGAAAGCCATTTTTAATACAGAACTGAATTATATTACTTCCTTATTATCAATAATTGGATGGTAGGAAAATCCAGTTGCACTGTTTGAATTATGACCTTCCGTTTACAACTTTTCTGAAAATTGATCTTCTATTTAAAAGTCTGTGGCTTCAGGAAACTGCACAGTTGGAAGGGAGGCTGAAAAAGAACATCTAAATGGTACTAGTTAACCTTCAATACGACCATAAAACACATATAGGTGAAAATTCTTTGGCCGGGCGCGGTGGCTCACGCCTGTAATCCTAGCACTTTGGGAGGCCGAGACGGGCAGATTGCTCGAGGTCAGGAGTTCGAAACCAGCCTGAGCGAGACCCTGTCTCTACCAAAAATAGAAATAAATTAATTGACCAACTAAAAATATATATACAAAAAATTAGCCGGGCATGGTGGCGCATGCCTGTAGTCCCAGCTACTCGGGAGGCTGAGGCAGTAGGATTGCTGAGCCCAGGAGTTTGAGGTTGCTGTGAGCCAGGCTGACGCCACGGCACTCACTCTAGCCTGGGCAACAAAGTGAGACTCTGTCTCAAAAAAAAAATAAATAAATAAAACAAATAAAAAAAAAAAAAACACATATAGGTGAAAATTCTTATTCATTGCCCTTTAAGAACTTTTCTCACCTTTCCATGACTTGCTTTACAATTTTAACTTTAATATTGAATTTATGTGTATATTTGTGTATATACATATATATATACACATAAAGTCATCACATACAGTGTATGTATTTGTGTATGTAGGTAGATCAATCTATGCGTGTGTGCATGTTTAGTAGACAGAATTTAGGTCATGCTCAAGAATAGCTAAGGATCAGTGTAGATAATTAAGAATCTTTAATGGAAATGATTCTGTCGCTATTATACAGTTACTATTCAATTTGATGATTCAGCATTTTATAATACTTAACCTGTTCTCTGGAAATCAGAAAACTTGAGGGAGCTACATGAACTCTTTTGGGCTTTTTAGATGCTCTTTAATGAGTTACCACTTCAGTTCACTGTGTCCCCCTTTTAGTCATGCAAGGAATTGTGTTGAAAATAATATGTACAATTTACTTCCTAAATTCATTGTTTATCTTCATATAATTTGAAAATGTGTGCTATATTTATATTCTGTTGAGCTACTTGCATATTTGAACTTCAAGTGCACAATCACTACTAGATAACTTGGTCTGTAGCTTATATACTTTGTACAGAAAAAGGCTTTACCTCAAAAGAATTTATGGTGTCTGCAGAGCACAATGAGAAGAATGCTGGGTTGGCAGATCAGCAGTTAATTTAATTTCTCATTTATTCAACAAGTACTATTGCATATCTCCAATGTACCAGCTACTGGGGAGATCATGATGAACAAAACGTGATTCTTGATACATTCACCATCACCATGGAGCTCAGTCAAATGGCCAAAATAAATATCCAGATGAAACCTGTGGAAAACATTTGTTGTGAGTGGAGCAGGCATCATGGAGAAGTGGCAGGAAATGGTAAAGCTCTTTCATTTCAAACTTTTTCCCCCAGCAGAGAGAAGGGAGCAAGACTGGAGCACTCCCAGCATGGGAAACCTGAGGGTAAAGTACTGAAGGCAACAAGATCAGGATGGCAGGAAAGGAAAAGAGGATGGACCCAAAGACCTGAGAGGTCCCACCACCCTGGTCCTACCTGCTGCCATTTCTCATGGAGATTAGTTCCTACCGCAGGATTCTACTGCCATTACTTCTTATCTTTCTTCAATATATTTTCTATGCTGCAGCCTGAGTCATCCTTTTGAAACATATGCACACACACACACACACACACACACACACACACGCACGCACGCTTACTGTCAATGGCTCCCCATTGCTCTCAGGATAAAGCCCTAAATGTGGTCCCGCAAGGATCTCCGTGGTCTGGCCCTGTGTTCTCATCACATATGAAGTCACCCCTGTGTCTCTCTAAGCTCTAGTCACTTCTACTCCTTATGAATCCCTATTTACACAAATAAATAACAACTGTGGTTTTTCCTCTCACCTCAGAACATTCTGTTTGTGCTGTTCTTAATACCCAGAATCTTCTTCCCTGCTCTTTTACCCTGGATAATGCATCTTCCTTCTTCAGAACTTCGCTAAAAAGATTAACTTTTTGAAAGGAAGACCTGTCTCATTTTCGTGACTGTCAAATTTATCTATCATAGGTTCTCAGAGTACCTTGTACCTCTTCGTAGCAATTATTGATGAATTATTTCAATAAGAAAATATTTTTCATGTGCTCTCCACTTTTGTAGGCAACTAGAATATGTCCCTGCTCTCATAGAGTTTATATTCCAGTGGAAGGAAAGAAGTTGTTAACACATAAGTCAATACATATATAAATGTCACATGGTAGTATGTCCTGTGAATACAATTTAGGTGGAGAAATGAGATTAGGAAGGCGTGTGCAGTAAGAAGATAAGGAAGAGAATTGGAATTTTAAATGAGTATTTAGGGAAAAGCAACTGAGAAGGTGACGTTAGAGATAAGGCCCGCTGCAGGCAGGGAAGTAGCCACATGGGCATCTTAGGGGCAGCTCAGCTGGCAAAGGGAACGGCAAGGAGGGACCCTGGTGACAAGGATGGGCCTGTCATTTTCAAGGACCAGCAGGAAGCCCGTTGTATCTGAAGCGCAGTGAGTAAGAGAGAATAGTAAAAAGAATATGGTTAAAGAAGAGAGATGAGATCGTGTAGTGTCATGTTAAGGACTTTGACTTTTACTCAGAGTGAGAAGTGAAATCGTTGGAGGGTTTGATTGGAAGAAAACACAATCTAATATATGTTATGAAAGGTCTGTTTGGGCTGCTGTGTTGGGACTAAGCTGCAGAAGGTGGAGGATGAGGGGAGGAGATCGGGTTGAGGAGGCCACTGCTGCCATCACGTCCAAGAAGTCACTGCAGGCTATGAGCGCAAAGAGGTTGATCCAGCACGTGATATGAGATAAAGGCAATAGGATGTGTAGATAGGTAGGGATTAAGTATTAAGAAAAAGAAGTAATAAGGACTTCAGGGTTTTTGATGTGAATGACTGAAAAATGAAGTTGCTGTTTCCTAAGACGGGGAAGACTCCATTCTGGCTTTGGGCGTACAAAGTTCATGCTGCTGCTTAGATGTTCAAATAAAGATATCGAGTGTAAAACTGGATGTATGGGTGTGGAGTTTAAGGTATATTTATAGGCCAGAGAATCATATGATATTTAAAAATAATGAGCCTGGGTGAGATTATTAAAGAAGTGATTGTGGATAGATGCAAGAGAGGAAGATTGAAGGCTGAGACCTTGGATCACCTGACCCTCATCATAATCACTATCTGATCAGTGCCCATCTCGGCCATTCTCCAAGGTACAGCACAAATGGAAACCCAAGGGAAAAAATCTGTAAGTGAATTCTTCCAGTTCCCCCTCTTCCCAATGACCCTACTGTTTTGATCTTTAGTTACCCCAGTCTTTAACCTTTATCCGCAGGTGACTGTTTATCACCCTCAATTTATTTCCTCTCCATTGCATGCAAAGGCTTACATTCATTCTTATGTTTATTCACACACAATATTCTGATGCAACAAGCATAGATTGTGCATGACAACCTTTTTTGTTAACACATATGTAAATAAGTGGAGCTAAAAGTTTAATGCTGACTATAAATTGTGTGTTGAAAAAAATTAAGCACAACTGTACTGAACTTGATACAACACAATTTGTCGGCAATTCCGCTGATGGAGATGAGATCATTATTTTTTTAAATCTCTGGGCACTAAAATGTCTGAGCAGAAAGTGCGTAGATGTTAAAAATTGCAAATTGAGAATTGAAATTACTTTCGGTGTACTTCCAGGCACAGGAAAGGGATTCAAGGGCTTTCAAATGTGTCTAAACTTTCCTTCACAAGAGAAGTTCCTTCATGACTATAAAAATATTAGTGTAACTTTTTCATCAGTTATTGTTCTCATTCTTTTACCCTTCATTCTTTTTTTTTTTTTTTTTTTTTGAGACAGAGTCTCACTTTGTTGCCCGGGCTAGAGTGAGTGCCGTGGCGTCAGCCTAGCTCACAGCAACCTCAAACTCCTGGGCTCAAGTGATCCTTCTGCCTCAGCCTCCCGGGTAGCTGGGACTACAGGCATGCGCCACCATGCCCGGCTAATTTATATATATATATATATCAGTTGGCCAATTAATTTCTTTCTATTTATAGTAGAGACGGGGTCTCGCTCAGGCTGGTTTTGAACTCCTGACCTTGAGCAATCCACCCGCCTCGGCCTCCCAAGAGCTAGGATTACAGGCGTGAGCCACAGCGCCCGGCCATACCCTTCATTCTTTACAGAGTTACTAATAAACATCTTCACTCATAGCCAACATGCATTCTAGGAAGCGTGGTGAGAAGTGCTGCTTTATATTTTGTGTGCAAAGAGAAAAAGCATTTTGTACGAGAATTTCCTTAGACCTAAGTTTCAGTTTAAAACCTACCATAAGACAGAAGCCTCTACATACCTCAAGATCTCGGTTGAATCCTTAAAACCAGAGTTCTGAGGACTAACGAAAAACTAGCTACAAATCTGGAAAAAAAAAACCAAAAAACTACATAGTAATTAGTTCATCCCATTAACATTATTTCCAGGGGTGGCTATAGAACTTCTGAGTCTTATCAACAGATTCTATAACTAAGAAAAACATTACATAAATATACAGCAATATATCAGTTGCATCAAGTAAGGGTTAATTTACAAGCTGAATTATTAAATGTATTCCTACACCGATGCCATAATAAAATGGTGAACCTGAGAAGATGTAGTACTTTGCAGTTTATAAAGTCTGTTGGGGACCAAATTCTTAAACAGCTAACTTAAAGGAAGCTGGCACACAATTTAAAGATGTAATTTGAGTCATAGTTGATGATATACTTTTGCTTGTTTAGCCTCTTATGCAGCTTGTTTGCATTCCTTGAACAGATTTGCTGTTTCTATTCTGACTGCATTGTGTATGGCATGAGGGATGCTGATTAATTCTTGTCAGTGATCATCACACACGCTGCCAGTGTTGTGCATTTCTATCCTCCATTTCATAGTCTATGTCTACTTCCCTTATGTTATTAGTGGAAGTAGCATCTAATAGGTAAATTAACCCACCCTTGATTTAGATGAACAATGACCCTTGATCCTTTTCTGTCATTAAAAGATAGAAATTCTATTAGATTGAGGAATCTGGTATAGCCTTCATTTACTTCAAGTAGCTTAAATTAGAATTCTTTAATTGTCCCTACAGCTGCCACCCGTAGTAAACTCTAAAATATCAATTGTAATTGGAATATAAATTTGCATTCTATTCACGAAGTTAATATATCTTACTTTATGGACTTTAAGCAATGAAACTATTCAATGCGACTGGAGTCTCCCTTAAAATAGCCCATTTTGGTCATTTTGATACTTATATTGTAGGTGACTATCTCATCTACTTATTTTTAAAAAGAGAAGTAACAAATGACTTCTAGGTGAGCCTTATTTAGTAGATTACTTACTAGTTTGTTTAGAGCAGGGGCCCTCAAACTTTTTAAACAGAGGGCCAGTTCACGTCCCTCAGATCGTTGGAAGGCCGGACTATAGTTAAACTATCACATATCTTATTTTGAAGTAAAAAAAACACCCACATGTGGCCCATGGGCCGTAGTTTGAGGACGCCTGGTTTATAGAATAGTGAGTTAATACATTTTTAAATGATGGGCTATAGTTTGAAAAGGCATTTCATTAGAAGTTCTAAAGTGTTTAAAAAGAAATAAAGTGTGTCATTCTTTAACTTTGATGCCTATGTGAAATTAGAAGGTACAGCAGGGCTGTGAAGTGAAAGAATGAAAAAAAAAACAGTAAAAAATGAATTTATCTTTATCTTAATCTTTTTCTCAACTTTACCAATCTTTTCTTGATTTGCTAAAATAGAACCACTAAATCAGACGATTAGACTCAAATAATCAGCCTTCCTGTTTTCTAGAGGATTAAATGGTTTCTATGAGAGTGGAACTATTTAGAATCTTTTATTTCATAGTCAGTTATTCTGTAAAGAAGGTGGAACATGTAACTGCTCACAATGGATTAAACAATAAACGGGAAATTTATCTAGGATGACTGAAAGTTCTAAGAAAAGGCTAAAGCAAAAATAATGCTGCTTTATCTTGTTCCCTTTGTCCCTACAGCGCTCTGTCGGCCTGATTCTGAGGCTTTTTCTGTGCACGTTGTGGCCTTCAGTGTCTCCAGTGTTTTTTCCATTGCTAGGAATTCCTATATAGGGAAAAGGTTCTTTCCTGGCAAGTTCAGCCAAAATCCCAGAATTAATTCTTGGTGGATCCAATAGGATCATGTATTCAACCCGTAGCCAGCTGTATGGAGGGCTAAGCAAAGTTTTGGTTAATCTTAGCCTGTCCCGAAAATCCAGGTGGAGCTAGTAGCTCTCCTCACCACACTGACTGAAAATGAAAGAAGAGTGGTTGTTCAGAGAAAATCAGGATGTGACTATTGGAAACAGAAGTGGACATTGATGGTGGGCAGGAGAAAGTGTGTGAAAGGAGGGAAAGAAAGGACTAAATGAGGAGAAAGAGAAAATAAGGTTAAGGGGGAAAGAATGAAAGGAGGGAGGGAGGGAGGGAGGGAAATGGTAACGGCTCCCGCGTCGTGTTATATCAAAGGGTTACCGGGAGCAGCAAGAGGGAGGAGGCAGAGGGACTGAGATCTTAGCTGGAATTCTAATAGGATCATTAATTTCTGTATAATTATGTGATAACTCTATTTGGTTAACTGGAAAGATATATTTTTATTAATTAGTCATGTATATGCATCAACACACGCACACAACACACCGGCATGCACAATACCATTCTAGCTATGATTGGGTCAACATGAGCTGAGCACAATACGATTTCAGGGATGAAGAAAACAGTTTACGATGAGTCTGGCAGGCTTTCCGGCAAAATTCTATGCTTTATATCACCTCATTCTTTATAGAAATGCGTGCAAATGTGATTTTGAAAAAGATGAGCAATATGCTTATATATGAAAGCAGCTTTTTTGTTTTGTTTTGTTTTTGTTTTCTTGAGACAGAGTCTCTCTCTGTTGCCTGGGCTAGAGTGCCCTGGCGTCAGCCTAGCTCACAGCAACCTCCAACTCCTGGGCTCAAGCGATCCTCCTGCCTCAGCCTCCCCAGTAGCTGGGACTACAGTCATGTGCCACCATGCCTGGCTAATTTTTTCTATATATATTTTTTAGTTGGCCAATTAATTTAGTAGAGACGGGGTCTCACTCTTGCCGAGGCTGCTTTCGAACTCCTGGCCTCGAGCGATCCGCCCGCCTTGGCCTCCCAGAGTGCTAGGACTACAGGCCTGAGCCACCCCGTCCAGCCAAAAGCGTTTGTTTTAAGAGAACTAAGACAAGAAGATCACAAAATCCCAAACCACAAATCAGACTTTAGCCACCAGCTTTACATGCGTTTCACACAGTTTCTTTCATTGTAGTTGCTGCCTCTTCTTTGACCTTGCATTTCACTTGGTTCAGCCCAATGAGGATGATTGGAGCAAAAGGTTTACCAGTTTCAGCACACTTTACTGTTTTTCGCCTTGAGCTCAATGACTTTATGCTCATGAGAAAATTCTTATTTATTATTTCTGGAACAACAGTTGTCTTCTCATTTTATTATTTTATTTATTTATTTTTTATTTTATTTATTTTATTATTATTTTATCAAATAATAAAACTATATGTAATACAATACTTAATGACTATACCAGCATGGCTATGAAGACAAAGATGGCAAAATTGAAGAAGCTGAACCGTGGCTGGTAGTGCTAACTAGCTTAATATGTTTATTCTTTGTTGAATAGGCCAAAGTCTAAAGCCTGCATAGAGAACTTGTAGTTTCCACTTAAGAATATAGTGCCTTAGAGTATAACTCCCTAATTTATAATGGAAAAAACCCTAGATAAACAGCAAACTCATAAACTTCTTTGGAGCCTATCAGAGAGCTGATGTCACATGACAACCACCTGGCCTCCAATCTAAGGAGAGATGCCTACAGACAGAAGAGACGTTGAGCACCAACTCACCAAGACAAGGTGTAGATGGACATTGTCTCTAATTGAAAAGGTGGGCAACATGCAAGGCCTGACTGGTGATCTCAGCAGAGAGATGGAAACTATAAGAAATGATCAGATGGAAATATTAGAAATGATACCTACAGTAACAGATTAAGAATGTCTTCCATAAAACAAACACCATATGCGCTGTCTGTTAAGCTGAAACTAACTGATGAGCCCACATGTGCACAGAGGAAGGTAAAACTTAGTGGAAATCAAGCAGGGGAAGAGGTGGGGATGGGAGGGGCAAAGACCAATCTAATGGGTACAATGAACACTATTTAGGTGATGGGCACATGTATAGCCCTGACTCAAGCATTAAAAAAGCGATACATGGAACCAAAACATTTGTATTCCCTTAATACTTTGAAAAAAAAAATGAACACACACACAAATTCAGAGACTTAAAATAGATTGGTGGTTGTCGGGCTGGAGAGAAAGAGGTAATGGAGAGATATTGTTTAATGGGTACAGAGTTTCAGTTTGGGAAGATAAAAAAATATTCTGATGGTGGATGATGGTGATGTCTGCCCAACAACATTAATGCACTTAATGCCAAAAACTGTACATTTAAAAATGGTTAAAATAGTAAATATTCTGTTATGTATATATTTTACTGCACTAAAAAGAAATGCCTTGCATGGGCTCCTCAGTAGATTTGATAGAGCTGAAGAAGAATCAATGATGACGAAGAAAGATCCCTAGAAACTTCCCAAACTGAACCAGAGAAAGGGGAAAAACAGAAAATCCAACATACAAAAGATATTTCGAGATAACAGTATATAATATTTGGTATGAAAGGCTGAGTGCAGCCAACTCACATGTATAAAATAGAAAACTGTCTTTAATATTTGAATGACTTGGTTCTAGCTTAAAAAGCAGATACAAGAATCTCCTTTAAAATCAAGACACAGCGATTTCTTTAGTAGTTTGGGTACTTAATGTTTGGTAACTCAGGCATGTGTGGCTTGTTTGATTGACAGCTGTCAACTTGCACTGAGCCACAAAGAGACAAGGGAAGCATTTAACTTATGCTACTTTACCGCAGGAATAAATGCTGAACTTGAAGAGTTTCAACACAAAGATGGTGTAGTTCCACTGAAGTTTGTTGGGTGATTATTTCCTTTCCTTTTTTCCTTATTTTCTAAAGATGAACCTAATTAAAATGACCTCTTTAAATTTAAAATGAGAAAATGTCAATATAGATTGGCTTAACAAATAATAAGATTTTATTGGCCTGTGTAACTGAACAGCCCAGCAGTAGACAGGGCTGAGTCCGGGTGTTTAGGGTGTGTCATCAGGTGTCTTCTGTCTTTCACCCAGGTTTTACTTTCTTAAATTTCATTTTCAGTCAGGTTCTCACTTTTGGTGGCAACATGGTCGCTAGCTGTTCCAGTCAGACCATATTCCGTTTTGGCAACTCAGCAAAAAGGTGTTTTTGTTTTTCCAGTGGCTTCCAAGAGAAAGAGAAAAAAATTCCTGGTTTGGGATCCTTATGAATCTTGCACCTATCCCCAAATCACTGATCCAAGCAGATGGAATATATTTATTAATCAGGAGGGGCAGGTAAAATGTGCCCACTCCCTACCTGCAAAGCTACAGGTATGAAATCAGTCCACCTGACACACAGGGACTGAGAAGAGAGGAGGCTCAATGTCTGGAGAAAAAGTGGAGAGTCAGAACCACATAAGGGGGAGGGGACACAGGGCACGCAAACACAGTCCCTGTCCTCACACGGGAGGCAGAAACTCACCATGTTGCTGTCACTGAGATCTCTGGAGCAGAGAGTGCGGCAGTAAGCACACGATACGTGGGCCCTGTGGTGTTGCTAGAAAAACAGAGCAGTATTTACAACTGTTTGAATCCATTTTCTATTTGTTGCTCAACATACAAATATTTAACATGGAAAAAATTCCTTGAGTGACTAAAACTATATGTTTGCTTTATGAAGATACGGCTCTTGTGTACATATAAATGTTACTTCTTCATGCTCTTCAATTTGGAATAGAAAAGAAACTGTAAAATTTTAGATAATTTACGAGAATATAGACATGTAGACGGATGAAAACATGGATGCATAAAAATAAAACATCTAAGATAGGTAATGCTAAGAAAGAACAGACTAAAAAATTTAGGTTTCTGTTTAGATTCAAATAGTAAGCAACAAATTTTTGGATTAAAATAGGTGGAACTTTATTATAGATTTCAACACGAATAGTTTAGACACTGCCATGAAAAATCTAAGTAGTATGACATTTAAATATTCTTGTACGAAATTTATGCTTTCTTTTATTTGTGACAACGAATGATTTCAATCTAAATGGAATATATTATTTAAAATAAATGGTCAGGCTTCGTTTGTTACAGGCCACCCCACCTCTGGGTTAGGGAGAAGCAGACATCAAGAAAGGCTGGGCGTCTGAGATGCGTCGTGGACTTCAGACCCTGTGCGGGGGGAGAGAGGGAGGGGTCGGGCAGGAAGGGTCTCAGACTGCAGCTCAGTCCAACGAAGATCTGGGAAGGCCACTGGGAGCCTCCATGGGCCAAAAGCCACCTTTCAGGGGCCACCTGCCGACTTCTCGAGCTCAGTGGCTGGACGGAAGCCGCGGGCAGGAAGAGCAGCGGGAGAGTCAGCGGCGAGCAGGGCGGCAGCCAGGCGGGTCCCTGGCGTCTGCCCTGCAGGAGGTGTAGACGTCGCGTTCCCGAGGTCACTGCAGCTGTCGTTCCCTAAACACGCCAACGGCACAGTCATTGGAGACTTGGTTTGGGAGTCAAATTGTCCAAGTTCAAATACTGCCGGGCCACCTACTAACTATGAAATCTTAAACAGGTTAATATATATTATGCACTTTTTCATACTTAAATTGATAATGCTAGTTTCACTCCTAGAGGCAGTTAGAACAAATAAAAATTTCATTCATGTAAGAGCTGCCATTGTGATGATGTCCACAGATGAGTCATTCAAAATGATCACATAGGATAGTCATTTGGAAAAAAATGTACCTTGTTTTCTTTTTCTATAACAAACTTATTGTTTTCATGTGGATCCTTAATCCTAGCTGGTTTTAGAAACTAGATCTTAGGTAATTCTGTGTCTTCTTCAGATAACACAATGATTGTGGCCACTATTGTTGGAGCTTAGAAAACAATACCTCGAAACACTTCCCTGTCTCTCTGGTCCTCTTACTTTCCTGAAACACCAAGTGGACTCTGTCTGAAATTTCCTTATCTGACTAAGAAAGAGTCTTTCCAAAAGAAATGCAATTGTCTTAAGACCTCCCCTCCCAAGGAATCTCATCAAAAAACCAGGAAATGTTAACCATTGGAGAAGAGAATGAAAAGTCATCACCATGCTCAGACTGTCAACCTATTTTTCTGAGATCAGCTTTGAGAGAGGACCTGAGAAACCTGATCTGCATAATAAGACAACCCTTGTCACTGTGCAGCTCCACCCCTGCCCTTCCCTAACCAGCCAGGCCCATCCAGCTTCCAAAGAGAATTATTTTAAAAACAATGTCTGCCTGCTGGGTCCATACATCTCTTCCCTATAAAGCCTCAACCACCTGGCCCTTGTTTAAGTCTCATATTTTGTTTATGGCTCCCATGTTCGCATATGCCAAATAAATTTTTATGCCTTTTTCTCCTATTAGTCTGTCTATTGTCAGTTCATTTTTAGTGAATCTTCAGAGGCTGAAGGGGAAGTTTTCCTTTGGCCCTTACACTATCTAGAATCAAACTACTGGGGTTTAAATACCAACTCTGCTATTTCTTTTTCTTTTCTTTTCTTTTTTCTTTCTTTCTTTCTTTTTTTTTTTTTTTGAGACAGAACCTTGCTCTGTTGCTCAGGTTAGAATGCATGGCATCAGCCTAGCTCACAGCAACCTTAAACTCCTGGGCTCAAGAAATCCTCCTGCCTCAGCCTCCTGAGTAGCTGGGACTACAGGCATGCCCCACCATGCCCGGCTAATTTTTTCTATATATTTTTAGCTAACCAGCTGATTTCTTTCTATTTTTAGTAGAGACGGGGTCTCACTCTTACTCAAGCTGGTCTCAAACTCCTAAGCTCAAGCGATCCTCCCATGTCCCAGAGTGCTAGGATTACCCGCGTGAGCCACCGTGCCTGGCCTAACTCTGCTATTTCTAATTGAATGACTTTGAGAAAATTACTTCCCAGTGACCTAGTTTTATCATCTATAAAAATAGTGATACTATAATGGGTGAGTCCTTCATAATCTGGTCTTCATTCAAATAAAATTTGGTAAGAATAATTCCTGGCCCTAGTAAGTGCTTAACCAAGGCTGGCTCTTGTTGTTCTTGTCCTTGGTTCTGAATAGGTCCCATCCTGTTTTTGGTGTCCCAATCCTATCTAAGGGTTTAATTATACCTTCCAAAGTTAGGGTGGAGCAGAATTCAGGCTGCTTTTCAGGAACCTACCAGCATCTAAACCCTAGCTTCCTCCCAGGTTATTTTCCATCTGCCTTAGTCAGTAGAATCTTTCTGTCCTGTGAGTAGAGAGGTCTGGCTCTTTATTCCTTGTTTACAGCATAAACTTTGTCTTTAATGGCTCAGGGCGTAGCTTCTTCTAATGCAAAAGCCTTGCCCTTGGAGATTTAAAAGCTTTAGCTTTTGAAAATCAAAAGATTTTTCTTCAAATATTGTTATATTGTATCTCTCCCCTAACATGAGAGGAGGGATAGGGAAGAAGACAGAAAGTAAAAGGAAATGTATTAGAGGAGGTAAATCTTAGTTAATATCTCAAAATATTATTCCTCTATAATGTTTCTGTTTAGGCTCCTCTCTGTCCCGGTAAGTTCCCTTTGCCGCGGTTAGAGTCCTATATGCTCAGTTAGGAATTTGTTTGCCTCCTCATCTTGGAAGTACATTTTAATCACTCTAATCTAAAGCGCCTTTTTTTCCCTAACTTTATTAGATGGTCCATATCACATTCATTTTAAATGGGCTGCTGCATGCTCTATTTTCTACAATAAGCTATATGCTCTTTGTGGGCTGGGAATAGACCTCATTCATTTTTGGCATCTATATTCTCTTTAGTGCCTAACATAGGACTTGACATATAGAAGTACTTTAAAATGCTGGACATATTAATTAAACAAATGACAGGAAGCTGGTTTAGCAGAGGCTTACGGTTCTGCCTGAATCTCTACCTACATTTTCTCGGACTTCTGAATAGGCCTTATCTATTACTGTGGATCATTGATATTGATGTTCCTAGATACAATATATTAATCTTTATTTTAGTTTTAAAAATAATAAGCAGACCATGTGCCAGCCATTTGGCCAGACTCAGGAGATGCAAAATTGAATAAAGACTTTCCATTGAAAATAGTGATTTTTAAGCAAGCAATTTAAATGATATATATGCCTAGCACAGAGCCTGACTCATGGCAGCTGCGGTGACTTTGTTGGAAACAGGAGTGAATAAAGAACTCTGATGCAGTTACTCGTGGGTTTGCTTGGGCATTCAGACAGAGCCTGTTGTTCATCCTTTGAAAGTGTCATAGCAGGCTGTGACTCAGGTGAGTCTTGGAGAATGGATAGAAGTTGGGCAAGGAAAGAAAAGAGAAGGGCAGGTGTGGCAGCCTTAGCAAGAACAGAGTGGTATCAAGCAACATAATTATGTGTTTTATGTAAAATAATCAGATTTACTCATATTTTAACCAAAACACATTTTTCACTGTGACATTGCATCATGGTTTAGAGTGCAGCCAGACAGCCTAGTTTACACTTCAGTTCAACCACTAACTTGCTCTACAATCTTAGTTAAGTCTTTTTGCCTCTCAGTGCCTACGTACTTCATCTATAAATTTGGAAATTATACCACCCCCTTGTTTTGAATCCCAAATGAGGCAATACATGTAAAGTGTTCAAAAGTATATCTAACAAAGTAAGTGCTCAGTAACTTTTAGCTTATGAAGATTAAATATTTTTTGTATGCTTGTGTGTGTGCGTGTGTTTATGACTTTTCATAAGATGCATTTCCCATTTAACACCCTTGAGGTCCTTGTTTTCATCCAGAGATTCTTAGCAGGAAGACAGCAGCAAAAGGAGTATTCAGTAGCATCACTTGGTGGTCTTTTAAAATTAGAGATCCATTTGGCTTCCCTCTTACACCTCAAATTAGAAGTAATACCACTTCTATAGTGAGACAGTGTCACATGCCATTTTATTCAGGGACATAAGGACAGAATAACATTGAATTAATTTTACAGATGTTCTAGATACAGAATAGATATTGTTCTACATTAAAACAGCTCAAATATTTCTTCATGTTTTACCAGTTTGTGCTGTCGCAAGGACTAGGAAAGTCACTACGGAGCCACACCCGATGTTCTGAGCTCATTGCAGCCTCAATGACCTCTAGTAAGTACTCCCCAATACATTCATCCTTTTGCCTTTTTTCCATAAAAAAGATATATCTCAGACATTTTTCTACAAAGACTCTAGAGAAAATAGGAATAAAGAATAGGAAAACAATTCAATGTTTTGACTCAAAAATCATACTTGTTAAGGTTAAGCAAGAAAATTCCACAGTAATATGTAGTACTTTAAACAAGAATAGATTTTGGCTTAACCTTAATTTGTTGGAGGAGGGAATTGGGCAGGGCTGTGGTATAAGAATGTGGACTGTGTCATGATTTTTTTCTTGGGACAAACTCAATTCAATACTCAAAATCTGTTCATCTTTTTAACTAGACGTATGATTTATATTTACAAAGACTTTCATTTACTTAAAAATGATTAATAACTAAGATTTTATTTCTGTGTGCTTGATTCCTAATTTATGCCATAATTTTGACCAAAACAAGTCTCACTTATGTAGTCAGAAAATTTTAATATTCATTAAACACCCACTATGTGTTAAAGACTTTAAAGTAACTTTGTAAAGTGGAATAACTCTTGAAACTATCATTTAGATGATATAAATATGGTATGCTCCTCTATATATTACTTTTCAAACCATATAATCAAGAAAAATGTGATTTAAAAAACTAGAATAACTGGACATTTTATGATATTATAGTTTGACTGATAATATAGTTAATTAATAAAATAATATCTTGCATTTTATCTTTCACTGTCAGTTATAACGCTATGTAGTGATCCAACAATCCAAGATTGGTATGGCTTCTTGGCGTGCTCAAAATTACCATCTTCAAACTATGTTTAGACCAATCCCCTATGTAATGAATAATTATATCTTAAATTTGTTATATCTTAAACTTAAAATAATATTTTACAATTTCAAAAATGTAAAAATTCTCATAAGATTCTTTCCAACATCGTGCAAATCAAGTAAAAAGTAGGCTTCATTAAAAATAATAATAGTTTAGGATTTGAGCACACACTGTGTGCCAGACACGTGTTAACAGGCATCAACTGTGTGGTTTAAAATATCTTAACTCTTCTGATCCTCATAAGAAACTTCTGAAGAAGGGACTAGCATTAACCTCATGTTACAGAGGAAGAAATTAAGACTAAAACCAAGTTAGCATAACTGCTAGGTAGCAGAGCAAGAATGGACATAAAGACCTGGAGTCCAGTTGAGCATGGTCACACTGCCCCCCACGCCTCTCCTTCCTAGCGTCTATGAGGTCATGCATTTCTTTCATAGACAATACCTGGCTACGATATTTTGACACTCCACGATTAGAGGCTTAATCAACTATTTGATTTATTTGAAATGGGTTCTGTATACACCGAGTGTTAAAAGGATAATCAGTTTAGTGAAAAATTAATTAGTCCATGTACAGTTAATGAAAGACATCTCTAATTGTTAGAAATTCATTAGTCTAGATTTGAATGGTGTGGGTCCCAAGCCATTTGCCCTCATCTTTGGGTCTGTTTCCTTGTTTTCCTGAAGAGCCTCCATTGACCTT
This sequence comes from Microcebus murinus, assembly GCF_040939455.1. NCBI lineage: Eukaryota > Metazoa > Chordata > Mammalia > Primates > Cheirogaleidae > Microcebus > Microcebus murinus. The sequence continues at coordinate 18,829,034 of NC_134130.1, forward strand.
CGGGTCCTGCTGGGCCAGCAGGCTGTCATTTCCTGGACAGGCTTTGCAAGCTGGCAGACACGCCGTCCCAGATCCTCATGGTTGTTATGCGTCTTGTAGGAGATTTACAGATTCCTTCTGCACATATCTCATTTATTTTCCTGCTGATACTATGGCCTGTTTCCTTGCTGTAAATCCTTATTATCTCACTTTATTTCTCCATTTTCTCCTTTCTTTCTTGTCCTGCTGCTGCCGCCCTTCTCCACCTGTCACCGAGACTCACTTCCCTTTATCCCTGTGCTGCTGGCGTTCTTGCTCAGACATTGCTCTTGTTACGTCTGCTTATTTGTGTTTGCGTGCAGCCCTTCCTAATTCCTTCCCCATCCATCCTTCATAAGCATCACCATTTTGTCAGAAAAGACCACCGTCTGGGAAGCACCACCAGGAACACCTTTCTCCCCCAGGAAAACGACAGAACCTTTTTCTCAGTGTTTCCTGCTCTTCCCCTTTAAGGCATTTCTGTGCCGAAGCAGCTAAGTGGCTGCACCGCATAATCTTGTATAAAGCCGGCAGGAATGCTATTTCAGGGCATTTATGTTTAACTCTTTATCATCCATTTCCTACGGGTCTCAAAGGCACATAGATAAGCATTCAATGAATTTTCGTTCAACATGCGCCTTCTAAGCAATTTGGGTCTGTCGGCCCCTCGGCTTCTGCACTGTATATTTTCCTTTGTTGTTCCAGTGTACTCTGTCCCCCAACCCCCCACAAAAAAACTAAGGGTGTGGATGACATCAATGGCTGGCTTGTATTTCCCTCCAGCTTCAGGATTGGGTTCCGAATATGGGAGACATGAGCAGGGAGGGAGGACATGGAAGCAGGAGTGTGTGTCACCTAGCTCCTCTCCCTGTGAGCTTTGCCTCAGGCCGGCTGCCTTGGAATTACCCTTTGTGGGTTCTGTACCTACTCCCTCCTTTCCCCTTCAGTGTGGTTTTCCTCCATGTTGGCTTCTCAATTCTGACTTATCCCTTACTGGTTTCCCTAAATTCCTGCCCACCCTCTTTGAAATAAGTCTCATTATTGAACACACCTCAAATTACAGACTTTGTGGTGTCTGTCTCCTGACCCGACTCTGAGTCTATCACGTGGGATGAGACACAGTTGTTGCCTTTAAGGAATTTGAACTGTAGAAACAGAGTCAATCCCATAGACATGCAAATGAATTGGGAATGGTAGGACGTGTGATATGAGCAGACACAAGGTACAGAAACGTCACGCAGAAGGTGATGGGTTCTATCCTGGAAGAACGGTGCAGACAGGGCTTCTTGGAGAGGGCTTCAGGGATACCTGGAAAGTCGGCCTGGCAGTCAGTGGGGTTGATGAAAGGACTGGGCGGGGACTGGGACAGAAAAGCCACTCTGGGACAGAACGGGCGAAGCAAGAAAGCATGGAACATGAATTATCACACATGCCAACCACTGCAGTCGCATGACAGCCACAGCTCACAGTGGGAAAAGGAACATTTGAGTCCAGAAAAGTCTGCAGGTCGTAGAGGGTCTAACATATCAAACTAAAACATTCAGACCTCATTCTGTATGCCATGGGGGCCCCAGAAGATTGTGCCCTAAAAAACAGAAAAGCAAGGCTTGTCTTTAAACAATCACTTTGGCGACAGTGAGGCTCATTTGAAGGAGAACAAGACTGGAGATGTGGAGAAGAGCAAGGAGCGGGGAAGCGGCGAAGGGGCAGGTCAAAGCAGCGAGACGGATAAGGAGATGCTAAGAAGGAAGAAGGGATAAAACTTGCCCCTGTATTAGGAATGGGGATGAAAGAAAAAAGAGCCCTAGGCGTATCCCTGGGTTTCTGGCTTGGTGGTTGGTCATACCATTTTATTAGTACAAGGGAAGCACATGTTTTGAGGTAAATAACAAGAAAATACAGTAAGTTCACTTTGGGGTTGAGTTTTTAATGGGACACTTACAAGTAGAAGCTAGTTCAGAAAAAAGCTCTGCACCAATGGTATAGATTTGAGCATCACCACAAAATATATGTAGCTGCTGCTATGGTTGAGATGGCTTAGGAAGGGTGTTTCACTTAATAAAAAGGACAAGGGCAATACCAGCAAAATTTAAGAAATGATTGAAAAGTAAAGTTATTAAATAACAGAGTATGCTAGGCATTTTGATACTTTCTTATATATTTTACTAGATCTTTACCATATCTCTAGGTTATAGGCATCTTATATTTTCCTAATTTCACAAATAAAGAAACTATGGCTTAAAGAGTTAAGCTAGGGTCACAACATAATAAACTAGTAAAAATGAGACTAGAATGCAAACCATTCAACTCATTTCCAGTATATCATGCTGCTTCCTTTAGCTTTATTTTAGCAATCTTTATGAATATAGGACAAGGAATAAATGATTAGAAAAATATATACAAAGGACTATTGGGATCCATAAAAAATGGCTCTAGTGCTAGAAATGCCTGTCTATAATATGCCATTGTTTAAAACACTTTATTTTGAGGAATATAATGGTATTTTTTTACATGTTTGGAAACTGTGCTTCAAATTTCATTTAACCTTTTATGCCATTTTTTTCTTAACCTAAACTTACTTTACCCTGTATCAAGGTACCCTGTGAGTACCCTGACTATAACATTTTCTCACTATTATTTAACTATATCATATACATAGCCCACTGTAGATGCATAAAAAGAATCAGAGTTATATCAAAGAGTGACCAAGGTTTTAAAAAAAGACAAAAAAAAAAAAAAAAAAAGAATCAGAGTTATAAATACTGGCATATCCTTCTTATATAAGCCATAGCTTTTTCACTGTTAATCTCTTTCTTTCTCTGTAGCTGAGATAAAATTGTATGTATTTATCATGTATAACATGATGTTTTGAAGTATATATACATTTGGAATGGCTAAATGTAACTAATTCACATGTGAATTACCTCACATTCTTATCATTTTCTTATCCTTTTTCTTAGCATTATTCAAGAATATGTTACATTGTTATTGGCTATAGTCACCATAAGTCTCTCGGACTTATTTCTCCTATCTAACGGAAATTTTGGATCTTTTGACCAATGTCTCCCCAACCCCTCTCCCTCCAATCCCCTAACCCCCAGCCCCTGGTAGCGACCATCCTATTCTCTACTTATACGACATCAACTTTTTTTAGATTCCACATGAGTGAGATCATATGGCATTTGTCTTTTTGTGCCTGGCTTTTTTTTTTTTTTTTACTTAATATACTCCAGGTTTATCCATATTGTTGCAAATAACAGGATTTTCTTCTTTTTTATGGCTAAATAGTATTTCATTGTATACATATATCACATTTTCTTTATTCATTCACCCATTGATGGACACTTAGGTTGATTTCAAATCTTGGCTATTGTGAATAGTGCTGTAATAAACAAAGGAGCACACATATCTCTTTAACATACTAATTTGATTTTCTTTGGATATATACCCAGAAATGGGATTGTTGGATCATATGGTAATTATGTTTTTAAATTTTTGAGGAATTTCCATACTATTTTCTGTAAGGACTATACTTATTTATATTCCCACTAACAGTGTTTAATAGTTCCCTTTTCTCTAGATTCTTGCCAACATTTGTTATCTTACGTCTTTTTTATAATAACCATTCTAACATGTGTGAGGTGATATCTCATTGTGATTTTAAATTGCATTTCCCTGATAATAATGATCTTAATCGTTTTTTCATATATCTGTTTGTCATTTGCATGTCTTTTTTTGAGAAATGTCAATTTAAGTCCTTTGCTTGTTTTTTAATCAGGTTATTTATTTTCTTGCTATTGATTTATTTGAGTTTGATTTGAGGAACTCAAACAAATATATATTTACCCCTTATTTTGAATATTTTGGATATTTACCCCTTATCAGATGTATACTTTGCAATGTTCTTTATTTTTAACTAGGCTCTCAGTCTATTTCTTAATAGCATGTAAAATCTTTTAAAATATAACATCAATGATTTTAGTTTTTTGGCAAATATTTGCCCAATTGTTTATTTTTAGTTTGATTTTATGGGCTTTTGGACATCTGATTTTAATTTATATACCATTATTAAAATGCCATAATAATTGTGAATTTAAGCATTATTATTCATATATATATTTGAGAAAATAGGGATTCAGACAGGTTGAATAATATGCACTCGGCCCCATAAGCAAAGATTTTTATGCATATCTTTCTGGCCTCCAAACTCACTCATTTTACTACATTATTGTATCATTGGACACACAAAGTCTGGTGGTGAAAGGATTTTAATATGATATAAGAATGGGGTAAAATGAACACGTAATAAAGAAGGCCATATTTGGGAAGTGTAAGAACAATCACAGTAAGAGTTAAAGAAAATGAATCTATATGACAAAGAACAGTGATGAGTTGACAATTACTCCTTGATTTCCAAGTGGCTGGCTGCTGATATAGTGGCATTACCTAGTGTGACCAAGAAACCATGCCCAGAGTTCTGTCACTGCAAGATGATGAGCTGATTTGTCTTCTCCACGTTTCATTTCTGTTAGTGACAGTACATACAGTTTCAAATGCCTTGTGCAGAGAACTTCCACCAAGTTGGGTGTAGAGGCCAAGTTCACAGTTAGACAAGTAGATTTGGATAGGTTTTCTGTACACAAATGGAGCCAAATGGCATGCCCAGTGTTTGGTGTATTGCAAGAAGAGCAGGCATCTATTAACTTCCCGAGAAAACTCCATGGAAGCAGTTCAGGAAGGAAGAGGGAGGTCAGGCAAGGTATAGGAGTTTCGACTACAACACAATAGGTAGGTTTCCAGAAAACCTTTCATTACATAAAATTTGCAGATGAAATAATAGGGCATATAAGAGGATAGACAGGTTGGGGGCAGATATGGGAAATTTTCTTGAAACCATGAAACTTTGAAAGTCTCATCAACACACTAACAAAAATCAATAATAACCCTAATAAAAATACAAGCACAGTTTCAAAGACATGTTAGTTTCCTTATACATAAAGAGCCGGGAAAGTAAATACTAGACATTTACCCATTTAAAAACAGGTGAAGGTAGGGTTATGGAAAGATTTCAACACAGGACTGAGATTGCTCAGTTGTGGAGATATGGGGGAATGCACACCCATCGGGGACACCCTGCAGTACCAATCTTATGGCAGAGCACGTGGCCAGGCTGCGCTGACAGCTTGAGCGTGTGGTCAGTGAACAACATGCCCGGTACAATAGCACAATGTTCCCTGCAGCTGGGTTCAGCTGTGTCAGGACTTAGAGCAACAAAACAGCAACAAGCTTGGGAAAACTGTGTATGGACCCATGAAACTTCCTTGTGACGCTAACGCTGCCTTCTTATCTACACATTGAATTGAGGTCATTCGCCGTTTGAATTAGAACAAACCCTACTTCAGAATTCAATGTCAGAGAAGATTCACTTCCTAATCCAAATCAGTCTTCCCACCCTGATGCTCCTGCTGTACAATTTTCCTTCTTGGCATTTATCACAGTTTGCATCTATTTCCCCTCCACATTAGGCTCTGTGAGGCAGCGACTTTGATTATTCTGTTCACCACTATATCCGTTTTGTCTAGCATAGGGCCTGGCATGTAGAAGGCACCAATAAATACGTGTGAACTGAATGAATATGGACAGGTTATTGATTCAAAAATATTAAGGCAGTTTATTGATCATTCATTGATTCAAGCATAGATGCTTACTATGTACCTCACCCTGTGTAAGCCGCTAAATATGCAACGGTAATCAAGGTATGGACCTACTTTTTAAGAAGCTTACTAGATCTACTAGGATAGAGAGATCAATAATAAATTATAATACAGTGTGTGTGTGTGTGTGTGTGTGTGTGTGTGTGTGTGTGTGTGATAAGTGCTTAAATAAGGTAGTCACAAGGGGTTGAAATCATAGATGAGAGGCACAGATCTGGCCTTAGGGAAGAGTGAGGCTGGTCAAGGATAGTTTTCAGAAGTGGAATTTAATTCGTAATCTGACAGATGATCAAGAATGAGAGATCTGAAGGGAATGGGGAGGGCAGAGCACTCCAGACAGTCCACAGCATATGCCAAACTTGGAACTGATTACCTGAAATGTTTAGGAAAGGTAGGTAGCTGGGATAAGGATCAGGTATAAAATAAGAGGATGCTAAATGCTGTTAAAGATGCATCATAAATTCCATTCCACTGCCCAGTGTCCCTGGTGGGGCTGTCATAATGTAACAATTCAGGCATCCAGCCTTCCTTCATCTTATATCCCTATACTTTTCTAGGTCCTCAAAGTACTTCTCATATAACTGACAGATAGAAAAAGACGCCATGAGAAAGACACACCATTCCTTAACCATTCCGACTTATCATTCTTGCTTTACTGGTCGGAATTTTGTCATGAGGTCCAGTTATGTGAACAGTTGAGAAATTCGTGGGTTTTTGTAAACATAGTTTCAGCTACAGATACATAGTGAGTAGTAGAATTAAAAATGATAAGGTTGGAGAGTCAAACTGGGACCAATGTATGAAGGACATTTTATTCTAAGTTTAAATTTTACTCTGGAGAAAATGGAGTGCTTGAGGGTAATTTTGAGTTTAGGTGTGGTAATATATTTGGACTTTCAACAGTCCAAATATACATGTTCATGTAAAAAATTGATATACATGTTCATGTAAAAAATTGATTGAAAATAGGCAAGCTTAGAATAATTCAGACTCTAGTTTAGACAATGGTGTCCTACACATGGGTAGTTGCATTGCAATTGATTCCAGAACTGGAGAAGAGGCATTACCCATATGACCTTCCTACGTGTGTGCAGGACATTGCAGAAGAGAGGAGTCTCTAGGATCTAGCAGGGGGCAAATGCATGTAGGCTCAGACCCCGAGATATATGATGCATGTAGGCTCAGACCCCGAGATACATAATGAATTCAAGAATTAATTATTATTATTATTTTGAGATAGGACTTGCCTTCTTGCCCAGGGTGGAGTGCAGTGGTATCATCATAGCTCACAGCAACCTCAAACTCCCAGGCTCAAGTGATTCTTCTGGCTCAGCCTCCTAAGTAGCAGGGACTACAGGTGCAAGCCACCATGCCCGGCTAATTTTTCCATATATATATTTTTTTTTGTAGAGACAGAATCTCACTATTGTCCAGGCTAGTCTTGAATTCCTGGTCTCAAGCAATCCTCTTGCCCCTTGGCCTTCCAAAATGCTAGGATTGAAAGTATGAGGCACCACACCCAGCCCTAACTTTCTGATGGTTGTAGTACTTTGCATTCATCAATTTCTAGTGTTTATGTTGAACTTACTAAAGAGTTTGCTTGACTGGTAGTCACTATTAATCCAAACAGAGTCATCACTTAGTCATACCTGATTTGTTATTTGGAATAAAAATTTCAATGGAGTAGAAAGAAAAAGAACTATATTAGAGACTATATAGAAAGGTTTACCAAAGACAAGTTAATACAACTGATGCAGGAATTTGTTCAAAACCCATTACCTCCATTTTGTAGTTTGTTATATTCAATATTCTAATATGGCTCATAACCTTAGAGATGAATCTCAGAAATATCTTTTATATCTTTTGGATGCCAGCTTGTGATTCTTCCTGATAACATATTTCCAATGTTTTCCATATTTATATGAAACACTGAATATATATGTATGTGTGTTTATAATATATATCTATATATAAAACCTTTAAAATTTCTATTCTCACAGATCTGTCAGAAAGTTATTTCTTGATATTGAGTTTAACTAATGAGGCAAAAAGACTAGACTAGGCACAATCAACTATAAAGATTAATTACAAAGGAAAATATGCCTACTAAGGTTAGGGTTACCCAACAGAAGTCAGCCTGAGCACTGAACAGTTATCTGGTAAGTTCAATTTGTATAATGGTTACTTGCTGCTATTAATCTCACTTTATTTGGTACAAAGCTAGTCCAGAGTATCTGGTTAATTAAAATTAGTTTTTGCCTGAATTATCCTGGTTGATGGTACATATACTAGAGATCATTCCTAGAGAATTAATTCATTTTCTGTTTCACTTTGTCTGCATTATGTGAGGGCTGATGGGTGCTCCTTAACAGAGAAAAAGAAACAATCAGAAATCTTGGTTTGTGAGCTCACTTGCATAAGTTGTATGTAAGCATTTGTTGCAACATTTGACACTTGGCAAGTAGTTCCCGGGTCTTGCATTGGTTTACTTGCCTTATCCTCGGCTCAGGTAGTGCTTTGTGAAGTTAATGAGGTAGTGTGTATAAAGGCTCTTTCAACCAAAATGGGGAAGGGATTATCTAGCTGCAAGGAGACATGATAGAGGCCTGAGCATGATGAATGAGAGTTGGTTTGCTGGAAGGATCTTGACTGGATTCATACTTTAACTGCTATCAAACTCAGTATTTTTGTGGAGGAAAGAATGTAGGAGAAACGGGCTGTCCCATACTTTGTAAGTCAACTCGTTTTCTCCAGGTTTTTTTTCTTTTAGAGGCAAACTAGAATGATGATTAAAAAGGACTTTCCCCCCTATTTTTTAAGAAATCTGTGCCATTTTAAGTCCACATGGAGAAACAGTTCTTTGGTCACAGAGCAGTTGCTGCTGTCTTGCAGCGGAAGTCGTAGCTGCAAAGCCAAACAACTTTTGTTTGGTGATAATTGCGATTGGGTTTGCCCCTCACAACCAATCCCACGTGTTTTTGTGAGTAAAGCTCCTGTCACTCTTCCATACCTCACTGATCATATTAATATTTACTTATAGCTGCACTTGATGAAGACTTAGTTTTATAGGACATTAGAAGAAGAACTGACCACATCATCATTTGTGAGACCAGACCACATATGTGTGATTTGCAGACAAAAAGAACTGTTTTCTCTGCTATATTTTACTTACACTAAAAGAAATCTCAAATTGTAGATTAACTCAGAGGCAAAAGGGGAGGGAAGAAGAATAGTTTATGACCATTCCAAATGGGCTGGGATCCTTAGGAGACTTTTTCAGGAATTTCAACTGGGCATGCTCTGTAGAAGTCAACTATTCAGTAATGGGAACATGCGTTACCTTAATTTTTTAATCTCTCCTGAGTTACATTTATTGTTTGGCGTGGGCACATTGCAGAAATAAATCAGAATACCCTAGAACTACAGCTGACTGCTTCTGCGTGTATTTCATCATTTTAAACAAATATTTATTAATTATCCATTATGTGTAAAAGCTTGGATAGGCTGGGGAGATACATTTTGTCCCTGTCTTCAGATAAATTATAGACCAATTGGTGGGGCAAAATGTTGAAATAACACTAAATGTTAAATGGCAGTGCTAATCACCATATTCTAAAGACTGAGTGTCAATGGATGGCAAATAACGATCTCCTTCCTGTTTTATGCTGAGTGATAAATATGGCTGCTTGGAGCCGTGTGTTGAGAAAGGTCACGACTGCAAACTGGGTTCCATAAATAAGTACCTTGATTAGCTTTTGAGGTCTGCCATGGTAAAGTCGGGCTGGATGGAGATCTATCTAGGTTATAATATTTTAGCATATCTGGAACTTAACATTTTTAAAAAAATTTTTATTAATTCAACAAATATTGAGTACTAGACTTTACAATAGGTGCTTGTGAGCAAAATATACACCATAATTGCCTGCATGGGTTTGCCATCTTTTGGGTGCTTTCTTAAAAAAGCTGACTTGAATTTGAATTTTGATAAATGCTGCCCTCAAATCCAATTTAACATTTTCAAGTCTCTCTCTCTGTGTCACACACACACACACACACACACACACACACACACACACGGCACACACACGATGACAAATACAACGAAGGCAACTACAGTATACACAGGCATGGTTATTCAGAGGTGTTTCTGGGGCAGAATGAGGATTACAATTTGATAAAGGAAATGGCTTCACTGAAGGTGAAAAGGCAGAAAAATTTGAATAATGTGCAAGAACCAATGAATTAAAGCAGTGAATTTGTGTAAGTGAATTTGTGTAAATCTTGAAAGATATAATTGGAGTATTAGTTACATTCTAGACATTAGAAGTCCTTGAGTTTTAGGTCAGCTGGACATGTATTGCTTTATCTGCAGGCTGTAGAGAAATACTGAAATTATTTGAGCAGAGGAGTAATGTGGGCAGAGCCAGATGATTCTTTACATCTTTAGGTCCTAAAAGAGAGATGGAGCACCCTAAGTGTAGATAAATATATTGACTGCTTAGTATGGGACTTTGTATTTCAAAGCTTTTACCATGTGCAGTTGTTAAGCTTTAGTAACTAATTATTGCCTTGGTATACGTACATCTCTGTTATAAAGAATTATATTAAAATTAAGATTTACTATAGTGAATACAGTTATTTCCATGGATCTTTGGATATTTGTTATAATTTGGGAATATTTCTCAAATATATTATTTTGTTTGCTCCTTCAAACTCTAGGGTTGTGCTTAGGTGTTTCATTCAGGAAAACTCCTAATATTCAACTAGGATTATATTGCTCATGACTGCAAGTGTCAACTAGAATCATTAATATAAAATGTTTTCATTTATCAAAATAGCTTTATTTATTCTCAATAACTCCACAATACATGTAACCTTATATTATGATACAAGATATTACCGTGTTTCCCCCAAAATAAGACAGGGTCTTATATATATTCTTCCTCAAGAAGACACCCTAGGGTTTATTTTCAGGGATGTGTTTTTTTAAGTACAGTACAACAATCTATATTTATTCAAATATAGTTAAGTTGTCTTCTTCTGGAACATCATCATAACTCTCCAAACCTTGAATTCCATCCTGAATTTCTTGTGACTCTCTTTCCTTTAGAACCATTGGCCCCAATCTCTCATAGAGCTCTCATGGGGCAGATGAGAAGGGCTGCTCAGCTTCTTTACCGCTCCTGGACGGAAATGCACTGGTATTGCAGATGCCACGCTGGTCATCAGGTCTTATTTTCGGGGTAGGGCTTCTATTGCGCAAATGCTTAGAAATCTTGCTAGGGCTTATTTTATGGGTAGGTCTTATTTTTGGGGAAACACGGTATATACTTACAATTTAAGTACCTGCTTTTGCCACTTAATGTATATCAACGCTTCTTATTAAATTTCATTTGGAAAAACATTGGCTTTGCTGCCAAAAATATTTGGAAATCACTGGAGTCAAACATCTAATTACAGGTAGAGTTACCCGTCCTTTCTCTGTTACACTTACCCATTTTGTGTCTCTCTATTGTTGATTCACACGTGTCATTTGAAAAATCCTGGACTGGTGACTTGTCTGTTGTCTCTCAGCTCCTCTTCCACCCTTCCTTGTTCTCTGCACCCTAGCAGGCTGAAAGCCTGCGAACTACTTTTCTAGACTCCCTGGTCAGCTGGCTTCTACCGAGGTTCTATGAATGGGATGTGCTAGGCGGGGTGTGGAGGACAAAAGGGAAAAGGAAGCCTGCCACGCCCCAGTGCCGGCGTCCCCAGACGCCTTCCACGAGGGCCGCGCCGGCCAGGCCCTGCTCGGCAGCCGCCCGCAGAAGCCGACCCTGCCGGGAGCCAGGCCGCGCGGAGCCCACCCTGCCGGGAGCCAGGCCGCGCGGAGCCGACCCTGCCGGGAGCCAGGCCGCTCAGAAGCCGACCCTGCCGGGAGCCAGGCCGCGCGGAGCCGACCCTGCCGGGAGCCAGGCCGCTCAGAAGCCGACCCTGCCGGGAGCCAGGCCGCGCGGAGCCCACCCTGCCGGGAGCCAGGCCGCTCAGAAGCCGACCCTGCCGGGAGCCAGGCCGCGCGGAGCCGACCCTGCCGGGAGCCAGGCCGCGCGGAGCCGACCCTGCCGTGGGAGCCAGGCCGCGCGGGGCCGACCCTGCCGGGAGCCAGGCCGCGCGGGGCCGACCCTGCCGGGAGCCAGGCCGCGCGGGGCCGACCCTGCCGGGAGCCAGGCCGCGCGGGGCCGACCCTGCCGGGAGCCAGGCCGCGCGGGGCCGACCCTGCCGGGAGCCAGGCCGCTCAGAAGCCGACCCTGCCGGGAGCCAGGCCGCGCGGAGCCGACCCTGCCGGGAGCCAGGCCGCTCAGAAGCCGACCCTGCCGGGAGCCAGGCCGCGCGGAGCCCACCCTGCCGGGAGCCAGGCCGCTCAGAAGCCGACCCTGCCGGGAGCCAGGCCGCGCGGAGCCGACCCTGCCGGGAGCCAGGCCGCGCGGAGCCGACCCTGCCGTGGGAGCCAGGCCGCGCGGGGCCGACCCTGCCGGGAGCCAGGCCGCGCGGGGCCGACCCTGCCGGGAGCCAGGCCGCGCGGGGCCGACCCTGCCGGGAGCCAGGCCGCGCGGGGCCGACCCTGCCGGGAGCCAGGCCGCGCGGGGCCGACCCTGCCGGGAGCCAGGCCGCGCGGGGCCGACCCTGCCGGGAGCCAGGCCGCGCGGGGCCGACCCTGCCGGGAGCCAGGCCGCGCGGGGCCGACCCTGCCGGGAGCCACGCCGCGCGGGGCCGACCCTGCCGGGAGCCAGGCCGCGCGGGGCCGACCCTGCCGGGAGCCACGCCGCGCGGGGCCGACCCTGCCGGGAGCCAGGCCGCGCGGGGCCGACCCTGCCGGGAGCCAGGCCGCGCGGGGCCGACCCTGCCGGGAGCCACGCCGCGCGGGGCCGACCCTGCCGGGAGCCACGCCGCGCGGGGCCGACCCTGCCGGGAGCCAGGCCGCGCGGGGCCGACCCTGCCGGGAGCCAGGCCGCGCGGGGCCGACCCTGCCGGGAGCCACGCCGCGCGGGGCCGACCCTGCCGGGAGCCACGCCGCGCGGGGCCGACCCTGCCGGGAGCCAGGCCGCGCGGGGCCGACCCTGCCGGGAGCCAGGCCGCGCGGGGCCGACCCTGCCTGCTCCGCCCGCGCGGCCTCTTCTCCAGCTGTGTCACCAGGCAGCCCGTACCTTTTTCTCTTTTTTTAGCTTCTGTAGCTCTTCTAACTCCTTTGTAATGAGTTCTTGATATTAAATTTCCCTCTTCTAGAAATACTTTGAGTAGCCTGGGGTTTTTTTTGTTTGTTTGTTTGTTTAAAGACTAGACATTGACTAATTGATTAACCATATGTCACGGCAAGATGGGACTATTAGGATGAGCCAAGCAGACTGAAAACCTGGGCCATGGAAACTAGAGGATGCATTGAACTTACTGTGTAATAGTTTAAACATTGTATGTTGATCACTCTCCTCTATTTGGCTATAAACTCTATGAGGTCATTGAACCTTATTAGCCTTTCTTTGTAGAGCCTGGCTTGAAGTTTCACACTGGCTGAAACTTAAAGATGTCCGACAAAAGCTTTCTAGTTGGACCCATGGAATAGTGAAAGAAGACGATGGGCTTGATGTCCTCAAGGAGTTTGTAGTTTCATAGAGAGAGGCAACCCACGTACCATATTCTTCTCTTTCTTCTGCACTTTCCTTCTAGTATTTGTGAGGTATTTAGTCAGATATTGCATTTTTCTATGCTGAAATATTGAGATATGAACAGAAAATGAGAAGGAAAACTAATTCAGACAGAAACAAGTAGCAATGCATTTTTCGTATCTGTGTAGCAATTCCTATCTCGTGGAAGAGCACTGAACTTGTGAAGCAAAGCGTTTCTCTTCTAGATCTGCACTCAGTGTCAAGACAAAAACCTGCCCTTTTTAATGTGAGCTCAAACTCTCTTCCTATGTAATGCCTTGATGCTATATTTTGAATTATCTCTAATCCTAGGTATGAGCAGAAATAGTTGAATATATGCCATCCTTATTTGTCTGGGTGGTGGAATTTACATCAATACTATTGACTGTAAAATAAAGATTTGATTTTTTTGACCACTCTGTAGGAGAATCTGTTAACAAAAGGAAAGTTCTCAGTTTTCTCGGTTAGATGGACAGGTTTATGAGAAATTTCAATAGTTATTTCCCATTGTTTTCTAACTATTCTACGAGTAATTGATATTTATTGAGGATAAGGATGTTAAACAATGCAATTCTTCAGGCATTCCACAACAGATACAATTGTGGTGACTATCAAATAAAGAAATATCAAAAAAGATGATACAAATTCATCAACAAGGTATTTTTTCCAACTATGGAAGTAAGGATATTAAATAAAAATATTATTATTTTTTTCTCATCATAAACATCTTGTGCCTACACTTATTTATACCACATATTTTGTTACTGTTGTTATTTTTTATGTGTTTTTTATTGGTTAAATTGTAGACACCAATATCTTGATAAGAAGTCACCTTCAAAAATTATTTTTTTTACCTTGATGCTACCCTTAGTAAAATTTCTTAAAAACAGTTACTGTTATGAAGCCACTGTAGAAGCAGACAATTTAACATTACTTTATAGGTAGATTCTTTTCTCTTCCCTTTTTAAATTTTAAATTTGTTAAAAGTACTCATTTATAAAACGCCATCGTAATTCCCCTTAGGATTGCTGAAGCTCACAGCCTCTGCTCCAGGACGTCATACCTCCCTGGGAGACGTGGAAGACACAGAGATGTTTTTCACAAATCTTTAACTGAAGAGTTGAGAGCTGGAGGGATTTCAAGGGAAGGGACTTCCAGACGGATCAAACTGCTGGAACTTCTCATGCGAGATCATGACTGTTTGTGTTAAATACCCAGTTGAAAATTGAGCGGACTGGCTTGTTGTATCCATACTAGATGATAGATAAAAAAGAAATGATTCTAGTGGTATGACACTTTATAAACATTTACATTTTGTTTACAGCTCTGGCAATATTTTGAATAAAGTTATTACATGGAATTCCATTTCCTCAGCAAAGTAGTCAAAAAGTAGTTTGGTTCCCTTTGCTTTTGCATTTTTTTCCTTTTAATAATTCTGAAGTACAGATACAGATCACGTGGAAATGCACTTACAGTTTAGCGTCTCTAAAACAAAACAAGTGTGAAAGAAAAACTGCCTCAAAAGGGAGTTTTCTTCTATGTTGTCTAGGAAACTTGTACTAAAGAGTAATATTCACAGCTTAGTAACTTCGATTCTAACAATTTTTTGAAAATCAGTAAGTAGAAAAATGTGTATTCTTAAACAGAGTATGTATTTTTCCTCCCCCTTAATAATCGTGTCAATATTATCATAAATGAAACCCAAGTAGACTGCGATACCGTTTAAAGGCACTTTCTTAATGGCTGGAGGGTTTCCAGCTCCTGCTTCCCGGTGTTCCCTGGGATCCGGGCGGGCGCCCGCCAGGCATGCGCCCCCGCCGCACACCGCCCAGGGCGCCCCCCGCCGGGCATGCGCCCCCGCCACACACCGCCCAGGGCGCCCCCCGCCGGGCATGCGCCCCCCCCCCCCCCCGCCGCACACCGCCCAGGGCGCCCCCCCCCACGCACACCGCCCAGGGCGCCCCGCCGGGCATGCGCCCCCGCACACCGCCCAGGGCGCCCCGCCGGGCATGCGCCCCCGCACACCGCCCAGGGCGCCCCCCCCCCCCCGCACACCGCCCAGGGCGCCCCCCCCCGCACACCGCCCAGGGCGCCCCCCCCCCCCCCGCACACCGCCCAGGGCGCCCCCCCCCCCCCCCGCACACCGCCCAGGGCGCCCCCCCCCCCCGCACACCGCCCAGGGCGCCCCCCCCCCGCACACCGCCCAGGGCGCCCCCCCCCCCCGCACACCGCCCAGGGCGCCCCCCCCCCCGCACACCGCCCAGGGCGCCCCCCCCCGCACACCGCCCAGGGCGCCCCCCCCCCCCCGCACACCGCCCAGGGCGCCCCCCCCCGCACACCGCCCAGGGCGCCCCCCCCCCGCACACCGCCCAGGGCGCCCCCTTCCCCCCCCCCCCCACACTGCCCAGGGCGCCCGCTGGGCATGTACCCCGCCGCACACCGCCCAGGGCGCCCGCCGCACACCGCCCAGGGTGCCCGCCTCGCGCCGTCGAGGACTGAGCTTGCTCAGTGAAGTGTCGGGGAAGGAGGAAAACAAACAGAAACAGTTATATGCGAGCTCCTCGACCTTCGGTGAGGTGACAACCTCACAAGACAACAGAGCCAAAGCGGCCAAACACGATCCTCTCGGCTGAGGGCTCTCTTCTCTCCACACCGCCCTGAGCCTCGAACCGGCCTCGCTGCGAGCAAAGCTGACGCACGTGGGACGCGCGGCGGTGCCTCCCTCTCCGCGCTCGCGCTGGCACCTGCCCGACTACCGCCACAGGGGCGGCCGAGCGCCTCTGCTGGCTGTTTCTGGATGTGCACCTCTGTGCATGCAGCCAGAACAGCTGCCTCGGAGCGCGGCCCTGAAGGCAGAGGGAAACAAGAGTCAGGAGCCTGGTGCTGCGCTGCCTGTGCACGGCTCGGACGCACGCATGCCTCTTGGCACTGAGCTGTCTGGCTACTGGCTTCGGAAGAAGGGAAGATATTCATCAATGAGCACGAGTAACATGAAACTTTAATGAACCACCTTCTTGCCCACTTTTATCTCCAAATAACCATACAGATATAAGTCCAAATAATGACATGGCACAATTGCGTGATGGTGATAAAATTAATTTGTGCAGTTACCCAAAATGCCCATGCAGTAGTTTTCATATGAATAAATTATGTGAAAAAGAACCATAGCGAAATGTATCCTTAACCTAATATAGGAAAAGTGACTTTGCAATCCATATATTATGGCTCTTTTTTTCTCTATTATTAAGGCAATCATATAAAATTAATACCGGTTAGAGAAATCTGAGCTTTCTAAATTTCATTGCTAATCTGATACCCTTCTCCACATAACATATCATCAGCCCTAATATGTAAAACCTTTCTCCAAACTCTTAGTAGAAGTTAAAGATAACATTTCACTCCTAAAAGCTTTAAATCCTAACTTGTTTCTAATCAGCTTTCCAGAGTAACTATACAAGGGTACACAGACCTGACCGATTTACGAATATATTTTTTGTTTTAATTGAAACAGCAACATTTAGGTTCCACCTTAACAGTGCACCTTAAAAGATTATCTCGGTTATTTCACAGGCATCGAGCCGGCACTAATAGTCCAAGGCAGATATTGAAAAGCAGTGCAGGGCCAGGCAGATCTATTAGAAATTCCCATCCACGCGCCTCATACATATTGATTTCTGACACCAAGCAGCAGTGAAAGCCCCCGTGGGAATAATATATTTAGCAGGGTTCGCTGCGAGGAGGTCACAGGGTGCATACAGATTAGCTTCAGAGGACCAAGGCACTAGTGTTGGAGCCAAATGCTAGATTTTATATCATTTTAATCTGAACTTTTATAATCCTTTTAGTTCTCCTTTCTCCGGATGGCAGAGAGAAGCCTCCTTCCCATGTATCATGCATCTCTTCCTTTATTCTTCCTATAAATGTGCAGATGCCGTTGCAATGGGGAGGAATGTTCCTTTAGCAGAAGCAGGGGAGCCCCAACCAGATTTGCTTTTATAAACGGTGGTCAATTCAGATGAAGACATCTTTATCTAAAGATTTCTTTTCACGGGGGAGGGAAAAAATCACAAATCCATGTCTCCAGTTTTAGGACAGAAGCATAAAACACACTCTTATTAAAAGAACCATCCCTCCCCTCCCCCCTCTGCTGACACTGGAGCTTAATTGAGCAGAAGTTGCATTCATACTGTTACCTTGATGAAAACAAAAATCTAAACTTTTTAAAATTACCTTTCTGATGGGTAGGGAATGCCTGCTCATTATGCAAAGAAGTGTTGTGACTGTATCAGATGAAGGTGTCAGAGCAGAGTCAAACATGCATTTTAGGGGCTGGAGAGATGCCAGGCGAGCGAGAGGAAAGGGGAGAGTGGACACACTTTGACAGAAGGGCGAAACACATTCAGACAACAAAGGAAAGAGGAGGTTTCTCTCAACAGACACAAAGGCATATTGTCTTCCTCTAGACTGCATTTAAATTTTAAATGTTCTATAAAAAGTTCCCATGATTACTAATAATCAGAAAAAAAAATTAACTGCATCTGTGAAGTCCCTTTTGAATCTGACTCATTTTCTCTGCTATCCCAACCAAAGATAAAAGGCTGGGGAAAAAAATGAATGGCATAAGGCTCAATCAAGACTCATCCTTGAAAATATGACAATACTTACAATAAGTAAGAGGTAAATCTGAGTTTTTATTTTTATCAATAAAGATTTATTTTACCAGTAAGGAATAAGTAAAGCTTCTAATTAAGACCTGGAATTGTCTCTGTCAGATTATCTAACTAAAATATGTCAAACATCCAGCTTAGTCTCTCAGGCCTATCCCCGGTGGCCCAGGTTAAGTTTGATTTTATTTTCTAGTGTGTTCAAGCTGGGCACAAGCCAATAAAAGAAAGCCATGAAGTTTGGAAAAGAAGGAAAAAGGAGAAATAAAACCTCCAACTCAATTTTAAAAACTTAGGAAACAATGAAAATCTGATTTTGGCAAATGCCCCTTGTCAGAAATGTTCGGCTATAAGAACCGCCTAAAAATCACAGGCAGAGCCAGCCCAAATCATTGCACTTCCTATTTTGATTTCTTTGTTCAGTTGCAAGTGTGTTGGAAATCAGAACAAACAATGGACTAAGCAGTACCTGGACGTTGAATAATCTAAGACCCTCTCACTTAGATCGCTCTGGTCTGAAGAGATTGTGCCAAAACACTCAGATTAAAGATAGCAAGTGCAGGAAATCCAGAGGAAACTGTATCAGAAAAGATGACTTGATAATGAAGTAGCTGGCTAGTTGAAGAAAACGAAGGAATGGTACTCTGTAGAAGTTAGAAGTTCCTGATATTAGAAAAGATTGTGTGTATAGGTAGGTACATGCTAACTCTCATGAATTTGGTTTACTTTTAAATTGCTATATAACAAAACACAATATTTGGTACACTTAGCCATGTTTGCAGGCACTCATGATAGGTTACATGACTACCTATTCAAGAAAAGTCCAAGGTAGAGCTTAACCAGCAAAGACACCAGGGATTCAATCACATGTTTGGCCAAATGTTTCCTTCTCTTCCCCGATTTTCCCAGGTGGGAGTGGCCACTCCTTTATTTAGAAACTTTTTGCATCCTCTACCAACTTCTAGAATAAACTATCGGGGCCTGTGCATTTCCTCAGGCTCTTTGGCCAGACAAGTTGTCTTCCGTTTTGCAAAGGAAAGGCAGGTGTCTATCAGAAAAGCTAAAGAATTGTGCAGGAGCAAACCCCTTCATTACACTGGGTAAAAATCCCTCCTTGTCCCATGGCAAGGAGACCTTGAATACCCCATCAGCCTCCTTTCCCGGTTGTCAGCACATTTCTTAATTTCCTTGTCCATAGATGTTAGTCAATAATATTGGTTGACGTGAATAAATTATATTAGATAGAAGCTATATCTGGAGACAGAGACCAAAAAATAATTGGCAAAAAGCAAACAAAATAAAAAATAGTAAGTCATTTATCTTTCAGTTCTGTCTTCAAGGTGCCCAACATTTTGTTTGACTGCTTCATTCCGAGCTGGCCCTGCATCTGTGACGTGGGTAAAGCTGTTCAATTTTGCCTGAAGGAGGAAGGGACTATTTTCCGTACCAAAAGCAGGATAAGGAAAGTACCGTGTTTCCCTGAAAATAAGACCTACCCATAATATAAGCCCTAGCAGGATTTCTAAGCATTTGCACAATAGAAGCCCCAACCTGAAAATAAGACCTAATGACGGGCATGGCTACTCAGTGCATCTGCACAACACATGCATTTCGTCTGGAGCGGTAAAGAAGCTGAGCAGCCCTTCTCATCTGCCCCATCCTGACAGCTACTGTCCCAGAGGTGACTGGAAAGGTGCGGGCAGCCCCACCAACAAGGCCGGCTCCCCCTGTCAGGTCCTGGCCATCCTGTGCATGCTGCAGGCTGAGGCTTTGAGGGGAAAATAACACACCCCCTGAAAATAAGCCCTAGGGAGTCTTCTCAAGGAAAAATAAATATAAGACCCTGTCTTATTTTCGGAGAAACACGGTACAGGGTAAGGAAAATACAAGTATTGATAGTTGATCCCTTGAATTTGACTGGTGCTCCCCTGCCCAGGCGTCAGTTAACAATTCACATTCCATTTTTCACCTGGACCCTACATTACTTATCTCTTTGTCATATTGGTGCCGCCCGGCACCAATCCTGCTAGCTATCTGTCCTGATGAAAGTTTAAAAATTGAACTGCACGTTTCATCCACTTGCAGCTCTGAGCTTGTTTTAGTAGATGAACTGCTTATAGAAGGGGTGTTGACTGTTAAATTTCCAGAAACAACAATAACAAAAGAATTACTTAAAAGGACTGAACTTGCAAACCTTACATAGCCTTTCTCCACCACATAAGTCAAACTTGCTTCTGCTTCAAAGCCATCAGCATGCTGCATTTGTTGTTATCAGGCCAATGTTCCATAGATGTTGCTGGTGCTCTGCCAGCAGGGGAGGAGCCCAGAACACCAGCAGGAGCTGTGAGGCCAGCCTGGTTTCCCACCAGCATTTAACCTCTGCTCAGCCCAGAGCCTTCACCCTGCTGTCCATCATTGTAGTGCCTGCTTGGTGGCTCAGAAATTGTCCCTGCGGCCGAGCAACCCAAGCAGATTGTGTGTCTTTGGAAAACATTTTTCCATGGGGCGAATATTCAGACTTTTTATTCACTGAATACTACATGAGCTTGGAAATCCTGAAAGAACAGGCATCCTCTTTTAAATTATTTATATGCAATCTTCACCAAAGTCAAAAGAAGCTGTCTGGTGAAATTTTTTGGATTTTTTAAAAATCATATCTGACTCCTACACAGTTAAGAAAATATAAAAATAAACTAGAAATTAAAGGATGAAATAATTCCTAAAATTAATTTGGTTCTCCAGCTCTACTAGCCGGGTTAAATATTTCCACTATCTCCATGAGGAGCTTAAAAAATAATGGGCAATGTGTGTGAGGAAATAAAAGGTGAAGGTATTATAAACCAAGAGCATAAACTATGTGTGTGTGGTCTACAATTCCATATTCTGACAATGTCCACAGTGTAAGAGTAAGATTCGGGAGAATATACAGATGCCTTTGTGAGCACGAAACGGGGGAAAAAGTCCCTTTTAGTTGGGGGCAAAAGCATGCATTTACTTTCAGTAGAAGTAGACACACTTAAATCCCTGCTGAGCGCCAGGGAGGGGTTGGATGAGCTGTCTAGAAAGCATTTTCTCTCTCTTTATAATGTTAGAAATCCTCGGACTGCATTGTGCATTGCAATGCAAGGATTCCACAGTGTAAGAGCACATCAGGGCATTGAGAAAGGCTTAATGTGTTCTCATTAGAGGAGGAAGGGGAGAGGGGGCGGGAGGCGCCTTGGGGGATGGAGCTGAGCTGGACCACTCTGGGAAGCATTACAGTTTTGTGCCTTCTCACTTCAACTCCCTCAATCCCCTAGCTTTACATAGCTCTTTCACAGACAGTTCAGTAAAATGCCTCCCAAGCCTCATGTAAAGAGAGCTGTGTTGTACATCGCTGCTTGCAGTTTAACAGTTTGTTTGCTTGGGCCTTTTAAATATTTTCTTCCTTCCTGAGCTGCCTTGACAAACCTCTTTTTCACATTCACTGTTAATCAGATGAAAGCCAGAAAGGAAAAGAGGACAGTCTGATCAATGAAAAAAAATCTAGATGCTTTTAGTTATTAAGGGCCACAGTATTGCCAGTATGGAAAGTCAGGCAGAAACAGAGGATGGGCTTCTAGAAAGAAGAGATTTTGAGATTTTTCATGGCTGGCTTGATAACTGCAATTTACCAGACTCATTTACTTCGCTTTCCCCTCCTCAGTTTGCTTCTTGTCCAGGAGATACCAAAAATAGGCTTTTTCTATGTTTTTAAAAACCAATTTTTTTAAATTCAGAAAAGAACATTTTATATATGATTTATGGATTTCAATTTGGAAACAAAGATGTTCATATAGAAAGAATACCCCTTCACAGCAGTTCAGCTTGTGACGAGCAAGACCATGCACCCCAAAGTCAAGAAACAAACTGAGGATAAGTTCCTTTAGATACAAAATGATGAAAATAGCTGGTGACCCCTTGTGTTCAGTCACCACTCTGCCTCCCAGACAGACCATGGAATTCGGGCTGCTAGCTCACTCACCCGCTGACATGGCGGACCAGTAGCCAAAGAGAAATGCAAACTCTGCTCCAAGACATTTCCTTCTTCAGTTTTGAAATCTTAATTTACTCTGAAAACTTTCTGCTTGGAAATGATTATAGAAATATAGATAACATGAATTATAAGATAAATAGCCATCAGACTAGCTAGCCCACCTTTATGACGCTGGTAAAGCTCGGGCATTTGCTGTCCAACCTGGGTATTTTCCTTTGATGATGACTTTTCCATCATAAAAATTATGCTTACTGTTACTATCTATGGTGAAAAAAATAAATAATTTTTTAGTATAAAAATGTTTTAGAATAAAAATTTTAGTATAAAAATAATTATTTAGTATAAAAAATTTGGCAAAAGCTATCAATCAATTCATATTTCTTGTTTAATACCCTAAGAGTTTCTGAACTTACAGCTCCACTAAAATTCCAGTTTAGGGTGAAATTAAGTAAGAAATGCTTTTTGGGGAAAGGTGGATGGCAATTGAGCCCAAACTGGATGAAAGAATAATGAAAATTGTTAGATAAAATTCTGTCCTTATTATAATTGGACAATGAGGTGTTTAAGAAATTGGGTGGGAAAGAATACAAACATTTAGTAACACTAATTAGAAATTAATCTCCAAGTCTAATGGCTATTGGCTATAGAAATGTAATTTCTAAGCTTTCTAAAGGATGATGATTGTGTGTATCTTATTATTAAAACAGTGTCACAGTATTCCACTTTAATTAGATAGAGTTACTAATACTTTATACAAAGTTTGTACCCCCTTTACATAACTGTGATGTCACCAAAATAATGCTACACATAGAATTGTCATTAAACTGGTAAACAGAGGAGTTTTCAGGTCATTACTATTACATAATATATATGCCTTTGAATTTTTATAATTGAATATTGCTATGGGTTGAATATTTTAAATATGAATATGTTGTGTATTATAATAGGATGGATTTCATAATTTTTGCCAAAATAAAATGTTGGATAATTTTTCACATTTACTTTTAACTGAATATAAAAATATCACCTTTTCCTCATTCTAACATTGTTCAAAAATGTATAATCTGGTTGCATTCTAACTCTCATCATTTAGAATTCACCAATTATTTTTTTATTCCCACATTTTCAGGGGTGTCAAGTGTAGTGTAGCAAATACATTTTTAGCCAGTTATCTTAACCAAAAACTAAAAACCAAAATAATGAATAAATAAATATTTTTGACAAATAAGTGAATGATTCAAGCAATATACCTTTATTTTGAAATTTTCAGTGCTATGTGTTTGTTATCCATTGATTCAATGTGAAAAGGGAGATTTTGACTTTAATTTCTTTATAATAAGAAGAACATCTAAAATTTATTGAGTATCAGGTTCTGTGATAAGAATTTTGTATATGTTATTTTATTTAGTCTATACATTTTACTATGTGGTAAAACTATTCTAATTTTTAAATTTGAGGAAACTATGGCATAACTAGAGTAGATAATTTATCCAAGTTCATATAGAATTATAATTAAAGAAGTCAGAATTCAAAACAGGTCTATTAAACTTCAAAGTTTTGTGCATTATGTTATATTGATTCTCTAACAATTAGGAAATTTCATAAATTGTCCATTTTATGCTAGCCATTAAGAGTAACTTTTTCTCAAGCATAAACAGAATTTTGTCCTTGAATGAAAGCTTTTAGCTAATCTATTTCCTTGGATAACCTATTTATTTACTTGCTCTAAAAGTACCCAGTACCAGTTGTCTAGGTGATGTCCTACTGTTCTAGGTATTGGCATGATTCAGTATGAAAAGCTCCTGCCTTTGTTGTGTTAATATCTTCTGTGGGTATGGGAGATGAATAAAATAAATTTTGCGCTTGAATCCTGCAAAAATAGAAAATCCTTAAAACTTCAGTTTTAATGGTTAGCCACATACACACACAATATAAAACTATGCTTCAAAGTATATTAAAATGCATTTTTAATTGGGCAATAAAAGGGAACAAACAGAAATAATAAGCATTTTCATATATTTTTACTTGTCTGTGATTTTGCTTTTAATATACTATTTAATAGAGCTTTAATAAAAATGGTGATCATCTCCTTTAGCGTTAAATAATATTTCATTTAAACATTGGGAAATACTTTTGTAATCTAACTATTAATCATTTTTATATTCAAAATTCATAATTCCAATAATTTTAAGAAATAAGTTCTGATAATTAGTAACATGTGGAAACTGATTTATTTGAATCAGTATTACAAAATCATCATCAAAGAATCAGTATTACAAAATGATGATTCTAGTCAAGGCATGTTCTGTTAAATTTTATAACTTAGTGGAATATTAGTCAAGATTTTTCTCATCTTTTCTTTTCCTCAAACCTACTTAGAGATACCAAAATGATGATTAAGGGACGATTATGGGATTGAATATAATTTTATTCCTATTATAAATTATTGATAAATTATTTTAGAGGTATGTATTGATAAAATCACTAAATACGAATGGAATTATTTGCAATGATTTCAATTTCCTGGACAAATCAAAACAGAGTAACTACAGGCACTTTGATTTTTCTCCATTTTTTTCTTATATTCTTTAATCACGAATATTCACACACACATACACACACAATCAGCCTGTTTGGAGATTATTGCAGGTTGGAAAGTAAAGCATTTGATACACAAAGACATGAAAATGACTTAATATGGTGTACACATGTATCAAGACAACATGAACTGATGTAATGTGGCCAGTAGCGCTCTTGTTCTCAATATACACCTTCCCTATGAATAACCATGCAGTTACATTCCCTCTTTTTTTCAATGTGAAGTCAATATGTCCATCAAATACTCAAGGATTTGCTCTATTAAATAATTTACTTTAATGTGCTTGTGAATATGTTGGCTTCTCTCTTTCTTTCACAGTCTATATTCAATACTTCAGAAAGTTCTGTCAATTTAACTTGAAAAAACAAATCTAGAATCTGACTACTTTTCTCCATCTCCACTGCTATTCCTCAGCTGACCCACTGTCACCCCTGCCTGGACTAGTGCAGTAGCCCACCTTATGCTTGCCTAAGATGCATCTGCAGAGCACCCAGAGTGTTCCTTTCAAAGCAGAAATCGGCTCATGTTATTCCTCTGTTTTTCATCCCAGGCCTCCCTCTTTATTTGGAGCAAAATCTAAAATGTTTGTGATGGTCCACAAGGTTCTGCCTGGTCTACTTTTTACCTCCCACATCCTTATACTCATCTTCCTCCACTTTTCCTCTTTCTCATTCTGCTCCAGACCACACTGGGTGCTTTCCACCTCATGGTCTCTTTGCACATGCTGTTTGCTCGGATCTACAAACAGCTATCTTCCTCCCCTCCCCTATGAATAACCATGATTTCAATATGACTTCAATAATATTTCATTTAAACATTGGGAAATACTTTTGTAATCTTACTATTAATCATTTTTACATTCAAAATTCATAATTCCAATAATTTTAAGAAATATGTTCTGATAATTAGTAACACGTGGAAATTGATTTATTTGAATTCAAAGAATCAGTATTACAAAATGATGATTCTAGTCAAGGCATGTTCCTCCTTCCGGAACAAAGACCCTCCTTCCAGTCTTTGTTCAGATGTCTACTCCTTCAGTGGACTTTTTCAAGCACCGTACTTAATTTAAAAAGTATCAGACTCCCAACCTGTAGAACTTACTCCCCTCCCCTGCTTCGTCTTGCCGTGTGGCGCATGGCATGCCCCGATCTACTGCACTGTTCCCTTTCCGTACTCATCTCGCCTGTCATCTGTTTGACACCATAGAATATGAACACTGTGGAGAGAGGGCTTTTCGTCTGTTTTATATTTTCCTGGAACAAAGTAAGTCCTTAATATATATTTGTTGAATAAATGAATGGGTGAGTAAATATAGCAGAAAAGAAGACTTCAGAATAGGAAAATGCCTGGCATGGAGCTCAGTGATGTTTGTTGAATGAATGAGTTTAATGTAAGGTCTTTCAAAAGTGTGTTTTCTGGAGAGTTTTCTATGAGCAGTTTCAATTTGATTCTTAAGTAATTATTTTTTTAAAAACTGCTTATTTGAAATGAAAGTTTATTTGTTGCCAATCTTTCTATAAATATGTGTTTGTTACAGCTTTGTTCTATCAGACGGATGGAAATGTGATTAATGACACCTAAAAGATTTTTTTAAAGAGAAAACCATAATGTAGGGCTTTGATTCCCTTATCTTCCATTGGAATTTGCTTTTTCTTGGATCTATGGAAAAAAGAAACTGGCACCCTTGCCTCCCTGCTGCCGTGGTGTCAAGCATGCTCATTTCACAAGCTCCTGCAGATGAAAGTGTAATTGTGTGGAAGGTGAACTGATTGCAATTAACCTCAGGACTTACCCTCAGGCTGGGGTATTTTACCTCCTTTTCTAGGAATGTGCCACCAGGGCCATAATATATAGCTGATGAATACATAAATCATACAGCAAAACATATATATTATGGGATAAGTACATAAATCATGTAGAAAAACATGCATTATACTGAGATGATCAAATTATAAATGAAGCACATAAATCATAAGATTACACTGTTGAATTGTATCAGGAAACATAAATTATATAGTGAAATCCCAGGGTCACGGGAGGGTTCAGCAAATAATGAAATGAGCTCCTATAACTTAAGAAAAAGTGGAGTATTTCAGTGAAAAACTCATTGTGCATTACCTTGAATATTCCAGTTAATCCAATTTTATCTTTTACACCTCTGTACCCAAGGACTTAATCCTGCACCATAGGGGGAAGAGAAACGAACTACAAATGAAAGATTGAATGATGTCGTATGATAAGTGCATTAAAAAATAGAAGCTTTCAAATATAATGAACGTCTGTAGCCAGGCTCTCAAGTCAAAGTTAGAAAGGATGGCAGTTCTAAAGGCAGCTACAAACATGGGCAGGGCAATACCTCATTTTAAAATGAAGAATGTCTTGAATGTCAAAGAGAAAAGAGACAAAATTAAGCATCGCTTGCTGTGAATGTTGATAAGCAATTGAAATTTGATTGGTATGTTGTGTAACATAATAAACAAAAATATTTATTTTATAAGATGCGCCTAAAGAGACTTTTTTTACCTTCCTTCCTTTGGGAATCATTTTTTAACATTTGACCTTGTTTTTTTCCCCTTTAATTCTCTGTACCTTTGTTCAACTCATGTATTAATAGGATCAAAGAGAAGAAAAATGGAGGAAATAATTCCTTAACTTAGTTTTGCTTTTTAAAATAAAGTCACAGGTTGGTAGAGGCCCTTCTCCATGGCTTTCACAGACACCTAGGCTAACACTGGCTTGCACACACAATACAGAACAGTGGTAGAAATCAGATCAATCCCACAAAGTTTCTCAGCGAGAGGTGTGTCCATGTGAATTATGCTCTCACCCAAGTGAGAGCCTGGAATTCACATCCGTACCTAGCACTGGTGAGTTAGGGTTATGGTCCAAGCTTGGTGTTCTGAGAGATTCCTTAGTCATAAACAAAGTGACCCACTCTATTCCTCAGGGCGGCAGAGAGCCAGAGCTAACTGAATTTATACAATGGGAATTGATAGTTTATTGTCAGCCCTGGCAGAGCAGGGGCACTCACTCACATCCTATTTCTGGCTTTTCTTGGCATTTGTTACTGCAGATAAAGGTAGATTGTGTCAAGATGTGCTGCTAGTTCTAGAATACAATTGTGTCAAAATGCAAGTGCTAAATTTTATTTGAAGGAAAGTAATAAATTGGCACCCACAAATGCTCCTTGCCTTTCCTAAACATATTTCAATTTCTCACTGCTACTAATATTTAGTGCTGTTAATTGTGCATAAATAATTGTAGAAGAAACTAAAGCTGAAGAAACATAGAACTCCTTTGTTTTAAACAGTCAAGTACAAAATAAATATGTATATATAATCTATAAAAAACGGTTCGTTCATTATTAATCAATTCAGTTTTGGCTGGCTAACCAAAACTGGTTTGTCCCTAAAATATCCATAAATGGTTAAATCTGCTCAATATAAGTATAATCATTTTACTCTATGATCTATGTGTTTCATTAGTTGAGGTACACATTTTGCTATAATAAATGTGCTTCAGTAAATGATCTATGCATTTCTTTCTGAAATGTATGTGTTTCACTAGAAAAGGTATGTGTTCATCAGCTATGAATAATGTTCCAACAGCACCGCATTATATTACTGGGCTGGTATCAGCGCAGCGTAACACATCCATCCCTCCTGACCATGAGCCCTGCGTCTACAGGCACACACACATCAGGGCCTGTCGCTCTCGGGTGTGGGCGCACCTGTGTGCAAACTCTGCAGTCTTGCAAAACACAAATGGGAGCGAGGGGTGATGGAGTTACTTTGTAGGTGAATACGTTTGTTAAATGAACAGGAAACAGGGACTTTTCTAGTCCTACTTCTTTATAGCAGAGGAGGAAAAAACAATACAGCAAAACACAATAGAGATCTTATTGTTTCTCATGGGTAAACTCTCTTCCATCAAGAATGTCAAACATTAGGAACATTTAACAAAAATTTGTGTGACTTGTATGACAACCAATCTCTTGATTCCAGTGAATTGGTATCCAAAATGATAACTTGAAATTATCTTTACAGAGTGAAGTTAATTAATCTCTTAAAAAGTTAAATACATTATCTCTTCTGTAAAAGGGGTTGATTCCTCATTGCTGAGAGGTTTATGTTAGTTTACAATTTAAAGGGAAAAGAAATTTTTTTCTTAAGTTTAGCAGAACACAGTAATTTACCTCTCAATATGCTAAAATTCAAACACAGCAATTGCCCAATTGAACTCACAGCCAGTTGTTTGTGGCTCCCAGGCTATCTGGATGCAGTAGCTAACAAACAAATCTTTATCTATAGAAATCTGTTTTTTAATAAAAATAATTTAAAAGCCCATTGTTTTCTTATGTCCAGTTGTCAATGTTTTGAAACGTGACTGATTCTTAACTGTGACCATTGTTTTCAGAGCTATAGTATTCCTTCACCTTTCTTCTTCATCGTCCCACAGACTCTAATATTCATTGCACGGGGTATTTCTTAATATTGTCATGAACAGAAGGAATGAATTATAATCTGCTCTTCACATAAATGTGTTAATTATGACAGAATCACTTATTTTTCATAGATTAAAACTAATGCTTTGTATATGAACTTTCCATTTAAAAATCATTTTTCAATAAATACGGAACACTCTTTTCCTTATGACATCAAATGATTCATTATACATGTCTCCATTTAGGGACCTAATTTTCTCTCTACTTTACATCTATCATTGCAGATATTTCTTTCATTTATTCTGCCTTTTACATTTTTTATTTACTGAAATGACTGAAACCTGGGGGTTATTTTTTACTATTATGTGAATTAGAAATTTCTATAGATCTTATCAGCTGGTAAGTAGTTCATCATATATTTGAGACAGTCTCTAAATGGGAATAATCTACATTAGATAACTCTAAAATAATTGACCCGTTGCTTTTAGAGAATTGCTACAATTTCTCTAGAGTAGCATACACGTGCTACTTTTGTAGATAGAAGAAGATAGAAGATACTTTTATTTACATTTTTTAAAGAATGTAAACATGTACATATGAAAAAGGGAAGGTTCTGGACAAAAATGATCTTTCTGATAAAATTACTTTGGCATTAAAAGTGGTCGAAGTCAATCTATATGCAAAACTGGGCCAGCTACTAATATTTCAGGATATCCAGAAGCCATTAAAGAAATAAAAACTGCTGATTTATACATAGGGATCAGACTAGTCCATTTTAAAATTCATGCTACACTAAGTGATCTTGTGAAGTGAGTGTTAGTAATGTTGTAATAACTTTGCCTGATATTTTAGGTATCACTAATAGGCAAATTCTTTATGGTGGCCTGAACATTGTTGCTTAAAAACAAGCAGAATTGCACTAAATATATTTTTAGAAATTTTGACCAGGAGATTTTAAAGTCTAGATTGAATTTCCCTCTTACCAAGTCAGATTAATATCCTAGATTGCATATTACGTCCTGCTAAGAAAGTCCTCAAAGGCTCGAATAAGTCTACATGAAGAGTTCGTAAGCAGGTTCCTTGAGACCTGAAATGGTCTGAGTGATAAACATTGAAGCAATTTGATTCTACTCTGTATGTGATTGTGTATTTAGGAAAAATCTCTTTGGTAAAGGTTCCTGAAGACCCAATTAACCTGAACTGAAAGTACTGCACTTTGTGTACAATGAAAACAATAACATATATTCACACTTCAAAAATATAGTTTATTCATAGATTTCTACTATCATACTTTCTGTAAACATAGATCCCTAGTATATTTATAAAGTTTAGAGGTTGTTTAAAGAAGAGGATAATTTTTCCCCCTTAGTCCATATTTATTCTGATTAGACTATTTCACTGGTACTGTGAGGACTTTGGTCATTTTTACTTAATCCCAAATGGGAGGTGAATTTTTGCCCTCTGAACAAAATCTCACTCTGGTATTGTCTGCGGCCTGGACGCTCCCATCTCTGGATATCATGGCCTCTTTCCTGCAGCTTCTACAGTACTTCGAGGGCTATGCTCTGCTACAAAAATAAATAAATAAATAAAAATTCTCCAAATACTCTGAGATGAGAAAAAAATTTGAATATTAAATACAACTTGAACATTTTTTAAAGAACTTATGAAGATGCTAATACATTTAAGAACAGGGTTAAAATCAGGTTAGATGAGGCCAAACACACCTTCAATTGCTAAAGAGTTTCACAGTGACATTTTGGTCATCAGCAGCCGCCGTTATCTGGGACTAAATCAATTTGCAGCAGCTGTGGACAGCTATCTGCGCGGAGAGCAGAGCAGTTTAGCTGCAGAAGCGTGTTAAATGTAAAAGGCCGGAGTCCTGCTGACTACACATAAGGAATTATTTTTAAGGCAAAACCATAACACACCACTGCCTGGCTCAGAAGGTAGCAAGCCACTCTTGTTAATTGATTTGACCTAATAGCTGATTTGATATGCCTCCCTTTCCATCTCCCTTGTTAAGGATGGTGCATAGTATGGAAACTTGTCTAAATCCATTTTTTTTCCTTTTGGCAAATAATTCACTTTAGAGGTTCAGTTAGTGCTTCTGGCAATGGCAGAACTAGCACTTTTATGGTCTTTTAATCTGTGGAAAAGATTGTCCTTGGTTTCTTTAAAAGGTCAATATCAAGAACAGAGTTTTC
Source organism: Microcebus murinus (assembly GCF_040939455.1). Lineage (NCBI taxonomy): Eukaryota > Metazoa > Chordata > Mammalia > Primates > Cheirogaleidae > Microcebus > Microcebus murinus. Next base: position 18,860,377 of record NC_134130.1, read on the forward strand.
TTCATCTGTAAGCAGAGTGGTGCGACACAAGGTAAGGAGTCTTGCAGTGCATTAAAATAAAGAAAGCACACAGTTTGCAACAGTCATATGTTAGCTTATTTGTAACCTAGAAGTTATAAGATTTTTGCCTTTATTTTTTCCACTTGACATAATAGTCTGTTTCCCAAGTTTGAGATCTAGATTTAACAGGTAAAAAATTTTGCTGTTTTGGGTTTTATTAAGTTCATACATTGGTATATCTAGAAAATGGATGAGAGACAGGAAAGGAAGGGTCTTTATAGGAAAAACAGCTTTCTGAATTAAGTTGGAAAATATATATATATAAATTCAAATGGCTGTTGATGGTAATTTATTTAATAGATTTACTTTTCATCATGTATCTAATATAACCTCAAGTGCCTGAAATAGTGCATAAAGATAGCTTATATTCCATAGAGTAATGTAATCTAACATGGACCAGTTATTGTTGCTGAAATCAGAATACTGAATTATGTCAGGATGGGGAGAATGTTCATCATATGTGAACCGCTGTCATGGAAGACATGGCATCGTTGTGGTTTGCAGGTTGCATTGGAATAACCTCAGTAGTCACCACTCAAGTAAAACTTGTATATGAAATATCTGGCACAATTTTCATGCCCCACCCAAATGTTAAATGTGACAGTAAGATTAATGGTGATAAAATATGATTATCATTTTCCAGAAAAAAGAACACTTATTTATATGGGGTAAATGTGCTTACTGGAAATTGTGACTTCACTGATGTTAAAGTTTAATGTTAAATAAAAAATACAAACAATGTATAAATATCAGAATAACACCAGCTTTCATATTGTTTGAGCATATGTTTAATTTTTAGTAATTTTGAGTTAAATTAGTATAAATTATTGGCTTAAGGATTATTTCCTGGTTCTGTATGAATATTTTTGTGGGGACATATTACAGTCTGTGAGATACTATTATTCTTAAATTACAAGCAAAACCCAAAAAGTATATAGATTCATTTTTAAAAGTGTGAGTGAAAGTATTTTAGCTTCACAATTACATACCTTTAGCTAATAACAACCAGCAGAAAGTAAGATCAACTTAAGTTCTTGGTACATAAGCACTATCTTGGCTAACGGCTCTCTTTTCAAATCTATAGAAATAGCATTGATGCACATTGTGGTAAAATTCAAACTCAAAATTTTGAAAAATTTCCTGTGAAAACTTTTGATCTCACGAGTGGAAGGTGGAGAGAAATTTCCACTGAGACTTCTATTTGTTCTTCAAATGAAGAATACACATCGATAGCCAACATCCACCAGGCCCCAAGCATTGCTTGACACTTGGTCAGCACCCAGTGAAAACCCGTGTGCACGTGTGGGCGTCACCCCTCTTCCGCAGGTGAGGGAAGTCTCAAAGAGGTCAATGCCTTATCTTGGCCACAATGTAAAATAAGTGTTATTTTGGAGACTGCTAGTTGTCCCCCATGTCCATTCTCCCTTTCTCCTTTTCACAACAGAAACCCTAAGTTTAAGCCGGATACCACATTTCCCATCTTCTCTTGCAGTCAGTGATCGCTGTGGCGCTCCGTTTTGTCAATAGTTTTGAGCTAAGGTATGCTATTTGCAATTTCTGGATCTTACATTTAAAGGGACCGAATCTTACTTGGCCACATGCCCCAGAGCCGTGTGCTAAGTGTGACAAAGTGAGATGATGCAAGGAGCCTTAGACCCCAACACTGTCAAACCACAATGCCAGCAGGACCGCCTACCCAGACTTTCCCATGGAAGAGAAACATGCTGTCTAAACTGTCTTTTTATGCTCTGTCTTCAGGGTGATTTCTCAGTCTCTCCCTTTCTCTCTTTCTCAAACAGGTATTCCGATTAATGCAGTGTGAGGGCTGAGCCTCAAGTCCAGATCGGTTCATCTCCAGAGCCAAAGCTCTTAACACAATAATATGTCCAGTTAAAAGTGTTGTTTGATAAGATTATCAAGCTTATTTCTGATTTGGGAATTTTCCAGTCAGTAATTTATATCTATAGAACTGTTAGATCAACTAACTTTGGCAAAGAAAAGCAACAAATAGAAAATAAATGTTGTAACACAAACTGTAGGCTCTACTTTTTTCTCTCTCTCTCTGAACTAACACTTCTCAAATGCTCCACTTGTTAGGAATATGCAAAATACCACAAGCTTAACTGCTCTGTTTTATCACCAGCAACTCATTCCTTCAACTTATATTAATACCTTTGGCTTCCATTTGTTCCTTTAAATATCTCTGCATTATCTCCTCATTGTGGCTGTTTGTTCCCTTATACATTTTTTTTCATTATTTCTGTTTTCTCAGAGTTTTTGTGCTAGTCTTCTTGCTGCCTCCTAAATGTTAGATATTTTCAAGTCCTCCAATGACTCCAAGAACTTACAAATCACTTCTGGAAATATGTTCAATCATTTCAAATTATCAATAGTTGTTTTAGTAAGAATTTAAATCAAAAATGTACATCAACAACACGTGGAGACTTCCAGTTTCTGGTTTGACGTAGAATTTGGAAGTAGTCACTCCCATTGTCACAGTAAGAAAAAAGGTGAAACAAACTAAAATAGCACAGTATTCTCTGTGTCCCAGTAAATAGAGAAAAGTGAAACATTCGTCAAAATATCCATAAGTTACAGATTAATTTCCATGAGGGTACTGCAGAGAATTCTCTTGCCAAATAAGATATATTTCACATGTGATGGCTTCCTTTACATGTGCATTAGGAAAGCAAAACAAGGTAAGTGCTACTGGCTAAGAAGCAGATGTGAAGTTTATTTAGAAGTAGATGATATTATAATTTTATTAATTATAATAGGACTCTACTTCAACTCTAAAGTGTGATGATTATTACTATGCAAAACAATGTTTCACTGCTGTGTTTACAATAACGACTGTCTTGTTAACAGTTGGTGTGCGTCCATACAATAGAATAGGGCAAATCGGCAGCAATTTATTGACTGTAACTCCAATCACCAGGAAGCATTAATGGCTTTGTCCAAAATGCCTGACTACTTTCAGGGAGAAATTTAAGACTCCAGCAAGAAGTAAACTCATGATCTACACCTATGTGGCAGAAACTTTCTAATGAACATCATAGGATTAATGATGGCTGTGCCCAAACACTTTTTCAAATAGAAGTAAGATTTATATACAGCAAAACACATAGATCAGAGGGATATCATTTGATGAGATTTTACAAACATACGAACTTCTGTAACTACCACTCTAATCAAAGCAAACATTTATATCATATAGTTTATTGATGTCTTGACCCATGTAATTCCTTCTCCTACTCAGAGGCCAGGACTGTTCTGTTTTCTATCACCAAAGATGAGTTTGGCCTGTTCTTGAACTTCATAAAAAATGGAATAAAATAGCATGCATTTTGGGGGAGAGTGAAGATGGCTTCTTTTGTGTAACATAGTTTTTTTTACAATACATAAATGAATGTGTACTTAACAGTAGTACCTTTTAATTGCCGAGTAGTATTCCAAAACATGAATAGATCACAATTTGCTTCTTAGTCTATGGTAGATATTTGGAGTGTTCCTAATTTCCTGATACTATGAATAAAGCTTTCCTAAGCATTCTTTGTAAGTCTCTTTGTGCTCATCTGTTTTTACTTCTCTTGAGTAAATATTTAAGACTGGAATTTCTGAGCAATGAAGTAGGTATGTGCTTAACTGTGTAAGAAACCACCAATTTGACCATTCCCGGCAACAATGAATCAGAGTTCCCATTGCATTATATTCTCACCAACGCTGTTCGTCAGTCATTTTTCATTTTAGCCCATGTATTGGATGTAGAATAGTATCTCATTTTGGGAGGGGGAAAATGGTGGAGTAGGGGTGCCCTCCTGGCTCTCTGCTCCCAGAGCGAAAAGTGAAGAAAGCGGATAGCCACACTCGAGCGATCTGCACTCCAGGACCAGCTTCGCAAGCCTGCAGACATCCACCAGGAATCGGAGGGATAAGACCATTTGCAGCCTAAAGCAAAGGTGAACTGATTATTCTTCCGCAAAACTCGGGGATTTGGAGGCACACAACAGGGAGGGAGCGAGGCCTGGTTTAAGCCGCTGCTGGCTGGCAGTGGCGCCAGCCCTACCCGGTGCTGAGAAACACCCCTTCCTACACCAAGCTCCACTCCCACGTAGGCCAGGAGGTGCCTGAAGTTGGTGAGAAGTGGCAGCGCGGGATAAAGCCGTGTGGAGAGGAGACTAGAGCAGGGAACACGCTGAGTTCTCCAGAGCACACAGTGGCCGCAGTATAAGGAGGGGGAGGGTCCGAGCGCAGCAACCGCTCTCTGCACAGCAGGAACCAGAGCCCACTCGGGCATCTCCCTGCAGAACACTCCCAGGTCAAGGTCAAGGGGAGTTTACACAGAAGGAGGCTTCGACTTTGGATATAGAGGAAGTTTGGGATAGCGCTGAGAGGTCAGAGTGCACAAAGTTAGACTCCTTGATCCATTAGGACCCCCCCCCTGCCCCTCCGGCACCGCTCCCGCCACTGCATTCTGGCGCTGACTTGGCATTCCAGCGCTGACTTGGGCTCCGGGTTTGGAGAGGAGGCGCAGAGAGAGCGCTGGTACGCGCCCCTGCTCCACCAATTTGATATTGGACCGTCACTTGCTGCACAAGCGGCACTGACTCTGTGCTCAGAGAGTGGACCCTGCCTGGACGGGGCAGAGCTACAGGGGAGATTGCCCTTGGTGGATTTAAGGCAGAGAAACATTGCCTTCCACACTCTCCTGTGACCCGGAGCCCCGACCTGGGCTCCAAAGTCTCTGTCCCAACCTTGGGGGCGGAGCTGAGATAGGAACTGCTCCCATTCCTGCCGCTTATCTCCACCTGTGTAATTAGGAGACAAAAGACAGGGATTGCTGGGTCCCATTGCCTGCCTGCCCGCTTCTGGTCAGTCTCTCCCTGCACAGGTCTCCCGCACGCTGTGCCCAGAGTGTGGAGCCCACCTGGGCAGAGCCTGGCCTTGTAGGAGGCTGCCTTTAGTGGTTATAAGGCAGAGATAGTTTACGACCCCCACATCCGGGGATTTGGGGCTAGGCCTTTGGCTCCAAAGTTTGTATCCCTGCCTTGGGGGCGGAGCCGAGATAGAAACTGTTCCCGTGCCACTTATCTCCACCTGTGGAATTAAAGAGACAGAAGATGGGGCCTGGTGGGTCTGGCTGCTGGCCAGCCGGCCTTCTGGCTTCAGGTCAACTTCTCCCAGCACAGGTCTCCCGAGCTCTGTGTCCAGAGTGCGGAGCCCACCTGGGCAGGGCCTAGCCTTGTAGGAGGCTGCACTTAGTGGCTATAAGGCAGAGAGACTTTACGTCCACCACGCTTCCCTGTCTTGTGGCTGAGCCTTTGGCTCCAAAGTCTCTGTCCTCGCCTTGGGGGCAGAGCTGAGATAGGAACTGTTCCCATTCCTACCACTTATCTCCACCTGTGTAATTAAAGAGACAGAAGACGGGGAACCGTGGGTCTGGCTACCAGCCTGCTGGCTTCAGGCCAGTCTCTACCTGCACAGGTCTCCTGCGCTTGGTGTCCAGGCCCTGGAGTTTGCCTGGGCAGGGCTGAGCATAGTAGGAGGCTGCCTTTGGTAAATACTAGACAGAGAGATTTTACGACCCACACACTCTGGTGACTTGGGGCTGGGCCTTTGGCTCCAAAGTTTCTAGCCCCGCCTTGGGGGTGGAGCTGAGATACGAACTGCTCCCGTTCCTGCCATCTATTTCCACCTGTGTAATTAAGGAGGCAGAAGACAAGAGGCTGCCGGAGCAGCCCGGAGACCAGCGGGAAGGGTAGGGGAATTGGCTGTTACCCCTCCACTACATCTCAGACTGGTGGTGGGCTCCCCAGCGGGTAGAGAGACCTGCAGACACCAGCCCAGCAACAGCTGCCGCCAATGAGCAACACCACCTACTGGCTCAGAAACTAAACAAGACGTGTGAATACCCAAACGAAAACCTAAAGGAAAGAAACAACAACTGAGCGAAATGGGAAGAAATCAGCGAAGGAACTCCAGAAATATGAAGAAACAAATGGAAAATACACCCCCAAAGAGGAGCACCAGCCCCTTAGAAACAGACAACAACCAAAACCTGGCAACCAAAATGACAGAAGAGGAATTTCAAATGTGGATCATAAGAACACTCACCCACCTGCAAGAACAACTCAATAACCAACACAAAGAAACCACAAAAAGCCTCCAGGATATGGAACAAAGGTTCACTAAAGAGATCTACACAATAAAGAAAACTTTAACCAAATTCCTGGAGATGAAGAATCAACTCAGGGAATTACAAAATACTGTGGAAAGTCTCAAGAACAGGGTAGATCAAACAGAAGAAAGAATCTCAGAGATAGAAGATAACACCTTCCAATTAAATAAGTCACAGAGATAGACCAGAGAAAAAAGAGAAAAGAGCAAAGCCTGCAAGAGATGTGAGATTATGTGAAGAAACCTAACGTGAGGGTCATAGGGTTACCAGAAGGGGAAGAAGACAACACTCAAGGGTTGGACAAGCTTTTTGAAGATATAGTAGAGGAAAATTTCCCAGGCCTTGCTCAAAATCTCGATATACAAGAAGCCCAGATGACCACTGGGAGATTCAATGCAAACAGGAAGACGTCACGACATGGAGTCATCAGACTGACAAAAATATCAAGGCCCTTCTAAGAGCTGTAAGACGAAAGAAGCAAGTAACATACAAGTGAAAGGCAATTCGCATAACACCAGACTTCTCTAATGAAACTTTACAAACAAGGAGAAACTGGGAGCCAATTATCACTCTTATGAAACAAAACAATGCCCAGCCTAGATTCTTATTCCCTGCAAAACTAAGCTTCATATATGAAGGAGAAATAAAGACATTCCCAAACAAGAAAGCCTCAGAGAATTCACCAAGACAAAACCAGCCCTACAAGAAGTACTCAAAACAGTGTTAAACACGGAACACCATAATAGAAACTCATGAATATAAAAATAACCAAAACCCAAAGATTAAAAGCCAGATAGCACTATGGCTCAAGAGAGAAATCAAGGCAACAACATCCAACCGAACAGAATGACCAGCAAATTACCTTACCTATCAGTTCTCTCAATAAACGTGAATGGCTTAAACTCTCCACTCAATAGACATAGGCTGGCTGAATGGATAAGAAAATACAGGCCAAGTATATGCTGTCTTCAGGAAACACATCTAACATGCAAGGATGCATATAGACTAAAAGTAAAAGGGTGGAGATCAGTATTCCAAGCAAGTGGAAGCCAAAAGAAAGCTGGTGTGGCAGTTGTAATTTCAGACGATTTAGTTTTTAAATCAAAAAAAGTAGTGAAAGACAAAGAGGGTCATTATATAATGGTGAAGGGCACAGTGCAACAGGAAGAGATAACAATTTTAAATATATACACACCCAACTTAAGTGCACCCAGATTCATAAAGCAAACCTTACTGGATCTAAACAAATTGATTAATAGCAATACCATAATCACTGGAGATTTCAACACCCCACTGACGGCACAAGACAGATCCTCCAATCAGAAAATTAACAAAGAAATAATGGACTTAAACAAAATTCTAGAACAATTGGGACTGACTGACATTTTCAGAACATTCTACCCAAAATCTACTGAATATACATTCTTCTAATCAGCTCACGGGACATTCTCTAAAATTGACCATATCCTAGGACACAAAGTAAACCTCAAGAAATTTTTAAAAAAATAGAAATCATACCATGTATCTTCTCAGATCACAGTGGAATAAAAGTAGAAATCAACCCTAACAGAAACTCACATTTCTACAAAAAAACGCGGAAATTAAACAACCTCCTACTAAATGATTACTTCATAAATGAAGAAATCAAGATGGAAATAAAAAAATTCTATGAAGAAAATGACAATGGAGAGACAAGTTATCAAATCCTCTGGGACACAGCTAAAGCAGTTCTGAGAGGAAAGTTTATCTGCATAAATGCCTATAACCAAAAGTCAAAAAGATCACAAATAGACAATCTAATGAACCAACTCAAAGAGCTGGAACAAGAAAAACAGACCAGCCCCAAACCCAGCAGAAGGAGTGAAATCAACAAGATAAAATCAGAACTAAACAAAATTGAAAACAAAGAAGCTATTCAGGAGATTAACAAAACAAAAAGTTGGTTCTTTGAAAAAATAAACAAAATTGACACGCCACTAGCTAAGCTAACGAAAAGCAGAAAAGAAAAATCTCTAATAAGCTCCATCAGGAACAAAAACAGAGATATCACAACTGATCCCAAAGAGTTACAAGATATAATTTATGAGTACTACAAAAATATTTATTCACACAAACTGGAAAATGTGGAGAAAATGGACAAATTTCTAGAAACACACAGCCTCCCTAAGCTCAATCAGGAAGAAATAGATACCCTGAACACACCAATCTCAATAGCTGAAATAGAAACAGCAATTAAAAATCTCCCTAAAAAGAAAGGTCCAGGTCCAGATGGCTTCACACCCGAATTTTACCACACTTGCAAAGATGAACTAGTACCTATCTTGCAGAAACTATTCCACAACATCAAGAAGAACGGAAACCTCCCCGACACCTTTTATGAAGTGAACATTACTGTGATACCAAAACCAGGAAAGGATGCAACAAAAAAAGAAAACTACAGACCAATATCCCTAATGAATATAGATGCAAAAATTTTCAACAAAATCTTAGCTATCCGAATCCAGATGCTTATCAAAAAAATAATCCATCACGACCAAGTGGGCTTCATCCCAGGGATGCAAGGATGGTTCCACATACGTCAAACTATAAATGCAATTCACCACATAAACAGAAGCAAAAACAAAGACCACATGATTCTCTCAATAGATGCAGAAAAAGCTTTTGACAAAATTCAACACCCTTTCATGATATGAACACTTAAGAAAATAGGCATAGAAGGGACATACCTAAAAATGATACAAGCCATATATGACAGGGCCATAGCCAACATCATAGTGAATGGGGAAAAATTGAAAGCATTCCCACTTAGAACTGGAACCAGACAAGGCTGCCCACTATCTCCACTTCTATTCAACATAGTACTGGAAGTCTTGGCTACAGCAATCAGACAGGAAAATGGAATTAAAGGTATCCGAATAGGGGCAGAAGAGATCAAACTTTCACTGTTTGCTGATGATATGATATTATATTTAGAAAACCCCAAAGATTCAACCAGGAAACTCCTGGAACTGATAAATGAATTTAGTAAAGTCTCAGGATACAAAATCAATATACAGAAATCAGAGGCATTCGTATACGCCAACAACAAATTGAGAACCAAATTAAAGACTCAATTCTCTTCACAATAGCAACAAAGAAATTAAAGTACCTAGGAATGTAATTAACCAAAGAGGTAAAAGGCCTCTACAGGGAGAACTATGAAACACTGAGGAAGGAAATAGCAGAGGATGTACACAGATGGAAATCCATTCCATGTTCATGGATTGGCAGACTCAACATCATTAAAATGTCTATGCTACCCAAACTGATCTACAGATTCAATGCAATACCTATTAAAATCCCATCAGCATTCTTCACAGATATAGAAAATATAATTTTACACTTTGTATGGAACCAAAAAAAGACCCTGAATATCAAGAGCAATTCTAGGCAACGAAAACAAAATGGCAGGTATTAATATGCCAGATATCAAACTATACTACAAAGCTGTAGTAATTAAAACAATCTGGTATTGGCACAAAAATAAGAATATTGACCAGTGGAACAGATGTGAGAATCCTGATATAAAACCATCCTCATATAGCCATCTAATCTTTGACAAAGTAGACAAAAACATACGCTGGGGAAAAGAATCCCTTTTCAATAAATGGTGCTGGGAAAACTGAATAGCCACTTGTAGAAGGTTAAAGCAGGACCTACACCTTTCACCTCTCACAAAAATCAACTCACGCTGGATAACAGACTTAAACCTAAGGTATGAAACTATTAGAATTCTAGAGGAAAGTGTTGGAAACACTCTCCTAGACATGGCCTAGCTAAACAGTTTATGAAGAAGTCAGCAAAGGCAATCAAAGCAGCAACAAAAATAAATAAATGGGACATGATGAAACTAAAAAGCTTCTGCACAGCCAAAGAAATAGTCGTGAAAGTAAACAGACAACCTACAGAATGGGAGAAAATTTTTGTATCCTACGTATCCAATAAAGGGCTGATAACTAGAATATACTTAGAACTCACGAAAATCAGTAAGAAAAAATCAAATAACCCTATTAAAAAGTGGGCAAAGGACTTGAACAGAATCTTTTCTAAAGAAGACAGAAGAATGGCCAACAAACATATAAAAAAATGCTCATCATCTCTAATCATCAGGGAAATGCAAATAAAAACTACAATGAGATATCACTTAACTCCAGTGAGAATGGCCTTTATCAAAAAGTCTCCAAATAACAAATGCTGGCATGGATGTGGAGAGAGAGGAACACTCCTACACTGCTGGTGGGACTGCAAACTAGTTCAACCTCTGTGGAAAGCAATATGGAGATACTTTAATGCAATACAAGTGAATCTACCATTTGATCCAGCAATCCCATTGCTTGGCATCTACCCAAAAGATCCAATGACACTCTACAAAAAAGACACCTGATGTCGAATGTTTATAGCAGCACAATTCATAATTTCAAGGCGGTGGAAACAGCCCAAGTGCCCATCAATTCAAGAATGGATTAATGAAATGTGGTATATGTATACCATGGAGTACTATTCAGCTCTAAGGAACAATGGTGATATAGCACATCTTATATTTTCCTGGTTAGAGCTGGAACCCATACTACTAAGTGAAGTATCCCAAGAATGGAAAAACAAGCACCACATATATTCACCAGCAAACTGGTATTAACTGAGTAGCACCTAAGTGGACACATAGGTACTACAGTAATAGGGTATTGGGTAGGGGGGAGGGGAGAGGGGGAAGGGTATATACATAATGAGTATATACATAATGAGTGACATGTGCACCATCTGAGGGATGGTCATGCTGAAAACTCAGACTTGTGGGGGGAGGGGGGAAAGGGCATTTATTGAAACCTTAAAATCTGTACCCCCATAATATGCTGAAATAAAAAAAAATAGTATCTCATTTTGGTTTTAACTAAGGACAACTAATAACATTGAGCATCTTTTTCATGTGCTGAAGGACATTCATATTTCTTCTTTTTAGCAATGCCTATTCAAGATCAGTTTTCTGGTTTTAATCAATGGATGACCTTTTTATTATTGATTTTAGAAGTTCATTCTGGACATGGGTTCCTTGTCACATTTACATTTTGTGAATAATTATATTTTTCATAATAGGGTTTTTTTTAATTAGCAGAGGTTTTAATTTTGATGAAGTTTATCAATTTGGAAATCTCTGTATCAAAATAATAAAGATATGTTCCAATTGATTTTAGCTCATATATATAGGTACAAAACACCTTGAATTAATTTTTGTGTATGTGGTGAGGTAGGTCATTCGTTTTGGTATATTAATTTATTAATATACCAGATTTCCATCACCATTAATTAATTTGATTAATTAATTTTCAAATTAATTTTCATTGATTAATTTTCCATCACCATTTGTTGAAAAGACTTTCCTTTCCTCATTGAAGTGCCATAGGACCTACACATGTGAATCTAATTTGGTCCCCTAGCTTCTGTTCTGCTGACCTAATGACATGTCTTCACGTCAGTGCTATGGCGCTTGATTTCTATAGCTTTATACTGTCTTGAAATTGGACAGTTATTCTTTTTGTTATTCTTATTCTTTTCGTTATTCTTATTCTTTTCATGATTTCATTATTCTTTCCTTATTCTTTTCATGATTTTCTTGACTATTCTAGAATCTTTGTATTTTCATGTAAATTTTAGAAATAATTTGTTAATTTATACACTTCCCCCAAAAATCTGTTGGGATTTTGATGGGGTTTGTATTAAATCTACAAATAAATTAGAGGAAATTGATGGTTTAATGATATTAAATATTTCAATTTATTGAAATGATATATTTTTACATTAATTTAGGTCTCACAACATTTTAAATGTAAAGGTCGTTCATATCTTCTGTTAATTTATTTCTAAGTATTTTATGGTTTTTGATTCTATAGTAATTAAAAATTCAACTTTCAAATATCATTAATTTTTAAACATTGATCTTGTAGTTCTAACCTTATAAAATTTACTTATTAGTTCTAGTAGTCTTTTGTATGTTTCCTAGCATTTCTACAATGCTAATGTATAATATTTTTCTGAAATAATCATGTTGTATATGGATAACGACAGTTTAAAGATAGGTGCCTTGCATGGGAGGTATAGTTTACTCAACCCTTCTCTAGAATATGCCATTTTTTTTTGGTACATTGTTTTCAGTTCTATTATGGCAGAAAGACAGATTACTGGCAGATCTTTTTTTCCTGTCAGTCTTTGTTTATTTTTTATTTTCATGGCACTACACCAGTTTTGAACTTAGTTCTAGGTGTTTTTCTTATACCTAAAATGTGGGCTTTCCAGATCGCTACTGAAAAGCCAACTTGCTCAGCAAAGTCTCTTAGGCTGATGATATAATAATTTCTGGTGTCACCATTCAGCAGTCAGCCTGACATCAAATGATTACCTAGAGGCGTCGTGAAGCCTCACCTCTGCATGTCCAGGCCAGCCCTCAGCCAAGGCTTATGTTTTGAATCTTCATGCAGACTTCTGTTCTCTAACTTGCAGTAACACTTTGCAAGGTAACAGAGTCTCACTTTGTTGCCCAGGCTAGAGTGAGTGCCATGGCGTCCTAGCTCAGAGCAACCTCAATCTCCTGGGCTCAAGTGATCCTATTGCCTCAGTCTCCCGAGTAGCTGAGACTACAGGCGCCACCATGCCCGGCTAATTTTTTCTATATGTTTTTTTAGTTGGTCAATTAATTTCTTTCTAATTTTAGTAGAGAAGGGGTCTCGCTCTTGCTCAGGCTGGTTTCGAACTACTGACCTTGAGCGATCTGCCCGTCTCAGCCTCCCAGAGTGCTACGATTACAGGCGTGAGCCACCGCGCCCGGCCCCAGCCACTTTAAGTGATTCGAGCTCTCATCTTTGCCTCCTCAACTCAAGAAATTGTTACTCAGTTTGGGCTTCACCTTCCTGTGCACTGGAACAAAAAAATATTCCCAGAAAGAAATTACAGCGATTGCAATAACTACTTCAAAGTTTACAGTCTTGCATCGCTTATTAACACTTGCAGATAGTCACTGCCCATATTTTTTTTTTCCAGTTTGAGAGTTTTTTTTTTTTTCTTTTCTTTTGGTGAGCAAGTCCAGTACTGGTTATTTTGACAGGACCTAATGTGGAAATTCACCAACCTTTTGGCAAAGCATTCTTAAAATTGTGAATAAGACTCCATTCATGTGTCCTGAGATTAGACTTGTGGAATGTTTCACCATGTTTATGTCATTAGCTACTTATTGGTCACTGAATAATGTTTTAACGTGAAATTCAGAATGTATTCAGGGTGCATTTATATATCTGAAATATAATTACTTGAGTATATAACCATTAACTATGCAACTGTACCAAGAACTATACAAAAAAGTTTTAAACAGTAAAAGGGTTTAATATTTAAGGAAAACTGTATGTTTAAATGACAACATTATAGACCATAGATACTTTTGACCTAATCCTTAAAATTTCTCTACATAATTCCATTTTTTATTATTGTTCATATTTTACTGTTCCATATACACTAAAATCAGTTAGTGCTTTGCTTATTACTCTTCAGATGTGTCTTGAAATCAGTAAAGCCCTGGCATTGAAATCTATAATGAAAATAATATACTTAGAATGATAATCATTACCAAATTCTACTTATTTTAAGCATGTAATTGTACATATAAATTGGAGACATGGTGTGTCCACTCTAATTCATGTGTCAGTAATCTGCTCGAGCAAATGATTTTTACAGACGAAAAACTGGACAGAGTGTCAGAAGACTTACCTTCCTTCCCGACTATCTCACCCTAGGATTAACAATTTTCTTGGGCCTAAGAAAAGTAGGAAATTGGGATGGAGTCCAAATCTTCATGAAAGCCACTAGAATGCTTGCTCAAAATGATTTCTGAAGGGGTCCACCAAGGTCTTAGATATATTAAAGGTGGATCATCATTAGAAAAAATGCTGTCTCATAACATTTGTATCCAAAGTCTATGCTAAGGCAATACATAGTATAACAACCTTCCTTTCATACAAAATAATTTATATGGCCTCTATAGTTATTATTCATAAAACAAAGCCTTCTCTTTAAAAAGTTAACAGATGTGGCAAATACAGTATTTAACTTGCTATTAAAACATGTAATATCCAGAAACCAACTTTATAACCAGAACTATTTTGTGGAAAAAGTTTGTCCTATACCATAACTTTGAAGAAGCCTGTTTAACCTCTTTAGCTTTAATAGGCATAGAATAAATACATCTTGAAAATAAATTGAATGCAGGACATTATATGACTAAAAAATAATATCTAATGCTCCTTCTAGATTTGGCTTTCTCTATATACACAAAGTATAGAATCTGAAGATGGACATCATTCTACATACAACTTTTATTATATAGAATACTTTTTACTTTGTTAGATTGTATTTAACAAGTATATAATTTTTGTCATATTATATTTTATGAACATTTTCCTCCAATTGAAGTAAAAGTCCAGGATTTTTTCAGGCTACTCTCCTATATTCATTCATGTTTCCATAAGAGAACTTCTATTTCCATGAGTAAAACAGTATTAGAACAAGAATTATAATTCTTTTTTTTTCTTCTCACCTCTTACTTCCCAAAAGAAGGAAGACATGGAATGCAGATCTCAATTTGTTTCATATTTGGATCCTTCTAAAGTTCTGGGATACAATGTCAGAGACTTCCTAACCCAAACAGTACTGAGAATATAATGAATGAACGCATTAGGCTCTATTACTTGTGAAGCATACAAATGACTCTAAATAAATTGCTTTTAAAATAAACCTTGTCAAATTATAGAAGTGTGGTGGAGAAGCATACCCTTATCTAAGGAAGAGGGAGGGTGGCATTGTACCGGGCAGATTTTCTACAAGGAAAACCTCATGTAATTAACATGACTCAGGCCCTTTAACTTCTAACATGCTCCCCCAATTAAGCTTTCAAGGCCTTGAACTACACTATCTGGCCACAGCTGCTAGAAATTGATTTATCCCAGAAGATCATTGGAGCTTCTGACCTCTTCGTTAGAGAATTTTACTCAGCTTTTTAGGGATTTGCTTCTTTTTTGCCCTAGGGGAGGGTGAAAAAAAATGGCATAAATATTTGCATATGTTGTAAGAGAAATTTTCACTATTTTAATCTTCTTTTTTAGACACTATATAATTGTACTTAGTCACTATTCTATGAAGGTAGAACTAAAGCTTTTTAACATTATACATGCTTGCAAAAGTATATAATGCAAAGAAAATTAGCTTATCTTAGCTAATTAAGTTAGCTTATCTTAAAAGTTAGCTTATCTTAAAAATATTAGAAAAATATGTGGTGGATGTTTTGCTTGCCATAAAGAAAATGTATTTCAGTCCAAATCCTCACATAAATTATTACTATGATTATTGTTGCATTTCTAAAAATTAACAAGTGCTCACCAAATAATTGGTGGAAAATGATCATCAAATTAAATTCTATCTGTTTCAAAATGTGCTAAAAATGATCAGTTTGTCACCTTGGGTGCAGAACCTATATGGCCCTTTCCATTGGCATGTTTTTTTTCCCTCTTTTTTATAGTTTGCAAGGGTTATGTAAGTTAGAAATATGTCCACTTTTTAAAGAGTCCAAGACCAGAATATTCTGTCTTTCCTCTGCTGAAGAAAACCTCCCTGCACAGGGCCCCTTCCGTTTACAGGCGAGACTTGGGGCTGTGAAGCCTCCCGGGGTCTCGGCACAGAGTGCTGGCCCCGGGGACACCGAGCCCTCCCCAGGGCTGCTTTTGCCAGCACTGCACTTTTGCTTTTGTCATCCCCTGCCTTGGTCCTGGTGGCTGTTAACAAACCACAGGTGTGACAAACTCTAAATTGGAATTGGATGTTGGATTCAAAAAACTCATGATAATTACACAGTTGTTTTAAATTGTGCTTAAGTGGCTGAGAACTGCCAAGAAACCCCACCCACATTCATGACTGTCTAAACGAACAGGACGTGTATACAGTGATTATGAGGTTTCGCTTGAATCCCCCAAGCCATGGAGCAGACTTTCCTAATTGTCAGCTGGACTGCGCAGGGCCCCGTTTAAAATAATTAGACTGCAGCAGCAGCTTCAGCAGCAAGCCTCGCCTTTTTTTAAATCTCAGTGCAGGTTTTTCTATCAGATACTATCAACTTCCTGTTCATTTTGACACGCTCATTCTGCCAGTCGGAAAGTGGGGAAGAGGAAAAAAAAAGAATTATTCTTAATGTACACAAATAATGCAGCTCAAAAGTCAGGAAGATCCGGCCCCCTGTGCAAGACAGAAACAATTCGGCAAACACATCTAAACTGGGGGAGGGGGAGGATGTGGTTCTGTCTTATTTTTTCCAAGAAGGATAACTGAAATCTTTCTTAATTACTGCTTATTCCAATGACAGAATTGTAATTTATCATTTAGTTGTAATTTGACATATGTTCACACCTTTGCCATTTCCAATTTCCTCCTTCATTCTAATTGTCTGCTTCACTCGCCTGTCATGCACTCCTCCTGGGACTAATTCAAGCTGTCTGTCTGCACCCGGCTACCAGCACTCCTGGGGCTGCCGGGAGCGTGGCACTGTCATTGTGCACACAGCTTATCCACAGCATCACCCAGCCGCCACACCCGGGTCTCCTTTCCCCTCACTGTTTACTGTTTATTCCACTTTGCATGTGTGGCATTTCCGTGTTTTATTAGACTCTAATTATGCTCTTGGCTGTCAGCTGTAAAGAGAGAAAATGTTATACTAATTACAGTGGAGGGGGCAGCCTGGGACTGGCAATAAATGGACCAGTAGATGTCTCTCTCTGTCTCCAAAATCCATGCATGATTTAAATACTCTTCTTGCTCCACTTTGGAATCCTGGATAGATGCCTATACTCAGACATAGACACACACACATTCAGGCGAATGAGGCTTTTATAGGCACAACCGTTTTTTTTCTCATCTAAGAGCAGGTACATTGGCGCAGTGAGACAGGAACCTCAGCTTTCAAATAACCATGTTTTGTTTTGTTTTTTTCCAAAGGTCAATTGTTTTAATTCATGGATGGTGTCAGCACCTGCAGGAGTGTGCGTGGAGATGGTGGGGAGGACAATCCGTGAGCACTGATAGAGTCCAGTTTTTCACAGAGCTAGACGTCTTGGTGGATTAGAAACTACTAATAGTCCATTTTCATTTTTTTCTCTTTCCCAAAGCCATCTCAGCCCATTAAAATCCAGAAATAATTTCTGCATATGGCATTATTATTATTATTATTTTTGCCTTCTTCAGAAAAAAAGTCTTGTTGCTTCTGGCCTACCTAAACCATAAAATACAAGTTTTGTGTTCTGTTGCTAAATGGATTTTCATTGTAGTTAAAACTTCCTGGTAATATGAAGCAGAGGAAATATATCCTCCCCTTCACCCCTTGAGGCCATTAGGATGGGTGGAAATTCATTAAATTGTTTGCGTCATTCCCCCATTAGCCTGAAAGAGTGAAAGTGACTCCTTCAAATATCTAATTGTCTATGGAAATAGAGTTACATTTTGTTTTTCCTCTTATAATTTCCTCAGTCTTGCTTCAGGTAATTGTGAGACTGAAGATATTCTGTAGATTTCTTTCCTTTTTTTTTGTAATCCCAGCAATTATTCTGCTAATTATGTTTTTTTTTTTTTTTTTTTTTTTTTTTGGCTTCTGACTCATAGCTTTAATTCTACATACTGTAAAACACTATATAACTGCATGGTCATTATTTCAAATATTCTCAACTTGTGAAATAACTGTATTTTTGCAAATATACATATCAAGTCGGATTGCTAACATTTAGAGTTTTTATGGAAAATTAATCAGGCATGGGTAAAGAAAGCAATAGTCTATAAAATATGATATCTGAAGATAAAAATTGTGAAATATTGTCAAGACTTCTTTTTAAAGTTTAAAATAACAGACCATAAATTTCTGGCATTTACCTAAACTACCTTAATTATAAACATTATATATTAAAACAACCTCTGAGGATATTAACGTCTCTTGCCAATCAAAATCAACATTTTGATAGGTTTCATTTCTATTCTTCTAACTTTATTCTAGGGTAAATCAATTTGAAAATGTTATTAAAGTCCAAATTAAGCTTCTAAAATGTTGTATTAATAGAACTTAATCAATTATAATCAAAATCTCAGCAACCAGAATTTCTAGTATTTTATTTTATTTTTTTGAGACAGAGTCTTGCTTTGTTGCCCAGGCTAGAGCGAGTGCCGTGGCATCAGCCTAGCTCACAGCAACCTCAAACTCCTGGGCTCAAGCAATCCTCCTGCCTCAGCCTCCCCAGTAGCTGGGACTACAGGCATGCGCCACCATGCCCGGCTAATTTTTTCTATATATATTAGTTGGCCAATTAATTTCTTTCTATTTATAGTAGAGACGGGATCTCGCTCTTGCTCAGGCTGGTTTTGAACTCCTGACCTTGAGCAATCCACCCACCTCGGTCTCCCAGAGAGCTAGGATTACAGGCATGAGCCACTGCGCCCAGCCTAGTACTTTATTTTTTAAGCTAAGTATAGCGAAGGAGAAAGAAGTGAAAGTTCAAGAGTAAAGGGAGAGGTGTGAGAGGACAAGGACAGTTGGAGAGGAAGACAAGTACAAGTTAAGGCAACAAATTATCAAAATTAGCTAAAACTCAGTATTAAACTGAACAAAGTTATATAATATTTTAAATCAACTGTTTTGAATGATTTTTAACATCATGCATACGTTCTTTATTTCCTAGGTATGCTTTTAAAAATGTTATGAAAATAATGCAAGACCCTGATCATCTCACATCAGTATTATTGCAACACATTTAAAAAAAAATTTTTTTTTTATTTTAGCATATTATGGAGGTACAAGTGTTAAGGTTACTTATATTGCCCATGCCCCTCTCCCCCCTCGAGTAAGAGCTTCAAGCATGTCCATCCCCCAAACGTTGCACATCTTACTCATTGTGGTTGTATACACCCCTGCCCTCCTCCTCCTCCCGACACCTGAAAAATGTTACTTCTATATGTCCACTTAGGTGTTGATCCATTAATACCAATTTATTGCAACACATTTTCAACTGGCTTCTCTTCTTTTCAAATGTGGAATCCTCTAGTGCATGTTGTTGGGATCCTTTGATGGATCAGTTCAAATACTTTTTATTTTGTTGTTCCCCATATGAACTACTTTGCTGGCTTTTACAGTAATCCATAGGTTGATTCTATTATAAATGTACATATACCTATTTCCCACTACTCCATCATAAGGACATGCCATGCTAATTATAGATAGATTAATTGGTTTATTCACTTAATATACCTGTTTGTTCAATAGGTGATAGTAATGTATACAAAGCAGTGGGCAAGGCAGAAACATTTTCTATAGTCATGGAACTTACTTTCAGGTAACCTGTTTGTTATTTGCTCTGATTTCCACATAATGATTATTTCTGTGTCTGTGTTCTTGCTCATATTTTAATTTTTTCCCCTTTCCATTTATTTCAACCAGCGCTGCAAAGCTAATCTATTCTTGAAGGTACAGATCAATTCTAATCTTCCTAATGAAGCCTTGCTAACTCACACTGAGCCAGAAAATTCAATTTTTAATTACATATTATATATATATATTTAAATTTTTTCTTTTTTTTAACTTTATTGAGTCAAAGTCTATTTCTTCTTACCCTCTAATGGCCAAAGCAGTGCTTCTAGAATAAGAACATATCACAATAATTTGTGAGGCTCTTTAATAATCTACTTGTTTCAAATTGCTATACCTTAGGAGTTATGGCCCTGGGTGCATTTCTTTAAAAATCCCAAGAAAATCTGGTACATTCTCCTGGTTAAGAGCCACTGACTGCCCTAACCAACATTGAACACAGCACACATAGATTAATGGATGAACTGATTGATCTGCACAGTAACTATTATGTTGCCTGCCCTACACAGCCTTAAGAAAGTTAAATCACCTTGCTTGTGCCTGTATATACTTCCTATATAAACCTGCAAAGGACTTTGAAATATTCATATGAAAGATGATAACACTAGTGTAACATCCTGTTTTTATTTCATTTAAAATTTTTATAGATAAAATTGTCAATAAATAAATTTAAACTTGTATTGAATGAGAAGAAAATTACAAAAATATTTACTATTTCTTCCTTTTATTTCATACAAAAGAAATTTTCATGACAGCTTTGCAATTAGAGAGTAAAATAACAGAAATAACATGGCTAGGAAATAAGAATCTTGGTTACAAAAATGTCTTTATTAAATTAAAAAAACTCAAGATAGTTTGTGGAAAATGTGAGGGAGAAAAGAATTATTTCTTAATGTTTTATAGTTTAAAGACTTCCTAGCAGAATATATAGTCTTACTCTGATAAATCATGGTGGAAGTAATTTGGTCCATTTTGCAAAGTGGAGTTAGAGGCATCTGAAATTATAACTAAGTGGCCAAATAAGCAATCCAGTAACCCATTGGGACGGTGTGTGGTCAGGGCGCGTGTGTTTGCGCGGGGGTGTGACTGAGGGAAGGCAGCTTCCATACATATCAGCCTAAAAGACTATCACGGGGGAGAATCAGGAGGGCTGACGTGAAAACGACAGACCTAAATATAAATAGTATTCCAGGATCCTGCTGATATCAAAACTATAAGCAGAAAACAACCTGAAATATATGTTACTTTCACTAATTTCAGTGTTTTTGAGACATAGGGGGAGAATATACCGCTGTCAATATCCTTTTCCCCCCCAGAGGTTGTTGGGCAAAAGGAGATTATATGGACATACAAAGGAAAAACAAACAAAAAATATTTTTAGTTTATGCGGTATAAGCCTGCAGATAAACTGTACCACAAAATAAGTATGAAATTTGAGCAAAATTTTGTAAAAATAAAATTTATTTGAAGCCAACATTAGCCAGAAATGGAGAGGTAAGAATCATGACAAAAAAGAAAATTAACTGAGGTGGGTTCCGTGTTATCAATTAAAAATAAATAAATAAGCTAAGAATATTTATCAGTATCTTATACCATTCCTCCCCCTACCTCTCCACTTTCCAGTAACATGTACATAAAACCAAAGGTTATTTAGGCAAAAGAAAATTTTCCCAATATGGAAGCATGGAATTTTATAAAGGAATGTGGAGAACAGGTAAGGAATAAAATGACATGTGGTTAAATCTGAATTATGGATACATAAAATAATAATAATACCTGTGAATAAAGTATATATGAAATTAATATATGTAACAATGACAACACAAAAGGCAGGAGGTGAATAAAGGTATTTCTAAGATAGTCCAGAGAGTGACAGAGAACTACTTTATATAAGATCATAATAAGTTTTAATATTAGAATGTATATGATAATTTCTAACAAAATCACTTGAAGATTACTAAAAGAATGAATAGTGCAAAAATTAAATGATGAAAAAATGTTTAATTAATCAAAAAGGAAAAATGACATAAATATATAACAACCAGGATAAATAAAAAATAGTAAGATGGTAGATTTAAACCCCAAATATAATACAATCAATATAAATTGAATTAATACTATAAAACATGTTGGAAAACAATAGTCTGCTTGGTGAAACAGGCTTGTTGTCTGTTTTATCTATACATAAAATTTTATTGAAAGACAGCCACACTCATTTGTCATGGCCTGATTGTAGGACGGGGGATGAACACAGAAAGACACAGACAAAAAACAGACACAAAAGACATACAAGACTGCAGCCCCAGAAAGAAAAACAAAGACACAAAAGACAGTTCAAGACTGCAGCGCTTAAAGCACCAGTCGTTTTATTTTTATACTGTTCAATTTGGCAAGCGTCCCGCAGCTATTTTCTCACAGCTACTTCCCAGCTACTTTTTGGTACGTGGCTTCCCACGGGTCAACAGCACCTGTTTCTCCAGACGCAGCACCAGAGATGCCCTTCGACGCCTGACACCGTTTGCGGATAACAAGATGCCTGGCTCGGTTGCATAGCACGAGGAAGACGTCTGCATACTATCCTCTTGACGTTTGATTCCGTTTGTGGATAACAAGACACCTTGGCATGCGTGCAACACCACAGGTCCTTGGCCGCTTGTCTGGAGGAACAGTTCTCACTGCTGGTCAACAAGTCACGTCCTGCTAATTGTGGGAACAAGCAATGAGCTCCTGTTCTGCTGACTTTGGGTCTCGGCCAATCTGACCCAGGGACGGCTCCTTCACTCATTCATATCTGTATTATCTGTGGCTGTTTTTGAACTATAATGGCAGAGTTGAGTAATTGTGACACACACAAGATAGGGGGCTACAAAATAACAAATCATCTGATTTTTCACAGAAAAAATTTCCCACCCCCTGTTCTAAAAGACAGAGATTATCAAACTAGATTTATGGAAAGAAAAAAAAAGATTATAGCACTTAAAGTGTTGTAAATAAGTAAATAAATACAGGATATACAAATGTAAATATATTTGTGAATTACAAAGTAGTTTGAGCTGATTGATAATAAAAAATGGTATAGCAAAATAGTGGCATACAGCTAAAAACATACTGGACATATGTCGCATATTTTATAATGATATTATAAAAGAAAAAACAAATATCAATATTCTAGTCGTTCATGTTAAGAAGTTAGAAAGTAGAAGCAGATTAAATGCAAAGGGAGTAGAATGGAGGAAATAATGAAGATAACAGTAAAAATAATAATATAGAAGACAAAAACCACAGAGAAAATGAAAGTACAAATTGGTTCTGTTAAACAGCAATAA